>NC_047094.1:18322500-19612500 GCF_902459505.1 Geotrypetes seraphini | reverse complement strand
TGGACTCCCTGTGTCCTTGTACTATGCTCTGTAGCCACACACGGTGTATTATTATTCATCTGGGCAATATTAATTCTATCCTATCATCTTATAACGAATGCTAGTTTGTTGAAAGGTGGAGTTTTCCGTTTATTACTTTCACTACTTTGACTCACTGCTCTTTTTCTAGGTTGGGGCATCTACTTTGTTAAATGAACAGTAAATTGTCCTCCATTGGCCAAATGCATAAAGAAAGAAAGAGAGAGAAAAAAAAATAAATGAAAAGTCACTATTAACCGCTGAAGAGGTCTTGCTAGCTAAACCGATTTCCAACCTGCTCTAAATATTCATTTAGGGATACATAGTGGTAATTATATAATTTAAAACCAATTTAGCGCTGGATAGCGTCACAGTAAATATGCATTTTGCTAATAGGCTTCGCACAATTACTCCATTCAAACACAGTCAAAATGTTTACCGGTCTTCATTACCGAGCATAAATAACCAGATTGGACTGCCAAACTTTTTCAGCGCTGAAGTGTGGGAATTTGTGCGTTCCGAGTCTGAAGTGTAAGAAAAGTAAATCTTTACTATCGTTTAGGTAACTGTGAGAAAATACAAAGCCGTCTGGAGTTAGAAAGAGGCCTCTAATCTATGCGTGGCCATTTTGTCCAAAGGCTGTGCCCCTCCCCGCCCCCCCATCCTGGTCTGCTAATAATTCTTCCGTAAACCCCATTTTCCGCAGGCCTGTGCGGTACATAGCGCGTCAGGTACTATTCTCCCCCCCTCACGGACCAAATGAGTGAAAGTGTTTATTATATCCGGCGTGGCTTTTTCCACGATGGAAGAAAGTTTCCTCGTCACCTTCTTATCTTTTTAGAGGCGAGCATTTTGTGGAAGGCACCCCTGCGAAATGATTGTCCCCAATTGAGGAAGAGTTTGGCAAAATTCCCGAGTGAACAGTGTATATAAACAGGGAGGTGTTGAGCACTTTAGAAAGTCAACTTTAATCAGGCCACAATTACCAGCCTCAGAGAGGGGGTAAATTAACGCGCAGTTTTGCAAGGAGCAGGAATCCAGTTGTGGAATTCAGGCGGTATATCTTATATATTTTAGTACCTTAGTGCACTTATAATAACACACATGCCTACAAGTGCTGTATATATTGGTATAAATTAGAGTGACCATACAAACAAATGGTAAGGATTCATGCTTTTTGGTTTGTTTGCTAATAAAATGGATTGAATTTAACTCAAAGTTGGGCATTAAGTGTAGTGTTTAAAGGGGGGGAGGGGAGAGAGAGAAAGGGCACAGGGACATTAAGAAGTCTCAATGATTTGCTTTACTGGGCTACAAAGGCCACAAGAATCTTATTAATTGAGGCCTTTAAAACAGTATTTTACTTGAGTTAAAACGCCTTCCTGGTCGAGGAACAAGGCAGGGCCTCATCTTCTTCATAGAAATATATTTTTTCTCTCTATGCGGAAAGGATTTTGAGGGTGCATCTCCCAGAATGCCTCCACAACCTAAAGATCATTTCAAATAGTCTTGCCGCTCTTTGCTGGTTCTCCTTCTCTGGTTGCTTTCCTGCCGACAGATCTTGGAAAACCGCAGTTTGTCTTCACGTTTTCTGATATGCTTAAAGAAGAAAAAGAAAAAAAAAGGGTATTAACCACTGAGGAAATAAATACCGAAAGCGAAGAAGGCCTTTTTGGAGACCTCCAAATCCTATTCATTCAACTTTCTTTATTTCTTCATTTTCCATCTTTTCTCATTCATTGCCTCCTTGCACAAAACAATTGTCTCTCCTTTTTTTAAAAAAATTTTAAACAATTTCACTAGTTTTCCATTTATTTTATTTTTATTTTGTTGAGATTGCATCTGCTTCTCAAAGGGTAAAAATGGAAATGGACGCTTGCCGATGTACCAGTAATGAAGAATCAGAGCAGTTAAATCGTAAAATTTGGATTAAAGAAGCTGGAATTTAATACACACCCACCCACCACATTTATTAAAGCATTAGAATAATTGAATTTGCTGGACTAGTTCAGTCTGTTTAAATAATTCTATGGGTGCCTTGTTGTGATAAAAGATTATCTGGAATTCTGTTAAAGAAGCAGATCCCGATTTGTAAATCCTGTTTGGATACGCTTTATAACTGGCAATAATCTTATCATCTCCACCCCCCCCCCCCCCCCCAGCTCCACGCCTCTCGGCTTTATCTGAAACTTTCCAGCATTTCTGGAGTGCAAGATCAAAATAAAGCCGGCAGCCTTGGGAAACGGTCCCTATCATTTCTGATAGGATTTAGAACCATATTACCATTAACAAACCTACTGAAAGTGTCAGCTAGAAATGCTGGCCGAGATGGGGTTTATGTTTCAAATTTCACCTTTCACTTTTGTCTCTCTAGAAACCAATGACTGCTGTCTACCTATGGCATAATTAAATCAAAGAATAAGAAATCAAACTTTATATAAGTGGTAATTGAAGGCTCGTTCCTTAATTTTGGGAGTATATTTTCACTCTTGAATTAATATGCTTCTTTGAGTCTTATTTGATTTCTCTCTCGGTCTCTTCTTAAAAACAAAGTTAAAAGCCCATGAATGAACTTAACAAAAGTGTTCGTTTACAGACGAACTCCCTATAACTCCAATACACTTTTCTGTTGTTGTGGTCACTTTGGTGTTCACTTTTCTTTTGCTACCACAGTAATATTTTTCTTTCTTTCTTCTTTTTTGTTAACAAGGTAATTTGTAACATTTTATAGAAGGAAATAATTAAATCTAATATAATACAAATAGATTTCATTTCAATTAGATTCACAATTATGATATTTTCATACATATTTCTATCATTCCTCCAAAATATATTTCCATATCAACACCCCTACTACCCTCACCTCCCTTCTCCCCAAAAGATATTGTACCGCTTTCTTTCCCTTTCCAGCTTTCTTCCTGTTTTCCCTCCTTGTCCTGCTTTCCTTCATCTAAAGGAGGGATAGGAAAACTGACCAACACTGTTCAGCCTCATTAATATTTGTTCTGGCATATATTAATTTACTTATTCATTTCTCATTCCCTCCCAAGCGGGGAAGTTCAAGGTAAAACCCCGTTACCCACCCCAGTCCAAACAAGGACCATCGTTTACCATCTACACATCCTTAAACCATAGGCTCCAGAACTGCCTGTATTTGAACTGGATTATTAATCTGATTAAAACTCAAAGGCACAGAAGAGCTTCTTTGTGCTGGGGGGGGGGGGGGGGGGGGGAGCAGTCTTTTCTTTCCTGCCTAACTCCCGGGACCCATCCCTGATTTGATTCGGGTTATTAGACAGCTACCAGTGACTGTCTGCAGGCCCCTTCTTTCCCGCTAATTATCACCTTATGAAAAGTGTTTCATTAAGAAACTCTGCTTTTGATTAATTATCGACAGAATGCTGACCAGAAAAAAAAAATGAAATTAATCCTTGACCCCGTCTGAGTAACACTGAAAATTCATCACATATCCTTTTAATATTGAAACACGGTGTGGAACTTTAATAGAAAATATTGTTTTTGCCAAACCTTCAGTCTTTATTAATGCCCCTGGGTTAGAAATGATATTGCTCGGCAATTGCAGAGCAGTCTTTGTTCATTTTAAATTTATTAAAGATAATTCACTTCATTTTCAAACATTTTACCGTTTCTTTTTAATTTCATTCAGTGTAAGTACAGAATATACCTCTTTAATCATTTAAGATATTGAAATCCTGTAAACGGACATATAGCACGAAGGCTACCACTATTAAAATACAAATTTAGGTAGTTCAGTTGTAATTCGCACCGCCAAGGACTATTTCTGCCTCCCCCCCATTTAAGTATTAAGGTAATATTTGAAATCGCACGTGCAACCATAGAATTATTCAGTATAATATTGCTCTAGAGGAGGCATATTTTCTTCATTTGTTTTCTTAAAAAGGGCACCATCAACTCAAAATGAGAATTTGTTAACCCTGTGGAAATAAAAGCAAGTGGAATTGGACATGCATGGTATAATGACAAAAAAAAAAAAAATAAGATCGTTGTCATTGCACTCTGGGAGACTTAAAAGATCCAGTTTTGAAAATATTTCCTTTAATTATTACTTTTCCTAAAGTGGTGTGTAATTGTTCACTCTTTTTCCTGTTTACTCGGTCCTTTGTCTCTTTACATGTCTGTCTGTTGTACAGGCTGACTAATAATTCCTCATGGGTTTGAAATCTTTCTCCAGTAAGACAATAAATATCTGATTAACATCTATCTCTTTCTATACATTAGACGTAAGTGATGCTGTTGGAATCTTGTTTTGATCATTTTAATATACTTGGCTTGTGAGGGCCTCTTTTACGAAGCCGTTTAGCGCAGGCCGCTGCGGTAACGGCCCCGAAGCTCATAGAGATTTAAAGGGCTTCGGGGCTGTTATAAAAGAGGTCCTAAGTTTCAGAGTAACCCTCATATCTTAGAAATCTGAGTGTTGTGCAAACACGTTGCACTTGGATTTTAGATTTATTTACAAACCTTTCCAAATCTGAGTTCAGATGAGTTGCAAACAGATACACAAGTTATTTCCGTCTGATAAGTGGATTTGTCATCTAAGTTGTACTTCAGGCAAAGAAGGGTGAAATGACTTGTCCAAGGCCACAAAGAGCTTCAGTGGGGGAAGCAGGATGAAAGAACCAGAGAGCTGGTCTCGATGGGCAACATTATGAATGGGCCGGATGGCCCGAATTGGTCGCCCATTGAGATATTTCTAGGAAGGCCTTTCAGCATGAGATGAGAAAGGAAGGGGGAGGGAATTTGCAGGCAGAAGTGGATGGGAAGCCGTTGGAAATTCGGCTTCCCGCCAGTAGACATAAAATGATTGGGCAATGAGAGAAGCAGCAGGGAATTATGGGTTGGGGGGAAAAGATCCCTGCCTCCAAGACACAGGGTCCTTCCCTGTTCCTCGGAGGTGGCTTTGGAACGTAGCTGACCTAATGAACTTACTGGGTAGCACATGTGTGTGTGAGAAATCACCTTTCGGGGTCTTGGTGCAGGTGGCGGGAGGAGGTTTTGTTTGAGGGCCTCACTGGTGGAGGAGAAGACTAATAAGGAGCTAGCACACTTGGGGGGGGGGGAGGGGGTCGATTCTTGCAGAGGACTGGGGCTTACTGTTTATTCTGTTTCCAAAGTGTAGGTCATCTCCTCGGGTCTTATCATCAGGGAGGGAGGGGTTTTCAGAGCTGGGAAGTCCACCAGCGAGCCTTCTGAGTGCAACGCTACTGTTCAATGGGATTTCATGGCCCCTAATGCTTTATTTATTCTAGTTTCTGCAAGCCCCATTGGGGATATTGACCATGGAGCCTGTGGCCTGGCTGGGGCACGCGGTTTGGCCTCCATTCTGTGGCCATTTACCATGCCCTGGTCTGGGCAACGTACTTGGTCAAGGTAGAATCTGAGCGGTCACAGCCGCTGCAAGTTTAGGCAGCAGCTCCGTTGTTTTTTGTGGTCAGTGTATCCTTTGTGGGCGGGTGGGCCTGGCTTGGCACCACATTCCTTTAACACACACACACACACACACAAGGTAGTGCAGGTCTGGAACCATGACAGTGGCTCCCGCGGTGTGCTCTCTGGGCCTAAAGCTCTCTGGACCTAGCTGTCGCAGTGGAGGGGGCTGGTCCCAGTGCTGATAGGCCTTGGCAGGCCTCCTGGGAGCGGTTTTGCTGCTACGGGGGAACTTTTTTCTCCTTGGCTCTCCATGGCGCCTTTGCAGACTCTGCTGAAACATTGTCACAGGAGGACGCTGGTTGGCTTGCAGTCTAGGCCCTCTACCATAGCAGGTTGGGGCAATCAGTTGGTCAGGGTGGGTTGGGGAAATGGTTCATCCAGTGGAGGATCAGGGAAAGCAGAGTGATTTGGGACCCTGCCTGGAGTGATTGGCTCTGTCGCTGCTGCCCAATGTAGTTGGTCTTGTTGCTCCTCTTCCTTCTTTTCCTTGCAGGTCATGGATGCGGGGTCTCCGGAAGATGGAAGGAGGAGAGCTGGGTGGTGTTAGAATCACTGGTGCCTCTGGCACAATCTTCCGACTGGCTTCAGAAGCCCCTAAAGGCGGCTCAGCTGGGGGGCTACAGAAAAGGGTAGCTGAAGCAGCAGAAGCCGGAGCGAAAGGAGAGGATGACGTGGAGCAAGGCTGGCAGGAACAGCTGGCTCTATGGCGCATGGCAACAGAGCTGGTGGAGTACTTATGTCACGGTGGTGTAGATGAGAGGGTTAAGCAGTGTAGGCAGCCGCCTTATTCTCCCTCGTCATCTTCCAGTACTTCTGTGTCTTCCTATTCCTCAGTGCTTTCCGGTGGTGGGCCATATGCAGGGCTGCCAGATTTTTCAATCGGAAAATCCGGACCCCCCCCAGACCCTCCCCCAGGCTCGCACAGTTCCATCCATCCCTGCCCTGTAACACCCTAATCCCGCCCCCAGTCCCGCTCTACCCTCGCAACCCCCCTGCTGTCGGCTCTTGTCAGACGGGGAGGAAGTCCGCGTATGCGCAGACTTCCTGCCTGCCTGACACGATTTGAGGAGGCTTTTCAAAACCCGGACAAAGTTCCGGGTTTTGAACAGCTGTCCGGACCCCCAGATATGTCCTCAAAAGGAGGACATGATCGGGTAAATCCAGACATCTGGTAAACCTAGCGATAGTGAAATGTTCCAGGGGTCTCAGAGTCCCTCCTTGAGGGCCATAATCCAGTCGGGTTTTCAGGATTTCCCCAATGAATATGCATGAGATCTAGGTGCATGCACTGCTTTCAATGCATAGTCATTGGGGAAATCCTGAAAACCCGACTGGATTGTAGCCCTCAAGGAGGGACTTTGAGACCCCTGCAAGCAGGAATCCTCCCACTACATTCCTACCAGTGAAGGGTACTGCAGCATTTTCCTATTACGTTTTCAATAGTGAGGGGAAACAGGCAACCTCTGCAGGACTCCAGGGATCCTGCCTGTACCTAGTGATTGAAAATAGAGAATGACACGGTGACAAAATTCATCACCGTTCCCGTCCCCGCGGATAACCGCGGGAAATAATCCCATGTCATTTTCTAGTGTCTATTTCAACCTCAGTCCTTCTACACCAGCATTCTTCAAAGCAAAGCTTGCGGGTCAGTGGTTGTGGCCATTCATACTCTGATTCTTATGGGAGCCAAGGATAATGAAGCCATTGTGATATCACTGATGTGATTGGTTCTTAGGCACTGGTGGAATGAGGCATTATGACATCACAATATCTGCTCTGGATACCAGAGACTGTCATTCTGTAGTGTCTGTCTCAACCTCAGTCCTTCTACACCAGCATTCTTCAAAGCAAAGCTTGTAGGTCAGTGGTTGTGGCCATTCATACTCTGATTCTTATGTGAGCCAAGGATAATGAAGCCATTGTGACATCACTGATGTGATTGGTTCTTAGGCACTGGTGGAATGAGGCATTATGACATCACAATATCTGCTCTGGATACCAGAGACTGTCATTCTGTAGTGTCTGTTTCAACCTCAATCCTTCTACACCAGCATTCTTCAAAGCAAAGCTTGAGGGTCAGTGGTTGTGGCCATTCATACTCTGATTCTTCCCTCTCTTCTTAAAGAATGACATGAAGATGGTTTCCCGCGGTTATCCGCGGGGACGGGAACGGTGATGAATTTTGTCACCGTGTCATTCTCTAATTGAAAACACAATTTTGAAGTACTCCCCTCCCCCTCACAGGAAGTGATGAAATTGGAGGATTCCTGTACAGCTTACAGGGAACAGTGGCCATATGCTCAGGGCAGGACTTGGGGAGAGGTGGGGGCATGCTGGGGGGTGCCCTGACTCTGTTGGTGAGGTCAGAACCCTGGGGGCAGATACCCAGAACTAGGGTTGCCAGATGTCTGGGAAAAACCGACATATCCTCTTTTTAGAGGACTGTCCAGGTTCCTGGACAGACTTTCCAAAACCCGGCAGTTTGTCCGGGTTTTTGGGAAGCCCCGGCGAACTCCCTGCCGCATCTAGAGGGCCTCTGAGCATTGGCGGATGACATCACGCACATCTGCGAATGCTCGAGGCCCTCCAGACGTGGCCGGAGCTCGTCGGGTAAGAAGGCGAAGCGGGGCTGGGGGGCGGGAATGGGGCAGGAGTTGAGGCGGAACAAGGTGGGGATAGAGGCAGAAAGAAAACAGAAAAGGTGACCAGTAGTGTGGGGATAAGGGGCAGAATTTGGCGGCACCACGTGTCCTGGTTTGTGAGACTCCAAATATTGATAACCGGTACACCATTAGTAGCGCGCAGGCCAATTGCGCCTTGATAAATCCGCTCCAACAAATGCATGCACCGACAAGCGCGCGCATGAAGGGAGCGGGATTTTCAGGGTGCAATTGTAAGTGTTGTGGGGGTGGAGTGTTGCGGCAATGTTTGAATTCAGAGCCCCCTGACGAGAGCATAAGTGTAGTGGGGAGGTTGTTTTCCCCCCCTCCACACACCTCTTCAGACTGGAAACAGAAAGGCAATAGGCGGCAGAGGGAGTATGCAGTAAAGTGTGTTTGGGGGATTCCCCCCCACCCCCCCACACCCTCCATCAGAGATCAGAGCTCTTTAAAACTAAGTTTTCCCTCGGCGCGCTTGTGTCTTGCGCCAAATTGTCAGCGCGCCGGTGTCTGCCGCATGATTGTCCTGTCACCCTTATTGCATTGGCTGGTTGGCCTGCCTGGCTCATCTGAGGGAGCTAGTGGCACTGAAGTCTTGCACGCCTATTTTGTGCTCTCTTTTACGAATGCAGTTTCAGAAGTATTTCGGTAGGCCTAACAGGTACACTGGAGCTGGTCATTACCTGGGTGGCCTTCAATTTTTAATGGAACATATGGAGGTGCGGATATCTTGGTTGATTTGGAGGGTATACATTCATTGCAGATTTCTATGCTATTGTTATTCAAGTCCTCTTAAAACAGATGTGGGAATCCTACATCTGGGGGTATCCCTGTGGATCTTTGGAGGACAGCTGCTTCTTGGCAGTGTAAGGTGATTTTTGTATTTTTGTATTTGGTATCCAGTCATGTGTTTAATGGGATGTGATACCCTTCCATGGCCTGATCGCTTTGTGTCTAGGAAGTGGTCCGGGAGTCTGGTCCTGATCGATCAGCAGGCTGGCATTAGGTTGATGGCTTGAGGCAGTCTCCAGTTATGTCATGTGGAGCCTCGTGCATCAGATTTTTCCAGGGACATGGTCCATTTGGCTGATGTGGGGCTGTTGAATCAGTCGGGTATTCCTAGGCTATGCTCAGGATCCCAAGTTACTAGGTTGTGAGCTCATCAGGTGATAAGCGGTTCTATGGTAATTATGCTCACTGAATGATTATACTAGGGTTCAGGAGGCATGGAGATCCTGTTCTAGCTGACATGGTAAGGCCAAGGGACTGCAATTCTGGGTCAGGTGACCCAAGACAGAGGGTATGGAGGTCCATGCCTACTCCTGGCCCTAGCTGATATGGTGGGGCTAGGGGACTGCAAAGGCCACATGTTTAGGGTGGTCAGATATCATCCCTAGGTCTAGGCGGCAGCAATCCAGGAGATGGACCAAGGGTTTGGTCAAGGTCAACAGACAGGAGGTGCTATGGCTCAGGGACAGAGGTGGCCTGCAATTAAGGCATGAGTGGGCTGATCCTGCTTGTGTGGGGCTTCATGCAAAGGATCGAGTGCACTTATCCGATGTGGGATTGGACCTGCTATGGGATGATTTGTCTGTATGTTTTGAAAGGCTATTCCTGGATGACCTTAGGTAACAGCTTTGTTGATTGGGGGGGGGGGGGGGGGGGTGTAAGTTTTACAGGCCTGTGGCAGTAATCCTGAACTACAGGGTATTTGGCTCATCAGGTGATGAGCGGTTATTTTGAAGCGTGCTCAGGTGAGTGGTTACACTTTGGGTCTGGTGACCTGGAAAGAGGGCATGGAAGTTCCTTACTACTCTCAAGGCCTAACTGACATGGCGGGAACAGGGTCTATAATTGGGTATTTCCAAGCTGCACTATGTTTGCAGCTTGGAAGGTGTTGCATTGTTAATCGTTTATTCAATGGTGTTTTCTCAATAAACAAGTCCAGTAGTGTAGTAAGGGGGGGCCGCCTTGGGCGCCATCACGGTGTGGGCACTGGCACCCTTCCTTCTTTCTGCCCCACCTCTTTCCACTCCTCCCCCCCTGCCACCACAACTTTAACGTGCTCCTTGCGACGGCGATGGCTCCCGCTGACATCATTTCCGGGTGCCGCGCATAAGAAGTGACATCAGAGGGAGAGCCAACACGACTGCAAGATAAACAACTAGAGGGACGGGGCAGCAGGGAAAGGAGTGGGGGGGGGAGGGGAAGCGGAGATCAGTGCGGGGCGCCTCTCACCCTTGTTACACCACTGTCCAGTCCACTGCTTTATCTACTAGATCAGTACGTTTCAATCATCTCCTGAAGGCATTCCTGGCAAGCTTGGCTTTCAGAGTTACCGCGTCTCCAAACTGTGCAGATTTATTCATTGTGGTAATCCTGAGAAACCAAACTGGCTAGGCGGTGCTTCCAGTAAAAGGCTGAGAAACGCCGCTTTGACCTACGATGCTTCTACGCTCCACTTCTGGGCCAAAGAATGGAAAAGATTAAATTCTTCTTCTCCGTTATTTTTCTAGATCTTCCCCTCTCCCATTTCGTACCGGTCCAGTTTTGTACGTCTGTTTGAATTTGTCCATGTATGTAATTGTCATCTCCCCCCCCCCCCCCCTCCCACAATTTTAGAATTGTAATCGCTTAGAAATATTTGATAAGCATGTAAATCAAATTTTAAATAAAACTCCAAACTTAACTCATAACATCTGGCCGAGTTGTGCCTCTGCCACTCAACCCCTTCCCCCACCTCTTTCTTATCCGTAAACTACCAATGCTCCATCTATACTAAACCAAATTAAAACTTTAGTTTCGAGAACCTCAACCATAGTGATGACCAGCAATCAGTTGTTTACTTTATTGGTGGAAGATCTGGCTGCAGCTTTGTTAATTGGGAAAAGGCAATTGAATAATCCATCAATGATGCAACACCTCCCGAGTTACAAACACGGTGCCACTTGGCAAATAATTACAGTACAGCCCGGTTCATTCTCGGTTCACAGTTGGCGGCCTCAGTCATTCATATTTTTTTTCCATCTGCCTCTTCCGTGACCTGGGACACCTGCAGTGCGCATCCTCCAGCCCCCCCGGTCCGCTCTGCCTGACCAGCGATCCTGGCCCAGGTTGGAGCCGCAAGCACCACCGCCCGCATCAGCACTCGCAGATGCCCCTGCAGCCCTCTCCCGCCTCCGATCCCCACACCTGTTCTGTATCCAATAATCACATTTTTTTTGCAATTCGTGGTTACTCCAGGAACGTAACCCCTGCGCATTTTGGGGGACTACTGTATAGCCCCCCTGGCCCTGCCATGTCAATTAGATGGGAGTAGGCTTACACCTCCATGCTCCCTCTTTCCGGTCACCTGACTAAAATAAATTTGCTCATTTCCGAGACCCTTTAGCTCAGGATTACCGCAGCTGTGACAACCAAAGCTCCAGCACCACCCTCGATACGAAACCCTGACCAAAGGGGCGGGTGGGAAGGAAAGTCGCCTACGAGGCACAGGGAAGAACCCCAAGCCTCAGCGGCAAGGGTCTTTATACTCCCCTACCCATCATTCCTTGCTCCTCCTTCACTGCCCAATCAATTTAAAACCACCATTGGGAAGCCGAGTTTCACCTTGCGCTTGCCTGCCGACTCACTTACCTGGCCTACCCCTCCGAAGAAGCCTACCAGAAGGACTCCATGGGTGACCAACTGGGGCCATCCAGCCCATTGTTATGGTCGCCCATCGAGACCCGCTCTTGGTCTCTGTAGAACATCAACTCACTCTGGCTGCATAGAGTAAATGGTTCCAGCGGCAGCAAAAAAGAATGAAGGCTCATGTAACAGCAAAGCACAACAGATTGATGGTTTAAGTGGGCCCCCTGGAACTCCCATCCTCAACACCACAAATGCCACTGGTGGCCCAAGAAGTCCCCTCCACATCTCAACTGCACCGATGACCCAAAAGGGCTGCCTTCCTGCCTCTAAATCACCCTCTTGAGAAATGATGGTGCCTGATCCATTTGGGGCATTCTGATGTACTATGCAGAGTCAATCTGCCAAAAAAGGTGATAATTGCCTCAGACTGACCATACGGGGGTCAGGTGCTACCATTTTTCAAGAAGGCAGTGCAGAGACAGTCACTGGGCATTGCTCATGGCTCACAGAGGTAGATGGAGTGAGAGGGGGGATATGGGAGAGTTGGGATTTTGATGTCAGGGAGGGAGGCACATGGGCCCTTGGGGATGTTTGTGAAAGTGGGGGGGGGGGGGGGGGGGGTACAAGGGGTCTGCTTAAGCAATCAGGGTCATTTGTGGGTTAAGGGGTGGCGAATTTAGGGGGCACATAGACCACCAGGGATATTTCTGGGGTCAAGAGGCCTACTTTGGTCACCAGGAAAGTTTTTGGGTTTGAGAGTGAAGGTTCTGGGTAGAGAACGACACGGGGACAAATTTTTCCCCATCCCTGCAGGAACTCAATTTCCCCGTGCCCGCAAATTTTGTCATTGTCCCTGCCCCATTCTTGTAAGCTCTGCCTTAACTTCACAAGTCTCAAATGCTTAAAGTGTTTGAGGCTTGTGCAGATGAGGACAGAGCTTGCAGGAATGGGGCAGGGACAGGGAAAGAACTCGTGGGGCAGGGACGGGAAAAGAACTCATGGGGAAGGGATGGGACAATTTGTCCCTGTGTCATTCTCTAGTTCTGGGGAGCCCATTTGGCAAAAACACCTATATGTGTCCAAAAGTATTGCATACAGCAAAACCTATTGCAATAGATTTTGTTGTATGCAACATAATATTTTCCAAACCTAATATTTTAGTATTTCTTCACCATTTTATCTATGATGCTGGTTGGAAAAAGCACTTAAACTTGAAACCCAACTGAGCCTCCATTTCACTGCGTCTATTGGCTTCCTCAGCAGCTATTTTTAATTGTGCATTTCAACAAAGTTCAAAGCAGTAAAATTCTGTTCATGGGTACTAGTTCAAATTGAAGCATGCTTGTGAATTGGGGACTTTTGATGGTTTGGTGATCTGAAGTGAAGTGCTGTTCTTCCCCTCAGATCACCCTGTGTTCTCACAATGAGTAAGATTCAGTGCCAAAAAAGGAGAAAAAAACACCCTGCTAGGTTTTAGAGCAGGTTTTAACATCGGCAACCAATTGTTATTAAGTGATTTGCATGCGTTTTGCATGACAACTCTGTTTCCTTTTAGCGCAGTGGTTTTACGCTGATTTTCCAATGCTAATCTTTCTTTCCTGCATTGGGAGCAAAATTAAATCAGAGGAATCAAGGACCAAACACTAGTGCGGTGTCTCAAACTTTTTTCATTCCGGCAAATGTTTTTGTGGCATATTAAATAAAATTGTAAAACCAATAAAAATATTAAATATGAGAGTATATTTAAAGTTATTTAAGCTCTGTGTGGGTAATTAGTCTTCTATTCCTTGTTGTTAACTCTTATGTGTCTTGTTTGCTAACTGTTAGATATGTTTCTGTTACTGCCCCCTTGCTCTGGAACTCAGCCCCAAACTACGAGGGTCATTTCATAAATAATGCACACTATTTTTTTTTTTTACTTTACGTTTTAATTTTTTTTTTCAAGTACAGTAAAACCTTGGTTTAAGAGCTTAATTTGTTCCAAAACCATGCTTGTAATTCAAAACACTCGTATATCAAAGCGAATTTCCTCTTAAGAAATAATGGAAACTCAGACGATTTGTTCCACAACCCAAAAACTTTAACACAAGATACTATACGTAATTGTATTGCAAGACCTCGCTCATTTAGAACAGTCACTACACTCTGCAGAGAGAGAAGAACCATTGGCTCAGTTGTGATGATGTGACGTGTGTATACTGCATGCACTCATATTGCAAGACTTTGCTTGTTTAGAACAGTCACTACACTCTTGCAGTGTCAGAGAGAGGAGAACCATCGGCTCAGATGTGATGATGTGACGTGTGTATACTGCATGTACTCGTATTGCAAGACTTTGCTTGTTTAGAACAGTCACTACACTCTTGCAGTGTCAGAGAGAGAAGGGCCATTGGCTCAGTTGTGATGATGTGACGTGTGTATACTGCATGTACTCATATTGCAAGACTTTGCTTGTTTAGAACAGTCACTACACTCTTGCAGTGTCAGAGAGAGGAGAACCATCGGCTCAGATGTGATGATGTGACGTGTGTATACTGCATGTACTCGTATTGCAAGACTTTGCTTGTTTAGAACAGTCACTACACTCTTGCAGTGTCAGAGAGAGAAGGGCCATTGGCTCAGTTGTGATGATGTGACGTGTGTATACTGCATGTACTCGTATTGCAAGACTTTGCTTGTTTAGAACAGTCACTACACTCTTGCAGTGTCAGAGAGAGAAGGGCCATTGGCTCAGTTGTGATGATGTGACGTGTGTATACTGCATGTACTCATATTGCAAGACTTTGCTTGTTTAGAACAGTCACTACACTCTTGCAGTGTCAGAGAGAGAGGAGAACCATTGGCTCAGTTGTGATATGTGTATACTGTATGTACTTGTATTGCAAGACATTGCTTGAATATCAAGTTAAAATTTAATCAGATGTTTTGCTTGTCTTGCAAAACACATGCCAACCAAGTTACTTGCAATCCAAAGTTCTACTGTATTTCTTTACAATCCTTCAATATAGTCTCCCTGCTTTTTAATGACCGAGTCCAACGTCCGGGATGCTTCATTATTCCATCCAAGACACCGTTTTAGTTCAGTTGCCGAATCGCTCGGGTACCGGCGGAAGAAAGTTCTTCCAGGGATGCAAAACGATGTCCACTCATAGGTTGTTTCAACTTTGGAAAAAGGTTGAAGTCTGGTGGACTCATGTCTGGACTGTAGGGAGCATGAGGTAACACCTCCCAGTAGCATTTGCTTAGTTTTTCAATGACGAGTGGAGAGCTCCATCTACCCCACGGCCAAAAATTTTTTGATGAGCTCAATCAAAAGACAAACAAATGATGATTTTTGCTCATGATCATGAAGGCATCATCATCACAGACAAAGTTCCATGTGGAAGAAGTGTCACAGCATTGTATTATCATGATTTTTTTTTGCAAAAAATGCTCAAAACCCGACCTCAGTTGCTCTTGACTGAGCCAATCATTCTTCACGACAACGCTTGCCCAAGCATAGGGAATGTCGTCATTGAAAAATTACACAAATACGGCTGGGAGGTGTTACCTCATGTTTCCTACAGTCCAGACATGAGTCCACCAGACTTCGACCTTTTTCCAAAGTTGAAACAACCTATGTGTGGACATCGTTTTGCATCTCTGGAAGAGCTTTCTTCCGCTGGTACCCGAGCCATTCGGCAACTGAACAAAACGGTGTCTTGGATGGAATAATGAAGATTCCCGGACGTTGGGACTCGGTCATTGCAAAGCAGGGAGACTATATTGAAGGATTGTAAAGAAATACTTGAAGAAAAAAAACAAAACCATGTCAATAAAAAAAAAAAATAAAAATAAAATAGTGTGCATTATTTATGAAATGACCCTCGTACTTAAGAGAAATCACCACAATTGATAAGTTTGAGTCCAGTCTATAAACTTTTCTTTTTAAAGACGCTTTTGACGTACGACCGTCCTTTTAAGGATGCTTTAACCCAATGCTAATCCAGCCTTTCTGGGTGATCCCTCTGCTCCTTCGCCCTTTTGTTTTCTCCTTATTTGTTCTTTCCTATCCAAGCGATTGTAGTTCTTCCCTTTTCCTTTTGAGCCAGTCTGTCCAAGTTAGTCTTGTAAGCCTTATTCGTCAGTGTCATATTCCGGGGTCTCAAAGTTTCTCCTTGAGGGCCGTAATCCAGTCGGGTTGTCAGGATTTCTCCAATCAATGAATGTGCACGAGATCTATGTGCATGCACTGCTTTCAATGCATATTCATTGGGGAAATCCTGAAAACCTGACTGGATTGCGACACTCAAGGAGGGACTTTGAGATCCTTTGTACCATCATTGGTTGTATACCAGTTCTATTTTAACCTTATGCAACACCGCTTTGAATTTTGATAAGGCGGGATAACAAATTTGAATAAACTTGAAACTTGTAATCCGTTCTGGGCGGTGACCCATCAAAAGCGCGCCAGACAAAAACGTGCTGACAGTCGTGAACAGGACTTATGTGCTCCGCTTTAAAACAATTCCTGCTAGGCTCTGAGTGGGTGTGTGTGGGGAACCCCCCCCCCCCCACTAAACTTATAAGTGTTCAGGCTCCCATGTTCGTGCTTTTGTTGGGGGGAGAGTGGGGGTTGGGGGGAGTGGGGGAGGGAACCCAACCCCCCCACTACATTGAAAACTGCCGAATACCCAAAAAACAAAGGAAAATGGCAGTTTCCACTGTAATGGGGGGGTTGGGTTCCCTCCCCCACTCCCCCCAACCCCCACTCTCCCCCTAACAAAAGCACGAACAATTGTAAGTTTACTGGGGGGGCCCTCAGAGTGCTAACAGGAACTGTTTTAAAGCTGCGTGCATAAGTCCTGCGCAGGATTGTCGGCACATTTTGTCCGGCACACGTTAGTTACGGTACCGTTGGCTCCTCGGGGAGGACGGGATCTAAATCAAAGTACATAAATAAATAAATATAACAATGGTGAAGCTAAAGTGCCATAGAATAGAATAGTTAATCAATGCGATGGATATGCTTATTTTTGAGTGCAAATTAACTCAAAACACGTCTCAATAGTCGACAAGCAAACACGCATTTCATCACTCACCATCTGCAGTCGTTCTCTTATTTTTTTTCCGATTTAACTTCTGTCAGAGCTGAAAATCCAAGTTCACAAAGGCAAAAACATTCAAACAGTAACAAAGCCTCGATTGTTTTTATGCTCGTTAGGAAAACTACTGCATACAAAAATAAAACTAAAATTACTTGCCGTTAAGTTTTCGAGGACCAGTCGCGTCAACGAATGATGCTTGTCTGGGCAGTTGTATCCTTACACATGCAGACGCTCGTAACATTGACAGACTCTTGCGTACGCGACATACATGTCATCTATTCTAGTGTATATTTATGAAGGGAATTTTTTTTTAAAATAAAGTAAAATTCTGGAATCTCTCTTGGCACCTGAAATCTCTTCGGGGCACATCACTGTGCCATGGCACACAGTTTGAGACACTGTGCTAATGGGTAGTACAACTTACAGTTATGGACCCCTCGGTTTGCAGCGCCGAAAGGATTTACAATGGGAAAGTTGTTCAGTGACCTATGGGAAACAAATTTGTATTCTGAATCCAGTTCCATTGGAGAGGACTTAGGGTTACCACGTGGCTTCAGAAAATAAGAGGACAGATTGAGACTAGAGAGTTGCATGGGGACAGAAATCCCACCCATCCCCGTCTGTCCGCGCCAGGATCCTCTCCGTCCACACCCGTCCCCGCCAGGATCCTCTCCGTCCCCACCCATCCCCGCCAGGATCCTCTCCGTCCCCGCCAGGATCCTCTCCGTCCCCACCCGTCCCCGCCAGGATCCTCTCCGTCCTCACCGTCCCCACCCGTCCCTGCCAGGATCCTCTCCGTCTCCACCCGTCCCCGCAAGGAATTGCCTCCATCCCTGCCCATCCCCATAAAAAGCAGCAATTACTTCTGACAGGATCATCAATTCCACAGTTTCTTTTGTGTTTACACTGCTGTTTTCCTTGTGGAATCTCTTTGGTGGAACCCTTTTTTTGTTTCCTGTTCAGGTAATTAACTTATAAACCCCCTCTTTTACTAAGGCTGACGTGTCCATTATATTATATGGACGAACACTGCTTCCAAAGCCTTCCATCCCCGTGGGAGTCCCGTTGGCTAGAGGGGGGTCCCCATGTGAGTCCCGTGGGCCAGAGGGGGGTCCCCGTGGGAATCCCATGGGTTAGGGGGGGATTCCTGCGGGACCCGTGGGATCTCCACGATCCCCGTTCCCGTGCAGACCTCTAATTGAGACGTCCGGGTTTTACTTCCATTGAAAGTAAAACCTGGATGTCTCAATCCATCCTCCTTTTTCTGGAGCCATATGGTAACCCTAGGACAGGTGTCCATATCACTTTAAAAAAAATCTCCAAGAACAAACTAGCATTCCATTTGGCGCTAATTGGCATTCTTGTCTTCTAATTAATTTCTCATGTATATGGCATGATTTAGGGCACCATGTACAGGTCAAATAAAGGAAAGACATAAAGATAAGAGAGAAACAAGAAAAGAGAAGACAGAATAAATTTAAGGAATCTATAGCTTGAGGTGGGGGAGGGGGAAGCAAATGAGAAGAGTAGACTAAAATGAATTAAAGTTTTGAGGGAAGAAAGAAATGAAAGCTTTGCTTTCAAGATGGGTTTTGGAAATGAAATCATCGTTTTTCTTGCTCTTTTGATTTTCGGGCAGATTGTGTTTAATTTTTTTTGGGGGGGGGAGGGGAGAAGGATGTTATGTTAATGCTGATTTTATGCACCGGTATTTAAGTTGACGTTTTTGTTTCTCGTTTGTCTTTTAAATTTGTGTGGTTGCCTGGTTCTGTCGTCAGTAAAATATTAAGGGCTCCTTTTACGAAGGTGCGCTAGCGTTTTCAGCGCATGCACTGGATTAGCAGGCGCTAGCTTAAAATCTACCCGCCTGCTCAAAAGGAGGCGGTAGCGGCTAGCGCACGGGGCAATTTAGCACGCGATATTCCGCGCGATAAGGCCCTAGTGCACCTTCGTAAAAGAAGCCTTAAATTAAGTTAAATGGGGAAAGAGAAAGTAAAGGGAAGCCTGTAGAGCAGGGGTGTCCAACCTGCGGCCCGAGGGCCACATGCGGCCCCTTGAAGTATTTTGTGTGGCCCCGGTCGAGGGCGATGCAGTGTTTTCCTCTGCTGCCCCCGGGTGTTTACCGTCTTGCCGGCCCCCTCCTCTGTCTTGCTGCAGCGTTTGCGCGGCCCCAGAAACATTTTTTTCGGCCAATGCGGCCCAGGAAAGCCAAAAGTTTGGACACCCCTGCTATAGAGCTTGATCACTGTGTAAAAAGCACACAGCAGGAAGTGAGAAGTCTTGGAACAGAAAAAGAAGAGCTTGAAATATACTGTAGGCTTTAATGAGTTGTGTTAGTTTCTCTCTACCAGAGAACTGTGCTGTTGAGAAAATACAAAAACAGTTGGGTATTGAGGGTTGGCTTTACGTGAAAATGAGGCTGTACTTGTAGGGGTAAGGGGGATAGATGTGTAATAGAGAATGACATGGTAGCCGTGGGTAACCCGCCGAAACGGTGGGGTGGGGGGGGGAAGTGCTTACTGCGGGCATGGGGACAAGGCCATCCACCACCCTGTGGAGCGGTGAAAGGCCTTGTCCCCGTAGTTAAGGGAGGGAAGTTGCGCGGTCACTGGTCACGCGCAGCCCCCTCCCTCCCTCCGGCCAAATCTATCTCCCTCCCTCCCCTTCACGGCGCTTTTGTAAAAAAACACAGAAGCCGGCGAAGCCTGTCTGCAGTCACGCATGCGTGGGCAGAAGTTGCGTCAGAGGAGAAGCTTCTGCCCCCACACACACGACTGCAGGCAGGCAGGCTTCGCTGGCGTCTGAAAGTTTTTTACAAAAGCGCCGTGAAGGTAAGGGGGAAGGAGATAGATTTGGCCGTAGTTAGGTAGGGAAGGGCCGCCCGCACGCGATCGGTGACTGTGCGCCTTCCCTCCCTTAAGTTTCTTTACTAACACGCCGCGGAGGTAAGGGGGAGGGATGGAGATTCTCGGGCCGCTGAAGGGCGGTGAGGTGGCGAGAGGGAAGGGTGGATGCTGCAGGGACGGGGCGGTGAAGGGGACAACGGGGACATGGACGGGGCGGTGGTCCGGTGAAGGGGCAGTGACGGGAACAGATTTTTCCCCATGGCATTCTCTAATGTGTAACCTTCGTCCTGCTGACAATTTTATTTTATTTTTTAACCTACTGTGTTGCTTTTCGCATAGTGTTTTGGATACCTTAAGCCTGGTGAATCCAGTGGTCAGGACTGGCTTGCAGTGTTGATTGTTTTCTCTCATGTTTGCATGTGTGGGTTGGGAGGGGGGGGGGGTTAAAGATATTCATTGTACAGGCACAAGATCCTTTATCCGAAATTCTGAAAACCAAAAGTTTTTTGCAATGGTGTTGCATTACTAATTTGTCCAAAAAAAAAAAATTATTTTTAGCATCAAAAGTGAAACTGGGCCCCCAAGTCAGTATAAAGACTTCGCTCTACGCTAATAGTAGTTCAGTTTATTCACGCTGGCGTACCTCTCAGGTGCTGGCTGCAGTGATTGCCTGCTGCGGTCCCGCACACTTCTCTCTGTTGCGTCCAGCCAGGAAGGAAAGAGGAAGTGGTATTAGCAAGGCAGGAGGCGGCAGAGAGACCTGCGGAGCTGCAGCGGGCGTCACATGTGAATCACTGCGGCCACCGTTGACACATCGTTCAAAAACCGAAAAAATTCTAAAATCCGAAATGCAGCATTTTCTCTGTTGAGCTCCTTTATGAAGCAAAAAAAATGTGATCACCTTACCCCTCTCTTAATCAAGGCTCACTGGTTACTCGTATCATATTGACTCACTTATAAAGTTTGTCGCCTGCCTTTCAAAACAAAAATGACACAGTCCCCTGGATTTATCTACAGATATCTTACTCCCTATATTCTTTCGTGATCTTTATGTTCCATCAACACGTCGCATAGTTTACGATACCACCAGGAAATCAATTTTCTCTGTAACTGCTCCAACGCTATGGAACAACATGTCACCACATCTCCACGAAGATTCCTCTAGTTCTACACTTAAATCTAACTTTAAAACATTTTTGTTTAAGGACGCTTTTGATTGTTAATCTCACTAGCACGGACTCTAATTCCTTCCCTCTGGTGTTTCCATTTTTATGTTTTACGTTCCTATCTAATATTGTATTTCGTTCCCCTCCTCTCCTAAACCTTGCCTGTGTGTCCACGTAATTGTGATATCCCAAATAATTTTATATTCTTTTTTTGCTTTTTAGACTTTTTAACTATGTACACCGCTTCAAAATTTATATAAGCGGTATACTTGAAACTTCAAGGCCCAGTTAAAAGCCCACCTCTTTGCGTGTGCTTTCAACTCCTAACTCCTCTCACCTTGGGTTCTGCATCTCCAGCCCTATATGTCATGTCTGTCTGTCCAAGTTAGATTGTAAGCTCTTCCGAGCAGGGACCATCTATTAAATGTCAAAATATATAGCCTTTCAGCGCTATATGTGATAAGTAGTAGTAATGGCGGTATCAAACAGACATAGTAGACATTGCAGAGTTATTTCAGTGTTCATTTTTTTTTGCATTCTATTTATTAGAAGCTAGAAGGGAGCGTAGCAAAAGTAATGTCCTTTTTACAGGAATGAAGAATTGTGCTTGAACAGAGAGGCGGAGCATAGAAGTGTGAGAAAAGCAGTGGGACTTCCAGTGGACAGAGAGAAAGAGGAAAACCTTCCTTAAGGCGGATGACTGCTGGATGATGGGAGAGCACCTGCAGCCAAGGAGGCTACAAATGAGAAATATTATTTTATGTATGTCCGAGAACACATGAGAACTTAGGTAAAATGTTTTCTGCATTCTAGCTAATTTCTTCTTAGAAAAATAACATTTCCTGGCATGCTAAAATATAGAAAATATTTAGAAATATCCAGAATCCAAAAGTGTGATTCACCAGAGTATTTTCCCCTATTAGACAGGAAAGAGAGGAGAAAATGTTTTGATACATCAAGGAGAACAACAAGAAAAAGCAAGGGGGATGTCTTTTCAGCCCCAAATTAAGGGATCCTTTTATCAAGCCGCACTAGCGGGGTTAAAGCTTCGGACATTTCATCGTGCGCTAACCCCCGCGGCCGGCTAAAAAACTAACACCTGCTCAATGCAGGCGTTAGCGGCTAGCGCGGCAGGCGGTTTAACGCACGGTATTACGTACGTTAAACCCCTACTGCAGCTTGATAAAAGGACCCCGACAAGGTTTATTTGAAGTTAAAAGGTCCCAACAAGGATCCCAGTTTCGGCGTTTAGAAGACGCCTTCTTCAGGGGACAGTGCACTCTGTTAAAAAAAAACAGAAAAAAAATCTAGCTTCCTCGGTATTGCTTCCAATATACGCAATTTAAAAACCTTTAGGCACGTGAGAGATTTGTTTTTTTGTCCGAGGTTTTTATATTGCGTATATTGGAAGCAATACCGAGGAAGCTAGATTTTTTTTTCTGTTTTTTTTAACAGAGTGCACTGTCCCCTGAAGAAGGCGTCTTTTAAACGCCAAAACTGGGTTCATAGACAATGGCGCGAAAGACAAAGGCGCGCCCAGACAATTGAGCGCAGCGCGGAGCCGTGCGCTGCTCAAAATGACTGTTTTTAGGGGCTCCGACGGGGGTTTTTGTTGGGGAACCCCCCCCCACTTTACTTAATAGACATTGCGCCGGCGTTGTGGGAGGTTTGGGGGGGGTTGTAACCCTCCACATTTTACTGTAAACTTAACTTTTTCCCTAAAAACAGGGAAAAAGTGAAGTTTTCAGTATAATGTGGGGGGTTACAACCCCCCAAACCCCCCACAATGCCCCCACAACGCGGCGCGATGTCTATTAAGTAAAGTGGGGGGGTCCCCCCCCACGCCACCCCGTCGGAGCCCTAAAAACAGTAATTTTGAGCGGCGCGCGCCTCCGCACTGCGCTCAATTGTCTGGGCGCGTCTTTGTCCCGGCGTGCTTTTGACCTGACACCCCAAAACTGGGATCCTAGTTGGGACCTTTTGTTTCTAAAAAAGACTTTATTATTGGTTAAAAAGACATCCCCCTTGCCTTTTCTTGTTCTGGTTGCATCTCAGGGCGAGGGGCTCTTTCTTGACACATCAAGGGCAGTGTTCTTAAAAGTCTTAGAAACCCCGGAAGGTCTGCCAGTTGTTCTCTCATTAACGTACACTTTCATTCTCTTTTGAACACAGAAAAGTAACACGTGGAGCAGAAGGACTCACAAGCGGAGAATGTTGAAAATGACAAAGAACACATTTCTCATTGTCCTTTCATTTTAAGTTTTGTGGTGAGGTGACTCATTCATTACCGCAGGAAAAGAACAGTACTGTTCCCTCACCTACATTTTAAAGAACTTTCTAATATGCGACCATCTATGGGAGAAAGTGACTAAAGTCCCCCGAGACAACAAAAAAAAAATGGAGGTTTTTAATGAATTCTGTTAGAACAAACAATTTGAAATACAGTACTCCCCCGATATTCACGGGGTTCCGTTCTAGGAACCCCCGCAAATCTTGAAAAACCGCAAATACGGTTTTTAGCTGGGGAGACAGGAGAGGGCAGCCGGAGCGCCGGCGAGTGAAGGAAATCACACAGCTCCTGATTGGTGAGGCCCGACTTTAGTGCAGGAAGAGGCAGTCGGAGCATACCGCGAGTGATTTCCTTCACTCGCCGGTGCTCCGGCTGCCCTCTCCTGCCCGGTCATTCGCGGTCGGAAAATGCCGCGGATGACTGGGACCGCGACTCGCTGACCGCGAATGACCGGGGGAGCACTGTACAGCAGTCCAAACTCCATCCTTTGGCCGACTGCATATTGACCTAGGGCCTGAAAACTCAGCCATTTTCAACATTTGAGATCTGCTGTTTTAGTCACCTTTTCTCAGAGATGGTCACCTAAATCTCAAATCTATCCTGGTTTTTAGGTGCTGAAAGTGTTTATGCAAAAATCCAAAAATATCACTCCAAGACAAAAGCACCACACAAGCCAAGAAAGCTAGCGTATTGCTTAAGCGAAAGAAAAGCCCCAGACAAACGGAGAGGCCTATGATGCTTGGGTGGAAGAGTCTGGGCGCATCTCTCCATTTGTCTGAGGCTTTTCTTTCGCTTAAGCAATACGCTAGCTTTCTTGGCTTGTGTGGTGCTTTTGTCTTGGAGTGATATTTTTGGATTATACTTCCCTCCGTTCCTCCCTGTTTTTTGTGGTTGTAATTGTTTATAACATTTCAACTTATTAGCCTTTCCTAAACTTAGGGGTCCTTTTACTAAAAGCCTGTTTTACAAAGCCGCGCAGTAACGGCCCTGAAGCCCATAGAGATTTAAAGGGCTTCGGGGCCATTGCCGCGTGGCTTTGTATAACAGGCCCTAAGGTGCGCTAGCCACTTTAACATATGCTAAATATTAGCACGTGTTAAACGCTAATGCATCTATTATATTTTATGGACGCATTAGCATTTAGTGCTTCTTAGTAAAGGATCCCTTAGAGAACTAGTGAAGAATTAAGGCCAGTACTGGGCAGACTTGCACGGTCTGTGCCACGTAGATGGCCATCAGTTGAGGATGGTCTGGGATGGTCTAGATGAGCTGGAGTGCGCTTCGACGGAGACTCCAGTAGTTGCATGATACCGGGCAGAGCTCTAGGTTTCTGGCCCAGAAATATCTAAGAAAAAGAACAATTTAAATTAAATCATTAAATTATAGTGAATGTATGTTTGGGCAGACTGGATGGACCATTCAGGTCTTTCTCTGCCGTCATTTACTATGATACTATGTTAACATACTGTATATTAGTCAGTAGAATCCCAAATCTGAAACCTTCTCCTAACACTTTTTGAGATAGAAGGGCATGATTTCATAGTATTTTGTTTTTCTCTTTATCCCCTTGCCTCTTTCCTCCCCACCTCCTAGTCTCTAATGCTCTTCCTTGGAGATTTCTGTTTACCCTTAACAGTTGCAAATCACTTTCCTGAAACGTTCCAAATTCAGGCTAAACTCTTTTTCTCTGTCTCTCTTTCCCAAGGAATCCGAGACCTGCGTTTAATGAATCGTGAAGTGTGAAAACTTCCCGAGCAGGGCGTCCTAATGGTGTTTCCAGATGTGAGGTGGAGAGGGTATGCTCACCTTTTCCTACATATTCAATCTCGGAATCTTTCCAGCACAGTAATCTTTTTTTAAAAACGGAGATCCACACTTCTGGGTCAGAAGAGGGATATATTTCCAGTCCTATTATACACTTGACGGCCACCCTGTGAAAATGAAACAGGACAGGAACTGAAACCAACTTATTATGAAAAACTATGCAAGGTGAGGCCCCCGTCTTTCAAAGCTATTTGGTGTGTGAATTCAATTTGCACTGATCTTTGAGATTTTTTGGTCTTCTCTTTCTTCTGAAAATGGCACATTCATGGCTGGTTTGAATCTTGAATTCAGTCTTCAAGGCTTGATGTGATTTTATAAAATCCCCTAAACTGATTGAGCTATTCTGAAACTGCATGGAACTTCTCAATGCCTCTCAATAAATAGCATCTACAACAGAATTTTAGAATAATATGAATGTTTGTAGAATTGATTTGTTGTTGAGAAAGACATGGGGGAAGCCACTGTTTGCCCTGGATCGGTAGCATGGAATGTTGCTACTCTTTGGGGTTCCGGAATCTTTTGTTACTTTTTGGGATTCCAGAATCTTGCTGTTCTTTAGGATTCTGAATGGAATGTTGCTACTCCTAGGGTTTTGGCCAGGTACTAGGGACCTGGATTGGCCAATAGGCTTGATGGACCATTGGTCTGACCCAGTGAGGCTATTCTTATGTTCTTATATCATTTCACTTTATATCTAAATGGTCCCTTTTTTCTGCATAGCCGCTCTCATTGGCAGCGTGTTGATTTCATATATTGAGTGGAACAGAGTGTGTGTTAGTGCTAAATGATATTAAAATGGAGGTTTTGTGGATTTTGGACATTGGGGACCCTAATTTCATGTAGGTAAAGGAAGGGCAGGAAGTGAGAGGCTTTGGGGTGGTGTTAGTGAAGAGATGGGACTGGAAATATAGATCTCAGTGGTAGTGTAAAGTTGCTTTTCAAAGATTTGTATTTATTTTATTTAAATACTTGCTATACTGCAATTCCAGTGGTCAAAACGGTGAACAATCTAGCGTAAAACAGATAGAAAGGAACTCCCAATATTTGAAGTAGGATATAATACAGACAAGTTATATTCATTGAAAAAGCATCACTGTGCAGTCTCCACATAAGGATCTGAAGAGTAAATCACATAGAAATTTAGTTGAAGACTTGCTCACAAAAGTACGTTTTTAGGGCCTTCTTAAATCTGAAGTAAGTTGGGAGCAAGGCATTCCACAGCTTAGGGGGGTCACAAAAAAACGAAGGCTAAGTGCTTGGTAGACTAGTAATAGACTCTAGATGGAGGGGGAAGGACTAACTGGTTGGCATCAAGGGAGAGAAGAGATCTTGCTGGAGTGTAAAAGAGAATCAAATTTGAAAGGTAAGATAGAATACCGTGATGGAGGGCTTTGAGGGCCAAAAATAGGATCTTAAAATTGAAACAATGAGAGAGTGAGAGCCAATGAAGTGGGGTACAATGATCGAAATGACCTCAAATGCATCATAAAGGAGTATTTTGTAAAACTTGGAGACGTTTCAGTTCAGTTGATGAAAGAGCCGAGTGAATGACATTACAGTAATCAGTATGAGTAAGTACAAAAGCATGTAAGAGCGGGCAAAGATATTTTTAAAGGTCTCAAGCAACGCAAGGCCAGAAAACCTGACTTTCCAATGTGAGACACATGATTGTGAAAAGATAAGGCCCTGTCAAAATGAAGTCCAAGATATTTCATGCAATCTGTAACTAGAGAATTGAGAAGGACAGGGGCAATTGATGGATGAATGGAGCAGGTAGTAGTTTATGTTCTGTGAACCAGGTAGCCATAGATTTTAAACATTGTTGGAGATTAGAAAAATTCTGGGAAGAATTGAAGGAGAGTGTCATCGGCATATGTGTAAAATGATAGAAAGGGGATAGATTCTGTACAAACGTAAGGAAGTTCTTCTTCACCCAGAGAGTGGTAGAAAACTGGAATTCTATTCTGGAATCTGTTATAGGGGAAAACATCCTCCAGGGATTCGAGACAAAGTTGGACATGTTCTTGCTAAACTGGAACGTACGCAGGTGAGGCTGGACTCATTTAGAGCACTGGTCTTTGACCTGGGGGCCGCCACGTGAGCGGACTGCTGGGCACGATGGACCACTGGTCTGACCCAGCAGCGGTAATTCTTATGTTCTTATGAGATATTGTGATTCTGAATAAGTGTCATGAGAAGGATGAGGAAGATGTTGAAAAGAAGAGGGGAGAGAAGTGAGCCTTGAAGGACGTCACATGTAAGAGAAAAAAAAGGATGATGTAGAGTCTTCTGGTCTGACGACAGAAGAGTCATTGCTCAGGAAAGAGTTGAGCCACGAAAACACAGCACCAGACAGACCAAGGCTATACAAACGTGATGGAAAAAGATGGTGGTTGATTAAATCAAGGACCGTGGAAAGACCTGATGAGACTAACAAAATGACTTTTCCAGTTTCAAAAACAGAGTGAACCTCACTTAAGATGCAAAGCAAAGCAGCTAATTAATACTCAAAAATCATCACAAAAATTAGAGGCTTTCTTTTTACTAAAGCCGCGGCAAAAGTGGCCATAGCATGGCCCTTAGGGCGGGTCTTTCCCGCGCGATAAGGCCACTTTTGCTGTGGCCAGAAAATGGCTGATTTTTCCCATTTTCTGAATTAATGGCAGTGTGCTAATTTTGCTATTAGCGTGTGGCTATTAAAAAAACTTACCGCGTGAATCCTTACTATTTTGTGGGCGGTAAGGCCCGGATTCTCCAAATGGTGCCAGATTTTTAGGTAGGTGCTCAAGCTCAATGAAAAACACTGTTTAAACAATGTTTTTCACTGATTTTCAAGGTACCAACTGGCGCCTAGAAGGTCGGCGCTGGAATTGTGCTTCTGTAGGTACTTTGTGGCTCCTAACGCCACTGTAGGCGTGGCTAATATCAAAGGTAGGCGCCAGAAAGGTAGGCCACTTTCAGTGACGTAGTAAGGGTGAGAGGCACCCGGGGTGGGGGTGCCCCTCCCCTGCCCCCATGCCACACGCGCGCCCCTTTCCCTGTACCTTTTTAATGTCTCTGGCATGAACAGCATGCCTATGTCAGTGTCGGGTTGCCTTATGACATCACTTCCTGGGTGCGGGTCAGTAGGTGCCTAAGCCCAGTGAAAAACGGGGTTGAAATGACGTTTTTCACTGATTTTTAAGGTGCCTAACAAATCGGTGAAAGAGTCACACCTCTGTTGGTGCTGTTCGGTGCCTAGTGCCACTGGAGGCGTGACTAATGCCTTCTGCTAGAAACACCCCAACCCTGAGACGTCCTGTCTGTCCATCCCAATTAGATGGTAAGCTCTTCTGAGTAGGTACCGTCTATTGAATGATAAATGTACAGCGGTACATACGCCTTTCAGCGCCAGTGGCAGTGCAGGAGAAATTAAAAAGGGAAGGGGGCACATGCACGTGGCAGGGGGGATGGGAAAGAGGGCGGGGGAGGGCCATCACCGCCCCAGGCACCGCTCATCTTTACTACGCCACTGTTCAGCGCAATAGAAATGATAAATCGTAGTAGAAGTAATAAGTCCCATGGCAGCTATGTAAACATTTCCCTCTGCTTCCTCCAAATGCCCTCAAAGAGCACCAGTGATATCGACTTTGCCTTCATCTCCTAAAGCTCATCACTTCTGAGGGCTGCCCCAATGCGTCTTTCACTTGTTCTACTACCAGACCAAATATCATTGCCTAGAACCATCCTGAGCCTGAAATGTGCCCTGTGGCCCCCCTGGAGCTCCTATCCTGCCCACTGAGTTGTAGCCAAGCAGAGAAAGCAATGAGCAGAGCACAATTATGGAGCCCCCAGACTCTCTTGGACCCTGTGCGGCCGCACGGTCCACACAGAGCTCGCTTTAACCCTGGCACTGCGTCCTCCAGCTTAATCATGTTCTCCTAAATATCCGACTACTGTGGCAGACCTTAGACATAGCCTATGAAACGCCAACTGGAAGCAGTGGAGTAGCGGGGGAGGGGGGGCAGAGGAGGTGGACCGCCCCAGATGGACCCACTTCCTTACTCTGTAAAACCTGCAATTGTGTGGCTTTAATATGATCTTTAACATATAACAAAACAAAGAAAAACCCAACGAGTCTGTAGTGAAAAGCAAACACCAAAAACAAGAAAGAAACTGCAGATGGAAATGTACAAGGACAGGAATCTTTATTAAAAAAAACAAACAACATATAAATTTGTAATCCTTTAAAAATGGCTCTCATATACATGGAATACGGACCCTACATGGTTCGTGTTTCGGAGAAACAATCCTTCTTCAGGGGTCTGAGATGTCCACTGTATCACATGTAGAGAGTGATGCGGAAAACAATGTACTAATATGGTCATCAAAATCCCCCCCTTCCTTTTCTTCCTACCCTGTCTTTCCTGAACGGATTATAGCCCGTTATTATAACTACATCCCAGTCATGGCTCTCTGTCAACCACGTCTCTGTGATTGCCACTGAATCCAAGTTAGCCTCTTCCATCACAGCGAAACTAGACAACCACCTCGCCGATTTGCTGACCTCAGCAGCAAACTACAAAACCTTCAGAAGAGAAATCGACACCATGTTATTTAAGAAGTCTATCAAGACAAGCTCATGATATAACCGGTTGCTTCAATCTATCTCCAGAGTCCAATCGTTCCAGCCAAATAGCTATCTTGTAATCTTCTGGATATGACCACAATATCCTCTTATTGGAATCCGCCTAGAGCCGCAAGGTATTGGCGGAATAAAAGACACCAACGTAATGTAATGTAATCTCTAAATTAGAGAATGACACGGTGACAAAATTCATCACTGTTCCCGTCCCCGCGGATAACCGCGGGAAACCATCTTCATGTCATTCTTTAAGGAGAGAGGGAAGAATCAGAGTATGAATGGCCACAACCACTGACCCGCAAGCTTTGCTCTGAAGAATGCTGGTGTAGAAGGACCGAGGTTGAAACAGACACTACAGAATGACAGTCTCTGGTATCCAGAGCAGATATTGTGATGTCATAATGCCTCATTCCACCAGTGCCTAAGAGCCAATCACATCAGTGATGTCACAATGGCTTCATTATCCTTGGCTCACATAAGAATCAGAGTATGAATGGCCACAACCACTGACCCACAAGCTTTGCTTTGAAGAATGCTGGTGTAGAAGGACCGAGGTTGAAATAGACACTAGAAAATGACATGGGATTATTTCCTGCGGTTATCCGCGGGGACGGGAACGGTGATGAATTTTGTCACCGTGTCATTCTCTACTCTAGATCTAGAACCTTGTATCCCATACTTCGAGCATTAATATATACTGCTTTGCAGACATTATCCCCTTTTCCCATGTGTGTAGAAGTATTTAATGATTCACTTATCTGAGGGCTTATACTTCCCTGGGGGCTTTGCTCAGTCAGCCCCCAATGATTCCAGTTTAAAGCTCTCTTCAGTGGGTTGGCCAGTCTTCCCACCTCTGCTTAGCAGCCCTTGCAAAATCATCCCATGGTTCAGGGAGCCAAAACTCTCTTGAGGACGCCAGTTTCCTCTTGGCACTCAGGTGCTGAACTTCATGATTGAATTCTACCACAGGTTTTTAGCAGAAGCACCGAGAATGTGCAAGCAGCCTTCAGAGCAAGTCAGCTTCGGGTATCATTGTATCAACAGATTGCATCCGACCATTACTGGCACAATTCCTTGATAAATCCTGGCGCGGGTGGTGGTGCATTTTGCCCGCTTCCAAATGCCGGCATTTATCCATGACTCAAGTACAGTAGCACCATGCTAAGTATTTCCTATAGAATTAAATCCAAATCTACATGAAAGGGAAGAATCTTAGAGATGTTTATTTAAAAAAAAAAAAAAGAAAAAATTTAGGCGCCAACAGAATGGTGTATTTATATTTTAATTTGAGCTAATAGCGCTGACTTCAGTAAATCCATTTATCAGGACTCCTTGGCAAGACGGAGGCCACAGTAGTCATTCTGTAGGAACATTTTACTAAGAACGTCATTTTTATTTGGTCCTGAGTGAGTCCTTCTGAGAGGAATCCATTGCAATGTGTTTTTAGTCCCCTCCCCCCAGGTGGTACACTATTTATTTAAATTGCTAATGGGACCATTAGCACCACGATATAAATATTCCTATATTTTCACTGCTCCAGAGTGAAATGACCGTAACAACTTTATGAGTGATGGAGCAATGGAAGCTCGCCAGAGTAAAAAAAAGACTCTCTTACTTTTTGGGAGTAAACTACCCTTGCAGGATTGTTAACTGTTATGGGAGAATGACCTGCAGTCTTTTATCATTTATACACACTTACACCAAAAATCTACACCAAATACCTACACCAAAAATTATCTTTGCATAGTAATCCACTTAACCGCATTATACAGTCTCTTGCATCATATCCTGTTCTATAAGTCTCTCGCACTGTATTTTCACTGTATAAATATCTCCGCTGTATATGTACAGTCTCTTGCATTGTAAATCTGCATTGTATCTTCGCTGTATAAACACCTATGCTGAATATGTACAGTCCCCTGCATTGTAAACTGCTCTCAACTGCATAGTACTTCCCCTGGCATTGTATCTTCGCTGTGTATGTACAGTCTCTTGCATTGTAAACCGCTCTGAACTGTTTGTGGTATTGCGGTATACAAAAATAAAGTTATTATTATTATTATTCTCTTAAATTGAATACATTTACTCAGGGCTCCTTTTATGAAGGTTTTTGGCACACGCAGGATATTACCGCGCGCTGCACGGCAATTCGGCACGCGCTAATGCCCTCAGTATTGCTTCCTTTTCCCATACGCTCAGAGATATGAAGCTCTGTAAGGAATAAATCCCATCTCAGAGCTTACCATCCAGCCGTTGCATATGGCAACAGCTAATCATTAATTTTTAAATATTTTTTTATGTATTAGTATAACTTATTGGAACTTTTTAATTCTTTCTTTTTGCTTCACTAGTAGCTTGAATGCAGCAAAATAGCAAGCCACAATTTAAAGTAGGAAGCCACGTAACTAAGAATGGATAAGCCACGTAGCTTTCCTGTGACTTCAGGGGTCTCGACGTGGCCCTGTTTCGATGACTTCCTCGGGAGACCCGAAATGGAAGAGGTTCAAATGCTGCGGGCATAGGCTATAAAGCGCCCTACAAGAGGCTAGCAGTAAACTTGCTCAGTGGCATGGCTACAACACTACTACATCCACAAAAGGTTAATTAACTGAGAAAAGACCCTTATTAAGACAGCTAGGATTTACTTATAACATACAAATGAAGGAAAGAATCTCAGAATTGCCACCCCAAGGATCATAATAATATCATCCATATAAGGAATCGTGGCATGGGTATCTTTCATTGATCCAAAACCTTCATGAATAACCGTGATGTAATTTTATCACTTTTTAACTAATAGATGCCTTCACTACTCAATGAGTTAAACATGTATCTAACCTGTTAAACTTATTTATATTTTTTCTTAATATCTTTTTTTCTTTTATTCTATTCACCATTTAAAAAACTTAGTCACTATCTTATATAATAAAACGGTAAGCCGCGCATGCGCACTTCCTATGCGTGCGTCCGTTTTCCGTGAGCTGTAGCTAGGAAGTGCGTATGCGCGGCTTACGGTCTGGCCTCACGCGAGGCAAGACAAGTGCGCATGCACGCCCTTCCCTGCTCTCGAGGCGAAAGGTGGTGCAAAGGCAGTGCGGAGCGGTAGCTGCTGGGAGGAGGCCGCGGCGGCTTGAGGCGAAAGTTTTATGTCTACCGCTGGTGGCCGTCGAAACCCTAATGCTGACCGAGGCTGCCTAAAGGAACAAACGCAAACCGACGCCAGCTCTCCCATTCGGAGCCTTCTCTTCCCCCCCCCACTCTGCCCTTATGACTTCCGCGTTCCCTGCTGCACCCCCCACAAGGAGGACTGAGCGCGGGTGTGGCGGGTGGGGAGCGGTACCACCGGCATCCGAGCAGGATATTTCAGAGAAGTACCAAACTGACGACTGTGGGCTAGGGAGAGGAAGAAGGAGGTAGAGAGAGATCTGCAAGGTAGAAGGAAGGGAATAGGTGAAGGGAACAAAATAGAGAGACTAGACTGGACAGACAGGGGAGGGCTGCAGGGAATGAGAAATCAAGTTTCAAGTATTTACATAAAGATGCACCATTCAGTGTCCCAGTGCTCCAGAGCAGAGGGGAATAGGAAGGGAGGCCTACTGCAGGACAGGGTAGGTAAAAGGAAGGGAGAATGGACAGGGGGAGCAGGCAAGGGATGGTGGTGGACAGCCAAGGAAAAAGAAAGACAGAAAGCGCAAAGGAGAGACAGAGAGAGAGAAAGAATTAAAGACAGACACACACACATATATTCTAGCACCCGTTAATGTAACGGGCTATAAGACTAGTATTTTAATAACAGAACTGTGCAAAATAGCATATCTAAAGTGCAAAAATGCAATAACTGTGCAAATAAGCAGAATAAATTATCTGTAGATGGGAATAATGCTGCCGGATCGCTAGTCGGCATCGTTAATGGTCGGAACTACGACGGTATCTGATCTTCATTGGCGACGTATTCAGACTCAAAAGCAGCCATTTTAGAGGCTGCTCATCCTCTGGAGAAATCAGCTTCACCCAAGATCGAACGTTATGAAGAGGAGCAAGGCACTTTTCATCATGGCTGGTGACCTTAAAGATGGAGCCTCCTGTGAACGTTGTTTACACAAGAAGATACAGTGAGCCTAAGAGATACTGAGAAAGGTGCACTACACTTATTTATTGACTGATTTTTTTCACATATTTATGAGGGCTTTTTCTGACTGATGATTGAAACTCTTGATCCAACAACCCATCAGCAACGCTCCCTCTAAGGCTTGGCCAGGTGCGAGCAAATTTTCTCTCATGTGAGTGACAAATTCTAAAAAATATCCCACGCATGCAGCAGAGGGGGGTTGGGGGGTCAGGAAGGAGTGGGAGCAGAGAAGAGGGTGGTGGAGGGGTGCCACTCACTCTCGTTACGCCACTGAGGGGAGATGAACAGTAGTGAGGTAGAGGAAGGAGGGGGCTGGAGATCAGTGAAGATCAGTGTTGAAAGTGAAAATTAAGAGTTTTCCAGTTCTAACACAGCGAGGTGATTAAATTTGCAGATGATACGAAATTATTCAGAGTAGTGAAGACACAGTGGGATTGCAAAGATCTGCAACGTGACATAATCAGGCTCGAGGGGTGGGCATCGACATGGCAAATGAGGTTCAACGTGGATAAGTGTAAAGTGATGCATGTCGGGAACAAAAATCTCATGCACGAATACAGGATGTCCGGGGCGGTACTTGGAGAGACCTCCCAGGAAAGAGACTTGAGAGTTCTGCTCGACAAGTCGATGAAGCTGCCCGCGTAATGCATGGTGACGGCAAAAAGGGCAAACAGAATGCCAGGAATGATTAAGAAGGGGATCATGAACAGATCGGAGAAGGTTATCATGCCTGTCTACCGGGCCATGGTGCACCCTCACCTGGAGTACTGTGTCCAGCACTGGTCGCTGTACATGAAGAAGGACACGGAACTACTCAAAAGGGTCCAGAGAAGAGCGACTAAGATGGTTAAGGGCCTGGAGGAGATGCCATACAGTGAAAGAATAGAGAAACTGGGCCTCTTCTCCCTTGAAAAGAGGAGATTGAGAGGGGACATGATCGAAACATTCAAAATACTGAAGGGAATGGATTTAGTAGATAAGGAAAGGTTGTTCACCCTCTCCAAGGTAGAGAGAACGAGAAGGCACTCTCTAAAGTTGAAAGGGGATAGATTCCGTACAAACGTAAGGAAGTTCTTCTTCACCCAGAGAGTGGTGGAAAACTGGAACGCTCTTCCGGAGTCTGTTATAGGAGAAAGCACCCTATAGGGATTCAAGACAAAGTTAGACAAGTTCCTGCTGAACCAGAACGTACGCAGGTAGGGCTAGTCTCAGTTAGGGCGCTGGTCTTTGACCAGAGGGCCGCCGCATGAGCAGACTGCTGGGCACGATGGACCATTGGTCTGACCCAGCAGCAACAATTCTTATGTTCTTATGGTTTGCATACACCACATAATTGTTTACCAAGCCTAATTGCCACAGATAATTAGCAATTAACACTTTATAAATGATACTAATTGGCGTTAATTAAAAGTTACACGCACATCTTGGAAACATAGAAAATGGCGGCAGAAAAGGGCTATAGCCCACCAAGTCTGCCCATTCCAAGTAACCGCCCCCCTGAATTCACTCCCCCAAAGAACCCACGTGAGTATCCCATTTTCTCTTAAAATCCGTTACGCTGCTGGCCTTTATCACCTGCAGTGGGAGTCTGTTCCAATGATCCACCACTCTTTCGGTGAAGAAGTACTTTCTGGAATCGCTATGAAACTTCCCTCCCCTGATTTTCAGCGGATGCCCTCTGGTGGTCGAGGGTCCCATGAGACAGAAGATATCATCTTCCGACTCTATACGTCCCGTGATGTACTTATATGTTTCAATCATGTCTCCCCGTTCTCTTCTTTCCTCAAGTGAGTACAGCCGCAATTTTTTAAGTCTTTCTTCATACGTGAGATCTTTGAGTCCCAAGACCATCCTGGTGGCCATTCGCCGAACCGACTCTATCCTCAGCATGTCCTTACGGTAATGTGGTCTCCAGAACTGAACACAGTACTCCAAGTGAGGCCTCACCATGGATCTGTATAATGGCATGATAATGGCTGTATAATGAACTCCATGGAGGTCCACGGAAATGCCATCGGATCAGTCGCTGGAGAAAGTGACTGACCCATGCGCAGAATAGTCCACGGAAAGAGGCAAAAATGTGCACATGCACCAGGAAATGCTACATCGTAGGCACGCATGAGCATCATAGGCGTACCTTATTGTAACGCATCATGAGCGCACGTCATACGTGTCCGTCGATGCCCTAGGTGGAGGGGAGGAGCGGAGAACAACCAGCCACCATGTAATTGTTTTTATCTACACTGCTTCTGCGGGACATGTGTGCTGCATCAGTATTTTTTTTTTGGGGGGGGAACTTTCACCTCTCATACAATCGGCAGCCCCCGATCTGCCGACATATGCTTTTAATGAACGTGCATGAGATGCGCCTTTAAGACACGTGCATGAGACACACTTTTAACACGCATATATGGACCCCTCCTACCTATCAAGTATGATAAATGGTATCTTCAACTTCCATCTCTCATTCAATCTGCAGCTCAGACCTGCTGGTGTACACTTTTGACACATGCTCATGAGATACGCCTTTAACACATGCAAAACAAAAAAAACCTCTGTGGCGAAGGTGATGTTCAAGATGCAGGCATAATTGAAAGTACATTTTAATAATCCACATAAAATATATCTAGGACCCAAAACATTGGGAACTATGGACCCAACACGGTCCGTGTTTCGACGATGCTGTCTTCCTCAGAGGGCCCTATAGGTCCTGATACAAAAGCTCGTGGATTATAAACTAAAGATAATCGTAGACGTAACTCTGCGTGGGACCCCGAGGAAGACAGCATCATCGAAACACGGACGTTTTGGGTCCTAGATATGTTTTATGTGGATTATTAAATTGAACTTTCAATTTTGCCTGCATCTTGAACATCACCTTCGCCACAGAGTTTTTTGGTTTTGCCAGATTTCCATTTTTGTGGCGTTCTAAGGGTCAACCTTTTGCCCTTTAACACATGCACCTGAGATGTACTTTTGACCCGTGGTTCAATGCTACTTGCACCTCCAGACTTGCCAGTAATTTTGGTCAGCGGCAGTGCTTCACTTCACGCATCACCAGGCAATGTCTACTCATTTTAAATATGAATGACCTCATTGTACTATATTTACATAGTATTATCAGAAGACACTACGAAGAATGGAAAAGACTGCCCAGAGCCATTATGTGCATCAGAAGCTAAAATACTTCAACGCTAAACTGGTTAGAATTGGTTTAGTGTCGATCGTTAAAGGAACGGTAAGTTTAGAACATCAATATTTCAGTTCAATATTTTTATTAAGCTTTATGAAAAGATACAGTCCAAAAATGCATTCAGATACATGTATGACACCGGGATCTCGAAACTAATAACACTTAGTGTAACACAGCAGTAACTACAATCAATTGTAATTGGGTTTGAAACCTTCTAAGAGATCCAAAGTACTTGGACTGTTTATAAGAAAACAGAAAGAAAGAAAGAAGGAGAGAAAAGATAAAAGAAAGAGAAGGAGAGAAAGAGAAAGAGAGAAGGACAGGAGTGTCTATGAAACAGATCTAACATAGGAGTCTAAGAATTTCCAAGGTGAGTTGCATAGTGTCATGTTCATGGATAGTCGAGCAATATTTTTCTTCTCATAAGCATATGATTCAAATTTATGATACATGCACAAAGATTTCCACCAAAAAGTATAATCCAATGATGAAGAGGATTTCCAATTCTTCAATATATGCATAAGGGCAGTCACAAACATAGTGTCAATAAGTTTAGGAGGACAATTCGAAAGAATAAAGCAGGGGTGCTGAGATCTGAGAATTATAATATCCAAAGAAAGTTCATCCGAACAGTTAGTAACATGCTTTATAGTGTCCCAAATGCGAGACCAGAAGGAGCGAACTGGAGTGCAGTGGAAGAGCATATGATCAAGGGTTCCGGCCTCCTTCATACAATTCCAGCATATAGAGTTTTGTTTAAGGTTGGCTTTCCACATCCGAAAAGGAGTCCATACCGCATTCCACATGACGAAGAACATTGACTGTGAAACTCTGGAACATCAATATTTAGCTAGCAGCGGTCAGTGGGCTTTTAAAAAAAAAAAAAACCTGACAGCTACCAGCGAAATATGACCTGGATGTTCAGTTCTGGGTCCTCTGGGCATTGACGCTGAATATCCAGGTTTTGGGGGGCTCCGGGGGCCATCTGGGTATGTCCAGTATTCAGTGTTGTACAATATAGGTAACCAGAGAAAGATAGAACTGCCTTTAGTATGGGGCATAGCCAGACCCCCCCATTTTGGGTGGGCAGAACTCTCCCTCTCCTACTCGGGTGATCCAGCTCCCAACCTCAGCAATCCAGTGTCTCAGGCTGCCCTTTCCCACCCAGGCGATCCAGCCCTCCAGCAGTCCGGTGTCTCAAGCTGCTTCCCCCTCCACATCCCCCCCCGGAACTCTGGTGCTTCAAGCCTACTGCTGCATACCTTATAGAGAGATGATCTTCACTTGCAGGGGGCAGTGCAACTGATACACTCTGTTCCCACAGTTTTCCCTCTGGTGCAACTTCCTGTTCCCGCATAGGCAGAGTATGTCATAAGGAAGGCAGTGGGGCCAGCAAAGATTGGCTCTTTAAAAGATATGATTTTCCACACGATTTTTGAACTATAGTTTATGCTATGGTCTTGTCGAGACTTGACTATTGTAATGCCCTTTATCTTGGAATAACAAAGGTTAGATGTAAAGCGTTACAGTTTACACAAAATGCGACAGCAAGATTGATAACTGGTATGTTTAAATATGATCATATTTTGCCTCGCCTCCAAAAACTGCATTGGTTACCAGTTGTCTTCAGAATACAGTACAGGTCCTCGTTGACTTACGACCTATGCAACATTACGACGGTTCGACTTTACGACGCGTTTTCACCATCTCCTATCCCAGCCCATACTAACTATTTTTTTACCCCTCACCGCTGGACCACCAGGGAGAAGGTACGTGGGGAGGGGTAAAAAATACTGTAGTTAGTACAGGCCAACTTACGTTCAGATCGACTTGCGACCTGTCAGTCAGAACCAATTGCAGTGGTAAGTCGACGAGGACCTGTACAAAGTTTTAATGATTTGTCATCAATTTTTGTACGGAAATATTCCGGAATTGATTATGAATAACATATCTAGTTATATTCCAAAACAATCTTTACGTTCTGAGAATCAGGTTCTGCTGAAGACGACTGTGAACCCAAGGTTAGTCGATACTGGCAAAAAGACTTTTTGCTGTGCAGGAGTTAAGTCTTGGAATTCTCTGGTAGGACTGATACGGAATTGTTGTGAGAGGGGCATGTTTAGAAAATTACTTAAAACACAGTTATTTGTTGATTCTTTCTTTTAGATATACCTTTTTGTAAGCCCGATGAGTTGATGATTTATAGTTATGATATCAATCTGAGTTTATGATATGCTATTAACTTTTATCCATGTTTTTAAGCTTTGTTTTTATATAAAGTTATGTTAATATTTTTTAGTTATGAATTTTAAGGTGTCTATGTATGTTTATTTCATTATGTTTTAAGATTATGCATGTATATCTTGTTAACCATTTAGTTGTAAATGATATAGAAATTTTTTAAATAAATAAATAAATAAATATGTGGCAGGATAAATTTTGGGAGTTTTTAGCCGGTGGGGCTTGGGGATCCCTGTTAACTCTATGTAGATGTGCTGCTACTGGGTAGGCCTGAGGCCAAAGTAGGTGGGCCTGGGCCCACTCGAGCACACCAATGGTTACGCCACTGGTCTTATCTGTCCTGTTAGCTACACAGGCTCCAGCACCAAATTTTGCTGGTGCCTGCATAACCCCCAACTCTGGCTAGAGTCTTCCCCTGTACTGTCCCGGCAGTAACTGATGTGTGCTGTGGCAATCAGATCAGATATTCATCAGCATTGTCCATTTAACTGCCAACGAATGTCCACTTCTGACTCGCTCCTCTCAATTTAACTGGGTAGGAGTTAAAATGGTTTTGAATATTGACCTCTGGTTTGATAAGATGCACTGATTTTATACCGTTTCATCACTCTTACATGCCTAGAATTGCCTTACCATTACAGGATCCGACGGCTGCGTCCTTGAGGTTCTTCAACATCAGCAAAACTCGGAGATGTCCACGTAAGTCCGGTGGCTATACTTCTAGGCGTGACGCTGTTCTTCAAATAGCGTGAGCCTCCGGACCAAGAAACATTCTTAGCCCAGGCTTCGAAGCTTTTGGAATGGTAAAATGTTATATTACACTACATTAAGGGCTCCTTTTAAGAAGGTGCGCTAGCATTTTCAGCGCGCGCTAACCCCCCGCACTACGTGGAAAATACTAACGCAAGCTCTAAGGAGGCGTTGGCGTGTAGCGCTCGCAGCAATGTAGCGTGCGCGCTTGTAAAAGGAGCCCTAAGTGACTTTTTATTCCGCCTTTACCTTGCGGTTCTAGGTGGATTGCAAAAGAGGTATTCTGGACATTTCCGGGTGAATTACAGGATTAGGAAGTAGGAACAAATAACGGGGACAAATTACAGGTCTGTTACTTAATCAGAAAGATAGAGGATCAGTTATGGCATTAGTTTGCCTTCTATTACGACTATTTATTATTTCTATAGCGCTGAAAGGCCTACGCAGCGCTGTACATTTTAACATACAATAGACAGTGCCTGCTCAGAAGAGCTTACAGTATAATTTAGACAGGACATTTCAGGGTTGGGGAGGTTATAGTTGGTCTAAGTTAGAAAATGACACGGTGACAAAATTCATCACCGTTCCCGTCCCCGTGGATAACCGTGGGAAATAATCCCATGTCATTTTCTAGTGTCTATTTCAACTTCGGTCCTTCTACACCAGCATTCTTCAAAGCAAAGCTTGCGGTTCAGTGGTTGTGGCCATTCATACTCTGATTCTTATGTGAGCCATTGTGACATCACTGATGTGATTGGTTCTTAGGCACTGGTGGAATGAGGCATTATGACATCACAATATCTGCTCTGGATACCAGAGACTGTCATTCTGTAGTGTCTGTTTCAACCTCAGTCCTTCTACACTTCAAAGCAAAGCTTGCGGGTCAGTGGTTGTGCCCAATTATACTCTGATTCTTCCCTCTCCTTAAAGAATGACATGAAGATGGTTTCCCGCGGTTATCCGCGGGGACGGGGACGGTGATGAATTTTGTCACCGTGTCATTCTCTAGTCTAGGTATCTGACAGCAGTGAGGGGGAGTTAAGAGTTGAAAGCAGTTTCAAAAAAGTGGGCCTTTAGCTGGGATTCGAACACTGCTCGGGACGGAGCACGACGTATTGATTCAGGAAGCCTGTTCCAGGCATATGGCGCCGCAAGAAAGAAGGGACGGACTCTGGAGTTGGCGGTGGAAGAGAAGGGTACAGATGAGAGGGGCTTGCCCGACGAGCGGAGATCACCGGGGGGTGGGGTGGGGGGGGTAGGAACATAGGGGGAGATGAGCGAGGAGAAATATCGGTTTTTATTTCTCTTCGGAAGGTTTTGTAGTCTGGGGTTGTGATCAGTAGGTTGGAGAGGTGGTGGTCTAGTTTCGCTGCCTGGGTGGCTAGTAGGCCTTCGTACATTTTCTTGCGCTGTGTGCCTCTGACTGGGCGGTGAGTAATTTCAGGCAATTAAGTGTTACATATCAAGTGCCGACTCCACCCTGGTTTGCCCACCAAATAGCTGGTACAGCTTTAGTAGTTAGCACTGATATTCAGTGGCACGAAGGGACAAATTTCCAATTGGCATCATGAAGTTAGGCGGTGGTAGGTATCCCACTGCCATCTAACAAACCAATCAGAACACGTGTTTAAAAAAAAAAAAAAAAAAAAGCATGCGCAGATGCCCTCCCGATGCCACTCCGAACAAGTGAGCAGGTTGAAGGAGGCGGGGCTGAGGCATAACGGGGTGTGACTCGAGTGGAATGAGGCGGGTCTAGGCAGAATTGGGTGGGGCTGGGGGGGCGGGGCCATGGCTCCAGATTATACTTCCATAAAATCTGGTAACCCTACTCAGCTCTTCCTCTGGCATCACTTCCTGTTCACATGACCAGGAAGAGCAGAGGCTGGTGTGAGCAGCAGATAGGAGAAGCCACTCACTGCCAGTAATCATTTGAAGAGGTAGGTGGGTGGGCGGAGAGGAGAGGTGTGAGCGCCTCATCAAGATGGCGCCCGGGTAAGACCTCACCACCCGCCCCCCCCCCTTGCTAGGCCACTGGCTGAACACCAGGGAGAGTTAGGACTGCTGTTAAACAAGTCCTACTTGCCCAGTTAGCTCTGCAGGCACTGGCACTGAATGTCGTCGGTGCCATTATAACTTCTGGGGACTGCCCTGCTTCCGCCCCCCCCCCCCCCCACCTCTGACACTGCCTGGACAGTGCCGTGGCAGTCAGAGGAGGTATTCAGTGGCACTGTCTCTCCTTTTGAATATAGTACCCGATGACTTTGGCAGAGGGAAAGTTTGTGCAAAGTAAAGGGGGGGGGGCCGCAAGGAGAAAACAAAACGCTGATTATATATTCCGAATTTTAGGAGAAAGGTTTGCCAGACGGAGCAAGTGAGGCGGCTTCCGTATCTCCAGTCCGCAGTTCAAAGACTGGATTAGGAAATCTAATTGAGAGTGGACTGCATATTAAAAAAAAAAAAAAAAAAAATTTATTGAGGGGATTGGTGACATTATAAAGCATGAAAGTGAAGCTCAAGAGGTTTATAGAATGTCACAGAACTCAGCTCTTCAATTAAATTATTTTCTTTTAATGCTGCAGCCCATATTAACTACGCATTTTAACAAATCATTTCCCTGTTCACTCTGGCTTACATCTTCCCTCCTCCACCTCCTTTTCATTTACCGAGGATCCAACCCAAGGCTTTCCAAACCTATCTTAGGGACCCCCAAGCCAGTCAGGTTTTCAGGATGTCCATAATGGATCTGCATGAGATCACTTTGCATAATTTGGGCCTTCAGTGCATATAGATTCATCTCACATGTATTCATTATGAATATCTTGAAAGGCTGTTGGTAAGGCCCCCAGGATGGATTTTGGGAAGCGCAAATATAACGGTTTCCTCCTTGTATGGAGGAGTATGCTTTTCTATTTCAGTCTCCAGACCATCCATTCCTAACCCAGTTCTTGGGACGCGCCTTGTCTCATCGGGTTTTCAGGCTATCCACAATGAATATGCCTGAGATAGACCTGTATGCACTGCCTCAATTAAATGCAAAACTAACTCATGAGTATTCATTGTGGATATCCTGAAAACTCAGTGGTACTAGGCATGCTCTAAAGACTGGGCTGGAAATGGCTGCTCCAGACTGTTATTCCTTTCTTTTGATTTAACTTGCGCCTTTTCCAGTTGCAGCTCAAGGTGCATTATGGTCTGGTACAACAGACATGTTCCTGTTTCCAGAGAGCTAATTTTGCACCTGAGGCAATGGAGGGAGGGGGGAGGGGTTAAGTTCAAGAACGCAAAGAGCAGCAACAGGATTTGAACCCTGACTTTTCTGGTTTTCCACCCACTGCTCTTACCACTAGGCTATTTTTCATCTTGTTAAGAATTTGAAATTGTATTCTTTTATGATGTTTTTAGGTTTTTTTTGCTGGAAGATTCTCATTATTTGGGAATGTTTCTGTTTATTGAAAGCTTCTATACCGCTTATAATGACTGGGGAGTCAATTCAGAACGGTTTACATGAGCTTTGTAATGGTGCTATAATACATGAGCTTTGGTAAAGGTATCATATACAGAGTTAACGTTTTTTGAAATGGTTTCCAATACAGACATGTGGTTCTGCCTTTCGCTATTGTTTTACCTGGTCTCCACGAGTTCTGCTTTCCATACAGACCATATTAGATGAAGGGAAGATAATCCATTGAATATATAGAATAATCAAATCATTAAAGCAAACACCATGCAAATGTAAAAATGAAAACCACTATAGTATCTGATATGAGAAATGTAAATCAAAATATTATTTTAGGTATTCAAAAACTTACAATTGAATCATAATCCTAGTTGAGTATTTAAAGTGTTTGAGGAAAATTGTGGTGGACATATCATAAGTTATACAGACTTCAATCTTTAGAACTTCCTATGATATATACCATTCCAGATTCCTGTCTTGTATACCATTGTAATCATTTATGTCCACCATCCCCTACCACTAAAAATTTATACTTTATTTATTTTAATTGATTACAATAATAATTTATTTTGATTAATTACAATAATAATAATGACTTAATTTTAGAAATACTAATCTTGAATACTTTTAAATATCAAATAATAATATGAAATATTGAGATGTAATTATATAGTTTAATGAGTTAATAGTCTTAAATACTTTTGAATGTTAGATAATAAATGATACCTACATGTGTGTAAAAAACCTAAAATATAATTTTATTTTTAGTTACAATATGATAAATATGTAAACTTAAGAATTATAAAGTGCATGACATATGTAAACTTAAGATTATAAAGTGCATAACGTGCATGTGCTTAAGAAACTTGTGAATTGATTTATTTTTATGGGTTTAATAGACATAACTATCGATATAAAGAAATGAAATGAAAGTTATATTCCTAAATCATATATTAACTACAACCCGTTAAATGATTGTGTGCAAAATAACTATTTTGTGTTAAGAAGGCAACTATTTTGTATTGAAAAGGCAACACTTAGCTTATTGTGTAGTGGAACCCGCCATCATCAACGTTGATGCAAATGAAGGACTCCGACGCCATTAGCTTGAGTAGGCATTTCAACCCAAAGCATGGGTCTTCTTCGGGGGAGAATTTACAAACTAACGCTGCCAAAATGAACCGGCTTGACGCCCAAATAGTTTCGGAGCAAAAATCCTCCACGTATTTCTATATTGTGAGCATGTAGGCATAATTTATTATCTAACATTCAAAAGTACTTAAGATTATTAACTCATTAAACTATATAATTACATCTCAATATTTCATATTATTATTTGATATTTAAAAGTATTCAAGATTAGTATTTCTAAAATTAAGTAATTATTATTAATCAAAATAAATTATTATTGTAATCAATTAAAATAAATAAAGTATAAATTTTTAGTGGTAGGGGGTGGTGGACATAAATGATTACAATGGTATACAAGACAGGAATCTGGAATGGTATATATCATAGGAAGTTCTAAAGATTGAAGTCTGTATAACTTATGATATGTCCACCATAATTTTCCTCAAACACTTTAAATACTCAACTAGGATTATGATTCAATTGTAATTTTTTGAATACCTAAAATAATATTTTGATTTACATTTCTCATATCAGATACTATAGTGGTTTTCATTTTTACATCTGCATGGTGTTTGCTTTAATGATTTGATTATTCTACATATTCAATGGATTATCATCCCTTCATCTAATTTGCTATACGATTTCAGGGTTGATATTTGGTTAAAGGCCCCTCTGTACAATATTTTTCCATACAGACCATAGCAGAACATATTCATTCTTCACCATCCCTCGTGCTCAGTAATGGGTTACCCTCTTGTTTTTTATTATTGCATTTATTCTCGGTGACTGTGGTCACGAGTGGAATCGATTCTCCAGTTACATAGGTTTCAGGTCACTGGCTTCCTGTTTACTGGAGGATCCAACTTAAATGTGCAACTGTAATTTTCAAAATCCTATAAGGTATTTATTCTCCTTTGGTTCCTGTCTCATTTAATTCACAAAAAATCTCTAATTCTAGGAGCTCTCAGAAATATAAATTTAGCGTTTCCACTATTATAGGAATAAAAGCTATGGCCAATTTTTGTCGATCGTTTTTTTTTTATTCGTAAAAGTTTGGAATGACCTTCCTTCTATAATTAGAGTTCTCTCTCATCTACCCACTTTTCGTAAAGTACTGAAGACATATTTATTTCCAGAAATTTATGAATGAACCTTCTTTTTCAAATCATCATTCATAAAAGATAAAATCATAAAAGATAAAAGATAAAATCATAAAAGATAAACGATATGGTTTCTGTTCTAATCTCCTGTATAATTTTATTAATATTTTGTTAACCGAGTCAAGTCCTCCTGTTGGGATGAATCGGTATAAAAAAATCAAAGATTAGATTAGATTTGCTGAGTATGAGAGCAAAGATGCTGACAAAAAATAGAAGAACGAAGAAAAGTAGCTAGGAAAATGGCTACAGTCCAGTTGACGTCAATGACATTTGATGTAGATGAGCCAATCTCCATTCAGCATAGAAAACTGAATGGAGCCTCGTTCATTTACTCTCAATGAATAAACCAATCCCTTGCTGCCTCATTCCTACAGAGGACGGAAGCGATAACTGTCAGATGCCTTCCCAACCTATCACCCCCCCCTTTCTCTACACCACCGCAAACATACTGTTAAGAATCCAAAATGGCTTCTCCCTTGGACTTTGATAGATCCAAAAGAAAAACAAATGAGCTAGGTTCTCCAATGAGAAATTAATCAGCAGAAAATGTGAATTGATCCGAAAACAAACCAAAATTGAAAATTCCTTTCTTGCATCAATAAAAAAGGGGAAGTAATGATTGACAGGACAAGTTTTGAAAGCATGGCTATGCTATTACATTTGTGCCTTCCTAACTTTTTCATATCGTATCTTGTGCTAGGACAAAGTTAAGCTCATCGTTGTGCCTGCTAAGCTTCCATCTATTTTCCTTTCTGGCACTAAATCCATAACAATAATCACACTTGTTTCTCTGAAACCTCTGATACCTTTTACATTTTTCATCGCACCGTCTCATCTCGTTTCACCTTGCCTACTGCAACAGCTGCTTCGCAGATCTCCATGATGTGTCACTGATGCTTCAGTTGCTCCAGGACTCTGCTGCTTGACTTCCTTATCTCAAGACCTTTTGCTAATACTTTGCTGTCCACATATGGTCTCTCTTCACGGGTTTCACTGTAAACGTTTGCTCTCTGTTCCAAACATTTGGTTTTCTTCTTTTAAATGCATGCACAATGACGCTAAAGTCTATCATTCAACTATAACCCATTATTATCCTACTCTTTACCATCCTTTACCACATACCATTGTCGGACTGCCTGCATCAGTCAGTATCTCAAATCTCTATGTCGTCTCTCTTTTGGCACCCTCCATATTGAATAAAGTGCCATGTGGAAGGCAATTCTGTCCGGAGGCACCAAGAAATAGGCACTAGGAAACAGTGGCGTAGTGAGGGTGAGAGACGCTCTGGGTGGTGGCACCCCTCACCCGCTCCCCCCCCCCCCGCCACACACGTGCCCTCTTCCCTTCCCCCATACCTTTGGTTGTTCACCGCCACGAGCAACAAGAACTTCAACGTGCTCCTCGCGACTGCGTCATCTCTCCCGCTGACATCACTTCCTGTGCGCGGTACCTGGAAGTGACGTCAGTGGGAGAGACAACCCAGTCACGAGGAGCACGTTAAAGTTGTTGCTCACGGCAGTGAACAACTAGAGGCATGGGGGAAGAGAAGGGGGGTGGCGCGCACGTGGTGAGGGAAGGAGTGGGAGGAGGCGGGGGTGGGAGCGGAGAGGAGAAGGGGTGCTGGCACCCCACCAACATGGTGCCTGGGGTGGACTGCCCCCTCGCCTCCCTTTCTATATGAAGCCTGTTTGTAAAGAAAAGTGGCAAAGAAGCCAAAAATGTGCCTATATTTCAGGTGTGCACACTTAGGGCTCCTTTTACAAAGGCACGCTAGCGTTTTTAACGCACGCACCGGATTAGCGCACGCTATATAGCATGCGCTAGCCAAAAATCTACCACCTGCTCAAAAGGAGGCGGTAGCGGCTAGCGCGCAGGGCAGTTTAGCGCGCTATTCTGCGCGTTAAGGCCCTAGCACGGCTTTGTAAAGGAGCCCTTAAATGGTACTTGTGGAATAGGTGACTCTCTTTACTTAAAGCCTTCAATATCAGCATTCACTTTTCACTTACGACACTCTAAGTCATATCACTTCAATCCAATTCACGTTTCTCATATAAAATTCATTCCGGCTTCAACCATACATAAGAACATAAGAACATAAGCAATGCCTCTGCTGGGTTAGACCTGAGGTCCATCGTGCCCAGCAGTCCGCTCACGCGGCGGCCCAACAGGTCCAGGACCTGTGCACTAATCCTCTATCTATACCCCTCTATCCCCTTTTCCAACAGGACATTGTCCAATCCTTTCTTAAACCCCAGTACCGTACTCTGCCCTATTACATCCTCTGGAAGCGCATTCCAGGTGTCCACCACCCGCTGAGTAAAGAAAAACTTCCTAGCATTTGTTTTGAATCTATCCCCTTCCAATTTTTCCGAATGCCCTCTTGTTCTAATATGTTTTGAAAATTTGAAGAATCTATCTCTCTCTACTCTCTCTATGCCCTTCATGATCTTGTAGGTCTCTATCATGTCTCCTCTGAGTCTCCGCTTCTCCAGGGAGAAGAGCTCCAGCTTCTCCAATCTTTCAGTGTATGAAAGGTTTTCCATGCCCTTAATCATTCGTGTCGCTCTCCTCTGGACCCTCTCAAGTATTGCCATATCCTTCTTAAGGTACGGTGACCAATACTGAACACAGTACTCCAGGTGCGGGCGCACCATTGCCCGATACAATGGCAGGATGACTTCTTTTGTTCTGGTCGTAATACCATTTTTAATAATACCCAACATTCTGTTTGCCTTCTTCGCGGCTGCTGCGCATTGCGCCGTTGACTTCATTGTTGTATCCACCAGTACACCCAAATCTCTTTCAAGGTTACTTCCCTCTAATACTAATCCCCCCATTTGGTAGCTGAACATCGGGTTCTTTCTCCCTATATGCATGACCTTGCATTTCCCTACATTGAATTTCATCTGCCATTTATTCGCCCACTCCTCCAGTTTGCTTAGGTCCCTTTGTAGGTCCTCACACTCTTCCGTAGTTCTAACCCTTCTACAGAGTTTAGTGTCATCCTCAAATTTTATAACTTCACATTTCATCCCCGTTTCCAGGTCATTAATAAATACATTGAACAGCAGCGGTCCAAGTACAGACCCCTGCGGAACTCCGCTCGTGACTTTCCTCCAGCCCGAGTAGTGACCCTTCACTCCAACCCTCTGTCTCCTGCCTGCCAACCAGTGTTTGACCCATCTGTGTACGTCCCCTTCCACCCCGTGGTTCCACAGCTTCCTAAGTAACCGCTCATGGGGTACCTTGTCAAAGGCCTTTTGGAAGTCATAGACCTCAGAAACACCACTCTACTGCCTTATAGGAAAAGTTTTTTTCAGCAGCGAGATTTATGTGTCGAATCCTCACCGGTCTAAGCTGAGGTGCTTCTATAAATATATTCTCTCCCTTCCTAAGAATTCATTTGATAATTTTTTTCATTTAATTCAATAATATTAATTTTTTTTTACTTATCTCAATGGTTGTTAGCCTTTAGTTAATGCTTGCGAACTGAGAGGCTGGCCAGTCTATTAAAAATGATGTCCCCTCCTACATGCAAATGGCTTATTTTGGATGTTTTTAGTCTAGACCTTTTTTTTTGATAATGGAAAATAAAATAAGACATCCAGCTGGACAAAACTTCTTGCTGGACCATTTTCGGAAAAAATGTCTTACGGGTTCAAAAATGGACATTTATGCCACCTGATTTTTTGGACATTTTTCTCAAAACATCCAAAGTTGGACTTAGACATCCTATCCAAAATGTCCCTCCATATCAATTGGCTCATCTTTATCCACATGTTTATTCACATCTTCAAAGAAATGAAGGTTGGTGATGCATGATCTCCCTTGGCTGAACCCATGCTGACTCTGTCTCATTAAACTATGTTTGCCTATGTATTATAATTTTTTTATAATAGTTTCCACTATTTTGCCTGGCACTGAAGTCAGGTTTACTGGTCTATAATTTCCCAGGTCACCCCTGGAATCCTTTTTAAAAATTGGCATAGCATTGGCCACCCTACGATCTTCAGGTACTATGGAAGATTTTAGTGACAGATTATAGATCACTAAAAGCAGGTGAGTAATTTCATGTTTGAGCTCCTGCAGTACCCAGGGCTGTATACCATCTGGTCCAGGTGATTTATCACTCTTTAACTTGTCAATTTGGCTCAGTACATCTTACAGGTTCGAGATTTCTTTCAGTTCCTCCGCATCATCACCCATCAAAACTTTCTGGTTCAGGTAAATCTCCTACATCTTTTTCCGTAAAGACCAAAGCAAAGAATTCATTCAGTCTCTCTGCTATGGCTACTTATCTTCCATGATCCAACGGTCCCAAGGATTCCCTCACAGGTTTTCTGCTTTTGACGTACCTGAAAAAGTCGCTACTATGAGTTTTTGCCTCTTTGGCAAATTTCTCTTCATATTCTCTTTTAGCCTTCTTTATCAATCCTTTGCATCTATTTTAATAATAATAATAACTTTATTTTTCTATACCGCCACAATCTTGCGACTTCTAGGCGGTTTACATTCAAGAGAGCTGGACATTCAGCGAGTTACAATATGCAGATAGTCAGAGGAAATACAGAGTACATCAACTTTAAGAATGCAAAAATATAAAATGTACAGTACGCTAAGAAATTTCCGAGAGGACCTGTTAGGAAAAGGTCACGAATTACAAAAAAAAACCATCGAAAATTACAATATACAGTTTAAGAATTTTCAGGGGGGACATATTAGAAGAATTGTCCCGAATTGCAAAATATGATTTGGTTAGGATTTCAGAGGGGGTATATTGGGAACGAGAAAAGAAAGAAGTGTTCGGTGAAGATTCTGTTTAGGTGATATATTTGTCGAATAAAGCAGTTTTTATGAGTTTCCTAAAAGCGTTGTAGGTCAGTCTAGCTTTATTAATGCAGTTGTCTAGCCAGTGTTGTTGTTTGTTTGCTTGGTACGCGAAAGTTCTATCCAGAAAGGTTTTGTACTTACAATTGGTAATGCTTGGGTATGCAAAAAGATAGCGGTTTCTGGTTTGTCTTATAGGGCTGTAGAATATGAAGTGAGATAGCAAGTACGTAGGAGTTAGTCCCCAAACTAGTTTGAAACATATGCAGGAGAACTTGAAAATTATTCGTGCCTCGACTGGCAGCCAGTGCAGTAGTTTGTAGTAGGGGGTGACATAGTCGCTTTTTTTTTAGTCCAAATATCAAGGGGACCGCTGTGTTCTGAATAATTCTAAGTTTTCTCACGGTTTTTTTGGGTATACCCATATAAACGATATTGCAATAGTCCAGAGTAGAAAGCACTAGTGATTGCACTAGTAATCTGAACGATAATGGGTCAAAGTATTTTTTGATGGTCTTTAATTTCCATAATATCAGGAAACATTTTTTTACCACTATATTCGTGTGTTCGACCATTGTCAGGTGTGTGTCCAATGTGACTCCCAATATTTTTATTGTATTAGTAATCGTGGTAAGCCCAAATTCAATGCGTCACTATTTAGGGCGTTTTAATTTTTTTAATTTTGGGGTCCTGGGCTAATTTTCCTCTTAGCACGCAGGTCTTGCAAGTGCTAAGTGTTTCCGTGTTCATATAGCATTAGTCAGTTAGCACATTCTAGTGCAAACATGCTAGCTGGTTAATGCTTCCACATCAATTCTCCACCCATGACACACCCCTCTAAGAAAATATTTTTAAAAATAGTTCATATGTGCTTAGGGCATGCTAACAAGCAAAGCACTGCAAAATGCTCTTAATACATTTTGGGCTCCTTTTATACAGGTGTGTTAGGGCCTTAACGCGCGGAATATTGCACGCTAAAATGCCGCCCACGCTAGCCGCTTCCTCTTGAGCAGGCAGTAATTTTTCGGCTAGAGCGTGCTAATCTGGGTGCGTGCGCTAAAAAACGCTAGCGTACCTTTGTAAAAGGAGCCCTTTATGGTGGCCTGTTTTTCACATGCTATTTCACGTGCTACGTGCCGGTTCATAGACAACGGCGCAAAAGACAAAAGCGCGTGCTGACAATTGAGCGCAGCGCGTGCCGCCGCGCCGCTCTAAATTACAGTTTTTAGGGGCTCCGACGGGGGGTTTTGTTGGGGAACCCCCCCCGTTTATTTAATAGACATCGCGCCGGCGTTATGGGGGGTTTGGGGGGTTGTAACCCTCCACACTTTACTGTAAACTGAACTTTTTCCCTAAAAACAGGGAAAAAGTTAGGTTTTCAGTAAAATGTAGGGGTTTACAACCCCCCACACTCCCCACAATGCCCCCACAACGCGGCGCGATGTCTATTAAGTAAAGTGTGGGGGGGTTCCCCCCCCGCCCCCCCGTCGGAGCCCTAAAAACAGTAATTTAGAGCGGTGCAGCGGTGCGCGCTGCGCTCAATTGTCTGGGCGCGTCTTTGTCCCGGCGCACTTTTGACCTGACACCCTATCAGCCGCAGAGATTCGAAGATAGACTCAGTCTTATCCACCAAAGATAAACACTGAAAAAACTAAATTCTTTCTAGCCACCTCTACTAACTGAACCTTGGACGCCCTAACTCTGAGAGGAAATACCTTTCCCATCACCCCCTTCGATTAGAATCCTGGGAGTTCACCTTGATAGACAACTCAAGTGGACCAAGTTGTATGCAAAGGCTTCAGCGTGCTTTGGAAACTGAGATCCATACGAAAATTCTTTGAACTTGTACCTTTCTGATTACCAGTCCAATGGCTAGTGTTAAGCCTCCTGGACTACTGCATCCTGACGCGTGGAATAGTACGCGCTAAGTTGCCGCACGCGCTGGCCACTACCGCCTCCTTTTGAGCAGGCGGTAGATTTCCGGCTAGCGTGCGCTAATCCGGTGCGTGCGTTAAAACCGGTAGCCCGGCTTTTGTAAAAGGAGCCCTAAATATCATCCATTCTTTTAACCTGAAAAGATTTGACCACTTAACTCCATTCTACCAAAAACTACATTGGCTACATGGCCTACAGTCTAACTACCTAACTGCTCAGTTCTTGTTCTCGTCTCCAAGCTGTTCCACATGTTCCCAATCATGTTTTACCTTCCCTTCAGTCAAAAGCTGTGCTCGGAAAAGATTCATTAACCGACTCATCATACCAAGCCACTTCCAGGGATCCCAAACTGGGCCAAATGGTTAGAATATCAACCTCGTATATGCATTTCAGAAAGCTATTAAAAACTCATCTGTGCTCAAAATTCTTGTAATCCCTCCAAAGTAGCATATGAAACCATTGTTAACTTGTCATTGCCAATGTTCTATCTATCGAAACTCACTGACAGTAGTCAGCCAATCTCTTTTGTAAACCACATAGAACCGAAAGGCTTTTGCGATATATAAATAAAAAATCATGTTATTTATGTTATGTTATTAGGGCTTAATGCTCCATAGCAAAAGGGCCCCTAAGGTGGGATGCCCTGGCACTCAGTCAATCCCTATTTTTCTAAGTTCTTTTCTCCCCTTCTCCCCTCTGGAATTCGTTTGCGGGGAATGTGGTGAAATCAATTAGCTTAGCGGGGTTTAAAAAAGGTTTGGATAATTTCCTAAAAGAGAAGTCCATAAGCCATTATTGATATGGCTTGGGGAAATCTACTGCTTATTCTTAGGCTAAGCAGCATAAAATCTGTTTACTACTTGGGATCTAGCTAGAATAGATACTTGGGACCTGGGTTGGCTACTGTTGGAAACAGGATGCTGGACCTTTGGCCTGTCTCAGTATGGCAATTCTTATGTTCTTATGAGATGAGTATAGGACAATCAAGCCATTGTGACATCACTGAAGAGGTTGGCTCTTAGGCACTGGTGGAATGAGGCATTATGACATCACAATCTCAGCTCTGGAATGTTGCTACTCTTTGGGTTTCTGCCAGGTACTTGGAGCTGGGTTGGCCACTATTGGAACCAGGATACTGGGCTTGATGGACCTTCGGTCTGTCCCAGTATGGCAATTCTTATGTTCTTATGAGATGAGTATAGGACAATCAAGCCATTGTGACATCACTGAAGAGGTTGGCTCTTAGGCACTGGTGGAATGAGGCATTATGACATCACAATCTCAGCTCTGGAATGTTGCTACTCTTTGGGTTTCTGCTAGGTACTTGGAGCTGGGTTGGCCACTATTGGAACCAGGATACTGGGCTTGATGGACCTTTGATCTGTCTCAGTATGGTAATTCTTATGTTCTAAGAGTACTTCCAGCGACCAGATTGTGCATCCCTGGTCCCTACGTCTGCGGTTATTCCTCTCTTGCCACAATGAAAACTGCTTAATTTTGGTAGTGTTCAAGCATCCACTGTACCTACAAAGCTGGCATTTATGTAGTCTGGTACATTGTTTTGGTCTACCAGTTAAACAGCTACCCACAGACTGATGCATAAATGAAGTAATTTTTTAAAAAAATATTCATTAAACTACCTCCACAGTTTTGCAATGGCTGTACCAGATTTCCATATCCAGTCGCTCAGACCAGCTTATCTTCCCGTAGACTGCTTCGTGTTTTCACATACAATTACATTTCCTATCTCCAAAGTCATTATCAATTGAATACAGGGAGTATTGTTTAAACTATGCTCTGCCTCAGTCTGTGCAGTCACACAGACGGATGGAGTCCTATCGAAATCGTGCAAACTCCAATCTGTTCACCGTTCTTTAGCTCAAGCCAAAGGCTTTCGCTCACCGGGTTTGAAATGGGTAGAGAAAAGGATAACCCACTGAGCTGGAGATAATTAATTGCCTTAAACTATTGACCAACTTGCTAGTTGAATGGTAATTCGTTTAGAAAATATTATAATACGAGGAACAATGATAAAACGGAAGTCAATTCCCAGCAGAGAGAAATGGCCAGCAAATTGGACACTTCTCTTAATATGGCGTAAATAATAATAGGTCTGTTCCCCACTCCCTCTAAGGTCAAGTATTCTATCATTAATTGCAGACTAGGCAAACCGTTTTTGCAATTGTTATCAGTTACCCAGTGAGTGCTTTTTCATTTCTTCTTATTATCTGGGATAATTGCAACATACTGTCTTCAGACTGGTGTTTAAGTGGTTGCTTTCTTCTGGGAACCAGAGCTCTCCAGCAAATTACTGTACATTCTGGTGGTTACCTTTGATTTGGGACAAAGACAGAGCCGCTTTTGTTAGGATTTAGCAGTTTTAATCCCCAAAAGGGGCCTAGTCTACCTTGTTAATTTTTAGACTTGGTCTGTCCCATCCCCCAAACAGATCTGTATTTCAGGCTAATCATAAAAAGATTTGTGATGTATCAGCATATATACCAGAGTGGCCCTATATTTTGCATAGGCTATTGCGGTAGGAATTGGGATTACAGGCCAGCATGTTTACGGTTCCTCAACCATTTTACAAAAGGTTCTGCTGAACATGAAGCCTTTTGTAAAATATGTGTCAGGATGTTGGCAAACACACAAGTATTTGCCAGGATGAAAGCTGGAGCAGCACTTTCATAGCCTATATGGGAGAGAGAAAATACATGCATATAACAAAGTATATGCAAACCACTTTGGTTGTACCACAGAAAGGTGATATATCAAATCCGTGACCCTTTACCCTTGTGTACACAAAAAAGTGAGATCACACAGCATTTTCCAGTGGCATTGTGAGGGGCGGAGGCGTCCCTCCCCCGCCGTCATCTCCACCTCCTCGCCATTCCAGTTGTGGAAATCCCGAGATTGCCTTTGGCTAGCAAGTTGGGGTGGAATGTGTATCAACTCTCCCTATTCTTTGTTAGAGTTTGCCCTCCCCTGTCCCTGCTTATCCACGCTTATTCATACACATTCTCTCTCTTCCTGCCCCTTCGCTCCGCCACAAATGATCCCAGGACTCTTTCTCCCATCCTTGCACCCCTCCCCCCAATTAATCACAGTTCCCTGACTGCTCCAGGGTGACTACTTCCTCTTCCCCACTTTTCCCTCTGCTGAGACACTAATTCCTGGGATCAGATAGCTGCGGGTTGAAAGGCTGAGCTGTGGGTCAATGGGGGTGGGTCAATGGAGTGGGCAGACTCGATGGGCCTTGGCCCTTTTCTGCAGTCACTTTCTGTGTTTCTATGTTTCTATGTCTGTTCAGTTACTCTCTACTACAGTGTATCACAACCTGTGTGGCGTGTGGTGAGATTCCGGGTGTGCCACGACATGCTGGCGAGGAGGAGAGGCGCTGGTGCCTGCTGACTGTCTACTGCGAGAGGCACTTCCTGTAGGCTGAGAGGCACTTCCTGTAGGCAGTTAGCCGGCACCAGCACCCATCCCCCCCACTGGCAGCTCAGGGCCCCGTCTGGAGGTCCTACGCACATGTGATGATGTCATGCATGCATGTGATGTCATCACATTGACATGGTGACGGGATAATTGCGCACCAGACGCCAGCGCGCCGACAATTCGGTGCAAGACAGAAGCGCGTGGGGGGAAAAAGTAATTTTTAAAGAGCTCCGACTGGGGGTTTGGGGTAGCAACCCCCCCACTTTATTGGTTAGTGTTCGCGCTGCCATTGCGGGGGGGTGTGGGGGGTGAAACCCCCCACATTATGGAGAAAACGGAACTTTTCCTGAAAAAAATCAGAAAAAGTTCTGTTTTCGCTATAATGGAGGTTTCCAACCCCCCGAACCCCGCTCCAACATCAGCGCAAACACTAACCAATAAAGGGGGGGGGGTTTGCAACCCCAAACCCCCTGTCAGACCTCTTTAAAAATTATTTTTGCCCCCCGCGCGCTTCTGTCTTGCACCAAATTGTCGGCGCTGGATTGTCAGCGCACCACTGTCTATGAACCCATCGATATCCACACATCTCCGGGTGCCCTTCAGTCCCGGCCCGGAATTTACTATGCCGCCGAGTAAAAAGGTTGGTGTCAGGTCAAAAGCGCGCCGGGATAAAGGCGCGCCCAGACAATTGAGCGCAGTGCGGAGGCGCGCGCCGCTCTAAATTACTGTTTTTAGGGCTCCGATGGGGGTGTGTGGGGGGGGGAACCCCCCCACTTTACTTAATAGACATCGCGCCGCGTTGTGGGGGGTGTGGGGTTTGTAAGCCCCCACATTTTACTGAAAACTTAACTTTTTCACTGTTTTTAGGGAAAAAGTTCAGTTTACAGTAAAATGTGGAGGGTTACAACCCCCCAAACCCCCCCTAACGCCGGTGCGATGTCTATTAAGTAAACTGGGGGTGTTCCCCAACAAAAACCCCCGTCGGAGCCCCTAAAAACTGTAATTTTGTGCAGCGCGCGCCTCTGCGCTGCGCTCAATTGTCGGCGCGCGCTTTTGTCTTTCGCGCCGTTGTCTATGAACCAAAAGGTTTGTGAGACACTGCTCTACTGTTTTTCTCCAACTTGCTTCCTGTTGACACTGACAGGGAGAGGTGAAACTGGAGAAGACACGTTAGTGCAGAAAACAGTTTTGGCTCTCTTTTTAGTTTCTCCCTTCCTCAAATGCTACCTGCATCCTCTGCTCCAGTTCTCATCCCATCTTACCCTGTGGGGACAAAATGGAAGGGTGTCAAATTCGAGTAGACACCACAGAACAGAAAACAGACCTCCTTTCTGGTTCCCTGCACATGCCTGAAGGGCTGGGCTAGATGAATAAACATTAGACTCCAGGCCAGGGGCTCAGATGGTACATTCAAAATCTGGTGGTGAAGGCAACTATGAGGGGGTGCTGAAAAATTCTCAGTCCAACCAACCAACTTCCTAAGTTCTGTAGCCGGAAAGAATGTTATCTTATTTCGTTAAGTGCCAATTTGCAGAAACAAAATTCTATGTTTTGACATTGTGTTCAGATCATTGATTGAACCGGTTCATAGACAACCCCGCGAAAGACAAGGGCGCGCGCCGACAACTGAGGACAAGACGGAGGCCGAAGAAAATTACAGTTTTTAGGGGCTCCGACGGGGGTTTTTGTTGGGGAGCCCCCCCAGTTTACTTAATAGAGATCGCGCCGGCGTTGTGGGGGGTTTGGGGGTTGTAACCCTCCACATTTTACTGTAAACTTAACTTTTTCCCTAAAAACAGGGAAAAAGTAAAGTTTTCAGTAAAATGTGGGGGGTTACAACCCCCCACAAAATCCCCACAACGCGGCGCAATCTCTATTAAGTAAAGTGAGGGGGTTCCCCCCCCCCCGTCGGAGCCCTAAAACAGTAATTTTCTGTGGCGCGCGCCTCCGCACTGCGCTCAATTGTCTGCGCGCTTTTGACCTGACACTGATTGAACCATATACACGTCATTCTCGGTTGGGCTGAGAACTTTTCGGCACCCCCTCGTAGTGTGAACAGTTTCAGTGTCTAGTAACCAGAGCTGAGATTGTGATGTCATAATGCCTCATTCCACCAATAAGAGCCAACCTCATCAGTGATGTCACAATGGCTTGATTATACGAGGGGGTGCTGAAAAGTTCTCATCCCAACCAAAAAAATTTCTAAATTCTGAGCATTATTTTGCCACTGTAGCTGAAAAGAGTGTTATCTTATATCGTTAAGTGCCAATTTGCAGAAATATAATTCTATGTTTCGACAGGGTTTCAGATCATTGATTGAACTGTATCCATCATTCCCTTCTCGGTTGGGCTGAGAACTTTTCAGCACTTCCTCGTGGTTATGTTGCCCATTCCCTCTGAATTGCTTGAGATTTCTTACATTCTGCTGGCCAGTCTGCCTCCTGTTGGTGCAATAGTAAGTCAGGTGAGATAGTTGAGTGGATTATAGTGAAGCAAAACATAATTTATATCAGTCACAACCTCAGATGTACACAAGGGACTCTAGATGCATGTATAGAACAATGAAAACTTTGGTTATCCCCTGTTCTGTTGCACATTACCATTGTGGAAAGATGGCTACTCGCCATTTAAATGATCTGCTTTGTATGAGTCTAAAGCTAGGAATTCTTATGGGGGAAGCCTCTGCTTTCCCTGGATTGGTAATATGGAATATTGCTACTCTTTGGGTTTTGTCCAGGTACTAGTGACCTGGATTGGCCACCGTGAGAACGGGCTACTGGGTTTGATGGACCATTGGTCTGACCCAGTAAGGCTATTCTTATGTTTTTACGTGAGCCAAGTATAGAGCAGTCAAGCCATTGTAACATCACTGATGAGGTTGGCTCTGAGGTACTGTGGAATGAGGCATTATGACATCACAATCTGAGCTCTGGAATGTTGCTCTCAATGAGGTTCCGGAATCTTACTATTCTTTGAGATGCTGGAATGTTGCTACTCTTTGGGTTTTGGCCAGGTACTAATGACCTGGATTGGCCACCGTGAGAACAGGCTACTGGGCTTAATGGATTGACCCAGTAAGGCTGCTCTGACCCATTAAGGCTATTCTGATGTATCTTATGTTAATAATGGCTTATGGACTCTTCTTTTAAGAACTTATGCTCAGTCTAAAAACCTTCTTGCTCTTTGAGAGAGGTGTGTGGAAAATCTTCACGTATGGAAATCATTCCAAAGAGTCAGGTAGATCAGTAAGTTTTTTTTGTTGTGGTGGGTAGGGAGCATAAGCTTTCATGAGGCAGGATGGATGAGAAAAGTCAGGAACACTTGAATGCCAAATTCAATATCCCTACAACGCTTTTTTTTCAGTGCCTGATTTTGTACGTACGATTATCCTCTGAACTGGAAGCCCCTCTCCCCAAATTGCTACCCCACAACTTCTGTCCTGTTTGCTATAAGAATTCCAAGTTGCTTTTCCCCTGTTGTTATCTTAATTCCCGATTCCGTTACTGGAGCCACTGCTCAGAACTGACTCTTTTAGTAAAAGTGTTACTATTTGTGATTTATTTTGTTATGTATTCACTTATAAAGTGTTTACTTAGATCAGTGCACATGTAACATCTCATTTACAGTGTGGCCCCGGGCAGATAATACAATTGCCTAGGCAAGAGAAGCTCAGGAGACTTACGAGATAGAAAAACTGATATGTGAGTCAAGCAGAAGCTAGACACAGGAATAAACCGCTCCACTGCAAACACCTGGGACCCCCTACAACCCTCACAAGTACAGCCCACCAATCTCTGGCAAGTATTCTCACAGTTTGGGGGTGCAGAAAAAATCAATGTTTTCTCTTTCATTCCATCATAAGCTATATTAAAGCGTGTGAAAATTATTTGGGACAGGAATTAGTCCTGTTAATATGTGCTTTTTTTTTTTTTTTTTTCTTCTCTCCACTGTGTAGAACAGAAAGGCTTCCTTCCTGTAACTTCTTTCTCCTTGCCTGGGTAATCTGTCAGGTCTTATTGAATGGTCTGGAGTAGAGAGTTGCGTGGGGACAAAAATCCTGCCGGTCCCCGCTAAGATCCTCTCTGTCCCCACCCGTCCCTGCCAGGATCCTCTCCATCCCCCCCCCCCGTCCCCGTCAGGATCCTCTCCGTCCCCACCCATCCCCGCAAGGAATTACCTCCATCCCCGCCCGTCCTCATAAAAAGCAGCAATTATTTCTGACAGGATCATCAATTCCACAGTTTCTTTTGTGTTTGCGCTGCGGTTTAACTTGTGGAATCTGTTTGGTGGATCCCTTTTTGTTTTCTGTTCAGGTAATTAACTTATAAAACCCTTCTTTTACTAAGGCTGACGTGCCCATTATATAATATGGACGAATCCTGCTTCCAAAGCCTTCCATCCCCACGGGAGTCCCGTGGGCCAGAGGGGGGTCCCCGTGGGAGTCCCATGGGTTAGGTGGGGATTCCCGTGGGACCCCCGTGGAACCCACGGGATTCCCGCGATCCCCGTTCCCATGCAGACCTCTAGTCTGGAGACATGGTAGGTTTGCTGAGTGGTTGGCATTAATGCTGCCAACTGGCATCACTAAATCTCTGCAGCAGGATCTATATAGCACCTGCCGAAGTCACCTCGGCCAATAATTGTTTAACGGGACGATTGAGATTCTGGTGTTGGAAAGGGAACCAGATGTGCTGGAGGGACCTTATCACAAGAATAAGACGTATCCCAGCAGAAACAGATCTATCACCCTCTTTTTTAAAAAAAATCTCGCTTGATGGGGTTATGGATTTTTTTAAAATGAGATCCTTGAATGGCTGAGACCAACTACCAACTGTTAAAATAAGGAGTGGGAGAAGTATTGAAATGAAGTGGAGTTGCTGAGCGGTTGAAGCAACTTTTTAGAAAAGGTTATAGGGAACAGAAGGGACAGGGGTTGGATGCTGGGATGTGGGAGCCAAGAATGGAAGCAAGAGAGGCTTGTTGTCATTACTTGAGGAAACTCAGACTTATTTCGCCATGCTCTACAGATGTATGAGGCCTCTCCCCTGACCCTCTTCTCAAAATTATAACTGACTTAGGGCTAGATTCACTAATGATAACGACTCAATCGCTGTTGGCCGATTTTCCAACAGCGATTGAGTCACTATTAAGTTTTCATACAAACCCCCCGACTCAGTCGCTCAGTGAGCGATTGACACAATGCAGAGCCCTGACAGTAGGGGAAGCAGCCTCCTGTCACTGCTGTCAGGGCTTCTGCTTTTTTTTTTTTTTTAATAAATGGAACAGGTGTTCTGCGCACCATCTGTCCCTTTAAAAAAGCCCCCCCTCCTTGCGCTAGCACTCCCGAGCCACCATCCCCCCATGAGCCCCAAAAAGATAGCAGCAGAGATGCCCTCTCCCTCCTGCCCAGAAATACCTCCCTGAAGAAAAAAGTCAAGAGGGATTCCCACTCCCTTCTGCCCAGAAAGACCTCCCCATCCCCGAATCCACTCCCTCCTGCCCAGAAAGACCACCCCCTCCCCGAAGAAAAAGGCAGGAGGGATGCCCACTCCTTTCTGCCAATGGAGTGCCCCACCCCTTCCCCCTCCAGGTCCCCATACATTAACGTTGGGAACAGGAGGTACTGTTATACCTCCTGCTCCTCCGTGACAACAATGGGCCTTAGGCCCCTCCCCAGTGCATCATGTGATGCACGGGGAGAGGCCTAAGGCCCTGATTGGCTCAGATGCCTCGGTCTCCTCCTTTGGGAAGGACCTGAGGCAGACCTTCAGGGGGGACAGGCAGGCCTTCAGGGGGAGGTGTAGGCCTTCAGGGGTGGGATGCAGGGCTTTGGGGAGGGGGGGGCAGACCTTGAGTGCACGGATTTGCTTTGCGTCCCAGCATACAGGGTATTTCATGCTAGTAACTCATACACAGACATGTGATGTCATCAAACTAATTTTTATTTAATGTATATTAAATTAAGCTTGAGGTTCAAATTAGAATTAAGATTACATTGCAAAGTTTATTCATGACCAATCGTACTCAATCATCAGGGGAGGGGGGCCCTGGTGTAGAAGTACACAGAGGGAGGGAGGGAAGGAAGGAAGGGGGGGTTAAAGAGATGTGCATATGCCGGACTTTGGGGGGGAGGGGAAGAAATAATGGGTCTTAAAACAGAGGAGAGGGAGAGAGATGGACAATGAGATTTAGGGAGGGAAGGAACAGAAAGGGAGAGAAGTTGGACACAAGGAATGGTGTGGAGGTGGGATAGAGATACTGGATAGGAGGGTAGTTGGGAAAAGAAAGGGAGATATGATGGACCTTGGGGGAATGGGGAAGGAGGGAGAGATGCTGGATGAAAGGGTAGTTGAGAAAAGGTGGATTTGTGGATGGAGACGAAAAAAAGGAAAAATGCCAGACCTCTGGGGGAGGACAGAGATAGAAGATGGATGGTTAGTACAGAGAAAGAAGAAAGAAGTTATCAGAAGACAACCAGAGCTCGGGACCAACAAGATTTGAATAATGACCAGACAACAAAAGGTAGAAAAATAATTGTATTTTCTATTTTGTGATTATAATATGTCAGATTTGAAACTAGCATCCTGCCAAAGATGGTGTTAGACCGCAAACGTGAGCTAGGATTTAACAGAGACAGGAAGTCTTTTTTGTTTGTTTATTTTGATTACACCACAGCGCCAGTGTGGTTAGGAGAAGGCAAAGGGAGTGAAGAGGCTATAAAATAAACCCTACTGGAAAAAATGGTAACCAGTCCCTTAACCACAGAAAGTCACAGAAAAACACGGACTGGAATATACTTGGTCATGGAATGAAGCCCTCAGTAACCTGTAATTGCTAAAAAAAACCCGCAATCTGATACAGGTAGGCACTTTTTCATTCATTGGGCTTCAAACCGTATTTTTTTGAATATTTTTCAATGCTTTACAGATCGACGCCATCTTTTTTGATCTGTAAAGCCAGGTTACGCTGTGAGCGCTCGACTACATTGACCCCAGAAGAAGCCAGAGTGGCGAAACGGGTCCCGTCGGGCCGATAGTTCGAGCACAGCTGATAAGCGACTCATCGGAAAAGATAAGTGTCGCTAGATAAGAGTTTGCATATATATTAATAGCAAACCAATAAGTTTTAAAAGCATTGAAAAATATTCAAAAAAATACGGTTTGAAGCCCAATGAATGAAAAAGTGCCTACCTGTATCAGATTGCGGGTTTTTTTTAGCAATTACAGGTTACTGAGGGCTTCATTCCATGACCAAGTATATTCCAGTCCGTGTTTTTCTGTGACTTATAAAATAAACCCACCAGGATGTTTGAATAAAACACCCAGTTGGGCAGGAAAATCGAATCGAAAAATCGATTCAATAGGCTGAATCGAATCGAATCAAAATTTTTTTTTCCTGAATTGGACAGCACTACTTTTTGGGGTTCTGGAATCTTTTGTTACTCTTTGGGATTCTAGAATCATGCTGTTCTTTAGGCTTCTGAATGGAATGTTGCTACTTCTTGGGATTCTAGAATCTTGCTACTCTTTAGGGATTCTGTATGGAATGTTGCTACTCCTTAAGGTTCCGAAATCTTGCTGTTCTTTAGGATTCTGAATGGAATGTTGCTACTCCTTGGGTTTTGGCCAGGTACTAGTGACCTGGATTGGCCACCGTGAGAACGGGCTACTGGGCTTGATAGACCATTGGTCTGACCCAATAAGGCTATTCTTTTGTTCTTCTACATAGAATTGGGACCTAAGTGCCCGGGGAAAACCCTGAAACTCTAAAGCCTCTTGTCACATTCAAGAATATGTTCCTGTTAAATAGGGGGCACTGGCACAGTAAAGGGGGAGCAGGGAGGGGGGCGGGGGGATGGTCCGCCCTGGGCGCGGTCTTGGTAATGGACGCAGGCACCGGTCCTCCTCTCCGCGCTCTCCTTCCTGACTCCCCCGCCGCACGCATGAGCCCCGTCCCTCGTACCTCTTTAATTTTTCTTGTGTGAGCATTACGAACTTGCTGCCCGTGTCGAGGTTGCCTCTCTCTGACATCACTTCCGGACCCCGCGCCTAGGAGGTGACGTCAGAGGGAGAGCTGACACGACGCGGGCAGCAAGTTGGTGCTGTTGCTCTCACCTGGAAAATTCAAAAGGTACGGGGGGGGGGGAAGGGAAGGGAGGCGCACGCACAGCAGGGGGGTCAGGAAGGAGCGGGGTGGGGGGGCAGAGAAGAAGGTGGGGGAGGGGCACCACTGACCCTTGCTACACCGCTGATAGGGGGCTGCTACATAACTGGGGCTTTTATTACAGTCACAAATTATGTTAACCCCCTCCCCCAACGGTAAAATACCAGCTTCCTGGATCTTTACGGCACATATAATAAGTGGCCTTTGGGCTTAAGTATTTATCCAGCTTAATACACTGCTTTCCAGCCCAGCAGATAGTACAGGCAGACTGTGCACGAGACAATTTCCTTTCATCAAACTTTAATTACAGGAATTGAATGCAACTTTCTGTAACAAAGCAATTCCTCACCACTGCCAGGTCCTTTCTCTCCTCTACCCTGCTGAATGAACTTTCAGCTTCTATTTTTAACTGGGTGTATTAGGTCAATCTCAATGTCCTTTGGGGACTATTCAGGTGAAAATGGATGGTTTCCTCGCACGGTCACATAAAACAACACTGGGACTTTGTTTTGGTAGAATGGAATACCTTGGAGTTATAACTGTACCCCAATTACAAAAGGGAACCCCCCCCCAACAACCCACAAATCCCCAAATAAAACAAAACAAAAAAGGTAGAGATAAGGTAAATCATAGTATCTGTCTCTCAGTTGTGTGAGTTAATATTCAGCCACTGTATTCTGCAGTACTTATAGTATAAGTTTATAATATAAATATAGTATAAGCTGTCCCCTAGATTATGACATCATAGTCTATTTTTTTTCTGCAATGACTATATAACAGAATATCAACAAGTCTGGAACTTTACTTTTTTGGGGGGAGGGGTTGTGGAAGAATAGGGACAGGTCAACTGAGTGCTTGGGGTGGAAATACTTAAACTATGTATTTTCCAATCCCAATTGGAGAATTCATGTTTAAAGAGTAACAGCTCCTCCTTCTGTCGCCATCATGAGACGAGCCTGGGAGTGGCAGGCTGAAAGAACCTCCTTGGCATCCCTGTGGCATCCTCTCAGACGGATGCTGATGGGAGGCAGCTGTTGTTCAAACTGGAAGGCAGTTGCTTAGCAACCTGGGAAGACTCATTACTGAAGGCACCTGATTAACCCCCCCTCCAAAAAAAAGGGTATGAAAGTAAAATGGATTAATTATTTAATTGATGATCAACTTCTTTTTAATTATTGACTTAATTAAAGAAGTGTAACTACAATAGTGTCTTTTATCAGGCACGTTGATATTCTGACGACTTTTGCACCTCGGAAAAATGCAGCTGTTGTAGGGTGAAGTTTGAGCTGTCCAGGGTCCCTGGCGTTCAATTTTAATGCAAATGTTTTTCTAATCTTTCTGGCAAGTTTTTGCTATGATATCTGCTTTTACAAACTTGTTAATGTCATCAAGAGGGCTAAATTGTCCCAGAGATCTACAAATCATACAATTTTACGGTAATCATCCATACGCCTTAAAAATATACAGCTAGGAGCTGAGGACTTGAACCAGATTTGTATTCTTTTGCTTAAGGGGTTTTGTTATAGCTAATGCCGTCTTACTCATTTTCAAGATTCTCATTCGCTGCCAGTTTCTTGTTATTACTACTACTACCACTACTATTAATTATTTCTATAGTGCTACCAGATGCTCGCAGCACTATACAGAGTCACAAAGAGTAAGAAAACAGTCCCTGTTCGAAAGAGTTTACAATCTAAACAGCCAAGACAGACAAACAGGATGTCATGGATACAGTTAAGGGGAACGGTTAATCAGCTGGCTGGGTTGGTGGGCAGTGGGGAGTACAGGACAATCAAACCATTGTGATGTCACTGAGGAGGTTGGCTCTTATTGGTGGAATGAGGCATTATGACATCACAGTCTCAGCTCTGCTTCCCAAAGACTGAAATTCTTCACACTATGCACAAACCACAGGTGGACTCATTTAGAGCACTGGTCTTTGACCTGGGGGCCGCCGCGTGAGCGGACTGCTGGGCACGATGGACCGCTGGTCTGACCCAGCAGTGGAAATTCTTATATTCTTACTACTACTATTATGAATTATTTCTATAGCGCTACCAGACACATGCAGCACTGTACAGAGTCACAAAGAAGACAGTCCCTGCTCAAAGAGCTTACAGTCTAAACAGGATGTCATGGATACAGTTAAGGGGAATGGTTAATCAGCGGGCTGGATTGGACGGCAGAATAGGGTTAAGGATTGAAACCTATATCAAAAAGGTGGGTTTTCAGTCTGCTTTTAAACAAGGGAAGGGAAGATCCTAATGGACAAACGGGTAATTTATTCCAGCCATAGGGGGCAGCTAGATGAAAGGAACGAAGTCTGGAACTGGCAGTGGAGGAGAAGGGACTTCTTGTTGAGGGACTCTTGCTATCTCTTTTGTTTAACAAAATAATAATTTAAGAAATGGCATTGGGAACCCCTAGAGCAGGGCTGCCCAAGTCTGGTCCTCAAGATCTACTGGCAGGCCAGGTTTTCAGGATCTCCACAATGAACATGCATGAGAGAGATTTCCATACCAAGAAGGCAGTGCAGGCAAATCTGTCTCATGCATAGTCATTGTGGAGATCCTTAAAACCTGGCCTGCCAGTAGATCTCGAGGACTGGACTTGGGCAGCCCTGCAGTAGAGTCATCTCTTACACATTACTTGTTATGCTCATGGTCATTTCAAATGGATAACACCAGATATTATTAAGGGCATATGAGTTGTCATACTGAGACAGACTGAGGGTCCTAACAGTGGCCAACCCAGGTCTCAAGTACTTGGCAAGATCCCAAGGAGTAAAACAGATTTTATGCTGTCTATCCTGGAATAGGCAGTGGATTTCCTGAAGTCCGTCTTAATATGCGTACTAGCTTAAGGACTTCTGTTTAGGAAATTATCTAAACCATTTAAAAACCCTGCTAAGCTAGCTGCTTTCACATTTTCCGGTAGTGAATTCCAGAGTTTGATTACATGTTTAGTGTAGAAATATTTTCTCCGATTTGTTTTAAATTTACTGCTTAGTAAGAACATAAGAATAGCCCCACTGGGTCAGACCAATGGTTCATCAAGCCCAGCAGCCCGTTCTCAAGGTGGCCAATCCAGGTCACCAGCACCTGGCCAAAACCCAAGGAGTAGCAATACTCCATGCTACCGATATAGGGCAAGCAGTGGCTTCCCCCATATCCTTCTCAATAACAGACTATGGATTTTTCCTCCAGGAGCTTGTCCAAACCTTTCTTAAAACCAGCTACGCTATCCGCTCTTACCACATCCTCTGGCAACGCGTTCCAGAGCTTAACTATTCTCTGAGTGAAAAAAAAATTCCTCCAATTGGTTTTAAAAGTATTTCTCTGTAACTTCATCGAGTGTCCCCTAGTCTTTGTAATTTTTGACGGAATGAAAAATTGATCCACTTGTACCCGTTCTACTCCACTCAGGATTTTGTAGACTTTAATCCTATCTCCCCTCAGCCATCTCTTTTCCAAGCTGAAGAGCCCTAACCGTTTTAGTCTTTCTTCATACGAGAGGAGTTCCATCCCCTTTACCATCTTTCCAGCGCCACTATATCTTTCTTGAGATAAGGAGACCAGAATTGAACGCAACACTCCAGATGAGGTCGCACCATGGAGCGATACAGGGGCATTATAACATTCTTAGTCTTGTTAACCATACCCCCTAGTCCTAGTAATGTATTAAGCCCGTGCCAATACTCAGGGATCTGTTAGTTTACTCTTTGTTCCATCTCCTTCCATCATCTCTATTGCTCCTTCTTTCATTCATTTCTAGTTCTTTCTTCTCCTTTCATGATTTTGCTTTTCCTTCTTTTGTCTTCATTTAGACCATTCTTTATCATAGTAGATGATGGCAGATAAAGACCCGAATGGTCCATCCAGTCTGCCCAACTTGATTCAATTTAAATTTTTTTTTATTTTTTTCCTTCTTAGCTATTTCTGGGCAAGAATCCAAAGCTCTACCCAGTATTGTGCTTGGGTTCCAACTGCCGAAATCTCTGTCAAAACTGACTCCAACCCATCTACACCCTCCCAGCCATCCTCCTTTTCTTTCCTTTGAGGGATGGCACATTTGAACCAAGGCTATGAGCTAAGTAGCAAGAATTAAAGTCAGGGCATATTGTAGTATTTAGATTGGAAAATATTTGCCTTGCCAAAGTAGGTCTACATATTTTCATTGGAAGACTCTTTTGTAATGAAATGAGGGACAAAAGTAGATGGATCACAAGTATCTACAATTGGATACTAGGACATCTTTATAAACGATCTGGACAAAGGTACGACGAGTGAAGTGATTAAATTTGCGGACGATACGAAGTTATTCAGAGTAGTGAAGACACAGGGGGATTGCGAAAATCTGCAACGTGACATAATTAGGCTCGAGGAATGGGCATCAACATGGCAGATGAGGTTCAACGTGGATAAGTGTAAAGTGATGCATGTCGGTAACAAAAATCTCATGCACGAATAAGGATGTCTGGGGTGGTACTTGGAGAGACCTCCCAGGAAAGAGACTTGGGAGTTCTGATCGACAAGTTGAGGAAGCCATCTGCGCAATGTGCGGCGGTGGCGAAAAGGGCGAACAGAGTGCTAGGAATGATAAAGAAGTGGATCACGAACAGATCGGAGAAGGTTATCATGCTGCTGTACCGGGCCATGGTGCACCCTCACCTGGAGTACTGTGTCCAGCATTGGTTGCCATACATGAAGAAGGACTCAGTACTACTCGAAAGGGTCCAGAGAAGAGCAACTAAGATAGTAAAGGGGCTTGAGGAGTTGTCGTACAGCGAAAGATTAGAGAAACTGGGTCTCTTCTCCCTCGAGCAGAGGAGATTGAGAGGGGACATGATTGAAACATTCAAGATACTGAAGGGAATAGACTTGGTAGATAAGGACAGGTTGTTCTCCCTCTCCAAGGTAGGGAGAATGAGAGGGCACTTTCTAAAATTGAAAGGGGATAGATTCCGTACGAACATAAGGAAGTTCTTCTTCACCAGAGAGTGGTAGAAAACTGGAACGCTCTTCCGGAGTCTGTCATAGGGGAAAACATCCTCCAGGGACTCAAGACAAAGTTAGACAAGTTCCTGCAGAACTGTAACGTACGCAGGTAAGGCTAGTCTCATTTAGGGCGCTGGTCTATGAACAGAGGACCGCCACGTGAGTGGACTTCTGGGCACGATGGTCCCAGCAGCGGCAATACTTATGTTCTTATGTAATGAAGGTAAAGGAGAGTGCGGCTTCTTCTCCATGTAGGAAAGAAACTAAATTTTAATCAGATGAAAAAAAGGGCATGTGGAAAGCTGGATGGAATAATAAGCACTTAAGATTTTATGAAAGCATGGTAGGAGTCCCTCTTTAACAGTGTCTCTCAAACTTTTTTATAGGTCTGGCACAAATGTTTTTCGCGCCACAACCAAACAAAACCAACCCAAAATTAAATTGGAGAGTCATTCGTCTAAAGTTCTTTAAGCTATGTTTGGGTAATTGTAAGAATGGTGAAAATAACCTCCCCTTTTCCTAAACTGCGATAGTGGTTATTAGCGCAGAAGCCACGCTGAATGATCCGCGCTGCTCCTGATGGCTCATAGGAACTCATTTCATCATTCATCATCTGCAGTCATTCACCTTTTTTTTAAAATTTAATTTCTGTCAGAGCTGAAAATCCAAGTTTGCAAAGATAAGAAGATCCAAACGCTAACAAAGCTTTGATCGCTTTGTTGCTCAAATTAGGATTAGTACTACATACAATAAAATTCAAATGACTTGCTGTTAGTTTTCAAGGACCAATCACGTCAAAGAATAATGCTTGTCTGGGCAGATGGTGGATGATGAAATGTGCATTTGCTTTTCGACTATCGAGCCATGTTTTGAGTTAATTTGCCCTCAAAAACAAGCACATCTGTTGCATTGATTAGTAATTTCTATTCTATCTTATTTAGGGATCCTTTTAATTAACCATTTAGCATGTGCTAAAGATTAGCCCACACTAAATGCTAAGATGCCCATAGGAATATAATGGATGTCTTAGTATGTAGCGCTAACCGGTTAGCACACCTTAATGAAAGGATCCCTTAGGGCCTGTTTTACAAAGCCGCGCGGCTACAGCCCCAAAGCCTTTTAAATCACTACGGGCTTCGGGGCCGTTACCGTGCAGGCCCGTAGTTTCACCGTTGTTACAATTACCCATCCATAGCTTAAAGAACTCTCGCATTTCATTTTCTGTTGGTTTTGCAATTTTATAATTTCAATTTTATGTTCAATAATTTTTATTGAATTATAATAATAAAGCCATACATCTAATAAAACTTACAAAGAATATTATTCCAACATAATTAATATAAATGTACAGAAAAGAAACAAAAATCAGTAAATTAAGACAAGTACATTGAGAGAGTAGTATAAATATACACTAAATTAACTTTATCAAAAATTATAATAATGTATATTTCTTTTATGCTTCAATCTGTTTGTTAAAGTTAACAATAAAAGTCAATAACAAATTGAACATAAGACAAGAGACTTATAATAACATTAATATATCTACCAACAACCTCCCAATATATCCACAACCCATCCCATCTCTCCAATCCCCCCATCCTTCCACCCCCCCTAGTCCCAAATGCTACCAATCAAATGGCTTCACTTCCAGATTACAAATGCAATGAATTCACAACAAAACTACGCGCTCTGGACGTTCCCAGGTCATCCAAAACCTACGTTGTTGTTGAATTTCAATTTTAATGTGCCGCGAAAAAACATTTGCTCTATTTAGTGTGCTGGAGCTAAAAAACAGTTTGAGAGACACTGATTAGATTGTAAGCTCCATTGAGCAGGGACTCTGTAATGCGCTGTAGTAGTAAAGTACAGTACACTATATTCTATAATGGAATCTGGTTATTATAAAATACCACTTAGGCCCATATTCTATAAATGACACCTTAACTTAGGTGCTCTACCGGTGTCTAAGTTAAGTGAAAAATGCTGTTTAAAGGATGTTTTAAAACAATTTTCAAGGTTGCTACTTGTGCCTAAAAAAACAGCGCCGGAATCGTGCCTCTGGAGACTCCTACTGGCGCCTAACACCATTGTAGGCATGGCCAACGCCGGGAGTGGCTTTAGGCACCTCTGGAGACGCGATTCACATCAAAGGTAAATGGAGGCCTCGAAAACCCTGGCCTACATTTCTGGCACCTACCTTTGCCAGAGGCGTGACTCTCTAAACGGCGCCATTCCATCTTGCCTTCTACATGTTTCTGACCTAACAGAACAGCTCCCGAGTAGCAAGAGGCAAACAAATAAATGTAGTGACTGTGGCCTGCTGATTTGGTCCTATTATTTATTAGGATTTTTTTTTCCGCTTTTTTTGAAGGATACCGCAAAAATAAGTTGAAGATAAGCTATTAGTAGCCATTACTAAAGCAAGGCAGTTTGTAACGTCTTCAGTTGTTACAAAATACGGCGGCGAAACTTATTTTCGGGAAACAAAAGTTTGATCATGTCTCTCCTTTGCTTAGGAAGCTTCATTGGCTTCCTGTCTGTTTTAGGATCCAATTTAAATGCAAAAGCATTATTTTCAAACCTCTTTATTCAATATTTGATCCTTTGATTCCTTTATACTGGAATGCTCACAGATTCCGCTATTTGAGGAACACGCAGAAGTACAAATGATCATTTCCCTCCTTCAAGGGAATTAAATCAGCTGGGAAACTTTGTCAGTCCTATGCTTTCAAGTTGGTAGAGATTTGGAATGGACTTCCTGGTACTTTTAGAACGATAGGTCAATTGCAATTGTTTCGGAAAACCTTAAAAACCCTGCTATTCTCACAATTCCTAAATAGTTTACCTACTGAATCTACTAATCGCTAACATTGCAAGATCTACTTTTATGATAGACTAAATTAATTTTTACTATCCTTACTTCTTATGTTATGTATATTCTGGTCTCCTGACTACTTGTAAACCGAGTCGAGCTCCAATGAGAGATGATCCGGTATATAAACCAAGTCTCTTATAAAGATGTTGAATAGGATCGGGCTCGGTCCTGGGCCCGATCCTATTCAACATCTTTATAAGAGACTTGGCAGAAGGGCTGCGAGGTAAAATAACATTATTCGCCGATGACGCCAAACTAAACAATGTAGTGGGCAAAAGCACAACAGACATAAATTCAATGTCTGACAACATGATGCACGACCTACTCCTACTGGAACGCTGGTCTAGGTCCTGGCAACTCAGCTTCAATGCCAAAAAATGCAAAATCATGCACCTGGGCAGCCAAAATCCATGCAAGACTTACACCCTTAATGGCGAGATCCTAACAAGAACTGAAGCAGAACGAGACTTAGGGGTGATCGTCAGTGAGAACATGAAGATTGCCAATCAAGTGGAGCAAGCTTCATCCAAGGCAAGGCAAATCATAGGTTGCATACGCAGGAGTTTCGTCAGCCGTAAGCCTGAAGTCATTATGCCATTGTATAGATCCATGGTGAGGCCCCACCTGGAATACTGTGCGCAATTCTGGAGGCCGCATTACCGTAAGGATGTGCTGAGACTGGAGTCGGTCCAGAGAATGGCCACCCGGATGGTCTCGGGACTCAAGGATCTCCCGTACGAGGAACGGCTGGATAAGTTGCAGCTGTACTCACTCGAAGAACGCAGAGAGAGGGGTGACATGATCGAGACATTCAAGTATCTCACAGGCCACATCGAGGTGGAAGAAGATATCTTCTTTTTCAAGGGTCCCGCGGCAACAATAGGGCATTCGTGGAAAATCAGGGGTGGGAAACTGCACGGGGACACCAGGAAATTCTTTTTTACTGAAAGGGTGGTTGATCGCTGGAATAGTCTTCCACTTCAGGTTATTGAGGCCAGCAGCGTGCCTGATTTTAAGGCCAAATGGGATAGACACGTAGGATCTATTCACAGAGAAAGGTAGGGGAGGGTCATTGGGATGGGCAGACTAGATGGGCCGTGGCCCTTATCTGCCATCTATTTCTTTGTTTCTATGACTAGATTAGATTAGATTATTACACAAAAGTTCACAAGATATAGGTAAAAACAGACAAGGGGGTGGGGGATTCTGTCCTAAGAGGGAGGAGAGTGGTTAAGTAATCGCAATCAACTCTACTAGCCCCAATGTGTGACTGTCAGCTTGAAGAAGAATAAAGCACAGTATTGACAGGCCCAAGAACTACCGCAAAAGGAAAACTGGGAGCATGCCTGCTTCATTTCTCAGGGTTGTGCTTTTTTTGTTTTTTTGTTTTTAAATACATCATTACGTGCATGAATCAGCTTAAATACCTGCTGGCCTTAAAGATAAGAATCACACTTTGCCCGAGCTCTTATTTCATTTCAATGAACCAAAATAGAGATCATTTGTTACATTGTGGGGAGGTTACAGCTTATCAAGATGTGAAACCTTGGGTACTCTTGATTAGAATGGGTGAGAGGCTATATTCCATCTCCAGAACATTAATTTTCTGCACGTAAAGGGAGTAATTAAAGCGAGTGTGGCTAGTCCGCGTTAACTGAGGCACAGCGTTTCATGAAGAGCCGATCTCTGTGCTTTACATAAATCTAGGGACTATAAAGGATCCTTTTAAACGAACAAATCGGGGCATTGGAGCTGAAATGAAACAACCAGGCTCACGCTTCTTATCCCTTACTTCCGGGCCTAGCTCTTACGTCCTCCTTCCCCCGACTGCTGGGATTAGCTGACTTTTAATTCAGACGTCTGGTTTATTTGTATTAATCTATCTCTCTGCAGCATTTACAGTTAATCAGAGTTTCCCTCTTAACTGGAGGAGTTAAAACGGAGGCGTTCTATCTAGACATTCAATCCGGCAACAGATCAAACACAACCAACCTTGGGGATGCTGACTTGATGACAATATTATACAAACCTCATGTTTTTCTCTTGGAAACAGCCATTCCTAATGTCAACCAAGAGTACAGTTATTTTTTTTTTCCTTGTTTGTATAATTGGTTAAAGTAGACCGAAGGAGCACATTTTATCTGCTTTAGTATGTAACTTCATTCTAATGTAGGTGTTAAAACTAATCTGTTGCTCGATGCTCATTTGCATATTTGCTTAAGCATTAACAATGGGAATTGTCATCCTCGGAGCTCGATGGCTTGCCAAGGCAACTAGGCTGCATTTAAAGTGAAAAGTGAAATGCACAAGGCGGACAAAATCTTGCATCATCGTTGGCAGCTCGGCCGGCTCTAGTACGGCGGTCTCAAACTCAAACCCTTTGCGGGGCCACATTTTGGATTTGCAGGTCCTTGGAGGGCCGCAGAAAAAAATAGTTCATGTCTTGTTCACGAAATGACAACTTTGCGTGAGGTGAAACTCATTATAGTTTATAAATCTTTCCTTAATTGCCTCTGATAATTTCAGCTATACACTTCGTAACAAATTGGCGCCGACATTTTTGGGGAACAGAAGACCATAACTTTATTCTGACACCCATGTAGATAAGGCCCTAGGAAGCAACCAAGCCTTACTCCTGACGTATTGCTTCCTGCTATGAAAACCGGCGAGGGAGCGTGTCCTTCAACTCCTGGGCCCTGCCATACCTTTCTACCACATTTCTCCACCCACCATGGATGCAGAGGACTGCTAAAATCATCCCTTTGAGTCCAGCGGTTCAGCGGATGGCCACCAGGATGATCTCGGGGCTCAAGGGTCTCTTGTACGAAGAGAGACTGAACAAATTGCAGTTCTACACTCTCGAGGAACGTAGGGAGAGGGGAGACATGATCGAAACATTTAAGTACCTCACGGGACGTGTCGAAGTGGAAGATGATATTTTCTTTCTCAAGGGACCCTCGGCCACAAGAGGGCACCCGCTCAAACTCAGGGGCGGAAAATGTCATGGCGACACCAGAAAGTATTTCTTCACAGAGAGAGTGGTTGATCATTGGAACAAGCTTCCAGTGCAGGTGATCGAGGCAGACAGCGTCCCAGACTTTAAGAATAAATGGGATACCCATGTGGGATCCCTACGAGGGTCAAGATAAGGAAATTGGGTCATTAGGGCACAGACAGGGGGTGGGTAAGCAGAGTGGGCAGACTTGATGGGCTGTAGCCCTTTTCTGCCATCATCATCTATGTTTCTATGTTTCTATTCACGTGTCTTTTTGTCCTAATGTTCGTGCTCGGTGCCTCCGCCGTTGTGACAAGTAACAGAAGCCAACACAAATATTGCAGAACCTCTAACTCACTAACATAGATCATCTGCCTGTCTCTAATGCATACTTGAGCACGATTCACACGAAAATTCTGCTAACATTAGGTTCCTAACTGTGGGCGCAGCAAACATGGAAGAAAGAATAAGCCTCCTAAGCTTACCCCGCATCCCTACACCACTGGCTGGTGACACATTAGAGAAAAGGTTAGGGAGGGAAAGCATCTGCCGCTGTGGAGCCCAAAAAACCAGGGCTTCTCAGCGGCAGCAATTTTAAACAACCCGCTCTCCCTGCAGGCTCCTCCCTGAGTATGGCCAATGAGGCGGAATGCCCCGGAGATGACGTCAGCAGCAGGGGGGGGGGGGGCAGACTGAAGGAGGAAGGGCGGAGCCGATCAGGGAAGCCTTGTGGCCGCAGTGTGTTCGGGAGGAACCTTCACCGCCTTAATGAAAGCGAAAAACTATCTAAACTTCACTTTCTGCATGTTGCACTGCTTTCAGCTGTGTATAGCTGAAATTATCAGAAGCAATTAAGGAAAGATTTATAAACTATAGAGTTTTACCTAATACAAAATTGTGATTTAGATTCTAAAGTATCAACTGCAAGGGGCAAGATTTTGATGTAGTCCTCTGGGCTTTTTTGTAGAAGGGAGAATCAATATCCGACGTGTGCCTGGAAAACTTGTGCCTTAATTATCCGGTGGTCGCGCCTTCAATCGCCTTCAGCTCTCACCTCCCCCAGCACCGGACACAGCCGCCATCTTACATCAAGCAGTCACCGCCAGGAGAGGTGCCGAATATCGCGAGAGTTCACGAGACTATGTACACACGCACAAGCTGCACTGCCCCCCAGTGGTTACCTTACGTTCTGGAACGTGGCCCGGCTCACTGCTGTAACCTCACGCCAGCGCTTTCCTGCGTGATTGTCCCCTCCCCTCCACCTCACAACCGCGTACAGACGCAGGAAAGCGCTGGCGTGAGGATACAGCAGTGAGGCGGGCCATGTTCCTGACCAATGGTGACGTACCGAGGGCCTCAAAATAGTACCTGGCGGGCCGCAAGTTTGAGACCACTGCTCTGGTAGGTTTCATGGCTACAGCAGGACATTCCAGGTCTTGCGTTATAGTAGAAAAGCAGAATTTGTGCACAGCAAGATTGCCTTAATATTGAAGGCTTGATTTTAAGAGCTATGTAACCGGCACTTTAAGGTGTTCTTTGGATTTATTTTCCATTCTAGATAGGGGGAGTGTGTGGCGCAGTGGTTAAAGCTACAGCCTCAGCACCCTGGGGTTGTGGGTTCAAACCCACGCTGCTCCTTGTGACCCTGGGCAAGTCACTTAATCCCCCCATTGCCCCAGGTACATTAGATAGATTGTGAGCCTGCCGGGACAGACAGGGAAAAATGCTTAAGTACCTGAATAAATTCATGTAAACCTGGGAGAACAATATAGAAAATTGAATACATAGATAGTGTGACAAGTTTCGGCCTCTGATAACCAGAACTGGTAGTATGACATCATAATGCCTCATTCCACCAATAAGAGCCAACCTCATCAGTGATGTCACAATGGCTTGATTGTCCTAGATTCGGCTCACTTTGACTACATTTTGATTTCTAGAGTGGCGCAGTGGTTAAAGCTACAGCCTCAGCACCCTGAGGTTGTGGGTTCAATCCCACGCTGCTCCTTGTGACCCTGGGCAAGTCACTTAATCCCCTCATTGCCCCAGGTACATTAGAGAGATTGTGAGCCCGCCGAGACAGACAGGGAAAAATGCTTAAGAACCTGAATAAATTCATGTAAACCTGGGAGAACAATATAGAAAATTGAATACATAGATAGTGTGACAAGTTTCGGCCTCTGATAACCAGAACTGGTAGTGTGACATCATAATGCCTCATTCCACCAATAAGAGCCAACCTCATCAGTGATGTCACAATGGCTTGATTGTCCTAGATTTGGCTCACTTTTACTACATTTTGATTTCTAGAGTGGTGCAGTGGTTAAAGCTATAGCTTCAACACCCTGAGGTTGTAGGTTCAAACCCCCACTGCTCCCTGTGACCCTGGGCAAGTCACTTAATCCCCCCATTGCCCCAGGTACATTCGATAGATTGTGAGCCCGCCAGGACAGACAGGGAAAAACACTTGAGTACCTGAATAAATTCATGTAAACCATTCTGAGCTCCCCTGGGAGAACGGTATAGAAAAAAGTGAATAAATAAAAAATAGGCTAACTTTTTACAGTCTATACACAGAAATCAGTTATACTGATAACACATGTATTTATTTATTTCTTCCAATTGTGCGTCGCACATACCTATACGAGCTCTTGGCGACATTACAGAGGAAGGGGTTAGAAGAGGGTAGGGAGGACAATGGAGGGCAGGAAGATACAGGAGGAGAAGAGGATACAAGTGATTAGGTGTCAAATAGATGAGTTTTCGGTTTCTTCCGGAATCTGGTGCGGTTAGGTTCCGTCCTGGTCATTTCAGTAAGGTCATTCCAAGCTTTTACGCCTAGAAAGGTGAGCGTGGAGTGGAAAACACGTTTGGATTGCAGATTTTTTGCAGAAGGGAGACTTAGAAGTATTCTGTTGAGGGTTCTGCGGGAAGTAGACCATGCCTTGGAGAAGAGCTGGATGAGAGGAGCCGCGGAGTTTCCGTAAAGTATACGGTGAACGATGCATGAAGTTTTGAAGGTTATATGTATGTCATTACAGCAATGGAATATATGCACCATTCATGTCAAAATTCCACCTATTTATTTATTTTTTAGAATTTACATACCACTTATAACCTACCTAAGTGGTTTACATTCATAGAAACATGATGGCAGATAAAGGCCAAATGGCCTATCCGCAGCATCCACTATCTCCTCATCTCCTTATTGGCTAAGGATCTTTACATCTGCATTGTGATGTCATAGAACTTTATGGTTATAGAAACATGATGGCAGATAAAGGCCAAATGGCCCATCCAGTCTGCCCATCCGCAGTAACCATTATCTCTTTCTCTCTCCGAGAGATCCCATGTGCCTATCCCAGGCCCTTTTGAATTCAGACAGTCTCTGTCTCCACCACCTCTTCTGGGAGACTGTTCCACGCATCAACCACCCTTTCTGTAAAAAAGTATTTTCTTATATGACTCCTGAGCCTATCACCTCTTAATTTCATCCTAGGCCCTCTCATTCCAGAGCTTCCTTTCAAATGAGAGACTCGACTCATGCGCATTTACATTACATAGGTATTTAAACGTCTCTCTCATATCTCCCCTCTCCCGCCTTTCCTCCACAGTATACAGATTGAGATCTTTAAGTCTGTCCCCATACGCCTTATGATGAAGACCACATACCATTTTAGTAGCCTTTCTCTGGACCGACTCCATCCTTTTTATATCTTTTTGAAGGTGCAGGCTCCAGAGTCTTATACAGAGGCATCAATACTTCCTTTTTCCTATTGGCCATGCCTCTCCCTAGCATCCTTCTAGCTTTCGCCGTCACCTTTTCAACCTGTTTGACCACCTCAAGCATTTTTCGCTGTCTATCTAGTCCAGTGTTCTTCAACCTTTTGACACCTATGGACCGGCGGAAATAAAAGAATTATTTTGTGGACCGGCACCGGTCTGCAGACCGGCGGTTGAAGAACACTGGGTTAAGTCATGGGCCAGATCCCGTCCATCTCCGTCCAATCTCCATCCCAGACCCCTCCCCCATAATAGTACTAATTGTAACACCATTTTTTCCATTCATTTTTCATATATACACACACACAATATAATCTTATTAATAATACATAATTAAACTACACAAAGCACACTGTATGTTTCTCAACATTCATTCCTACCAGAAAACAGATAACCCCATGTAAATACAGGTCCAAAAACTAAAAGTACTAATATATACAAATGAAACCCTAAGATTCAAGACTTTGCATGCAGTACAACCTCAGAGAAAAAGAAACAAATGCATTTCTTCCTGAACAGTGCAAAATACAGACAGCTAAATCACTAAATTTAAAGCTAAAATAATTCCCCCTAGCTTTGTTGTCTCCCTCCCTCCATGCTGTGCTTTACCTTCTGGCCTGCTCCCGCCTGGCCATTTTCTGCTGCTCCTGGTGTTATTTTCGGGCCGGCTCCCTCTTCCTCACTAATGCAGTGCATAAAGATGCGGGCAGCGGCTCCTCGCATGTCCCGCGCCTCATCTGGAAGCCTTCCCTCTGACGTTGCTACGTCAGAGAGAAGGCTTCTGGTTCAGGTGCAGGACACCCGTAGGAGCCGCTGCCTGCGGCTTTGTGCACTGCAGCACTGAGGAAGAGGGAGCCGGCCCGAAGATAACGCCGCACCGATCACACCGTGGACCGGCGACTTAAGAACACTGTCTTGGGCCCGATGCATATGGACCTGCAGGAAATTTCTGCGGACTGGCACCGGTCCGTGTACCGACGGTTGAAGAACACTGATCTAGTGCACCTAGGGTAATGGGGGGGGAAGGGGTTAGGGAGGGGGATTAAGTGACTTGCCCAGGGTCACAAGGAGCAGTGTAGGATTCAAACCCACAACCCCAGGGTGCTGAGGCTTTAGCTCTAACCACTGCCCCACACACTCCCCTTAGGTGTTCTTTTGTAAATATGCACATTTTATAGGTATTCATACACATGGGTGGAGTCTGGGCAGAGCATGGGCGGGACTCACATTTATAAATTAATTAGACATGTAAATTAGATATGTAGATTTCAGGTTCAGGTTTCAGGTGTGTTAAATTTGCTTTACTGCTTAAAACTTTCTTAAAACCAACTACATTAACCACTCTTGCAACGCGTTCCAGAGCTTAACTAGTCTCTGAGTGAAAACATATTTCCTCCCATTGGTTTTAAAAGAGAGCAGGCAGTGGGGGGGCGGGACTAGGGCGTAACAGGGTGAGGATGGGTGGAACTGGGTGGTCTAGGGGGGTCCGGATTTTCCAAACAGAAAATCTGGTAACCCTAAGAATACTACCATAGCTCAAATTTCGTGCCTAGCTTTGAGCGAAAACCTTTACACTTGCCAAAGACTGCTCGCATACAACTTATGGCCGTTAGGCACGGAAATGCAAGCATTCTATACCAGTGTTTTTCAACCTTTTTACACCTATGGACTGGCAGAAATAAAAGAATTATTCTGTGGACCGGCATCAGGCCGTGGACCGGCGGTTGAAGAACACGGGGCTAAGTCGTAGGCCAAACCCCGCCCATCTCTATCCAATCTCCACCTAAGATTCCCCGCCCCCATAAAAGTACTAATTGCACCTTGCAAGTCCCATGCCTCATCGGGAAGCCTTCCCTCTAACGCTGCAACGTCAGAGAGAAGGCTTCCAGTTCAGGCGCAGGATGCCCGTAGGAGCCGCTGTCCGTGGCTTTATGCACTGAATCAGTGAGGAAGAGGGAGCTGGCTCGAAGATAACGCCGCATCGATGGCACCGTGGACCGGCGGTTGAAGAATAGTTTTGGGCCTGATGCACATGCTGGCCCTGTGGACCGGCAGGAAATTTCTGTGGACCGGCACCGGTCCACGGACTGGTGGTTGAAGAACACTGTTCTATAACCCCCCATGCCTTATTTCCAGGCATACCCCTGATCTGTCCACATTTGAGTTGAGCATGATGGAAATTAGGCATGGGGGTTATAGAATAGATCACAAGTTACTTCCGCATGTAACTCGTATAATTTTCTCCAAGTAACGTTTTTTAAGGCCAATTGATTGATCCTTTTTTTTTTGTAAATCTTTATTCATTTTAAAGCAAAAAATAAGTGCAACATATTATACAGTCATTTACACTTTAACAGCACTTAAATTCAATCAGAATTATATTCTATGACACAGACATATATCTGGGATCAAGTGAACAAAATATTGGAAAATCCAGCGGCACTGACGCACGATACCATCCTATTTGGTACGTTAATGAGGGCTAAAAGCCAAATATCTGCTAGGAATAACAAACTTCTCTTTATAATGACTGCCATACAACTTATTTTGAGGAACTAGAAAAACTGGGATCGATTAAATTATACATTTTGGTGGGAATCTCTGTGTCACACTTTTCAAACGGAACTTATGGTGGACATTATAGGGAGTTTATGGATATTTGGGAGCCATTGACAAAATTCTGTAAGGAGTGATTGTTGATTTTTTTTCCCTTTTGATAATAAACGTCCAGGGTGGGTGGGAAGATTTTTTTTTTTTTTTAAACTTTGACTGCAATTGATTGATCCTTAGCACTAATTAACCAATTTATGCACAGAAATGGAAACTGCATGCGGGAACCCGTGTCTTACTTTCAGCGGCCTCTATTGAACCAGTAGACAGAAGGGGTCATTATTCACTCCATATAGGACTTGGAGTTCTATAGCACTCATTTCTCTCGCACTAGACAGACCCTTTCTGACCTACACATTAACTCACTGCCATCGGCTTCTTAAAAGCAATGGAAGTCAACGTATGTGTATATTGTATTGACTGGTTCGCCCTCTCTCTCATTTATTTAATTTACTGTAGAACTTCTTGGGAACTCTTTAGGCTAGAGTCTGTTGGAAGCTTTAGAGTCCCTTCCCCCCCTCCTCCCCCCGCCAAATTGCATATTTTTCAAAGCCTCCCCTTCAAGGCGCACCAGTTGTGATTATTCTAAGAGCTGTAAAATGTAAATTGTTTTCCTCTGGCCACTTTGGTCTTATTTGAAATTTACAAACCCGAAACACGTGCTTCCAGGGAACTGGCCCTGAACACGCCGCACTCCCAGGTACTTTTTCTTCTATCAAACGCCATTAATAATTTAATCTCTAATTAAAAGTGAGGTCAAGCAATGAAAAATGACTGAGCTAAATGGTTACAAAATAATGCATCGAATTGACTGGAGATTTGAAGGGATAGACTGAGTGTTTTGTTTATGCTTTTTTTTTTTTTTTCTTTTAATCAAAATACACTTTCTGATTCAGGAAGGAGTGATGGCAAGTATCATCATCAATACACAGGCTTAGCTAGGATTTGAATTCACCTTTCATTCTCTTCAAAACTGCTCAGCTAAGTGTGCTTCAGTTAAGAAAGAGAACTGATTCTCTTATGCCTGCAGGATCTTTCATCTGAAAACGTTACCACTTGGGAGCATTTGAGAGTATGTAAAACACCAGAAGTATTTATGTATAATAATGCTGTGTAACTCTATTACTAAGGCACTGGATTCACTTTGCCAGCGAAATGTTTTAACAGCACAGGAGAAAAAAGACATGGCCCTAAAAGGAAGCCAAGGACTCCAGGCTCTGCTTAAGATTGCCTGTCAGCTCATTTCTTGGTGGGACGGATCCTTAAATCATGGGGAGTTTGTCAAGAGCCAAAATATGAACTTATTTTTGGTTTCCATTCACTATAGAAAAGATGGTTCAATACGTCTAAAAGATATTTTTTTCCCAAAGGCTTGACAGTTCTATTGGAGATTGTAAGTACATTTGCTGATTTTTTTTTTCTATTTTTGGAATAGTCTAGTGGGTAGAAGAGCAGGATGAGGACATCAGAATAGCCTTACTGGGTCAGACCAAGCCCAGTAGTCCGTTCTCACAGAGGTCAATCCAGGTCACTAGTACCTGGCCAAAACCCAAGGAGCAGCAACATTCCATTCAGAATCCTAAAGAATAGCAAGATTCTGGAATCCCAAAGAGTAACAAAAAATTCCGGAACCTAAGAAATAGCAACATTCTATTCAGAATCTTAAAGAATAGCAAGATTCTGGAATCCCAAAGAGTAACAAAAGATTCCGGAACCCAAGGAATAGCAACATTCTATTCAGAATCCTAAAGAATAACAAGATTCTGGAATCCCAAAGAGTAACAAAAGATTCTGGAACCCCAAAGAGTAGCAACATTCCATGCTACCGATCCAGGGCAAGCAGTGGCTTCCCACATGTCTTTCTCAATAACAGACTATGGACTTTTCCTCCAGGAACTTGTCCAAACTTTTCTTAAAACCAGCTACGCTATCCGCTCTTACCACAACCTCCGGCCATGTGTTCCAGAGCTTAACTATTCTCTGAGTGGAAATTTTTTGTCCACCTATTGGTTTTAAATGATATAAAAAATAAAAAAAAAGTATTTCTCTATAACTTCATTGAGTGATCCCTGGTCTTTGTAATTTTTGACAAAGTGAAAAATCGAACCGGGAAGCCAGGGTTCAAACCCTAATGGTGCTCCTTGTGATGTAATGCAAGTCACTTTACCCTCTAGTACAAGGGTGTCAAACTCAATAACATTAAGAGGCTGAAATCCAAAATACAGGCTAAGTCGTGGGACAGACCCCACCCAATCTCGACCCCAGACTCCACCCCCATAATAGTACTAATTATAACACCATTTTTTCCATTCATTTTTCATATATATACACACACAATATAATCTTAGTAACACATAATGATAATAGTTAACCACAAAATTAAGCTACACAAAGCACACTGCATGCTTCTCAACATTCATTCCTACCAAAACACAGATAACCCCTATGCAAATACAGGACCAAAAACTAAAAGTACTAATATATAAAAAAAGAAACCCTGAGTACAACCCCAGAAAAAAAGAAACAAATGCATTTCTTCCTGTGCAGTGCAAAATATAGACAGCAGATTAAAATTCTCAAAATTGACACAATTCAAACACTAAATTGAAAATAAAATCATTCCCCCTACCTTTGTTGTCTCCCTCCCTCCATGCTGTGCCTCCCTCCAGTGGGCATCTTACCTTCTGGCTGGCTCACATCTGGCCGTTTTATACAGCCTGCGGACCGATGTCCCCGGTGTTATCTTGTGGCCGGCTTCCTCCTCCTCACAGCCGCAGTGTACACGAAGCCGTGTGCGGTGGCTCCTCACACGTCTTTTGGCTGAACTGGAAACCTCCCGGCCACAAGATAACACCGGGGGCATCAGACCGTGGGCCGCATAAAACAGCCAGGCGGGCCGCATTCGGCCCACAGGCCTTGAGTTTGACCTCTGTGCTCTAGTAGGTAGTAAGTCCTCTTGAAAACAGGACAATTTTTGACTGTTCTTGCTGTATCCTACCCTCTCGTTCCTATCCTGCTTGTTTTTTTTCCCTCAAGATATTGAAAAGCTCTCCTGCCCTTTTTGTCCTCTTGTGTCTGGTTTGGTTAATTTGTTTGTGTACATTCCCCTTGTCATGTTTTTATTTTAAATATCGTCCACTGTTTTTATTTATTGTACAGCGCTTTGATTTGACTTTTTGGGGGGTTAAAAATGGCGGTATATCAAATAAAATAACCGTAATTGTAATGTATCTCAATAAAACTTACCTTGAACCAGTGGCACAGTAAGGGGGGAAGGCGGGGTGGTGCTCCTCCCCAGGCGTCATACTGGTGGGGGCATTGGCATCCCTCTTCCTCCACCAGAGATTTCTACAACCAGTGGCAGAGTAAGGAGGGGGGGGGGAGGTCCGCCCTGGCGCCGGCTCCCCTCCTCCTCCTCTCTGCCCCCCGCCTCTTCCCACTCCTCCCCTAACTGCACGCATGCCCCCTTCCCCCGTACCTCTGGTTGTTCACCGCCATGAGCCACAACTTCGACGTGCTCCTCATGACTGCGTTGTCTCCCTCGCTGACCTCACTTCCAGGTGCCGCGCATAGAAAGCAACATCGGAGGGAGAGCCGACGGGGTCACGAGGAGCACGTTGAAATACTTGTTGCTCGTGGCGGTGAGCAGCTAGAGGTACAAGGGCGCGCATGGCAGGAGGGAGCGGGGGAAGGTGGAGATGAGGGCAGGGGAGGGGTGCCCCGACCTATGGAGAAAGGTTTGAGCTATGGTTACAAAAACCCCACATTATTTGCTACTGGAGAAACTAAACAGTCCTTAGTGCGGTGGACAATGGCATGCTGACTATCCCGCGCCGAAATCTGATCGCAGGAGAAATGTGCGCCGTCGCTTCTGCCGCTTTGAGGCCTTCTGTTTTACGCTGTGAGGGGAGGGGTTGTGGGGGGAGAACTTCCCATCTACCGTTAGAACTGCTCGTGCTCCCATTGGGAGGGGGGGGGTGTTTGGGAGGGGGGAACTTCCGCAACGGGAGCGCGTGGACTTTTAAGTGTCTCTTAGAGTGCAAAAGGGAAGGCTTCAACACGGCGGAAGCAGCGGTGCACATTTGTCCTGCGCACAAATGTCAGTGCAATATTTTTGGTGTGCTGTTGTCCTACGCGGTTTTGACGCGTCACCCCATTATGCAGGTCTTTCCATCATGCTAAATTCATTTTTACCACAGCATTTTTTTTTTCTTTTCTTTTCATTTTTGACCATGTGCTAATGTTGTCGTTAGTGTGTAACCATTAAAAAATATATATATATATATCATGGCAGCACTTCCTGCCACTTATTTTGGAGATAAGTTCTCCAAGTAGCTTACGGATACCCATTTCCACTCTGACACCTCCCTCATCAAAATGACAAAAAAAAAATATTTAGTGCACGGTTATGCACACATCCAGAAACTAACGTGGGATGCATTAGTGCATCTCGCATTGTTTGCTTTTTTTAGCACCAAGGAGGCCCCTAAATAACATAGTAAATGACGGCAGATAAAATCCTGAACAGTCCATCCAGTCCGCCCATATGTTATACTCATTAAAAAAGACACGATTAGATTAACTTGTCTCTTCTTTGATATTTCTGGGCCATAGACTAAAGTCTACCTGGTATTGGCTTAGGTTCCAAATGCTGAAGTTGCCATCTAATCAATAGCTTGAAAAACTCGGATTTGTGAAAAGCTCTAATATATTCAAAATACCCTTTCACAAGAAAAATCTGAGAGATGTCAGATAAAACATAAACGGTGCTGCTTTGGTTCAGATAAGGTGTGCCATAAAAAATGGAGGAAAAAGCCTCAGACTAAAGCCCTCCCACCTCCACAAAGGTGGTTCAAGATGGTTGGGTGGTAACCTCACTGGCAAAAAACCTCCATTGCACTCCCAAAGTATAAAAACCTTAAGCAGACAGCCCTGTTTAAGGTTTTTATACTTTGGGAGTGCAATGGAGGTTTTTTGCCAGTGAGGTTACCACCCAACCATCTTTAACCACCTTTGTGGAGGTGAGAGGGCTTTAGTCTGAGGCTTTTTCCGTAGTTGCCATCTAATCACGCCATTGTGGCATCACTGCTAAGGTTGACTCTTAGGCATTGATGGAATGAGGCATTATGACATCACAATCTCAGCTCTGGAATGTTGCTACTCTTTGGGTTTCTGCCAAGTAACATAGTAAATGACGGCAGATAAAGACCTGAACGGTCCATCCAGTGAGCCCATTAGTTTTATTCATTAAAAATACATGATTAAATTAACTTGTCTCTTCTTTGATATTTCTGGGCCATAGACTAAAGTCCACCTGGTATCGTCTTAGGTTCCAACTGCTGAAGTTCCATCTAATCAAGCCATTGTGACATCACTGCTAAGGTTGGCTCTTAGGCATTGCTGGAATGAGGCATTATGACATCACAATCTCAGCTCTGGAATGTTGCTACTCTTTGGGTTTCTTCCAGGTAACATAGTAAATAGAAACATAGAAACATAGAAATAGACGGCAGATAAGGGCCATGGCCCATCTAGTCTGCCCACCCCAATGACCCACCCTCTACCTTTCTCTGTGAATAGATCCCACGTGTCTATCCCATCTGGCCTTAAAATCAGGCACGCTGCTGGCCTCAATCACCTGAAGTGGAAGACTATTCCAGCGATCAACCACCCTTTCGGTGAAAAAGAATTTCCTGGTGTCCCCGTGCAGTTTCCCGCCCCTGATTTTCCACGGATGACGGCAGATAAAGACCTGAACGGTCCATCCAGTCTGCCCATTAGTTATACCCATTACAAATACATGATTAAATTAACTTGTCTCTTCTTTGCTATTTCTGGGTCATAGGTTGTAAAGTCCACCTGGTATCGTCTTAGGTTCCAACTGCTGAAGTTCCATCTAATCAAGCCATTGTGACATCACTGCTAAGGTTGGCTCTTAGGCATTGCTGGAATGAGGCATTATGACATCACAATCTCAGCTCTGGAATGTTTCTACTCTTTGGGTTTCTGCCAAGTAACATAGTAAATGACGGCAGATAAAGACCTGAACGGTCCATCCAGTCGGCCCATTAGTTTTATTCATTAAAAATACAAGATTAAGTTAACTTGTCTCTTCTTTGATATTTCTGGGCCATAGACTAAAGTCTACCTGGTAACATCCTAGGTTCCAACTGCTGAAGTTGCCATCCAAGCTCACTCCAGCCTATCCAGGACATCTACTGCAAAGTCTGGCCAGTAACGTCCTCATGTTCCAAGTTAGTGGAGTTCCCATTGATGCCCTCCCCAGCCCATCCTACACCGAATCACCACATATGGGACATAGAGCGTGCAGGTCTGTCCAGTATCTTGACAGGTGTACAGTTTAGCTTCTCTGATTTTGCTGTCCACTCCCCTGAAGTTCATCTCTACTTTGGAGAAGGATTTGAGCAGATAGAACCTCTTTTATAAAGCTGTAACAAATGCAACGAAGCCCATAGGAATTGCGGGAGAATCGCTACCTCAGCTTTGTAAAAGGGGCCCATAATGAGTAAACTGCATTTTATGAAACCAAATACTTGCATTCAGTGGTGTAGTAAGGGGAATGGGGGAGGCAGACCACCCCGGACACCCCTCTGACCCCTATGCCATTTTGGTGCCTCCCTTCCCCGCCATACGTACCTCTTTTAAATCTTCACCAATATGAAAAAATTCTTCAGCAGCCTTGCTTCCCTCTGAAATCACTTCCGGGCTATGGGGCCAGGAAGTGACATCAGAGGGAAAACTAGCTCCAGTGTGAGCTGCAGGCTGGAGAAGCTGTTCACGCTGGCAAAGATTTAAAGAGATACGGGGGAAAGGAGGGCGCAAGTGTGGCATGGGGGTGCAGGAGGAGGGCACAAGGGGCACCACCTACCTTTGCTATACCACTGAATGTCTGCTTGCCCAGTGGTTCTAGGGGGAGCTGAGCCTTCGGTCTACCTCTTTAATCTAGGCCAGGGGTAGGCAATTCCGGTCCTCGAGAGCCACAGGCAGGGCAGGTTTTCAGGATATCCACAATCACTATGCACGAGATAGATTTGCATTTCATGGAGGCAGTGCATGCAAATCCATCTCATACATATTCATTATGGATATCCTGAAAACCTGACCTGCCTGTGGCTCTCGAGGATCGGAATTGCCTGCCCCTGCACTAGGCTAACTAAATTGCAGCATGCATCATTGCTTAAAAATGAATGAAGAGGGTAGATGGTCTTGCCTTCAAGAATCCCATTCGTCTGCATCTGCTAACTTTAAAAAAAAAAAGCAAAACTATAATTAAGAAAAATAAATTCAGCATCAATTCTTTAACTGTGCCCATATATTTTGGTGTCATTTCAGAACCAGCAAACCTCTTTGTACTAGATTAAAAGAAGCACGGTTTTGTTTGTTACAATCAATTCTCTGATTTAAGTTTTATGAATTTTTAAAATATTAATTATATTTTGAAAACTGTACAGAGGTGGATATATTAACCGTTTTACTGCTTTGTTAGCAGTTCTGTGGTGCGGGTGCTATTAAAAGAGGGTGGGCTGTGAATTTTAATCCACCCTTTTAAGTTATTAAATTCCCTTTATTTACATACAGATCTCAATTTCATTAACATTGTAACAGGTGCTCATTAAGAATTTATACCTTTTTTTTTTTTTTTTTTTTTAAAAGCAGAAACACAAAGAAGGATTGTGATGTAGTTTTATTGTTCGTTCGCTGGTATTAGAAGTTCCAAAACCAGGCGGACAGACTAGTTATAAATCTTTACCTTAATATATATCAGTCTTAATTAGTGGTCTCTATAATACGTTGCCTAAGACCCGAAGTTCTAATTTCCATAATGTTCTTGTTTTAATTTCCAACTTCCTTCACAGAAAAAGAAAGGTGTTTTGGATGCACAAATCCATGGTTGTGTTAGTCCAGTTCCGGATCTTTTCCAGATAAGCCCCGCCAAAAAGTTAACCCCTGCCACCCAAAAAAAATTATAAAAAAGAGGCGCGATCCATAGAAAGTAAAGTGGGGGGGGGGGTTTTCCCCCCCACGCCCCCCCATCGGAGCCCTTAAAAAAATGGTTGACAGTTTACCTATTTTTTTATAATGTTAAGTTTCATATCCTCTTTTTTATAATCTTTTTTGGGTGTTCCGACTGGGGGGGGCGTGGGGGGGAACCCCCCACTTTACTTTATACACATCGCGCCGCGTTGTGGGGCCATTGTGCTGAGAACTTCACTGGTTAAGGTTGCGTGCGCTGGCAAAAGGTGGCAGGGCTTAACTTTCGGCGCGTCCACTTTTTCCATTGGTGACGGGGCTTATCTGGAAAAGATCCCCAGTTCCTTATTCATAGGTTAAGGGTGTCAAAGTCAGTCTTCGAGGGCCGTAAATCAGTCAGGTTTTCAGGATTTCCCCAAAGAATATGCATGAGATCTATTGGCATGCACGGCTTTCATTGTATGCTAATAGATCTCATGCATATTCATTGGGGAAATCCTGAAACCCCGGCTGGATTGCGGACCAGTTTGAGAACCACTCTCTCCATATATGGGCTCACTCAGGGCAGGATTAATTCGTCGAGGGCCCCTAGGCACCCAAGTACACTAGGCCACAACCACTAGACCCCCCCCAATGTCCCCTCAAAAGCCTACATATAAGAGAGGGTTTTCAACCCTACTTTTTAGTTGTTGTAACAGGTTCCTCCTGCTGTCAATCAAGGTGTCTTTTGCAAACACTGAAAATGCTTAAAAGCTTTAAAAATAAACTAAGGATATGACCAGTTTCCCCAGTTCAACTCGTGCCAAAGAGCTCATCAGCTACTGCTATTGACTTCCTAATGCTTCAGCTGTTATCTAAAGTATCGAAGAGAGGACGGCAAAATGGCATAGAAATTTGCGAATTTTGACTTCTCTTCTTTTTCAGTAGCCCTTGCAACCGTGGTTCTAAACAATACGTAGGAGTCGTTATAAACGGCTTTAGTATTTATTGTGACAAACTTGTTTCACGTGTCCTTTTCTCTGTCGCCCAGTTCATTGAGCAAACAGCATGGCTTAAAGCCCATCAATCTACCATTTCCTTCACATGCCATAGCTTTCCCGTCCTTTAACTCAGCTATTTCAAAGATGCTATTTTCCAAATCTTCATCATTGTTCGCAGCCATATGTGACTTCCTACGCAAACTGAACAAGTCCGTGACACTGTTTTATTCTGTTTGCACTTAGACTACAATAAAATAAATGTGCACAATTATGTCTGTGTAACAGACTAGGAGCATGTGGTCTGGCATATGTGCTGCTAACCTAAACAGAAATTTAAATGTACTTATCCAGATAACAAACATGGCTCCATACACATACACACACACAAACTTCAAAACTGCAGCTCCGATCCTTCCAGCTCCTTTCCAACATCTGGCGAATTCTCAATTCAAGTGCGTTGATTCTCACTTGTTTGTTTTCCTTTGCAATCCAATGCCGGTTTTAATATCTCCTCTTGCACCTCAGAAATATTTCCCGAAGCATGCAATGCATAGTTTTGCAACGTGTCAAGGTCACTCCTCACTTCCAAGGAACTGCAGCTCAATATGTGGGACTCGTTCCGCATTCTGTGACCCCCCCCCCCCTCTCTGCACGTAGAGATGTCTGACTGGTTCCAAAGTGAGTAGAATCTGCCATATGGAAACCAAGAGGATCTCTGAACCAGTAGAAATAGGGTAACATCATGGCTGAGATAATTGAAATAAACATTTGTTTAGAGTTTCACAACTTGCTTGCTTCTGTTTTGATTTTTCTCCTAACTGCAGTCTCGGGCTAGCTATGAAACATATTCCTTTAAGGAGGCCTGTGTCTGGATCCTATTCTCCAGATTTTTTATTTTTATTTTTTTCAGTATCGTAAGTGTGAAGATCAGGGAAAAGCAGTGACATATTCACCTCCTCGACTCCTCTCTTACATAAACTTTGAAACAAAACTAGGGGATTTTGTATGGGGAGGATGAATTTTAAGAAAATGCTGAAAACTCAAGTATTTGTCAATCCCTTCTTATGCTAAGGTATATTTCAGTTGATAATCGCCTTTTGGAATTTTTCTGACATCAATGTATGATTTAAAGCTTGTTTGTACTTCTGAATTGATTGAATTTGTGATCTATCCCTATTATAACAAGGACAATTACTGATGTTGTCTTCACATATCTATGTTATACGTGATAATTGGAGGGAAACAAGACTTTATGTATGTGATAAGGAAATCGCATAGTTGTACGTGGTATATACATTTTTTAATAAATAAATAAAGAGAAAAATTGAAACTGCTTATTGATCAGCCGAGGCTAGACAAAAGCCTGATGTGATGGGAGAAGTAGAGTAATATTTTTGTAGAAATACTGGAAGAGTTCTTGGAGGGCATTGGGATTGTGAAACACATAGAATATCTGGGGTACTGCTCTTTGACTAAACTACCTGATGTACCCTGTTTTGGGGCTTAGAAGAAAGTCTGTCAGAAAGATTTTCATCAAGTATAATGACAAAAACTAATCAAATTCCGGTTTTTTAAAAAAAACCCAGGTCTCAGAGGTCTTCAGAGAAAAACAAACCACTTTCATGCAGATTGTAGACCGTCCATTACTCTGAATCTCTTAATTGAATTGTATTTTCTGTTTTTACAAGCAAAGTGTTCATAAAACAAAAGATTTTCGGTTTTATTACCATAGATGTTGCCCTAGAGCTCTCTTCCCAAAATGCAAGGTCACTATCTCATCACATCCAGAGTTGGGTAGAAGACATGCTCTTAGCAGGCTGTCATCGCAATGAGGGCCATGGTTGATAGGACATCTAAGCCCGACTTTGGATGTTTCCCGCAAAACGTCCAAAGTCAGAGGTGGAGAAATGGCCATTTTTGAACGGGACATTCAAATAATTTTTATCATAAAAATTCTACCAAAATGTCTAGGCCTCCTAACTTTATTCCCTATTTTTGACTCCTCCAAAAAGTCCAAGTTAGAAACGTCCAAATAGGCACCATTGTGGGAGGGGCCAGCATTGTAATAGACTGGCCACATAGACATCCCAACAGAGCAGTGGGGCACCTTAGAGGGCACTGCTGGGAACTTCACATAAAGGGTGCCAGATATACATCTCACCATAATCCCCCCATAAACCCCTTAACCCCCCCCATAAAAAAGAAACTTTTATACCCACCTATTTCCCACCCCAATATCTCTTATGGCTGCAGGTGGCATTTATATGGCAGAATAATAGGATTTTGTTGGACTCACCTCCCCCCCAATGAATAAAATTATTCATACCTGTCTGTAGACCAGCGGCATATGGTATGGGAAAGGTTAGTAGAGCATCACACAGATGTCTTAAGAACCTGGTGAGTGGGCTAATGAGCCACAGAGAGGAGAAGCCAGGCCCATAAGACACTCTAACCAGTACATTTATGGTGGAAAGTGCGAGTCCACCAAAACCCTACTCTACTGCCATATAAATGCCACCTGTAGCCATAAGGGCTATTGGGGTGGGAGACGGGTGGGTATAGTAGGTTTTGGGGGAGTTTTGGAGGGATCATAATTATAAGGAGGATATGGTGAGATGTATATCTGGCACCCTTTATGAGAAGTTCCAGCAGTGCTCTATTGGGATGTCTATGTGGCCAGTCTGTTACAATGCTGGCCCCTTCCATGTCTAAATGGTCTAGATGGGGATGTTTTCAATTTGGATGTTTCTGTGGTCTCACACTTTCCACCATAAAGGTACTGGTTAGAGTGTCTTATGGGCCTGGCTTCTCCTCTCTATGGCTCATTAGCCCAACCAAAAGGCTACTTAAGACATCTATGTGATACACCACTAACCTTTCCCTTACCAGATGATGCTGTTTTATGCATATTTGGGGGTGGGTGGGTGGGAGGGGGTTAGTGACCACTGGGAGTGTGTGTATGTGTGTGTCATCACTTAATCCCTCCAGTGTTATCTGGTGAGTTTGGGTACTTTTTTTAAGCATTTAGGTGCTTCTAAAACAGGTCTAGCTCGGAACGTCTAAGTTCTATCTAGGATGTCCGGCAAAAGGTTCGGTTATCGCTGCAAAATGTCCAAGTCTAACCCAACCCAAATCCTGCCCATAACACACCTCTAACAGGCCTCTTTCTGAGTTTGAAGGGCGAACGGACCACAAAGCATCTTAAGTTCTTTGTTTGGATTATCGGCACTTGGACATTTTACAGCAGAAAAAATGTCCACTGTGCCAATTTTGGGACGTTTTTGTGGTTTGAAAATGCTCCCAAATATCATCTTGAATTGAGGGCAAGAAATGATGCCCAAACTTCACTTACTGCACTGGCTCTTTTAACTATTCTCAAGGACTCAAGCAGCTCAACTTCATAGGAATCGATGTACAAGCAGGGATAATTAGGTATCTAAAATAAATATTAAACTTATTATACAAAACTCCCTATCTTTATAATGTAAGTCACTCTATCAGGGAATCATGCCAAAAGAAACTAGGCTTCAGATAATACAAAATACGGCAGTGCAACTCATTGTCAAGGCATAAAAATATGATCATGTTACTTCTTTTCTGAAAAATGCTCACTGATTGCCCATTACACAGAGAACCATGTTCAAAATTCTTCTCCTTCCCTTTAAAGTCAAATTAGTTCACTCACCTGCGACTGTTAATTCCATACACAACTGCCAGAGTTCTTCGTTTGCCCCAACAACATCTCCTGGCTACTCTATCCATCCGCCAGATCATTTACGACACGAGCCGTAAAACAATTTTCTCCGTAATTGCACCAACTTTGTGGAACTCTCTCCCTGAGGCAAGAAACTAACCTGGCAAAATTTAAAGCAAGCCTAAAAACTCATTTGGAGTATGAATCAGGCTGTTACACTATCTTACATAGTAACATAGTAGATGACGGCAGATAAAGACCCAAATGGTCCATCCAGTCTGCCCAACCTGATTCAATTAAAATTTTTTGATATTTTTCTTCTTAGCTATTTCTGGGTAAGAATCCAAAGATCTACCCGGTACTGTCCAAATTTGTTCCTTCCCATCCCTTTCTTTTTTCATTTTTGGAAACAATCACGTATTGTCGTTTGTGTTGTATATTTTACCCGGTTTTAACCTTTTTTTTTAATTTAAATGTTTTTTTGTAAACCACTTAAGATTGGTAAGCGGTATATCAAACCCAAATAAACTTGAAACGTCAATGAGAAAATAAAGAAGTAGGTCATGCGGAAGTCAAAAGCATTTGAAAATGGTCCCATGCATGCTGCTGACTTTGGCAGGAGTCAGCAATGGTGTGGTTCACATAGTGAAAATGGGTTTTCAGGGGCCTGAATGTGTGCTCAAGAACTCTCTTTCTGAACCGCTCTGTTCTATACCCATCTGCGGTTGCACTCTTCAGAAACAGCAGATGGGTTTAGAACTGGAATGAACAGTCATGGCAGTTGGGTACACATAAGAACATAAGAATTGCCATTCTGGGACAGAGCGAAGGTCCATCAAGTCCAGTATCCTGTTTCCAACAGTGGACAACCCAGGTCCCAAGTACTTGGCAGAAACCCAAAGAGGAGCAACATTCCAGAGCTGAGATTGTGACATCATAATGCCTCATTCCACAAGTGCCTAAGAGCCAACCTCATCAGTGATGTCACAATGGCTTGATTGTCCTATACTCATCTCATAAGAACATAAGAATTGCCATTCTGGGACAGAGCGAAGGTCCATCATGCCCAGTATCCTGTTTCCAACAGTGGACAACCCAGGTCCGAGTACTTGGCAGAAACCCAAAGAGGAGCAACATTCCAGAGCTGAGATTGTGACATCATAATGCCTCATTCCACCAATAAGAGCCAACCTCATCAGTGATGTCACAATGGCTTGATTGTCCTATACTTGGCTCACAAAAGAACATAAGAATTGCCATACTGGGAGAGACCGAAGGTCCATCAAGCTCAAGATCCTGTTTCCAACAGTGGCCAACCCAGGCCACAAGTACCTAGCTAGATCCCAAGTAGTAACAGATTCAATGCTGCTTATCCTAGGAATAAGAAGTGGATTTCCCCAAGCTAGGAATTATTAAGAAGGGGGATCACGAACAGATCGGAGAAGGTTATCATGCCGCTGTACTGGGCCATGGTACGGCCCCACCTGGAATACTGCGTCGAGCACTGGTCACCGTATATGAAGAAGGACATGGTGCTACTCGAAAGGGTCCAGAGAAGAGCGACTAAAATGGTTAAAGGCCTTGGGGGAGTTGCCGTATAGTGAGAGATTAGAGAAAATGGGCCTCTTCTCCCTTGAAAAGAGGAGACTGAGAGGGGACATGATCGAAACATTCAAGATAATGAAGGGAATAGACTTAGTAGATAAAGACAGGTTGTTCACCCTCTCCAAGGTAGAGAGAACGAGAGGGCACTCTCTAAAGTTATAAGGGGATAGATTCCGTACAAACTTCTTCATCCAGACAGTGGTGGAAAACTGGAATGTTCTTCCGGAGGCTGTTATAGGGGAAAACACCCTCCAGGGATTCAAGGCAAAGTTAGACTGAACCAGAACATATGCATGTAAGGCTAGACTCAGTTAGGGCACTGGTCTTTGACCTAAGGGCCGCCGCAGGAGCGGACTCCTGGGCATGATGGACCTCTTGTCTGACCCGGCAGTGGCAATTCTTATGTTCTTAAGTCATCTCAATAATGGCCTATGGACTTCTCATTTAGGAAATTAGCCAAACCTTTTTTAAACCCCGCTAAGCTAACTGATTTCACCACAATCTCCGGCAACGAATTCCATAGTTTGATTACATGTTGTGTGAAGAAATATTTTCTCCGGTTTGTTTTAAATCTACTACTTAGTAGCTTCATCGCATGTCCCCTATTCCTAGTATTTTGGGAAAGAGTGAACAAGTGATTCACATCTACCTTTTTCACTCCACTCAGTATTTTATACACCTATCATATCACCCCTGAGCCGTCTCTTCTCCCAGGTGAAGAGCCCTAGCCGCTTTAGCTTTGCCTCATAAAGAAGTTGTCCCATCCTTTTTATCATTTTTTTTTGCCCTTCCCTGTATCTTTTCTTCTTTCTTTCTTTTTTTTTTAACTTGTAGTACTTTTTTTTTTTTTTTTTAAATGAAAACTTCTCATGCAGGCAGGAGCCTGTGTCAGAATGTATGAGTGGGGAACCAGCTTTGCCTGTGTGGCAGTTGAGAGTTGCTTATGGTTCTCCAAATATTTCCTTATGGTGGTCCATGCTTCCTCTATACCTGTTATAATTCTGCTATATCTTTTTTGAGATACAGTGACCAGAGCTGTACCCATTATCAATCGCAAATGCACAACTAGGAAAACACAATCATCACTTATAATAATACTAAATAATAACTTTATTCTTCTATACCGCCACAATCTTGCGACTTCTAGGCGGTTTACAATCAAGAGAGCTGGACATTCAGCGAAACACAATATGCAGATATACATATGAAATACAGATAGCATAGACTTTAAAAAAGCAAGAATATAGAAATACAATTTGCTTAGCAAGAGTATAAGATGTACATTTTGGTAGGTAATGTCCGAGAGGACCTGTTTGGAATAAGCCGTATGTTTAGAAAATAACAACGAAAAATAATGATAATATAAAGATAATAGATTATATGAATCACAGTTCGGTGTGATTCAGGTGGACTAAGGAGGGGGGGGGAGATAAAGGTAGGGGGTGGTGGGAAGAGGTAAGGGGGGGGTAAAGGTAGGGATAGGGGTAGGGGAGACCGTTCTTGGGGAGAGAGATGGGAGAGCGGGTCAATTGTTTAGGTATTTCAGGAACAGGTATGTTTTTAGGCGCTTCCTAAATTCCCCGTAGGTAGTGGGCTAAAGCAGTTGATCTAGATCTTTACCCCATAGGGTTGCTTGCACTTCCATTAATTACTTTGCACTTCCATATTTATTTAGTTATTGAGAAATAATTGGAATTGAGCAGCTGTGCTAATGCTTCAGTCCGGCTTATGCCGGTCTTGAGCCTGAGTAAATACATATATATGGGTCTGAGAGCGCCCACAACAGACTAAAATGGGTGATGAAGAGTGGATAACCCATGGTGGCTGCTCCGTTGTGCTCTGATCAACTTTTTCTAGGTCATGATGCATATTATTTTAAAATAATTGATATGAAATAAATATCTCCAGGATATCTATTTTAATGATGAAGGCTATTTAGTTCCCCCTCCCTGAGATTTGCGAAGAAAAAAATATCTTGGATGAATTGAACCCCAAATTTTTATTAAATCTTGCATTCTTTTCATTGTGACACGAGCACCAGTATTCTCTTTACCATTATTTAGAAACTGCATTCTCGCTTTGGGTATCACCTTCATGCTAAAATCTTGACTTAACAGTCTTGCCAAGAGTATTATGAGTCATTTCTTCAGTTTAGAACAAGAACTGGAAGACGTGGTGCTGTCCATGGAGAGTGTGGTGCAGTGGTTAAAGCTACAGCTTCAGCTTCTTGAGGTTGTGGGTTCAAACCCATACTGCTCCTTGTGACCTTGGGCAAGTCACTTAATCCCCTCATTGCTCCATGTTTCTTAAATAGATTGCAAGCCCATAGGGCCAGACAGGGAAAAATGCTTGAGTACCTAAATATATTCACATAAAACTGTTCTAAGCTCCCTTGAGAGAGGAGTATAGAAAATTGAATAAATAAATATGATGTACTGCCATGAAACTTACAACTTATTCCATACTTTTCTTGACATTTTTCATTTCAATGAGACAAATGCATCTAGTGAATGGGCACAAGTATAGGGAAATCAAGCCATTGTGACATCACCAATGAGGTTGGCTCTTAGACATTGGTGGAATGAAGCATTATGGCATCACAATACGAGGGGCAGCTGCAAAGTTCTCAGCCCAACCAAGAAGGGAATGGGGAGTGTGTGATGCAATGGTTAAAGCTGGAGAATGACATCAAATTTGTCCCTATCCCTGCAGGAGCTCAATTTTCTCGTCCCATCCCTGTGAGTTTTGTTGCTGTCCCTGTCCCTTCCCCATTCCTATAAGCTCTGCCTTAACCGCACAAGACTCGGACACTTATGATTTTAAAGTGTTTGAGGCTTGTGCAGATGAGGACAGAGCTTAGGCATTGGTGGAATGAGGCATTATGACATCACAATCTGAGCTCTAGAATGTTGCTACTTGTGGTTTTAAAGTGTTTGAGGCTTGTGCAGATGAGGACGGAGCTTAGGCATTGGTGGAATGAGGCATTATGACATCACAATCTGAGCTCTAGAATGTTGCTACTTGTGGTTTTAAAGTGTTTGAGGCTTGTGCAGATGAGGACGGAGCTTAGGCATTGGTGGAATGAGGCATTATGACATCACAAGCTGAGCTCTAGAATGTTGCTACTTGGGGTTTTAAAGTGTTTGAGGCTTGTGCAGATGAGGACGGAGCTTAGGCATTGGTGGAATGAGGCATTATGACATCACAATCTGAGCTCTAGAATGTTGCTACTTGTGGTTTTAAAGTGTTTGAGGCTTGTGCAGATGAGGACGGAGCTTAGGCATTGGTGGAATGAGGCATTATGACATCACAAGCTGAGCTCTAGAATGTTGCTACTTGTGGTTTTAAAGTGTTTGAGGCTTGTGCAGATGAGGACGGAGCTTAGGCATTGGTGGAATGAGGCATTATGACATCACAATCTGAGCTCTAGAATGTTGCTACTTGTGGTTTTAAAGTGTTTGAAGCTTGTGCAGATGACGACAGAGCTTAGGCATTGGTGGAATGAGGCATTATGACATCACAATCTGAGCTCTAGAATGTTGCTACTTGGGGTTTTAAAGTGTTTGAAGCTTGTGCAGATGAGGACGGAGCTGGCAGGAATGGGGCAGAGACAGGAAAAGAACTCGACGGGACAGAGAAGTGAGTTCCTGCGGGGACGGGAAAAAATGTGTCCCCGTATCATTTTCTAGTTAAAGTTGCAGCCTCAGCACCCTAAGGTTGTGGGTTCAAACCAACACTGCTCCTTCTGACCCTGGGCAAGTCACTAAATGCCCCCATTGCCCCCGGTTCATTAAACAGATTGCAAGCCCACTGGGACAGGAAAAAATGCTTGAGTACCTGAATAAATTGGTGTAAAACTGTTCTGAGCTCCCCAGGGAAAACGGTATAGAAAATTGAATAAATAAATTTGTACCAGCAGGTCCTTCCATTCCTCAGGCTGGTAAATGCTGTACCAGTACTAGAAGGGTATACATGACTGTTTTCTGCACAGTTAACCCAGTTGTCAATACTCTCTAAGATGTCGCTGCTCTGGAGATCTGGTTACTGTTACACAGAGTAGAGAATGACACGGTGACAAAATTCATCACCGTTCCCGTCCCCGCGGGAAACCATCTTCATGTCATTCTTTAAGGAGAGAGGGAAGAATCTGAGTATGAATGGCCACAACCACTGACCCGCAAGCCTTGTATTGAAGAATGCTGAGATTGAGCAGCAACATTCCAGAGCTGAGATTGTGATGTCATAATGCCTCATTCCACCAGTGCCTAAGAGCCAACCTCATCAGTGATGTCACTATGGCTTCATTATCCTATACTTGGCTCAAATAAGAATCAGAGTATGAATGGCCACAACCACTGACCCACAAGCTTTGCTTTGAAGAATGCTGGTGTAGAAGGACCGAGGTTGAAACAGACACTACAGAATGACAGTCTCTGGTATCCAGAGCAGATATTGTGATGTCATAATGCCTCATTCCACCAGTGCCTAAGAGCCAATCACATCAGTGATGTCACAATGGCCTCATTATCCTTGGCTCACATAAGAATCAGAGTATGAATGGCCACAACCACTGACCCGTAAGCTTTGCTTTGAAGAATGCTGGTGTAGAAGGACCGAGGTTGAAACAGACACTACAGAATGACAGTCTCTGGTATCCAGAGCAGATATTGTGATGTCATAATGCCTCATTCCACCAGTGCCTAAGAGCCAATCACATCGGTGATGTCACAATGGCTTCATTATCCTTGGCTCCCATAAGAATCAGAGTATGAATGGCCACAACCACTGACCCGCCAGCTTTGCTTTGAAGAATGCTGGTGTAGAAGGATTGAGATTGAAATAGACATTAGAAAATGACATGGGATTATTTCCCGCGGTTATCCACGGGGACGGGAACGGTGATGAATTTTGTCACCGTGTCATTCTCTAACACAGAGCTCTGGGTGAATTGCCATTGACCTGAAAACCAAGATATCATACAAAAGCTGCATATGTGCCTGCACTCAACAGGAACCAACGGGACCTGTCCTGTCACTTCTGTTACTACACTCTGCTATATGTTGGCTGTCAGTCTGCTGGAAACTAGATAAACACTACATTATATATTAGCATCTCCACACTACAAGTGAGCTGTGACAAGTGTATTTAGCTGGAATGAGGGTCCTTGATTCTAGTGCATTTGCAGAAGGTGCGCACTATTACTTTCAGAAATAATGCCATTTGCTTGGTAGATCAATCCATCTTCTGTGTTTTGACAGCGATGAACAAGGCGCCCCCTAAGTTTGCTCTTTCTGTCTTTGTGCTCTTAAGGCACTGCAGTCATACTTAAGTGGCCGGCGCACTCCTAAGGATCTGCTCAGGCTCGCCGAACCTCTGGCCTTTACATCTGATCCAGCTTTGGACAAATAAAGTATTAGCAGTTTCCTAGTAACCCATCAGAGTTGCAGAGATATTTGAGGCACACGGTGGACATTGCAGTAAATTAATCCAAATGTTAAATGCCTCTAACTTGTGCAGGCTGAAACACCCCCCCCCCAAAAAAAAAAGAACGTTTTAGGAAGTTTAGTTTATTTAGCTTGATATACAACTGTTGGGAACAGGGATTTGCAATAAATAATAAATACAAAGAGTAAAATATAGACAGGAAGTTGCAGAGCAGAGTTACATCCGCAAATACAAAAAGGAAAAAATAAAGAGTCGAGCTGAAAAGGCCCATGCATCAACCGTGTTGACAGACTCCACATTCTACCTCCCAGCGTTCTCGGTACCAAATGCATCAAAAAGAAACACCTTCACATTTTTCCTAAATTGTATATAGGAGGGTTCGAAGTGTAATTACTTTGGGAGATTATTCTAAAGGGAGGAGCCTACACACGGAAGATAGAGTCCCGTATTTTTGTTTTTTTTTTAAAATTCTTTATTGATTTTCCAAACATCAATAGTGCAAAATATAAAGATAAAGATAAAGAAGGGGATCACGAACAGATCGGAGAAGGTTATCATGCTGCTGTATTGGGCCATGGTGCGCCCTCACCTGGAGTACTGCGTACAGCACTGGTCGCCATACATGAAGAAGGACACGGTACTACTTGAAAGGGTCCAGAGAAGAGCGACTAAGTTAGTTAAGGGGTTGGAGGAGCTGCCGTACAGCAAAAGATTAGAGAAACTGGGCCTCTTCTCCCTCGAACAGAGGAGATTGAGGGGACACGATTGAAACATTCAAGGTACTGAAGGGAATAGACTTGGTAGATAAGGACAGGTTGTTCACCCTCTCCAAGATAGGGAGAACGAGAGGGCACTCTCTAAAGTTGAAAGGGGATAGATTCCGTACAAACATAAGGAAGTTCTTCTTCACCCAGAGAGTGGTAGAAAACTGGAACGTTCTTCCGGAGGCTGTTATAGGGGAAAACACCCTCCAGGGATTCAAGACAAAGTTAGACAAATTCCTGCTGAACAAGGACATACGCTGGTAGGGCTAGTCTCAGTTAGGGCGCTGGTCTTTGACCAAAGGGCCGCAGCGTGAGCGGACTGCTGGGCACGATGGACTATTGGTCTGACCCAGCAGCAGCATTTCTTATGTTCTTGTATCATATAATAATTCATTAAAAGCACATTCATCTTACAAATACACGTGACCAATCCATTTTATCCCATCCACCCAATGACTAATCCATAAAAACACAAAAACATAGATTCTTACAATAACCTATCCCTATACTAAATAATAATGTCCTCCCCCACCCTAGTTGTATATACTCAAGAGACAAAATTAGGACATAAATAGAAATAACGCCCCCCCCCCACCCATCCCTGGATGTGTACAAAATAAACAAAAATTGACTTGTAATCAAAGGCCTACTATAGCAAAGTCAACGGGCCCCAAACCAGTTTAAATAAATTACTGTGCCCCAAACTGTCAGCATTCAATTTTTAATACCTATAGCTCAGGGATCTCAAAGTCCCTCCTTGAGGGCTGCAATCCAGTTGGGTTTTCAGGATGTCCCCAATGAATATGCATTGAAAGCAGTGCATGCAAATAGACCTCATGCATATTCATCGGGAACATCCTGAAAACCCGACTAGATTGCGGCCCTCAAGGAGGGACTTTGAGACTCCTGCTATAGCTGGAGCATAGATTTGCCCACCAGAAAGGAAAATTTAGGCGATCGTAATTCTTCCAATTACGGGTTACCATCTGCAAAGCTATCCCGGTCATGATTAGGAAAAGACAGCATTTATATCGGTCCATGGGTGGCTTAATATGTAATAATGTTCCACATATGACAAACTCATAAGTCAGTGGAATTGATGATTCTAATATGTTGTTAATCTTACCCTATATTGACCTCTAAAAGTTGAGTATCAAAGGAAAGAGTCCCGTATTGAATTTAGGTGAATGTGACAGAATGAAGATATCACAACAAGGTTATGTTGTAAAGATGAGAAAGGGATTCGTATACTGCCTTTTTGTAGTTATACAACCACACTGAAGTGGTTTACATAAGGTACTTCAAGCATTTTCCCTGTCTGTCCTGGTGGGCTCACAATCTATCTAATGTTCCTGAGACAGTGGAGGATTAAGTGACTTGCCTAGGGTTCCAGGGATCAGTGTGGGGTTTGAACCCACAACCGGAGGGTGATGAGGCTGTAGTTCTAACCAAATGTATCACAAACTGTGTGTTGTGGCACACTAGTGTACCTCCTGAGATTTGAGGCGTGTCGCGAGATGCTGGGGAGGAAGAAAGGTGCCGGCTGAGTGCCTACAGGACGTGCCTCTGGCAGGTCCTCAAAAGAATCGATCTAGGCCAGGGATCTCAAAGTCCCTCCTTGAAGGCCGCAATCCAGTCGGGTTTTCAGGATTTCCCCAATGAATATGCATTGAAAGCAGTGCATGCACATAGATCTCATGCATATTCATTGGGGAAATCCTGAAAACCCGACTGGATTGCGGCCCTCAAGGAGGGACTTTGAGACCCCTGATCTAGGCTGTGCATAGTCCAGATTGCAGCGGTTCGCCTGACCAATAGATTGAAAAAGTTCGATCATGTGAGTCCTTACCATTGAGAATTGCGCTGGCTTCCTGTGGAGGCTCGAGTTAAATTTAAATTCGGTTGCCTTTGTTACAAAGTCGTCTTCGGAATGGCGCCCACTTAACAATCTGAATTATTTTCCTTTACTCAATCCAAGCACCCACGCAGTTCGCACAGTCTTTTTACTTTTCTGTCTGTCAAAGGATGTCGTTATGCAAAATACCACCAGTCTTTGCTTTCTTATCAGGCTGCTTTCTGGGACAATGAACTGAAACCTTTGTTATTGAGTTCCATGTTTTACAATCAGTTTTGAAAGCAACTGACGGCACATTTGTTTGCAAGTTAATCAATTTTCTTTAGCTTGCATTATTTGTTAAATTTTGTAAACTGCATTGAACTTATCGGTTATGCGGTATAGTGCGGAAGACAAATGTAAATAGGGATGGAGGTGTGGTAGACTCTTCGATTTTCTGAGGATTATTTTCATGAGGAGCTTGCTAAACTTAAGGTGGACCAGGAGGGTCTGGATGGTTTACATCCGAGGGTACTGAAGGAACTTAGAGAAGTTCTGGCAGCTCCGCAGGCTGACCTTCTCAATGCTTCTCTAGAATTGGGAGTGGTACCGGAGGACTGGAGAAGGGCGGATATGGTCTCTCTCCACAAAACTGGAAGTAAGGAAGAAGTAGGGCAATATAGGCTGGTAAGTCTGTCTTCTGTGGTAAGTAAATTAATGGAAACGCTTTTAAAACAGAGAATAGTGAAGTTTCTGGAATCCAGTAGATTACAAGCCTTGAGGCAATATGGATTCACTAGAGGCAGGTCTTGTCAGACAAATCTGATCAATTGTTTGACTGGGTGACCAGAGAATTGGATATAGGGAGTGCATTAGATATGGTGTATTTAGATTTTAGCAAAGCCTTTGACAGTGTTCCACACAGATATCTAATAAATATACTGGGTGCACTTAGGGTGGGCCTCAAAGTGACAGACTGGGTCAGGAACCAGTTGAGTGTAAAGCGACAGAGGGTAGTGGTCAATGGAGATCTCTCTGAGGAAAGGGATGATACTGATGGTGTACATCAAGGTTGAGTTCTTGGGTCTGTTCTTTTTAACATTTGCTGCAAGTGATATTGTTGAAGGGCTGTCAGGTAAGATTTCCTCTTTGAGGATAATACCAAAATCTGCAATAGAGTAGGCATCCCTGATGGTGTGAATAACACGAGGAAGGACCTAGTGAAGCTTGAAGAATGGTCTGAAATTTGGCAGCTAAGATTTAATGCTAAGAAATGTAAGGTTATGCATTTGGGCTGTAAAATCCCAAGGGAACAGTACAGTTTAGGGGGTGAAGAACTTTTGTGCACGAAAGAGGAGTGAGACTTGGGAGTGATAGTATATGATGATCTTAAGAAGGACACGGTACTACTCGAAAGAGTCCAGAGAAGAACGACTAAAATGATTAAAGGGCTGGAGGAGATGCCGTACAATGAGAGATTGGAGAAACTGGGCCTCTTCTCCATTGAAAAGAAGAGACTGAGAGGGGACTTGATCGAAGCGTTCAAAATACTGAAGGGAATAGACTTAGTAGATAAAGACAGACTGTCCACCCTTTCCAAGATAGGGAGAATGAGAGGGCACTCTCTAAAGCTGAAAGGGGATAGATTCCATACAAATATAAGGAAATTCTTCTTCACCCAGAGAGTGGTGGAAAACTGGAACGCTCTTCCGGAATCTGTTATAGGGGAAAACACCCTCCAGGGTTTCAAGACAAAGTTGGACAAGTTCCTGCTAAACTGAAATGTACGCAGGTGAGGCTGGACTCATTTAGAGCACTGGTCTTTGACCTGAGGGCCGCCGCGTGAGCGGACTGCTGGGCAGGATGGACCACTGGTCTGACCCAGCAGCGGCAATTCTTATGTTCTTATGTTAAGGTGGCCAAACAGGTCAAAAAGGTGATGGTGAAAGTTAGAAGGATGCTAGGGAGAGGTATGGCCAGTAGGAAAAAAGGAGGTATTGATAATGCCCCTGTATAAGACTCTGATGAGACCTCATTTAGAATAATGTGTACACTTCTGGAGGCCGCACCTTCAAAAAGATATAAACAGGATGGAGTCGGTCTTGAGGAAGGCTACTAAAATGGTCAGTGGTCTTTGTCATAAGGCATATGGGGACAGACTTAAAGATCTCAATTTGTATATTTTGGAGGAAAGGTAGGAGATGGGAGATATGATAGAGACGTTTAAATACCTACATGGCATAAATGCGCATGAGGTGAGTTTTTTTCATTTGAAAGGAAACTCTGTAATGAGAGGGCATAGGATGAAGTTAAAAGGTGACAGGCTCAGAAGTAATCTAAGAATATACTTTTTATCCCAGAAAGAGTGGTAGATGCGTGGAATAGACTCCCGGTAGAGGTGGTGGAGACAAGGACTGTGTCTGAATTCAAGAAAGCGTGGGACAGACACACTGGATCTCTTAGGGAGAGGAGATAGTGGATGCCGTGGATGGGCAGACCGGTCTGCCCATTTGCCCTTTATCTACCATCATACTTCTATGTCTTAACCAGTGGTGGAACTCATATTGATGAGCTCAAACCACATTCCTGACGCTGGAACAGAAATATGGATCTGACTCCAACAGAAATATGGATCTGACACCAGTTCTGGAATAATCTAATCTAATCTAACCTAATCCTTAGGTTTGTCTACCACATCATCTCCACGTTCGTAGAGCTCGATGCGGTTTACAGTAGGAGAAATAGGAAGGAACTACAACAGAGGGTTAGAGGTAGAAGTGTGAAGAAAATTTAGAGAACTTGGGATGCCAAGATATAAGAGTTTCCTTGATTCCTAAATTGGAGGGAGACTTACATTTTTTGAGAAAAGCCAGGTTTTCAGATGTTTGCGGAAAACTTGGAGAGAACACAAGTTCCAAAGAGGGGAGGTAAGGTTGTTCCAGAGCTCAGTGATTTTGAAGTGGAGGGAGGTCCCTAGCTTTCCTGTGTGGGAAATGCTTTTTAGTGAGGGGAAGGATAGTTTTAATTTGTGGGAGGATCTGGTGGTATTAGGGTTTGAGGTATTCCAAGAAAGAGGGATAAAGGGAGGGAGGATACCATATAGGATTTTGAAAGTTAAACAGGCACATTTATAGTGGACCCTGGCGATTATCGGAAGCCAGTGGAGCTTGGCCAGGAGCAGGGAGACATGGTCAAATTTACCTGTAAAATATGGGTTTTCTCTAATTTTCCTACCATTCTTGGGGTAAATACCCCTTGTTTTTGCCTCTATGTCTTTGAGCATATTCAGCCTTTGAATTATATATATGAGAAGTCTAATGCTTATGGTACAAGATTGTTAATCTTTTTAGAGGAGTGACCTTTATTCTTGATATTCAACAAGTTTGGTAAACCCTCACTCACAAATAGTGATTAATTTTTCCCCATTGATATTTTTTTTGTAATCATTTTTATTAGAAAGGGTACAATTGGGTAACAGGAATAACAAAAATACCAAAAGCGCAAATACAAAGAAGCAGTATGTACATAAGAAAATATACTCTCCACAAATAGGTACAGGAATGGCACAGGTACAGCAGAGCAACAAAGAGAGACCCAAAGGGAAGCCAGCCCCACCCAGCAAGCGGAAATGAGGAAATAACTGGTATATACAGGCAGTAGAAGAACGTCACCCGAACCACCAGTAATACATAGACATTTTGACTAATTTTCATACCGGCATATATGTATTTCCTGTTGGAAAAGTCAGAAATGTATCTGCTGGGTCAGGCAATAATTAATATTCTCCCTATATACCCAGAACTGTCTTCATTCTGGTACCAGTATCAGCTGCTCCTGGAACATTAATGAATGCTCAGAGGCAAACATTACCTTGTGATGGAAAGGAACGTTGTTGGATGCGACAATATTTTTTCTCTGGCTTTAGTTTTATAGCTGTTCACTGTGAACTCCTAATTGGCTGGTACCAGAATGAAGATAGTTCTGGGTATATAGGGAGAATATTAATTATTGCCTGACCCACCAGATACATTTCTGACTTTTCCAACAGGAAATACATATATGCCGGTATAAAAATTAGTTAAAATATCTATGTATTACTGGTGGTTCGGGTGACGTTCTTCTACTGCCTGTATATACCAGTTATTTCCTCATTTCCGCTTGCTGGGTGGGGCTGGCTTCATGACATCAATAACGGGAAAAGCAAAAATGGAAAGACCCAATGTTCCGCAGAAAACAGAGCAATCCAACAACAAAACAAACTGTCGACGAAACACAACGTTCTTGACCTTCCTTTATGTCTTCTATCAATGTTAAGAAAAATATCCACATCAACTGTATTAAAAACTAACGGACCTGACACGGGCTGTGTTTCGGCTAACAAAGCCTTTCTCAAGGGTCCGGTTGTTAAGTAATATGCAGGTACTGTGGAATTGGTTTCCAAATCGCAAGTGAGAGGAGTTTCTGTGCACTAGCAGCCAGCCCCGGCTTCTTTCTACACACAGCATTTGCGATTTGGAACCAGTTCCACAGTACCTGCGTATTATTTAACGACTGGACCTTTGAGAAAGGCTTTGCTAGCCGAAACACGGCCCGTGTCGGGTCCGTTAGTTTTTAATACAGTTGATGTGGATATTTTTCTTAACATTGATTGAAGACATAAAGGAAGGTCAAGAACGTTGTGTTTCGTCAACAGTTTGTTTTGTTGTTGGATTGCTCTGTTTTCTGCGGAACATTGGGTCTTTCCATTTTTGCTTTGCTAGCCGAAACACGGCCCGTGTTTTTAATACAGTTGATGTGGATATTTTTCTTAACATTGATTAAAGACATAAAGGAAGGTCAAGAACGTTGTTTCATCCACAGTTAGTTTTGGTGTTGGACATCGATAACGTCTCACCTGAACATTGTCCGAAAGCAACAGATCATCCCTTTATTCAAGAATAAGGGTTTCCATTTAGGACTTTGTGATGTCAGCACTCTAATCGGAAGCCTACTTTGACTGTAAAACATAAATAATGAATATTCAACCCAACTAATTAATGCTTTATTAAAGCTATCTGCTTCCCAGCCACAGAATAGAAAACTAATTCTGTTGGATGTTAATCTTCATGCCTGAACTGAGAGGAACTGGAAGGAACTTAGTTTTCTCTACTTATTTTGAAATGGGAATCACCTAAATGGCTTGAGTATTTTATCACAACTTGAAAAATTTGCCTAAAGTTTTCTGAGGTCCTAAGCTATGTCACCTTGTAAATTTTGTTCCGACCAGGATGAATGCTTTTGGTTTCATCTTCAACAGCGTAATCCCTCTTGGTAATAATTAATTCTAACTACTGACATCAATGTTCACATTCTATCTGCACCTTAAAGATGTGAGTCTTGGTTTCAGTAATAATATCTCTTAAGAGCTCCTGATTTGCCTTGGTAGGTGAGTTTAGACATAAGAACATAAGAATAGCCATATTGGGTCAGACAAATGATCCATCTAGTCCTGTTTCCATAGTGGCCAATCCAGGTCACAACTACCTGGCAAACACCCAAAGAGTAGCAACATTCCATGCTACCAATCCCAGGGCAAGCAGTGGCTCCCCCCCCCCATATCTGTCTCAATAGCAGACTATGGACTTTTCCTCCAGGAACATGTCCAAACCTTTTTTTAAACCCCTCTGTGTTAACTGCTGTTACCACATCCTCTGGCAATGTGTTCCAGAGCTTAACTGTTCTCTGAGTGAAAAAAATATTTCCTCCTATTGGTTTTAAAAGTATTTCCTTGTAACTTCATCGAGCATCCCCTAGTCTTTGCATTTTTTGATGGAGTAAAAATTGATTCACTTGTACCTGTTCTATACCACTCAGGATTTTGAAGACTTCAATCATATCTCCCCCTCAGCTGTCTCTTTTCCAAGCTGAAGAGCCCTAACCTGTTTAGTTGTTCCTCATATGAGAGGAGTTTCATACCCTTTATCATCTTGGTTGCTCTTTTTTGAACCTTTTCTAATTCCACTATATCTTTTTTGAGATATGGCGACCAGATACCCTCAAAGCCACCAAATATACTCTTTTCCACATTTCTCTGGTCTCTCAGCCACTTTATTGTTGAAGATATGTAGATAATTCCAGAACTATTACCACTCTCCTGGCAATCTTTCTGACTCTCCCCAGCCACTCTCCTTCCCTCACCCCCTCCCATTAGCACTTTCCTTTATCCTCAGACCAGGGAAAGAGGCAGCAAACAGCTTTCTCTTGATTGTGTCGATGGGAGATGATTTTCAAGGTGAAATTTCTAGTTCAGTTGAGTCACTTTCATTCAAAGCGACGAGCAAAATGTCACCCCCACACTGAACCGCACTCAGTGCCGCTCTTCTCCTATTGCATTTAAATTTACTCCACTTTTCTTTCCTGACACCTGTTTAAATCAATATCTTCCTCTCTAGGTCGCAGGCCGAATGTGCCTGGGCTCTCTGCACAGCGCTTCTCAAATCCACTAAAATCAACACAATAATTGAAATATTTTCAAGCTGATTACACCGCAGCCTGAGGCTAGGCCGGTTGCTAAGGGTGAGCTCCCTGGTTGCTAGGGGGAGTAAATCATCTTGCATTATTTGATTTTTGTTATAGATATGAAACCGCTACTCCCTCGATTAAATGTCTCTCAGTCTAACACCTATGGGACCTGGGGAAAGAGAAAAGAAAAGCAGCAACCTTGACCCTGTCAAATAAATATCTCTAACTTTTCCTGTCCTCCGGCTTTCAACCCAAACCTGTCTGCTGATTTTTTTTTTTTCTAACCTGACTTTAAATAACAAAGCTATGGAGACAAGTAGATGAAGAAAGGGGGAAAAAAGGGTCTGTTCTATTAGAGGATCTCTCAGCTTGGCTAAACACTCTCTATTTACTCCAAACACAGCAGGATAGGGAGCTACAAGGATCTAATAGCCCTGAAGATGTAGAATTGTAACCGTTAACTTTCTCTTTCAGCTGGTTTGCCACCAGGAAACACTTCACCCTAACAGCTAAGAACATGGAAGGCACACAGGGTTTTCAGAAATGTAAAATCTATGCACAATGCTTCACTGGGTTAGCAGAAAGGACCACCGTTGTATGTAGACTGTCTATGTGGGGGTTTGGGAAAAATACATTTCATGCATGTATTAAACAATCCTTTTGCAAATGTGCTTTTAGTTCTGTAAGGGTAACCAGTCTACAAAAGTGTTCTTACGTTGAGTCACTGAGGCCTAGTTACCAGACATTGGATCTTAACCAGTTACAGATGTTGCTCCCAATCAAGAGTCATTGTTAAGTCTAATGGCCACCTGTGAGCCGCTTGACCCTACTTTTAACTTTCTGTGGTGAAAATGAGCTATAGAGTGGGATAGTCTCATACTGGATAGTTGCGTAAGAGGCTGTGATAGCTTTTATTGGCCCATCCATAAGAATCATATATAGTTGTCGTCACGCGGTAGCTTCCAGAGCAACACGGTGTCTTTCTTTAGACGGCCTTCTTTGGCTTCATTTCTCCTCCATTTGCTGTACTGCACGCACAAAGAACAAAGACCGAGCTTAGTGATTTGGTGTCTTCGTTCCCTATTCCCAACACATCAATTCCCACATTCCTCAGCTCTCCCACAGCTTCCGTTTGCAATATTAGAAGTTTTATTAGATGCCTTCACTAATATTCCTCTGTCAGCAGGCCGAGAACTGTTGTTTTTTTTTTTTGCACTTTTGACCCCTTATGACCTGGCAGTGATTATGGGGTGCTTCCTTTCTTTCTTCTCATCCTAAATCAATATATTTAATGAACATATGTGCACTGTCAAAGGAGATCAATAAAATTTGCACTTACCAATTTACACTCTACCTTAATAGAAAATCTACTTATGTCTAAGGAGATAATACTGATATTTAAATCACTTTAATTTTTGAAAATCTTTTTTTTTTTTTTTTTACAAATTTGGTTTATGATAAAGAGAGCCAGGTTTGATTATTTGCGATCTAGGAATGCAGTGAGAGTCATAACGGAGACTGAATAAAGTATGAATGGCACTGACTTTGTCGTCTGTAAGGACTACAAATCCTTTAGTAGGCAAAGACCATAAAATAAAACTTATTGGATGAAAAAAGAGGTAGTGAAAGCAGTCAGATATTGATGGTTGCACAAAGATGCCTTTGGTTTTGTTTTTTTTTTTTCTTTTCTCTCCTACAGTTTAGCTCCTCCACACTATAGATCCGATTTATCAACATTACTTCTCATAAAAACTTTGAGAAATCAACTTCTTCCTCCCACTCCTCTGCCACCAAAGTAATATAGATACGATGCAAGAAGAACTAATGGAGACTGCAGAAATTTCAGCCAGTAGTGGAAAACTAAATACCAGAGACAGAGGGAGAAGCATAATAGATGGACGCATGAAAACAAGTGAACGCTATTCGCAGAAGAAAAGCAAGTTGCTGGAGAGAGAGAAAGGAGGCACCTGCACTGGCTGAAAGCAAGAGGAGCACAGTTCCAGCTAAAGTGCTAAATAGAGATGGTTCTGGGCTCTGCTCTTACCCTGTGATGCCATCTTCTGGGGCCAACGGCTTAGAATAAAAGGATCAGTGGGGCAGCACGCAGCTACAGGTCTGCAGTCAAAGAGGTGTGGCCTAAAGAGCATTCCCTTTTGGAATTTCTTCAGAGGTCAAAGGAGAAACTACTTACAAGTACTTGCTATTACATTGTGGAACAGGAGAAATTGGCCTAGTCTTCCATTGAAGTTGGTCCTTTGGGAAGAAATGTGCAGATAGGAGTCTATGCTATGCTCGCTTCCACTGCACAGAGCAATTCAGAAGCCTTTAATAGGTTCAGATAGGAAACCCTCCTCTTCCAGCTATGATCTCTCTGGTGAGTCCTGGACTAGGGCAAGAGACTGGGGAACTCAAGGCTGCAGTTCAGGGTTCACAAGCTGTGCGAGAGCCCCTTCTCTCAGTGGGAAATCTTGTAGCTATTCACAAAGTAGCATGTCTTCTTGGTTTTTTTGAGAGGTTGTCAGTGTAGATGCCTGCTCTCTTTAGCTGATATCTGGAAAACAAAAGAACAGAGGAACTTTTTACATTACATTACATTAGTGATTTCTATTCCGCCATTACCTTGCGGTTCAAGGCGGATTACATCCAAACTAAAACAAGAATTACATTCAAAATTTGAAGGAATAGAATAAGTGATGATATAAAATTTTTAAGGTAATAAAAACGTTTGGTAAAGAGTTACCAACGGGAAGTGGAAGTCTTTAGGAGATAAGAATAGGGTGAATTATGGGGTTTTAGATAACGTTTGGTAAATAGAAGAATAGTAGAGAGTTGGATGTTGGGTTGGGATTGGTCGTGCTGGATAGGTTTTATGTGTTTTTGAAGAGTATGGTTTTAGTATCTCTCTTGAAGGTTTTGTAGTTTGTAGTTGAAGATAACAGGGTGGTGATTTGTCCGTCCAGTTTAGCTGCTTTGGAGGCTATTAGGTTGTCATAAAGTTTTTTTCATTTGACATTTTTGGATGATGGGTGAGTGGGTTCTTCTGTGTCTGGTTGAGGAGGATTAAGAAAGAACTGTTGCCCAGCTGTTTGAATTCTCTGATGAGACTGCAAACAGATCAGAGAAAGCTGAAAGCAGATCAACGGGTTTGGAATTGTATGTTTCCGCACTAAAGACTTAAACTTTGGGTCTAGGGTCAAGATCAGTCTTCTGATTAATCACAAATTAGAACCTGTTGAAACTGTTACTTGAGTAAAAAATTTAAGGTCCCTATATTCAGTGGCATAGTAAGGGGGGGGGGGGAGGGCAGACTGCTCCGGACACCATCTTGGTTGGGGGCACTGGCACTTCTCTGACCCCCATGTCATGCTTGCACGCCCATACCTCTTTAAATCTATGCCAGCGCAAGCGACTACACTCTGGCCTGCTTCTTGCACTTGCCTGGCTCCCTCTGAAATCACTTCCGGGTTGCGGGGCCAGGAAGTGACATCAGAGCAGCAGGCTGGAGAAGGTGGTCAGGCTGGTGAAGATTTAAAGAGGTTTGGGGGTGGGCGGAAGGAACAGGGGGCGGAAAGGAGGGAACGGGGGCGCCTCTCATACCCTCGCTACACCACTGCCAATAGTCAAAGGATTATTCTTCTAACTTAGAGGCCACCAAGCGCTTCCTAGATAGGAGGCTTAAATGCTCCGGCATTAATTATATATTTACAGAAAACATAAGTACTGAATTAATTCTGAGCTTAGTGAGTGAGAAAGTCCCTCATTAAAATGTTAAGCCCAGATTTGACTGCACTTTAGTAAAAGAGAGCCGTGCTTCTAAATAAGTCTCTGAAAATTTACTAGGGCTGAGTGCTATAGATTTGTTACTCAAAATTCCACTACACTCCTAAATTTAGGAACCTAAAAAGTATGTGACGATAGGGACAGATTTTGGGTGGGGGGAAAAAAGTTAGAAGCTTAGCACTGATTCAGCATTAGGTTTATAAATTTAGGCAAATGAATGTCAGGCCTACATGTATAGGCCTGATATTCCAAGGATTTAGGAGGGAATTTGTCAAGCAGTTTTAGGGCCTTAACATGCATTAAGGGAAATAATGTATGCTAAATGCTAAGAAGCCCCATATTAATTCCCTTAACACACATTAAGGCCCTAACGCCTGCATGAAGGCCCCAATGCTGACTGATGATATCCCTCCCCTTATGCTCTTAATTTTGAAAGTTATGCTTATAAACTGACTTCTCTGAAAATAAATTAGGGCCGACTGCCTAGATTTGTAATAAAAATTTCACTAAACTTTTAAAATTTAGGAGAACAAAAAGTGGGTGACAAAATGCAAAGATTTAGGGCAGAGACGTTAGGAGCGTTTTTCTTCCCTAGGCCCATGGATTAGGCTTTGGGGCACATAATCAGTGTTCCCTCTAAGCGGGCGGGTGTTGTGAGCAAACTTTTTTCACCGTGAGCCAAAAATATCGGGCGCCAGCAAGTTATGAGCCAACTCGCCCGATTCTCCTCTCGCCGCCCTGCCATCTGCCGTACGCCTCTTCCGATCGTGCGCTGTGACGAGAAACGTGTGCGCTGCGATGTAATATTTTGTGCGCCAGCGCACGCCAGCGCAGCTTAGCGGGAACACTGGTTCAAATGGTTTTATTTATTTCCCAAAATTTATTTTTGTTATACGCATTGAAAATATTTGATATTGCGTTTAAATCAAAATCTCAATAAACTTGAAACGAGTGCCCGTGAGATTGTGGGAGGGTTAAATACTCAAAACTTAGAAGTTTTTGCTACGCCAGCTTTCTGGTATCTTTACATACAGTGGCGTACCTAGCATATGTAACATCCGGGGCCCATCATTTTTTGGCACCCCCCCCCATCTGTAAGAAAAACATGATTTTTAGTAACAAACCACACGTCACACATGAGTACCTAGGAAAAGGCAGCATCTTACATATTGCAGTGAGCAGTACATCAATACACCCATTGTAAAACTAAACAAGCCAGACCAGCACAGATCAATCCTACACCGTCAATCCTAACAGAAAACCATGTCTTTCGAACACACAGAACACAGAAAACACCTTCGCCTAGTAAGGAATATGTAATCACAAACTAACCCCTCCCTCTTTTACAAAACTGTAGTGTGGATTTTAGCTACGGAGGTAACAGCTCTGATGCTCATAAAATTCTGAGCATCAGAGCTGCTACCACCAAGGCTGGTGCTAAAAATGCTTCACAGTTTTGTAAAAGGGGGGATAAAATAAAAATACATAGACAAAGGTTAAATTGAACCAGCAAGAAGCTGGACTCTGCATACAATGCTTCACAGAAACAGTGACACATGTCTCCTAAAGCAATAAATAAATAGAAATTTTTTTCTACCTTTGTCTTCTGTGGTTTCTCCTTTCCTCATCTTCTTGTAACTCTCTTCCTTCCATTCACTGTCTGCCGTCTCTCTTCCCCTATATGGCATCTTCTCTCCTTCTATGCCCCTTCCAGAAACTGTATGCCTCCCCCTTCCATCTCTCCTTTCACCCCATTGGTCTGGCATCTCTCTCCTCGCCTTCCCTCTCCCACACCTCTCCTCATAGTCTGGTATCTCCCCTTCCCTGATTCTCTGGCATCTCTCTCCTTTCCTTTTCTTCCATCTTTCGCTCCCCCTCCATGCTCTCACATCTCCCCCTTCCTTTTCCCTTAGACTGGCATACCTTCCTCCTACGCTCCAAGCCCTGGCATCTCCTTTAATTCCCTCCCTCATCTTCCTTCTCCCTCCAGCTGGGTACCGCAACACTCTTCCCTGCAGCTCTGCACTTCCCCACAATTGCCATGCTTCGGTTCCTCTTCTTCCTTCCTTCCTCCCCCCCCCCCCCGCGGGACCCTGCGGCACCATCAACTCTTACTCCCTCTAATGTCGGCCCTGCAGCTCCAGACTTCCTCGCACCTTCTCCCCTCCCCCTTTGGATCGCTATTATTTTAAATGTTATAGCCGCGGAGCTGTATCCATCAGTGGAGATGTCTAACCTCGGCCTGCCCCGGAACTCTTACTGCAGCAGCCGCCCGTCTAGGCAGGAACAGGAAGTCACTGTTGCAGTAAGAGTTCCGGGGCAGGCCGAGGTTAGACATCTCCACTGATGGATACAGCTCCGCGGCTATAACATTTAAAATAATAGCGATCCAAAGGGGGAGGGGAGAAGGTGCGAGGAAGTCTGGAGCTGCAGGGCCGACATTAGAGGGAGTAAGAGTTGATGGTGCCGCAGGGTCCCGCGGGGGGGGGGGGGGGAGGAAGGAAGGAAGAAGAGGAACCGAAGCATGGCAATTGTGGGGAAGTGCAATCCCCCCAATGCGTCCCCTTACCTTACCTCCCCTTACCTTTGCGACGCGTGTGTGCGCTGTGAAGAGAAACTTTGCGCTGCGATGTAATATTTTGTGCGCGAGTGCAGGCCAGCGCAGCTTAGCGGGAACACTGCACATAATCGAAAGAGAAAAACGTCCAAAAACCGGCCTAAGTCAGCACTTGGACGAACATTTCTCTAAAACGTCCAAGTGCCGATAATCAAACCGGGTTTTGGACGTATTTCTAAACGACTTAGGCCTTCATAGTGCCGCTCAACATCCAAAGCTAAATGGGGCGTTTCGGGAGGCGTGTCGAGGGCGGGAGTTGGGCGGGACGTGGGCCGGCTTAGACTTAGTCATACAGCATGTATAACCGAAGGTTAAACAACAGTGCCTAGATGAAACTTGGACGTTTTGACTTAGATCATCTAAAACATGGTCTGTCACTAAAACCCACCTAAACTCACCATATAATCACTGAATATACATAACACAGACCCCCACACACTACCCTAGTGATCACCAACACCCCCCACCCCAATAAAAATGTTAATCATAACTTCAAATTTCAGCCTCCAGACCATCATCACCTGGCTACCTAGCATAGGAAAGCCTAGTCGTCCAGCCCAGAGCCAGCTTAAGTCATCTTGGGGGTGGGTTTGGGACCCATAGAGAGATGGACCCATGCCCATAAGCCCCTGTAATCACTGTATTGATATTGAAACATGTGCACTCCCCTATACACCCCCAAAACCCTTTTGTACTGGCATATAAGTGGCTCCTGCATCCATAAGAGCTATAGAGATGGTAGATAAGTGAGTCTAGGGGATTCTGGAGGTGGTTTTGGGGACTCACCATCACCTATAAGGGAGCTGTAGTGAGGGGAAGCCATGGCACCCTGTTTGTGAAGTTCACATCAGTGCCCTGTAAGGTACCCCACTATTTAAGTGCCCTCTCTGGGTGTTCTGTCACTCACTTTGCAGGCCCCTCCCACGTCCAACAGGGCTTGTTCTAGACGTTTTTGACTTGGACGGGACATTTGGACGAAAATGGACTAAAAAGATAGACGTTTTAGATCAGATCTGCAGGACGTCTAATTTGGACGATTTTTGAAAGTCAAAAGAAGTTGGACGTCTCTTTCGAAAATGGGTCTTAGGCACGTTTTGACTTTGGACGACTTGCGAAATGGATGTAAACGGACTTAGACGTCCCTTTCGATTATGCCCCTCTTTGTTATTATTTATTAGATTCTCGATATAATACTTTTCTGGGGTAGAACCAAAGCAGTTTACATATTACCTACAGGTACAGGGTAAGTTTTATATAAGGTGCCTTCAAAATTGGCACTGAAAAAGAGAGCTCTTCGATACACTGTGCTTAAAGTTAGGTGTGGTTTATGGAGTAGATCTTATGCTCAGGAACTGCATCTAACTTTAGACGCAGCCATTTGCACCATTGAAATGTAGGCACGGACACCCTTACTGTATAACTACATGCATAACTTAAAGGAACGCCCCCCTGATCCACCTGTAACATGCCCATTTCTGTGCTCCCTTTTTTGATTCGCATGTAAAATTTAGGCACAGTTTCCATGTCTAAATTTATGCATGTAACTTGTAATTAAAGGATGAATATAAATAATGAGCTATAATTAATTCTATAACTAATTCTAATTAGTCTCAATAATTGCTTGGCGAAAGGCCAATTATCGACACTAATTAACTTAATATTCGATTAAATTGTGCGTGCTAAATTGTGGGTGAGCTAAACAGTAAAGACGCATGCGTAGAGGCCCTACAGACGCGGATCTGAGTCTGCTATTAGTGAGTGGGGGGGGCGGGGGCTGTTGGCGTAGGAGAGGTGCCAGCACCGTCTGACTGCCTACAGGACGTGCTTCTCGCCTTGAGAGGCGCGCTCTGTAAGCAGTCAGCTGGCACCAGCGCATTTCCTCCTCACCAGCGTCTTGCGGCACACCTGGAATCTCGCCGCGACACACTAATGTGCCTCGGCACACAGTTTGCGCTAATGGTTGTTGCGCACTAATGCATTAAGGCCCTGATTCTGTAACCAGTGGCGTTGTTGGTGGCCACCTTACAGGCAGACACATCTCACGCGTCAGTCACGCGATGATGACAGGTACAGAATCGCGCCTCTGGCGCAGGTGGGTGCCAGAAATGCAGGCTAGGGTTTTCCAGGCCTATATTTCCGTCACCTACCTTTGATGGGAAATTTGCTTCTCCGCAGATGTTATAGACCACATTTTTTTGGTTTGCGAGCTACTTTTAAAATGATCAAGTCAAAATGATCTACCGACAATAAAAATACTAAACATATACCCCCTCTTTTACTAAGGTGCGCTAACCGATTTAGCGCACGCTAAGTGCTAATGCGCCCATTATATTCTATGGACACGTTAGCATTAAGCGCATGCTAAATCAGCTAATGCACCTTAGTAAAAGACCCCCCCCAATTTATTTATATATATATGTATATATATATACCGAGTGCACCTCTTCTATCCTCCAAACCTAGTTCCATTCCCCAACCAACATCTCTCTCTGTCCTTCTGGGAGTCCAGCTTTTCTTCCTCTCTCCTCCACCCCTATTGGCAGCGTGTCTCCCTCCTCTGTTCTGATCTTGCATCTCTCTGTTCTTCCTCAGGGTCTTTCCCCCTCTGTCTCTTCGGTCTGCACCTCCTATGGTCCCACATCTGCCCCCCTCTCTTCTGCCTCCCCTTCGTTTCAGGTTTCTCCCTCTCTCTTATCTTCCTTCTGCTAACATTTTGAGTCCTCCCACCTTTGGTCCAGGTCTTTGTCTCTCTCACTCTCTTTGTCCTCCCCCTCCCCAGGGCCTGGCATCTCTCTCCTCGGTTCAGAGTGTTTCCCCTCTCTAACCCCTCCTGTAGTCCAGGATCTGCCTTATCTGCCTTGTTTTCCCCCTCCCTTTTGGTTCAAGGCTGCTTTCCCACCCTCCTCAAAGTCCTTTTGTCTCTTCTCCCCCTTCCCGATCCAGCATCTCTAAGGCAATTCCCCCTCCTGCCGGGGTCCTCGCGTCAGAGAGAAGGCTTCTGGTTCAGGCGCAGGACGTGCGTAGGAGCCACTGCCCGTGGCTTTGTGCACTGAATCAGTGAGGAAGAAGGAGTTGGCTCGAAGATAACGCCGCATCGATCGCACCGTGGATCGGCGGTTCAAGAACACTGTTTTGGGCCTGATGCATGTGCTGACCCTGTGGACCGGCAGGAAATTTCTGTGGACCAGCACCGGTCCATGGACCGGTGGTTGAAGAACACTGGTCTAGAGAATAGGTTTTGAAAATAGCAAATTGGGAAGGCTTGGCAAGAGAAATGTCCATCTGCCCCTTTATTATTATTATTAAGTTCTTATATACCGCCATACCCAAAGAGTTCTAGGCAGTTCACATCAATTAAATTAGGATCCAGTCTGAACACGGATTTACAAAATTTTGTCGGAATTACAAGCAACGAGGAAGGAAGTATTGGGGTGTTAGCAGAAGTTTATCATAGTTGGATTGGAAGAGATGAGGGAGGGAGAGGGAACCAAGGGAGGGGAGGGGGAGAGAAAGGAGGGGGTGGGGCGGGAGTTGGATTGTTGCGGGGAATAAGGGTTAAGGGTCCTGTTCGCGGAAAAGGTATGTTTTGAGAAGTTTTCTGAAGTCGAGGTAGGTCGGGGCCTCAAGCATCATTTGGGCTAGCCACGGGTTCAGCTTAGCCGCCTGGAAGGCGAAGGTTTTGTCGAGGAATCTTTTGAGCTGGCATAATTTTACGGAGGGGAAGGCAAACATCTGAATTCTGCGGGATTTCTTATTGGTGCAATACATAGTGAAATGGGGGTGAGAGGTATTTTGGTGAAAGACCAAATACTGTTTTGTAGCAAATGCAGGCGAACTTGAAAAGGACTCGGGATTCGAAAGGTAGCCAATGTAGATGGTGGTAGAAGGGAGTGATGTGTTCCCATTTGTTCAGGCCGAAAATGAGGCGGACGGCTGTGTTTTGAATCAGTTTTATGCCACTCTTTGGATGTTCTTCATTTTTGAAAATGAGCCCCATAGTCTTGGAACCCCATTTTCTTTTTTTTTCATATATCTTTATTAATTTTTCAGTCTAAACACAGTGCATAAAGGAATACATCCAAGTAATTTGAAAAACAGCACTTACATCCATCAATCAATACATGAGAAACCATTTTCTCCCCCTCCCACCCACCCTAATTCCAATTTATTCAATTAAGCCATACAACAGTGCATACATGTAATTAATAAACAAATCCGAATATGATATCCCTCTCCCTCCCTCCCACCCACCCCCTTCCCTGGATGTGCAAATCAAACCGGTAACAGGGGAATAAACCATTTAATTAAAATTAATAAAAGTGGTCAATGGACCCCACGTCGGTTTAAACAACTTATTATTACCCATTTGTTCAGAATTCATTTTCTTGTATTTATAATACAAGCATAATGAATTCCACCAAAAAGTGAAATTTAATCTGTCAAAATTCTTCCAATTTTTAGTGACTATTTGCATGGCTGCCCCAGTCATTATACCAAGTAATCTACTTTTATGTCTATCCACTGGAGGTGTAGGAGATAACAATGTCCCACAGATTCCCGCTTCATACGACAGCGGAAGCGCAGTCTCCGGAATCAAATTAATATGTCCCCATATAGATTTCCAAAAGCTGAGTATCAAAGGACAATAGAACAACAGATGATCCAGTGCCCCTATTACATTACATTACATTAGGGACTTCTATTCCGCCTATACCTTGCAGTTCAAGGCGGATTACAAAAGAGCTAACTGGACATTTCCAGTGAAGTTACAACAGTTTTGGGTTTTGTTTTTTTTTTTTTTTTTGGTTACAAGGGAGGAGAGGTAGCTGGATTAATTCCGGAAGAACTTGCAAATTGGATATTAAATTGACTGTACGTTACTGTGTGATATAACAAATAGATTACAGTTAGAGTACAAATAAGATTACGTTACATTTCAGGGATCTGAATACTTGGTTGGTGTTTTGGGGAGGAAGAGATTATTTAAGTGGAGGTTTTGGGGGAGAATTTATCTAGGAGGAGGGGGAAGGGTTGGGTTAAGATATCTGGATAAATTTTTTGAAAATGTCTAGGGGCTTCTTTTAAGAAGGCGTGTTAGGGCCTTAAAGCGCGGAAAAGCGTGCGCTAACCACTACCGCCTCCTTATGAGCAGGCGGTAGATTTTCAGCTAGCATGCAGTACAGCGTACGCTAATCCGGCGTGTGCGCGCTAAAACGCTTAGCGCACCTTCGTAAAAGAAGCCCTAGATGACAGTGCCAGCATCTATTAGATTTTGAACTATCTCACTTTTGTAATCTAGCAGGGTCCATAAACTTCTGTGCAACAACAACAACAGAAAACATGTTTGTCTCATAGATGCATTGGAACCCCAAGTACAAGGGGGCACTCGGAGAAATTGAAAGGGGACAGGTTTAGAACAAACGCTAGGAAGTTATTTTATACCCAGAGGGTGGTGGACACATGGAACTTGCTTCCGGAGGTTGTGATAGGCCAGAGCACGCTACAGGGGTTCAAGGAAGGTTTAGATAGGTTCCTAAAGGATAAGGGGATTGAGGGGTGCAGATAGAAGCAGAGGTAGGTTATAGAACATAAGACGTTGCTTCCGCTGAGGCAGACCAGAGGTCCATGTCGCCCAGCGGTCCGCTCCCGCGGCGGCCCATCAGGCCTATTGCCTGAGCAGTGGTCCCTGACTATTTCTATAACCTACCTCTACTCCTATCCCTATAACCTACCTCTACTCCTATCTGTACCCCTCAATCCCTTTGTCCTCTAGGAACCTATCCAAACCTTCTTTGAAGCCCTGTAACGTGCTCCTGCCTACCACAGCCTCCGGAAGCGCGTTCCATGTATCCACCACCCTCTGAGTGAAAAAGAACTTCCTAGCGTTTGTTCTAAACCTGTCCCCTTTCAATTTCTCCGAGTGCCCCCTTGCACTTGTGGTTCCCCATAATTTGAAAAATCTGTCCCTGTCTACTTTTTTTATGCCCTTCAGGATCTTGAAGGTTTCTATCATGTCTCCTCTAAGTCTCCGCTTCTCCAGGGAGAACAGCCCCAACTTTTTTAGTCTGTCAGTATATGAGAGATTTTCCATACCCTTTATCAGCTTAGTTGCTCTTCTCTGGACTCCCTCAAGTACTGCCATGTCCTTCTTGAGATACGGCGACCAGTACTGGACACAGTATTCCAGATGCGGGCGCACCATTGCACGATACAGTGGCAGGATGACTTCCTTCGTCCTGGTCGTGATACCCTTTTTTATGATGCCCGACATTTTGTTTGCTTTCCTTGAGGCTGTGGCACACTGTGCCGACGCCTTCAATGTTGTGTCTACCATCACTCCCAGGTCTCTTTCAAGGTTACTTACCCCTATCTATCAGTACACCCAGATCCCTTTCTGGGGAAAAGTGAACAAGAAAGGGATCTGGGTGTACTGATAGATAGGACCCTGAAGCCGTCGGCACAATGCGCGGCAGCGGCAAATAAGGCAAATAGAATGTTGGGCATGATAAAGAAAGGAATCTCGAGTAGATCGGAGAAAGTTATAATGCCGCTTTATAGGGCAATGGTCAGACCCCACTTGGAATACTGCGTCCAACATTGGTCTCCCTACCTAAAGAAGGATATAAAACTGCTGGAGAGGGTGCAGAGACGAGCAACTAAACTAGTGAAGGGTATGGAGAAACTGGAATATGAGGATCGACTTAAAACACTGGGATTGTTCTCCCTTGAGAAAAGGAGACTGCGTGGGGATATGATCGAGACCTTCAAAATACTGAAAGGAATTGACAAAATAGAGCAGAGAAGATTATTTACAATGTCCAATTTGACACGGACAAGAGGACATGAAATGAAGCTAAGGGGGGGCAAGTTCAGGACTAATGTCAGGAAGTTCTGCTTCACACAGAGAGTGGTTGACATCTGGAATACTCTCCCAGGGGAGATTATTGCGGAATCGACAGTCCTAGGCTTCAAAAGCAAACTAGATGCATATCTCCTTGAGAGAGGCATATAAAGATATGGTTGGCTATAAAATAAGCCAGGTGAATACCTAGCAGGGCCTCCGCGTGTGCGGATCGCCGGACTTGATGGACCGAAGGTCTGATCCGGAGATGGCGCTTCTTATGTTCTTATGTTCTTATGAGCAGTGATCCCCCCATTTTGTAAGTGAACATAGGAATAGTCAGGGACAACTTCACAGGTCATAGGCCTGATGGGCCGCCGCGGGAGCGGACCGCTGGGTGCGATGGACCTCTGGTCTGACCCAGTGGAGGCAACCTCTTATGCTCTTATGTTCTTAACCCCATTTTCAATAACTTTCGATGAGCTTTTTTCCAGATTCTACTCCTCTTGAGTAGCTGCACCAGCATTATCAGAATCCCTCCCACAGCTATGGAGAAGTCGAATGGAAGCCCGCTTTGTCTCTTGTCTTTTTCCCACCTTTCCATAACCCCATCTGCTCCTTCTCACTACATCTTACTCCAAGGTGCAGCAGGAACAATATGAAACTGAGTGTGACCCACCAGTGTTGCCCAGTGCTCATAAGGAATTGCTTTAATATTCATATTTTTGCTGCTGCAGCACAGAATAAATGAAGAATAAAAAAAACAGGGCAGTCGGGCAAATGCAAAATATTAAGTTTCATTTTTTTTTATTTTCTTACAATTGCCACACAGAAAATTAATTGAATTTGCACAGAAATGTAATTATATTTAATTTAGAAACTAGACAGTGCTATATTAACCTGCCAAAAATAACATTAATTAAAAGAAAAAAAAAAAAAAACCCAAAGGGACTTTTTCACGAGTCCCTTCAAGTATTAAAAGGCTCCCCTCCCCCAAGAACCTTTCCAGTCTAACCTACAGCAATGTTTCCTTAAGCTTGATCAGTAGAATTGTTGCTTCAAGGCCAGAAGAAGACTTGATTTAACTGCTAAGATGTTGAGGTCCTGATACTCAAAAGCTTACCCTGCCAGAAAGACTGGTTGTAGCCAGTCTAGCATGCAAGTTCACCCTACCATGGACAACAGGATTCTCCATGGCTTTTATCGTTTGCAGTAGCAGGCCATCAAGAAACCTCTGCAAATCCATTCCAACGAGCTCATCAGTATTAAAATGAGCACTCCTTCTAACGCACAACGATCGATGCCTTCCTTCAGCATGCAAAATTTTCCGGCAGGCCTGGAACGGTCGAAGAACATAAGAACATAAGCATTGCCGCTGCTGGGTCAGACCAGTGGTCCATCGTGCCCTGCAATCCGCTCCCGCGGTGGCCCCTAGGTCAAAGACCAGTGCCCTGAGACCAGCCCTACCTGCGTACGTTCCGGTTCAGCAGGAACTTGTCTAACTTTGTCTTGAATCCATGGAGGGTGTTTTTCCCCTGTAACAGCCTCCGGAAGAGCGTTCCAGTTTTCCACCACTCTCTGAATAAGGATGAGTGCTCATAGGAACATTTTGCTTGGATTTTTAAGGTTGCAAGTGTGTGGAATATGTGGGCATCTACGTGTTTTGTGTGTGTGGGTGTCCTGCATGTAACAGCTGCGTGTAAATTTGGTGTACAACTCCAATATAAAAAAAAGACTTCCAAACTACTGCAATAGTAAGGGGCTTTGGCTGCAACTTTAGGAAGGTGGTGGGATTTTTCTTTGCTCTGTATACTGCTTCTGGTATTTGGAGCGCTGGAGATCACAGCCATAGATCGTACTGGGCCAGCATACAAGAACTAGGCCTAGGGTTACCATTTTTCGAGTTGCAAAAATCCAGCCACATAGCCCCACCCTGTTCTGCCTCTGGCCCCGCCCAGCTCTACCCCAGTCCTCTCCAGCCCCTCCCAGTTCATCCTCCAGCCCCGCCCCCACAAACATCCTCTCGTCTTCCCCGACAAGCTCCGGCTGCGTCTGGAGAGCCTGGAGCATGCGCGAATGTGCATGATGTCATCTGCGCATGCTCAGATGCCCTCCAGATGTGGCAGAAGCTCGTTGGGGCTTTCCAAAATCAGAACAAACTGCCGGGTTTTGGAAAGTCCGTCCGGGTCCCCAGACAGTCCTCTAAAAAGAAGACATGTCTGTTTTTTTTCCCGGACGTCTGGTAACCCTAACTAGGCTTATTGCTTAGCTCTTCTGCACAGGTGCCAGACATGTTCCTCCCCCTTTTACTGCCGATACTCAATACTATCAGCGTGCATCTAATTTGCATGCTATTAGTGTTGAGCTTCACCTGGTAATTTAGAATCGCCATACCACGTGTTCTCTGCATCTGAATTCTCTCGCATTTGCTTGAGGTGGAGCACCTACCGAAGAGAGAGGACTACACTTAGGGTTACCAGATTTTACTTGAGTAAAATCTGGACCCCTAGACATGCCCCCCAGTCCCGCCCAGTTCCACCCATTCCTGCCCTGTTATGCCCCGGTCCCGCCCCCAATCCCACCCTAGCCCCGCCCCCGCTGCCTATTCTCGTTACGATTTTGAGGAAGCTTTTCCAAAACCCGGACAAAGCGCTGGGTTTTGAGAAGCCGTCTGGACCCCTGGACATGTCCTCGACCCAGTAAGGCTATTCTGATGTTCTTATGTTCTAAATTTACAAGGTTCCAGAGTGATATAATTAGGCACTTTAGTACTTGGGCCAGGTGGGCGTACTCATAGGTGTTGGAACGGGGGAGGCCTCCCCACAAATTCTCGGTCGCCTTGGTTTTGGCTCTCTCGCCCACCCTTCTCCCGGTATTTGCTTAAATTTGATGGGCGATAACAGCGGTAATAGAATGTGAAATAGGGGCACTTTGAAAATTGAATGGTACCTAATCATAAGGTTAGAACAAACTGACTTCACAGAACAACGCCACCACCATCTTGTCCAGAGAAAACAATGGGCTCGATGGTGGTGTGTAATATTGGGGTCCTTTTACTAAGACACGCTAACCGATTTAGCGCATGCTAACTGATTTAGGGCTCCTTTTACGAAGCCGTGTTAGTGGTTTAACGCGCTAATTTGCCGGCCGCGCTTTCCGCTACCACCTCCTCTTGAGCAGGCGGTAGTTTTTCAGCTAGCGCGGGGGTTAGCGCACGCTAAAAAGATGTGTGCGCTGAAGCCGCTAACGCGGCTTTGTAAAAGGAGCCCTTTTATGCGCGCTAATCAATTTAGCAAACGCTAACAATTAGCACATGCTAAATGCTAATGCATCTATAGAATACAATGGGCGCATTAACATTTAGCGTGTACTAATCGTTAGCACACGCTATATCGATTAGCGTGCGCTAAATCGGCTAGCGCGCCTTAGTAAAAGAGGGAGATTGTGAGGTAAGATAGTCAGAAGTTGAAATAATATATATATTTTTATGCGTAGGGGACAGCCTTGACCCAGCCGATGAGGTGAAACATGTCGGTAAGTCCCGAGCCGACGGAATCTCAGCTTGATAAGATAAGGGCCTACTTTGTGGGGGTTTTAAAGTATAACAAAAAGAAAAGATAATAACAAATAAAAGTATTTATATTAAAAGTAGATAAAAATCTATAAGAAAAAAAATATATATATAAAAAAAAGGAGCGATGACGATTTAAGCAATCCTTCTAAAAATCAATGAAGGACTACTGTGCTTGATTCCGAAGATCCTGAATAGTGATAAATGAATATCGAGTGATGTGTGATGGAAAATACTCCCATTCTTGGAGTAATCCGTCTGGGGTACCTCAGGACATGGACCCCCGGACATGTCCTCGAAAAGGAGGACATGTCCCAGACATCTGGTAACCCTAACTACACTGTCCTGGACCCTCGGAAGCAGCAGGGACTGATACATAAGAACATAAGAACTGCCTTCTCCGGATCAGACCCATGGTCCATCGAGTCCGGCGATCCGCACACGCGGAGGCCCAGTCAGTCAGTGTAGTTTTAGTCACCCATATCCCTCTATGCCTCTCGTAAGGAGATGTGCATCTAATTTGCCTTTGAATCCTAGCACAGTGGATTCCTTAATAACTTCCTTTGGAAGAGCATTCCAGGCATCTACCACTCGCTGCGTGAAGCAGAACTTCCGGACATTTGTCCTAGACTTGTCCCCCCTTAGCTTCAAACCATGTCCTCTTGTCCTTGTCACGTTGGACAATGTAAATAATTTATTTTCCTGCTCTATTTTATCGATGCCTTTCAGTATTTTGAACGTCTCGATCATGTCCCCTCGCAGCCTCCTCTTCTCAAGGGAGAACAGTCCCAGTTTCTTGAGTCGTTCCTCATATTCCAAGTTCTCCATACCTCTTATTAGCTTCGTTGCTCGTCTCTGCACCCTCTCCAGCAGTTTTATATCCTTTTTTAGGTTTGGAGACCAATGTTGGACACAGTATTCCAAGTGTGGTCTGACCATTGCTCTATAAAGCGGCAATATGACTTTCTTCGATCTACTCGTGGAGGCAGGGCATGCCGAGCTCTCTTATGAATATTCATTCTGGATAGCCTGACCATCTGAGCGGCTGGGGTACCTCGAGGACCAGGTTCGGGAACCACTGGACTAGTAACTGCAGCTGGGGAATGATAAGAGAGGTAATATAGCTTCAGTGGCAGGAGCGCCTCCTGCTGGCAGGATAGTGGGGCTGCCGCTTTTGTACAGGAAAGGGCCCTATTACGAAGCTGCACTAAGAAACGGGCTTAGCACGCCCTCACATAGGCCGTTCCCGTTGTCGCCCACGCTTTTCAACATCTGGAGGAGTGTGTGTCGCAGTGGTTGGTTCTACAGCCTCAGCACCCTGGGGTTGTGGGTTCAAAACCCCGCGCTGCTCCTTGTGACCCTGGGCAAGTCACTTAATCCTCCTCAGCCCCAGATACGTTAGATAGATTGTGAGCCCGCCGGGACAGATAGGGAAATGCTTGAGTACCTGATTGTAAAACCGCTTAGATAACCTTGATAGGAGGTATATAAAATCCTAATAAATTTGAAACTTGATCTATATCTCATCCTTAGGACACCTACTACAGAAGCTGAATTTAAATTTTTGCATTTATGCAGATGATATCTCTATTTTAATTCCTTTGAATAACATAACAAAAGAAATTTTGGAACAAATTTTTCAAATTATGACTGAAATAGAACAATGGACAACCACTGAATTACACATTTTGGTGCGCAAATGCTTGTATGAGAGAATGAATGCGGAATGCTTAGGGTTTAGCAATTCATTTGGTAGGGTGTGGAGCCCATTGACTGCATTTGTTGCATTGCAATAATTGTCATGTCTCTCTCTTTTTATTAGATTTCCTTACACATCTGGGGGGAGGGGTTGGGGGGAGGGAAATGTATTTTGATTATTAAAATTACTTAATTATAATATTGTAATCGCATAATATGTCTTCTTGTATTAATAATTGGGAGGAGGGGGGAGAAAATGATTGTTTTATGTATTAATTGTGTATTTAATAGTGCGTTTTATTCAGTGTTTATGTTCAATTAATTGTATTGCACTGTCAAAGTTTAAAAATCAATAAAGATTTATACAAGAGCAATGGACAACCAATTTTAAATTGAAATTGAATACAGAAAAGACAAAAATCTTTTTAGCAAGTCCAAATGACAAAATAACCAAGACATCGCTTCACCTGAATGGTCATGACTACCCAATTTTAAAATCTATACAAATATTAGGAGTCACTTTAGACTCCTATTTACCTCTGGAAGAACATACGAATTTGGTGGTGAAAAAGTGCCTTATTGCACTATGGAAATTAAAGACCATCAAAAAATATTTGACCTTTTATCTTTTAGACTGTTGGTGCAAGCATTGGTATTATCCATATTGGACTACTGCAATATTGTTTACTTGGGAGTACCAAAGAAAGTTGTAAGAAAATTGAGAATAGTGCAGAATACGACTGTTCGCCTGATATTTGGGCTGAAGAAAAGCGATCATATCAGTCCTTATTATTGATTATTACACTGGTAACCAGTGGAAGCACGAGTAATATTTAAATTATCATGCCTTTGTTTCAAGTTGGTTTGGGGATTGGCCCCTACCTACTTTTTATCTCATTTCATGTTATATAACCCCGTGAGAGTAACCAGGAGCATACCCGAAGATTTTAGGCTGTAAATTTAGGTCATTCTTAGACAGGATGCTCGCATTCCAAGCAAGTAAACAACAGTCCTGGTTGGGTAACTACATTAGCGGAGCCATACTGTCTTACGCTGCCTTCCGAAAAGAAATTAAGACAGTACTATTTGATAAATTTATCTCTTAACTCGAGGTTTTATTCTTAACATAATAATTTTACTGCATTAACATAAATATTTTTATTGTCTTTTTAGTTAATATGCTGTATTTTTACCATTAATATTTTATATTTTGCTGATTGTCTAGTTTTTCTCTTTTGTGTAAACCGCCTAGAATTCTTTTGATTGAGGCGGTATAGAAAAATAAAGTTATGTTATGTAGAAATCGATTAAGTTAAGTAGGATTGCATACTTTTATGATATTTTTGATTAAATCTTTGGGCAGCTGCCACGCTGCGCCAAACAGCAGGCCTGCCCTGGAGCCCTTCATTCTACTTCCAGGACAGGCCTGCTCGTGGACGCTTCATGGCGGCTGCTGAAGAATTTTAAACTAAAGCGCCGGGAGGAGGTGGGTGGGGGACTCGGAAGCTGTTTAGAGGTCATGCGCCGGGGCAGAGTTCCTGCCCCCCCCCCCAAACAAAGCTGCATTCCTCTGCCTATGGGTGTATTGATGCCCCATGCTCACTCTAATCCTCATTCCTTCCTCCATCTCTCCCTTCTCCCTTCTAACTTGGATACTACGAGGAGACCGATATGCTTCCTATTTTTTCATTTGCCATGAATCAACGTTTATATTTCAGTCATTTTTCAGATCCCAGGAGATTTTCACCTTGGGTGACTGTCCCTCTTGCTCGCTCCTAGTTATGGCCCTTCAAAGTCACATAAATTATAACCACCCCTCCCCCCTTTCAACAATAAAGTGTCCTCAAATAGAATATAAAGGTCTTTCTTAAAAAAAAATAAAAAATTTAACATTATGCCAACTTTTATGGCAACCATTTAATGAAGTAGTTAGCTCTTAATGAATGGGTAATTAAAAAAGGAAACAAAGTAGCACATTACAGAACATGAATATGTTGGAGTTTCCTCAAAATCTATAAGAAAACCATATGGTTGTCATGTTGGTCCACAGGGATGAGTGGAAATATATGTCAAAATTCTGGACCACAAAATCTATAAATCTGTGAGACCCATTCCTCCCGCGTAATTATAGTTATACATCAAAATTTTCTTTCATCACCAAATAATAAATACATCCCTCAAGAATATAACATTTGTAAAGGCAAAATGTAGCACTGGCTTTTAAAACAGCATGCATTTTGCTTTTTAACTCAAAATCAAGTCATGCTTTTTTAAAAAAATAAAAAAAATTTGGTTTCTCAGCCACAAGTGATCAATTTTTTCCCTAATTTAAAGATTGATATGCCAGATTTTTAAGCACGAGTGAGAGAGCGCTGGGATTTATTTTTACATGCATTTTCTCTTCTCTTCCAAAGTGTAATTGTAGAATCTGCAGGCACAAGGAGAAATGCTGAAGTTCACGAAAATGATGAGGAACATATGGCACAGAATGCCGTAGAAAGAGAAAGAAACATCTCATTACGGTTTCGTAAAAATTTTAAAACTTTTTTTTTTATATGACTTCTTGTGATATTTATGGTATGATGACATTTTAATTATTGATTGCTTTTCTATTCTCCCGTAGGTTTTACGGCTTCTTTGAACGTAAATCGCCGTGAACCGTTTTGGTATAGTGCAATTAATAAGCTGTGTATTAGCTTAGATTAGATCAAAATGTTCACGTAAAGTCTGTGATGGCGACTGCTTGTGACTTGTGGGTAAGGGACTGATACTGATCAGGGAGGACAGAAATTGTCGCATTTGAATTCCGGATGAAGTTCAGTAAAAATGGGGCCGAGCTGAGACGTGTCAGACGGGGGCGGGGTCAGCAGGAGACCTGAAGTAATGATGCCGTTGTACAGAGCCATGGTGAGGCCTCACTTGGAGTACTGTGTTCAGTTCTGGAGACCACACTACCGTAAAGTCATACTGAGAATCGAGTCGGTTCAACGAATGGCGACAAGGATGGTCTTGGGGCTCAAGGATCTCACGTATGAAGAAAGACTAAAAAAGTTGCGGCTGTACTCACTTGAGGAAGGAAGAGAACGGGGAGACATGATTGATACGTATAAGTACATCACGGGACGCATCGAGTTGGAAGATGATCTCTTCTGTCTCATGGGACCCTCAACCACCAGAGGGCATCCGATGAAAATCAGGGGAGGGAAATTTCGTAGCGACTCCAGAAAGTACTTCTTCACCGAGAGAGTGGTGGATCATTGGAATAGACTCCCATTGCAGGTGATTAAGGCCAGCAGCGTGACGGATTTTAAGAGAAAATGGGATACTCACGTGGGATCTTTAAGGGAGTAAATTCAGGGGAGGGGATACTTGGAATGGGCAGACTTGGTGGGCTATAGCCCTTTTCTGCTGCTTTTTTCTATGTTTCTATGATGGCAGATAAAGGCCAAATGGCCACAGCATCCACTATCTCCTCCTCTCCCTATTGGCTAAGGCTCTTAACATTTGCATCTCCTCTTCCTATTGGCTAAAGCTCTTTACATCTGCATTGTGAGGTCATAGGGCTTTATGGTTATAGAAACAGACTCCCACTCCAGGTGATAAAGGCCAGCAGCGTGACGGATTTTAAGAGAAAATGGGATACTCACGTGGGATCTTTAAGGGAGTAAATTCAGGGGAGGGGATACTTGGAATGGGCAGACTTGGTGGGCTATAGCCCTTTTCTGCTGCTTTTTTCTATGTTTCTATGTTTCTATGATGGCAGATAAAGGCCAAATGGCCACAGCATCCACTATCTCCTCCTCTCCCTATTGGCTAAGGCTCTTAACATTTGCATCTCCTCTTCCTATTGGCTAAAGCTCTTTACATCTGCATTGTGAGGTCATAGGGCTTTATGGTTATAGAAACAGACTCCCACTCCAGGTGATAAAGGCCAGCAGCGTGACGGACTTTAAGAGGAAATGGGATATTCACATGGGATCTCTAGGGGAGTGAACTCTGGGGGGATAATTGGAATGGGCAGACTTGGTGGGCTATAGCCCTTTTCTGCCGTCTTTTTCTATGTTTCTATGTTTCTATCTGAACTAGGATATGAGCGATGCTCAGAGAGAATAAAATCCGAGAGGTAGACGGAGAGCGAGAACGGAGGCTGGACATTGTGATGAACTCACCGGTAGACTGGATAGGGCTTGGACGCAGCAACGTAGTAGGGGTGAGCGGCGCCCGAGGCAATGGTGCCCCTCTCCCGCCCTCTTCCCCGCACCCCTGCCGCAGCGCACACCCCCTTCCCTTTCCCCATACCTTTTTAACTTCTCTGGCGTGAGCAGCATGCCCACATCAGTGTCGGCTCGCCCTTTGACGCGACTTCCCATGCGTGGGTTCCAGAAGTCACATCGGAGAGAGCACCGATGCCGATGCGGGCAGCAATCTCAAGCCGGGAAAGTAAAAAAAGATATGGCGGAAGCCAAGGGGCATGAGAGGAATGGGGAGGGGAGGGGTGCCACGCCCTTAGGAAGACCGTGCCCGGGGCGGACCACACCCTGCACCCCGGTACCATGCCACTGCTTGGACGGATCAAATGCTTTAGCGTTAAAGCAAAATGACAGCACTGGTGCTTGCTGTGTTTCCTGAAACCCTTCACCCATTGATACTTGACTGTTGTGTACATATTTTCCCACTGAATCTGTTTGCAAAAAGAATATCCCCTTCGTACATAACTAAAATATAAAAATGTCTCATGGGACGAACGCATAATTAAAAGAGCTGTATACGCATAACAGATCCCGTAAATGCGGAATGGATTTGCAACAGTTTACGAATCAATGCAAAAATTGCGGCTGTACTCACTTGAGGAAAGGAAGAGAACGGGGAGATATGATTGAAACATATAAGTACATCACGGGACGCTTCGAGTCAGAAGATGATATCTTCTGGCTCATGGACCCTCGACCACCAGAGGGCATCCGCTGAAGATCAGGGGAGGGAAGTTTCATGGCGACTCCAGGAAGTACTTCTTCACCGAAAGAGTAGTGGATCATTGGAACAGACTCCCACTCCAGGTGATAAAGGCCAGCAGCGTGACGGATTTTAAGAGAAAATGGGATACTCACGTGGGATCTTTAAGGGAGTAAATTCAGGGGAGGGGATACTTGGAATGGGCAGACTTGGTGGGCTATAGCCCTTTTCTGCTGCTTTTTTCTATGTTTCTATGATGGCAGATAAAGGCCAAATGGCCACAGCATCCACTATCTCCTCCTCTCCCTATTGGCTAAGGCTCTTAACATTTGCATCTCCTCTTCCTATTGGCTAAAGCTCTTTACATCTGCATTGTGAGGTCATAGGGCTTTATGGTTATAGAAACAGACTCCCACTCCAGGTGATAAAGGCCAGCAGCGTGACGGATTTTAAGAGAAAATGGGATACTCACGTGGGATCTTTAAGGGAGTAAATTCAGGGGAGGGGATACTTGGAATGGGCAGACTTGGTGGGCTATAGCCCTTTTCTGCTGCTTTTTTCTATGTTTCTATGAAGGATAGAAGGCTGGACCGGGTGATCATGGATTGTGTTTGAATGCGGGAAAACCAGAGGTGATTTTTGTTGGATGGAGTGGGGAAGATTTAGCGCCTGATTCCCTAAATGTATTAGGGACATTATCGGTGAAGAAAGAAATGATTGTTTTAGGGGTTCTGTTGGACTCGGACTTAACGATGAAATGGCAAACAGTTAAGGCTGTAGAGACATGTTTCAGGCAACCTCACATGCTACTGTATATCATTTGAAATCACTGATCTCCCTTATGAGTTTAGAACTGTTGCGCAGGGGGTGGTTTTGTCATGGTTCGACTACTGCAACGTTCTCTGTCTCGGAATTTCAAAAACAAGAAAGAGAGCAGTTAGCACAAAATGCTGCAGCTAGGCTGGCGTTGATAGGATGGCGTATATTATGGCAGCTTTTGAAGAAACGACGTTGGCTGCCAGTTCCATTCCGGGTTCAGCGTAAGGTGATTTCTGTGATTCATCGTACTATTTACCATCAAACGCTATGGCATTTTCGCCACGTTCTGGAACCTTATCAGCCAAATAGATCTCTGCGATCCGAAAATCAAAAGTTATTGGACCCGCTAGTCTGGGGGACATATTTCGACACTGCAGCAACAACATTTTGCATTGCTGGTGCTAAGTTGTTTTGGTAGGTCAGTTACGACTATGTTCAAAGCGGTTACAATGTAAGAAACAGTTAAAACCCCAGCTGTTAGTTACAGCATTCCTGTGATGTATTTGGTTGATTTGGAGCAGAAGAAACTATTTAAGAGTGAAGATTTTTAAAATTTTATTTTGTGATGTCTATTTTAAGTATGTTCTATTACTGTAAAACTATTTCAATTTTAGACAGTATATAAATCTAATATAATAAAATGCTAGGCCGCGCATGCGCACTTCCTATGTGTGCGCCGGTTTTCCGTGAGCTGTAGCGACACATAGGAAGTACGCATGCGCGGCTTACGGTCTGTCCTGTTGAAAGACGCAGCGGTGGCTATTCGCATGATCCCCGCCTGCGTTCCCTCCCTTAACTTTGCCGTCGCCGCCTCTCCGCTCTCTCTCTTCCTCCCCCCCCCAGAGACGGATGTCGATCGCGGCGGCCCGAGTTGGATGTTGGCTGCGGCGGCACAAGAATGCAGGGTGGAAGAGGCGCTTGTGCTGGGTAGAAGAGGTGCTCGCGCCGGCGCAAACAGGTGGCTGAGGCCCGCAGCCAGTCTGGGAGAAGAAGATGTGCATGATGAGCTCGCTGGCCAGAGACGAGGCGCCCACTGTCCCCCCAGGAAAGGTTCCTCGGCCAAGAACCCAGCAGCCCAGCCCGCCAACAGACCACCAAGTGCCTGCATCAAAATCTTCAGCAAGACTGCTGGAAGGGGGCGGAGCTCCTCTTTTGAGTCTGCTCTGGCAGGGAAAACAGGTACTACTAGACAGGGGGGATCAGGTAAGGGGTGCTGCTGGACAGGGGAGAGGTAATTCTAGCACCCGTTAATGTAACGGGCTAAAAAACTAGTTTTTAAATAAATACGTAGAAACATAAAAATGAGGCGATACTGATTTAGGACGACATGGATTCAGCTCATGTCTTTTTCAGTGGTTTGTTTATTCATAATCTGCTTTAATTCAAAGCGGAGAACAAGGAAAACATACACAATAAAATTAATATACACAATACAACCAAACACATATACAAAACTACATATCAACACAAGCTCAACATGAGTTCCATGTAGGTACAGAAGGCACCTCCCTGTCCCCAGAGGGCTTCCAGTTTACATCAGGGGCACTCAATGTCAGTCCTTGAAGTCTGCAACCACAATGAATTTCCCCAATGAATATAGATGAGATCTATTTGCTTACAACGGAGGCAGTGCATGCAAATAGGCCTCATGAATATTCACTGGGGGAATCCTGAAAACCTGACTGGGTTGCAATCTTTGAGGATCGTCATTGAGCACCCTTGATCTACAGTAAACTTGTATCTGAGGCAATGGAGGCTTACAAACACCTTAGATTATGAGCCCATTAGAGACCAAGAAAGTACCTGCATATAATGTGTACAGTGCTGAGCAATATAGAAATGACTAGTAGTAGGAGTAGTTAAGTGACTTGTCCAAGGCCTTCACCAAAAGATACCTGCGTATTTCAGAAGGGGAATGAATATCTAAGACCCCTGAGATTAACAATGAGATTTACGTCTGCTCTCTAGGACATCTACTGTAGGTTTTATAGAGGTGTTCATTTTGGGTAGTCCTCTACAGCAGTGTTCTTCAACCACCGGTCCATGGACCAGTGCCGGTCCTTAAAAATTTCCTGCCGGTCCACAGGGCCAGCACGTGCATCAGGCCCAAAACATTGTTCTTCAAGCGCCGGTCCACGGTGCGATTGATGCGGCGTTATCTTCGAGCCAGCTCCCTCTTCCTAACTGATTCAGTGCACAAAGTCATGGGCAGTGGCTCCTACGGACGTTGCAACGTCAGAGGGAAGGCTTCCAGATGAGGCATGGGACGTGCAAGGTGCAATTAGTACTATTATGGGGGCGGGGTCTGGGGTGGAGATTGGGTAGAGATGGGCGGGGTCTGGCCCACGACTTAGCCCAGTGTTCTTCAACCGCCGGTCCACGGACTGATGCCGGTCCACAGAATAATTCTTTTATTTCTGCCGGTCCATAGGTGTAAAAAGGTTGAAAAACACTGCTCTACAAGAGGTCACCACAGTGTTCCCCTTTCCTCCAAAATCAACAGTGCCAAATCTTTGCGGGGTCCGTAACTAATTGGAAAGTAGGTTTCTAAAACGGCAGACATAAATATCTAGGTGTTGGCACTTACGGGCCTGATTCTATAAACGGCGCCTTAGTGTGCCTACACTGCAGGCACTGCTCTGTATGTTTGTCAAGCAACTGCTAGGCGTCCTTCATAGAATCACGCCTAGTGGCCCCTGGGCATGCTGAATATTCACCTAGTGATTCCCAAACCTGATTCCTGATGCACCCCAGCCAGTCACGCTTTCAAGATATCCACATTGAATATTCATGACAGAAATTTGCATGGAGAGAGAGCAAGAGAGAGAATTGTACTTGGGAGGAGGGAAGGAGAGAGAGAGAGAAAAAAATTGGACCTGGGGAGGAAGGGACAGAGAGAGAGAGAGAGAGAGAGAATTGGACCTGGGAGGAGGGAAGGAGAGAGAGAGAGAGAGAGAGAGAGAGAGAGAGAAAAATTGGACCTGGGGAGGAAGGGACAGAGCGAGAGAGAGAGAGAATTGGATCTGGGAGGAGGGAAGGAGAGAGAGAGAAAAAAAAAATTGGACCTGGGGAGGAAGGGACAGAGAGAGAGAGAGAGAATTGGACCTGGGAGGAGGGAAGGAGAGAGAGAGAGAGAAAAAAAAAATTGGACCTGGGGAGGAAGGGACAGAGCAAGAGAGAGAGAGAATTGGATCTGGGAGGAGGGAAGGAGAGAGAGAGAGAGAAAGAAAAAAAAAAATTGGACCTAGGGAGGAAGGGACAGAGAGAGAGAGAGAGAGAGAATTGGACCTGGGGGAGAGGGAGAGAAGGGAGGGTGAAAGGAAGATATCAGAGCTCCTCCTTCTCTGGGCTCAGGCTCCCTCCAAAGCTTCAGTATGTGTTCAATAATAATAATAATAACTTTATTCTTCTATACTGCCACAGTCGAATGACTTCTAGGTGGTTCACATCGAAGAAGGCTGGACAATCAGTGAATTACAGAATGCAAGGAGTGAGGGTACAACTTATTACATAAGAAATAGATACAACTTATTACATAAGAAATAGATAAGGAAAAAATGAATCTTAAGTGAGTAGTGTAGATCTCATGTATGCAACCTGAGGAATAAAGTTGGACAATCTGCGATTTTTAGGATAGAGCTGGACAATAAGGCGAATTGCAGGATGAAGTGAATTACAGAGTAAAAACAATGGCTGTCGGGTTAGCTGAAGCCCAGTCAGCCAAAGAAATCTGCTGCCTGAGAAGCCCCTTTTTTCCTCATACTGCTTCGGGAGCAGAGAAGTCAGCAACATGGAGAGTCATCAGCACTTGCACTCCCTGAGCATGCTCAGTTCGCCCATGAGCTTAGCATGCTTAGGGAGTGCTGGAGTCAGTGACTAAGGGCACCCCACAATTCCATGGTCTTGAGGTAGCACAAGGAGGAAGAAGGCAGCTTTGGGGATGGATTTCTTTGACTGGTGGGGGTTCAGCAACCCCATCAGCAAGGGTATGATGGAAAGAAAATGCGTGCCCCCCCTAATGGACTGTTGACTATGCCCCACCTTAATCATGTGATTCAAAGTTTTAATTATGTGATTAATCGCAACTCCAATTTTTAATCAAAATGCAGCCCTAATTCAAACTGAGTTTTTACGCAGCTAGCCACACCCATGTAACCACTGTTGAAAATATTTTGTCAACACAGAGTACAGATATAATCGAAACGGGAGAAACGTTTAAATACCTACGTAATATAAATGTGCATGCGTCTAGTCTCTTTCATTTGAAAGGAAACTCTACAATGAGAGAGCACAGGATGAAGTTAAAATGTTTATCTTAATCTAATTTTAATGTATTTTTAAGTTCTTCTATATGTGAACAGCCTAGAACTATGTGGTGTGGCGGTATACAAAAATAAAATTATTATTATTATAGGCTCCGGAGTAATCTAAGGAAATACTTTTTTAAAGAAAGGGTGGTAGATGCATGGAACAGTCTTCCAGAAGAGGTGGTGGAGACAGAGACCGTGTCTGAATTCAAAAGATCCTGGGATAGGCACGTGGGATCTCTCGGAAAGAGAAAGAGATAATGGTTACTGTGGATGGGCAGACTGGATGGGCCATTTGGCCTTTATCTGCCGTCATGTTACAATGTTTCTATAACCATAAAGTTCTATAACATCACAATGCAGGTGTTAAGAGCATTAGCCTATAAGAAGAGGAGATGCAAATGTTAAGAGCCTTAGCCAATAGGGAGAGGAGGAGATAGTGGATGCTGAGAATGGACAGACTAGATGGGCCATTTGGCCTTTATCTGCCATCATGTTACAATGTTTCTATATTGAACTTATTACAAAAGGGAATTACAATGGCAAAAAGGGTGATAATAATAACACTACTTTAGTATTTAGGGGGCATGGCCTGCTGGTGTGTAACACAATGCCAGAGTGCTCTGTGTGCTGGATGCAGGAAGTTGCTGTTCTTGGTAAGCCTGTAGATCAGTGGTCTCAAACTCAAACCCTTTGCAGGGCCACATTTTGGATTTGGAGGTATTTGGAGGGCCGCAGAAAAAAATAGTTAATGTCTTATTAAAGAAATGACAATTTTGCATGAGGTAAAACTCTTCATAGTTTATAAATCTTTCCTTTTGGCCAAGTCTTAATAATATTGTCATTTATAGCTAAAGAGACATATGATCAAGAAACTGTTTCATTTTACTTTTATGATTATGATAAACATACTGAGGGCCTCAAAATAGTACCTGGCGGGCCGCATGTGGCCCCCGGGCCGCGAGTTTGAGACCACTGCTGTAGATTGATTAGTAAGAAGTACATTTTGAAGTTTAGTGAGTTCTTTATTATACTGTATGATTTAGTGCGTTTGGTGAACTTTGCTTGGAGTGATGAGATGAGTGAGTGACAGGGTGTAATTTTGTTTTGTAGTACCCCTCCTGATGAAGCCAACCGGTGAAACCTAGGTTGGGGGGTCGGTGAATATGCATTTTGTGCAGCTGAGGTAATTAAGAATGTACCCGGAGTAGCTGTAAGGATTACAGTACCACCTTATACTAAGATAAGTAGTTTTTGTTCCTATTTTAGGAGCTGTGGATGTTGTTAAGAACTAATGTTATATAGTAATGATGTGAGAGACTGTGAACAAGCAATGATGGTCTCTTTACACAGCTTCTCCGTGATATTTCACTGGGATATAGTTGTGGGTCTGAGCGTTCACTATTAAGCATGTATCTTACCGTGTGGTTATTATTTTTTTATACATAAAGAGATTTACAGATTGTGGATGGGTGAACAATGTTTCTATAACCATAAAGTTCTATAACATCACAATGCAGGTGTTAAGAGCTTTAGCCTATAAGAAGAGGAGATGCAAATGTTAAGAGCCTTAGCCAATAGGGAGAAGAGGAGATAGTAGATGTTTTGGATGGATCATTTGGTCTTTATCTGCCATCCTGTTACAATGTTTCTATAACCATAAAGTTCTATGACATCACAATGCAGGTGTTAAGAGCCTTAGCCTATAAGAAGAGGAGATGCAAATGTTAAGAGCCTTAGCCAATAGGGAGAGAAGGAGATAGTGGATGCTGAGAATGTGCAGACTAGATGGGCTGTTTGGCCTTTATCTGCCGTCATGTTTCTATTGTCATCTTGGAACTGCATTATTAGTGGAACTGAGGGAGCCCTTTAACCTATTTCCGTAATGTAATCCTCACTAGAACTTTTCCATACTAATGTCAACACGTCTAGCTCTAAAGCAATGTCCATTCAGGATTACACTGAGAAGTTTTAGGCCTCCAACGGCCAGAAAAACCTGCCAGCTAAACTTTAACTACAACTATACCCAAAGCCCGTCTGTCTGACAGCAGGTGGGCCAGTGAGAGGCACAGTCCTGCTGGGATATTGCCAGCTGTTCCCATGAATGCGAACATGCCCAAGTAAATTAACAGACACCACAAAGACCCACCAATTGAATAATTTTTGATTACTTGAAACCCTGGGCTATCGGATGAAACATGCTTCCTCAGTGTGGAACCAGATTCTTTACACACACAAAGAATACAATAGGATTTTGGCAGCGTTTGCTGACTTTACAGTACCAAGCGGTTCACAAACGTGGTAAGGATATCGCTCAGGACTCTGGCGTCGAAAAAAAATGGAGATTTACAGGGGAAACAAAACGAGTGCTGATGCCCCAGAAACCGGGGACGGTCACGCTGGACAAAAGGTCTATGGATTCTTTGGATTCTTGCCCAGAAATAGCTAAGAAGAAAAATAAAAAAAAAAAAAAAATTTAAATTGAATCAGGTTGGGCAGACTGGATGGACCATTCGGGTCTTTATCTGCCGTCATCTACTATGTTACTATGTTACTATGTCCCACACCTGTTGCTAGTCAATGGCTTCTGGCTACTGTTAGTTTAATGGGAATTCATAAAAATCGAACTCTATGGCCTCTCCAAAAATTTAGAAAAGTGAAGATAGCAGGTATGATTTGATCCAAAGGTTCTCTTCCATCTGTAGAGAGAAAATATTTGTGGGAAGTCAAACTCCGTAGTCGAACTCTTCCTTTGTCTAATTTTCTAATTTTGTGTTGCATCATTTGCATAAATTTTTTTTTGGGGGAAAAAAAAAGCTTTCAACTTCAACAGCCCTTCGACTTGTGCTTCTTTTGAAGTTAATCATTATGACTCAGCTCTTGTAGACAAGATAAAGTGTAACTGTTAAGCTATTTATAGCTATTGGTTGGTAACAATGTTTCCTCTAAACCAGTGATTCCCAACCCTGTCCTGGAGGAACACCAGGCCAATCGGGTTTTCAGGCTAGCCCTAATGAATATGCATGAGAGAGATTTGCATATGATGGAAGTGATAGGCATGCAAATTTGCTTCATGCATATTCATTAGGGCTAGCCTGAAAACCCAATTGGCCTGGTGTTCCTCCAGGACAGGGTTGGGAACCACTGCTCTAAACTGTGTGGGAGTCCTCCAAATGCATTCCTGCCAGTTGGGGGCAACGCCTCAATATCGTGTTTTCAATCTTTAGGGCCAGGCAGTTTCCATGGAGTCCTGCAAGGCTTGCTTGTCCCTCGCTATTGAAAAATGTGATGAAACAGCCCCCTCCCACTGGCGAGAATGCAGGTGGAGGACTCTTGAACCGCTTAGAGCAGGGATCTCAAAGTCCCTCCTTGAGGGCCGCAATCCAGTCAGGTTTTCAGGATTTCCCCAATGAATATGCATTGAAAGCAGTGCATGCACATAGATCTCATCAAGTTTCAAGTTTTTATTAATATTTGATGAATCGCTGATTCGGGTTGCTAAGTGATTTACAATTATATAAAATCATGTTATATACTTTAAACAAGGTAACTTCAGACTTACAAATCAAAGACAGACACGAAACAAGTGGGAAAGAGGGGCATATTCATTGGGGAAATACTGAAAACCTGACTGGATTGCAGCCCTCAAGGAGGGACTTTGAGACCCCTGGCTTAGAGGGAACATTGTAATACATCAGAATTTTCTCTCCAAAGCACCAGGCAGTACCTGCTCGCTGGGAAATGATTTGGCCACAATATTCAGCAAGACATAACTGGGAAGGACAGGATCCTAACCTGGATAAGTCTCCCTCACCGGGTCATCACCGGATGCTCAGCAGCTGTTATTCAGATATCACAGCCGGAAATTCAGCCTCACCACCTAGGTACTATCTCGGGTAGTGCCGCAGTGATCAGGGTAAAGGGTCATGGATGTGATATACTGTATTTCCCCATGTATAGGCCGCGGCCTATACATGGGTTTTACAAACCTGCTTATGAGGCGTGGCTAACTTAAATGGGGTGGCCTATCTAAACCTTCAAAATCATCCCACCCACCGGTACCTTATTAAATCATTCCCCCATACCTTTTTAAAAATCCCCCTTAAACGTGTCCCTCGCTGGACTGCTGCTGGCTGCCTCCTTGAATCTCCAGCGGTGCAGAGCAGTTGCAATCTTTTCGGCATCCAGCCTGGCCCCGTACTGCTTGATGAATGGCTGCTGTCAGTTCTCGTGAGTCCCGCAGCAGGTAAGAAATACTGCTTCCCTACTCGTCCTGCTGTCTAGACTTGGGGGGTGAGGAGAATAGACAGACCTGAGACCTGGTGGCCTCGCCCCTACCTGCACCCCCCAGACAGATACTCCTCTTTCTGCCAGCCTCTGCCTGACCAGGGGGAAAATGCCTCAGGGACTATTGATCTAATAAATCTGAGATGACCTAAACATTTTTATTTTATTTTTATTTTTCCTCTAACTCTACTTTTCACTTCTCTATTACCCTCCAGGTACTTTAGTTAGATTGTGAGCCTTCGGGACAGTAAGGGAATTTTTCAAGTACCTTTCTTATTTCTAATCTTAATGTATATTTTCTGTAAACCGCTTAGAACCTAACGGATGTAGCGGTATATAAGAAATAAATTACATTACATTACATTACATGGACCATTTGGCCTTCATCTGCCATCATGTTTCTAGGTTTCTATAACCATAAAGCTCTATGACATCACAATGCAGGCAAAGAGCCTTAGCCAATGGGAAGAAGATATGCAAATGTTAAGAGCCTTAGCCAATAGGGAGAGGAGGAGATAGTGGATGCTGCAGAATTCTACTGTTCAACGGCTCCCCCTTCTGCTTCTATTCCTTTCTCTCCTCTCTTCTACCTTCCAAAGTATTTAGATCAATGCTGTCTTGTTAAAATGTTTATTTTATTTTTATTTTTCCTCTAACTCTACTTTTCACTTCTCTATTACCCTCCAGGTACTATAGTTAGATTGTGAGCCTTCGGGACAGTAAGGGAATTTTTCAAGTACCTTTCTTATTTCTAATCTTAATGTATATTTTCTGTAAACCGCTTAGAACCTAACGGATGTAGCGGTATATAAGAAATAAATTACATTACATTTGAGCTTGAGGAACGTGTTTGATTTGTTGCCTCTGCCTTAATCCTTCTCTATTCAGAACATGGGAAACAAACCTGCCTTTGATTAACACTCATGACTCAAAGAACCACGCTGTACCTTTGAATTGGAATGGGGGAGTTAGATAGAGACTACAGAAGTAGACTGAAAACCAGGGAATACAGGGTTTCATATCCTGCTTTCCCTAATAATAACTCTGTGGACAACACTCTCATCCTTCCTGTTTTCTCTGCTCTTAATCTCGGGGTCATCTCTCTCTCTCCTTCACTGCCCAGATACAACCTGCTGCTTCTTCCTCTATAATATTACCAAAATCTGACCCTTCCTCTCTAAACACACTACCGAAACCCTTATCCGCACTCTCATCACCTCACGCTTAGACTACTGCAATTCGCTACTCTCAGGCCTTCCGCTTAGCCATCTCGCTCCCCTCCAGTCCGTCCAGAATTCAGCTGCACAACTCATATTCCGTGAGAGCTGCTATACTCACTTTACCCCTCTCCTAAAGTCACGTCATTGGCTTCCCATCCATGTCCGAATACAATTCAAACTCTTCTTACTGACCTACAAATGCACTCACTCAGCTGCCCCTCACTATCTCTCTTCACTTATTTCCCCCCCCCCCCCCGTGAACTCCGCTTAGCTGGTAAGTCCCTCCTATTTGTGCCCTTCTCTTTGGCTTCCAACTCCAGTCTCCATCCCTTCTGCCTTGCTGCGCCGTATGCTTGGAACAAGCTGTATGAATCCCTACAGTGGGCTCCGTCTCTGGCAGTGTTCAAGGCCCAGTTAAAAGCCCACCTCTTCAAGACTGCTTTCAACTTTTAATTCCTCTCAGCTTAGGTTCTGCATCCCTAACCCTATATGTCCTATCTGTCTGTCCAAGTTAGATTGTGAGCTCTTCTGAGCAGGGACTGTCTATTAAATGTCAAAATATACAGTGCTACGTATGCCTTTTGGCGCTATAGAAGTGATAACTAGTAGTAGTAGTAATGTTCCTTTTGACTTTGAACAAGTCACTTCACTCTCCTTTGCTCGGGTATAATTGAAATGGTAAGTTCATCCAGACAGGGAAATGACTGAAATACATGCTTGTAACTCAGCTTGGACTAGGATCTGGAAAAAAATGAATAATTAAATCTAAAATCCCAAATACTGACCATCAATACACTTCCCATTGGAAAAACAGAAGAACTTGGAGTGCTATAGATAAACCACATGGCGATTTGCAGAATCCCTCATCTCAGTCACATGTAAAACAGAGACTGATCCTCACCTACTACTAGAAAATAAATGACAAAAATTGAAACGGAAACCATGGAAAGCTGCATTGGAGAAAGAGAAAGAGAAATGCATGTCTGCTTATATCGTGCTTAAAAATAAAAATACAAGAAATTCACATCTCCAAAGGTGACTACGGTAATGTGATAGAGGGGCCTACAGTCGTACAGTGTTTGCAAGGAAAAGGAAGTACTTTATTGATCTAATTCAGCATGTGTACAGCTATTATTTCACAGGCTTTAATCAAGCACTGGTAAAGTCTCTCTCTCTCTTATGTTATAGTATAGCCCCAGTCAATGTTCTTCTTAGGTAGGACTAAACTCTGTGGCAATTAATGCCATAGGTACAAGTTGTGTCACTGATGGTACATGCTGCCAAAAAGTGAGACTCGGACCCTACATGGTCCGTGTTTCAGCACTAAATTTGCCTTCCTCAGGGGTCCTAATTTGATGGATACCAATGTGTGGTACCTGATGCCTCAGATAAACTTTGTCGATGGATCATATGTGGTGCTGATCTTCCATCATTTTTCATTTGGAAGATCAGCACCGCATACGATCAAATTTGAACCCTTCAGGAAGGCATATTTCTTGCCGAAACACAGACCGCGTAGGGTCCGAGTCTCACTTTTTGTGAGCATATACATCAGGGACTCAACTTGTACCTAATTTACCTTGAGGTTGTTTTCACCCTGATTTTAAAGCGTCTGCTTTGAATTAATTATTTATCCTGGACATCCAGAGACTTGTGTTCCTCTTTGTGTTTTCGTACCACCATTTTGTCCGTGGAACACTGGTCCTTGCTCTTTGTGTTTGCAGCTATTGTCATCTCAGGTCTCTTCTGGATAAACATGTTCTACAAGGCCCTCTCCTACCTTGGCAGTCTTCTGAAGGCTGAGAATTAAACATAGGTTTCCACCCCATCTACTGGGCTCTGGCTACTTCCCATCCCTGGCACTTCCCTCGGGTGGTTAGGCCTCAGATGCCACTACCTGGAAACCTCTTGCCTCAGGTTCTCCCTCTTGGAGACTTCTTGATTTGGGGCCTACCTCTTGGAGACAGCTTTTATTTATTTTACAGTTATTATATGCAGATACTTTCTCTGTCCCTAGTGGGCTCAAAATCTAAATATTGTACCTGGGGAAATGGAGGGGTTAAGTGACTTGCCCAGAGTCATAAGGAGCTGCAGTGGGAATCAAACTCAGTTTCCCAGGTTCTCATCTTAGTGCACAAAATGCTAGGCTACCGCCACTGTCTGGATAATGAGGGACCCTGAAGATCTGGATAAAGAAGTGACACCTGGTGATATCCAAATAGCATTGATATTCAGTCTGATATCTGCATAACTTATCTGGATTAGAGAATGACATGGTGACAAAATTAATCACCGTTCCTGTCCCCGCGGATAACCGCAGGAAATAATTCCATGTCATTTTCTAGTGTCTATTTCAACCTCAGTCCTTCTACACCAGCATTCTTCAAAGCAAAGCTGGGCCCATTCATACTCTGATTCTTATGTGAGCCAAGGATAATGAAACCATGTGACATCACTGATGTGATTGGCTCTTAGGCACTGGTGGAATGAGGCATTATGACATCACAATATCTGCTCTAGATACCAGAGATGGTCTATCTCAACCTCAGTCCTTCTACACCAGCATTCTTCAAAGCAAAGCTTGTGGGTCAGTGGTTGTGGCCATTCATACTCTGATTCTTATGTGGGCCAAGGATAATGAAGCCATTGTGACATCACTGATGTGATAGGCTCTTAGGCACTGGTGGAATGAGGCATTATGACATCACAATATCTGCTCTGGATACCAGAGACTGTCATTCTGTAGTGTCTGTTTCAACCTCAGTCCTTCTACACCAACATTCTTCAAAGCAAAGCTTGTGGATCAGTGGTTGTTTTCATTCATACTCTGATTCTTCCCTCTCTCCTTAAAGAATGACATGAAGATGGTTTCCCGCGGTTATCCGCGGGGACGGGGACGGTGATGAATTTTGTCACCGTCTCATTCTCTAATCTGGATAGCTAAGGTCAGCCATTTTGCATTTCTAAGTTATCTGTATAAATTACCCAGATATCCAGATAATTCCTGGGCCTGTCCTTGCTTTGACCCAGCACTGACTCCCTTACCCCTTTCTTTTTAGTGTTATGCAATGTATCCTCCCCATCTACCCTTACGTAGCATGTTATTTATTTTATTTATTTTTTAAATTTCTACACCGTTTAAAACTAAACGGTTTACATGATTTGCATACATATAATTGTAAAAAAACCATAATTAGACAAAAAAGCAAATAATCCTCAGGAAACATATTCATAAAATAATACCAAAAGCTTGTTCAAAGAGTCGTGAGTGATTCTGCAATCAACACACACAAAAAGTATTGGTAAGAAAAAGGCGTCTACAAACAATTGCGTCTTAAGTAATTTTCTGAAACTACCCTTTTCACAGCATTTTTGTATTTGGCCCTCAAGGGAGTTTCACATTCAAACTCCTGCTCAACGGAAGGTCACGTCTGTATTGTTTATGTAAGTTTGAGGTCCTTTTATTAAGGCGCGCTCGCCGATTTAGCGCACTAAATATTAACGCATGCTACACGCTAACGCGTCCATTATAGTCTATGGACGCGTTAGTGTTTTGTGCACCTTAGTAAAAGGATCCCTCTGTTAGCTACCTCTTTTATATTTTTAAATATTTTTTATAATTTCTGTATAACTGTAAACCGCTTTGTATTTTAAAGTGGTATATCAAAACCAAATAAACTTGAAACTTGATATTCAGTAGCACTATTCTTGGCAATACCACTGAAAAAGGCAGGGTGGATCTAACCGGTTGCCCTTATCTGGATACATCCACAGCATTTTCCTTCTTTTCTGAAACCATTTTATTTTATATTTCAGCACCAGGCACGCTCTCGTTGCATTCCAACTTGGCCTGCTTTCTTAGCTGAAGGGGCTTTAACACGTTTAACGCTGCTTTTCTAACTCACCAGCTTTGACTTTAAGGAGGGAGACAGCTGTCGAATTAGAACGTTGTAAATTAAGCTTTGGGGGTGATTATAGCATCAGTTGGAGAAAGTTTTCAGGAAGGGTATTGGAGTCTGTTGCGCTCTTTTCTTAAGCGCCGCCATTTCTCTGCAGATGATGATTACGGTAATAAATTCAGGTCGTAAAACGGCACTATAAAAAGCTGGAATCACCCTGATGTGCTGACACGAGAGCTGACATGATATCCGTTTAACATTATTGTTGATCCAGATTCACAAACTGATTTGCTTCGCTGGCTTTAGAGTTCTCGTCAGAGAGTTCCTTCCTGCAGACGGCGAAACTGAAGCAATTAAATATCTCTTGACGTTTCTCCCATTCAGAGTGGTAAACTCTGTGTATAAGGAACAGAAAGAGGCAAAAAATAAAAAGGGTCCACATTCAGAGCCCCTGATATTCAGCAACACTGTTAATGTCCGCCATCAACGCTGAATTTGGATATTCAGTGCCAGGCCTTATTTATTTATTGAATTCATTTTCAATCCCGTCCTCCCCAACAAGCTCAGAATGGGTTACAGGGTAACATACATAATATACAGTCAAAACACAGAAGACACACAAAGCACACAGAAGAGGGAGTGTGTGGCACAGTGGCTTGAGCTACAGCCTCAGCACCCTGAGGTTGTGGGTTCAAATCCCACGCTGCTCCTTGTGACCCTGGGCAAGTCACTTAATCCTCCACTGCCCCAGGTACATTAGATAGATTGTGAATCTGCCCGGACAGATAGGGAAAATGCTTGAAGAACCTAAACTAAACTAAACCTTAAGTTTATATATCGCATCCTCTCCATAATTATAGAGTTCGGCACGGTTTACAAGAGCTTAATATAAGGAAGGAATAGCATAATGGGGTTGGAGGTTGAGTATAGGGGGGAAGAGAGCATTACATTTTTGTGAATAGCCTAGTTTTCAGGTGCTTTTGGAATAGTTGGGAGGAGTCCAGATTCCGGAGTGGGGCAGTAAGGTTATTCCAAAGCCCTGTGATTCTGAAGAAGAGAGATTTCCCTACTTTCCCCGCATAGAGGATACCTTTTAGTGAGGGGAAGGATAGTTTAAGTTTTTGGGTGGACCTGGTGGTATCAGGACTCAAGGAGTTCTAAGATAGTGGAATTAGGGGAGGAAGGATGCTGTGTAGGAACTTAAAAGCTAGGCAGGCGCATTTAAAATGAACCCTGGAAATTACTGGAAGCCAGTGAAGTTTGGACATGAGTGGGGAAACATGATCAAATTTGCTTTTTGCGAAGATCAGCTTGGCCGCAATGTTCTGAATTCGCTGAAGTCTTTAAAGACTTTTTTTGGTTAGACTTAAGTAGATGGAGTTACAGTAGTCTAGTCTGGAGAGGATGATAGACTGTACAAGGACAGCAAAATGTTGTATGTATGTAAATCGCTTTGAGTGTGGTTGTAAAAGTACAAAAAGGCAGTATACAAGTCCCAGTCCCTTTCCCTGATGTCATAATGTCTGGCAGAACCCCAAATAGTAGCAACATTCCAGAGCTTACATTGTGATGTCATAATGCCTCATTCCATCTCAGAGCCAACCTCATCAGTGATGTCATAATGGCTTCACTGTTCTATACTTGGCTCACTTAGAGGAGAGTATGGTGCTGCTCCTTGTGACCCTGGGCAAGTCACTTAATCCTCCGCTGCCACAGGTACGTTAGATAGTGTGAGCCCACCAGGACAGAGAGGGAAAATGCTTGAGTACCTGAACGCACACCACTTAGATTGTAAGTGGTTTATAAATACTAAAAATAAATACACGAATCCAAAATAAACAGTAAAATTGAAGATCTGGGGGCCATTAGAAAGTTATTGCAATGAGTGAACATCATTTTCCTGTTGGTAGATATATATTTTTATTGGGGGGGGGGGAGAAAATTTGATTGTTTTTAATAAATTCATTTTTATTTGAATTAGGTTATTGGTTGTACTTGAAGAAGATTGGGTGGGAGGGGGGATAATTTTTATATTTTATGATTATTTATGTAAGATTTTCAAGTGATACATGTTGTGATATATTGATATAATTTGTTACACTTGATGATGTATTTAAAATGAATAAAGAATTAAAAAAAAAAGGAATTGCAATTTACTGGATTTACAATATAATGGGCTCATCTTAACTTCACATAACAGATGATCTAATTTCAGGGATCTCAAAGTCCCTCCTTGAGGACCACAATCCAGTCGGGTTTTCAGGATTTCCCCAATGAATGTGCATTGAAAGCAGTGCATGCACCTAGATCTCATGCATATTCATTGGGGAAATTCTGAAAACCCGACTGGATTGCGGCCCTCGAGGAGGGACTTTGAGACCCCTTTTCTAATTCCAAATACATTTCCTTTCAGTCATATTGCAATAGGAAGGGGTTTAGGTGGAAAGGTAAGTTTTTATTGCTTTCCTAAAGTTAGGAATATCTGCTTCCCAGCACTGAATATCTATTTTTTTAAAAGCTAGTTAGCGCATGCCTGGTTAACTTGACATTCAGAACTAACCGGCCATTCATTAGCGCATAAAGATAAGACAGATGTTTATGTGGTCCTGTTATACACTAACATTGGCGGTTTGCTCTGAATATCGGGTGCTGAGACCCATCCCCAAAATGCTCCTGGGATGCCCCTGACTCAGCCGACTTGCATTTCGGCACTAACCGGTCATTTTCAGTGAAGATAACCGGTTAAGTGCCGCCGAAAATGACTGGACAGTCACTGATAAGCAAATTAACTGGCCAGTGGCCGTTCCCAGCCCATTAACTCACTTTGAATATTGGCCGGAGAATTATTTAAATGGGCAAGAAAGGGTTCCACCTGGCTAAATCGGGGTGAGTAGGTTATTACGAAATGCAAAAAAAAATTGTGCTTAGAGACTAATGAGGAAAATGAACTCCTGCCCCCCCCCCCCAACTGAAGTATCAGGTTGCAGGTTTATTTAAAATTTGATTATATCGCTTATAATACTTCTAAGCGAAGTGCACTTTAAAATGGGGTACATTATTATAAAATAAGGATACATCTCAAATCATACAAGGACCAACATGACACAACAGGGAAATGGGTTGCACTACAATCGTTATAGTAAAGAAAGGAGTCTAGGGAATCACATAAAGGATTGACAAGGGGAATCTCTGAGGTCTCCTGAGTTGTAAACTTCTGTAAAAAGAAGTATCATGCATTTGATACTTAAGTGTGAAAAGCATCTTGAAATAAAAAAGACTTAAGTTGCTTTTAAAGCGATCGAGCTTTTGTTCTTCTCTAAGATAAGAGGGTAAAGTATTCCATAGCTGCGGAGCATAAATTGTGAATATTTTGTTTCTTCGAGTATTAATGACTTTTAGGGAGAGAATTACAAGTAAATTGTGATCTGCAGATCGTAAAGTTCTCAATGGTGTATATGATATTAAGAGTTTATCTAGGAATGCTGGTAAGTTTGATTGTTGTATTTTAAAACAGAGCAAGATTATTTTATAAGTAATCCGATGGGATACTGGCAACCATTAAAAAAAAAGGAAAAAAATAGAAGACAAAGCACACAAAAGTGGAGAAAAAAAGACCTCAGTTAGGCTTCATGGGTTTAAAAAAAACAAAACCCTCCAGTGCCAATCTTACGTTCACCCCAAAAAATTTCAATTCAGTTCCAATATCACAGTTTATTTGGTAATGCTGGGCTGTAGTTCCCCCACTTTAAACAGAATCCATGGTATAGCAGTGACAGAAAAAAATTCAAGCTGCAATAACGAATTCTTAGCTGTGCTGCCGCCCCAGCCCTGCCTCCAGCCCCATCCAGTTCCGCCTCCAGCCTCACTTCATTTCAGCCCCCCATCCCCGCCCCCACAAAGCCTCCTCTCTTCTTCCGGACGAGCTCCAGCTGTGTCTGCAGGGCCTGGAGCATGCGCAGATGTGTGTGACATCATTCGTGCATGCTCAGAGGCCTCCAGCCCTGCCCCATTACGGCCCCCCAACTCCGCCCCCACAAAACCTCCTCTCTTCTTCCAGACGAGCTCCAGCCGTGTCTGCATGGCCTGGAGCGTACGCAAATGTGTGCAACATCGTTCATGCATGCTCAGGGGCCCTCCAGAAGTGACCGGAGCTTGTTGGGGCTTTCCAAAACCTGGAGAAATGCTGGGTTTTGATAAGTCCATCCGGGAGCCTGGACAGTCCTCTAAAAAGAGACATGTCCGGATTTTCACAGACATCTGGTAACCCTAACCTAAACTACTGTGACTGGTTACACCACTGAACCAGGTATAAATTAGCAAGTGGCAGTCGGCATTTAATGAAATGCTGACCACCAGCAGCTAAATATTATTCTGAGTATTTCTATAGCATAATCAGGATAGTCCCAATAGAAGCAAAAAAGCAGCATAATCTTTTCATATTGTGTAGCAGCTGCTGTGGGTTTGTCTTGATGCTGTTCTAAGTTATCTGTATCAGTTATCCAGAGAGAAAAACTGAATATTTTTGGGCCTGTCCATGCTTTGACCCAGCACTAACTGGAAAGAGCTGGAACTCACCTGGGTAGTCTGGTTTACAAATATTATAGGCAATCTTAATAGAAGTTTCCTTAAGGTCACCATAATTGTTCACTTCACTGATAAGTTCTTTAAGTATTCCACTTTATAGACCTTAGCGGTACTGCTTTGTGATAGAAACTTAAGCACACAGATCAAATAGCACCAAAATCGTCATTGGTCTTACTACACGACGGCCTCCTAGCCACTCAAGCCGCAAAACTAGACAACCAGATCTCCAACCTTCTGATGACCACCCCAAGACATTCAGAAAAGAAATAAAAACTATACTTTTCAAGAAATTCCTGAAAGAGCCCTAACTTCACGTACTCTTAACAACTCTAAAAATGACCCTAGTAATGACAATTGTGCTTCCATTATAACCCCCTTTTATAATTTTTTGTAAGCCGCCTTACTCTTTACCCGAGAAATGTCAAAACATCTACTCTTTACTACTCTAGTAAATCAATTGTTCTCCCATTGTAGCCCCCGTTTATAAATCTTTTGTAAGCCGCCTTAAACCGCAAGGTAATGGCGGAATAGAAATCCCTAATGTAATGTAATCTTTTGATGGTTTTTAAATATAGCATTTAATATTGTTAAAAATAGTATTTTTAAATAGTATTTTAATACTCATCTCTTTAGGAGAATAGCAAAGGGGATATACCCAACGGCATTCACGGAACCGGCACAACTTAGGGGAAATACCTTGATACAGCCTCTATGGGCAAAACATAGTCTATGTCGGACTTACAGGTTATCCACCAGGAATATGCAAGAGTAGATTCACACAGCAGTTTCAGATGAACACTAATTGTTCTCATGTATATTCACTGTAGATATCCTGAAAATCAAGTGCGGAAAAGTTTCTATACACCACGGAAATAGCGTAGAATAAAATCTTATTTTGATGTTACATCATTCAAATTGTTGGTCCAATCCTTAGTAATGAGCCAATTGGATTATTGGAACACAGTGCACTTAGCTGGCACACACAAAAATCTGTCCAAACTACGCACAGTACAGAACGCTGCGGTTTGTTTGATCTTCGGACTGAAGAAGTTTGATCATGTGGACTCCCTTTTATCGGGAACTTCACTGGCTGCCCATTGAGGCCTGTATTAAATTCAAGTTTGGCTGTTTTTGCTATAAAGCTTTATTTGGTTTGTCACCGAATTATTTAGTAGACTCATTTTCTATTGCCTAGTCAACACGTCCGCGAAGCTCTCACGGCCTTTTTCATTTTCCATCAATAAAGGGTTGCCACTATAAAAAGATATTCCACCAACGCATTTGAAGCCCCTGTTACTGAGTTCTGCATCATACCATCACTTCAGGAAGCAACTGAAGATGCATCTGTTCCCTAATTAATGATTATGATCATTTTTAATATTACATTAGTGATTTCTATTCTGCCATTACCTTGCGGTTAAAGGCGGATTACATAGGAAGTTATCTGGACATTTCCAGAGGAAGTGTACAGTAGAGTAGGTTGATTCCGGGTATTGAGTTGATTCCTGTGGTGATTAATTTGTTTTCAAGTATTTCTTGAATAGTAGGGTTTTTATTTCTTTTCTGAAAGTTTTGTAGTCTGGGGTTGTGATCAGTAAATTGGAGAATTGGCGGTCTAGTTTTGCCACCTGTGTGGCTAGTAGGTTATCGTACAGTTTTTTTCGTTTGACGTCTCCGATTAGCTATGTGACATAGAATTTGAGTATTATGTTATGTTATGTTAAAACCAGACCGACAGGATGCATCCCAAGGACTGGATTGAGAACCTCTACATTGGTGGGCTTGACAAGTGGACCTTATCTCTGGTTGACCATTGACTTAAAACTTAATGGATTACCTGTAAGGATACAAGAAAAATTAATTCATCCTGATAGTAATAGGGACTGATGCATTGGCTGCCAGGTGACTAATACCTAATTCTCTTGTCCCGTGACCCATCACATGCATGCACGACGATTACGCCTCATCAATCGTGCCCTGTCACTTGTGTGCACCGACAAGTGCATGCAGGACAATGGCGCCCTGTCAATTGCGTTCCATACAGAGGATACTATTTTGTCTTTTTGAGAGTTACAAAGGGGGGTGGGTGGGGGGAATCCCTCCACTACACTTAAAATATTCACTTGCTATCTAGTGTTAGGGTAAGGTTTAGATGAGGATTATGGGAACCCTAAACCTTACCCTAACACTAGTGCGATTGACAGGGCACCATTGTCGTGCGTGCATTTGTCGGTGTACCCTCTTGTCTGCAGATTTTTAGGAATCATAGAGACAGTTTCAGACCATTAAAACTGATCAACAACCTGATGTTATGTAATAATAATAATATCTTTATTTTTATATACCGCATACAGTTCAAAGCGGTTTACAATAAAAAGAGACTGCATACAGACAGCGATATTGTGGACTGGGTTAGGAGAGGGTGAAGCTGGTTGGCTGTGATATTCAGCTGCTGAACAGATAGTGCTGGGGCCATGACCCGTCAAATGTACGCAGGACAATTGTGCCCTGTCAATCGCGCCCGTCAAATGCGCGCACCGACAAGTGCACGCAAGACGGATACTATTTTGTCTTTTTTGAAGTTTACACTTTGTATCTAGTGTTAGGGAAAGGTTCAGATGAGCATTAAACCTTACCCTAACACTAGCGCAATTGACAGGGTGCCATTGCCCTGCGCACAGTTGTCGGTGCACACATTTGACGAGGCGCGATTGACGGGGCGCAATTGTCTCGCGCGCATTTGTTGGTGTACCGCTGGGGCGGTCGCCAGTATCCTGTTTATTCAGCGCTGCTGCCTATCCAGATAGTGGACCTGAATATACGACGTTGGCGCTTAAACTAAACTAAACTAAACCTTAAGTTTGTATACCGCGCCATCTCCACAAGCGTAGAACTGAACCCAGTGAGTGCGCTGGCTGCAAGTCTGGCTCATTGCTCCTGATGGTGGAAGGAGAGCATTCAAAGGGAGGAAAAATATAGGATTAAAAAAAAAAAAAAAATTGTTCTTGTGTGTTAATTTGATTATCATAATCCTTCCTGGTCTATATTGTAAGAACAGGATAGATAAAAATCAATCAATCAATCAGCTAGAGGATAGCTAAATACATATATAGAGGTTTCAGATTTGGGGGTTGATGCGTATGTTTTGTTTGTGTCACTTTATAGGAGTAGGGTTACCATATGACTCCAGATAAAGGAGCTGTTCTTATTAAGATGGTCTAAAGCACTAGGGAGAGTCAGATGATTTTAACGGCTCTGGGAGTTCCTTGATAAAGCATTCGCGAAACATGTTGGGTTCCATATCTCCCAGGTCTAATCTAATCTAAGGCTTGGCTTTATATACCGAGTCATCATTCTAAGAAAGCTCGACTCGGTTTACAATAATTAACTTAACAAATAAAAACCATAAAAAATAAGACTACATTTTGGGAAATTAATTTTCCAAAGTGTTTAGCAAGTAAGGTAGTTTTTAAAGATTTGCAAAAAAATTGAAGTGAGCCAGAACTCTTTAAAAGAAATGGAAGATCATTCCAAAGTTGAGAAAACTTAAAGTCAGAGATTGATTAAAAATCTTGACTCCTTTAATCCCTTTTTTTGGAAGGAAGAGATCATTTAAATTGGTGGTTACCTCTTGCAAAAGAAAGTCTGTAAGCATTCCAAGATAAAGGAAGGAGAGGAGTAAAGATACCATATAGGATTTTAAAAACAACACAAGCACATTTAAATTGAACTCTAAAATAAACCGGGAGCCAATGGAGACTCTGGAGCAGCGGAGTCACGTGATCAAATTTACGTTTCCCAAAGATCAATTTCGCAGCAGTATTTTGAATCAGTTGCAATCTATAAAGACAACTTTTTGTGGTTAAAGAAAGTATAAGCTAAGTTTATAAATTTAATATTACCTATTCCTAAAAATATATGTTAAATATTATTTAAGTTTATTGCTATAATAACATAGCGTTTTGAATCAATAACTCCCAGCTAAACCATTAATGCAGCGGAGGAGGGGGTGTAACTGAGGCTTTCGATTTGAAACATGTATTAAGCTAATATATGCGACATTTCCACTCATAGTATATAGCATGTACATCTTTCCAGATAAAGGACAGATTGAGACATCCGGGTATTATGTCCTTTGAAAGCAATGGAAGTACAACCCGGATGCCTCGATCCATCCTTTTTCTGGAGCTCTATGGTATCTCTGTGTAGGCGGGGTTTCTTCTGCATCATTTCTACGCTGCTTTGTTTGGTTTCCATTAGTGAGAAGTGTGTGCGTCTGTGTTTAGCAAGCTGGTCGTTGGTCTGGACTTTTTCTGCTTTTATGTTTGCTACAATTTGGGTTTCTGCCAGCTACTTGTGACCCGGTCTGGCTGCTGATGGAAGCAGGAAACTGGGCTAGATGGACTATTATTCTGACCCAGTATGGCTATGCTTATGTTCTTATGTAAATGTACACTTACCCGCAAAAGGGCTGGTAGCCTGTACATTTATCATGAAGATGGCATATACCTGCGGGTGCCCAGTTCAAAAATTACCCTTCACAAGCTGAAAATCAGTGATGAGCTCCTAACTTCTTTTCCACACCATAAATCTGCTTCTATTGCCACCCAGTTTTTATCACCTTAATTTAGGAGTTCAATGAAATTTTGAGTACAAACTTAGGCAGTCATCTTTAGTTCTTTGCTGGTTCCAGTCCTGTCTTTCCAACCGCCAATCTTAAGTCTCATTCAATAACTCCTCTTCGGACCTTTTCACTAGTCAAAGTTGGGTTCCCCAAGGTTCTATTCTTTCACCGTTATTATTCAGTATTTTTCTGTCCCTCCCCTCCTTACCCTCTGCCAGTCAATAGGCTTCTTCGTCTTTGCTTATGTGGACAATATTCAGTTACTGCATCCTCTCAACTCAGCAAACAAAAAAGAAATGACTGAGATCAACAATAAATTAAATCAAATTAGGCTATGGTTGAATGACAACATGCTGGCATTAAATACTGCTAAAACAAAAATCCATGATCTTCCCCTGGAAAGAGGGAATTTCATTATGTGCTCCATTCCTTATGAACAATTTACCTCTGGACGTTGTCTCCTCATTAAAAATCCTAGGGTTTACTTTCGCCAAAAAATGATCATTTCATGAACATATTAGCACTGTCGTTAAATCGTGCTTTTTCAAACTCCGGATGATTCGCTCAATTTCCAAATTTTTAGCGCCCAAGTCCTTGAACATTTTGGTCCACTCTTTAATCGTAGCGAAACTAGATTACTGGAATAGCCTACTCACTGGAATCTCTTGAAAGGAAATCAGACGCCTACAAATAATTCAAAACGCCGCCATTAAACGCATAACGAAATCTAAGAAATTTGATCATGTAACCCCTCTGTTACGAAAAAGCTCATTGGATGCCTATGAAAAATAGGATTTCCTACAAAATCTCATTAATAATCTTTTAAAAGATTACAAACCAAATCTCCCCAATTCATTGAAAAATATCTGATTCCATATGAGCCGTCCCGTCTTCTCAGATCTTCAGACCGCAGATTACTTACTGTTCCCTCTCTACAAATAATTGGCACCAAACGTCAAGACATCTTTTCTGTGGTTGCCCCTCAGCTTTGGAACACTCTCCCCTCTCTTGTGAGAGAAGAAAACAATCTAGACCGCTTCAAAGGCCTTCTTAAGAGCCACTTGTTTAAAGAAGCTTTTAATATCTAAACCTTTCTCATTCCTTCTCCCATCAGTCGGTCCAAAGAAACAATTTCCAGCATTCTCCCTCCTTTTGTCCTTTCCTTAAATGGTTTTCTATACTATATTCAATTGTATTTCCTCACTATCTACCTATCGCTTCTTGTTAGTCTAGTCTAGTTTGTCCAATATTAAGTTTAGTGTAAGTTGTTTTTTCTTCTTTTTATAATATTTGTATTGTTATTGGCGTTTTTACTTTTTCCCCATTACATTTTATTTGTAAACTCGCTTAGAAGTTTGATAAGCGACAGAGTCAAATTTTAATAAAAACCTGAAACTTTAAAATTTGTTAATTTTCAAAGAGACCGATTTAGGAGCATAAATCTCTTGAATAACGGGCCCTGCATCTCTCTGTTTATGTTATTTTTTTTAGAAGCCTCTTCTTAGGGTTACCATATGGCTCCCCAAAAAAGAGGACAGATTAAGATATCCGGGTTTTACTTTCACTGAAAGCAATGGAAATAAGGAGGATGGATAGAGACATCTGTGTTTTACTTTGTTGAAAGCAATGGAAGTAAAACCCGGATGTTTCAATCCGTCTTCCTTTTTCTGGAGCCATATGGTAACCCTAGACTGTTCTCTGCCTTTATGTTTCTTTCCCCCTTATTCCTGGGCCTGGTGTTCCTTTCCAATTTGCAAGTAGTAGGGATATAAGGAGAGGGGAAGGGATTTTGGATTTAGCTCACGTCTGTCTCAGTAGGTCAATATATTCAGGACGTGGGTGTGACAGAAAGCTGCCAAGTTAACCAGTTCCTGGAAGGAGATTTTAGACCAGGCCTGGATTTCTGACACCCTTGTCCTGACACATTATAGGAACTTCAGCATTAATTTGAATGGATATTAATAGCCATTGGAAACTACCAACATCATACTGCTTTGGGACGTAAATTCAAAACTAAGATTAACCCCAAAATCTCCCTGCTGCGACTGGGAAACTGGGTAGCTCTAGAAGTAAAGTAAAAAAAAAATATCTGGTCAATATTGAAAATGATTTAACCAACCAGAAACAGTCATTGACCAGTTAAATAGCGTGTTCGGCCGGGAGGGGGAGGCTATCTGCTAATTTTCAGCTGCTGAAAATCATTGGTTGGTGCCTATTTATTTATTTATTTATATGCCACATATCCTACAATTCTATGCAGATTCCAAATTATTCTGTTATTCAAGCATTTTTCCCTATCTGTCCTGGTGGGCTCACACTCTATCTAATGCACCTGGGGCACTGGGGGATTAAGTGAGTTGCCCAGGGTCACAAGGAGCAGTGCAGGATTTGAACCAACCCCAGGGTGCTGGGGCTTTAGCTCCAACCACCGCACCACACACTCCCCATGACTAACCCTGGCCTAAATAGGGTTACCAGATTTTACAAGAGTAGCCCCACCCCCACCCTGCCCTGTTCCGCCCCAGTCCCAGCCCAAACCTCCTCTTCTCAAGCTCGGAGCCGTGCTTGGAGGGTCTCCGACCATGCGTGGGTGTGACGCGATGATGTCACATGCCTGCGTGCATGCGTGTGATGTCACTGAGTTGCATCCGCACATGCGCAGGCGCTCTTCAGACGCAACCCCCGAGCTCAAAGCTTTTCAAAATCCGGACAAAGTGCCGGGTTTTGAAAAGCCGTCCTGATGCCTGGACAGTCCTCTTAAAAGAGGACGTGTCCAGATAAGTCTGGACGTTTGGTAACCCTACGCCAGGGATCTCAAAGTCCCTCCTTGAGGGTCGCAATCCAGTCGGGTTTTCAGGATCTCCCCAATGAATATGCATCGAAAGCAGTGCAAGCACATAGATCTCATGCATATTCATTGGGGAAATCCTGAAAACCCGACTGGATTGTGGCCCTCAAGGAGGGACTTTGAGATCCCATTTTGGGAGTGTTCTTGGGGCAGAGTCAACAGTTGACCAATTAAGGACCTGATTCTATAAATGTGCTTACTGGTAGGTGCCTAGCTTGCGGCATATAGGGGCTGATTCTATAAACGGGCGTCCTGATTGTAGACGGTGGTAGGCAGGTAATCGGGACACCCATTAATAAAAAAGAGCTCCCTGAGATAGGCCATCTACATTGTAGGCATTTGTCGCAGTTCTCGGGAAATGCATAGAGATATCTAAGCTCGCCCAAGGCTGGGCGTGGGTGTGGTTTCACCCGGAGGTGGCCTTGGGGGAGTTTACACGTCTGTACGCATCTCCCTAGAGCCATGACAGATGCCTGAAATGCAGTCCGGCAAAATGCTGGCCTACATTTCAAAACCTAAAAGTAGACGCGGCCGGCATAGCTAATCGCGCCAAGGGAATCCCCAATCAGCTGAGCCAGCAGGACTCCTTGAACCCGTGCCAGTGACAAGGGTGCCACTTAGAGAACCGTGGGGCAAGGCATCTGCTTTCCTAAGACAGACACGATTCTGTATGGGACGCTGGTGTGTGATTCCCAGCCGCTTCTTAGGCGGCCTTCGAGACCGGCATCCTATACAGAATCAGTCCCCTACTGAGTTGGGCTCCTATCTTAATTTTTTTTCTAATTAGTTAATTGGCACTGATGAAAGCACCATTAAAGAATCGATTCAAAACAATTAACATATTAATTTTTGGTTAGGCACCTACACTGAGGCATCCACCCCAAAATTGGGAATAGGCATTGCTATGTCAGCCAATGAGAACCCTGGCCATGGAAAATACTGGCGCCTAAGTTGGAGACTCCTAGTGACGCTTAAGTTGATTTAAATGCCACTAGGTGCGATTCTATAAATGGCACCTACCATTGAATGACACGCGGTAGGCGCAATTTCTCTAGGCACCTGTCGGTTTGGGTGTCGTTTACAGATTCAGACCGTAAATGCCTACGTTAGGGTGACCAGATTTTCCTTCGGGAAAATCCAGACCAAGGCCACACCCCCCAGGACCGCCCAGTCCTGCCTCTTTCCCACCTTGTTCCGCCCCACCCCCCCAGCCTGCTCTCAGACGGCATGCGCGGATGCGACGCAATGACGTCACCGCGTTGTATCCTCACATGAACAGATGGCCCTTCCCGACGCAATTATGTCAGACAAAGTGCTGGGTTTTGAAAAGCCGTCCAGACCCCCCGGACATGTCCTCAAAAGGAGGACATGTCCGCGGGAAATCCGGACGTCGGCTAACCCTAGCCTACATTCGGCGTTTAACTGGCTGCATAAATGTGATCGCATAAAACACAGCCCTATCATCCCCCCCTCCTTTAACAAAACCACGAAAGCGGTTATTAGCGCAGGCCCTGTGCGCTGAATGCTCTGCCCTGCTCCCAACACTCGTAGAGTTCCTAGGAGCGCCAGGAGCAGCAAGCAGAGCATTCAGTGCACCGGCCTGCGGTTTTGTTAAGGGGGGAGGGGTTTATGCAGTAACTCATAGCCCCGTAATTTCTGACTATTCAGTGCCGAAGCCCAGACACCGCCCACCACCGTCGGCTGCGTATTTACCCCCGCATTTTTTTTATTTTATCGGTTACATTTTATGCCGGCGACTCCGTGGGCTGTCTGCAGGTAGTTTCGCTCAGCATTCATAATGCAGCGCTGATAGCATCTGTTCAGCAAGCATCCTGCCCGTCGTGCAGGCTTCTCAGCAGGCCGGCGCGAGCCAACCGGCCCCCGCCGCACGGCAACCTGGATGCTCAGACAAACTCGACTCCTGCTGCTGCGAGGCCTTTTCATTCCCTGTCGTTTAGCTGCACTCGTGGGCAGTGAGGAGGCTCAATAAGACACCTCTGACTCCTCTATTTACAAACTAGCTGCCTTCAGCAGCCCGGCTGTTTAAGCACTTCATTCTCATTCAGGAGGGCCATCTGCTCTCTTTTGCTGTAAGTCTCTCTGAAAACCCCAGCCCTGACAAGCTAGAGATATGTCAGTGCAGTTATCAGCAGAAAGCAACATCTGCCATGCCTGACACCCAGTATTGTAGGCCATTTAATCTGTCCCCCTCCTCCCTTTAACTGCAGACAACAGCTCCCTATATTATATTTTCCCACTCAATTAGCACTATCATCCCGCTGAAATAGAGGCCAATTTACCTTTAATGACATCATTGTTAGGAGAGTGGCAGGGGCTGGTCTGTGGCTGTCACAAGCTTGCAGGAGGCAGGCTTGTCTCTCTCTACTAACCCTGACCAAGGCAGGCAATGCCCGGGCAGCCTATCAGAGGCAGCCTTCACCCCCCGACCGCAGACATTGTTTCCGACAGTTCGCAGAAGCAGTGTGGCGGAAAATTGAGTCCAGATTCATTAGGTTTTTCAGTGTGCTGCTCAAGTCAGTTAAATTGATACATTTCCTAACAAAATTGAAGTGCTTTGTGCTGCCAGCGGAAAGCCTGGTGACCCTGCTTGGCCCACTGAGCAGCCAAAACGAGTTGATGGATCCATTAGGCCGCTCAGAATGCTTTTCCCCCTCTCCCTCCATTCCTGAGTGACACTGTAAATCTGAGCCAATTTCAGTCCCTAATCATCATTACAAACCCCTCCACTGTTCATTTATTACTCTACAATTCTAATACAGCACACGAATGGGTCAGCACAGAGGGAGTCAACAGAGCCACAAAGACAAGCTTAAAGAGCCATGAACCCTTCCTTGGGCCTTGTCTACTGCAGAATCAAAAACTGAGGCTCTCCATCCCCTCCAACCTGCTGCTGCTCCTAGCGATGGCTCTCTCTTTGGGCCCGGTATGATACTTGCCTAGACTCATGATGGACAAGAGATTGGACGGACCGTTCAGGTCTTTTCTGCCATCATTTACTATGTGTATGATAGTGATAGTATAATAGTTGTCTAAAGAGATAATGACCCCAAAAAATTCTAAGGAAATTAAGGATAATTCAGAATACAGCTGTTCGATTGATTTTTGGTTTTAAAAAGAACGACCATATTAGTCCATTATCGTTTACTTCATTGGCTGCTTTTGGAGGCAAGAGTATTATTAAGATTTTCCTGTATCTGCTTTAAGCTGATATTGGGATTGTCTCCAGCTTATCTTTTTCCTCATTTTGTGTTGCATAGACCATCAAGAGAAACTAGAAACATCTACTTATTTGCTTATCCAAAAATTAATGGGTGTAGATATAAGACCTTCTTAGATAGGACCCTAGCATTTCAAGCTGGTAGGCAACAATCTTGGTTAGGTAAATGTATTAAGCAAGCTATGTTATCGTAAATTAATTAAGACCACTTTTTTCGATAAGTTTATTACTTAGTGAGTTTTATTATTGAAATTCTATTTGACAAATATTTGTATTTTTTACTGTATAATTGTATTTCATTGATTGTCCAGCTCTTTTTAGTGTAAACCACCTAGAACTTTTGGTTATGGCAGTATAAAGGAATAAAGTTATTATTATTATTTGATGGTGGGTGCCTTACTGCGTTACACTGGTACAGTTTGGGGATGGAGGTCGGAGTAGTGGTAAGATGCCATGTTGACAGTGATGCTATAGCGACATATTGCGATGATATGTTGGTGGTGTGGTATCCAAATAGCATTGTGGTGTCTTGGTGGCATAATGACCAGTGGGCAAAGAGTTGGCGTGTTATTGGTGAGAGTGGTGTGGTGTTAGTCTAATAACCTAATTTATTAAGCTTTTTCTTAGCAGATACAGAACAAGAGGAAATGTTGCAGTAAATGAGGTTTGTGTAGGGCTTCAACATTGTCCAAAGGGTTATATATTTTTTGTGTTGATTATTCCTATACAGGTAGTCACTGAGTTAAGAAGGAGTTACGTATTTAAAGCTGTTCTTAAGTCATAAGAACATAAGAACATAAGAAACGCCATCTCCAGATCAGACCTTCGGTCCATCAAGTCCGGCGATCCGCACACGCGGAGGCCCTCCCAGGTGTACATCTGGCGTAATTTTTAGACACCCATATCCTTCTATGCCTCTCGTAAGGAGATGTGCATCTAGTTTGCTTTTGAATCCTAGGATGGTCGATTCCGCAATAACCTCCTCTGGGAGAGCATTCCAGGTGTCCACCACTCGCTGCGTGAAGCAGAACTTCCTGATATTTGTCCTGAACTTGTCCCCCCCCCCTCAGCTTCATTCCGTGTCCTCTTGTCCGTGTCAAATTGGACAATGTAAATAGTTTTTTCTGCTCTATTTTGTCGATTCCTTTCAGTATTTTGAAGGTCTCAAAAGGAATCGACAAAATAGAGCAGAAAAAACTATTTACATTGTCCAATTTGACACGGACAAGAGGACACGGAATGAAGCTGAGGGGGGACAAGTTCAGGACGAATATCAGGAAGTTCTGCTTCACGCAGAGAGTGGTGGACACCTGGAATGCTCTCCCTCGGATTTGTATGTAACACAGAACTTGTAGATTTTAAGATTCTTGTTACTTACCTCTGTTCTCAGCTGACAAAAGGGCCGACTGTCCCTTCCAGTGTTCCATCTAAGGTACAACATACACAACCACACACTGTTCTCAATGTGGCCACACAACATTCCTGAATCTGCTGCAGGAGAAGTGTAGGAGTCTATGTCATTGGAAATCAATTGAAGCCACAACTGTGTTCTTAAGTACGAGTTGTACTTAAGTCGGGCGTCTGTAACTTGGGGACTGCCTGTATTTGTTCCTTTGGCATTTTCTTCATTTTGTTCTATGGAAAATGTGATGATACTTTTGTATAAATGTGTTACAGTTTATAATGAGGCATATTGCCGCATAGAAAAGATAGACAGGGACAGATTCTTCACACTGTGGGGAACCACAAGTACAAGGGGGCACTCGGAGAAATTAAAAGGGGGCAGGTTTAGAACAAACGCTAGGAAGTTCTTTTTCACCCAGAGGGTGGTGGACACATGGAACGCGCTTCCAGAGGCCGTGATAGGCCAGAGCACGTTACAGGGCTTCAAAGAAGGTTTGGATAGATTCCTAGAGGATAAGGGGATTGAGGGGTACAGATAGGAGTTGAGGTAGGTTATAGGAATAGTCAGGGACCATTGCACAGGTGATGGGCCTGGAGGACCGCCGCGGGAGCAGACCGCTGGGTGGGATGGACCTCTGGTCTGACCCAGCGGAGGCAAATTCTTATGTTCTTATGTTCTTAATCAATGTGAAATTTTTGTTTTTCATTATTTATATTATCATATTACATATACTTTTTATTCTTTTTAATATATACAGACTCTTTTCTCGGAGCATGGCTGGTTATATTCCATTCTGTATGCTTCGATTCAGGTTTCGTTGTTATTTTACATTGATTTGTTAATGTATTTTGATATTTTTTAAAGGTATTTGTATGTTATATTTATATATACATTTGTCTCTGTCTTATATTGTAGTACCGGTGACTCCTGATGCAGGCGCACTTTACGCCGACACGCAGTGCTGTGTCAGGTCAAGACTACTGTGAATGGATAAAAAAACCTCTCATTTTATATAATTCCCTTTGGCTTGTTTTTTGAGGAAAGTCCATTGTCTCACCCCACTTTGTGCCTCTTCTCCCTTGAAAAGAGGAGACTGAGAGGGGACATGATCGAAACGTTCAAGAAACTGAAGGGAATAGACTTAGTAGATAAAGACAGGTTGTTCACCTTCTCCAAGGTATGGAGAACGAGAGGGCATTCTCTAAAGTTGAAAGGGGATAGATTCCGTACAAACGTAAGGAAGTTCTTCTTCACCCAGAGAGTGGTAGACAACTGGAACGCTCTTCCAGAGTCTGTTATAGGGGACAACACCCTCCAGGGATTCAAGACAAAGTTGGACAAGTTCCTGCTAAACTGGAACGTACGCAGGTGAGGCTGGACTCATTTAGAGCACTGGTCTTTGACCTGGAGGCCGCCGCGTGAGTGGTCTGACCCAGCAGCGGCAATTCTTATGTTCTTATGTTTGTCCCCTGTTGGACTCTTTTTTGGATTTAAAATCTAGAAGTATTAATAATAATAACAACTTTATTTTTCTATACCGCCAACACTCAAAAAAGTTCATGGCGGTTCACAAAATAAAGAGGACTGGACGTTCCAGTGATGATACAAAGCACACAAAAAGGCAGTACAATATTTCAATAATAAAATATACAGTATGACGCTATGAGATAATCTTCAATCAAGTAACAAATTTTTTGTAGAAATAGGTCTTAACCAGTTTTCTAAACGTGCAATAATGGAGTCTACCTGCATAGCTGCATTTGTTGCTTAATGTGATATTTATATAACATAACAGAGTTGTATTGGGTCAGACCAGTAGTCCATATAACCCAGTGTCCTGCTTCTTACAGAGGCCAATACTGTTTACAAGTATCAGGTAGAATCTCAAAGAGTAGCAAAATTCTAGAATCCCAAAGAGCAGCAAGATTATGGAATCCGAAAGAGTAGCAGGATTCTGGAATCCCAAAGAGTAGCAAGATTCTGGAATCCCAAAGAGCAGCAAGATTATGGAATCTGAAAAAGTAGCAGGATTCTGGAATCCCAAAGAGCAGCAAGATTCTGGAATCCCAAAAAGCAGCAAGATTATGGAACCAAAAGAGTAGCAGGATTCCGAAATCTAAAAGAGGAGCAATATTCCATGCTTTCAGTCCCAGGGATATTCAGTGGCTCCCTCCAAGTCTATATATGCTAGATGATATTCTACAAAATTGGCATTTTAGTGGCATGGCTCAGACCAATAGGCTGTATCAATGGGCAAAGCGTGAGTATGTCATGGGTGTTCTTCACTTTCTAGAACAGTATCCAACATATGCATTGCAAGGTGCAGGTAGCTGCACCAGCCTGTGGTGCAATGAGGGTGAGAGGTGCCTGGGGTGGTGATGCCTCTCCCACGCCCTCGTCTCTGCCCCTCCACTCCTTCCCTGATCCCGCATGTTGCACACGCCCCCTTCCCTTCTCCTGTACCTCTAGTTGAAGGTGTTGCATGTGGCAGTCAACAACGTGCTCCATGCAACCCTGTCGGCTCTCCCTCTGATGTCACTTCCTATGCGCTGCATCTAGAAGTGACATCAGCGGGAGAGCCGATGGGGTTGCGAAGAGCACAATGTTGACCATGAACAACTTCAACGAGAGGTATGGGGAAAGAGGGCATATGGGTGGAGGGGAGGAATGGAAAGAGGTGGGGGGGGGTGGAGAGGAGGAGGGGTATCAACGCCTCCACCAACATGGCGCCCTGAGCAGACCACTACCTTCACCCCCCCCTTACTATGCCACTGGCACCAGCTTATGTCTACCCTAGACCTGGCGTAAACCAGTGCTCCTAAGTTATTGTATAGTAAATTAATATTTTTAGCACTTGTGGATAATTAATTTAAACGGTAGGAAGGAGGGCTAGAGCATAAATGATTACAACATTATATTCAGGAATGATATATAGATCATAGGAGGTCCTATGATCTGATCATCCAACACGTTATGATATGCTCACTTCCATTCCCTGGTGATAATTTTATATAGACCCCAGATGGAAACTTCACTTAATTGATAGATAATGACTGCTTAATAAGTTCCGCTAGAATCTATATGAAATATTAAAGTAGTAGCTATTTTTGAGCACTTTTAAGAAATTTTTAAAGTTCTAACACACAAGCTCTTACACAAACATCGTGTTACCCATACTTCTTCAATACAGCTTATATTGGGTAAGATGGAATTCTAGGTCTAATCTTCTCGATACCTAAGTTTTGGCACGCCATATTGTGCTACTCTTCTATAAGGGGTTAATCCCATTATAGAAATGGCACTAAGCACACCCCATTGTCATGTCTACATATAGTCAACAATCCAAAAATTGTGGAACACAACTTGCTCAACTCCACGTAATATTCTCCAAATAACCGAAACGAGGTATGTCAAAAAAACAGTCACATTAGCATCGGGAAAGCCAACCTCGTTTGAAATAAGCTATTATAGCAGCGGTTGTATATGCGGCGGTGCTTACGCTAACGTGCTGTGAACAGTAATATGAAGGCTTAAAAAACTTTTGATCCCAGACGAAGCTTTAAAAGGCGAAATGCCAAGAGCTCCCGTCGGATGAAAGCTAAGTATTGGCTTTATCTTGGAACGTCACAGCGCAGTCCCAGTGGGGAAATTTTGAACTGGTGATGATATTCATTACCCCAGCAAAAACACCAGTGCGTTGCGGGTGTTTGGGGTTCAATCCCCACAATATAAGCTATCTTCGTGACTGTTTATGACCTACACTTGTTTCAGTTATTTGGCGAATGTCTGCCTATAGACCTGCCCCTCTGTGCGTTTAGCAGAGATTTTGCAAAAATACCTCTGGACCCGAACACATCCCAACCTGGACATCTCAGTTCCCATCTCAACGTTCTATGAGTTGGGGATGAAAGCTAAGAAGGAGTCATTTATTCCCCACTTTTGCGTGCTGGGGGAACAAAGAACTGCAAAGTACATTGTTCGGGAAGCTTGAATCAGTAGAGCTGGAGAAGGGTAGTTAATGCACCTGTATTTAGACAAAGGTCGTTTCAGGGTTAACTTCGCATATATGTAACCTGGATTTTGGTAGAGACTCTAGCACCCATCATTTTTGTACACACATACAAAAAGCATAACATTCGCGCATAGCTAAGTGTGATTTCCCTCGCTGTTACAAACAATGAGAGAAGAGCCCAAGGGGGAGCTTTAGAGAGTTTAACATCAGCAAATTAACCCCTGTGGACAAGCAAACACTTGTTTACACAGCAAAGAAGAGCAAAGATGGAAATTTATGGTATCACTTAAAGGACTTCTCACCTAGTGTTCAGAAAGGAGGGGAGAGACAGCAATATTTTCCAATGAAAGGAAATAGAAAAGCTCTTAAGAAATCAATACCCTTATTTAGTCAATAAACTCACAAAACGTGCCCTCCAGGGGATAAACATGAAGAAAATTTTCTGTTTGCAAAGAGTCTGTCTCCAATTTCAGTTCACAGTGTGAGCCATACATTCATGTTTTTCCTATAGGTTGGTGACTACCTTTGTGTGTTCACATGAATTAAGCTGGTCGAGTCGCTCACGGCAGTCACTCATGGGTATTTGAGAAGCACAGCTTTTCAACACATTCCACCTGCAGAAAATTACCCTAGACGTACGTAGGTTCATAGCTGTTAAATGCAAAAGTGGATTCTCTGCGGAAAGTGGTAGCGTATTTATTAAAAAAAAAATATTTGTAACCTGCCCGTCTCATCTACTTATTTGGATTTTACTCGCATCTTTTTCAATTGCAGCTCAGGATGAGTTACATATAAATACACTAGGTATTTCCCTGTCCCTGGCCTGGAGGGCTTACAATCCATGGGGTCAATATTCAGCCAATGGTGTTTTTTTGACTGCTGCTGGCAGTATCTCCAGATCTTCAATGCCAGGCCATGTCCAGGCACTGGCATTGAAAATCCGTTCATACATAGTCAAGTAACACCAGATTAGGTGCTGAATATCGACACTTAACCAGATAAATGTCAATTCTGCCTCTAGACCACCCACAAAATAGCTGTATTAAGTGCCACTGAAATAGGGTTACCAGACGTCTGGATTTCCCTGGAAATGTTCTCCTTTTTGAGGACATATCCAGGGGTCTGGATGGCTTTTCAAAACCCGGCACTTTGTCTGCTAACTTACATAGCACATATTTGCAAGGGAAGTGTATGAAGGGGTACTGGAAAGTTCTCGGCCCAACTAAACATTTACGGTCTCAAGAAATTGGATCATGTAAGCCCCTATTACAAAAAACTACACTGGCTGCCCATGGAAGCAAGGGTTATTTTTAAGTTTGCTTGCCTTTGCTTCAAACCCGTAACAGGTTCATCCCCAATCTATCTATCCCATCATTTCGATTTTCCAGGCATAACTTGTGCACGTAGTGCCTACTTGTTCGCTTTCCCATCCTTGAAGAGCTGTATCTACAAGAGATTCCTCGATAGAACATTATCATTCCAAGCAGGCAAATGGAATAAATGTTTAACCAACTTTATCTCAAACGCTCTTTCTTACCAAACTTTTAGGAAGTCAATCAAAACTTATCTCGTTGACAAATTTCTCTGACTCCATTTCTGCCATGATGTACTTCTAAAACTTCCAGGAAAAATTTGATTAATCTTGCCATGCTAATGTCTTTATCTCTGGGGGTTTTATGATTCCACTGCGTCGATGAAACACGCGTTTTATTTGCGGTCAATTTCAACTCCACAGCACTCACTCCGTGATACACTCATTGTTCTTCCTATTCACAGTCTGTTGTACAGGCTATATTTTGAGGGCAGAACCCTCTTCCTCAGGAACACCCGTGTCAAAACCTCAATGAGAGCACATCACACATGAACTTCAGCCATGTTGTTCTGAAGACTTCCGGTGTTTGAAGAAATCACCTGAATGGCACGCACAGACGTTGTGCATGACATCACTAACAATCAATAACACTCCGATTGCAAATCACAGAAAGAAGTCAAATAATAGTATTTCACTCAATAGAATAATTCAGTCCATGCGGTTTAACTGCGTTCAATTCAAAGATCCAAAATTGCTCAAATAACTGTATGCAGGCCATTTTATCACCCGTGATTAAATTTAGGAATCTGCTCTGTCACCAACCACTGCAAGACTTCAAAACGGCGTCCAAACGGTTCATAGACAACAACGCGGAAGACAAAGGCGCGCGCCGACAACTGAGCGCAAGACGGAGGCGCGTGCCAAAGAAAATTACTGTTATTAGGGGCTCCGACGGGGGTTTTTGTTGGGGAGCACCCCCAGTTTACTTAATACAAATCACACCGGCGTTGTGGGGGGTTTGGGGGGGGGTTGTAACCCCCCACATTTTACTGTAAACTTAACTTTTTCCCTAAAAACAGGGAAAAAATGAAGTTTTCAGTAAAATTTGGGGGGTTACAACCCCCCAAACCCCCCACAATGCCCCCATAATGCGGTGCGATCAGTATTAAGTAAAGTGGGGGGGGTTCCCCCCCACACACCTACATCGGAGCCCTAAAAACAGTAATTTTATTTGGCGCGCGCCTCCACGCTGCGCTCACTTGTCTGCTCGCGCCTTTGTCCCAGCGCGCTTTTGACCTGACACCGTCCAAACTCAAGGCAATGGGACACCATAGGGGCCGTTGTGGTTGAGGTATGTGGTATGCTTCTGTGTTCCATTAGTCTAGTGGAATCATATAACCTTCACAGCCCTGTCTTATTGAGCTAAGTACATCCAAGTTATTTCATGTCTGAATACTTTAGGCTTCACATAATATTCGGTGTAATATTCACTGGGAGAGGATATAAGCACGTTTTTACAACAGTAGTCCACGTTTTGACTGATATAGAAAAAAACATATTTAATTATAGCAAATGAGGGGTGTCCTATGATGTTGTGCAGTCTATAGTTTATAACTTTTTCCACTATCGAAGGGTGGCCAATTGTGGAAGCAGTTGAGCCTTTGTTCCCTTGAGAGCGTGGCTTTCATCAGCTATACTTTCACATTGAGGACATCCAATAAAAATTAAAATCAAATTGAAATTGAAATCAAATTCAATAATCATTGTTGTGCTCTGATATCACCTCTCCTCATCTACATTTACACTTTTTCTTGATTCTAAGTGAGCCTTAATACAAGGTGGAATAGATAATCACTATTCATAAGCAGAACAGATTGGAAAACAGGAAGATTTAGTAGTTATAAGATCTGCCAAGTAAGATGGAGATTGTTCAAACATTGCACGATGTGTTAGAGTAAGTAATTTAAATTGAAAATGAAATTGAATTGGAAGCCAATGTAATTTAAACAGAAAAGGGGAAACATGATCAAATCTATTTGCTTCTTTAAAAAGAAACCTTGCTGCTGTATTCTGAACAAACTGTAAATGTTTGATTTGATATTGTGGTAATCCTGCAAAAATAACATTACAGTAGTCTAATCTTGAAAAAAGAAGAACAGCAATCAATGAATGAATAACTTTAAAATCAAAAAGATAACCGATTGAGCAAATATATCTAAGAATATGAAAGCCTTTTTTAAAAATTTTTTTATTTACAACTGCTGTCACCTGTTGCTTAAATGTTAACTCACTATCAAAGAGAACGCCTAAATATCTAAAACATTTTACTGGTTGAATTTGAAGAACCCATTAATACAGGGACTGATGGAGGTGTCAAGTGACATGAAAACCTGCAAACTCAAGTTTTTGAAGTTATACAATACTAATTTTTGATTGGGAAGCTAATCAGAGATCTTTCTCAAACAGTTGCATGTTAATTGCATGTGGTGAGGTAGGATACAAAAGCAAGATGTCATCAGTATAAAAATGAAAATTAATGCCATATTGTTGAATCAAAAGTGATAAGGGGCTAAGGAAAATATTAAACAATGATGGAGATAAAATTGAACCCTGTGGCACTCCATACTTCCACTGGTGTAAAGCTGATTGCTTATCCAATCTATCTACCAGGAAGAATCTTGAAGATAGAACCAATCTAACACTTGGCTGGTTACCCCAGTGTCTTGTAAACGTTTGATCAAGAAAGAATGATCAATTAAATCAAAAGCTGCGCTAAGATTTAATGAAACAGCTAAAGTAATATGGCCCCTATCTAAATGTGAAAGACATGGGGGAAGCCACTGCTTGTCCAGGATCGGTAACATGGAATATTGCTACTCCTTGGGTTTTGGCCAGGTACTATTTTTGTGTTCTTATAATGTAATTCATTAGCCAATGATGTTATAACAGTTTCTATACTTTATCCCTTTCTAAATCCTGATTGTTTATATTTGAATGATCCAAAAAGTCAATATCGAAAAACTAAGATAGAATAGAGAAAGATAGAATGGGCTTCTCTGATCTGATCGGGAAGCCTGGATTGGACGAGGGAAGAATTGGCTGATTTCAAGGCTTTGGAGAGACATCTTGACTTTGAAGTAAAATAATGAAGTCGGAGGATGAAGACGGCTCGGGTAGGACTTTCGTTTTTTTAAATTGATTAAGTTTGGCTAAAATTGATGTATAAAGGTTAGTAATTTTAAATTTCTTGCAGGGAAGTATCCATGAGAACGCTTATAGCGAAACATGCTGGACCCTACTTTCCCGAGGAGTCGGACCATAAAAAGGCCTTAAGTTAAGTGATTTATCTATTTAAATGTTGAAAATAAAATAGTAGATTGCCAAAAATATGTATTGGAAGAATTTATATCTTAAATTTAGAATTACATAAATCCAAAGGACTGATGACGAGAAGACATGCAAAGTACACCGCTATGAGAGTGTTTTGAGTGGGACGTGGTGTCACTGAGGTCCTGATAGAATTTATTGAAGGTATGACCATAAGGACTTGAGGGTGTATGTTGAACTATGGGCTCCTTTTACTAAGCTGCGTCAGGGCATTAAAGCGCAAAATAGCACGCGCTAAACTGCCATGCGCACTAGATGCTAACGCCAACATTGAGCTGGCGTTAGTTCTAGCCGTGTAGCGCCGGGGTTAGCGCGCGCTAATCTGCTGTGTGCGCTAAAAACCCTAACGCAGCTTAGTAAAAGGAGTCCTATATGTATTGGCCACCTCGAGATTAAATTAAAGCGGAGCCTGTTGAATAAGGAACGTGATTATTAAGTCTTGAGCGCACACAGGTAGAAATGCTCGCGTGGGCATCTGCATGCTGTTGGCACTGGTTACGGTACCTATATTGCCTTTATAAAATAGATTTAAAATAGATGCCTTTTTGGATTTTTCACATAGGCACCTTGTTAAAATCCTCTCCCCCTCCCCCAAGCTGCATCTGCATTTCTTCATTATTTCGTAGCTTATTACATTAGGTAGAACCCTGGTTTAAAAAGGCTGCTTTTTCTCTCTTAATCACATCAATCTATGTAAGAAATCTTCCTTTCGAACTGTGTAATTTTGCAGTTGGCTGGATACAAAATCCTATCCCATTTTCCAGATTAGCAGCTGGGAATTCAGTTTTCACTTTTATATGTTTATTGAAAAGCACTGAGTATTCCCCAGCAGGGTGGTGTTATATTTTCCCTCTACCCTCCCCTCCCTCCCTTTTCATTCATGGCCCTAGTTTTCGTTGAAGAAATACGTTTTCCCTGTGTATGATGCTGCGTTTTCTGCACTATATTGATCAACCCATCACTGGCATCCTTTACGGCATTCCGCGCCACTGGAAAAAAAAAAATAAAATTCCAAAGAGGTTGAAGTGAACTAAAATATATTTTTGTCACCTTTCATAGTCAGCATGGAACCATGTACTGAACCGTATGAATGGAATGGCATCTTCCTTTCTTGAGTTGCATCACCCAAGTGATTAGTCGTTCCAAAGGCTGTAATAATAATTCCACTCAGGGCTGCATTTACAGTCGTAGGTAAGGATGGAAGTTGGGTCTCCCTCCAAACTTACCCCCTCTTTTACTAAGGCGCCCTAGCCGATTTAGCGCACGCTAAACACTAACGCGCTCATTATAATCTATGGGTGCGTTAGCGTTTAGCACACGCTAAATCGACTAGCACGCCTTAGTAATGGTTCCCTCTTTAAAAATAGTAGGGACAAAACGCCACGATATTTTCTCTGTAGTGGCTCCTCTTACTTGGAATTCTCTTCCTTTATATATCAGGAAAAATAAAAATCTAAACCAATTCAAAACCAATTTAAAAACATTTCTTTTTAAATTATCTTTTGATCTCTAAACTCATCTCATTGCCAATTTCGAACAGAGCACCTTCAATCCCGTCCCACTGTTTTTTCCCTCCCCATTCAGACCTCTCTTTCTCCCTTCCTAGGGAAAATATTTTTGTAACTTTAATTCCTTATGTTTATTCCATATGTGTCATAGTCTGTCAATATTGTTTTGTGTGTCAAATTCTTATTAGTTAAAGAAATATTATTTTACTGTTATTTTACCCCTTTTGTGTTCAATATTATATAATTTAACGATGATTGTTATACTTTGTTAATCGCTTAGTTTGTAATAAGCGATACATCAAATAAAATTAAAACTTGAAACTTGAAACCCTTAGAGCAGAGTGGGTGGGGGGGGGGATCTCTCTCTCTTTCAGCTTATGGCTGAGCAAAGGAAAATTGAAAATTTAAACTGTGTCCAACATTGGTCTCCCCACCTAAAGAAGGATATAAAACTGCTGGAGAGGGTGCAGAGACGAGCAACGAAGCTAATAAAAGGTATGGAGAACTTGCAATACGAGGAACGACTGAAGGGACTGGGATTGTTCTCCCTTGAGAAGAGGAGACTGTGAGGGGACATGATCGAGACTTTCAAAACACTGAAAGGAATCGACAAAATAAAGCAGGAAAAAAAATATTATTTACAATGTCCAATGTGACACGGACAAGAGAACATGGACTGAAGCTAGGGAGGGACAAGTCCAGGACAAATATCAGGAAGTTCTGCTTCACGCAATGAGTAGTGGATACCTGGAATGCTCTCCCAGAGGAGGTTATTGCGCAATCCACCGTTCTAGGATTTAAAAGCAAACTAGATGCACATCTCCTTACGAGAGGCATAGAGGGATATGGGTGACTAAAATTACACCAGGTGTACACCTGGCTGGGCCTCCGCGTGTGCGGATTGCCGGACTTGATGGACCGAAGGTCTGATCCGGAGATGGCAGTTCTTATGTTCTTATAATGCCTCATTCCACAGTATCTTAGAGCCAACTCATCAGTGATGTTACAATGGAGTAGCAACATTCCAGAATCCCAAAGAGTAACAAAAGATTCCAGAACCCCAAAGAGTAGCAACATTCCAGAGTTGAGATTGTGACATGGACAAGATGACATGGACTGAAGCTAAGGGCGGACAAGTCCAGGACAAATATCAGGAAGTTCTGCTTCACGCAACGAGTAGTGGACACCTGGAATGCTCTCCCAGAGGAGGTTATTGCGGAATCCACCGTTCTTGGATTTAAAAGCAAACTAGATGCACATCTTCTTACGAAAGGCATTGAGGGATATGGATGACTAAAATTACGCCAGGTGTACACCTGGCTGGGCCTCCGCGTGTGCGGATTGCTGGACTTGATGGTCTGAAGGTCTGATCCGGAGATGGCAGTTTTTATGTTCTTATGTTCTTATATGGTTTATGGTTTGTTTATTTATAATCCGCCTTTTACAAGGCGAAGTACAACACACACAAACAGTTCAGGCCTCTTACAAACAGAAATATACATCATATTCAGCATAAAATCAAAATAAGATACCAGCCTGACAAAAATAGCAACACCAATCACTTCTCCTCTACCAAAAATCAAGGGCTCCTTTTATCAAGGTATGCTACGGGAGTTAGCACGTTGGACATTTCATCACGCGCTAACTCCCACGGCACACCCAAAAAACTAACGCCTCGTCAATGGAGGCGTTAGCGACTAGCGCGGCAGGCAGTTGAACACACGGTATTCCGCGCATTAACCGCCTACCGCAGCTTGATAAAAAGAGTCCCAAGTTTCAAGTTCAAGTTTCAAGTTTATTATAAAATTTGATTAATCGCTTATTCAAAATTCTAAGCGATAAATAAATCAATAAATTTACAAAATAGGGGGGGGGGGACAAACAAAAGTAACAAAAAATAAAAACCTGAACCTTACAAAACATATTGAAGACTAACTTAAACATAACAAAACGTGAGGAAAGGATGGGGACAGAAATACAATTTAGTTGATAGAAGAAAAGAAACTTATGGTTGAAAACAATAGAAGGGAAAGAATCTCAAAGAAGTTATGAAAATAATATGAAACTCCTAGACAGTCCTTTTCGTCATTAAATGCGTCTATAAAAAGAAAGCTTTTAAGTTTGCTCTTAAGTTTATCCAAATCTCAAGCAACCTAATACAACTCAGGTTTTCTAAGACTAACATCTCATACTGTGTATTTCGTACAACAAAACAGATGTCTTTTCAAACAATTTCTTAAAGGCATCCGCATTTTTTTTATTTTTTTTTGATGCTTAATGTAAGACGGGAGTCTATTCTGCTCTTCGGGACCACAACATGAAAATGTCCCCTGCAGGCTCAGCTCTTTTCGTGATGGAATCGTCAGGTCGTGTTGTGTTGCCGAGCGCAGCTTTTGCACCCCAATGTAAGGAAACACACTGCCCATCAGATATCGCGGGGTACACCCTTGTATACTCAGGTAAAACAGTAGTCCACAAAATACACATAAAGTCTCATCTCTCTTTTTTTTTAAATTCTTTATTCATGTTCAAAAAATTCAATTGTGCAGACAAGATGATGCATTTACATAAAATATTAACACAATAAACTTAATAGAATAAAGACTAGACTTATTTTCCCCCACTCATTTTTCAATTGATCAACATCTCATAAAAAATATCTACAAACAACCTATCTATACCTCTTAACCAATGCCAAAACATGCCCCCCCTCCCCCCTCCCCGGATATGTATGTTTTTCTCATTCATATAAATAAATCAATCTTTACAATATTTAGTTAATGGTTCCCAAACTTCCAGAAAATTTTTATAATATCCCTTCTGAATGGCCATAAACTTTTCCATTTTAAAGACATAACATAGGGATTCCCACCAGAATGAATAATGGAACGTGCTCCCGGAGGCTGTGATAGGCCAGAGCACGCTACAGGGGTTCAAGGAGGGTCTAGATAGGTTCCTAAAAGAAATGGGGATTGAGGGGGTACAGATAGAAGTAGAGGTAGGTTATAGGATTAGTCAGAAACCACTTCACAGGTCATGGACCTGATGGGCCGCCGCGGGAGCGGACCGCTGGGCGCGATGGACCTCTGGTCTGACCCAGTGGAGGCAACTTCTTATGTTCTTAATCTATCCCAATTTTTCCAATTCTATAAAATAAGCTGCATGGCAACCCCCATCATTATAAACAAAAAGTTTGTTATTTTTTGCCGAAATTTGACTTTTTGCCCTCATAGATGTTCCAAATAAAATGGTATCGTATGATAGTGCCACTGGATTCTCTAATAAATTATTAACTTGATCCTAAATAGATCTCCTGAATTTTAGTATCAAGAGACAATAGTATAGTAAATGATCCAACGTCCCAACTTCCAGATGACCAGTGCCAGCATCTATTAGACTTGGAACTATCTACTCTATGCAAACGAACTGAGGAGAGGAGTGACCTAGTGGTTAGAGCTGTTGTCTCAGCACCTTGAGGTTGCGAGTTCAATCCCAGCCTACTCCCTGTGATTCTGGGCAAGTCACTTAAACTTCTATTGCCCCAGGTACCACAGCTAGACTTGAGCCTGCCAGGGCAGATAGGGAAAACACTTAAGACTACCTGATTTACTATTCATTGTAGAGTAAACCACTTTGGGTGAATTTCTTCATGAAAAGGCTAATAAATCCCAATAAATCAATCTAGTCATGGAGGTCAATATCCTAAGGAAGCTTGCGCTTTTAGGTAGGTGTTTGATTTGTATAATAGGAAATCTGGTTCTGATTCACTTTCACTAGCTCATAAAAAAAAATTATAAATCATAGTTGCGATATATAGACATACAAGGTACCTGATATGCAGCAAAAGTGGAACACTTCCATCCACGAAAGAAACCAACGAATGTAGCCAACCTTCAGCCTCACGATGAGCCGATATATAATTGTCCACAAATTTATTTATAGTTTACTTACAGCCTTTGACCCATGTGATTCAAGAAATAGAATTTTCATATTATATATATGTTGACAATGTACAGAGTTTTTGTCCGTTATCTGGCAATGAACAGGAGACCATTGAAAGGCCGAATCATTGTTTATCCGAGGTTGAATCGTAGTTGAGGGGGAAACAGGTTAACATTATATCACACTAAAACTGATTTATTATGGCTCCAGTGACTGAGTACAGACGGTAAGTCCTAAGATCTTTTTTTTTTTTTTTTATCTCAGATATGTTAGAAGAACTGAACGAAGGATTAGATTAGACTCTTGAGTGTTATTTTGATATTTAAATATGCAGAGGCTGATTTGAGCTGTAGTTAAAGCATGCTTCTACCCTGTTTGAAGAAACAAGAAACAATGTGGAGAAATGATGTTCCTGAGATGGACTTTAATGATATTAAAATAATATTAAAACTTGGCAAACTACATAACCACATAAAAACCTCTAGGACTCAGTCCGCTGAAAAGCTTTGGGTCAGTTTATTTTTGACTGGCATATTTACCCACACATCTATACCATAGGACTTCATAGGGGCCCTTGAAGAAGACATTCTGTCGAAACACGGACCGTGTTGGGTCCAGGGTCCAAAGCTTTTCAGTTGGCTGAGTCCTAGAGGATTTTATGTGGTTTGCCGAGTTCTAATATTATTTTAATATCAATAAAGTCCATCTCAGGAACATCATTTCTCCACATTGTTTTTTTTGTTTCTCCTTGGAATTGTCTGTGGAGATAATTGGGTCAATTCTCTTGTTTTCATCTACCCTGTTTGGACAATTTGCTTCATGCAATCATATATTGCTGAAGCTAAATTGGTGAGGTTGGTACATGCCCTAGTCTTGGAATACTTTGACCATTCTAAAAATCATTTGGAGACTTGGCCTGTAACACAAACTAAATTATATAATCATACGTTGCAAGTGCTATATATCTTAACTGGCTGCTAGTAATGCAGAAAGATGCATTAAAATGAAATTTTCAAAATGCTGCCGGGTCGATAATTCCTTAGCGCGTGGTCTCTGGTCTTTTACAGCTATTGCTGCCTTTTGGCTGGAGTCCGTTGCTATTTGCAGACCCTGGTGGGCTATACCCTCCCCTTGCAGGTTGAAGGGATTCTCTTTCTGGCCAAGGGCCATCTGGGAGGGCTTTCTGCGGGCGATAGTTTGCTTATCCGCAAGGGATATATTGTGGGGAAGAAGTGGAATTATGAATCATTGGCTTCAGGACTCCCCCACCCACCATTTGGTATTGGCGCAATAAATTCCATCTATTAATGATGTGGGAATCTATGTCAGCTCGGTTTTCTCGACATTGCAGTAAGATTTTCTTGTCAGTTTGGCCATCTTATTTAGAATCTTTACCCCCTCTGATCAAAAGTCAAGTTGTTAATAGGTTACGGAAACCAGTGGTACCATTCCTGCCAGTTGGTTGAGGGTGGATTGGGAGGTGGTTGTGGGTGGGAGGTGAAGGGGAGGGAGGGGGGGAGTTTCAGTAGGGTGGGGATTGGCCGAGTCCGGGTTATAAGAACCTAAGCCTGGACTCTGATTGTCTTATCCTGTTCCATTTGTTAGCTGTTCTTTGAGGTACAGTACTCCCCTGAAATTCGTGGGGATTCCATTCCAGGAACCCCCGCAAATTTTGGAAAAACTGCAAATGAGGTTTTTCACCTGTCAAAAGGCAGAGGAGGCAGGAGAGGGCAGCTGGAGAGGCAGGAGAGGGCAGCTGGAGTGCCGGCGGATGAACAAAATCGCTTGCGGTCTGCTCCGACCGCCTCTTCCTGTAGTAAAGTCAGGCTACACCAATCAGTAGCTGCTCCTGATTGGTGTAGCCTGACTTTGCTACAGGAAGAGGCGGTCGCATCAGACCCACGAATGAGCGAGTCAGCGATTCGCGAACCGCGCATTAGCGGGGGAACACTGTATATTGGAAAATGCTGTATCTGCTGGTTTGTTTGTATCTTGCCTTTTCTAATAAGCAGTTTTGGAAAAAAGAAAGAAAGAAAGAAAGAAATTTTCAACTCAAAATATTTAAATATGTGTTGAATGATTCGTTCTTCTCAGAGAAGCCCATTGCAGACTGAAGCTGGTAGAGCCGTAAAAGTGTATTTTTACGGATTACTCTCAACAGTTGAAATTTCCATCATGATGATTTGGAGTCAACTGATAAAATTTTACTGTTCCCTAAGAAACGTAGGGCCTGGTTGTTTGTTGCTGCATTTGATTAGGGAAAACTTAATTAACCAATACAGTCAAACCTTGGTTTGCGAGCATAATTCGTTCCAGAAGCTTGCTTGTAATCCAAAGCACTCGTATATCAAAGCGAATTTCCCCATAGGAAATAATGGAAACTCAGATGATTTGTTCCACAATCCCAAAACTTTAATACAAAATACTATACGTACTTGTATTGCAAGACTTCACTCGTTTAGAACAGTCACTACACTACAACGTCAGAGAGAGAAGAACCATCGGCTCAGCTGTGATGATGTGACGCGTTCAAGTTCAAGTTTATTAATATTTGATTAATCGCTTAATCGATTTGCTAAGCGATGTACAAAATCATAAATTAAAAATACAAATACAAATAAGGACAGATCGAATGACACATATTTAACAAAAAACCAAATGATAAATATTTAACAACAAGACACACTTGAGTTGGAAGGAGAGGGGGGGAAGTTACAAGTTTTTCATATTGAAGAGAAAACAAAAAAGGAAAAAACAAAAGGGGACGGGGGAATTGTAAAAATCTAAGTATAAAAAACAATTCTAAAATTTAAATGTTAAAAGCGTCTTTAAAAAGATGGGTTTTTAGATATTTTTAAAAAGAGGTGGGGTCTTTTTCATTTTTAGCAAGACTTTGCTCGTTTAGAACAGTCCCTACACTCCCGCAGCGTCAGAGAGAGAAGAACCATTGGCTCAGTTGTGATGATGTGACGCGTGTATACTGTATGTATGTGTATTGTAAGACTTTGCTCATTTCAAACAGTCACTACACTCCTGCAGTGTCAGAGAGAGAAGAACCATCAGCTCAGTTGTGATGATGTGACGCGTGTATACTGTATGTATGTGTATTGCAAGACTTTGCTCATTTCAAACAGTCACTACACTCCCGCAGCGTCAGAGAGAGAAGAACCATCGGCTCAGTTGTGATGATGTGACGCGTGTATACTGTATGTACTCGTATTGCAAGACATTGCTTGTATATCAAGTTAAAATTTAATCAAATGTTTTGCTTGTCTTGCAAACCAAGTTACTTGCAATCCAGGGTTTTACTGTAATTGGGTTTCATATGAACCATCCCCAGATCTTGTAGAGCTGAAGCATTGCTAGTTATGCTCTTTTTATATTTAAAGAATATTATGAATTTATTTCTTTCTTGCTGAAATCTCTGACTTCTCCACTGCCTTTACCATCATAATTTTTGGTACATTCACACTCTTTCCCATACCCCCAGTTTTATTAAGGTGCGCTATTCGTTTTAGCTTGCGCTAAATATACACACACACTAACTGCTAACATGTCCATGGACTAACATGCATATGTTAGTGTTTAGCAAGTGGTTAGTGCACGCTAATATTTAGTGCGCACTAAAAGGCTTAGCGCACCTTTGTAAAAGGAGCCCATAGGGGGTTAACGCGTGCAACTTTTGATCACACGCTAACCCCTGCGCTGGCCAAAAACTATCGCCTGCTCAAGAGGAGGCGGTAGTGGCTAGCGCGTCCGGCGGTTTAGTGCGCGCTATTGCACGCGTTAAACTGCTAGCGTGCTTTTGTAAAAGGAGCACATAGTCTTTATCCTTTTAACAACGTGTCCTCTTCTCCATTCTCAGTACGTTATACTGCCTGAACATAAGCCTTTGATTTTGACAGCCCCTCCACTCTATCACTTCCCCACCCTCAGTCTCTCATTACTACCCGAGCTCTATAGTATACTCTGTACCAACTTCATAATACCACCTCCCATGTCACGGTATTATCTTCATCATTGCAGCTCCTCCCTACTAACTTGAAGAAAGACCTGGCGCAGCTTGAAGAATGGTCTGAAATTTGGCAGCTAAAATTCAATGCTAAGAAATGCAAGGTCATGCATTTGGGCTGCAAAAACCCGAGGGAACAGTACAGATTAGGGAGTGAAGAGCTTATGTGCACGACAGAAGAGCGGGACTTGGGAGTGATTGTATGTGATGATCTTATGATGGCCAAACAAGTTGAAAAGGTGACGGTGAGAGCTAGAAGGATGCTAGGGTGCATAGGGAGAGGTATGGCCAGTAAGAAAAAGGAGGTATTGATGCCCCTGTATAAGACTCTGGTGAGACCTCATTTAGAATATTGTGTACAATTCTGGAGGCCGCACCTTCAAAAAGATATAAAAAGGATGGAGTTGGTCCAGAGGAAGGCTACTAAAATGGTGCGTGGTCTTCATGATAAGGCATATGGGAACAGACTTAAAGATCTCAATCTGAATACTTTGGAGGAAAGGCGGGAGAGGTGAGATATGATAGAGACGTTTAAATATCTACGTAATGTAAATGCACATGAGTCGAGTCTCTTTAATTTGAAAGGAAACTCTGCAATGAGAGGGCACAGGATGAAGTTAAGAGGTGATAGGCTCCGGAGTAATCTAAGGAAATACTTTTTTACAGAAAGGGTGGTAGATGTAGGGAACAGTCTCCCAGAAGAGGTGGTGGAGACAGAGACTGTGTCTGAATTCAAGAGGGCCTGGGATAAGCACTTAGGATCTCTCGGAGAGAGGAAGAGATAATGGTTACTTTGGATGGGCAGACTAGATGGACCATTTGGCCTTTATCTGCAATCATGTTACAATCCTATATAATAAAACGCAAGCCGCACATACGCACTCCTATTTGCGTGTTCCATGATCAGTAGGTCTGTGGCCGCAGGAGTGCGCATGTGCGTGTGCGCTTATACGTCACAAGCCGGGACCGCAGCCAGACGCCGATCTCCGTTCCTCCAGTGGAGGGGGGGGGGGTCTCGGAGGAGAGGGATCGCGGCCGCTCAGCGCCCCCACCGAGGAGCCCAGCAACTTTCCGCCCCGGCTCTTAAACTGACCCCGCTGCTCGGGACCCGAGTCCTTTGCCGCCCCCCCTTCCCTTCCCACGGGGCCGACTACAAACCTGGCGATTCAAGCAGCGTGTGCAGCAGTCTTCACACGCTGCTTCGGGCCCTTCTACTGCCCTGATTTGCTCTGTCGCGTCTCTGATGATGTCATCATGGACGTGCCAGAGTAAATCAGGGCAGTAGAAGGACCCGAAGCAGCGTGTGGAGACTGCTGCACACGCTGCTGGAATCACCAGGTTTGTAGTCGGGATCGCGGGAAGGGAAGGGGGGTAGAGGAAACGCTAATGCTGCTGCACAGGGAACTGGTGTGGGGGGAGGGAAATGGAGGGGGAGGGGATGCTGCTTTGGACAGACAGACAGGGAGGAAGGGAGACAGAAAGAAAAGAAGAAAGACACAGGGGCAGGTGCACAGGGAACTGGTGTGGGGGGAGGGAAATGGAGGGGGAGGGAATGCTGCTTTGGACAGACAGACAGAGGGAGGAAGGGAGACAGAAAGAAAAGAAGAAAGACACAGGGGCAGGGAGATACACAGAAAGACAGACAGACAAAGGGGGCCAGGGACAGAGACAGACAGAAAGAAAGACAGCGGGAGTCGCGTCAGGAGGGGTGCAAGATGCGGCAGAGGGAACTTTTCCAATGAGTGCAACTGGGCGGCTGTCGGGAACCTCTGATCAGGGGCAGAGCAAGGTAAGTGTATCATAGGGATAAGAAGGAGGAGGGGGGGAGAAAAAGGAAGGGACGCCTACTGCTGGACAGGGGGAGAAGGAAAGAGGTGCTGATGGACAGGGGGGTGAAGAAAAAGGAAAGGAGGCCTAATGTTGGACAGGGGGAGAAGGAAAGAGGTGCTGCTGGACAGGGGGGAGGTAAAACAAAGGGAGAAGGGCTGCTGCTGCATAAGGAGAGCAGTGAAGGGGTGGTGGTGGACACAGGGGAGGTAAAAGGAAGGGAGAATGGACAGGGGGAGCAGGCAAGGGGTAGTGATGGACAGCCAAGGAAAAAGAAAGACAGAAAGAAAGAAAGCGACTAAGAAGAGAGAGAGAAAGAAATAAAGACACACACACACACACATATATTCTAGCACCCGTTAATGTAACGGGCTATAAGACTAGTGTTTCTATAACCATAAAGTACTACGACATCACAATTCAGGTGTTAAGAGCCTTAGCCTATAAGAAGAGGAGATGCAAATGTTAAGAGCCTTAGCCAATAGGGAGAGGAAGAGATAGTGGATGCTGCAGATGGGCCATTTGGCCTTTATCTGCCATCATGTTTCTATGTAACCAAACTCTTTCTTTCCCACCCCCCTTTTGATTCTGTATGTCCCTGGGCTATCTCAGTAGGTCCCTCAGTGCTTTATCATTTTAATTATAAAATGTGTAGGTCACACATCCATAAATATACCCTATGTAGGCTGCTTATGTAAACCAATCTACTACATGCCTGAGGCAGAAGCCATGTACGGAATGTGCACTTATAGTCAAAGTATTAGTTTCAAAAGAAGGCATGAACCTTTTTCATAACTTCTAATACAGGGGTCTTTAGGGAAAAATTATACAGGGGCAGAAAATAACATCTCTCCCAAAGTCACAGTTTAATTATTTTAATAGAGTCATAATTAAACTTTTGATTTAGTCATTGTTTGCTAATGAAAAGTACTTTGTGAAATTTCTGAGAAGACCAAATTATAGAAAGACTTCTATTCAAGTATTTTTTTAAATTAGCAAATACAGCTCACATTAGGAGTTTGATTGTGTCATGGCCGAGTCTGGCTTAGACATTTGACTTTAATTGCGTGTGCCCGATAGCTGAATATGTTACATTGGTGAGAATGGACACAACTTAGAGGAAAGGGTGAAAGAGCACAAGAGACGTTAGATTTGAAAACACAAAAGTCCTGGAGAAAGAAGACTGCTGGTGGCCGAGAAGAATCAAAGAGGCAATAGAAATTGCAAGACACCCCAATAACTTCAATGCAGATAAAGGGCTCTCCATAAATAAAGCATGGCAACCTCTCATCCAAAAGAAACTTACCCCCCCCCCCCCACACACACACACTTTTACTAATCCGCAATAATGGTTATTAGCGGCTATCGTGGTTTAGTAAAAGGGGAGGGGGGTTAGTGCAAGAAGGACTTGGGCCGAGGACAAATGCCTTTTCCCTCCATCTCACAAGTCCCAGCCTCTTTGCTGACACTCATCCTGGATTCCCAACAAACTTTCCCGCCAAAATTCAAATTCATGACCCAAAGACTTCCCTGTTCTCAATCAAGTCAGCCCAACAAACTTTCCCACCAAAATTCAAATTCATGTCCAAAGACTTCCCTGTTCTCAATAAAGTCAGCCCAACAAACTTTCCCGCCAAAAATTCAAATTTCCTGATCCACAGACTGCCCTGTTCTCACTCAGGTCCATGGACCCACTATCTATCTTTCTATCTATCTATATAAAGACACACTGCAGACCTCACAGCATACCTTGAAGAAAGCTACAGCATGATGGTTGAAACATCGGTTCTTTCTACACAGATGTGGCGAGACCCGAAAACCTGCTACAATCATGACGCCAGCCGCGGAAGCCTAAGCAAACAGCTGAATGTCTGGCAGAAAGAGAAGCTCGTTCTAAGAACAAAGCGTAGGAACCAGTTTCTCCTCAACCATATGCAGGCAGGCTCCTTACGGAAGGCATGTGTAGGGACAAATGTTTGCAGAGGCCAGGTAGAAACACTTCTCTCTTCTCAAAATCCACCACATTCCATTCCTCTTCCATTTTCTGTTTCTACCACTCCTTGCTCCAGTCTCATTTTCCTTGTTGTTTTTCTTATTCTGTGCAACTGGAGTAGCATTTTTTAAAATCTCTTCAGATGCCATCTGAAAAAGGGAAGCCCGGCACAAACCGTGCGGTGGCTCCTTGTGACCTTGGGCAAGCCGCTTAACCTTCCAGGTGCAAAGTTTTCAAGCCCTCCAGCAGCAGGGAAATAGCTGATGTAGCTGAATGTAACTTGTCTTGATCTGCAGCTGGAAAAGGCAGGAGGCAAACACAAATAATTAAATCATTAAATTATGTGACGGTTAACTTCTTTCCACTGTTCCTACATTCTTTTTTCACTTTTGCACCTTGTATAAAAATCAGTCTAATATTTATCATATTTTATTACAATTAAACAAGAGCATGTGTACTTCTGAAAGATGCAACCATATGTACGAGTACTGAGTAGTCAGAGGGTTTTTAAAAATTTTTTTATTTGTAGCATTTATAAACCACTTATAGTCTCACGACTCTAAGTGGTTTACATTCAGGTACTCAAGCATTTTTTTCTCTCTGTCCTGGCAGGCTCATACTCTATTTAATGTACCTGGGGCAGTGGAGGATTAAGTGACTTGCCCAGGGTCACAAGGAGCAGCAAGGGATTTGAACCCACAACCTGAGTGCTGAGGCTGTAGCTCTAACCACTATGCCACACACTGCCACCCCCTCCAATTACTTCAGCAGGCTTCTGATGCGAATGCTGGGCTCCCCGTTACTCTGCTCCAGTTCAGTGGTTCTCATCCCACTCCTTAAGAGAGAGCACCTAGCCCATTTGGTTTTCGGGATAACCACAGTTAGTATGCAGGAAATATTTTGCCCGGTAGCAAATCTCAAAGAGGATGGTCCTCTTTGAAATCCTGCGCAAATGCTGCGCAAAGTCCACGAGTAAGAGGTACCGCTGGCCCTTGTCCCAAAGCGGATAGCGTAGCTGGTTTTTCAAGAAAGGTTTGCACAATTTCCTGGAGGAAAAACCATCTTGGTGGTAGCCTACGGTAATAGCTTCTCCCAAAATAACTACTTATACCTACAGACATAAATAACTTTCTCTTTCCGTTCACCCAACCATCCTTCTACAAATTTCTCTTCTTGTCGTTTCCTCTTGTCTCCTGTTTTTCCCAGTTTTTAAAAAAATTTCCAGTTCATCTTTCCTTCACTATTCTCATCTGTTTTCATCTGTTTTTCCTCCAGATTTTTCCATTACTTTTCTTTTTGCAGGTAAGGGAGAAGGGAGACAGGGGAACTAAAGCTGCCTGAACTTGTGAAGCGCATAAATCCATATATAGATACAGAGGCAAGTTAAAACAAGAGACGTAATTATCTTATATAGTCAATTCCCTATATCTAATGTACTGAAACCTGGGTAAGAGTAGTCAATAAACGTGCCTCAGTCCTTCATATCCACGGTACAAAAAATTTTTGAAAAGCATGAAATTTGGAACTCCAGATTCAGAAATTATTTCCTTCTTACTGAAAGGCATAAGCCTAGAAACAAGGTCTGTTCACGTTTCCTAGTCTGAATTCAGTTAACTGACAATTTAACCTAAAAATCCTTTTGAATTTTCCACCTGTACGGCTGTAAATAGAGACTGACAGTTTATTTTCACATCCTGGTGGGGGTGGGGTGGGGAGGGGAAAAAAAGGCATTTGAAATAAATACTTTTAGGAGCATGACAGTCCACAGACATGCGGTCGATGGTACGTAGCAATCTCTGGTAGCTGTCACACTCGGTGATCGGTCTGTTACAAATACAAACAGTACGGATTTCTTATCAAATGTAAAACCACCACTGCTCTTTCTTAAACGGTTACCACTAGCATAAAATTGACATTGTGAATTGCGGATGACACTGAAATGTCTGCCTTGTAATTGATCTGTGCTTAGGAGGAAGACGTGCCTTGTACTACCTCCATGTCAACGGCTCCCTCCAACAGACTCCCCAGCACCCACAGTGGTAAATTGTTATAAATGACTGAGCAGTGTAAGAAAATACTTGAGTCATATCAGTTGTATATTTCCAGTCCTCTAAAGTGTCAGTTTTAATTTCTGGGGATTTATTACTATGCGCCGAAAAAAGCCATTGGAAGCTATAGAAGTTGTTGGGGTTTTTTTGTTTTTTTTTCTGGAAAATAATAAATGTTGTATCTCGCTGTAGTGCAATGAAGTTCTGGAAACCGCTTTTGCCATCCCAAAGTTGGCAGAAAACAGAAGAGAGATTGGCATGTTAACAGGATTTCATTCTCTTCTGCTAACCCAATGCCATTTTATACCAGAAGTCTGCTACTAAGAACCTCTCCTGGGTGTGAACACCAGGCTATAAATCCCAGACATGAAGATAGGATTCCAAGAAAGACAGCATCCCGACTCATTGTAATTTCAATTCAATACATCATCTCTTTCTACTAATTAAAACAGTCAATCATCACAAGGAATGTTCAACTTTGAGAGCACAAAATTAGAGGATAGCAATTCCAGATCGCTTGTGTGCTGTCCTATTAGGGAAGTGCTATAGCTGGCCCTGGAGACCGAGGACTGGTAGATTCCAGAAATCAATGGATGAGGTTCAAAGAAATGATACATTTACCAAGCATCCTATATAATAAAACGCTAGCCGCGCATGCGCACTCCGACCTGCGTGATCTGTGATCCTTGATCCGTAGGTCCGTGGCCAGAGTGCATATGCGGTGGCTAGACAAAGCGGGAGAAACAGACTCCACTCAGAGACGGCATTGACACAGACAAAGTGCTGCACAGGTACTGGAGGGGGAGAGCTTCTGCACATATCCTCCCGGCGACATAACTTAAATAACAAACCTCCCTCCAGCGTTGGCAGCCGCAGCACGTTAAACAGGATGCTTCCCGACTTTCTCCTGCCGTTGAGTCCCTCTGCCGCGTCACTAATGATGTCATCAATGACACGACACAGAGACTCAACGGCAGAAGAAAGCCGCGAACCAGCCTGTTTAGCGTGCTGCGGCTGCCAACGCTGGAGGGAGGTTTGTTATTTAAGTCATCTTGCCGGGAGGGTCGCAGAGTCAGCGGGGGGTTGGGCTGGGAGGGGAGAGAACCGTCTGCCTCGGGTGCTTCAGGCAGCAGCAGCGTTTACAATTCGCTGCTGTTGCGGCTTCAGGCCTTCCTCTCTGGCCGGTCCTGCCTACTTCCTGTTTTCATGAACACAGGACCCGCCAGAGAGGAATACCTGAAGCCAGCAACAGCAATGAATTGTCAATGCTGCTGCTGCCCGATGAAGTAGTTGAAGGAGGAAAGTGAGCAGAGGGGGAGAGAATGGCTTGGAGGGAAGAACAGATGACAGGGCATGGAGGGAAGGAAGACGGTATGCCAGACCAAGGGAAAAGGAAAGAGGAGATGGAGAGAGGCCATATGGGACAGAGAGAGAGGGGGCGCACACTGGATGGAAAGAGAAGAGAGGGCAGTGAATGGAAGGGGCAACATAGAGGGTCAATAGTATTCTAGCACCCGTTAATGTAACGGGCTTAATGACTAGTACCATATAGTTTCTTAAAATCCTGCAATTTTCTACAAGGAATCATTGCAGCTTACGATAAGATTTGGGATCAGTTCTTACATTAACAATTAGATTCTAGAGAGCATATTAGATAACGATCAGCCATTATAAGGAGAAAAGATAAGTCTTTAACATTCTCATGAAGCTGTAATAGGAGGGGACCTGACGCAAGGACAGGGGAAGTCTATGCCAGATTCTGGGGACCAGGGATGTCAAGGCGGTCTCAAATAGTTTTTTTTTCCTGTTGAACATGATGAGGGGAGGGGAAGGTCAGCTTAAGGCGTTGCATCTTTCTTGTGCTAAGGAAGAAATAAGGAATCTTGATGTCTGATACTAGGTCTGCCAGATTTTCACCATGAATCGCTTTATAGACCGGGCAGGTGATCTTGAAAAGAATTCCCTTTTTCATTGGTGGCCAGTGCAGTTCTCCCAACAGTAGGCTAGCCCTCTCGAACTATAAGTGTTAAAATGAGATACATCAGAATCAAATCATTGCTGGACTGTGAAACCCCTTGATGATACTGAACAAAGGTCCAAGATTAGTATTAGAGCCTTTGGAAGGGTTTCAGAACCGAGAAATGCAAATATTCCAGTGTCACTATTCTTGACTTTGGTCTTCGAACTGTAATGCATTTTAGGCCTTGGTGTTATCTATCTTGAGCAACGATTAGCTTAACTAGTAATTGTACTATTTTATATTCGTTGATTATTCCTCTCATTCAATCAAGTTCCCAGAGCCAATAGCAGTTTAAAAAACACTCAGATTTGCAAGGCATAAGATGGGTCGTATCAAGTTTGAAAAAAAATGGTGATTTATTAATGTATGTTGATGTAAGTACAACACTGATTATAGGCTTGTTTGGTTCACATTCTAGCGGCATTCATTTGGGGATGAGTTATCGCTGAGTCCATAGTTTCTTATTTTTGGTGAAGAAAAGAGTAAGACACAGCTCTACTTTTTGGGATCTGCTGAGGAACATAAGAACATAAGAATATGGAAAAAAAACTGTACAATGGCCTTCTAGCCACACAGGCAGCAAAACTAGACCACCAACTCTCCAATCTACTAATTGCGAGCCCAGACTACAAAACTTTCAGAAAAGAAATAAAATCCCTGCTATTCAAGAAATCCATGAAGACTAACTAACACCGTATGAAACATTTCAATCCTCTGAAGCAACCTGGTCTACTCTGTAACACCTCTGGACATGTTCAGAAATCCTCTTCTGTAATCCACCTTGAACCGCAAGGTAATGGCGGAATAAAAATCACTAATGTAATGTAATGTAATACTGGGTCAGACCAATGATCCATCAAGCCCAGTAGCCCGTTTTCACGGTGGCCAATCCAGGTCACTAGTACCTGGCCAAAACCGAAAGAATAGCAACATTCCATGCTACCGATCCAGGGCAAGCAGTGGCTTCCCCCATGTCTTAATAACAGACTATGAACTTTTCCTCCAGGAATTTGTCCAAACCTTTCTTAAAACCAGCTACGCTATCCCCTCTTACCACAACCTCTGGTAACGCGCTCCAGAGCTTAACTATTCTCTGAGGGGAAAAAATATTTCCTCCTATTTGTTTTAAAAGTGTTTCCCTGTAACTTCATGGAGTTAGTCATTGTAATTTTTGATGAAGTGAAAAATTGATCCACTTGTACCCGTTCTACTCCACTCAAGAGTTTGTAGACTTCGATCATATCTCCCCTCAGCCGTCTCTTTTCCAAGCTGAAGAGCCCTAACCTTTTTAGTTTTTCCTCATACGAGAGGAATTCCATCCCCTTTATCATCTTGGTCGCTCTTCTTTGAACCTTTTCTAGTGGCCGCTATATCTTTCTTGAGATAAAGAGACCAGAATTGAACGAATGACTGATGGGCCACCGTTGGAAGCAGAATGATGGGCTGACAGGACATTAGAGCTGACGCAACTTGGCATATCTTTTGTTTTTATGAACTAAACTACTGCATACAACCAAAGTTGTTGGTGCTATTAATTTTAAGACACTTAACAATGTATTCAGACTTGAAATATATTTATATATTAACCTTTTTTCCGTGAAGAGATTCACCCAAAGTGGTTTACAATACGTTGAAAGTAATCAGGTGCTCTTAAGTATTTTTCCCTATCTGTCCCGACAGACTCACAATTTAACTGTGGTACCTGGGGCAATGAAGGGTTAAGTGACTTGCCCTGAGTCACAAGGATCGGGCTGGGATCCCGCTCACAACCTCAGGGTGCTGAGCCAGGAGCTCTAATCACTAGGTCATGCTTTCCCTCCATGATCTACAACAAAGCGATTTTCATGGCACTATTAAGAACCAAATTTTCCACAATCCTTTCCGCCTTCCACGTGAGACGTACGACCAAACAATCTGTATTATAGATGTTATGGAAATGGCACATCGAGTCGCGTGTTTCTTCCATAATTCCCCTTACTGGGCCTAATCCTTGATAAGTATCATCGTATGCAAAGGTTTATGGCAGTGAAGGAAATATTCATTCTAATTTATATTTAACATTCCACAGAACTTTATTACGTTTTGTGTAAGAGTTTATATCTTTAAAAAAAAAAAAAAAAAAAGTCTGTATTTAACTTCAAGCCCTAGTAAACATCTTGCTTATGTTGTTTTGTACTTCCTTATTTGACTATTTCAGTTTAATTTCACAGTTCATATACCTTAAAGTCTGGTTTTGTCCCCCCTCCTTCTGAGCTAGAGAGTGGAATGGTTGAGAGTCTCTTTCTTGTTCTCTGTAGTAGTAAACCCCCAATGCTGTTGGTTGTGCCGTCTTCGCCAGTGGAGAGCATGCCCAGTGCTTTTCCTCTGAGCCTTCTACAGAAGTTAAAAAAAAAGTATTTATTGATTTGATTAAAACCTGGAAGTCCAAAGGTGTCAAGGTGGCGTATAGTTTGGTATAGCAAACTTGAGTTTATACCCATTGCAGTAGAGGGTTGAGCGGCTTTGCCCAAGATCACAAGGAACTGCACTAAGATTTGAACCAGGACCCTTTCGTCCCCAGGCGGTTGGCGAAAGCATCAGGTTACTCCTCCATGCCAGAAAATTAATTAGGGGTCTCAAAGTCCCTCCTTGAGGGGCGCAATCCAGTCGGGTTTTCAGGATTTCCCCAATGAATATGCTTTCAATGCATATTCACTAGGGAAATCCTGAAAATCCAACTGGATTGCGGCCCAGTAATTACAGGGCGGAGCAAAATCTAGATAAATTTAAGGGCAACCTTAAAAGCTTCTTATTTAAAGACACTAATGATTGCTAATCGATCTCTGGCTCCTTTATTGCCACATTCTGTTTTTTTACTCATATTCAACATCAATATGATTTCTCCTACTTCCCTTTTGTTTTTAACCTTAATTGTACTCTCTTCTTTTAAAATTGTATTTCTCCCCACTTTCCTATTGTTTTCATGTAAGTAAAGTTGTGTCTTAAGTCCGTTGATTGTTCCCCATTTTAATTTTTATTGTCAAACGCTTAGAGGGGCATAATCAAAAGGGGCGTCAAAGTCTGTTTTTGTCTAAGTCGCAAGTTGTCCAAAGTAAAAAACAGCCTAGAACACATTTTCGAAAAATACGTCCAAAAGTTATTTTGTTTCAAAAATCGTCTAACTCAGTGATTCCCAACCCTGTCCTTGAGGAACACCAGGCCAATCGGGTTTTCAGGCTAGCCCTAATGAATATGCATGAGAGAGATTTGCATATGATGGAAGTGATAGGCATGCAAATTTGCTTCATGCATATTCATTAGGGCTAGCCTGAAAACCCAATTGGCCTGGTGTTCCTCCAGGACAGGGTTGGGAACCACTGGTCTAACTATACGTCCTGCCGATCTGATCGTCCAAGTCGCTAAATCGTCCATCTTTATACCACATTTTCGTCCAACTTTTAGTCCAAGTCAAAAATGCCTAGAACAAGCCCTGTTGGACGTGGGAGGGGTCTGCAAAGTGATAGACTGAACACCCAGACATGGCACCTAAATAGTGGGGTACCTTACAGGGCACTGCTGTGAACTTCACAAAAAGAGTGCCATGTCATCATCTCACTACAGCTCCCTTATAGGTCATGGTGAGCCCCCCCAACCACCTCCAGAATCCCCAAGACCCACTTATCTACCACCCCAATAGCCCTTATGGCTGCAGGAGCCACTTATATGGCAGTACAAAAGGGTTTGGGGGTGTATAGGGAAGTGCACCTGTTTAACTATCAATGCAGTGATTACAGGGACTTATGAGCATGGGTCCTCCTCTCTATGGGTCCCTAACCCAACTTCAAGATGGCTTAAGCTGCCTCTGTGCTGAACGACTAGGCTTTCCTATGCCAGGCTGCCAGGTGATGATGTTTTGGAGGCTGAATTTTAAAGGTGTGATTACGATTTTTATGGAGTTGGGGGGAGTCGGTGATCACTGGGGTAGTGTGTGGGGGTCTGTATTATGTGTTTGCAGTGCTTATCTGGTGACTTTAGGTGGTTTTTTTGTGACTTAGACCATGTTTTAAATGGTCTAAGTCACAACGTCCAAGTTTTGTCTATGCTGGGCTGTATAACTTTCGGATATACATGCTGTACGACTAAGTCTAAGCCGTATCACATCCCGCCCAACTCCCGCCCTCGACACTCATCCTGAAACGCCCAATTTAGCTTTGGTTGTTCAGTGGCACTATGAAGGACTAGGTCGTTTAGAAATAGGTCCAAAATCCGTTTTCATTATCGGCACTTGGATGTATTTTGACAATGTTCGTCCAAGTGCCAACTTAGGCTGGTTTTTGGATGTTTTTATCTTTCGATTATGGGCCCCTTAGTATTTATGATTAGCGTTTTATCAAATTTTAATAAACTTGAAACTAAAATATCCCCTTAAACCATATTTTAATGTTTTGGTTTCTAGCATGGAATAGTGGTTAGAGCAGTCCAGTATAACCTATGAGAAAGGAGTGAGAGGAAGCAGTGAAGCTGGAATTAGAGAATGGCATGGGGGACAAATTTTTCCCTGTCCCTGCAGGAACTCAATTTCTCCATCCCTTCCCCACGAGTTTTGTCGCTGTCCCTGTCCCATTCCTGTAAGCCAGGGGTGTCCAATGTCGGTCCTCGAGGGCCGCAATCCAGTCGGGTTTTCAGGATTTCCCCAATGAATATGCATTGAAAGCAGTGCATGCACATAGATCTCATGCATATTCATTGGGGAAATCCTGAAAACCCGACTGGACTGCGGCCCTCGAGGACTGACATTGGACACCCCTGCTGTAAGCTCTGCCTTAACCACGCAAGCCTTGAACACTTATGATTTTAAAGTGTTTGATGCTTGTGCAGATGAGGACAGAGCTTAGGCATTGGTGGAATGAGGCATTATGACATCACAATCTGAGCTCTAGAATGTTGCTACTTATGATTCTAAAGTGTTTGAGGCTTGTGCAGATGAGGACGGAGCTTAGGCATTGGTGGAATGAGGCATTATGACATCACAATCTGAGCTCTAGAATGTTGCTACTTAGGATTTTAAAGTGTCTGAGGCTTGTGCAGATGAGGACAGACCCCTGGACTCATCCAACCAATCAGGTTTTCAGTTTATCCACGGTGAATATGCATGAAGTAGATTTGCATATAACAGAGGCGGTGCATGCAAATTTATCTCGTGCATATTCATTGTGAGCATCCTGAAAACTGGACTGGCTAGATGTGTTTCACAGACTAGGTTGAGAACCCCTGGTTCAGAGAATTTAGGGGTACATTTAGCGATCGTAATGGAAAGAGGAACTAGATGGAACTGATTTATAACAGAAAATGGCCAAAGTATATCATGCAAGAACTACAGCATTGCAAGTATAAAAATGTAGCCATTCAGTTTAACATAGTAACAGAGAACATAATGGCAGATAAAGACCAACTGGCTCCATGACTCTAGTTCTTACTGCCAAGGATATATTCCAGCTGCCAGTCATCTGATTGCAAACTATCATTTTTTATCCAAGCTCATTTTTGCTATCTTCCTCAATCATTCTTTACCAACTGGGAAACTCATCATACTTGGAGCATAACCTTGCATAGGTGGTCTAAGTTCATGCGTGCACAAAACGCTAGTATTTTACAAGAGGCTCTGTGAATGTTCATCCTTTTGTAAAATACATATTGCACTGTGAAAGAAGCACATTGATTTGGCACTATATACGACCCCACCGAAACCAGAATCACCAGGGGACTTGCATGGGCATGCAGTGCTACATGCATGAACAAGCTGATCTCTTATCATTTCTACATGGAAGTGGCACTGCCGACACATACACGTGATGGCGTTTGGAAGTCTGCTCACTTTGCAAACCTACACATGTGAATGTCACTAATTAGATGCAGAGGGCCAAATTCTATATATGGAACCTCCAAAAAATCAGCATTGACTAGAATGGCACTTAGCGTGATTCTGTAAAAGGCGCTTGCATCAAATAGAATCACGCCAAGCGCCAGTGTGTTACTTTTAGCCGCAACTATGTAGGCCAAGGAAAACCAGGCCTAAATACCTGAGCCTAGCATGTGTGCGCCTCAGGCACATTCTGCGAGTTAACACCCAAGATCTGCTCATGCTCCTCTCCTGGCCAGTTCCCCTTTTCAGATTCACACACTAGAACTGGCACCTAGCACTTTACAGAATACGCCTACCAAGATGTGCGTGTAACTTTTAATTAACACCAATTAGTATAATTTATAAAGTGTTAATTGCTAATTATCTGTGGCAATTAGAATTGGTAAACAATTATGTGGTGTATGCAAACCATAAGAACATAAGAATTGTTGCTGCTGGGTCAGACCAGTGGTCCATCGTGCCCAGCAGTCCGCTCATGTGGTGGCCCTTAGGTCAAAGATCAGTGCCCTAACTGAGTCTAGCCTTACCTGCGTACGTTCTGGCTCAGCAGGAACTTGTCTAACTTTGTCTTGAGTCCCTGGAGGGTGTTTTCCCCTATGACAGCCTCTGGAAGAACATTCCAGTTTTCCACCACTCTCTGGGTGAAGAAGAACTTCCTTATGTTTGTACGGAATCTATCCCCTTTCAACTTTAAAGAGTGCCTTCTCGTTCTCTCTACCTTGGAGAGGGTGAACAACCTGTCCTTATCTACTAAGTCTATTCCCTTCAGTCCCTTGAATGTTTCGATCATGTCCCCTCTCAGTTTCCTCTTTTCAAGGGAGAAGAGGCCCAGTTTCTCTAACTTCTCACTGAACCGCAACTCCTCCAGTCCCTTAACCATTTTTGTCGCTCTTCTCTGGACCCTTTCAAGTAGTACCGTGTCCTTCTTCATGTACGGCGACCAGTGCTGGACGCAGTACTCCAGGTGAGGGCGCACCATGGCCTGGTACAGCGGCATGATAACCTTCTCCGATCTGTTCATGATCCCCTTCTTTATCATTCCTAGCATTCTGTTCGCCCCTTTCACCGCCGCCGCCACACATTGCGCAAACGGCTTCATCGACATGTCGATCAGAACTCCACAATTGTTATTTAATTCTAATTTGAAGGGGAAAATAAGCAATAGAGGGTTATAAAGGATATTTCCTTAATCCCTCTATTCAAGGCTGGCTTAAATGTGCATGTGTAAAAAAATTGTATACGTGAAAAATTAAGTGTAAATCTCAACATGCAAATTGTCCCACAAACACATGTAAACCTCTTATGACATAAGGAATAAATGTATACAATGGCGTAGTGAGGGTGAGAAGTGCCAGGGGCGGTGGCGCCCCCTCCTCCCCCTCCCACTCCTCCCTGCTGTGCACCCCCCTTCTCTTTCCCTGTATCTCTAGTTCACCACCGCAAACAACAAGAACTTCCGCATGCTCCTCGTGACCCCGCCAGCTCTCCCTCTTACATCACTTCATATGCGCAGCGCCCGGAAGTGACGTTGGCGGGAGAGATGACGCGGTCGCAAGGAGCACGCTGAAGTTGTTGCTTTTGATGGCGAACAGCTAGAGGTACAGGGGAAGGGAATGGGGGGGTGCGCATGGCAATGGGAGGAGTGGGAAGAGGTGGGGAGGGTGAAAAGGAGGAGGGGTGCCGGCTCCCCCACAACCATGGCACCTGGGTGGACCGCCTCCCGCTCCCCCTTACTATGTCACTGCATGTATAGAGGTCATCTCGCACAAGCCCCGCCCATATCACCCTGAAACCACACCCCCTTGGCAAGCTACATGTAGAGAAGCTATACATGTGTCGATACAGGCTTTCTAAAATTAGGTTTTGCACATGAATGCAATATACACCTCTAAATACATGTATTTACACCTGTAAATCATCACTAAGGCTTTTAAAATCAGGGCAAAAGTGTTATTCTACACAGGCAACATATCAAGTAATTAGGCACAAGACAATTTGGTGCAAGACAGAAGCGCGCGGGGGGAAAAAGTAATTTTTAAAGAGGTCTGACGGGGGATTTGGGGTGGCAACACCCCCACTGTATTGGTTAGTGTTCGCGCTGCTGTTGGAAATTTCCATTATAGCGAAAACGGAACTTTTTCTTATTTTTTTCGGGAAAAGTTCTGTTTTCTCTATAATGTGTGGGGGGGGTTTCACCCCCCACACTCCCCCCCCCCCCCCCGCAACAGCAGTGCGAACACTAACCAATAAAGTGGGGGAGTTGCCACCCCAAACCCCCCAGTCGGAGCTCTTTAAAAATGACTTTTTCCCCCGCGCGCTTCTGTTTTGCGCCGAATTGTCGGCGCTGGATTGTCAGCGCGCTGGCATCTGGCGCACGATTATCCCGACACCCTTGGAACAAGCTGCCCGAATCCTACGGCGGGCACCGTCTCTGGCAGTGTTCAAGGCCCAGTTAAAAATCCCACCTCATTGAGAGTGTTTTCGACTCCTAACTCCTCTCGTCTTGGGTTCTGCATCCCCCAACTGTATATGTCATGTCTGTCTGTCCGAGTTAGATTGGAAGCTCCTCCGAGCAGGGACCGCCTATAAGTGTCAAAATGTACAGCGCTGCTTACGCCTTTCAGCGCTATAAAGTGATAAATAGTAGTAATAATAGTAATTGACAGCGCCACTGAAGTTAATTTGATTAATTAAAAAATGAAACAATTAAGAGTTCCACACAGGACTCAGGTCGGCGCCTAGCGATGCCTGTCGAGGCTCCCTCCGATGCTTAATGACGCCTACCTGAAAAGTAGGTTAGGGGTGGAGAATAGGCAGTCGTGTTAGATTTTGGTAAAAGAGGCCCGGTGAAACCTGGCCTAATATACCGGTGAGTACCTCAATGGCGCCCCACGACACCTAAGTCCACTTAGGCTCCGCTAAGCATGATTCTACAAGTGGTGCCTAGCGGTTGATTGACAACTGTGTGGAGCGGTGCCTACAATGTAGGTGTGCTTAGGTGGGGTTACCAGATGTCCGGATTTTTTCGGACATGTCCGTGGGTCCAGACGGCCTTTCAAAACCCGGCACTTTGTCCGAATTTTGAAAAGCCTCCTCTAAATTGCATCGGGCAGGAGGAAATCCACGCATGCGCAGATAAGTGGAACTGGGCGGGCCTGCGGTGGGTCTGGGGGGGGGATCTATGTTAGGCAACCCTATGCTTAGGTGCCATTTATAGAATTTGGCCCTTGGAGTCTAGTAATCTGGGACAATTTCTACAGCTTTTGGCCACAATTTCTTGGTCAAGTGATTCATTGTCCCTGAAAGGTACTGAAAAGATTCCTCACTGGCAAGGGTGTCTTGTAATTTTGTCCAGCCTCTTGAAGACACTATTTATGATGACGAAACATTTTTATTCCTCATGGCATCTTTTTCTGTCAAATTCTCAGATGTACAAAAACTCATGCGCAGGAATAATTCTCCAAGGGACAGCACCACCGATCCCAATATCTTTTTAATTTTTTTTTTTTTTTTTTAACAACAGGATAAAACTTCCAGTTATTTTGCTATCTGCACAGTTCAAGAGTTAATATGAAGGACAGCTTATAATATTTTGAGTTGTGCATTGGAGGCTAATGAGAAAACCTTAAAGAGATTTCCTGGGGATGCCGTGAAGGATCCCCCTTTGGGCTTTTGGTATTGGATATCTCAAATTCACATACCAGGGCTTCCTAAGTAAGCTGGTGATTTCATAGCTGGCCAAGTTTCCAGGATATCACCATAAATAGTCAAAAGATAACTCATATTCTCCCGGATCTACATATATATATAATTTTATCTCCTACAAATTCGTGGCAGGGATCCTGAAACCCAGGGGGGCTGTATGGGGTTATCAGGACAGGTTTGGGTGGTCCTGTCATGTGCTCTGATCCAATCTATTATTTTTTTGAGATTAATAAAGATGAAACGGTGCCATCTAACAATTCAAAGGACACCATTATCGTAATAGCACACTGACCAGCACAGCATGAAAAATAGGCAGGTTCAAAACCTCAACTCATTTTCAGCTTCCATAAGAAAAAAATTATTCTTGTTATCGTGGTCTGGTATGAAATGCCCAGTCGTAGAGGGATGGAATCGAATCCTTTGTACCAGCAAAGTCCCAGGTGCACCATGCACTGGGCAGAACTCTGGTTTACAATTTGGGATTAAAGTAAATCCTAGTATTTTTCTGCATGCCTGCCTGCTCCCTGTCTCCCAGAGACTGCCGGGTAACTGCCTATTATCCCATGGTTCCACTCCAATGCCCTCCCCAATAAAACTTTTCATATCCTTATAAACGAAGTAGATTGCCATGTTATAAACATTTACACTGCGCTAACAGATCATCTCCGCACATCAGAATTGGCTAAATTCCCTTTTCCAGATGAATATATCGAAGGAGATTAGAGATATGATAGCTTTTCAGATTGCTGAACCCAGAGAAATTAGTTTAGTGAGCATTTACAGAGGCTAAATTGGAACCATTAAATAGTGGATTAAATTGATGGTAGTTTCATTGTCTGTCCTTCGGTACTGCTGTAAAATCAATTAGCCGTCACTATTCCATTCTCCATATAGTGAGATTGTCAGCCTGGCTTGGAGCTGCAGAACCTCACAGCAGTGGCAAGCAGTGTGAAAATACACCTATTAGGTGATGTGGCATGAAATAACATCATAGAACAGAATGTCCCAGTGCGATTTACCCCTGCCTTATCTCTACTTTAACAGAAGGAGAACAGACAATGGTCGGTGGCGGCATTCTCGCTTAGAACTTTGTACACTGGTGTGATTTGGGGGCTGACAGATTTTCCCCTGTCCTCCCCACCAAGGGCCGTGTGTTTCTGCAGCCCCTAGTCCTTGGACTGACAATTGTCCCGTCCCCCCGTCCCCCGAGTGCCTTCTCCAGAGCAGGGAGTGAAAAGAGCCAGCGATTTAAAACAACAACTGGATTTTGGATGCTTTCTCATTGAAAGCAACTCCAATTTGCCACTCCTTTAGGGCTAGGGTCTCACATTATTCTGGACCTCAAGTGCTACAAACCTGCCGGTTTTCAAGATACCCTAATGAATATGTATATGAGATTTGCATGCCCGCTGCTCCATTGCATCCAAATATTCATTAGTGATATCCTGAGCACCCAATTGGTTTGTGGCCCTTGAGGACTGGAGTCTGAACCCAATGCCATAGAGTGCATCCCTGGTTTCCTTTATGGATATTGAATTTTGTTTATAAGTACTGCTCCACCTGCTGGGTAAGAAGAATAGCTCACTATTTTATTGATACAAGGTTTTCAGACTTGAGAATAGAAGATCTTTTAGTTGTCTGAGTATGACTGTTACAGTATACCCCATGCTTACCACTTTACTGTTTTTGAGAATGAGATCCTGCACAGTAGCAATAGAAGCTGATGCTCAGAATGTGTTCGAGCCTGTGTTATTGTCATTAGATAACAGAACAGCCAGTGCTTAATTATCACGTTATAATAAAGAGGAAACCCCACACTTTCCGCTCCATTCCGTCTTCCACTGTTTGTGAAGTAGACACGTGGACAAATGAATTTAAACAGAAATATGATCAAATCTAATCAGAATTGTGCTGAACAAATATCACCTAGAAAACCAGAAAACTACACTTTTGCTAAATGACTTTTAGCATGGGGATGGTTCTCAATAATAATAAAAATACCATGAAAGAGGAATTGAAAATAATAATAATAATAACTTTATTTTTCTATACCGCCATAGTCAGTCGACTTCTAGGCGGTTCACATTGAAAGAGGGCTGGACATTCAGCGAATTACAAATGCATGAGGGGAATGTTACAGAAGAAAAGGGTTGTAGGGGTGGGAATGTAAGGAGGGGTGAAGGGGTGTGTGTGTGAAAGTGAGAGGGGTAGGAATTGCCTGAAGATTGCTTAGGGTTTATAGGGGGAAAAAGCGTAGAGAGCGCGGATGGGTCTGTATCTCGAACGGAACAGAAGCTGCCTAATTCGGTAATCTTAGCATTTAAATTAAGTGTCATTTTTTTTTTTAATTAATTAATTAATTTTTTAAAAAAATTTATTCCATTTTCTATACCGTTCTCCCAGGGGAGTTCAGAACGGTTTACATGCATTTATTCAGGTACTCAAGCATTTTTCCCTGTCTGTCCTAGTGGGCTCACAATCTATCTAATGTACCTGGAGCAATGGGGGGATTAAGTGACTTGCCCAGGGTCACAAGGAGCAGCGTGGGTTTGAACCCACAACCTCAGGGTGCTGAGGCTCTAGCTTTAACCACTGTGCCACTCTGGAAATCAAAATGTATTAGAAGTGAGCCGAGTAAAGGACAATCAAGCCATTGTGACATCATTGATGAAGTTGGCTCTTATTGGAGGAATGAGGCATTGTGACATCACAGTATCAGCTCTGCTTACCAGAAACTTTTCATACTATTTATTCAGTTTTCTATACTGATCTCCCAGGGAAGCTTAGAATGGTTTACATGAGTTTATTCAGGTACTCAAGCATTTTTCCCTGTCTGTTCCGGTGGGCTCACAATCTATCTAATGTACCTGGGGCAATGGGGGGATTAAGTGACTTGCCCAGGGTCACAAGGAGCAGCGTGAGATTGAACCCACAACCTCAGGGTGCTGAGGCTGTAGCTTTAACCACTGCGCCACACTCTCCCCCCATTTGTGCACTAAGGTTTCAGAATACTACCACGTTACGTGTGTGAATGTAACATTCAAGTGTGTTAAATGCCAGTTGGCTGCTAAGTAGTATTTTCCAAGCCTAGCGCACCTCCAACATATCCTGGAGTTTATATATAGTCCTCAAATTTGGGTGCTGAAATTTGTGAGTAGATCAAAGATGCATGTGCAAATTAATTAGCTAACAAGCCATTAACTAATTATAAATCAATCATTGCAGCTAATTGGCGGTATTTAGATTTTGAGCGTGCCTCTTCCTGCACGATATTCTATTTCCCCGTGCGCCTAAATCTCACGGCTTTACAAAACCCGCCACTTTGTCCGGGTTTCGAAAAGCTTCCTCTTCAGATCACGTCGGGAGGGGGCATTTTCACGTAGGCGTGGATGCCACGTGGTGATGTCACGCGCACGCATAGGTGAGTGTGATGTCATCGTGTCGCATCCGTGCATGCGCAGATGCCCTCCTGCTGATGAGAACAGGCTAAGGGGAACGGGGTTGGGGGCAAGGTTGGGGCATGGCGTGGCATGTACGTAATGGGGTAGAACTGGGGGGGGGGGGGAGTCTATGGGTCTGGATTTTATGCAAGTAAAATCTGGTATCCCTGGGCAGGGGCATTCCAAAAATTTGCAAGCAGGTTTTTTTTTTATATTGTCATTCCTATGCCCAAATGCCAAGAGTTGGGTGTACAATATGTAAATAAATGGTTTCTAAGGTGCTCAGTAAACGTCTTATGTCACCTTAATAAATATTTGTTTAATAGACCTGAGAACCACCACTCCTCCGTCCCACCGAAGTGTAATCACGGGGAGATGCAAGTGGTGCACTCCTCACCGGTCTATTTAATTTAAATTTTATACCATTCATCCAATTCTTACGCTTAAATTTACTTATCTTAGTAATGGCGAACTATCAGTTCTCACGGTAGACTGGCGGTAAGACCCGACATGTTTCACAATTGTTTCTTCAGGGGTAAATGCCGCCACCATCCAACTCTAATCAGTTGGTGTACGGAGGAGTGGTGGTTCTCAGGTCTATTAAACAAATATTTATTAAGGTGACATAAGACGTTTACTGAGCACCTTAGAAACCATTTATTTACATATTGAGCATTGATTGGTCTAAGGTAATATTCAAGCCAGTTTCAGTTAGAACAGACGTTTGAAAGAGTTGGGTGTAGGCATTTATACCAGGTTTAACCAGGCACCAGTTGGTATAAACACTTTGCTGATACTTGGGTGTGTGAATGAGCTCTAAGTGCTATTCCGTCAAGAACGCTCTAGAAAAAAACCGTGCTCCGTGCCGACTTTTTCCAGCACCGAAATGTAGGTGCCAATTTCTGGATCTGGTCCGTTAGCATGCAGCTGCAAGAGGAGGGATCATACATGTGGGCGGAGCATAGGCAGGAAATGGGCGAGTCCTACACATATGTGCATAGCTCATAATTCCATCTTGTCAATATTCAAAGTGATTTAACTGACCAGAAACCATTTAGGGTCATAAAATTGAAATTGTTTACCCTCAAAAACAATACAACATAAACAAGGAAATCGTAACACAAAATTGACAGATAAGGCCCGAACCCTTGTTCTCCAAGCAAGGAAGGCTTTACGTCACATCTGCGTATCTTTAGTAAGATCAGGGAATATTCTTAATTTAGATCCAAAAAAACAATGATTCTGAATGCCTAAAGGAAAGTTTCAAAACTGTATTCCGGTCCAGTTCAAAGGCCAAAGATGTTAGTAACGTAGTTCTTTGTGTAATAACTTCCAGAGAGGACTCAAAAAAAATTGTTATTAGGCCCAATGTCTCCTCGTCTGCATCTGAACTTATAGGTTCAGTAGATCTTCTAATACCGTAGGGGCACAGAGATCTTTTAATGGGGGCAATGAGTCAGCAGACATCTTTAGAACCTCAGCTATTTTTTAATCATATTCAAAGCAGACATCAATGGAGAAATAGGAAAATTTCGAAGCCTCAAGTTGTACAGCAAAACAAGGAAAAAGACTGTAGAGGTGATGCACAGGATTCAGGAACTTTACTGAAGATGAAAAAAAGGTTGCTTTCCAAAAATGGTACACATTGGTTAGAAACTGTGACCCGCCACGGTCCGTGTTTCGAATAACACTTCTTCCTCAGGGGTCCAGGATGTTGAGTATCCGATAAACCAAGAACCAATTTGGAGTATGACAATTACATTACATTACATTAGGGACTTCTATTCCGCCTATACCTTGCAGTTCAAGGCGGATTACAAAAGAGCTAACTGGACATTTCCAGTGAAGTTACAACAGTTTTGGGTTTTTTGTTTTTTTTGGTTACAAGGGAGGAGAGGTATCTGGATTAATTCTGGAAGAACTTGCAAATTGGATATTAAATTGACTGTACGTTACTGTGTGATATAACAAATAGATTACAGTTAGAGTACAAATAAGATTACGTTACATTTCAGGGATCTGAATACTTGGTTGGTGTTTTGGGGAGGAAGAGATTATTTAAGTGGAGGTTTTGGGGGAGAATTTATCTAGGAGGAGGGGGAAGGGTTGGGTCAAGATATCTGGATAAATTTTTTGAAAAGTAGGGTTTTGATAAAAACTGGAAAGCGTTTACCACATCCAAACTTGCAGATAATTTTTTTAGGACAAAGCAAGGCGTGCACATTGTTCCAAATTATGTCCTTTCTCTCTGCCCCCAGGAAAAACATGGCTTCTTTTAACTAGCAGACAGGTTGGGCAGTGATCAAAGCCTTGATATCTACTATAGAAATGCAGTTTTTATCCATGGACAGAACTTTCAGTATTTTCCTCACAAAGTCTCTGTATACAGCTATGTATGTCTAATATATTTCATATAAATTAATTAGAATAATAACAATCATGTATACTGAAACCAGATCCATTAGGTGGGGGGGACCAGGACAAGTCTGAGAAGGGTGGGTGTGGGACGCTGGTGCTCGTATTATGCTCGGCATTATAATAAGGACACTTTTTAAAGTGTTGCTGTGGTTTTTAAAAATTATTTGATGCCTTTGATATGAATTTTTTCCAGTCTCTTCTTTTCTCTCTATTGTTTTTGAGATCAGCGCTTGTCATCCTTAAAAAAAAAAATAAAAAAATTTTTTTAAATAATAACCTTTATGAGCAAACAGGTTAAACTAAAGTTCTGTCATTCAGTCTTCCAAAGCTTTCTCCTCTTTGAGGTTTCTCATTAGTAAAGGGTTTTGATTACTGAGAAAATTAGCTGCGGGGGTATTAAATTTGAAAACCGGGAAAACATTTAATGAAACGGCTGAGCATTTATTACTGGCGAACGGCTTAAGCATGCTTTGCACTGTACGAGTCATTATGCTCTGCGAGCGTAAATGACGTTGGGTCTGTAGGTCTGTCTCCAAAGCTCTGTCTGTCTTTTAGTGTGTGCTGAAACAGAGATATAAAAGTCTTGGTACGTTTTGGATGAGTAGGCAATGTCCATTTGTTTTCATCTGCCAAAAAGCCCAATTAGTAGAACCCGACTGCAGTTCTACATTTCCCTCCCACCTTTCAAAGAAAAATATTCCCAAATGCTTTGTTTTATTGATGCAAGAGAAAAAGTTCAAAATTTAATTAAAAGTCTCTCTATAATATATCATTTTTTCTAGCAAAAAGAATGCGCTCCCCAACACCCTCCATTCCACACACTGCCCGCTCTTTCCCTGCCCCCCCCCCACATCAAACCTACACCCTCCCTTGCCCTGCACCTCTTTTAACATTCAAAACTGAAGAGACTAACACCCCCGCTTTCATAGACAGACTTTTAATACCATACGATCCTCCCGGAACTTTAAGGTTCGCCTCGCAATATACCCTCAACGTCCCCTCACTTAAAATAATTGGCACTCGACGTGCTACCATTTTTTCAGTCACTGCTCCCTTAATCTGGAATAGAGAGTTGTGCGGGGACAGAAATCCCACCCATCCCCACCCGTCCCCGCCAGGATCCTCTCCGTCCCCACCAGGATCCTCTCTGTCTCCACCCGTCCCCACCAGGATCCTCTCTGTCTCCACCCGTCCCCGCCAGGATCCTCTCCATCCCAACCAATCCCCATCAGGATCCTCTCCATCCCCGCCCGTCCCCGCCAGGATCCTCTCCATCCCCACCAGGATCCTCTCTGTCTCCACCCGTCCCTGCCAGGATCCTCTCCGTCCCCACCCATCCCCGCAAGGAATTACCTCCATCCCCGCCCGTCCCCATAAAAAGCAGCAATTACTTCTGACCGGATCATCAATTCCACAGTTTCTTTTGTGTTTGTGCTGCTGTTTTCCTTGTGGAATCTCTTTGGTGGAACCCTTTTTTTTGTTTTCTGTTCAGGTAATTAACTTATAAACCCCCTCTTTTACTAAGGCTGATGTGTCCATTATATTATATGGATGAACCCTGCTTCTAAAGCCTTCCATTCCCGTGGTAGTCCCGTTGGCTAAAGGGGGGTCCCCGTGGGAGTCCCGTGGGTTAGGGGGGAATTCCCGTGGGACCCCCGCGGGATCCGCGGGATTCCCGCGATCCCCGTTCCCGTGCAGACCTCTAATCTGGAACTCTCTCCCACTTTATATTAGAGCAGAACAAAGCTGCACTAGCCGCCAACGCCACCGTTGAGCTGGCGTTAGGTTTTACGCATAGTGCGGGGGCAGCTTGTGCTAAAAACGCTAGCGCACCTTAGTAAAAGGAGCCTTAAGTTTGGATAAATTCAAGAGTAGTTTAAAATGTTTTCTTTTCAAAGATGCCTTAAAAAATGCCTTAAATTGAGAGTGGTTCAAAACACTGCAGTCCGACTGATTTTTGGCCTAAAAAAATGGGAGCATATTACTTCTTATTATCAGAACATAAAAACAAAAGAATTGCCGCTGCTGGGTCAGACCAGTGGTCCATCGTGCCCAGCAGTCCGCTCACGTGGTGGCCCTCTGGCCAAAGACCAGCGCCCTAACTGAGTCTAGCTTTACCTGCGTACATTCCGGTTCAGTAGGAACTTGTCTGACTTTGTCTTGAATCCCTGGAGGGTATTTTCCCCTATAAAAGCCTCCGGAAGAACGTTCCAATTTTCCACCACTCTCAGGGTGAAGAAGAACTTCCTTACATTTGTACGGAATCTATCCCCTTTTAACGTTAGAGAGTGCCCTCTCGTTCTCCCTACCTTGGAGAGGGTGAACAACCTGTCTTTATCTACTAAGTCTATTCCCTTCATTATCCTGAACGTTTCGATCATGTCCCCTCTCAGTCTCCTCTTTTCAAGGGAGAAGAGGCCCAGTTTCTCTAATCTTTCGCTGTATGACAACTCCTCCAGCCCCTTAACCATCTTAGTTTCTCTTCTCTGGACCCTTTCGAGTAGTACCTTGTCCTTCTTCATGTAAGGCGATCTTCACTGGTTGCCGGTTGAGGCCAGAGTGTTGTTTAAATTTACATGCATTTGTTATAAATCAATCTTCGGCATGTCACAAGGCTACCTTGTTCCTCACTTTTCTTTGAACCATTCTAATAAGCCTACACTTAGAGTTCATTTGTTTACCTACCTTTTCTCGTTCTCAACCAACAAACATAGGCGAAGCTCACACCCGAACTTTGTTTCCCCACCGGTCAGAGGCTGTAAATTTAAAAGTCATCACCGACATCTTTTCTCACATCAAGCAGTTCTGTGGGGTAAAGACCTAGAACAATTATTCGTGCCTACTACCTATAGGGAATTCAGGAATTGTCTAAAAACACATCTGTTCCTGAAATACTTAGGAAACCAACCTATACAATCCTAGCCATCAACAAATGATCTCTAGAACTGTCAATCACCAAGTCTATACTTTGTTGATTCCACTCTATCTGTAATAATAATAATAACTTTATTCTTCTATACTGCCACAATCTTGCGACTTCTAGGCGACTTCTAGGTTTACAATCAGGAGAGCTGGATATGCAGCAAAATACAATATGCAGATAATCAGAGGAAATACAGAGAGCAGAGACCTTAAGAGGCATTAGTATAGAGTTACAATTTGTTGAGTAAAATATAAGATGTACAATTTAGAAGATAATTTCCGACAGGACCTGTTAGGAATAACTGGCAGCGAAAAATTACGACAAGATGAAGGTAACATATTATATATACGACAAGATGAAGATAACATATTATATTTATAACAGTGCAGTAAATTCAGGTGGATTAAGGGGGAGGAGAAGGGGGGAGCGGGTCAGTTGTTTAGGTATTTCTGGAACAGGTATGTTTTTAGGCGTTTCCTAAATTCCCCGTAGGTAGTGGGCGAGAGCAGTTGGTCTAGATCTTTAATCATTGTAAACCGCATAGAACTTCACGGTCCTGCGGTATATAAGAAAAACTATTATTATTATTAATAAATTATGTCGTTATAAGAGGCTTCTTGAGAGAATCTTCTCTTTTCAGGCTGCTAAACTGAATGTTTGGTTTGGAAAAATCATGCTAGGAGCTTCTTATTTCTATTTTAGAAAATTATTAAAGACACAACTATTTGATAAGTTTATATCCTAATGTACTCTTTGCTTTTAAAATAATTATGTATTTCTTATATTTTACAATTTGATGTATTTCTATTATGAATTGTATTTTTCGCTGCATGTTCAGTTCTATTTGTTGTGAACCGCCTAGAACCATTTCTGGTCTGGCAGTATATAAGAATAAGTTATCATTATTCTTATTATGATTGAATTTTCCATCCCTTTACTCTTTTATTCCTGAAACCAATCCCTACCTCTTCATATCCCATTGTTTTATCCTTTTGCGCTTTCTTTACTTATCAAATGTAGTTCTCCCTTTTTTCCCAATCAAGTCTGTCTGTTGTACAAAGATTTTGTCTATTGTCTGTCATTTCTTCCCCCGTTTTATATTTATAGCTATTAATTGTACAACGCTTCGAATGCGACGATAAGCATTTAATCAAAATTGTAATAAACTATGAAATCTTTTCCAGCATGAACAGCATCTCTTCCCCGCTGCTCACATTGGCGTTGGCTTTCCCTCTGATGTCACTTCCTGGCCCTGTGACCCGGAAGTGATTTCAGAGAGAGAGAGAGCAGAAGGCCTGAGAATCTTCTTGTGCTGGAGAAGATCTAACGAGGTACAGGGGGGGGGGCGTGAGCATGGTGTGAGGGGGGAAGAGAGGTGCCAGCACCTCTACCAAGATGGCGCCCGGGAAAATCTGCCCCCCCCTTACAATGCCACTTCTTAGGCACACTCATTTAGGCCAAGAAAACCCTAGCCTAAATGGCAATACGCCTAAGGATTTCACACCTACAGGCGCCTAAGACTGCTTAAGAGCCCCTAGGCGTCATTCTATAAATGGCGCTTAACCGATGATTGACACCCTTGCTGAACGTTGTGTATGAGTGAGACGCCATTTATAGAATCAGGACTAAATTGCTACAACAGGCTCATAAATGTTAGTGTTTTGTGTGCCCCGCCCAGACTCCACCCACGTATACGCCCATTTTCAAACTACACGCCGTCACATTTGGGCACCTGTTATAGGACAGTGCATAGCTAGACTAGTATTGTTTTCAATTTTTTTAATCCACGTGTTCTCATCTCAGGACTTTTGGGGACCCCTGAGGAAGTCAGCATTGTCGAAACACCGGCCCCCTTCGTGTACCAATCGGCTTTCGAGCCCTCCTGCAGATTTCCCTCCTGCAGTATTCACTAACCTGTGTAGCGATCCGCTTCCGGTGCGCGCACGCAAATGAGGGGAACTGCATGCAAAGTAGGCAGGGACGCGATTCACTACACCTTTTTCGATAAGACTGGGCTCGCAAAGAGCGACTGCTCAGGACCAGTCGCTGAAGCCCTTTGCGACTGCCCTGCCTGCTTTCTAACCTGTCAGCCCCATCTCCTGCAGCCCCGAACCCCCCTGCCTGCCTGCCTCGATCTCTCCTGCCTGCTCGCCCCGACCCTCCTGCTCTCTGCCACCCTTCCCCGCAGTGCAAGCCCGTGGTTTTAAAGTGGGGCTGCACGCCGCAGTGCAGCGCCAGCTTTAAACCCACGGGCTCGCACTGAAGGGAAGGAGGGAAGAGGCTGCCGCCACCACAAAAGTTTAAAATTATAAAAAATTTAAAGTTAAAAAAAAAAAGTCGTGACTAGCACGGGTCTGCGTAAGCGTGCAGATCGCGCATGCGTGATCCATGCTGGCAGATATGTGTGTTCCTCCGATCGCCCCCATCTGCATATTTTAGGTTAGTGAATTTGTCGGACCTGCCTGAATCGGAAACGGATTGTTCCGATTCGGGCAGGTTAGTCAATCTAGCCCAAAGGGTCCTCAGAGATCTCAAATATTAATTTCTACAGTAAGTGCGTTATTAAGGTGCTTCACACATTTCATTTTTGGATAAGGTATAATCAGCACTTCAGCAATTCCTTACATGAGGCACCAAGACACTTCCTGGCCCACGAATGACTTAAGCAATAATAACCCTCCATTTGAAAACTTTAGAACTATTTAGACACAGCCAAGTCAAAATACATGTATTATTGATACCGATCAATTGGCCATAAAAACATCCATAAGGAAGATAAACAGAAAGGTCCCTGAAACTTACATTTTCTCCTGACAGTTCTTTAAATGAAGGATATATCTGAGTTGAAATCTCTGGCTGACTCTCCTAAGGTTTTTTTTTTTTTCTTCTAAATAAATCCATCTACCCAACTGAAAGTATATTTGTAAAAAAAACAATTGGAAATAATTTATCTTCAATCTCCAGAAAGAACCTTTCATTGTTATTCCTGCAGTGACCAAGATGTATGAACAATTAATCCGCGGTTTGCAGACTGAACCAATAAAGCAGCTGTCGGCTGCCTGGTCCTGCTGAGGTACGGCCCTAATATCCCAAGAGAGCATAATTATTCTTATCTGATTTGGCTCAGGAAAGGAATCAGAAGGAAGCCACTGTCCAATTCCATAAATTCAGCTCTCTTCAGCAGGTTAAGCAGGGCCAAACTGGCTAACATTTCTGTTAGCACAGACTCGAGCCAAGGGCTAATATACCATGAAGACTGACCAAACATACACCATAACCTCAAGGAAAAAAAAAAATAAAAATAAAAAAATCAGGGTGGAAGCTGTGAAATAGAGAATGACACGGTGACAAAATTCATCACCGTCCCCGTCCCCGCGGATAACCGCGGGAAATAATCCCATGCCATTTTCTAGTGTCTATTTCAACCTCGGTCCTTCTACACCAGCATTCTTCAAAGCAAAGCTGGGCCCATTCATACTCTGATTCTTATGTGAGCCAAGGATAATGAAGCCATTGTGACATCACCGATGTGATTGGCTCTTAGGCACTGGTTGAATGAGGCATTATGACATCACAATATCTGCTCTGGATACAAGAGACTGTCATTCTGTAGTGTCTGTTTCAACCTCAGTCCTTCTACACCAGCATTCTTCAAAGCAAAGCTTGCGGGTCAGTGGTTGTGCCCAATTATACTCTGATTCTTCCCTCCCTCCTTAAAGAATGACATGAAGATGGTTTCCCGCGGTTATCCGTGGGGGGGGGGGGGGACGGGGACGGTGATGAATTTTGTCACCGTGTCATTCTCTACTGTGAAACTGCAGAGGCCGCGATGGGTTTGGTTCTTCAATTGCCGTAACAAGTGGTCAAATGCTCGAGTCACCGTACAAACATGCTTACCACGCATTTAAAAGGCTTATTGCATGAACGGTGCTGGCATCCTGTGGTAAATGGCTAATTTGCACGCATACCCTGTGCACTAAAAAATATTTTATATTATTTTGGAAGGGGGGGCTTAATAGGGGACGGAGAGTGGGCGTGACAGTGCAAATCAGTTAATGTGTGAGGCATTGTCATTTGCTAATTGATTAGCATGGGGTTAGCATGGGGGTCCTTAGAAACATAGAAACATAGAAATAGACGGCAGATAATAATAATAATAATAACTTTATTCTTGTATACCACATAACCATGGAAGTTCTATGCGGTTAACAGAAGAAGAGACTGTACAATTACAGCGAAGATACAATTTTGTTAATGTTACATTAACCTTTTGGACAATGCATTTTTCAATCAAGTTAAATTTACAAATTTACAAATTTCAATCAAGTTAAATTTACATTTTAGACGATATATTTACGGAGAAGTTAGTTTTTGAAGGTAGGTAATATATTCGGAGTAGTTATGTTTGCTATGAGTTACTGCAGCAGAGTTACAAATGGAAGAGTTACATACGGCAGTAAAGAGTCTGGGGAGGGTCGAGGTCAGAGGAGGAGGAGGGAGGGGCCCATCTAGTCTGCCCATCTAGTCTGTGGATCCAGGAAGTCACATCACAGGAAGAGCCAACACTGGTGCGACAGCAAGTTGGGGATCGCTGCTCGCACCAGGAACGTTACAGAGGAAGGGAAGAGGCAGTGGGGGCAGTGGGGGTGGTTGGGAAAGGAGTGGGCGGCACAGAGGAGGACGGGTGTCTGCGCCCTCACCAAGATGGCCTCCGGGGCCGACCACCCTCCCCCCTTATCACGCCACTAATCTACAGCCAGTTCTGGAAATGGAATGAAGAAGCTGGGGGTTTTATTTTAGGAATCACAGCGAGGAAAGGAGAGAGAGAGAGCACATTTGTGGACAGCTGAGCGGGGTACAGCAAAGTTAAGTCACTTCCCCAGCGAGAGTAATGTACTGGAACTGAACCCAAGCATCCAGATTATCAGGGTTCAAACAGCACAGCCGCTGCTGTCACTAGATCCAGTCGCGTGAAGCCCAGGCTTTCCTGAAGCTCTTCCCACCAAGAAGAGCTGTTTTGTCACTGATACCTAAGCTCCCCTGCCATCAATCTTTCCTACAGGGCCTCAGCATGCAGACCTTTCAGCAAGTTCTCAAGTTCAAGAGCTCCCTCCAGCCCACAAGGTCTCTCAAAGGCCATGCCTTTATCCTGCTCTAATCCCGTTAATCTGCACTTCAGAGGGAGACTGGTCCTGTTAATCCAAGAAACCTGATGAACTAGAGACACCACTAAATAGAGTTCTGCATGGCCATTATTTCAGCAAAGCCTCTGGGAACTTCAGAATGGGGTCAAGGTTGATTATGTTAAATGCAATCATTTAAAATCGTATAGCAACTGTAAACCAGACATCTTTCCTCCAACGTCTCTACTCTCCAAATCAAATCAACTATTTCTGCTTTTCTTAGTTGGCGAGAACTATGCTGCCCATCTCTTCAGAAAGGGAGTCCCAATGCATTCTTTATTTATACCAGGGATGTCAAACTCAATCACATAAGGGGCCAAAATCTAAAACATAGGGTGTCAAGGCTGAATTTTTTTATTAAGTTTCTTAGGGGTCCTATTATTAAGGTACGCTAACTGATTTAGTGCACACCAAATGCGCACCTTAATAAAAGGACCCCTTAGTCTTAGTAGAAGTCTAGGGTTACAACCTCTCCAACCCCACGCCGGCTCTGTGATGTACTCAAAATAAATTAAAAAAGACTTTTCCTATCTTTTAGGTCCTAGTTCACCGCCTGCTGTCTAACACCAGCTCTGGCAGGATACACATTTCAAATTTGACATCTTGTAATCACAAAACAGAAAATAAAATTATTTTTTCTACCTTTTGTTGTCTGGTCATTATTCAAATCATGTTGTGGTCCCAGGCTCTGGTTGTCTTCTGATAACTCGCTTGCCAGGGTCTCCTTCTATATTCTTCCCTTCCGTTTCCCTTCCCTCCCCCAGAGGTCTGGCATCTTTCCTTTTGGCCTGAGATTTGGTCCTCTGTTCCTTCCTTCCCTCCCTCCATCCCGGCTCCCCGGTCTCACATTAAAGCAGCCTGCAGAGGATGACCGGTCAGCTGAAGCGATCCTAGCAGGCTGCCGTCGGCCTCCGCAGCACGTTCCCTCTGCCGCGGTCCCGCTCCTCCTCTGACACATGTTACCGCGGCAGAGGGAACGTGTTGCTGAGGCTACAGCAGCTCCTAGGATCACTACAGCCGACCAGAGATCCTCTGCAGGCTGCTTTAATGTGAAACTGGAAAGCTGTGTGAACCTACAGCTGATGCGGAGCTTGTACCTGTCTGCCGGTTGGCCAGCTTAAGTGAAATTTTGAAATTGTATGGCGGGCCAAATGTGATTATTGGGCCAGAGTTTGACATGTCTGCTATATACTGTATTTTATTGGCTGTGGTTAACACTTTTGCAGTCCTATTACTACAGCGCCAACTTTTGGTGAGGAAATATCAAACACGCAAGTAGGTGGGGTTTTTTGAAACATTTTTATTATTTTATTTAGTTACAATAGTGTAATACATTTAGATTGAAAATAACAAAATATAACAAAGAATACACTATCTCAAACAATAATATTACAGAATCATAGCTATACCCAACCCCATTCCATCAATTATTAATATTGACAATATTAAACATCCTTAATATGAAGAATTAATATCTATATTTTCATTACCTTTCCCTACCCTACCCCCCCACATCCCATCCCAGATGTGTAATGAAAAAACTCAGAAGGGAACATATCTTTTAATGCGAAACAGCAAATAAAGCCAATGGACTCCATATTTTGTTAAATAAAACACTAAACCCTAAACATTCTGTGTTCATTCTCTCATATTTATATGTATTACATACATTTGTCCACCAAAATGTATAATTTAACCTGTCATGATTTTTCCAGTTTGTTGTGATCATTTGAACCGCAATTCCAGCTAAAATCAAGAAAAGACGGCTTTTAAATTTATCAAGGTTTATCATGTAAAATAGTACCACAGATTATTGTAAGTAGGTTTTGACTTTAGGACATATGAATAAATGAGTGTCCTCCCCTCCCTTTCTGGAGCAACCTTGCAATCCATCAAGATTCTAGAACAGTGGTCTGGAACTTCCAGACAATGGACAATTAGGTTCCAGAACTTCCAAGTAGAGAATGACATGGTGACAAAATTCATCACCGTTCCCGTCCCCGCGGATAACCGCAGGAAACCATCTTCATGTCATTCTTTAAGGAAAGAGGGAAGAATCAGAGTATGAATGGCCACAACCACTGACCCACAAGCTTTGCTTTGAAGAATGCTGGTGTAGAAGGACTGAGGTTGAAACAGACACTACAGAATGACAGTCTCTGGTATCCAGAGCAGATATTGTGATGTCATAATGCCTCATTCCACCAATGCCTAAGAACCAATCACATCAGTGATGTCACAATGGCTTCATTATCCTTGGCTCCCACTGCACTTTAGTAAAAGGATTCCAATAATAGCACTGTGTTTTATGTGGTCATTATATATGCGGTTACCTTATCCACTTAAGTACTGACTCTGTCCCCACAGTGCCTACATAATAACTGGTCATGGCTTGGATACTAACTGGATATATTCGGTGGCACTGTTTAATTATGTGCCACAGAATACTCGAGGCTAGCCCTAGACAAGCAATATAAATGGCCAGGAACCTTTTCTAGCTGTATAAATTGCTTTGAATAATCTAATCTAATCAGTAGTCTTATGTTCCTCTTTTTTTTCAAATCAGATTAAGAGCGGATAACAACACGAAGAACCCTACATTAAGGGGAGGACATATACTTAAAAATTATTGTCCAAAAAAATAAAATATCAAGAATAACTTTTATCAAAAAGGTAGGTTTATAAAACTTTATGAAAAATAATATACAAATTCAAGCTTCTTATTTCTAAAGGAAGACTGTTCCACGTCTTGACCGCCTGAACGATCGCAGCAGTTGACGCTTCCGATTTAAAGCTACAGTTACTCCGTGTAGTAATAAAGTCTCCTTTCTAGGATTTTTTGTATCACTGGCTGCTGCGGCAAAAGCTCCGACACTCATAGAATTCCTATGAGCGTCGGAGCTTCGACTGCAGCAGCCGGCAATAAATAAACCCTAATGCGTCTTGATAACAGTGGGCCAAAATTAGCTGGAATACATAAAAGCTGAAATATGTAATTGTTTTGGAGCATTGTCATATAAAGCCTTTTGTACTAGATATGATACCTTAAACTGTATCGAATCGGACGCCAGTGCAAGCCCTTTCAAATTTTCTAACTAAAAAGATTAGCAGCTGTATTTTGAAGCGATTGTAATCTAGTAAGAACCTTTTTTTAAATTAATTTTTTATTCATTTTCAAAAATACATTAAGTGTTAAATATATTCATTCATATTAACAATAAATACATCACTTACAAACAATCATTGATATATTTCATAAATTCTTATCCCTTCCCCTTTCCCATCCCATATTTTATTATTATATGTTTTATATGATAATGGAATATACGGGAGGGAGGGATAGTAAGAACCTTTTCAGATGTTCCGCAGTACATAGAATCGCAGTAATCCAAATATGCCAATAATATCAATTGGCAAAGTTCTCGAAATCTGGAATATGGCAAGATCGATCTTATACCTCTCAGCTGTCGAAGACGGAAAAAGAATTTTTTTGAGAGCATTCTCATTTGGTGTTTTCATTCTAAATCAGAATCCAGGATTACACCTGAGATTCAAGATCAATTATCTGTTCTCAAAGCTTCACCAGCTGTTGACCCCATAGTTTCGATCATGATATTGTGATTGTCTTTATGACCATTTTGAGATTAATTACAATAATTTAAAAAAAACTTCAGATGATGAGATTAACGCAGTTTTCCGTAGGATCAGCTGCGCGCCCACATAGCGCCTGGATAGAAACAAATTCATATTTTGGCAAGGAAGCAAAGTGTACCAAGACCTGGAGGAAGGAGTACAGAAACATCAATAGGGTTCTTCTGCTCTTTCCAGGGAAGGATGGATTGCTAAGAAAATCCCGGTTTCGGATGTTGTTTTCCGCAATATACCATGTCACTGTCAGGGTGCAGTAAGCGAAACATATTCCAGGGTCTCCCAATTGGGTGCGGATAAAGTTTCAGGTTGTACAGTGAGAGGCAGAGACACAGTCGGGGGTATCTGGGGGTCAGGAAGATTGTTCCCAGGTTAAAACTGTGAGAAAGAGTGAGTCTGGAAAGGTCAGCCTGCACTGAGAAGGTGAGAAGAGCTGTAACAGAGAATTCTCATGAACCTGGGTGACCCGGCCCTAGCGCCGATTGTGACGGTCCATTTTGTTAAGGAGTAGCATCCCGGAGCTGGCTAATTCTGCTGACAGTTGATATTTAGGGCTCTCTTGGATGAGGATCACAGGTGCTTCACAGATGCTTTGTACCTCTGATATGCCTTGCAAGTGTGATCCAGGGAGAGAAGCATGCAGTGAGGGCGCCCTCTCTGGAAGGGCAATCCCTACTCTGGTCAGTTGTACTATGAGGAATACTGTGTGCTTTTTTTTTGGGGGGGGGGGAAAGAAACCAAGCAGCATCTGCTCAGGTTTCTCACTTTTATTCCATTTTCTTTCTGTCTTTCACCAGATTAAAAAAGACACCTTCAGCTGAATTTCACGTAAAATAACATTTGGTGAAATCTTTGCCCTATATATCATGGTGCTATGCTAACTCATCAAATGGAAGATGGAAGACACATGTTTCATTACCTCAACAACACCTTGAAAATGTGTTTTTCTTTTTTGCCTATCAGATCTATGTACTGTATCTACATGGATAATAATATGACTGGAGAGGATTTAGCTAACATCTTTTTGCAGTTGTAAAGGGAAAGGGATTTGATATACTGCCTTTCTGTGGTTACAAAGTGGTCTACATATTATATATCTCGTCCAGGCACTTATTTTGTACCTGGGGCAATGGGGAGGGGGTTAAGTGACTTGCCCAGAGTCACAAGGAAGTGCATTGGGAATCAAGCCCAGTTCCCTGGCCACTGCGGTAACCAGTAGGCTACTTCTCTGGCCCCTATAGCTCAAGGCAAGTTAAGTTTGGGCACAGAGGGCTTACAATCTCTGTTTGTAGCTGAAGCAATAGGAGGATTAAACGATTTACAAGGAGTATGGGTGGAATTTGAACTGGGCTTCCCTGGATCTCAGCCCATTATTAGGCTACCCCTTAGAATGAAGTATATCGTACAGTTGAAATTAATATACATATTTTTTTTAAAATCCATATCAACAAAGTCATGGAAGTAATGTACAAAGAGCCTCTGCTACAACCCTAAATTAAGACATAGGGGACAGGGTTGTATCCTGAGTGGAGTGGTGGTTACAATCCTAACTACTTACTGGTTAGACTAGATGGGTTATGTCAATCTTTTTTTTGCTGCTAGGGGGTCTTTGATGCCATTTTGAAACCTGAAGCCAGATGTGGTGGGACTGGAGGGGGGATAGGCCGAAGAGCCTCTCGCCTTGAGATTCAAACAACAAGAAAAGGCCAGGGGGATGTCTTTTCAACCAATTATAAAGTCTTTACTAGAATCAAAAGGTCCCAACAACAATCCCGGTTTCGGTGTTTTCGAAGATGCCTTCTTCAGGGGACATTGAGTCGGTGGTCCTGCTCCTCTCCTTTTGTTTCTAATAAAGACTTGATTGAAAAGACATCCCCCTGGCCTTTTCTTGTGGGACTGGAGGGGGACCATTCCCATCTCATGCTACTAGAATACTAGGGAATTTATGAATCTGGGGTGATGAGTGGGAGAAGGTCAGGGTCTGTTGGGGGTAGGTCTGCTCAAAGAGGCAGCCCTCTGGTCTAAGACCAGCACCCTAACTGAGACTAGCCCTACCAGCGCACGTTATTGTTCAACAGAAACTTGTCTAACTTTGTCTTGAATCCTTGGAGGGTGTTTTCCCCTATAACAGCCTCTGGAAGGGAGTTCCAGCTTTCTACCACTCTCTGGGTGAAGAAGAACTTCCTTATGTTTGTACGGAATCTATCCCCTTTCAACTTTAGAGCGTGCCCTCTTGTTCTCCTACCTTGGAGAGGGTGAACAACCTGTCCTTATCTACTAAGTCTATCCCCTTCAGTACCTTGAATGTTTCGATCATGTCCCTCTCAATCTCCTCTGTTCGAGAGAGAAGAGGCCCAGTTTCTCTAATCTTTCGCTATACGGCAGCTCCTCCAGCCCCTTAACCATCTTAGTCGCTCTTCTCTGGACCCTTTCGAGTAGTACCGTGTCCTTCTTCAGGTACAGCGACCAGTGCTGGATGCAGTACTCCAGGTGAGGGCATACTATGGCCCGGGGATGTGTGTTGGGGAGGATTGTGGTACTGGTGGTGGTTGGGAAGGGGTTGAATTGCCACCACCGCAGTCTTCTTTGTTTTTGCATAATTGGGGCAGCACTGGAGCCCTGTTACACGCACTGGTAGGTAGTGGGGTACACCCATGCTATTTGCCAGAGCATGAAACATGGGCCCTTGTAGTAACTGTCTGTCCTGTTTGTTAAATGCAAAGCAGATAATAGCTATACCACTTGCATTTACCGCACAAACACGTACAGTAAAAGCAAAGTTTTACAACAGGCTCCTAAAAACCTTATCTTTCACTTATATAAGAACATAAAAATAGCCTTACTGGGTCAGACCAATGGTCCATCAAGCCCAGTAGCCCATTCTCACGGTGGCCAATCCATGTCCCTAGTACCTGGCCAAAACCCAAGGAGTAGCAATATTCCATTCAGAATCCTAAAGAATAGCAAGATTCTGGAATCCCAAAGAATAACAAAAGATTCCAGAACCTCAAAGAGTAGCAATATTCCATGCTACTGATCCAGGGCAAGCAGTGGCTTCCCCCATGTCTCTCTCAATAACAGACTATAGACTTTTCCTCCAGGAACGTGTCCAAACCTTGGATCTTGAGGGAGCATATTAAGGAACTGGAGGTAGTAGCGTAGTAAGGGGGTAGATGCAGACTGTCCCAGGCGCAGTCTCAGTGGAGGCGACAGCACCTCCCCCCCCATGCCACGCTCACGTCCTGCCTCCTCCACCTCCAGTTCTTTAAATCTTCGCCAGCGTGAGCAACTTTTCCAGCCTGCTGCCTGCGTCAGCCTGGCTCCCCTCTGAAATCACTTCCAGGTTGTGGAGCCAGAAAGTGATGTCAGACGGAAAGCCAACGCCGGCACGAGCAACAGGACGGAGAAGCTGCTTGCGCTGGCAAAGATTTAAAGAGGTACGGGGGGAAGGGAGGGCATGGGTGTGGTGTGGGGGCGGGGAAGGAGTGGAGGATAAAGAGGAGGGTGCGGGGTGGGGGTGGGGACTTCCACCGTCCCGGGTGTCTCCTACCCTCACTGCGCCACTGACTGGAGGGGATCTAAATGTTAATCCCTGCTTCCCATTTGATTTCTTTTTTTAAAAAACATTGAATATATTATACTGCAACCGGAATATGGTCTTATTTAATTTAAGCTTGATTTAATTATATGTATTTTATTGCATTTGTTTGCTGATGCTATCTACCTTGAGTTTATTGGAGAAAAGCAGAAAGAAACAGAATAATAAATCAATCAGTTAAGTCTCCTATTAATCATTTAGCCTATAATGTATAACTTTCCAAAGCAATACCATCCTTTCAGTTTACCTTTCTGGACTTTTTAAACACTCAGGTCAATGTGGATTTAGAATTTTTAGTTCCTATGGACTTTATAAACTGAAAATTAATATAGACCGAAGAGTGTACGGATTTCCACTGTAATAGGCTTAATAAAAAAAACCCTGAACTTTAAAGCAGTACCATTTTGCATAAACCACTAAACAGCATTCACTGCTTCATATATTTAATTATACACATCTAATTCAGAAAGACAAGTAAATATTTTTTTTACTACTGAAGAAGTTTTATATAAAAAAAAAATATACTACAATGAAATGAATGAAAAGAAGTTATGAAAAGGTTATGAAAAGGATTATGGGAGACGATGACATGCTGATGTCTGTGATCCTATCGGTGAAGAATTTTTAAACCAGTATGATGGGCATTGCTGAGGTCCCGATAGAAGGAAAATAAATCAGATTTCCACTGAAATATACGCAAATTGTATCAATTAGCACAAATAACTGGCTGGTCTGAATACTGACCAGTTATTTGTACTAATTGATACAATTTGTGCATGTTTCAGTGGAAATCTGTACATTCGTCAGTCTATATCAATTTCCAGTTTACAAAGTTCATAGGAACTAAAAATTCTAAATCCATATTGACTGACATTTTCAGTAATCAGACCTGGCAGCCACCATTTTTTTTTTTTAAGCCAGCTGCAGCATTTAAAAAGATGTGAATATTTAACACTGCTATCCAGATAGATGGTGGTGCTGAATATATGAAGACAGCACTTGCCACTGCTAATTGTGGACTAGATGCAGTAAATAAAACATAGTAACATAACATAGTAGATGACGGCAGATAAAGACCCGAATGGTCCATCCAGTCTGCCCAACCTGATTCAATTTAAATTTTTTTTAATTTTTTCTTCTTAACTATTTCTGGGCAAGAATCCAAAGTTCTACCCGGTACTGTGCTTGGGTTCCTACTGCCAAAATCTCTGTTAAAACCAACTCCAGCCTATCTAAACCCTCCCAGCCATTGAAGCCCTCTCCAGCCCATCTTCCACCAAACGGCCATATACAGACACAGACCGTGCAAGTCTTCCCAGTACTGGCCTTAGTTCAATATTTAATATTATTTTCTGATTCTAGATCCTCTGTGTTCATCCCACGCTTCTTTGAACTTCGTTTTCCTCTCCACCACCTCTCTCTCTTTCTTTGTCTTTCTCTCTCTCTTTGTCACCGAAATCTCTGTTAAGACTTACTCCAGCCCATCTACACCCTCCCAGCCACTGAAGCCCTCCCCAGCCCATCCTCCACCAAATGGCCATATACAGACACAGACCGTGCAAGTCTGCCCAGTATGGGCACTGAAATTTGGGCACTGAAAAAAAGGAGCGCTGAATGCTATTCTATAAACAGCACTCCAAAGTGGGCACCATCTATAGAATATTTATTTATTTGATTTTTTAGCAAAGAAGCTCAGAACGGGTTACAAACCAGGCATTTTTCCTATTTGTCTTGGCGGGCTCTCAGTCTATCTAATCTACCTGGGGCAGAGGAGGATTAATCCACTCTTTTACTAAGGTGCGCTGGTTGATTAGCGCGTGCCAAACGCTAACGCATCCATAGACTACCATGCACGCATTAGCATTTAGCGTGCGCTAATTGGTTAGTGTACCTTAGTAAAAGAGGGCCGAAGTGACTTGCCCAGGGTCACAGGGGGCAGTGTAGGGGTTTGAACCCTCAAACTCATAAGAACATAAGAATAGCCTTACTGGTCCAACTAGCCTAGCAGCCCATACTCACACTGGCCAATCCAGGGAACTAGTTCCTGGCAAAAACCCAAGGAGTAGCATCGGTGAACGGATTCGAATCGTGAATCGGGCAGCACTATCAAGAAGTAGCAACATTCCATGCTACCGATCCAGGGAAAGCAGTGGCTTTCCCCCGTGTCTTTCTCAACAACAGACTATGGACTTTTCCTCCAGGAACTTGTCCAAACCTTTCTTAAAACCAGCTACGCTATCCGCTCTTACCACAACCTCTGGCAACGCCTTCCAGAGCTTAACTATTCTCTGAGTGAAAAAATATTTCCTCCGATTGGTTTTAAGAGTATTTCCCTGTAACTTCATCGAGTGTCCCCTAGTCTTTGTAATTTTTGATGGAGTGAAAAATCGATTCACTTGTACCCGTTCTACTCCACTCAAGATTTTGTAGACTTCAACCATATCTCCCCTCAGCCATCTCTTTTCCAAGCTGAAGAGCCCTAACCATTTTAGTCTTTCTTCATACGAGAGGAGTTCCATCCCCTTTAACATCTTGGTTGCTCTTCTTTGAACCTTTTCTAGCGCCACTATATCTTTCTTGAGATAAGGAGACCAGAATTGAACGTAATACTCCAGATGAGGTCGCACCATGGAGCGATATAGAGGTATTATAACATTTTTAGTCTTGTTAACCATCTCTTATTTTAATAATTCCTAGCATCTTGTTTGCTTTTTTGGCCTCTGCTGCATATTGGGCGGAAGGTTTCATTGCATTATCTACAATGACACCCAGATCTTTTCTTGGGCATTAACTCCCAAGGTGGACTCTAGCATCTGGTAACTGTGATTTGGGTTATTCTTCCCAATATATATGGTACTTTTTGAACTTGAAAAGTACCAGCTCATTCATCTCAGCAAGCCTTCACCTGAAAGTCTTTTACTTCTCCCCCATGCATTGGTTGCCCATTCAAAATTGCGGCATCTTCAAAGCCCTGGTCCTCGCTTTCAAAACCTTCCATGAAATGACTCCACACTATATGACAAGCAAACTACAAATCTACCTTCCAAAGCGACCACTGAGATCCCAAGGAGAGAAACGGCTGACCATGCCGCCTGGTCACTTCCTCAAGACCAAAACAGCCTGCAAATTCTCCTACTTACATTTTATACTCAGACTATGGCGCATCCTCCTCCCCTCCCCCCCCCCATCTGTTAGGTCACTAGATGGACTATGGAGTTTCAGGAAGGTCGTAAAAACCTTCCTCTTTACAACCCCAGCACCTTAATGACATGCACCCAGGAGCGCCTTTCAGAGTTCAGCGTAACTGCGACACCTACTCGCATACAGATGTTTTTTCTGCCATGTTTTTTTTTGTAAATTATGTTATCTCTGTCCTGTCTCAACCTTATTGTACATGTACCTTGTAACCCATTCTGGGCTCCTTTGGAAGAACGGGCTAAATAAATGAGCAAATAAATAAATATCTACCTCCAAAATTCAGAAAGTGGAAGTGTTCAAATTTCAAAAATTGGGTTTCTTTTAATGTGGAGGGGGGTCTTTTATTATCTTTGAGTTCCAAAGCCGTGAAATGCTTTGCAACTTTGGCATGAAACTTGTCAGCTTCCAAAATGTCACAACCACACTGGAGAAACACCTCCACAAAATAAGGAGCCACACAAACACAGTGAAGATGACCAAAAGCTGTTGCAATGCTTTATCCTTCACACACAAATCACTCAATTGACTCGACGCAAGCGTGTTTCAGCCCTATGGCCTGCATCATGAAGTCTTAGTATCTTTCACTGTTTGCTTATTTCATCAATGCAATGATTACACACTACTGGCTGTACCGTTGGAGCGGGCTTAATGGGTACCGCTCCTCCTCGCAGCCAAGATTTTATGGTTTAGAGAAACCACTGAGGGCCTGAAGACTCAGACTCACATCTGGCTTTCAAAACTCAAGTTCATCAACAGAGCTCTCGAACTCTGTTGTAACAAAGTGGTGTTATTGCATCTTGGTGGTAGTCAGTTGCGTAGTAAGGGGGGGGCAGGGAGGCGGACCGCCCAGGAGGCCATCTCGATGGGGGTGCTAGTACCTCTCCGCCCCACCCCACCCCACCCCTCCCCCACCCCGTAACTCTGTAGATCTTCGCCAGCACGAGCAACTTCTGCTGCTTGTTGCTTGTGCTGGCCTGGATCCCCTCTGAATCATTTCCAGGTTATAGGGCCAGGAAGTGATGTCAGAGGGAAACCCAACACTGGCGCAAGCAGCATGCTGGAGAAGCCACTCACACTGGTAAAGATTTGCAGAGATACATGGGGGGAAGGGAGAGCTTGAATGTGGAGTGGGGGCATGGAAGGAGCAGAGGGGGGAGAGGAGGGTGTGGGGGGGAGTACCACTGCTCAGGGCATCTCCTACCCTCGCTATGCCACTTGCGGCGGTGGTGGAGTAGTAACTCCAATGTTTGCTAAATGGTGTTCAGGTGTTGTCCTCTTAATCCCAGATATAAAAGCTGTCACCTATGGTAACCTATCTTGACACACCATCCAGTCTTTGCTTGCATAATTTGTAGGATGTTATTTTTACCTTTTAAAAATGACTCTGAAAAGGAATTTATCTGATTTTAGAATGTGTTTCTTTTTTTAAAGCTACCCATTCTTGGCCCTTGCCTCCTGCTAGGCATGTGGTGTGATTCCAGACTTTTCTTGTTGTGCCAGGCTTGATGGGACCGAACCAGTTGGTGATGGCACTGATAATCCCTGACCTCAAATTATAAAAATCAAGCACATGGTAATAGTGGTGGAATTGGCAACTTGCATTCCCATTGATTGAGAAATCTTGCCAGGAGAGACATTTTCTCACCAGTAGTCCTCGGAAGTCAGGAAAATGCTTGGATGGCTTGAAGAGCGCTGAGATTATTTGGCTAGGGTGGGTATAATCATCAGATTAAAATATAATTTTTGAAATATTAATTTGAAGATGAAAGTCCAACCAGCTTAAGCTGTAGATACTTACCCAGCAGATAAAGGTCTAATATAACCATGTAATAATGATGATTATATCACTTATTATACTGTAAGTAGTAGTAATTACTAGAACGCAATAATAAAAATAGTACAGAACATAAAAATCACTTAACAGAAATTTTGCTGAACCAGATGCACCAGAAATGAAGCGGTAAATTAATTTTCACTCTCTGATCCAAAATCTGCTTTAATTAATCTGACGTCAATTATTTTCTATAAACACATATATCTGTTGGGAGAGCATTATCAATGAAAATAGCCAAATTATATTTACAGTTGAACTATATGGTTCCTCTGCAGCAGTAATTCTACGCTGTTCTATACCTTAAGCAATTATTGCTCTCATGGTTCTTGCTGTGCTTTTTTGATCGTTTCCCCCCTTCCTGAGTCGGGAGAGGATGGCAGGCTCCTAAAGCTGCCCTTGTGTTTTCAGTGCTGTATTAAGCTTTTCCTTGGCCCGTCTCCCATGCTAAATCTCCCATTAACCACCCTAGCAAAACTTCACTTGCTGAGAGAGACTTAAAGAGAGATATTACTTTATTCTGCAGTAAAATTCTAAAATTGAGGACTCCTGAGAGAGAGTTCTGAGAGAGAGAAAGAGAGACAGAGAGAAAGGGTTTTGAGAGAGAGAGAAAGAGAGTTCTGTGTGTGTGTGTGTGAGAGAGAGAGAGAGAGACAGAGAGAGAGAGAGAGAGAGAGAGAAAGAAAGAAAGAGAGGGTTCAAAGAGAGGGGGGTTCTGAGAGAGAAAGGGTTTTGAGAGAGAGAAAGAGGATTCTGAGAGAGAGAGAGAGAAAGACAGAGAGGGTTCAGAGAGAGAGAGAGAGAGGGGTTCTGAGAAAGAGAGAGAATGAGAGACAGAGGGAAAGGGTTTTGAGAGAGAGACAGAGAGAGAGAGAGAGAGAGAGAGAGAAAGAGGGTTCTGAGAGAGAGAGAGAGAGAGAGAGAGAAAGAAAGAAAGAAAGAAAGAGAGAAAGGATTTTGAGAGAGAGAAAGAGGGTTCTGAGAGAGAGAGAGAGAGAGAGGGGTTCTGAGAAAGAGAGGGTGGGGTTCTGAGAAAGAGAGAGAGACAGGGTTCTGAGAGAGAGAGAGAGAGAGATATGGGGGGTTCTGAGAGAGAGAGACAGAGACAGAGACAGAGAGAGAGGGTTCTGAGAGAGGGGGGTTCTGAGAGAGAGAGAGAGAGAGAGAAACACAGACAGAGAGAAAGGGTTTTGAGAGAGAGAGAGAAAGAAAGAAAGAGAGACAGAGATAGAGGGGGGTTCAGAGAGAGAGAGAGAGAGGGGGGGGGTGTCTGAGAGAGAAAGAGGGTTCTGAGAGAGAGAGAAAGAGAAAGAGACAGAGAAAATGTTTTGAGAGAGAGAGAGAAAAAAAAAGAGAAAGAGAGAGGAATGGGGTTCTGAGAAAGAGAGAGTGGGGTTCTGAGAAAGAGAGAGAGACAGATAGGGTTCTGAGAGAGAGAAAGAGAGAGAGAAAGAGAGACAGATAGAGGAAGGGGGGTTCGGAGAGAGAGATAGAGAGGTTCTGAGAGAGGGGGGGTTCTGAGAGAGAGAGAGAGAGAGAGAGAAAGAGGGTTCTGAGAGTGAAAAAGAGAGAGGATTCTGAGAGAGAGAGAGAGAGAGAGAGAGAGAAGGTTTTGAGAAAGAGAGGCAGAGAGACAGAGATAGAGGGGGGTTCAGAGAGAGAGAGAGAGAGAGGGGGGGGGGGTTCTGAGAGAGAAAGAGGGTTCTGAGAGAAAGAGAGAAAGTGTTTTGAGAGAGAGAGAGAGAGGAGTGGGGTTCTGAGAGAGAGAGAGGGTTCTGAGAGAGAGAGAGAGAGAGAGAGAGAAAGAGAGACAGAGAGAAAGTGTTTTGAGAGAGAGAGAAAGAGAGCGAGAGAGAGAGGAGTGGGATTCTGAGAGAGAGAGAAAGAGAGACAGAGAGAAAGTGTTTTGAGAGAGAGAGAGAGAGAGAGATAGAGAGAGAGAAAGAGGAGTGGGGTTTTGAGAGAGAGAGAGAGAGAGAGAGAGGGGGGGGGGTTCTGAGAGAGAGAGAGAGGGGGGTTCTGAGAGAGAAAGAGGGTTCTGAGAGAGAGAGAGAGAGAGAGAGACAGAGAGAAAGAGAGACAGAGAGAAAGTGTTTTGAGAGAGAGGGAGAGAGAGAAAGAGAAAAATAGAGAGAGAGAGAGAAAGGAGTAGGGTTCTGAGAGAGAAAGAGAGAGAGAGGGGAGTGGGGTTCTGAGAGAGAGAGAAAAAGAGAAAGAGAGAGAGAGAGAGAGAGGATTGGGGTTCCAAGAGAGAGAGAAAGAGAGACAGAGAGAAAGTGTTTTGAGAGAGAGAGAGAGAGAGAGGAGTGGGGTTCTGAGAGAGAGAGAGGGGGTGGTTCTGAGAGAGAGAGAGGGGGTGGTTCTGAGAGAGAGAGGGGTTCTGAAAGAGAGACAGAGAGAAAGTGTTTTGAGAGAAAGAGAAAAAGAGAGAGAGAGAGAGAGAGAGGAGTGGGGTTCTGAGAGATAGAGAGAAAGAGAAAGAGAGACAGAGAGAAAGTGTTTTGAGAGAAAGAGAAAAAGAGAGAGAGAGAGAGAGAGAGAGAGGAGTAGGGTTCTGAGAGAGAGAGAGAAAGAGAGACAGAGATAAAGTGTTTTGAGAGAAAGAGAAAAAGAGAGAGAGAGAGAGAGAGAGAGGAGTAGGGTTCTGAGAGAGAGAGAGAGAAAGAGAGAGGGAGCACCATAGCACTCCTCAGCAAAGCCACAAACCAAAATATGTATGAGCTTTAAAAATCAGTCAAACATTTTAAACACTTCTCCTGTAATTGGCAATTTTGTAATATTTATTCACAACAGATTTGATTGTCGGCGTCCCACTGGCTCCTCTCAGGAGAGTTTGCGTGAAATCAGTTTGAAATGGCGTGTCATTTTTTCTCTCTCCAAAAGTCACCATCTGGCTGATAGACTTGAGTCTGTTCTAATACACTGACCCAGTGAATGGCTGCTCAACAATTCCCCGGAGTTTACTCTCCTCTCGCAGGCAGTCCAGCGAGAGCAATGTGTACACACACACACGCATGCATAGACACACACACACATACACACACGCTTCTTTTTATTGGCTTGTAAAGAAAGATGGCAAAAGAGGCTGATTTCTGGAGAGAAACCCATTGTGGATACTCTGTGATGCCCCCACTGCCTGGCAACACTCCCAAATCTAAGAGAAGCAAGGCTCGTCCCTTAAACCCCAGAGATCCCTGTAACCACTGCAGCTCAGGACTCGGATCAGCCCAGCTGAGCACCGTGACTGTGCCGCCAGGGAACGTTGTAATCCGTACACATGAGCAGCCTTACCCCCTCTATATAATTCTTAAATATTTTATTTCAATTGTGGCGCAAGCAGCTCACTTACAAATATTTTCAAACAGACTATGGGCTCCTTTTACGAAGCCGCGTTAACGTAATAGAGCACGCTAAACTGCCGGCCGCGCTAGCTGCTACCGCCTCCTCGTGAGCAGGTGGTAGTTTTTCGGCTAGCGCGAGGGTTAGCGCGTGATAAAAAGTCACGTGCGATAAAGCCACTAACGCGGCTTCGTAAATATATGAGAGGAAGTTGGCAACATGGGCTGCTGTGAAGGAGCATGTGCTACCATTAATATGCGCTATTTTGACCACTAACTCATGGGGTTAAACATAAATATCCATATCTTGAAGAAGAAATGTCTTTACAAATTAAAATCATTGCTATATACTGTATAATCAAAGTGAGCCAAGTGCAGGACAATCAAGCCATTGTGATATCACTGATGAGGTTGGCTCTTATTGGTGAAACTAGTCATTAAGCCCGTTACATTAATGGGTGCTAGAATATTGTTCACCCTCTATGTTGCCCCTTCCATTCACTGCCCTCTCTTCTCTTTCCATCCAGTGTCCGCCCTCTCTCTCTCTGTCCCATATGGCCTCTCTCCATCTCCTCCTTCCTTTTGCCTTGGTCTGGCATACCTTCCTCCTTCCCTCCAAGCCATTCTCTCCCCCTCTGCTCCCTTTCCTCATTTAACTACTTCATTGGTCAGCAGCAGCATTCACGATTCATTGCTGTTGCTGGCTTCAGGTCTTTCTCTCTGGCCGGTCCTGTCTTCATGAAAACAGGAAGTAGGCAGGACCGGCCAGAGAGGAAGGCCTGAAGCCGGCAACAGCAGCGAATTGTAAACGCTGCTGCTGCCTGAAGCACCCGAGGCAGACGCTTCTCTCCCCTCCCAGCCCAACCCCCGCTGACTCTGCGACCCTCCCAGCAAGATGACTTTAATATCAAACCTCCCTCCAGCGTTGGCAGCCGCAGCACGCTAAACAGGCTGCTTCGGCTTTCTTCTGCGGTTGAGTCTCTCGGTCGCGTCATTGATGACGTCATCAGTGACGCGGCAGAGGGGCTCAACTGCAGGAGAAAGCCCGAAGCAGCCTGTTTAACGTGCAGCGATTGTCAACGCTGGAGGGATGTTTGTACCGGTGCAGAAGCGATATGTCTCTCCCCCTCCAGTGCCTGTGCAGCACTTTGCTGCGGCGCATCCTCCCATCGTGAGTCGGCCAACCGTCGAACGTGTGTGCTATTACCCGGATGGGGAGGTGTTATAAGAATGTTGCTTGCGATGTGATTGGCTCGACTCGGCTTGGTAATGCTGCTGCTCTGAAGAAGAATCCTGTGTTTGGAGCAGGTTATGTGAGTAGGAATTTCCCTTCAAGGCAGTGGCAGAGTCATGGGGGAGGGGGGGGGCTCAAGGGATAAAGTTCCCCTCCACAATTGGGTGACGGGTCAAAAGCGCGCGAGACAAAGGCGCGGCCGCGCTGGTTTTTCAGTGCACTTTTGTCTCGCGCGCTTTTGACCCCGTCACCCAATTTTGGAGCCCCCCCTCCCCCAAGTGGCTTGCAGAGTGTTTCTTCTAAAGTTCCAAGCGGCAGTGGAGGCTTATCTCTCGCTCCCCGGCTGCATGGGTTGTAGCATAGCCATAGACTCGAGAGAGGAGCCACCGCCACCGCTGTAAGGGAGCCGGGTGAACATACAAATAATCCGTGAAGGGAAAGGGAGCCAGAGCCCTGCAAGACCGCACATCACCTTAGCCACGGACCTACGGATCAGGGATTACAGATCACGCAACTCTGATTGCGCATGCGCGGCTAGCATTTTATATAGGATGAGGTATTATGACATCACAATATCAGCTCTAGTTACCAGAGATGGAAACTCTTTAAACTAAGAGGGAGGTTATCAATGTAAAAGTAAAGGAGTCGGCAGTGGCCAGGGCCGGGGGTGCCCCACCCCACCCTCTTTTTCACCCCCTTCCCCTGCTCCTTCCTCACCCCCCCCCCCCGTCCTGCCAAGTGTGCACGCCCCTTCCCTCAAACTTCTTTAACGTTCCCGGTGTGAGCAGCAGCCCCAACCAGCTGCTCACGCCAGCATCGGCTGATGTCACTTCCTAGGTGCAGGTCCAGGCACTGGCACAAGCAGCAGGCTGAGGTTGCTGCTCGCGCTGGGAATATTAAAGAGGTATGAGGGAAGGGAAGGGGCAAGCAGTAGTGAGGGGGGCAGAGAGGAGGACGGGTGCCTGTACCCCCACCATGATGGCACCCAGGGCAGACCACCCTCCCCACCCCCCTTACTATGCCACTGGGGGTAGGGACTTGATACCCTGTTTCCCCAAAAATAAGACCTATCCTGAAAATAAGCCCTAGCATGATTTTTAAAGATGCTCCTAATGTAAGCCCTATTTAAGACTGACCCCCGAAGCCCCCACCCCCCTGAGAGTCCCCGACACTCCCCAACTCCATCCCTGACCCTAGTGCTGCCCGATTTGGTGAGAAAACCGGACTCGTCAATTCAGCAAACCCCTCACTCCGATGAGACCTAACATAACTCCACTCCAAGGCCTCCTAAATCAGCAGTGGCGGTAGCACTTTGAACAGGCTGCTTCGCAGCCTTCCCTGCCAGGGTTTTCCTTCTGCCACATCACTGATAACATCAACAGTGATGCGGCAGAGGGAAGGCACCAGCAGGGAAGGCCACCATGCAGCCCGTTCACAGTGCTGCCACCGCTGCTGTTTTTGGAGGCTTCGGAGTGGAAATTTGTCAGTCTCATGATGGGAGGGTCGATGGGGTTCTGCTGCACAGGGGATGGGAGGGAGGGATAGAAAGATGCTGCACAAGGGGATGGGTGAGAAGGGAGGAAAGATGCTGCACATGGGGGAGGGGGAAGAAAGGAAAGAGGAAGAATTGGGGTGGAGGAGAGGAAGGGAGAGATGATTGTTGTGCATGAAGAAAAATAAAACATTACCTGAAAATAAGCCCTAATGTGGTTTTTTTGACCCAAAATTAATATAAGACACTGTCTTATTTTCAGGGAAACACGGTATACCGCTTTATCTGTGTGGCTGCACAAAGTAGTTTATATATTTTAGAGAGGTACTTATTTTATGGGCTTCAGTTAAGATGGGTTTCCCTCTCGTTACTCCCCATCCCCATCCCCCATTCCTTTTATTTTTATTTATCATTGTAATTAAAACTTCCCCATCCCCTAAAACCTCTCGTTTCTAATCTGTCATAATTCATCATAGTGTTAGGTTTACCCTCTTTTTATTTTATCTCACCTTAATCAAAAATTTTATCAGACCTTTTTAATTTTTAATATTGTAAACCGCCCAGATACATGTGATGGTCGGTATATCAAGCCATGAATAAACTTGAAACTTTATTTTATGTTCATGTTTATTTTTCATTTCAAATCCCGCTGAATACAAAAAGTCAAAGTGGTATATAAAAAAAATCACATTGAAAAGAGTGCCAATATTAAAAGACAAGATAAAACAATCAAATAAGAAATATTCTCACAATCAAATAAAAAATGTATACTGTTAAAATGGTTAAAAATTAATAATAAACATACTGATACCTTGCCACTAACTCATTTTTTTTTTTTTTTAACTTTATGTAAGGCAACTTGAAACAAGCACAGCGGGGTTACAAAGAGGCCGAACGCTGTTTTCTCACAGTGGGCACATTACTGGCTAAAAAAGCAATCTTACAAATGTGGATGGACACTGAGCTGCCAGTTTTGTCCCTATGGACAAATAGTATGTTAGAAATGGCAGCCTGGGAGTGTCTCCGTTGCTCACAGTGGGGGCCGCTACTGAATTTCTATGTTTCTCTGTGGCAACGGTTTAGGACTCTTTGCAATGTTTCCTCCACTGCTTCCACAGCTAGGGGGGAGGGAAGGCAGACGGGTGTGTGGGGGGGGGGGAGAGGTTGGTGGTGGTGGGTGAAAACTATAAAAAAATTGGTTCAAATTGGGGCGGGTGTTGCTTGCTTCCTGGGGTTTCCTATCCATTGATGTTTGGCTATTCTTTCTTTCTGTAGTGGTTGTTTTGATTGTACAGAGGTTCTGTTTTATGCAATGAGATCTACAGTAGTTACTAATAACCAGGGTTGACAGTAAAATAGCTCATCTGAACTAGTCTAGGTCAGTGGTCTCCAACTCAAACCCTTTGTAGGGCCACATTTTGGATTTGTAGGTACTTGGAGGGCCTCAGAAAAAAAGAGTTAATATCTTATTAAAGAAATGACAATTTTGCATGAGGTAAAACTGTTTATAAATCTTTCCTTTTGGCTAAGTCTTAATAATAATATTGTAATTTATAGCTAAAGAGACATATATATGGTCAAGAAACGGTTTTATTTTACTTTTGTGATGATGATAAACATACCGAGGGCCTCAAAATAGTACCTGGCGGGCTGCGAGTTTAAGACCACTGCTATAGGCTAAGGCTCTTTACACCTGCATTGTGATGTCATAGAACTTTATGGTTATGGAAACATAGTAACATGATGGCAGATAAAGGCCAAATGGCCCATCCACAGCATCCACTATCTCCTCCTCTCCCTATTGGCTAAGGCTCTTAACATTTGCATCTCCTCTTCCTATAGGCCAGTGGTCTCCAACTCCAACCCTTTGCAGGGCCACATTTTGGATTTGTAGGTACTTGGAGGGCCTTAGAAAAAATAGTTAATGGCTTATTAAAGAAATGACAATTTTGCATGAGGTAAAACTCTTTATAGTTTATAAATCTTTCCTTTTGGCTAAGTCTTAATAATAATATTGTCATTTATACCTAAAGAGACATATGATCAAGAAACTGTTTTATTTTACTTTTGTGATTATGATAAACATACCGAGGGCCTCAAAATAGTACCTGGCGGGCTGCGAGTTTCAGACCACTGGTCTAGGTTAATAATGTCCTTCCTATATATTTTTAAATATAGGAAGGTACTCATCTACATCTTGTTCATATCATGTACATTAAGATTATTTAGACCAGATTCCAGCTGCATATTTGTTTGATGGGACACAATGAACATTATTATGTTCTTTGTGAAGTTTGTAGGTCATGAGACAGCTGGAATCTTATGCCATAATTAGGCCACGATAAGAATCATCAGATTTTGTGCTATATATTTTTCAGTTTAGCAGTCTCCCAATATACTAAGATTCTAATTTTTCTGAAAAACCAGTATATAGGGCTCCCTCCATATTCAGAGAGGTTAGGTGGGTGCTATCAACCACTTCTAGTCATCGTTTACCTTCCCATCTTGGCACCAGATGTGAGGGCAGCAGGTCATCCAGTATCAATTATTGAAGGAACCCTTGTGAATAACCAAAGTCGTGAATGCCAAACCTGCAAATATGGAGGGAAACCTGCAATTACCAGAATTCAGGCCAGATGAACTAAAGTTTTTTTGTCCCCATTGTGGGGGTAATTCTATAATAAGCTATCTCTACTAAAATTGCATAAGTTAGTGGTAGAATAGTATGTCTTTAATGGTATCCTGCATTGATAATTTCACCCCTAAATGACCATTTTTCAGCTATGCGGTATCCTGAAACTATGGTCCTTATTCCATGAAGTCCGCCTAAAGTTGAACAATAGGCTTGATCAGTGCCTAGATTAACACTCAACGCCTCAGTTTTAATTGGACTTAATTGAAACTTAGGCACCTAACTCAAAAAATTTGATTCCATGGCCCAAAGCGCCTATACTACAAGTGGGGTGAATCATGGGCGTGTTTTCGAGTTGGGCACCTTTTTGTGAATCGGGTGCCATTAGGCTTTGATATGGGTGCCTACCTTGAGACATCGAAAACCCTGGCCTAAATTAGAGATGCCTACATGTTAGGAGTAGACCTGGGAGGGGCACGGACAGGTTAGGGGGTGTGTGGCCAGAATTAGCACACACATGTTAAAGAATACTGTTAGTTCTGCGTATAACTGACATCACTTAGGGCTCCTCTTATTAAAGCCGCACTAGCGGGGTTAACGCGCGCGACTTTTCATCACACGCTAAAGCCCGCGCTGGCCTAAAAACTACTGCCTGCTCAAGAGGAGGCGGTAGCGGCAAGCGCGGCCGGCGGTTTAGCACGCATTATTACGCGCCTTAAACCACTAGCGCGCCTTTGTAAAAGGAGCCCTTAGACAACCTCGTTTATGCCTGCCATTGAGCTAAAGAAAGTGAGAATGCCTAAAGTTATGAATGTAAAAGATGACACACGCTAGTCTTCAATTTTATGTGCAATCGCCATTAAAGAATAAGGGAAAATTTTTATAAAAGGCACTTGAAGGTAGGCGTCTACATTTGGGCACATCACTCAGTTAGTAATTTGGCTTCAACGATGAGCTTTAGAAGGCTCCTAAGTGAAAAAAATAAAATTTAACTGAGCGACAGGTGCCTGCCTTCTTAGGCCCGATCCTACAGGATAGACACCTATCGGCACCTAACACCAAAGTTAGAAAACATAGAAACATAGAGAAAGACGGCAGATAAGGGCCGCGGCCCATCTAGTCTGCCCACCCTAATGACCCTCCCCTATTTAGCTCTGTGCAGGGATCCCACGTGACGATCCCATTTCTTCTTAAAATCAGGCACGCTGCTTGCCTCGATCACCTGAAGTGGAAGTCTATTCCAGCGATCAACCACTCTTTCGGTGAAAAAGTATTTCCTGGTGTCGCCGTGCAATTTCCCGCCCCTGATTTTCCATGGATGTCCTCTTGTCGCCGTCGGACCTTTGAAAAAGAAGATATCTTCCTTTACCTCGATACGGCCCGTGAGGTATTTGAACGTCTCGATCATGTCTCCCCTCTCTCTGCGTTCCTCGAGTGAGTATAGCCGTAATTTATCCAGCCGTTCCTCGTACGGGAGATCCTTGAGTCCCGAGACCATCCGGGTGGCCATTCGCTGGACTGACTCAAGCCTCAGTACATCCTTGCGGTAATGAGGCCTCCAGAATTGTACGCAGTATTCCAGATGGGGCCTCACCATGGATCTATACAACGGCATAATGACTGCAGGCTTGCAGCTGACGAAACTCCTACGTATACATCCTATGATCTGCCTAGCCTTGGATGAAGCCCGCTCCACTTGATTGGCAGTCTTCATGTCCTCACTGATGATTACCCCTAAGTCCCATTCTGCAACAGTTGGCATGTTTAGGGGTGGAGAAAGATGCTGCTAGGCGTGATTCTTTAAAGGACTTAGGGCTAGATTCACTCACCTCCTTTGCGTGCCCGATCCGTGGCCGTTCTATGCAGGCCCAACCAATTTACAAAACAAAACAATTAAAATGAGTGCGATCGGAGGAACAGACCCCCCCTCCGACCGCACGGATCGCTAGTGTGCAATCCCGATGCGTGCGCAGACCATCTGTAGATGGTCTGCGCATGCGTCTAAGAGCCGTCTAGAGCTGCAACTTTTTAAACTTTTACTAGCCCAGTGAGCCCGTGGTTTTAACCCGTGGGTTAAAAACACGGGCTCGCAGTGCGGGGAAGGGCAGGAGAGTCAGAGTGGCAGGAGAGATTCAAGGCAGAGCACGAGATCGGGGCAGGCAGGAGATCGGGCCTGAGAAACAGGGCAGAGAGCAGGGCGGCAGAAGGTAAGGGCGGTTGGAAAGGACCTCAGTGACTGGTCCTCAGCTATCGCTTATTTTGGATCGGCCAGCCCAGTCGGTGGTGCTTTTTTTTTATTTTAGTGAATCGCTTCCTGTCTGCATTTGAATGGCGTTTTCCCTCATTTGCATGCGCGGATCGGAGGATGATCGGGTTAGTGAATCGGGTCGGAGGGAAATCGGGTCGCAAAGGGCTCGCAAACCGATCGGTACATGAACGGTTTGCTTAGTGAATCTAGCCCTTAGGCGCCTATAATGTAGGCCTTTAAAACCCTGGCTTACGTTACAGGTGCCTAAGTTTTAAGTTAGGCATGATTCTGTAATGAGTGCCTAAGTGTGATTAGACATCTATCTTTTTTTAGGTGCCAATTAACAGAATTTGACCTTTAGGGGGAGATTCTACAAATAGTGCTTTAAATTAGGCGCCAGTAGGCCCCTACCTGTGCTCAAGTTAAAAGGGAAACAACATTTTGGATGACCTGGGAACCTTTTATACAGCAATTATCAGTCAGAGCAGGCAGTTTTGTAGTGAACTCATTACATTTGTAATTAAGAAGTGAAGCACTATTTATTAGTAATATCTGGGAATGGGGTGGGTGGAGGGGGGGTAAAGTTGGGGGAAGGGAAGGAGGGAGGGAGTGTTGGGAGGTACTTTATCGTGTTTGTATTGTGGTGATAATTGATTGTTGATTTCTTTGAATTTATATATTACATTACATTATATTATAGATTTCTATTCCGCCATTACCTTTCGGTTCAATATATTAACTGAGTTGAGATAATATTCTTTGTAAGGTTTTTGCTATGTATATTTTATTCTTAAAACTCAATAAAAAAATTATTGAACATGAAAGGGAAACGCCATTTGAAATGGCAAATAGCTTTAAATTTAAAGTGCCTGCAGGCACCGCCACTATGGGCATGGCTAATGCCGGAAACGGTGTTAGGCGCCGTAAAGCGCCTTCGTAAGCACAATTCACGAGAAAGATAGGCGACAGAAATGTAGGCCTCGAAAAGCCTGGCCTACATTGCCGGCATCTATCTTTCCTGGAGGCGTGATTATCTATACGGTGCCGTTGGATAATTGACAGGCTATCGGCGGCCGATTTTTAGGTAGTGCCGTGTAGAGAATCCGGGCCTTTGTGTCTAGGGCCAAAAAGCTTAGTACAATGAAGAGAAGCAAGTTGAGGATGGGGGGGAAAAGAGCTTGAAAAGTATTGAATGATGTTATTATTTTGTTTACAGCTGAACTCACTGGAACGTCTTTTCCAACATGTTCACCTTTTGCTCTTTCTATGACCTTTGCACTGCTGTCGTGTACTCAGTTAGCCTCCAGCAGATAACAAGGGTTTCCTTTACCTTCCTTTTCTCTCCAGTTATGCTACTGATACTATTCCAGCCAGTCTTCACTGGACCAAGGCAGGGCTTGGTTGTGTCTCATTTCTCTCGTCAAGAAGACACGGGATACCCATAGCTCCCCAGCCACTGCAACAGGGTAAGCCAGGTTAGCGTGTCAGGGGTGTGCCAACATTTTGGGGGCACAACGGTGGCAGAGGAGGGCACAATTTATTGGTTGCAGGGGGTACAGGAAACCCTCGGCCACAAGAGGGCACCCGCTCAAACTCAGGGGCGGAAAATTTCATGGCGACACCAGAAAGTATTTCTTCACAGAGAGAGTGGTTGATCATTGGAACAAGCTTCCAGTGCAGGTGATCGAGGCTGACAGCGTGCCAGACTTTAAGAATAAATGGGATACCCATGTGGGATCCCTATGAGGGTCAAGATAAGGAAATTGGGTCATTAGGGCATAGACAGGGGATGGGTAAGCAGAGTGGGCAGACTTGATGGGCTGTAGCCCTTTTCTGCCATCATCTTCTATGTTTCTACTGTCCCCAGCTTTTCCTAGATTCAAAGAAGCTTCTAGAAAGAAAGTACCGTAACACACGATGGGCAGCATTGGTTCGATTTATATACAAAGATCCTACTTTTCTGAGGGTAAATTATTCACCAAAGTATACCAAACTGTTGCCGAAACTATACAATTCTTTCCAGAGTTCATGGGGTTGCGTTCAGTATTTCGGATTTAAGGAAGGCCCATTTTATCTTTTGCAAGTTGGGTATTATATTCAAATCAGGATTCTCTGTTAAAAGCTCAAACTTTGATGAAGCTGAGGTGTGCTCAGTGGTGGTCAAGGATGTTTTCACTGGCAGCTTCATCTTTGTGGAATAAAATACCGCATGTGATAAGACTAGTGAACAGTTATGCCCAGTTTTATAAGGTATTAACAACCTGGTTATTCTCGTAGAGATCACTCTGTGCTTTAGCTTTGCGTTAGATCAGCCCAGTTGCTGAGCTGTTGATGACACTGTTGTATCGGGCGATGGTTTATCCACATCTGGAGTACTGCGTCCAATATTGGTCGCCTTACCTTAAGAAGGATATGGCGTTACTCGAAAGGGTTCAGAGGAGAGCGACACGTCTGATAAAAGGGATGGAAAACCTTGCATACGCTGAGAGATTGGAGAAACTGGGTCTCTTTTCCCTGGAGAAGAGGAAACTTAGAGGGGATATGATAGAGACTTACAAGATCATGAAGGGCACAGAGAGAGTAGAGAGGGACAGAAAGAGAGAGAGAAAGGGAGACAGAGAGAAATATATATAGAGATAGCTAGAAACAGAGACAGAGAGAGAAAGAGAGAGAGATATAAAGAGAGAGAGAGAAAGGGGGATAGAGAAATAGAGAAAGATTGGAGAAACTGGGGCTCTTCCCTAGAGAAGAGGAGACTTAGAGGGGACATGATAGAGACTTACAAGATCATGAAAGGCATAGAGAGAGTAGAGAGGGACAGAAAGAGAGAGAGAAAGGGAGACAGAGAGAAATATATATAGAGATAGCTAGAAACAGAGACAGAGAGAGAAAGAGAGAGAGATATAAAGAGAGAGAGAGAAAGGGGGGATAGAGAAATAGAGAAAGATTGGAGAAACTGGGGCTCTTCCCTAGAGAAGAGGAGACTTAGAGGGGATATGATAGAGACTTACAAGATCATGAAGGGCATAGAGAGAGTAGAGAGGGACAAAAAGAGAGAGAGAAAGGAAGGGAGACAGAGAGAAATAGAGAGAGAGAGAGAGAAAGGGAGAGAGACAGAAATAGAGAGAGATAGATAGAGAAAGATTGGAGGAACTGGGACTCTTTTCCCTAGAGAAGAGGAGACTTAGAGGGGACATGATAGAGACTTACAAGATCATGAAGGGCATAGAGAGAGTAGAGAAGGACAGATTCTTCAAACTCTCGAAAAATAAAAGAACAAGAGGGCATTCGGAGAAGTTGAAAGGGGACAGATTCAAAACAAATGCTAGGAAGTTCTTCTTTACCCAACGTGTGGTGGACACCTGGAATGCGCTTCCAGAGGGCGTAATAGGGCAGAGCATGGTACTGGGGTTTAAGAAAGGATTGGACAACTTCCTGCTGGAAAAGGGAATAGAGGGGTATAGAGAGAGGATTACTGCACAGGTCCTGGACCTGTTGGGCCGCCGCATGCGCGGACTGCTGGGCACGATGGACCTCGGGTCTGACCCAGCGGAGGCATTGCTTATGTTCTTATGCTTTTAATTTCTTTTATTGTTTGGGAGGTTGGGGAGGGAATGGGTGGGGTAGGTTTTTACTTCATTTGGAGTCGCATACCACTTTAGTTGAATATGGGGAAAAAGGGTCAACAACCAAGTTGCAGGTCGTATCTTTCCACTGGACTAAAAACCTGTAGGTCAGTATTCAAATGCCACTGAACCATCTGGCCATTGAGAATCAGCAGCATTCCGTTAGTACCAATGCACTGTCCTAAGAGGGTGATGTGAAAACAGTATCTGCGCAGTTTCCTAGGTCGATGGGACAGTTTCCTTGCAAACATTGGAGTTACTTGCATCAGAGTTACTTGTTCTTGTATCAGAAATTGACTGCTACCATGTTTGGAGGAGCTCTGATGTTGCTGTTTTAAGCTTCCTGGTCTCAGATCTGCGCACACCATGCTAACTGACGTGAGAAGACTGGTTCTGCTGCCTGGACTAGAGAATGACACGGGGACACATTTTTCCCCGTCCCCGTAAGAACTCAATTTCCCCATCCCGTCTCCGTGAGTTTTGTCGCTGTCCCTGCCCCATTCCTACAAGCTCCGTCCTCATCTGCACAAGCCTCAAACACTTGAAAATCTTAAGTAGCAACATCCTAGAGCTCAGATTGTGATGTCATAATGCCTCATTCCACCAGTGCCTAAGCTCCGTCCTCATCTGCACAAGCCTCCCACACTTTACTTAATACAGATCGCGGCAGCGTTGTGGGGGGTTTGGGGGGTTGTAACTGCCCTCATTATACTGGAAGCTTAACTGTTTCCCTGTTTTTTAGGGAAAAAGTGAAGTTTTCAGTAAAATGTGGGGGGTTACAACCCCCCAAACCCCCCCCAACATGGCACGATCTGTATAAAGTAAAGTGTGGGGGGTACCCCCCACACACACCCCGTCGGAGCCCTTTAAAACAGTCATTTTCTTTGGCGCGTGCCTCCGCGTTGCACTCAGTTGTCTGCGCGCGCCTTTGTCCCGGCGCGCTTTTGACCTGACACCGTGCATATCACTGAGGTACAGTATATGGGATAGAATGTGGGTGGAGGACAAAGTTAACCAGGAAGTGGCGATATTCACTAACCTTGGTGTCTGCAGGGGCTAATATGAAACTTGGTAATAGAACATAGTTGGGGGGTCTGATACTAGCTTAGCTAGGGTTGCCAGATTTTCCAATTGGAAAATCTGGACCCCTCCTAGACCCACCCTTCCCCAGGCCTGCTCAGTTCTGCCCATCCCCGTTCTAATCCCGCTCCCAGTCCCGCCCTAGCAAGCAGGGAGGAAGTCTGCGCATGCCGACGTGATTTCAGGAGGCTTTTCAAAACCCGGACAAAGTCCAGACCCCTGGACATGTCCTCAAAAGGTCCTCAAAAGGAGGACATGTCCGGGGAAATCAGGACCTCTGGTAGCCGTAAGCTTAATTATTAATTTCATGAAAGATAAAGTTGAAGGTGGCAGGACCTGAAATGGGCACTAGTAGAAGTGGTAGAGGTCACCGCTTTAAGAGATTTTGGGCATGGTTTCAAGAGGCATGGAGGGAGGTAGAAAGGAAAAGGTTATGAGGTTATGATGGAGGAAGGGAGATGGTGTTGGGTTGCATATGGAAATTTATACGAGCAATTACCCAAGGCGTATGAATCTCAGTTGGGCAGACTGCGGAGACCATTTTGGTCTTTAGCTAGAATCATTTTCCATCTTACTTTATTTCTATGATTCTGTGACCTACCCCAACTATTAGACCTCATCTGTTGCATTTAGAGGCCTATTTTAAGGTCAAGTACAAGCTTTACTAGAGGTAAATCATGCCAAATGAATCTGATCAAATTCTTTGACTGGGTGACGACAGAATTGAATCAAGGATGTACGCTAGATATAGTTTATTTAGATTTCAGCAAAGACTTTGACACGGTTCCTCATTGGAGGCTATTGAACAAATTTGGCCAGCTGAAGTTAGGACCCAAAGTGGTGAACTGGATTAGAAACTGGTTGATGGACAAATGCCAGTGAGTGGTGGTTAATGGAATTTGCTCGGAGGAGGGAAAGGTGAGTAGTGGAGTGCCTCAAGGATCGGGGCTGGGGCCGATTCAGTTCAATATGTTTGTGAGCAATATTGCCGAAGGGTTAGAAAGAAAAGTTTGCCTTTTTGTGGATGATACCAGATTGGTAATAGAGTGGGCACCCCGGAGGGAGTGGAAGACATGAAAAAGGATCTGCAAAAGTTGGAAGAATGGTCTGATGTCTGGCAACTAAAATTCAATGCAAAGAAGTGCAGAATGATGCATTCGGGGAGCAGAGGTTGGAGGGAGCTGGGAGGCGAGCAGCTAGGAAGATGGGATGGGGAGAGGGACCTTGGGAGAGGGACCTTGGGAGAGGGACCTTGGGACCTTGGGAGAGAGACCTTGGGAGAGGGACCTTGGGGATCTGAGGATCTGAAGGCAACAAAGCAGCGTGACAAGGCGGTGACTGTAGCCAGGAGTATGCAAGGCTGTATAGAGAGAGGCATCGCCAGTAGAAGATAGGAAGTGCTGATGTCCCTGCACAGGTCATTGGTGAGGCTCCGCTTGGAGCATTGTGTTCAATTTTGGAGACCGTATCTGGAGAAGGATATAAGACTTGAAGCGGTCCAGAGGAAGACAACGAAAATGATAGTGCTGCTGAAAATTCACGGATGGAGACCTATTCTTTTATTAGCAAATGCCAGAAGAGTTTCCCCCCCCCATATTATTTACCCCAAACTTAAACATGATTCCTCTATTTAATTTTAGAGTACTGAGCACAACTTACTGGGTTGCATGCTACTGGTTAGTCTTTTCTCCCAGTTTTCATCACTGGTTTTGGTCAGTGACTTAGCACTGAGAGAATCTGTATCGCTGGGGTTTTTTTTTCCTTTTGGGTTTTAAGGTGCATGCGGGAAGTGGTGCGACAGAAGAAAAATGCCATACATCTGCCTTCTGTTCACCGAACAAGAAAGCCTGGAAGAATCGAGTGTGTAAAAAAAAAAAAAAAAATTATTTTAAAAAGTGAAATGATTAAATAAGCATGAGCCAACATATAATGGATGAGTTTCTGATAGGTAAATTTATCATGATCTTTGTCCAGCTGTTGCTGTCTCTCATGATGGTGGGGCAGGGCTTGGGTTTTTTTTTATTTTTTTTTTTCTGCTTGCTGCTCCTTTTTGCCACCAGGTTCTGGAGCTCCATAGAGGAAACTGTGCCCAGACTCTTTCTCTTAGGCAACAGCACTGATTACAAACAGATGAATTCATGCTGCTTTAATGAAAACAGCCCTCACCACCTTTGCTTAATGGTGGGAACCTCCAAGGGTAAACAAAACTCTTTGCCCGCCCTTCTCATTCCCACCAGTCCCTTGTACTTCACAAATGTTTTTTAATCTTCGCTTCTAGAACAAATTGATTTCTTGCCAGTTTGTAACTTTTTACTGATGTTCTGGCTGTGAAAGTTAAAGACAACCAGGTGCGGTAAACAGCACGTCCCCTGTTTCTCGCCATGTGAATCTCGGATACGCCGCGACCCCACCCCGGTGCCTTTCACTGTCCTGACACGACAGCCAATAATTAATTCGCATCCTTCTTTGTCTCTCTCAGTTTTCTCTCCTGAAATTTTAGCGTGAAGGGGTTTATACAAGAGCCACCAGTGGCCCCTTTCCCAACTCTGCTCTTCGAGGAACTTAGACCAGGATTTTCAAGAAACCCCATTAAAAAAGGGACGGTCCGCTAATGCAGACGTTTTGATACCGAATCTAAAAATCCGAGACATTCTTTAAAAAATCACACATGCAAATGAGATCGGCATTCAGCAGTGAAGATTTCCTACATTTGCATGTGCCTGTCGCTGATTGGCACATGCGCAGAAAAGCGCTTTTAAAAAAAACAAAAAACCCCACACACACTCCTGCTGCACTATTGGACGAATGAAAGGGAGAGGAAAAGCAACATCGACTTTTATCAATCGCACATAAAACATGCCTTTCTCTCCAAAAAACTACTATAATTCAGGTAAATCTTGTCATTTGTTTCTAATGTAAAATTTAATGAAGACCCACAGCCAGAAACACACGAGAGAAGGGTATCATACATGCACTCAAGAAGAAATGTTGGCTTTTAACAAGCATGCATGAAACATGCCTGTCTCTCCCAAAAACTCAAAACAAGCGTGATTTTACTACCCTCCACTAAAAATATGTAGATACACTTTTTTTTTTTTTCATTAGCCACAGTCAAAACACAAGTGCTGGCACTATAACGGCACTCCCGTGACCAGTCGCTGCTTTTTGTCGCCAAAATCCAATACCGCTCTTTGAAAATGTCTCGGCGATTTTTAAGAATCCACCGGAGGGCTCATTTCAATGTTAGAGAGCGCATTTGCATGCCATTGTCGGAGACGGCAAGAAACCTCGCTAAAGACAGAGGTAATCCGTTTTGATAATCCACCGCTAAAATGCGTGCAGGCTACATCGCCGGAAAACAGTTTAGTGACCGTGTTAAAGTTTTGAGAATCTTGCCCGTAGTCCAGTCCTGGTTCTCTAACCTGGTATGAAATCATGATCTGAAACAAAAGCATATGAAGACATTCTAGAACATTCTATATTGTTTGTCTAAAGTTAGGCACCTCCATCGGCGTGCCTAGCCAATAAAGTGCTAAATGATCCGACGCTAATAGAATTCCTATGAGCATCAGAGCAGCGTTGGAGCATTTAGCGCCCTGGGCTGCGGTAGAAATCTTAGTAAGGGGGGGGGGGTTAACAGGTTAATAGACATAGAGCTCCTTTTATCAAGGTGCGGTAGGGGTTTAACGGGCGGAATACTGCCGCGCTAGCCACTAATGCCTCCATTGACGAGGTGTTAGTTTTTTGGCTTGCCGCGGGGGTTAGCGCATGATGAAATGTCCGATGCGCTAACTCCCGTAGCGCACCTTGATAAAAGGAGCCCTTAATCGGTGCTGATAAATAACACTTAACATCTCATAATTGCCATTCATTGGACTTGATGGAAAGGCACCTAACTCGAGAAAAGTGATTCTATAAAAGAAGGTGCCTAGTCCAAACCACTTACCTAAAAGTGGGTGTGGCTAGGGGTAGATTATGGTGTGTTTTGAATTAGGTGCAGGTATTTAGGTGAAGAAATCCCTGGCATAAATATGGTATACACTTTCACTTATAATAAGGGAGTGTTGTGTCTTTAAATCCCAGGTATATCATTCAAGTGTCCTTAATTAATCCCAGAATACCATGTGCTTTTAAATAGTCAAATATCACTTCTATAAATTCACCGTCTCTCATTCATATAAGAACAATATATAGTGCAAAGTGCTCAGAAAATGGCTCATTTGTGCAATTTATTATTCAACGACAAGAAAGCACAATTCTCTATCATCGCACTTGTTTCATGCTGGCCCTGAGTGTCCCTAAAACAAAAACTCTGCTCTTTCCATGGAAAGACGGCATCACATTGTGCTCACCAATTTGCATGGACGACACCGCTCTGAAAATTGTTCCAGCTGTAAAAATATTAGGCGTCATAATTGATCAAGAACTGAATTTCCACAATCAAATAAGCGTGGTGGTTAAAAACTGCTTCTTTAAATTCCCTGGCAAGCTGCATCGATTGTACATCGCTCAACTTATTGGTCCACTCCCTTATCATATCAAAATTGGACTACTGTAATTCTCTATTTAATGGCATTGCACAAAATACTGCCATCAAGATCATCACCAATTCTCGGAAATTCGACCATGCAAAAAGCACACTGGCTGCCGGTCTCATACAGAATCTATATATATAAAATCGGAGGTATGTATGTGTGTATGTGCCGCGATCACGCAAAAACGGCTTGACCGATTTGAACGAAACTTGGTATGCAGATCCCTTACTACCTGGGATGATATGTTCTGGGGGTCTCGCGGCCCACCTGCACACGTGGGCGGAGCTACAAACATAAATTCAGATTTCACCCATTCATGTCAATGGAAAAAATGTAAAAAGCTGCCATTCTCACAGTAATTCAAAAACGGCTTGACCGATTTGAACGAAACTTGGTATGCAGATCCCTCACTACCTGGGGTGATATGTTCTGGGGGTCTCGCGGCCCACCTGCACACGTAGGCGGAGCTACAAACATAAAATCAGATTTCACCCATTCATGTCAATGGAAAAAATGTAAAAAGCTGCCATTCTCACAGTAATTCAAAAACGGCTTGACCGATTTGAACGAAACTTGGTATGCAGATCCCTCACTACCTGGGGTGATATGTTCTGGGGGTCTCGCGGCCCACAACTCTATGTTGCTTGCTCAAGGGTGGGTTCACCCAAGAATTTATATGTTCTTGCTCCAGGAGGTGAAACTAAAATTGTTGTTTATAATCACGTTTTGCGTTAGTTGTATTGTATTCATTTTGTCAAATATTTCACATTATAATTTGAATATTGTACTTTTTATTAAGCTGTAAAAAAATAATTTCATTCACCACTATAAAGTATCTTTATTTGAATCCATTTACAGTGTTATTGCTATAATTAAATACCCGTGCAACGCCGGGGCATCAGCTAGTCACCTATAAAATAATGCTCTTAATATTTAAAGCCCAAACGACAAACACACCCAGTTTCATTGACAAACTCCTCATTCCACAGACTCCATCCCGGACGCTAAGCGCCACGTCTCAAAACCTATTGACAGTTCCATCACTGAAAGTAATTAATACACGTTGTAACATATCGTTCGCTGTTACAGCCCCCACCATATGAAACTCGCTTCCTACCTTCTTAAGAGAGGAAAAAAAACACAGATAAATTCAAAGGATCTCTAAAGTGCTTTCTTTTTAAAGATGCCTTCAATTCCTAAATTCGATTTCTTGCTCACAACACTGACTCATTAATCCTCTCCTTTCCTACATGTCCCCCTCCATTCTTGGAAATGCATTATATGTTGTTATCACATATTTTTAGTTTACAGGTACTTTAGCTAGATTATGAGCCTTCGGGACAGATAGGGTAGTTTTTCTCAAGTACCTAATTTCATTTTAATTTGATACTTTGTAAACCAGTAAAATACAGGAGTGGTAGATCAAATCTTAAATAAACATAAACATTCCCGTTAACTGTATCCATGACATCCTGTTTGTCTGTCTTGGCTGTTTAGATTGTAAGCTCTTTGAGCAGGGACTGTCTTTTTTTTTTTTTTGACTCTGTACGGTGCTGCGTGCATCTGGTAGCGCTATAGAAATAATTCATAGTAGTAGTAATAGTGAAAAGAGTTTCAGTCTTTGGGAAGCAGAGCTGAGATTGTGATGTCATAATGCCTCATTCCACCAATAAGAGCCAACCTCATCAGTGATGTCACAATGGCTTGATTGTCCTGTACTCCCCTCTGCCCACCAACCCAGCCAGCTGATTAACCATTTCTTTTTCTTTTATTTTTGATCTTGGAAATGTATTATATCTTGTTATTACATATTTTTAGTTTATAAGGTACTTTAGCTAGATTGTGAGCCTTCGGGACAGATAGGGTCATTTTGCTAAAGTACCTGACATCCTCGTCCTCCTTGAGACCGACTCGAACCTCACTAATCTCTCCACGAAGATATCCTCATGCATAAAGAACCTCCAATCCTGGGCATTCACAATGCATATGAAACTAAACGAGTCCAAAACAAAACTCCTTTGACTCGGCCCAAAATTAGACCATCTACCTTCCTCCATCCCATTGTCCTCCGGCCCCCCATTACAGCTCGAGTTCTCAAGCAAAGTTCTGGGTGTCACCTTAGACTCTTCTCTATCCTTCAACGAACATCTCCAATCCCTGGTGAAGAAATGCTTCTTCAGCCTTCACATGCTAAGGAAAGTCAGACCCTATTTTCACCCAAAACACTTCGCAGTCCTAGTACAATCCATCATCCTCTCCAGATTGGATTATTGCAATTCTATCTACCTCAGCCTAACCAAGAAAAGCCTCCACAGACTTCAGCGGATTCAGAACGCCGCAGCTAAGCTTGTTTTCGCGAAAAGCAAATTCGATCACGTCTCACCACTCTTGTCTAAGCTCCATTGGCTCCCAGTAATCCCCAGGATCCACTTCAAATGTGCGTGTCTGGCCTACAAGATCCTACATGGCATCCTTCCTGCCGTTATCCCTCTATCCTGGAACTCCCCAACCCCTACTTCCTCCAGATCCTCCCAAATTTTTTAACTATCCTTCCCTTCCATAAAAGGTATTTCCCATGTAGGCAAACTTGGGTCATCCCTCCCCTTTAGAATCACTGAGATCTGGAATAACCCTCTCCGAACCTCAAGCTCCCTCCAACTCTTCCGCAAACACCTAAAAACCTGGCTATTCTCAAAACTGTAACACTTCCCCCCTCTTAGGCCTCTCACCTTCCCCCTTTACACCTAACTCTTTAATCTCTCCACTGTAGTTCCTCTCATCTTTCTTCCTGTAAACCGTGCCGAGCTCCGCATTCGTGGAGATGGTGCGGTATATAAACCCAAGGTTTAGTTTAGTTTACCTCATTTCATTTTAGTTTGATACATTGTAAACCGCTTAGGTCAGTAAAATTACAGGAGCGGTATTTCAAATCTTAAATAAACATAAACATTTGTGATATCATTTGTTTCCTTTCCTTTTAAACTGTAGTTCTCCCTTTTTTTCCTCATGTTCCAGTATGTGATTCGTGTTTCAAGCCCTCTGTTATGTTTTTAAAGATTACATATTTCCCCCATTGTATTGTAAATTGCTTAGAATTTTATGTAAAGCGATCAAACAAATTTTTAATAAACCTGAAACTTACAAGAGAAGGGAATAAAGTGTGCTAATCTCTTAAAATCGAAACTCCTTCTCTTGAACGGCATGATGCATTGTCCGGTGCTGGCGAAAACATAAAAAAAAAAAAAAAAAAAAAATTTCTGCAACATGCATGCATATCCTATGGTACAGAAATAGGAACTTCTTCCTAGTTTCAAGTAGCAGCCTCATTCACAATCTTCTCAGATCCTCAGCGTCACCACTCAGAACTCAACGTATCATTGTTCTGAGCTTTACGTGGCAAATCGTCTGGATCTGTGTATTATTTTATGTTATTTTTTAAGAGCTTAATTTATAGATTTAAATAGTATTCAACAACTTTAAATCATTTTTCAATAGTCTTAGAATAATGTACTTAGCTTTATATGCTGTTCTTCATTTAGTAAATGTCTATGGTAAACAGGGTCTCTCAACCACTATTCATTCAAAAGTTCCATAATAGGCCTCAGAAATGGAGCCTACGCACAGCTGCAAAGTCATAGGCTGAAATAGTCGGCTTAGTGTTTCTGCTCCTTGCTCCAGTCATTGGCTAGGAAAGTTAGTGATATTTATCTATTAATTCTTTTAAAAATCTTTTTTTTAAATAAAGTTTTTAAATTTTGTTGTTTTTTTATCAAAAAAGTTTTCTATAATAATTTCCTTCTTCAATGATTTGTCACTTCTTTGATGCAACTATTCAACAATTTTCTTAGCATGCACTTATTCATCATATGGAAAAAATTGACAGAAAGAGAACTTATCTCAAGCAATCTTCATTATTTAGATACTTTGTTCTTAAGTCGTCGTTGTTCATAGTAATGCCTTTATTCGCAAACTGCTAATGCCGACGCGGCCAGCGTTTCGCGGAGACTCTATTCGTCCGCTGCATCAGGGCCAGTGTCAAGGCATCATCAATTAGACTTAAGAACAACGACTTAAGAACAAAGGGGTAAATTCTCTATTACTGCGTTTATTTTAGGCGTGCTTTAGGCGTCCGATGTAAGTGAATAATTACGGAGTTAAGGGTCTTAATTAATGTTAATTGGGAAATAAACGACACATAGACGTCCCTAAGACGTAGTTGACGAACTGACGTCTATAGAAAGCATAGTCCCGTCTCCAGCTCTGGACATGGGCGTTCCGTGGGCGTGCCAAATGGGGACGCTAGATGAGCGCTACCTGAGCGAGCAACTGCGTCTAAATATCGTGTATTATGTAGACGTAAGAAACCCTGGTCTAACTTGGATTTCAATGCCGTTTCAACTATCGTAATTGCGGCTCTTTGTTAGACGCGAGGCAGACGTCCGCTGTGTTTTTTCATCAATAATTCCAATAGTGAGTTTGAATAGGTAATTTTCATCTTTTCTCTGTCCTAATAAATATAATGACACCATAACAATGGAACACATTATATTGCATGGATAACAAACCACATTTCTGCCCAAACAATAATATAATTTACACATGGCTTTTACAACCCCCTTTTTTTTCTCAACAAACAGCACTGCAATCGGCTCTCTTTTGAAAGCAAAGAAAAAACAGCACACATTATCAGCACTTAAAAAGAGAATAAACAGATACACACCTTAACATTCAAGCTTCCCTCATTGCAAATTGAGGTCTTCAGTTGCACAAAACTGACCTCATTGTGACCTCATCAATCTGCACCTTCAAAGTAGTATGCCACAATTAAAAGATGTGCTGGGTGTAGAACTCACAACCTCTGGATGTTAGGAGCACAGGCTGGCGCCTATCTCCCTAGACCAGCAGATTGATACAGGAAAGGTGAAGGTATTTGAAATGACATAGCAGCACTTTAATATATTTGTTTTCCTTTGGCAAAGTTGATTTCAAGATGTTTCTATTACAAATGCGAAGCTCGTGACCCAAAAATTAGTTGTGTGCATGTTATGAATGGAATAGATGCCTTCTAGGAGCTGAATTTGTCATTTGAAATCCTACTACTGCTCCTTTGGGATGTGCTTTAATTTCAGTATTCAATGTAAAAGATTTATTATGCACAATTGTAGTTTTTAAAAGGAATCAAGATTTACCCACAAAAACATGACAATTTGATTGAGACAGGTTTCCATCATCATTACATTTGACATGATGATTTGTGAGGGCCTGACTTGGCATACTTACTTCCCTGGCACATGAGGCTCTTTGATTGTACCGCCGGGTCAGGCGATGTCCCGGCATCACAAAATAATGGTGCTCGCGCACCAAAAACAGCCTTGCCAGGAGTTTACTGTCAGCAGTGCTGAAGTTGGGCTGTCTCCTGGCAGCCATTTTATGAGAAATAACTGCCTATGAAGAACAGGCGATTCTATGACGTCACAACGCAAAACAACGCGATGACATTTTTGTGCCGCTTAGGCATGCTTGCAGCGGCCGATCCGTGCTACATCAACACTGTTGATTACATCCTAAACCACGCCGATATCGCTGTTATACAAAAAAGTATAGCAGAACGCTTAGAAGCTTACCATGTAAACCTAATGAAACTTCACCTCCCCCAAACACAATGACAAGTTATAAATTAAATAAATGAAGATTGGGAAGTGAGGTTCACATAGTTTAGCTTAGCTATGCATGTTTGGGTGGGTGGAAAAAAAAAATAATATTATGTCATTAGTAACCTTAGTCAGGACTTGAACCCCTGACCTTTGGAAGATACATGCAGTGGTTTTAAGCACTGAGCTATGTTGGGGATTTGGGAATGGGAGTCTCCAGAAATGGCTTTACGTACAAGCTTTGACAAGGGGTAATCATTGCAAGTATCTACAGGTGTATTTGATCTGAGAACACCCAATGAACGTCCAAAACGATTTCAAAATTCTAACAGCTTCTATGACGTCAGACGCTACTTTATGGTTAGGGTTAGGGCTAGAGTTAAGTAGCTCAGTAGCTCAGTGAGTAAAACGCGCTGTACCAATCATCCATAGGTTGTGAGTTCAACTCCCGGCTTGTCTTTTACTTGATTATAACATGAGGGGTTTATGCTGCAGGAGTGTGTTGTTGGGGTGTTGCAGGGGTGTCTAGGATGACAGAGAACAGTCACTTGCATTTTCAACAACGCATTTGAATTTCTTAAGACGAAACCTTAGTGAGCTGGGGGAGGGAGGTCACCGCAGCCTCGCGCCTCAGATGAAAAGGTTCATTTTTTAGGGACGGTGTAAGCTGATCTGGGACAGTCTTCAGCGACTCGGAGCCCTCCTCCCGGCTGGGCAGAAGGAGGAGGCTTTGGCGGTGGTGGTTTTGGTGGTGAGGGAGGGGGGAGTCGCCTGGCTGCTGCATCTGCACTCCTGCTGGCCACAGACCTACTGATCACAGAGCAGAGATCACAGAAGCACGCAGGTATGTGCGCATGCACGGCTAGGGTTTTATTATATAGGATATACACCTATCGCATCTCATTTTCATCACAAACACATTAGCGAGACTATACACAATACATTACAAAGTTGAGCTTGGGTTTGATAAAATAAACAGCATAATTTTGACTCTGTATTACATTTATTGAACCATACTTAAGAATATGGGTGTTGCATCTGTGACAACGGTGCTTTACACCATTGAGCTACCAGTCTTTTGCCTCAACTGAGTGTGATATGATAGCTAAGTAGAGTATACTTTAGCATATCACTAAGGTATGCTATGACAGGGGAACCAGAGACACAGGTGTAGGTCAGTGAGTAAAAGCACTATATTGATCATCTGTAGATTGTGAGTTCAACTCCTGGCTTGTCTTTTACTTGTGGCATATCTACCTTCCAGGTGCACCTTAATGATGTCACAATGAGATCAGCATTGTGCTGCTTGCTACTTCCTCTTCCTGTGAACTAGAAGCCACATTCAGGTCTGATCTGTGTTTTGATTCTGTTTCTAAGTTGGGCCAGTGTAAGTTATGGGATTTACCTTTGTTGTGAAGAATGAGCTGATTGTTGCAATGTTTTAAGACCAGGAGAGTGTTCTTTCGAGCAAGATATCACTTCTAAACTATCCTCTCTGAAATAATGTCTCTGGGAAATCGAGAGAAAGCTTATTGGATGACTTAGGGTGCCTTTCCTGCCAGTCTTTGTGGAACTTAAACGAAGTTTATATGGTGTTCAAAGTCCTATCCTTTCCACTTCTAATAGGAGGTGAGTATGACATTTCTGTATAGCTTTCTGTGTAGCATACATCTACCGGTTCCCACCTTCCATACTGATAATGTAAGTTCAACACCCACTCGGTACGTTTCATCTTCTAGTTCTCCTTTGAAACATAACATTTTTTTTTTTCCTTGTATTAATGGTAAACTGTACAATTCTGATATCCTAGAGGAAAAAGATACAACACAGCAGTGTTCTCTGTCTGCCATTCCCTACCTCACTGATATTGCTAGATCAACTAATATATAGTTTACAAAATGGTATACTGTGTTTTAGTTATCTTTTTCATCATCCTATACTTACAATGCTGAATGAGTGATAATAAAGAGTATAAATAAAGTATAATTTTAAAAAAACAAAACAAAACCGTACCCACGTCTATCACGGGTCCATTGGAGACGTCTTAATGACGTTTCAGAAACCTGCGCCTATTTTGCGCGAAGAGGTTGTAGGGGCGTCTACCGCACGCCTAAGTACCGTTTGATTGACACTTGCGTTTCCCGGACGTCTAAAGCACGCCTATGTTAGACGTACTAATAGAGAATTTACCCCAAAGTATCTAAATAATGAAGATTGCTTGAGATAAGTTCTCTTTCTGTCAATTTTTTCCATATGATGAATAAGTGCAAGCTAAGAAAATTGGTGAATAGTTGCATCAAAGAAGTGACAAATCATTGAAGAAGGAAATTATTATAGAAAACTTTTTTGATAAAAAAACAACAAAATTTAAAAACTTTATTTAAAAAAAGATTTTTAAAAGAATTAATAGATAAATATCACTAACTTTCCTAGCCAATGACTGGAGCAAGGAGCAGAAACACTAAGCCGACTATTTCAGCCTGTGACTTTGCAGCTGTGCGTAGGCTCCATTTCTGAGGCCTATTATGGAACTTTTGAATGAATAGTGGTTGAGAGACACTGTTTGCACTTTTTCAAAATTAATGGTGTATTATATATTGTGTGACATATAATAAACCCAGCACAGTCGTCTTACAAATTTTCACGGTGCACGCAGTGGAAACGCTACCGTCAAACAGTCGCCAAGTTCTGATTGATTTTTTTGCATACAATTGCATGCTCCCTTTCTCGTACGTAGGTTGTGCGTCATATGCAGATCATGTGCGCGCTTCTTCTGCGTACAACATTCACGTAAATATGGTATATCTAAAGTTAAGACACCTAGTAATGTGTCTAATTGTTATACAATTGCGCTTAGTTTCTCACTAGTCCGTGATGATTTTTTAGGTGACCTATATAGAATCAGGCCCATCGGTGGCGTCCCTCCCCCGCCCTCTTCCCCACCTTCCCTTTCCCTGTATCTTTTGTACTTTTCTGGCGTGAGCAGCCTGCCCGCATCAGTGTCAGCTCACCCTTTGATGTCACTTCCTAGGTGCGGGTCCTGGACGTGACACCAGACAGAGCGCCAATGCTGTTGTGGGTTACAACCTTATGCCGGGGAAGTTAAAAAGATTTGGGGAAGGCAAGTGGCATTATACATATCTTCAGTTTATATATCTCTTTTATTCTGGCTTGCTTATATTTGTATGTTTGCATGGTTTCTTTCAGCACCTTGCTCACAGTCTTCCTCCACAATTATTAATAATAATAATAATAATTTATTTCTTATATAGCGCCAAAGCCATAGAAGTTTGAGGCGGTTTACAATAAAGAAGGCTGGACAAACAGCGAAAATTGGTACAATCAGCGAAAGAAGATACAATTGAGAGGGCTGGACAATCAGCGCATATAATATAATATAAGAAGGACTAGACAGCGGATATTGGTACAGTCAGCGAATGGAGATGCAATTAAAGGGAAACAGGATGCAGGTACAATATAATATAGGGGCCATATGTAAGGATGAGTATGGAATGGGGGGCTAAGAGTTCTTGGGAACAAGGGGACGGGCATAGGGGAGTTAGGCTATAAATCAGTTAAATAGGTTAGTTTTTAGTAATTTCCTGAAGTTTAAGTAGGATGAGGAGGGTTAGCACAGGATTTCTGCATGACACTCGTTACATAATATCTTTTGTGTCACTTAGGTTGGATTCTGATTTAATGACTTGTGACAGCTGTTACATATTTTCAGAAATTTGCACATATATATATATGTATATATATTTTACATATTTTATATATATTTTTGTGTGTATATATATACACACACACACACACAAATATAACACAAATATATATATATATATACACAAATATAACCAGTAGTGAGGAGAAGCCATGGCACCCTTTTTGTGAAGTTCACAGCAGTGCCCTGTAAGGTACCCCACTATTTAGGTGGCATGTCTGAGTGTGTAGTCCATCACTTTGCAGATCCCTCACACATCCAACAGGGCTTGTTCTAGGCGTTTTGGACTTGGACGGAAAGTTGGACGGAAATGTGGTATAAAGATGGATGATTTAGCGGCTTGGACGATTTAGCGGCTTGGACGATCAGATCGGCAGGACGTATAATTAGACGATTTTCGAAAGTAAAAAAAAGTTGGACGTATCTTTCGAAAATGTGTCTTAGGCTCTTTTTAACTTTGGACGACTTGCGAGATGGACGTAAACGGACTTAGACGTCCCTTTTGATTATGCCCCTCTAAATCAATCAATCAATAAAATAAATGCTCTAACCCTCATAGAAATTCTATGAGCACTGGATCAGCGTCAGAGGATTTAGCGCTCCAGGCTGCAGTAGAAATCTCTACTACGGCTTAGTAAAATGGGGGGTTGGCTACTACAAGCCACTTTTTTTTCCAGATCTAGAAAAATTCTTCATTGCCTTTGGTCCCAAAAACCTAAGTATGTCCTAACATAGTAACATAGTAGATGACGGCTGATAAAGACCCGAATAGTCCATCTAGTCTGCCCAACCTGATTCAATCTAAAACACTTGTTTTTTGGTTTTTTTTCCTTCTTCTTCTTATCTATTTCTGGGCAAGAATCCAAAGCTCTGCCCGGTACTGTTCTTAGGTTCCAACTACTGAAGTCTCCGTCAAACCTCACTCCAGTCCATCTACACCCTCCCAGCCATTGAAGCCCTCTCCAGCCCATCCTCCACCAAACGACCATATACAGACACAGACCGTGCACTAAACTAAACTAAACTAAACCTTAGGTTTATATACCGCACTATCTCCATGGTTGTGGAGCTCGGCACGGTTTACAGGAGTTGTAATGAGAAAGGAACTACAAGGTAAGAGCTAGATAAGGGTCAGAGGGTAGAGGGAAGTTAGAGGGCTAGGATGTCAAAAGAGGAGGAAGAGTTAGATTTTTGAGAATAACCAGGTTTTCAGAAGTTTACGGAAGGGTTGGAGAGCACTCAGGTTCCGGAGGGGGGAGGTGAGGTTGTTCCAGAGCTCGTACAAGTCTGTCCAGTACTGGCTTTAGTTCTTCAATATTTACTATTATTTTCTGATTCTCCATATTTGTTCTGATTCTCCATCTTATGTTCTTATCAGGTCCAGGACAAATATCAGGAAGTTCTGTTTCACACAGTGGACACCTGGAATGCTCTCCCAGAGGAAGTAATTGCAGAATCCACCGTTCTAGGGTTCAAGGGTAAACTAGATGCACATCTCCTTAGGAGTGGCATAGAGTGACACGGGTAAGGGTATTTTAGGTGCACATCTCCCTTGAGAAGCATACAGTGACATGGGGACTTAATCCATGGCAGGATACACTTGGCGGGGCCTCCACGTGTGCAGATCACCGGACTTGATGGACCCAGGGTCTGATCCGGAGATGGCAATTCTTATGTTCTTAATCAAACATTTAACAGAAAACTAGAAAGAACTGCCCTCCCATAGGCAGAACTTCAGATCTTAAAGCAAGAAATAGTTTACATTTGGCCTGAGTCTGCTTCGAGACATCAGGAAAAAGCCAGACTTGATGGCCCAAAGGCACAGTTCATTGCTATAGGGTCCTTATCGGTCTCAAATACAAAAGACACCGGCCAAGTCACATGATCTGGAATGTTCTCCACAGATGTTTCCAAAAAGTTTGTCAAATCTAAATTATCAGATGAAATCCCTTCTTGGGCTTCTCTTGCTCCCTGATCTTCCATTTTCTTTATAACATACTATTACGGATGAAGACATGCATAGTCCTTCAAGTCTGCTCAACAAGGTGACCAGAGCTATGCCCGCAACTCTGTGCGGCCTCACTCATAGAAACATAGAAAATGACGGCAGAAAAGGGCCACGGTCCATCTAGTCTGCCTACACTAATGGCCCACCCCCTAACTACCTCCATGAAGAGATCCCACATGCCAATCCCATCTTTTCTTAAAATCTGGCATGCTGCTGGCCTCAATTACCTGTTGTGGAAGATTATTCCAGCGGTCAACCACCCTTTTGGTGAAGAAATATTTTCTGGTGTCGCCATGAAATTTCCCACCCCTGATTTTCAACGGATGCCCTCTTGTTAAGGAAAAAGAGATCCTCTTCCACCTCGATACGGCCTGTGACATATTTGAACGTCTCGATCATGTCTCCCCTCTCTCTGCGTTCCTCGAGTGAGTACAGCTGCAACTTACCCAGCCGTTCCTCATACGGGAGATCCCTGAGTCCTGAGACCATCCTGGTGGCCATTAGCTAAACCGACTCAACTCTTCGCATGCTTTTTTGATAATGCGGCCTCCAGAATTGCACAGTATGCTTAATAATGCTGGTTGTTTAGTTTCCGTGTTGGAAAAAAACAGTCGAAAAGCACAAAAATAAGAATCCAACAAAATCTGCAGTAAACCAAGCAGCAAGCAGAAACCAGACAAAAACTGCAGACTATGTACAGGATGCAGGCAATGTTTATTATACTATTAGTAAAATGCAGTAAATATACAACCTTATTACCAACCAAGGTTATTGTTATTTCAATGTTATTGTGACGCATTTTTACTTTCTAGCATCGGACTCATACAGGCGCATGTTTGATACCTTTTCACTGTGGTTTTGCTTAATACCTTATCCACCATGGACCCCTGAGGAAGGCGTGTTGTCTGAAACAATGACCGTGTCGGGTTCCTTGGTTGGTAATAAGGTTGTATATTTACTGCAGTTTTTGTCTGGTTTCTGGTTGTTTAGTTTCCACCATGCCAACAATGATGGAGTCTTGCTTATAACCATATATCATTGCCATATATTGCTGACAGTATTCAACTTACCCGTCAAGATGTCTTCCCCTACCCCCCTGAGCTGAATAGCATAACACCCTCTCTTACCATGTGACAATAAAGTGATTTAAAACACTGGAGTTGCCAAATCTTTTGCAGTCTTTTGCAAGGGAGATAAAGTGTCCCCTCTGATAATCAAGGTTTTCCCATAGAAATCTCTTGAAAAGCATTTTTGAAGATATAGAAGGGAGCCATAGAAAGTTTAGGATCCTTCCATTCAAATTAGTCTTATCTCCATAGAAACTAAGAAACATGAAGACAGATAAAGGCCAAATGGCCCATCCGCAGCATCAACTTATCTCCTCCTCTCCCTATTGGCTAAAACTCTTAACATTTGCATCTCCTCCTCCTATAGGCTATGGCTCTTTACACCTGCATTGTGAGGTCATAGAGCTTTATGGTTATAGAAACATGACGGCAGATAAAGACCAAATGGCTCATCCAGAGCATCCACTATCTCCACCTCTTTCTATTGGCTAAGACTCTTAACATTTGCATCTCCTCCTCCTATAGGCTATGGCTCTTTACACCTGCATTGTGAGGTCATAGAGCTTTATGGTTATAGAAACATGACGGCAGATAAAGGCCAAATGGCTCATCCAGAGCATCCACTATCTCCTCCTATCCCTATTGGCTAAGGCTCTTTACACCAGCATTGTGATATCATAGAACTTTATGATAATAGAAACATTGTAACATGATGGCAGATAAAGGCCAAATGGCCTATCCAGTCTGCCCATCCGCAGTAACCATTATCTTCTCCCCTCCTTATTGACTAAGGCTCATAACATTTGCATCTCCTCTTCCTATAGGCTAAGGCTCTTTACACCTGCAATGTGAGGTCATAGAGCTGCCCATCCACAATAACCATTATCTCTTTCTCTCTCCGAGAGATCTCACGTGCCTATCCCAGGCCCTCTTGAATTCAGACACAGTCTCTGTCTCCACCACCTCTTCCATGGGGCACGTTTAGACGTTCCATGGTAATTTTGTGATTGGCATGCACTTCCCATGTGCTATACAATAGATTTTAATTTTTAGCATTGAGGTGGGTCAGGGCTGGCAGTGACGTGCGGTGAGGACTTTCAGGGGATTCAGTGAATCCCCAGCTCTACAGCCCTGCTTTAAAAAAAAAAATAATTTGTTTGCTTTTTGCTTGATGCAGTTTGATTTCATGAGTAGGCAGCCTGCTCAACCAAACAGCTTCAAACAAAAAGTAAAGGGCGGATGCCCGACCAATGAGAATAGGTTGAGGGGGCAGGGTTGGGCGTGATATGGGCGTTATGGGGCAGGACTGGGGGGATCTGGGAGGGCCTAGAGGCGTGGCTAGGGGGGTCCAGATTTTATTTAAGTAAAATCTGGTAACCCTAAATATATTCCGGGTTTGGTTTGAACTTTTAGTTAGTAACCTTTAACATGGCAACCATGCTACTTTTCCATTCCCTGGGATAATGCAATCATTCTCTTTACTAATGGCCCTCCCCAATTCATACTGATCCCCATTCCAACCACCAACACCACTCAACACCAGCAGACTCTAAGCCAGTGGTCTCAAACTCAAACCCTTTCCAGGGCCACATTTTGGATTTGTAGGTACTTGGAAGGCCTCAGAAAAAAAAAAAAACCCAAAACAGTTAATGTCTTATTAAAGAAATGACAATTTTGCATGAGGTAAAACTTTTTATAGTTTAAAAATCTTTCCTTTTGGCTAAGTCTTAATAATAATATTGTCATTTGTAGCTAAAGAGACATAGGATCAAGAAACGTTTTTATTTTACTTTTGTGAGTCTGATAAACATACCGAGGGCCTCAAAATAGTACCTGGCGGGCTGCGAGTTTGAGACCACTGCTCTAAGCCGTATCTTGGTATCTTGCTTGAATCAGAGACAGGGGAAGCAGGGATCCTGCGGAGTCCTGTACTCTGCTGATTGCACACATCTGTCTTGCTCTGACAGCTTGCCTGTTAGTGGAGTGAGTCTGCTGTTTAATTTACCTGACTTGTTAACAGCTCACTGTTTGAAGTTTAGGAAGTAGCCAATATCACATTTGCAGTCAAAGCACCGAATTCCCATTGGATGAGTAAAATTCTCAAATAATCTAGTAATTTGTGCACCGTCTCCAGAGCCCATGGGGGACACTGATCAGTATATATCACAGTGTTTTGGTAAAAAGATTGATGAGCAAAGAGGAACGCATAGTGAACTGGTTGCCTTCCAAGAAAGGATGTCAGGGAAGGAAGCCCTAGACTTCACTGCTGATCCTTCACCTTAGGAATCTCTTGTAAGAACGGATCGCCCTGCTTACAAGAGATGACATGCGTTAAAAAGTTGTCCTCACGCCCTCTCTTCTGGATTTAGATAGGCCCAAGAAATCTTCCATTGACACAGGATAATGCACAGGAAAAAAAAACCTTTGGGTTATTTCTCTGAGGCAGCAAAATAATAAGGTGATACTTTGTTCCTGGTAGAACGCACTTTTGTGCACATGCCTGCTGGTTCATATATGTGCAATGGTTTGCGTATGCCCATCTGTTAGGAAAAGGCATGCACTAGGTGTAAATATCATGCATCCATTAAGGAGACAACACACTTAGTGCGGGCTCTTAATTACATTTTTGTAGACATGAAAAACAGTGAACATGAAATCAAAACTTTCTGGCTGCCTCTCCCTAGTGGCCAGTAACCTTATATTTGGTAACCAGAGGTGAATATGAGTACTTGATGAAAGCAATACAATAGACATGATTTTTAAAATCCTCTTTATTTAGTAAGTACCTATGATAGGCTGTATAAGTGAAATTTTGAAAAGATCAGCCGTTGAAATTATTTGCCATTCACTGTTACTGTGCCAGCTTTTGATAATGAAGCAAATAGACTTAGTAGATAAAGACAGGTTGTTCACCCTCTCCAAGGTAGAGAGAACGAGATGGCACTCTCTGAAGTTAAAAGGGGATAGATTCCGTACAAACGTAAAGAAGTTCTTCTTCACCCAGAGAGTAGTAGAGAACTGGAACGCTCTTCCGGAGGCTGTCGTAGGGGAAAACACCCTCAAGGGATTCAAAACAAAGTTGGACAAGTTCCTGCTGAACCAAAACGTGGTTAAGGGGCTGGAGGAATTGCCGTACAGTGAGAGATTAGGGAAACTGGGCCTCTTCTCCCTTGAAAAGAGGAGACTCAGAGGGGACATGATTGAAACACTGAAGATAATGAAGGGAATAGACTTAGTAGATAAAGACAGGTTGTTCACCCTCTCCAAGGTAGGGAGAACGAGAGGGCACTCTCTGAAGTTAAAAGGGGATAGATTCCGTACAAACGTAAAGAAGTTCTTCTTCACCCAGAGAGTAGTAGAGAACTGGAACGCTCTTCCGGAGGCTGTCGTAGGGGAAAACACCCTCAAGGGATTCAAGACAAAGTTGGACAAGTTCCTGCTGAACCAAAACGTGGTTAAGGGGCTGGAGGAGTTGCCGTACAGTGAGAGATTAGGGAAACTGGGCCTCTTCTCCCTTGAAAAGAGGAGACTCAGAGGGGACATGATTGAAACACTGAAGATAATGAAGGGAATAGACTTAGTAGATAAAGACAGGTTGTTCACCCTCTCCAAGGTAGGGAGAACGAGAGGGCACTCTCTGAAGTTAAAAGGGGATAGATTCCGTACAAACGTAAAGAAGTTCTTCACCCAGAGAGTGGTGGAGAACTGGAACGCCCTTTCGTAGTCTGTTATAAGGGAAAACATGCTCCGGGGATTCAAGACAAGATTGGACAAGTTCCTGCTGAACCGGAACGAACGCAGGTAGGGCTGGTCTCGGTTAGGGCACAGGTCTTTGAACTGGGTGCCACCGCGTGAGCGGACTGCTGGACGCGATGGACCACTGGTCTGACCCAGCAGCAGCAATTCTTATGTTCTTATGTTATGTTCTTCAGTAGTGCTGTGTGAGCCCATGTGGATCTGAGAGGTTTTGCGGGATATAAATGCCATGAAGGCCTTGAAAACCTTCCCCTTTACAAACCCAGCTCCTGAGCTTACATCTGCACCCCTGACTGATGGATCTCAAAAGCACTGCCCAATACACCAAACGGACTCTCGACAAAACCTGTATGCCACCGAAGCATCACTTGAGCTACCACCAAACTTACAAATCACTCCAAACAAAATCAGATTGTACTATATTCTAAAAACCAACCTCATCCCCAGTAAAACTTATCTGTGACAATCTCCGGATCAAAAATTCGCCATACTTCAATGATGAACGCACCTGCAAAGCACACGTCTATATGGAAAATGCTGCAATTTAAACACCCTATGTCCACTAAATCTGTATTTTCAAGTCTGTATGTTATGACTATACTGTAAAGTTTGTCCTGCTTATACAGTACTCCCTGAAATTCACGGGGTTTCCGTTCCAGGAACCCCCGTGAATTTAGAAAAACCGCGAATATGGTTTTTCGCCTGTCAAAAGGCACTGGAGACAGGCGAGGGCAGATGGAGCACTGGCGGGTGAAGAAAATCACTCGCGGTCTGCTCCGACCGCCTCTTCCTGTAGTAAAGTTGGGCTACACCAATCAGGAGCTGCTTTGACACGCAGCTCCTGATTGGTGTAACCCGACTTTACTATAGGAAGAGGCGGTCAGAGCAGACTGCCAATGAGTGTGTCCACGAAGGCGCGAATTTACAGGGGAACACTGTACTGTGAATTTACTCTTGAGACCCATTCGGCGCTCCTTTGGGAGGACAGGCTAAATCAGTGGTTCTCAACCCTGTCCTGGGGGACCCCCAGCCAGTTGGGTTTTCAGGATATCCCTAATGAATATGCATGAGAGAGATTTGCATACCTGTCACTTCCATTATATGCAAATCTCTCTCATGCATATTCATTAGGGATATCCTGAAAACCCAACTGGCTGGGGATCCCCTAGGATAGGGTTGAAACCCACTGGGCTAAGTAAAAGAATGAATAAATAAATGTTATGTTATTATATTGAAGTGTAGCAGGGATGATAAATAATATGGAAGATATAATGTGCCTTAAATTAAGGTTCTTGTGCATCAGCCAATTAGGCTTTAAACTGAATACAGCTGTAATGTTTTTCCTAATTATGAACAGAATAAAATGGGGAGAAAACATGGTTTGAAATCTCTAAATTCCACCCAATAAAACTCTGGTTACATATTCACACCCAAAGATGAACAGGATACATATTGTGTTTCCCCGAAAATAAGACAGTGTCATATTAATTTTGGGTACAAAAAATGCAACAGGGCTTACTGTATTTTCACGCATATAACGCGCGCATTATACACGACTTTACAAACTGAGTATAACCATGCGCGTTATATTCGTGAGCGCATTGTACAATTTTTTTTTACATAGTTCCCCCCCCCCCCGACGTCCGATTCACCCCGCAGGACCGCTCACACCCCACCCCGAAGGACCGCTCGCACCCGCTCCCGCACCCCCACCCCGAAGGACCGCTCGCACCCCCACAGCCTCCCCCCCCCCATCATGGAGAAGCTGCCTACCATTGTCCTGCTGCTTCCTCTGCCAGCGGTCCCGCCCCTTCTCTGAGCCCTGCATCTGCGCTGCTTCCTCTTCTGGCGGTCCCGCCCTTTCTCTGACGTCAGAGAAAGGGCAGAGAAAGGGCGGGACCGCTGGAAGAGGAAGCAGCACAGACGCAGGGCTCAGAGAAGGGGCGGGACCACCGGCAGAGGAAGCAGCAGGACAACGGTAGGCACCTTCTCCATGATGGGGGGGGAGGAGGCTGTGGAGGTGCGAGCGGTCCTTCGGGGTGGGGGTGTGGGTGCGGGTGCGAGTGCGAGCGTTCCTTCGGGGTGGAGGTGCGAGCGGTCCTGCGGGGGGGGGGGTGAATTGGATGTCGGGGGCACATCAGGCTTTCAGGGTGGGGACATGACTTCAAGGGGGAGAGGAGAGTCGGGGCAGGTGAAAGAAGAGTCGGGGCGGGCGAAAGGAGAGTCGGGGCAGCCAGAGGAAAGTCGGGGTGGGCGAAAGGAGAGTCGGGCGGCGACGGGAGAGTCGGGGCGGCATGCGCGGTATATAGGTGTGCACGCTATATAAAAATTTCTTTACATAAATTACAGTTTCCCGTGCGCTATACCCGTATGCACGTTTTACATGGGTGCGCGCTATATGAGTGAAAATACGGTACTCTCAGGCAATGTCTTATATTTTTCACGTACAACAATTATCTCTCTCTTCCTCTCCTCCACCCCAATGTGCAGCATCTTTCTATCCCTCCCTCCCATCTCCCTGTGCAGCAGAACCCCACCGACCCTCCCACCGTGACATACCTCCATTCCGTGACCTCCTAAAGCAGCAGGGTTGGGGAATGCTGAATCAACGAGTTCAATTTTTTTCAGGAAATTAGACAGCACTAGTGTCAGGGATGGAGTCAGGGTGTGTCGGGTACCTTCGGGTCGGGGTGGGGGGCTTCGGGGGTCGATCTTAACTAGGGCTTATTTTCGGGATAGGTCTTATTTTCAGGGAAACAGCCATGGTAAAGGTTGCAAAACACTTGTTTCACCCATTATTCTGTCTCCCTCCCTGCTGGTGGTGCATTTGAGACACTATGATTTGCTTCATTGCCGTTTGCAGGAAATGTGCCGTGATTCTAGGATGGGACAGGTAGCCCGCCCGTCCTCATGTGGATTCACGGCACATACAGCTACATGTGACCTCTCCTTGCACTTGCACTCAAGCAGGACCATCACAGGCAGCTCATGTCATTAAAGTCACCTAATATAATTTCTAAATTAAAAGGTTTTCTCAATGCTTAGTGGATCAGTGACTGTTAGCGAGAGAACCAAGGAAGGAAGACAAGAAAATGAGAATGGTCGATTTACGTCCGAAAAAGCAATTCTGCCGTTGCATATAATTAGGACATTTAGGCTTTCTTCAAAAACTATTATTTTAATTATGAAATTTATTTTGTTAATGATTATCATAGGTATGAAATGTAAGTGGCCTGAAGAGCTTGATGTATTGATGGCCCTGGTTCACAGATCAGCCGAATTACAGGTCAGACCAGCGTTTCTCAGTTTGATTCTAGAGCATGGCTTAAACAGGCTTGTTTATCTGGATATCTAAAATGAATATGCATGAGATATACTGGCACATAGGGGGTCTCCAATGTATATTTATTTAAAAGACTTATAGTCCACCTAAAAACTAAGAGGATTACAACCATACATATGTAAAATATTATATAAATATAGTAACATTAAAAGCACAAACAAAATTTAAAATCATATTTTGCTGCTTGACTTTCTTATTTCCTGCTATACAAATCTGACTATATGTTTAAGAAAATACTTCCACAAATAAGGTTGTTTTCAGCAGCTTTTTAAAATTTTATATATTTATTTAATTTAACCGTTCCCCTTAATCAGGGGTGTCCAATGTCGGTCCTCGAGGGCCACAATCCAGTCGGGTTTTCAGGATTTCCCCAATGAATATGCATGAGATCTATTAGCATACAATGAAAGCAGTGCATGCAAATAGACCTCATGTATATTCATTGGGGAAATCCTGAAAATCCGACTGGACTGCGGCCCTCGAGGACCGACATTGGACACCCCTGCCCTTAATTGTATCCATGACATCCTTTTTTTTGTCCTGGCTGTTTAAATTGTAAGCTCTTTTGAGCAGGGACCATCTTCTTTGGGACTCTGTACAGCTCTGCGTAGCGCTATAGAAAGAATTCATAGTAGTAGTAGTAGTGTGAAGAGTTTCAGTCTTTGGGAAGCAGAGCTGAGACTGTGATGTCATAATGCCTCATTCCACCAATAAGAGCCAACCTCCTCAGTGATGTCACAATGGCTTGATTGTCCTATACTTGGCTCACTTGTATTCCATGTGAGGGGGTGCTGAAAAGTTCTCATCCCAACCAACAAAATTCCTAAATTCTGAGCATTATTTTGCCACTGTAGCTGAAAAGAGTGTTATCTTATTTCGTTAAGTGCCAATTTGCAGAAATGAAATTCTCTGTTTTGACATGGTTTCAGATCATCAATTGAACCATATACATAGTAACATAGTAGATGATGGCAGATAAAGACTCGAATGGTCCATCTAGTCTGCCGAACCTGATTCAATCTAAAAATTCATTGGGGTTGCTTTCTTCTTATTATTATCTATTTCTGGGCAAGAATCCAAAGCTCTGTCCGGTACTGATCTTAGGTTTCAACTACTGAAGTCTCCATCAAAGCTCACTCCAGTCCATCTATACCCTCCCAGTCACATCATTCTCTTCTTGGTTGGGCGGAGAATTTTTCAGCATCCCCTCATATACAAATTTATCTCATGCATATTTATTGTGTGTAAAGTGATACATGTCAGTAACAAAAATCTCAGACCCGGGAGAATCCAAGATGGCAGCGGTATAGCCGGCTGCTTTACAATGCGTCTCTACGAGCTACAGATTTACCTTCGGGCAGCGTTTTGCTCGTCTCATCCAGATGCCTCATTCTAAGAGGAAGGGTGCAATTCGTTTGGACCTCTTACCAACAAGGACTTCCACCCTGAATCAAAGATCAATTTTGGAGTATGCTGCAGTCGCCAGCGGTCCAATGCGTTCTGGAGGTCCTGAGCTTTTGTCGATGGGTGGAGCTGCCGGCAACTTCGGGTTGGAGATATCTCTCTCCCCTCCAGCGACTATCCCACCACCGCGTCCTGCTCCTCCCGCGGCTCTGTCAGGTGACCCTTGTACGGAAGGAACATCAAGGGAGACCCTGTTTGAAGGGGCAGTAGCCGAGAGGGAACAAGAGCAGAGAGTCCAGGGAGCTGATTTGGCTGAACTTGGAATTAGAAGATCTGCCACAGTGACCCTTGAGAGCACATGGGATGCTCTCGAGAGTCTAAACTTAACGGTTACAGGATCTTCCCAGGAACTGAAAACTCTCATAAGTACTGTGGACAATTTGGGAAAGTCATTAAAAGATACCAAAGAAGAGTTTTCTACAGAAACTAAGATACTTAAAGAAAAAAACAGACAAATTGCAGCATGTAACAGAGGGGATTCTGCTGAATAGAAAAATTGAACAATTAGAGAACTACAATAGAAGGTTAAATTTACGCTTATTGAATTTTCCAAAATCCCTTGGAGTTTCTCCACATGAAATGTTCAAGAAAAATTTAATAGAGGTGTTAAAATTCTCCCCTGAGCTTATACCACCAATTAATCGTACATATTATTTACCTCAAAAAAAAGTACCAGTTGCCTCTACAGAAGGTGAAGGTTTGGAGGCCGTAGAGCCACTAAACCTTACAGAGATTTTGGAATCCTCGGTGGTCGTGGAAACAGAGAGAGCCATTTCGTTGGTTTCCTTTGTTTTTGAACAAGATTTGAATTCAGTAACGAGACTGTTTTTTTCGCAATTCCCAGATGTTATTTTATGGGAAGAAAATCTGGGTTTTCCCTGATGTAACAAGAACTACACAGGAACGGAGAAAGCTGTTCTTAGCAATGAGGACAGAAACATTAGCACTTGGGCCAACATTTCTTTTGGCATATCCATGCAAATGTTCAATTAAATTCTCAGGTGTTAAGTATACCTTTTTTATTCCGGAACAACTTAGATCATTCCTGGATTTGAAGAAAATGTCAACCAGGACAGTTTAATAAGAACTAAAAGATAGTCATGACTATGGAAATATGAGGACCGTATACCGTTAAACCAATTTCTTTTTAATATATTCCTCTTTTGAGTTGCTCCTCACTCTTAATATTCTCCCTCTGATGTGATATTGTGGTCTAAGAAAGATTTAATATTTGTTTCTTTCTTAAAAATTTCTAAGTGTATATGATGGTTTCATTTCTGATTTGCTTGTACAAGAGATCTCTTGTGAAATTATATTAAAACTTCAATAAATAATTAATAAAAAAAATCTTATGCACGATTACAGGATGTCCGGGACAGTACTTGGAGAAACCTCCCAGGAAAGAGACTTGGGAGTTCTGATCGACAAGTCAATGAAACCGTCCGCGCAATGTGTGGTGGCGGCAAAAAGGGCGACTAGAATGCTAGGAATGATTAAGAAGGGGATCACGAACAGATTAAAGGTTATCATGCTGCTGTACTGGGCTATGGTGCGCCCTCACCTGGAGTACTGCATCCAGCACTGGTTGTTTTAATGAAGAAGGACACGGTACTGCTCGAAAGGGTCCACAGAAGAACGACTAAAATGGTTAAGGGGCTGGAGGAGTTGCCGTACAGTGAGAGATTGGAGAAACTTGGCCTCTTCTCCCTTGAAAAGAGGAGACTCAGAGGGGACATGATCAAAACATAGCAGATAAAAACAGATTGTTCACCCTCTCCAAGGTAGGGAGAACGAGAGAGCACTCTCTAAAGTAAGGAAGTTCTTCTTCACCCAGAGAGTGGTGGCACACTGGAACACTCTTCTGGAGGCTGTTATAGGGGAAAACACCCTCCAGGGATTCAAGACAAAGTTGGAGAAGTTCCTGCTAAACTGGAACATACGCAGGTGAGGCTGGACTCATTTAGAGCACTGGTCTTTGACCTGGGGGCTGCCGCGTGAGCGGATTGCTGGGCACGATGGACCACTTTTCTGACCCAGCAGCGGCAATACTTATGTTCTTATGGTAATCCTGAAAATCTGTGCTTCCAGGAGAGAGTTGAGTTCTAGAGCAGGGGTCCTCCTCAACCCAGTCCTTGGAACACACCTAGTCAGTCAGGTTTTCAGCATATTCATAATAAATATGAGATAAATTTGCATACACTACCTCCATTGTATGCAGCTCTATCTCATGCATATTCATTATTGGGGGTGATCATTAGCGAAGACATGAAGACTGCCAATCAAGTGGAGAATGCTTCATCAAAGGCAAGACAAATGATGGGTTGTATCTGATGAAGCTTTATCAGCCGGAAGCCCGAAGATATAATGCCGTTGTACAGATTCATGGTGAAGCCTCATCTGGAATATTGTGTACAATTCTGGAGGCCACATTACCAAAAAGATGTGCTGAGAGTTGAGTTGGTTCAAAGAATGGCCACCAGGATGGTCTCGGGACTCAAAGACCTCCCGTATGAGGAAAGGCTGAATAGATTGCAGCTATACTCACTCGAAGAACGTAGAGAGAGAGGAGACATGATAGAGACGTTTAAATATATCACCGGCCGAATTGAAGTGGAGGATGATATCTTCTTTTTTAAAGGTCCCTCGGCCACAAGAGGACATCCGCTGAAAATCAGGGGTGGGAAATTTCATGGCAACACCAGGAAGTTCTTCTTCACCGAAAGGGTGGTCGATCGTTGGAATGAACTTCCACTTCAAGTGATTCAGGCCAGCAGCGTGCCGGATTTTAAAAGGAAATGGGATACACATGTAGAATCTCTAGGGGGTAAAAATGTAGATAGGATACATATGTGGTATCTCTAGGGGGGTAAATTCAAGGGGGTGGGGTTGTTAGAGTGGGCAGACTTGATGGGCTATGGCTCTTTTCTGCCGTCATCTTCTATGTTTCTATGTTTATGGGTATCTTGACTGGCTGGGTGTGTCCCGAGGACTAGGTTGAAGACTCCTGTTCTAGAGGAACGGGGACTCATTATTTGGGCACCTGGGAGGTCTTCAGCATTCCTGCATTTCAATAGAATTCATTTTTTTTTCATGTCTCCTGTACAGTACAATGGAATCTTCCTCATGTTCCCTAGAGACCTTGTCCACCCTATAGCTCTTAACTTCACTCTGGATCGAGGGGGCCTGACATATTACACCAGGATGAGAGCAGCAGCGAGCCCCATGTTCTTTATCAAAGACTTCACACAGAGATGAACTCCTGAGAACCAATGCTAGTCAAGCCATAAACTCCACCTGCAGGTTGTTTTCTCCTCCTCTGACTGATTAGCTGGGAGGCTGTCTGTTGTTTTTTTGGAAGCCCTGCTGCCTTTAGATTCCAACGCACACAGGAAGCCCGTAAATTGCTCCTTTTTCTTAGTGCATTTCTTCTGAAAACAGGACTTTCAACTTCCAGAGACCCCTGTGAGACCCTGAGGTGAAGGTTTTTGATTTAAATCACCATCGAACAGTTCCTGTCTTCACTTTGTCCCTGCCCTAAATAACAACTAAACCAGGCACCGGGACTGTCTCCCCGTAAATGATGGGAGCCCGGCCAAGCTGGGTGTTTCTGTGATTCAGGACATGGCTTATTATATGTCATCATCGAAGCCACTAAGCGATAACAAGCGTGATTCTGGATGAATTGCAGGGGTGTGCTGGGAAGAGAGGATGGCGTGTTAGACCCTACCCCACCGTCACACAGCTGCCGTCTTTCAGCAGCATCTCTGAATGGGGAGAGCAGAGAAGGGAAAGCTGACGTCCAAAGGCTTTCAAGAAATTGAGCCGAGGTCTGATCCCTTCTTCCTATTGGTACAGGTACAACATCCTTTATCTGAAATTTGAAAAACTGAAAAGTTCCAAAAACTGGAAAAAAAAACCCAAAACTTTTTTGTAACACTGTTGCATTGCTAATTTGCGCTCAAAAAAGCTTACTTTTAGCATCAAAAGTGAAACCTGGTCCCAAAGTCGCTTTAAGGACTTTACTCTAAGCCAGGGGTGTCAAATGTCGGTCCTCGAGGGCCACAATCCAGTCGGCTTTTCAGGATTTCCCCCAATGAATATGCATGAGATCTATTAGCATACAATAAAAGCTTCAAGTTTCTTTATTTTTGATATACTGTTTATCATACAGGGATCTAAACGGTTAACAATAAAATAGAACATAAAAATTAAAATATAAAATAAATCGTATCTAAACTAAAAGAAGGGAAACACTTAAGCTTTGACGTACATGATACGAAAGGGAAAAAATGGGGAGAGGGAAAATATTTGAATACATCGAGATGGAAAATAAAAATGAAAGGAGGAAAGTTTGGGTAGGGGTCGCTTCAAAAGAAGCGTTTTGATTGTCTCATGCATATCCATTGGGAAAATCCTGAAAACCCGACTGGATTGCGGCCCTCGAGGACCGACATTTGACACCCCTGCTCTACACAGATAGTAGTTCCGTTTTTTCATCTTACTTCATACCTTCAAGGCATAGTAAAGGGGGGGCAGGGGGCGGTCCCCCCTGGGTACCATCTTGGTGGGGGCACCGGCACCTGTCCTCCCCTCTGCCCTGGTCCTTCTCCGCCCCCACTACCGCTTGTGCACGCCCCTTCCCTTCCCCCGTACCTCTTTAATGTTCCCAACGTGAGCAGCAACCTCAGTGTCCCACTCGCGCCAGCGTTGGCTCTTCCACTGACATCACTTCCTGGACCCGTGCCTAGGAAGTGACGTGAGAGAAAGAGCCAACGCTGGCGCAAGCAACAGCTTGGAGTCGCCGCTCATGCCGGGAACGTTAAAGAGGAAGAGAAGAGGTGTGTGCACGCGGCAGGAGGAGGCGGGGAAGGAGCGGATGAAGGGGGGCAGAGAAGAGGGTGGGGAAGGGGTGCCCACGCCCCAGGCACCTCTCATCCTTGCTATGCCATTGCACTGAGGTCGTTGCCTGCAAACTTCTCTCTGTCACGTCCAACCAGGAAGGAAAGAGAAAGTGATGTCAGAGGAAGAGCCAACGCTGGCGCAAGCAACAGCTTAGAGTTGCTGCTCGCGCTGGGAACATTAAAGAGGAAGAGAAGAGGTATGTGCATGCGGCAGGAGGGGGCGGGGAAGGAGCAGATGAAAGAGGGGGCAGAGAAGAGGGTGGGGGTAGGTTGCCCCCGCCCCAGGCACCTCTCATCCTTGCTACGCCACTGCTCTGAGGTGTTGCCAGTAGCCACAGTGATTCACATTCGTTGCCCGCACACTTCTCTCTGTCGCGTCCAGCCAGGAAGGAAAGAGGAAGTGATGTCAGCAAGGCAGACGGTGGCAGAGAGAAGCCTACAGGGATGCAGCAGGTGATGAATAAGAATCGCTTTGGCCACTGGTGACACATTATTCCAAACCCGCCCCCCCCCAAAAAAAAAATTCTAAAATCCAAAATGTCTCCGGTGCTGAGCATTTCGAATAAAGAATTGTGAACCTGTACCAGCACAGTCCAGTTAATAATAGAACTGGGAGAACCTCCTCCAAGCTAGCATCAATCCGGGTTCTGATCTTTTAATTTCAAATTGAATTTAATGGATTAATCAAAGTCAACTTCAATCTACTTCAAGATCTGACTCTGATGATTTATTTTTAGATCCTTATTTAATTGACTTGCTGTGGATCTCTCTGTATGTTAATTAGAGTCTTGTGCAAATCTGAAAATATTCACAAATGAATACACCAGAATATTTTGAACAGGGCAAATTGAGGGAGATTTGGTCAAAGAGACTGCAGTTCTACTCAGATAACTCAATATATATATATTTTATTTATTTAAAAACTTGTACCCTGCTTAAACCTAAGTGGATCACATATACAGTATGGTTCAAGGTATCTAATTAAACTCTACTGATCTTCTATTTAGGTGGGATACACCTTGTCAGAACATATGAATTGCCGCTGCCGGGTAAGACCAGTGGTCCATCGTGCCCAGCAGTCCGCTAATGCAGCATCCCTTATTTTTAGACCAGTGCTCTAAATGAGTGCAGCCTCACCTGCGTGCGTTCCAGTTTAGCAAGAATTTGTCCATCTTTGTCTTGAATCCCTGGAGGGTGTTTTCCCCTATAACAGACTCAGGAAGAGCGTTCCAGTTTTCTACCACTCTGGGTGAAGAAGAACTTCCTTACGTTTGTACAGAATCTATCCCCTTTTAACTTTAGAGTGCCTTCTCATTCTTCCTACTTTGGAGAGGGTGAACATAAGAACATAAGAACTTCCATCTCCGGATCAGACCTTTGGTCCATCAAGTCTGGCGATCCACACACGCGGAGGCCCAGTCAGGTGTACACCTGGCATAATTTTAGTCACCCATATCCCTCTATGCCTCTCGTAAGGAGATGTGCATCTAGTTTGCTTTTAAATCCTAGAACGGTGGATTCTGCAAAAACCTCCTCTGGGAAAGCATTCCAGGTGTCCACCACTCGTTGCGTGAAGCAGAACTTCCTTATATTTGTCCTGGATTTGTCCCCCCTTAGCTTCAGTCCATGTCCTCTTGTCCGTGTCACATTGGACATTGTAAATAATTTTTTTTCCTGCTCTATTTTGTCGATTCCTTTTAGTATTTTGAAAGTCTCGATCATATCCCCTCGCAGTCTCCTCTTCTCAAGAGAGAACAATCCCAGTCTCTTCAGTCATTCTTCGTATTCCAAGTTCTCCATACCTTTTATTAGCTTCGTTGCTCGTCTCCAGCAGTTCTATATCCTTCTTTAGGTTGGGAGACCAATGTTGGACACAGTATTCCAAGTGTGGTCTGACCATTGCTCTATAAAGCGGCATTATAACTTTCTCTGATCTACTTGTGATTCCTTTCTTTATCATGCCTAACATTCTATTTGCTTTCTTTGCTGCCGCCGCGCATTGTGCCGACGGTTTCAGGTGAACAATCTGTCTTTATCTACTAAGTCTATTCCCTTCAGTACCTTGAATGTTTCAATCATGTCCCCTCTCAGTCTCCTCTTTTCAAGGGAGAAGAGGCCAAGTTTCTCTAATCTCTCACTGTACGGCAACTCCTCCAGCCCCTTAACCATTTTAGTCGCTCTTCTGTGGACCCTTTTGAGTAGTACCGTGTTCTTTTTTATGTACGGCAACCAGTGCTGGACGCAGTACTCCACCAATCTTCACCGATCATTGGAATGAACTTCCGCTGCAGGTGATTAAGGCCAGCAGCGTGCTAGATTTTAAAAAGAAATGGGATATGCATGTGGGATCTCTAGCGGGATGAAGTTCAGAGGGTGGGCCATTAGCGTGGGCAGACTTGATGGGCTATGGCCCTTTTCTGCCATCATATTCTATTCTATGTTTCTAGGTGACTGCCAGGGTTGTTTATCTTTATTCCCTAGCTTCCCTGTTGTTTACTTTTCATGTTTGCTTTTAAAATTGTAGTTCTCCCCACTTTCCTATTGTTTTTATGTTTGTCAAGTATTGTTTAGTCGGTAATTATCTGTTTAATGTTTCCCCCCCCTTTTTTTTAATACTAATTGTAAAACGCTTAGAGGATCAAAATCAAAAAAGGCGTCTAAGTCCTCTTTTGGCCTAAGTCCCTAAACTCTGATTGGCCCAGGCGCCTTAGGCCCCACCAGTAGGCGGGGCTTTGGTTAGGCTGGGCCAATCCGGCCCCATTCTTCGGAGGGCTGCCTGCCGGACGGACGGGTTTGGCACCCGTCTGTCCGGCCAACCTAACAAAGGTACGGGGAAGGGGGGTGGGGGTGGAGGGGTCGTTAGGTCGGCCGGGGGGGTCGTGGGTCGGCTGGGGGGGCCGAATGGGGGTTCGGGGGGGGCGGATGTTGGGGGAGGGGGGTTGTCGAGGGCAGGAGGACCTGGGATCCCTCCTGCCCGTAATGTAGTGGGGGGTGGGGGTAGGGAGGTCGCCTGGGCCAGGAGGGCTTGGGCTCCCTCCTGGCCCGATCGAGTCGGGGGGTAGGGAGTTCGCCTGGGCCAGGAGGGCTTGGGTTCCCTCCTGGCCCGATCATATCAGGGGGGTCGCGGCTGCCGTGGGGCAAGAAGGCTAGGGCTCCCTCTTGCCCCGATGTTGTGTGGGGGGGGGAGTGATCCATCGTGGCAGGAGAGATGCCTCATCTCCCCTACTGCGATGCCATCACTCCTCTACCGGGTCACGGCAGTTCAGGTAGAGGAGTGATGGCATCGCAGTAGGGGAGATGATGCATCTCTCCTGCCGCGATGGTTAGATTGCCGGGCCGCTGAACTGATGGCGCCAGCGGCCATCAGCTCAGCGGCCCCTTTTTCGGCACTTAGACCTGGTTTTATTTCGTCTAATCTAATCTAATCTAATCTAAACCTTTAGTTTATATACCGCATCCTAAGTGAAAAAGGTCTAAGTGCCGACTAGGCAACCTTTAACTGTTTTGATTATAGGTGTTGTACGCCTAGGTCTAGGTCGGCCCACCTCCCGCCCACTGCCCGCTCTTTCCCCTCCTCTAAGCACGCCTCTTTTCTCTCTGTGCGTTTAGAGGCAGGGGAAAGGCCTAAGCTGGTTTTAGATACGTCTAAAAACCAGCTTTGGTTATGGGTACTTGGACAATCAGGCTTTTTGATCGTCCAAGTAGCCATTTAGGACACTTTTTAGACGTGTTTTTTTTTTTTTTTTAATTATTACCCCCTTAGAATTCATGATTAGCGTTTCATCAAAATTTTAATAAACTTGAAACTTGAAAATGATGCTTAGCCATCACGAGGCGGACACTTTTGTGCTGTGTGGTGAAAATTTAAATTGCCATCGATTCTGGAGCAGCCGGCATTATTTGAAGAGACAGCACTGGCACGGCAGGAACCCCTGGTATGCGCACCATAGTTTTAGACTGTCATTGTACTGTTACTGGTCTCCCCAGTGTCCTTTCCCACTGCCTATGTTGGTTTTTGTCAGTTTTTAACTCCCGTTTTCTTTGATTATACATGACATTGTTTTTAACTTTTCTTTTTCTGTTATTATATCTACTAATGTAAACCGTTTAGATAACGCTTGATAGACGGTATACCAAATGACAAACAAACTTGGAAACTTCCAACGCCCGCATTATGCCAAGGAAAAAGATTCCTTCCAGATGTAATACATGGGGCAAAATAAGAACGCTTGCTCCCAGAATCCAGTTCCTTTCCAACTTCAGTTCCACCTTCCAAGTTACTGCATGTGGTACCTCCCCCCCCCCACCTCCAATAAACCAAACTAAACCCAGGGAAAAATAAATCCATTAAAAAAAAAAAAAAGTTGCAAAGTGTTGTAATGATCGCTCAAATTCTTAAAGCAAAATTTAGAGCTTGACGTTGTTAAGGATACAACTCTGAATGCAAACCATCCAGTGTTCGACCTCCCATCCAGGCCTGTGACTGAGGGTTGGTGCTCCTGCAACCAGAATGTACCGTACATGATTTAACTCTTTCACAGAGACTCCCCTCCTGAAAGACTGAAATCACTTTACTACATTAAGTAACAGGTGTGTGAAAATCAGCACCCAGACACCAGTTAAAAAAAAAAAAAAAAGCCACAACATTTTTTTAACTTGTGCTTCATAAATCACCCATCTCATCTTTCACTGTCCAGCTGAATCCCCTGGTGAGAGGCTGATAAATTGCCCTCCAGTCTATGACAGCTGCTGGAAAATCACTCATGGCCAGAGACGAGCCTCTAAATCTGACATTATACAGTGTTGAAAGGAAGGATGTCTGTTTTTATAACCTACCTCAGTTATAATAAATATTTAAAATCCATATTACAGTTACAATCTGCCCTTTATGAAATAGGGTCCAAGTGAAGATTTAATTAGTGGCTGAACTTTCTCAGTCTGAGCTCCCAGGGACACCGAGGATCCACCTCTCCCGTGGAGCCCCTCTGTTTTCTTAAACTACCTGCTCCATAATAAATATTCAGCCTGTCACCAGGGCAGCTCTGCAGAACACGGCCGTCTTTGTCTTCTAGAATGGCTTTCGTTTAATTTAAACGACTGGATATTTCCAGACTCCGCCGGGAATTTATTCTGCACTTTCCAGAGATTTGCCACACTTTGGTATGCCAACAATGGAGTCCTGGGGGCACCCGGAGAAGGCAGGCATAGAAACCAGCAACCCCCCCCCCCCCACGCCCCATCCCCTAATCCGTGCAGGTAAGGAGTGAGAGAGTCCGGAGAACAACCTTTCTCTGATCTACCTAACGTGGAGTTTAAGACTGCGCATTGCAGTCCATGGAGATGCCTTTTTTCGGAAGGATGTTAAGTCCTTAATGCAAGTTTTGCAGCATTTTGCCTGTTCGCATGCAGTACCCTGTGTGTTCCTAATTTTTGAAAATATTTTTAGGAGGGGGCGTGTCATGGGTGGAAAGCAGGCATTCCTGTGTTATCCAAATCAGTAGCGTAACCAGACCTGTTATTTTAGGTGGGCCCAGTGGCATAGTAATGGGTAGGGGGTCCAGACGGCTTTTCAAAACCCGGCACAGAAACAGCCCCAGATCAGGAAAAAAAAAAGTCTGAATAATCCAAAAATGAACCAAATCTTTTTTTTTTTTTACCTGTCCACATCCCTAGCGGAAATACACATGATAACACCCATTATAGACGGCAGCTGGAGACGTTTAGGTCTTGGAAAATAAATTTAAACAGCTGACTTAGGGCTCCTTTTCCTAAGCTGCGATAGCGTTTTTAGTACGCCTAGAATTGCCGTGCGCGCTAAACCCGCACTACGTGGCTAGAACTAAAGCCAGCTCAATGCTGGCGTTAGCGTCTTGCGCGCACGGCAATTTAGTGCACGCTAAAACCGATATCACAGCTTAGTAAAAGGAGCCCTTAATCATGTGCTGTGCATTCAATGTTTTTCTCTTTAAAAATCTGTTTCCCCCCCCCCCCCTTTAGCAGAACCATAGAAGCCAGTGTTGCAAGGCGCTGAGCTAAGCATTATTAGTGGGAAAAAATACAAAAAAAACCCCTAAATTCTACCTGAAAAAAAAAAAAAGAATCCAATGGAATTTGCTGTGTTTGCTTTCGGAAAAGTCAAGCAATCACAGCAATTTTCGTTACATTTCTCCAGCTCTGTGGAGAGCGTTCACCAATTAATGAGAGGTTCAACCATACCACAAGAATTTCCTTTAGACCCCTGAGATCTGGTGAATATGGAAACATCTCAGCATATGCAACCAACCATTTTGATTTCATTTTGCAACAGCTGAAAGAAAGAGATAGGATTTCCTAAAGCTCTTCTGTTTTCCCTGAAACTGCAGAGCAGCAAAAACATGTCGGGTTTTTGAGAGTTGGTTTAACGTCAGCAGGCCAGGGTCCTAAAAACCCAGCGGAGTAATTTTTGGAACTGAATACTTGTGTTAATTTCTTTCCCTGTACAGGTACTGGGGTAATTTTCAAAACAAAAATATACTTGTGCTTCTGCTTTGAAAATTAGCCCGATGGTGCGACCGCATCTGGAGTACTGCGTTCAGTACTGGTCGCCGTACCTTAAGAAGGCTATGGCGATTCTCAAGAGGGTCCAGAGGAGAGCGATAAAAATGATAAAGGGCATGGAAAACCTCTCATAGGCTGAGAGGCTGGAGAAGCTGGGGCTCTTTTCCCTGGAAAAGCGGAGACTTAGAGGGGATATGATAGAAACTCATAAGATCATGAAGGGTATAGTGAAGGTAGAGAGGGACAGATTCTTCAGACTAGCAGGGGCAATAAAAACTAGAGGGCACTCAAAAAAATTGAAGGGAGATAGGTTCAAAACAAATGCTAGGAAGTTCTTCTTCACGCAGAGGGTGGTGAACGCCTGGAATATGCTTCCAGAGGAGGTGGTAGAGCAGAGTACGACTTTGGGGTTCAAAAGGGGATTGGACGAGTTCATGAAGGAAAAGGGGATCCAGGGGTACATTTAAAGGGTTACTATACCGTATAGAAGGCTGTAAAGAATAATAGAGTAGTAGAGTAATAGATCACTACAGGTCATTGACCTGGGGGGCCACCGCGGGAGCAGACTGCTGGGCGTGATGGACCTATGGTCTGACTCAGCAGAAGCAATGCTTATGTGCTTATGAATGTCTTCGCTCAAACAGTGCACCCCACTTTTAAAAGAGTCCCATTGGCTTCCTGTGAAATTTCAATTTATGCATAAAGCTCTGACTTTAACTTTTAAGGCATTACAATCGGGCCAGCTTGATTATTTAGCAGAGCTCCTGGTTCCATATATGCCAGTTTGAAATTTGCGTTCTGCCAATGTCCAGCAATTGTTTCTACCCTCAGTTAGGTTGATTTCCACACATAATTCGCTTCTAAGAACATAAGAAGAGCCTTACTGGGTCAGACCAATGGTCCATCAAGCCCAGTAGCTGGTTCTCACGGACACCAATCCAGGTCACTAGTACCTGGTCAAAACCCAAGGAGTAGCAATATTCTATGCTAGCGATCCAGGGCAAGAAATGGCTTCCCCCATGTCTTTCTCAATAACAGACTATGGACTTTTCCTCCAGGAACTTGTCCAAACCTTTCTTAAAACCGGCTACGCTATCCGCTCTTACCACATCCTCTGACAATGCATTCCAGAGCTTACCTATTCTTTGAGTGAAAAAAATTTCCTCCTATTGGTTTTAAAAGTATTTCCCTGTAACTTCGAGTGTCCCCCTAGTCTTTGCAATTTTGACGGAGTGAAAAATCGATCCACTTGTACCAGTTCTACTCCACTCAGGATTTTCCATATTTGTGGTATTCTCTTTCAATTCAATTACATTGTGAACTTTCTTATTTTAAATTTAGAACCCTTTTGAAAACTTATCTTCTTGGTTTAGCATTTCCTTAAATAGAATTTTATTGTTGGGGAAAATTACTACCTTCCTGGAAAGGAATCTCGGAAGGGATTACCGGTTGCAGCTTTTATATTTTTATGCTTTTATATTTTTAATTTTCCTTATGATAATGGAGTTCCTTTTTCTTTTGATTTTTTTGTGAACCGCTTTGATGATGCATAAAGCTCTGACTTTAACTTTTAAGGCATTACAATTGGGCCAGCCTGATTATTTAGCAAAGCTCCTGGTTCCATATAAGCCAGTTTGAAATTTGCATTCTGCCAATGCCCATCAATTGTCTCTGCCCTCAGTTAGGTTGACTTCCACACATAATTCTTCATTTTTTGCTTCTAAGAACATAAGAAGAGCCTTACTGGGTCAGACCAATGGTCCATTAAGCCCAGTAGCCTGTTCTCACGGTGGCCATACTAGGTCACTAGTACCTAGCCAAAACCCAAGGAGTAGCAACATTCTATACTACCAATACAGGGCAAGAAATGGCTTCCCCCATGTCTTTCTCAATAACAGACTATAGACTTTTCCTCCAGGAACTTGTCCAAACCTTTCTTAAAACCAGCTACGCTATCCGCTCTTACCACAACCTCTGGCAACGCGTTCCAGAGCTTAACTATTCTCTGAGTGAAAAAATTTCCTCCTATTTAAAAGTATTTCCCTGTAACTTCATCGAGTGTCCCCTAGTCTTTGCAATTTTGATGGAGTGAAAAATCGATCCGCTTGTACCAGTTCTATTACACTTAGGATTTTCCATATTTAGGGATTCCCGGTTGCAGCTTTTATATTTTTATATTTATATATTTTTAATTTTCCTTATGATAATGGAGTTCCTTTTTCTTTTGATTTTTTTGTGAACCGCTTTGATGATGTAGAAAAGAATGGTCTATAAATGGTAATAAACATAAACGTTGATGCATACTGATTTTCAGGGTTTTATTGCCCGTTAGTTCAAACATTCTTTTGGCAAGAAGTTTGGAATAAAATACAATGTATGTTGGAGGTTCGTATTCCTTTCTCTTATGGCACGGTGATATGTGGAACGTGCATTGCTTCAGTAACATTATTGACGGTAAAAAAAAATGAAATTATTCCTGATATTGTCAGGAGTGACATTACGGTTAATAGTCAAAACCTGGAAAAATCTCACTCTTTTGAAATTCCATTTTTGGTGGGAAACAGTGTGCCTTTATTATCGATATGAAGCTAATTTAACTGAAAGATCTGGGAATATGGCCCCCTCTATAGATGTATGGGGCCCATTAGAGGTTTTTGTTAAACAGTGTGTGTAATTGTATGAATGACCTGCCAGACAAATGGGAGGGAGGGTGCGACTTTTGGATAAGGGAAGGATGGGTGGTAAGATAACATAATTTGCAATCCCTTCAATAAGACATTAATACCATGAGAAATAACAAATTTTCTGTCACCGCCCCCTCGCTCTGGAACTCAGCTCCGAGCAATATAAGAGAGATCACAACTTTAGATTATTTTAAGTCTAGCCTAAAAACATTTCTCTTTAAAGATGCTTTCGAAGTATGACCACCCTTTTAAGGATGTTTTAATTCAATGCTAATCCAGCCTTCCTGGCTGAACCCTTTGTTCCACCTCTCCCCCCCCCCCCCATCCTTCTGTTTTCCCCTTTCTTTGTTCTTTCCTTTACAATCAATTGTAATTTTTTCCCCGTCCTCTCATGCCAGTTTGTTTAGGTCAGTCTTGTAAATCTTGGTATCTCATTTTTAATGTTGTTTGTTGTATTATTTTAAAGTTTTTGGTTGTATACCTGTTTTGCTTAAAAATTATGTACAACCGCTTTGAAATTTAATAAGGCAGGATAACCAATTTTTAATAAACTTGGAAACTCGGCATATGTTATGATATATTTATGAATTGCATTTTCTGTAAGATGTTAAAATTTAATAAAGATTGAACTAAAAAAAAAAAAAAAAGATGTATGAAAAGTAGTGGTAGGCTTCTCATTCAGGGGCCCATGAAGGACCTCAGTCTTTTACCTAAGGGGCCAATGGAGAGGATAAGAGGAAAAACTAGGAGTGGGGCCTGTTTCAGAAATGCCAAATTACCCAGTTCCGGGCTGGAGATTTGGGGACAGACCTGGATTTCAGACTAGGGTTAACAGATTTTTAGGCCCTGCCCCCAGGCCTACCTCGTTCTGCCCGAGTCACGCCCCATCCCGCCCCCAGCCTGACTTCCATTCCCCCCCCCTTCAACCTGGTTGCTTGTCAGGAGGGCATCTATGCATGCGCTGGTGTGATGCGCAGATGCTGTCCCCACGTTGCTGCTACCTGGAAAGCTTTTCAAAACCCAGACAAAGTGCCGGGTTTTGAAAATCCTGTCTGGATTCCCAGACAATATTTGCAACTAACACAAGGTACCTGCAAATCCTTATGACACTTTAATAAATAGGACTCTTAGCACACACAAAATTGGTTTGTTCTACATTAATTTACAAGTAAGCACACATGCGGTTCCATCTGGATTAAGTATAGGCTGCTCAGATTGGTCATGGATCCTAGATCCACACATAAACTAATTAGTTAGGTGCAGTCAATTATAGAAGTTACAAGCATTTAATTGGCAACAATTAGGAGTTACACAAGGATCTTCTCTACATCCTATTCTATAACATGCATGCCTAAATTTCATAGCAAGCGCCTCCATACGGGGCATGGCCATGAGATAGATATAGGAGGGTCAGGGGCAGTCCCAGAAATTAGGTGCAATGTTACATTATACCTGCATGTGCGTATCTAATTGCCATCAGTTGGCCATGAGCAGGTGGAAATGATCACACCCAAACTTAGGCGTTAAGTAACTTGATTCGGGACTTCCACCGCTACATAAAATATATTTTCTTCCAGTATCAAAGAAGGTTTCACAACCTGAGGTGTTAACTGACCCAGCGAACGTAATGGATTTAACAAGAAGTATTGGAAACTTCAGTGGATGAAGCCATCTCATACTCCACACTTCTGGTGACTTTTGTCTTTCAACAAGATAAAGAGGCACTTCTTAGGCTTTTTTTTAGGCTTAAAGAGCTGACCTTTATGGATTCTAAGACCTCCATGTTCCCAGATGTTTCAAAACTAACTCAGACTAGAAGGAAAGGGTTCCTGCAATTGAGACAATCTGTACTTTCTTTGGGTGCTAAATTTCAGCTTAGATACCCTTGCAAATGTTTGATCCTTTTGGACCAACATTCATATATATTTTTTGACCCTGTTCAGTTATCGTTTTTCCTAGAGGGGAAAGGAGTTGTCCCTCCCAGTATCCCCACGCGGACTTAGTCCTTAACTAGAAGATGTAACACCACTTTGTTGTTGTTTTTTTATATATTCATCAATTCCCATGATGTAATGTGAATTGCTTTTCTCATATTGTGGACTTTATTAGAGAAATTGTTTAATTTATAAGGAACTTTGTTTAATTTTAATTATTTGTTAATCTCTCTCTTCTTTATATATATATATATATATATATATATTGTAACGGTATATTTTTAAAATCAATAAATAAATTTAAATAAAGAGCCTGATTCTATAAAATACACCTCAAATTATGCACCTAGATTGGCGTGCGTAGCCGATCTAAGCACCTATTCAATCTTTTACTTGGCTTAAGAAAGAATTCTCCTTTTCGATTCCCAGAGGTGAGAGGAACAAAGCATACGAGAATATTAACTTCCACTTTTGCGTACCAAGCTGCCAAAATTTGGAAAAATTTACCTGACCATATAATGTTAATGAGTAATTATAAGATTTTTAAGAAGTCTTTGAAAACTTATTTGCTTAATGAATATGTGTTAAAGGGGTAATTTCATCTGTTTTAATGTGTGATGTTTTCAGATTGTAAGTTCTGGATGTTGTCTGCAATTCTTTTGTTAACTGCAGTGAACTTATTTATTAAAAAAATTTCTACACCGCTTAAAACTAAACGGTTTACAGAATTACATACATAATTTAAAAACAAAATCATCATAACATAGACATACAAATAATCCTCAAAAATCAAATCAACAAATTTAAACCATGTTAAAAAAGGTCGTAAACAGTTCATCAGCTTCGCCAAGGAGGGCAATTATTAACTAGACGAAGGCGTCTACAAATAGTTGCGTCTTGAGTAATTTCCTAAACGTGGCCTTTTCACAACAATTTCTTATTTGGCCCATAAGGGAGTTCCATATTTTAACTCCTGCGCAGCAGAAAGTCATTTTATCAGTCTCAACAAGCCTTGGGTTCACATTCGTCTTCAGTAAAGATAGATTTTCAGAACGTAATGATCTGTTTGGTGTATACCTTCATTGCGGTATTTGTAGTACATAAATAAAAATTGTATTGTATTGTATTAATTGGCACTATTAATTGGAAATCACAATTAAATATCAATTAAAAACAATTAATTAGATTGTAGGTGCCTAATTTGACATGGGAGGGCCTGGCACATGCTCAGAAATTAGGTGCGATGTTACAGGATACCTGCATTTCTTCATCTAACTGCCATGAGTTGGCCATGAGTTGGCGGGTGAAAATGCTCACACCCAAAGTTAAGCATTGAAGCTACGATTCTACAAATGATGCCTAAAAAATAGGCACCGAGGAATGTAGCACATGGCGCACGCTAATTTCAAGTTAGGTTCCATTTAGGTGCTGGTAGGCGGAATGGAACAATTCATTGCAGCTGTTTCATTGTGGAACGTTTTAACACGGTCGCGATGAAACAGCCGTGATGAATTGTCCTCTCCGCGATGAACCGCATTCAATTGCGCCTGCACTCCTCCTCCTCTCCATCCCCACCTCTTCCCATTCCTCCCCTCCACGATTGTGCCCCTCTTCCCTTCCCTCCATACCTCTAGTTGAAGTTGTTATTCGCGGCACTCAGCAGTGTGCTCTTCGTGACCCCATCGGCTCTCCGCTGACGCTGATATCACCTCCTGGTGCTGCACATAGGGAGTGACATCAGAGGGAGGGCCGATGGGGGTCGCGAGGAGAACATTGTTGACTACTGCGAGCAACGTCAACTAGAGGTGGAAGGGAAGGGGGAGGCACGTGTGGCAGGCAGGAGTGGGGAAGGAGCGGGGGTGGGTAGGCGGGGGAGGGCTGCCTCTCACCCTCGCTACGCCACTGGAAGTAATTTTAATTTAATTCAATTATGAGGTGCTAATTGCTTGTTATCAGTGCTGATTAACCCATAGATCAGCTAGGCACAGCACCTGGAAATAATGTCAGCATCAGCGGAGAGCTGATGGGGTCATGAAGAGCACCTTGTTGACCGCCGCAAACAACAACTTCAACTCCTTGCCCCATGTACGTTAGATAGATTGTGAGCGCACCGGGAGAAATGATTGAATACCTGAATGTAAATTGCTTAGAAAATTTATAGGTGGTCAGAAGGAGCAGCGTGGAGCTTGAACCCACAACCTCAGGGCGCTGGAGCTTTAGCTCTAACCACTAGGCCAGGCCTTCCTCCAGGCAAAGTTAAAATGGAGTACAAAGATCAAAAGAGACCACGTGGAAATGATACGGGTAGCAGAGGAGGCAAATCTTCACCCGTCCTCAGTAAATTAGGTCAACATGTTCTCTAAACTACTTGAAGATTGTTTAAATGGTAAGTACAGGAAGAAAACTGCAGATAATGTAGATTCATTTAGCTGTCAGGAAGTGAGACACAATTATGATATAGCAATATGTAGTCAGAGGAAGGACAGATGGATGCCAGGACTGTGTCTACAGGATTCTTCTTCAAAACTAGGGGCAAAGCAGGTCAGGTTGATCTCTGATTAGTCTAATAAGCAAACGATGATTTACTTCATGCAGCCATTGGTACTAAGGTCCCTTCTCGAACAGATTTTCCCAGCAGACTGTGTAAACTCTGCATTGCTCCGCAGCAGGAAGTGAATGTATGCCTTCATTAATCAACGTCATTGTGCGAGAGAAACGCCGAGTTCATCCTCACGTGTCTTCTCGACCTCTGGAGACCAAGTTGCCTCCAGACCAGGATGGTAGTCACCTGGAACCGTTTTCTAGCCCCCCTGAGTAGCAGAAGTGTCCATTAACTACTACGGATCGGTGGGGATGGCGTGTAAACTCCGGATGCATCCAGAGGGGCTGGAGCGCTTACTGGTCACTGCTTCCCGCTCTCAGAAATGGATCATTTAAACAGAGAACTGTAAAGTGTTCATGCCTCGAAATGCAGGAAAACTATCAAAACAAGCGTCTGTCTGCAAACCACGGAGCCTAGATTGAAGCTGAAAATAAAGAGTTTCTCTTGCTGGAATGAATCTAACTGCTCCCAGAAGATTTGTCCCTCTTCTGAAGTTTCATACAACAAACTTTCCATCTCTCCAGAATTAGGGAAGTCATCCTGATGGTATCACACTGTCGGATCAGGTCAAAGACCATCGTGGTGACTTGTTTGTACCATCAATAAGGGAACTGAGACTGAATACCTCACGTGTAAGCATGTTTTCTTGCAGGGGGGCCCCCCAGGAATGGAATCAGTTACCTTTGTGTAACCCTCCTCCTTCTCAGACTGAGGAAAAAGGTATCTCTCTTAAAACAAGATTTATTTTGTACTCGTGAACCCAGAGGGGTTAAATTGATACCTTTCCCCAGGAGAAGGAGTGAATTACTTAAAATAAAAAAAATAATAATGAATGTAATAATAAAATATAATGTAAACTGGAAATAAAAATGTTAATTAAACCATAAGCAAAATAGATATAAAGAAGCACTAAGGATTCAAAATTTAAAATAGAAATAAAATTTAATAAACAAATGCTATATATCAAATCTAGACAAAGAAATTCTACTTCCCCTCTGGAGGTTTTTCAGGTTAGGGTATTTGAGGCTTTCTTTCCTTTCTGTGTAGGGCAGGGGTGTCAAAGTCCCTCCTCGAGGGCCGCAATCCAGTCGGGTTTTCAGGATTTCCCTAAAGAATATGTATGAGATCTATTTGCATGCACGGCTTTCATTCTATGCTAATAGATCTCATGCATATTCATTGGGGAAATCCTGAAAACCCGACTGGATTGCGGCCCTCGAGGAGGGACTTGGACAACCCTGGTGTAGGGGTACCTCGTTGGTGCGCAGTTGCTAGCACTCTCTCATCCTGAAACCAACCTACTACTCTAACTAAAACCAAATCAATAAGAAAAACCCTATCCTAAATCTAATAACCCCACAGATGCCTAACATACTTTCTAAGCTAGAAGAAAAACAGATAATTGATGTTCCCTATACCAGTGTTTTTCAACCTTTTTACACCTATGGACTGTCAGAAATAAAATAATTATTCTGTGGACCGGCAGTTGAAGAACACTGGGCTAAGTCGTGGACCAGACCCTGCCCATCTCTACCCAATCTCCACCCCAGACCCCACCCCCATAATAGTACTAATTATAACACTATTTTTCCATTCATTTTTCACAGATACACAATATAATCTTATTAACAACACATAACGGTTAACCACAAAATTAAACTACACAAAGCACACTGACAGCAGATGTAAATTCTCAAAATTGACATAATTCAATCACTAAATTCAAAAATAAAATCATTCCCCCCTATCTTTGTTGTCTCCCTCCCTCCATGCTATGCCTTCCCTTCTGGCCTGCTCCCGCTTGGCCATTTTATGCCGCCCCCGGTATTATCTTCAGGCCGGCTCCCTCTTCCTCACTGATGTAGTGCCCAAAGCTGCGGGCAGCAGCTCCTTGCGCGTCCCGTGCCTCATCTGGAAGCCTTCTCTCTGACATCAGAGAGAAGGCTTCCGGTTCAGGCGAAGGATGCCCGTAGCTTTGTGCACTGAATCAGTGAGGAAGAGGGAACTGGCTCGAAGATAACGCCGCATCGATCGCACCATGGACCGGAGGTTGAAGAACACTGTTTTGGGCCTGATGCACGTGTTGGCCCTGTGGACCGGCACCAGTCCATGAACCGGTGGTTGAAGAACACTGCCCTATACTATTTCCCTCCCCAGAATTTCCTGTATCTCAAATCACATTAAAAAAAATCAAATTCTCAATAAACTTTACAGCAGATATTCCCAGAAAAAGGTTTCCAAAGCAGTTTACAAACTTTCCTTCACCAATAGTTTATCACAACATTTCACAGGAATCAGTCACAGGACATCTCATTAACTTCTCCAGAAATCAGGTTTCAAAAGCAGTTCACAACCTTGCTTTACCAATATTTCTCTCACAACATTACACAGGAATCTCACCCAGGACCTCTCATAAAATCTTCTCCAAAAATCAGCACCACAGATTTGTCACTCAGAGAATCTCTCAAAACACTCCCCAGAAGATTCTCACAGACTATTTCTAGCATCAAATAGTTTCACAGATAAAACATAACAGCGGGACCTGGAGTGACCCGCTTCTATATAACTATTCACCCCTTTCCCACATACCTTCCGCATATCTCAATAAGACAATACACTTTGTTGGTAGTACCTGGCCGCAGCCCTGTTTATTGAATATTAAACATATTCATATAGCATTTTAACATAACTATTTATATATAAATTAACAACCATAAATAACACATTAACAATCACCCATAACAATGGTATCACCATTGTGACCTTGATCCCGAGCTACCATTAGATGTAATTGGCCCCCGACTCCGCCATCTAAGCAAGGGTCCGAGGGGTGGCATGTCCCACACATGCCCCATTATCCAGGGTCATCCGACCCACCAGGCACAGCTCCCAGCCGGCCCACCGCTCATCCCTTGATGAGCCCATTAGCCAGTAGCTCGGGATACCGCCACAGGCCTGTAACGCGTTACAGGCCCAAGCTGCTTCGGAGGACCAAGACTGTTATGGTCCTCCGAGAGCCTTGCCTTTTCGCCCCTCCCACCCACAATCCACTTCGGCTGCGACGCCTTCGAACGGACCGCCCCCCCTCGGGTACGCCATCCCGACCCCTCCTCCACTAGCCCCACGGGCGACACAGCGGGCCACCCAGTCCTGCGTTAATGTCGCCCATCAAGACTAGCTTTTGGGCTTTTTAATTCTTCACATCAGCCAGAAAGAAATGTTTTCACCCTTGGATAAATACCAGAATCTATATATCAAACCTGAACTTCAACCCAGACCTCCAATTCCTATTCAGATTCAATAAAACCAGCTATAATTACCTTCTCAGAAGCCTCCCAAGCCAAAAACACCTCCTCACAGAACCAAAGTCACCCTCCCAACTGTCAAATCTGACAGTTCGAATGTTCACCAGCTGATGCTGATCTCTGCACTAGGACAGCAAACCTGTGCAAGAGATCAGCAACAGAATACCAAAACTGCACCAATACAAAAGACACATAAACCAAACCTCTCAAAATAGGGAAACCCCCCCCCCCCACACACAGTTCTTACATTCCAGATCCTCTCTGCTTCAAAAACCCTTCAAAATCTTCTTTAAACCCTGTCTTTCACACTCAAGTAACTTTTAGGGCTCCTTTTACAAAGGCGCGTTAGGATCTTAACGCGTGGAATAGCGCGCGCCAGCCTCTACCGCCTCCTCTTGATCAGGCAGTAGTTATTTGGCTAGCGCGCGCTTATCCGGTGCGTGCGCTAAAAACGCTAGCGCACCTTCGTATAAGGAGCCCTTAAACTTTTAACCCTGGTTACATTTGTACAATCGAAAGCAGAGTAACTTGGAAGTTTTTAAGAAATTACTGAAAAAGACATCTATTTTGTAACATGAAATATGGGCATTAAGGCATTTGTGATGGTGTAACTGCTGGTCGCTTATTTGTTTGTGCTTTTTGCATGTATTTTATGCATTTTTATTGTGTATTTTTAAATGTATTTTATGTATTTTTTATTTTTACTGTGAGCCGCCTTGTGAAAGGTGGGTTATAAATAAAACAAAACAAAACCAAAGACCAGAAACACTGGGAAGAGTTATCAGAACTCTACTGTTTGGAGGGCGAGAGAGAGAGTGCTTTCAGTCTGTGGCTTCTCAATATTGTTCCTCTCTTATCAGTGGTTTAGTAAGGGGATCGGCCCACCCCAAGCAACATCTTTGTCAATATTATTGTTATATCCAGTACTTCCCCGAAATTCATGAGGGTTCTGTTCCAGGAACCCCCACAAATTTTGAAAAACCGCAAATACGTTTTTTTGCCTTTCAAAAGGCAGGGGAGGCAGGAGAGGGCAGCTGGTGTGCTAGCCGGCGGGTGAAGAAAATCACTCATGGTCTTTTCCGACCGCCTCTTTCCTGTAGTAAAGTCAGGCTACACCAACCAGGCTGCTTTGACACGCAGCTCCTGATTGGTGTAGCCTGACTTTACTACGGGAAGAGGCGGTCGGAGCAGACAGCGAATGAGCGAGCCCGCGATTCGCGAACCGCGAATGCGCGGGGGGAACACTATATTGTTAAACTTCAATAAAAAGCCTAATCCAAACTACCACACCCAGATACAGGAGAACCCAGACATCATTCACATACCCTCCAATCAGAGACATCAAACGGAAAAAACTGTACGATGGCCTTCTAGCCACACAGGCAGCAAAACTAGACCGCCAACTCGCCAATCTACTAATCGCGACCTCAAACTACAAAACTTTCAGAAAAAAAATAAAAACCCCGCTATTCAAGAAATCCATGAAGACTAACTAACACCGTATGAACCATTTCAATCCTCTGAAGCAACCCGCTCTACTCTGTAACACCTCTGGACATGTCCAGAAATCCTCTTTTGTAATCCGCTTTGAACCGCAAGGTAATGGCGGAATACAAATCACCAATGTAATGTAACTTAAAAAAAGATCAGTGAGCCAGGGTGGAGCCACAAGAAGGCAGTAAATCACATAGGGCTCGATTCAGTGAAAAGTAATCAAACAAAGGTGCCATGAATGTGGGCGCTATATGCCGATCCTATAACAGTAATATTGCATGTGGGTGCTGTTATTGAATGCTAGCACGAGCCCGCATTTTGGTGCTTGACTCTAGACGTGGACACTTACGCCATATCGATGGCGTCAAATACTGACACTTACACATGGAACTGACCGTATTCTAGAATTTGGCGCCTAATTGCTTGACACGGCCATGATGCACCCATGCCCCTCCTATGTCCATGCCCTCTTAGAGTTGATTGCCATAGGAATTAGGCACTAAGACCCAGATTCTGTAAATGACTCCAAAATTTAGGCACCCAGATCGGTGCACCTAGACAATCTACGCACCTAACTTATTGTGTAACAGGCTTCATCAGCACTGATGGCAAGCTTAATTGACTTGATAATTAGCTTAAATTAAAATTAATTGGTCATAGGCACCTAACTCAGTAGGTGTCTACCGATTTTAGGTAGTCGCCTAGCAGAAAGTGGGCGTGGATAAGGGTGGATTGCTGGTGTTTCCAATGAGGCACGTAAAATGGACTTAGGTGCTTGAATTTAGGCCAAGAAAACCCTGGCATCTAAGGTTCAGGCAATGATGTAGTAAGGGGTACTGGTTCATATGGGGTGCTGATGATGACACCTCTTCTCTTCTCAGTCCCCCCCTCCCCCCAGTATACCTTTTTAAATGTTCACTGGCACGGGCAGCATCATACAATTGCTGTTTGTGTTGGCATCAGCTCCATTCTGATGTCACTTCCTGGTCGCGGGACCAGGATGTGATGTCAGAAGGGAGCCAACACTAGCGTGATCACAGGATGGAAGATGCTGCTCATGCCGTCAATCATTTCAAGAGGTGCACGTGGGGTGGGGGTGCTCAAGCGGCGGGTGCATGGCGTGGTGATGCTGGTTACCACCTCCCTCGCTATGCCACTGGGTTCCAGGTGCTTACCAGCACCTAGGACCATTTCAGGCGTCGTTGGGCATGATTCTGTAAAACAGCACCTAACTGAAGATTGAAGGGCACTTTGCGTCGTGTTCCTCAGCACCGGATTTTATGCACCGTTTACATAATCAAGACCTAACTGCCCGATATTCAGCACCATTTAACCGACCAGGAATGGTACCTGGCTGGCTAAGCACCAGTGGCATAGTAAGGGGGGCATTGGGGGTGTGAACTGCCCCAGGCGCCAAGTCGGTGGGGGCGCTAGCACCTCTCCGCTCTGCTTCGCCACAATATGCCACGCTCATGTCCCTCTGTGTTATGTTTGCTAGCGTGAGCAACTTAATGTCCCTCATGTCCCTCATGTTCCTCTGTGTTATGTTTGCTAGCGTGAGCAACTTCTGCCTGTTGCTCATGCCGGCCCGGTTCCCCTCTGAATCACTTCCGGGTCACATGCTGCAAAAACCACTCACGCTGGCTAAAATTAAGAGGTATGGGGGAGGGAGAGTGCAAGTGTGGAATGGGGGTGGGTAGGTGGGAAGGAGCCGGGGGGCACGGAAGGAGTGGGGGCGTGGAGAGGAGGGTGCGGGGGCCACAGGGGGAGGGCACCACTGCTCCAGGCACCTCCTACGCCACTACTAAGCACTAATATTCAGCGTGAGATGCCACTGAATATTAGCACTTAGCAGCTAGTGGCTAGCAGGCTAGGTTGCCCAACGTAGCAAAATTTAAAAGGCTGGCCAGCTAAGTTTAACAGCCAAATTGGGCTGCTTAAATAAATGGTCTATCTTTGGCTGCTATAAACTTAGCCAACAAGTGCTTAAAATCAACTTAGATGGCTAACCCCCTCTTTTACTAAGGTGCGCTATGCTTTTTAGCATGCGGCAAATGCTAGCGCGTCCATGTTATCCTATGAACGCATTAGCGGTTAGCGCATGCGTTGATTTAGCGCGCCCTAAACGCACGCTAGCAAGCCTTAGTAAAAGAGGGACTGTTTATAGTGGCTAAAAATAGATCAGATATGCAGTGGTGGGCCTACAGCCTAGCCACCCTGAGTAGGCCTGCTCAGCAGGGTTGGGCCTAGCTAGTACCTGGATGGGAGACCGCCTGGGAATGGCAGGTGCTGTAGGCAGAGGGGCCCTATGCTGGGCAGCAGCAACATTGTGAAGCCACACACTGCGCAGAGAACGCAATGGCAAATCACTCCTGTACTCTGTCGTGAAACATCACCGACCATGGAAGTCAGCCTGGCTAACTCCCCTGATCTGAATATCAGGCCCTAAGTTTATAGGATAGGTACGGACAGGGCAGGATTAATTCATCGAGGGCCCCTAGGCACACAAGTACACTGGGCCCCCAGGCCCCTCCCCACCCCACCATGCGCCCAGGCGGAAACAGGAAGCTGCGTCAGAGGGAAGCTTTGGGCAAGCAGCACCGCTTGCAAAATTACAGTTCACGTTGCCTTTCTTACCCGCGTTGCTTGCTTGTCTGACTTTTCGTCGATTTTTTTTTGGGGGGGGGGTGCGTTGCTGATCGATGCTGGAGGGGCCCATCGCCGTTTGGAAAAAACAATGTTGATGCCCTCCTTCATCGGGCCCTCCTGACCATTTCGGGCCCTAGGCACGTGCCTACTTGGCCTATTGGTTTATCCTGCCCTGGGTACGGAAGCTATTTGATGCCAAGTAGTGCTTTGTTGATTCCACTCTCGGCACTTAGGCCAATTAAGCTCCAATTAGCTAATCTAGTTACACACATAGATGATCCCTACAAGCCCTGGTCTCCCGTTAAACCACCTCTCTCCCCTTCGATCCAAGAAACAGGGAAATCGAGAGATGCATCCAATCGTGCCATCCCAGAAAGAAAGCCAAATCAATTGTTAATTTTAAATTCAGTTCGATAAGCTTGGGGGGTACTAACTAAACTAAACTAAACCTTAAGTTTATATACCGCATCCTCTCCATGAATATAGAGCTCGGCACGGTTTACAAAAGTTTAATAAAGGAAGAGAATAGCACATTGAGTTTGGTGGATTGAGAATAGGGGGGGAGGAGAGCGTTACGTTTTTGTGAAAAGACTGGTTTTCAGATGCTTATGGAATAGTTGGAAGGAGACCTGAGACTGCAGTAAGGTTATTCCAAAGCCCTGTAATTCTGAAAAAGAGAGATTTTCCCAATTTTCCCGCATGGACGATACCTTTTAGCGAGGGGAAGGAAAGTTTAAGTTTTTGGGTGGGCCTGGTATTGTCGGGACTCGGGGAGTTCCAAGATAGAGGGATTAGAGGAGGGAGGATGCCGTGTAGGATTTTAAAAGCTAGGCAGGAGCATTTAAAATGAACCCTGGCGATTATTGGGAGCCAGTAGAGTTTGGACAAAAGTGGAGAGACGTGGTCAAATTTACGTTTTGCGAAGATCAGCTTGGCCGCGGTGTTCTGAATTAGTTGAAGTCTATGAAGACTCTTTTTTGTCAGACAAAAAAAAAAAGACGAAAAGGAGTATTTTGTGTGTGTGTGTGTGTGTGAGAGAATGGGAGAGAATCCATCATGATCGGGCCATGAATGTTTGGAATATTCACTGAACCCAGTGATCTGATTGGCTGATCATGTTGTGATGTTTTAGAATATTTATTGAAAACATTTCCAGCTGAGAAAATACCTCATTAAGGTAAGTAAAGCAGTTTGCTTTCAAGGGCACCCCAGGGTGCAAGCATAGGAAGTTGCAATGATAAGTCCTGCCAAGCCTGGATAAATCAGAAAAGGGGGGGGGGGTGGAATGAGGTATGAGAGGGGCATTTGGAATCTCCCACTAAAACACACTTTTGGAAAAAGACAGCAGGAGAAACAAGGGGAACCAGCATTTCTGGCAATACTTCAATCGCTAAATATATTCTGAGAAAACAAATAATAATCACGAACATATATTGAAATATAACGCAAGTAATTTGTTCAAAGCCCTAGAATGCAAACTGAACACCCGTTGCATATTTTTTAAGTCAAGTATCCAGAATGGAGAAATTCCATCGAGACAGCTTACCCTTCAGGGCTGTCTGCCTGCACCTTGCTCTGCGAACAGACCCTTGTGACAGCTCATGAAGCCAGAGCCAAAGCATTCCGCTCCTCTCTCCTCCTGTTTGTGAAGCTGAGGGTAAGTGTTTAATTAGTTGCCTAATTACCTGGGTAATTGGTAGACATACTCAGCTCTTCAAGTAATTAGTCTGAAAGGTTGGATAATTCTAAATCTAATAGATGCTGGCATTGTCATCTTGATATAGGGACATTAGAGCATTTGCTTTATTTTTGTCCTTTGATACTCAAATTCTGGAAATCTATCTGGGGTCAAGTTATTACGACATTGGAAGTTCCTTTATCATTATCATATGATATAGTATTATTTGGAACGATATTATTAACCAAGAATCCTATAAATGCAAATCAGAATAAATTGTTCCTCATCATGACAGGAGTGGCCATGCAGATGATACTGAAAAATTGGGATAACTTGAATTATAGTTTTTGGTGGGAGTCCTTATGTCAAATTTATAAGTTCGAAAACATTTATTCTATACAGAGGGGACATCATAGGAAATTTGGGACCCATTAACAAATTACTGCAAGTTATGATATATTAATATTATTTCCCTTTGTTTTGTGAAAGAGTGTTATACACATCCAGGAGGGGAGGGAGGAGGTTGGGAGGTTGGGAGGTGGGATTTAATAACTATATTATTTGATTGGAACAGAGTATAGTATGCTATATTACTTATTTGTTCTTCTGTTTGCACTATGTATTTGATGTAAAAATGAATAAATATTTTTTTTTTAAAAAGTAATCAGTCTGAACAGGCCTGGAAAATATCTGACTCAGTTTACATGAATACAGTTAGATCATTAAACGGTGCTGGATTCTCGACAAAGGCTTACTTATACCTCTCCTGCACGTCAGGTACAAAACAGGCAGAGATCAAGAACCTGGGTCAGGGCAGTCTCAGGAGTCCCAAACTAGGGGCCAGGGCAGGTACAGAGTCAAGTCTGGCTGTGCTATGCTATTATGCCCAAAAATTGAATCCCATCTATTAAACCATGAGTGTAACCTCAAATCTCTTATACTCTAATATTATGCTTTATATACTTGCTTCAATTTTATATATGCTCAGAGACGTGAAGTTCTGTAGGGATTAACCCCATCGAGGTTATCATCCAGTCATAGCATATGAACTAACATTTCTTGGTGACTTATTCATCGTGGATAAACGTACTATCTTAGTGACTTCACAGTGAATTATTTTGTCTAAAGTTCAATAAGGAATGACCATATTGAAAACCAGGGGAGGACGGACGTTTCGCCAGGGAACTCAAAAAAGAATTTTCAAATGTGGTTCCTTTTGTTCTTGAAACTTTAAGCTCCAAATAGCAGAGAGCCTAAGATGTTATGAATTAGACCTCCTGGTTCATTTACATTTTACTTGGCTTCCCTGGAGTCCCGTCTCTGCAGACAATACATACAGAAAAAACTTTCAGTGTGTGTATATTTTTTCATAGAATGCCTTATGTATCGACATTAGACATGGAATGTAAATCTCCATCATAAAATGCCACAGAATGGTGCTGTTCAATGCTTTCAATGGCGCTTCCTTGTTGTAACTACCAAAAAACGCTGTCTCTTTGTGTGGAAAGTGTATTCTCATGGGAGAGTCGCTTTAAACGTGATGATGTATCAATTTAAAAACCCCGACATAATGCTGTCAAATTATTACATGGCAGAGGTTCTTCCTCTAAGATTTTATTTGAAGAATTGGTTCTTCAGTGAAGAAATACAGATCAGTCCATGACGTGGAATCATAGAAACGCTTGCCACTCGATTTCGTTATTAAGACCAGGCGGATGGAGATTCAATTTTTGGGCATAATTTGTTTATATCTCTCTCTCAATGCTTTTGAGTAATTTCTACACCGAGTGCCTACATTAAGTTGGCATAGTGCTACGCTATTAGGCTGATGTAACAAGCTCCGTTAAAACTCAGTGCACGCTACAGTGATATGGTGATGGCTACCGCGGTGATACCGTGGTCATCAAGGTAATTGCAGTGGTAATTACATTACATTAGGGATTTATATTCCGCCATTACCTTGCAGTTCAAGGCGGATTACAAAAAAATTATCCAAGATGTATTACAACAAGAACTTACAAAAAAAAAAAAAAAAATTGGTCATTTTCAAAAAGAGTAAGAAATGGGTAAGGTTATTTGTTTGGGGTAGTTGGCTTTAGTGAGAGGTGGAGTTTGAGACTTGCGGTATTATTTCTTTTTTCAGAGTTTTCTTGAAGAGTATGGTCTTTATTTCTTTTCTAAAAGTCTTGTAGTCGAGGGATGCCGTCAGTAGATTGGCGATTTGGTTGTCTACTTTGGCTGCTTGAGTGGCCAGGAGGCCATCATATAGTTTTTTCCGTTTGACCTCCTTAATTGGGGGGTATGAGAATGGAGTGTGAGTTTTCCTATGTCTGGTTGCGGTGTTGTGGATGAGGCGGTTATTCAGGTAGTTTGGACTGTCTCTGTATAAAGTCTTAAATAGTAGGCAGTAGAATTTAAATTGTATTCTTGCTGGGATCGGAAGCCAGTGCGATTGGAGATAGGCTTCTGTAATGTGATCATGTTTCTTTAATGAGTAGATGAGTCTTAGTGCTGTGTTTTGGATAGTTTGTAGTTGTTTTGTTATGGTTGTAGGGTATGGGAGGTAGAGGATATTACAGTAGTCAAGTAGGCCTAGTATTAAGGACTGAACTGTGAGCTGGAATTGAGTTTTCTCGAAGAATTTCCGAACTTGTCTTAAGTTTCTCATGACTAAGAATGACTTTTGTATTGTTTTATTGATTTGCGGTTGCATGGTGCAGCATCTGTCGATAGTTATTCCTAGCAGTTTTAGGGTGGTTTGTATGGGGTAGTTGATTGCGTTGATTTCAATGTTGGTTATGGTTGGTATTTTGTTGTTTTCTAGGAGGATGAATTTCATTTTATCTGGGTTCAGTTTCAGTTTGTGATCTTTCATCCAGGTTGCTATGGGGAACAAATTTAAAAATTATGCGGTAATGCCGCAGTTATGGTAAAGGGTTATGCGGTAGTGCCGCAGGAATGGAGAGCGTCATTAACGGTAATTCCGCAGTAATGGAGACAAGCCAGACCAGTGTGCACAGCTTGACACACTTTTGCTTCTGGCCTTTACGATTTGCAGATCGCTTGACTGTGGGGATGGGGTGGGAACAGGAAAAATCTTTGGTTGCAAGGAGGGAATGGGGATGAATCTTTGTCCTCCCATCATTCTCCAGGGCACTCTTTACCACTGGTTTAGTACTTTCTGCTGTGTTAAAATTACTTTAGATGTAATAAAGGCCAGTAGGAATAAGGAGGTATTGATGCCCTCATATAAGACATTGGTGAGACCTCGTTTAGAATATTGTGTTCAATTCTAGAGGCCGCACCTTCAAAAAAATATAAAAAGGATGGAGTCGGTCCAGAGGAAGGCTACTACAAGCCAAGCAAATGCAGGGGGACATACAACAATTGCAACAATTTAAATTGGCTTCAATTAAAGACAGCTCTACCATTCATAAGAAATTAGAACAATTTGAAAATTTTAATAGGCGTTTGAACCTCCGCTTTCTAAATTTTCCTCAAACTTCAGGAATGTTACCTATTGATTTGTTGAAAAGGTACTTCATTGAGAATTTGGAAATTTCTTCTAACTGTATTCCTCCAATTAACAAAATTTATTACCTACCAAATAAAAAGATGTCTGACGGAAATGGAAAGGCAAATGGAAATGAGATTGGGAAAGTAAGAGAAGGAGAGACAAATGTGATAGATTTTGCAAATGTGACGGCTTTACTGGAACAAACGATAACATCTGAAATGGACAGAGCAACATTACTAGTATCATTTGTTTTTGAACAGGATGTGAATATGATTATGAAATTGTTTTTCAAAAATTCCCAAAAATTATTTGGGGGTCGGAAAATATGGATATATCCTGACGTAGCTAAAACCACACAAGAACGAAGGAAAGAATTTCTTGCAATGCGACAACAGACTATAAATATTGGAGCAACATTTTTATTGGTGTATCCCTGCAAATGCCTGGTTAGGTACTTAGGTGTTAAATATGTTTTTTTCTCTCCTAACCATCTGAAGGAATTTCTAGATGTTAAGCAGATCATTAAGGATTAAAGATCAAGGGATAATAATAGTATTGGGCGCTAGATACATTATGCCTTTCTTCTTTGCTTTATTCCTCTAATTTCTCTCTAATTTTAGTTTTGGTCATCCCCTGTTTATTGTGGTCTAAGAAGGGGTTTATCAGTATGATGTTTGTTGTAAAAGTATTTTTGTGTTAAAAATTTTTCTTCCCTGTATTCAATGTAACAAGAATTAATTCTTGTAAAATAAGATTGTATAATTATATAAATAAAAAATGACAAAAAAAAAAAAAAAACAGAGGAAGGCTACTAAAATGGTGTGTGGTCTTCGTCATAAGGTGTATGGGGACAGACTTAAAGATCTCAATCTATATGCTTTGGAGAAAAGGCGGGAGAGTGGAGATATGATAGAGACGTTTAAATACCTACGTAATGTAAATGCACATGAGTCAAGTCTCTTTCATTTGAAAGGAAGCTCTGGAATGAGAGGGCATAGGATGAAGTTAAGAGGTGATAGGCTCAGGAGTCATAGAAGGAAATACTTTCTTACAGAAAGGCTGGTAGATGCATGGAACAGTCTCCTAGAAGAGGTGGTGGAGACAGAGACTGTGTCTGAATTGAAGAGGACCTGGGATAGGCACGTGGGATCTCTCGGAGAGAGGAAGAGATAATGGTTACTGCAGATGGGCAGACTGGATGGGCCACTTGGCCTTTATCTGCCATCATGTTACAATGTTTCTATAATCATAAAGTTCTATGACATCACAATGCAGGTATTAAGAGCCTTAGCCTATCGGCATATGTATAATTTAATACAGAAATTGAAGACTGGATATTTTTACTTATATCATCTCGTCACAAGTTCAGACTCTTGAGGCAGGCCCATTTAGGGCCGAAACATCATCTTGTCGAGTCTTTCTATTCCGTAAATGAGATCGAACACCATTCAGTCACCTTCGTTGCTTTTTCTGATGTTTCATTGCAGCCAGCTCATCATGGCCGTTTCCGTGTGATGAACTGGTTACGAAGAATCCGATTCAGCGTTTGGGGGATGATGTCCCCCATACCCTCTCGTGTCATCCCCAGAGCAGGAGGCTGCAGGGTGAGGTCAGGAAGCAGGCGGTGGTGGCTGGCTGGCTGGAAGCCTGGGCCCTAGAGGGAGAAGCTGCCGCCGGAGCTGCTGAGTCCTTCAGCTGCTCGGGTGGCAATGGCCGGCAGGAAGCCCAGGTACCGAGGAGGGGGCTGGAGCTGGGGTGCCTCTGTGGCAGTGGCAGGCAGGGAGCCCGGGGTCCTGGGGGGAGAAGCTGCCGCTGGAGCTGTCGACGGGGAGCCCGGGTCACCGGAGCTTTCAGCTGCTTATCACATGGTTTCCGCCTGAAGCCCAGCCTCCCCATAAAGTGACGATTCATTGCAGCTGTTTTATTGCAGCCACACTGAAACGTCTCGTAGTGAAATGGGTGTGATGAATCGTCCCATTCCATCAACTTGAGGGGAAGCCTGAGTTGAAGAGTTCCGCACTTGGGTGGTCCAAATCCAGAACACCTACCCCTAGGAGACATGATTACTCCTGAACCGAAGCATCCCAAGTCCAGGATCTTATGTGTTGAAGACCTCAGTCTAGGACCCAGGTACCAGTGGCGTAGTAAGGGGGGCAGGGGTGGAAGGTGGTCCACCCTGTGTGCCAGCACCTGTCCTTCTCTACACTGCCGCTCCTTCCCACTCCGCGTGTGCCTTCAATCCCCTTCCCCCTACTATACCTCTAGCTCTTCGCCAGCGTGATCAGCAGCTCCAACCTACTGCTCGCGCCAGTATCGGCTCTCCCTCTGATGTCACTTCCGGGTCCCGCACTTAGGAAGTCAGAGAGAGAGACACTGCAGTTGAGGGCAGCAAGTTAGTGATGCTGCTTGCGCCGGGAAAATTAAAGAGGTACGTGGTAAGGGAAGGGGCGCACATGCATGGCAGGGGACGGGGAAGGAGTGGGGGGTGGAGAGGAGGGGGAGAGGCATCCCTCAGGCATCTCTCAACCTCACTACATCACTGCCAGGTACTAAGGCAGTCTGAGTCTAGGAGACCCCTACACTCCTATCTATGTCCCTTCATGGCCCCCTCTTAGTCAATGCATCATGGGATCCGGAAGGTTCGCCCCCCACATTTCGCCCCCAGCAATTCGCCCCTCACATTTCACCCCCCACATTTCGCCCCCAGACACATTTCGCCCCCACACATTTCGCCCCCACACATTTCGCCCCCCGGATGTTTTGCCCCCACACATTTTGCCCCCGCACATTTCGCCCCTGAGCGTTGGATTATGACCCCCATCTTCTTTCTTCCTCCCTCCCCCCCCCAACGCGGGACCCTGTGGCACCATCAGCTCTTACTCCCTCTAACGCCGGCCCTGCAGCTCCGGACTTCCCCACACCTGCTCTTCCCCCCCCCCCCCCGATCACTATTATTTTAAATGTTATGGCAGCCGCGGCGCTGTATCCATCGGAGGAGACTTCTAACCTCGGCCTGCCCCGGAACTCTTCCTGCAACAGCAACTTCATGTTATGGCAGCCGCGGCGCTGTATCCATCGGAGGAGACTTCTAACCTCGGCCTGCCCCGGAACTCTTCCTGCAACAGCAACTTCATGTTCCTGCCTAGGCGGGTGGTGGCTGCAGGAAGAGTTCCGGGGCAGGCCGAGGTAGCGTTGGATTATGACCCCCATCTTCTTTCTTCCTCCCTCCCCCCCCCCCAACGCGGGACCCTGTGGCACCATCAGCTCTTACTCCCTCTAACGCCGGCCCTGCAGCTCCGGACTTCCCCACACCTCAGGCCGAGGTAGCGTTGGATTATGACCCCCATCTTCTTTCTTCCTCCCTCCCCCCCCCCAACGCGGGACCCTGTGGCACCATCAGCTCTTACTCCCTCTAACGCCGGCCCTGCAGCTCCGGACTTCCCCACACCTCAGGCCGAGGTAGCGTTGGATTATGACCCCCATCTTCTTTCTTCCTCCCTCCCCCCCCCCAACGCGGGACCCTGTGGCACCATCAGCTCTTACTCCCTCTAACGCCGGCCCTGCAGCTCCGGACTTCCCCACACCTCAGGCCGAGGTAGCGTTGGATTATGACCCCCATCTTCTTTCTTCCTCCCTCCCCCCCCAACGCGGGACCCTGTGGCACCATCCGCTCTTACTCCCTCTAACGCCGGCCCTGCAGCTCTGGACTTCCCCACACCTGCTCTCTCTCCCCCCCCCCCCCCGATCACTATTATTTTAAATGTTATGGCAGCCACGGCGCTGTATCCATCGGAGGAGACTTCTAACCTCGGCCTGCCCCGGAACTCTTCCTGCAACAGCAACTTCATGGCCGAGGTTAGAAGTCTCCTCCGATGGATACAGCGCCGTGGCTGCCATAACATTTAAAATAATAGTGATCGGGGGGGGGGGGGGGGAGAGAGCAGGTGTGGGGAAGTCCGGAGCTGCAGGGCCGACATTAGAGGCAGTGAGAACAGCCAGCTGTGCACTTTGAATTTGTAGCCTGCCGTCGTGTCGGCAAAGAAATCGCCTGCGAGAGGAATAGTCTGACACTCAGGGGCGAAATGTGCGGGGGCGAAATGTGTGGGGGCGAAACATCCGGGGGGTGAAATGTGCGGGGGCGAAATGTGTGGGGGCGAAACATCCGGGGGGCGAAATGTGCGGGGGCGAAATGTGAGGGGCGAATTGCTGGGGGCGAAATGTGGGGGGCGAAACTTCCGTGAACCATGCATCATACAAGACTCCCCCTCCCTCTCCAATATTGGCCTGTCCTTTAGCCCAGTGGCATACCAAGGGCGGGGCGGGGGGGGGGACGGACCGCCCAGGGTGCACGCCCTAGGGAGGTGCACAGCCGGCCGGGTCTGGAACCTCCTGGGACCTGCACTTCAGCGCGGCTGCTGGTCCACTCCCACGGCCAAGAAAAAGGCTAAGAAGCCGGTGGGAGCGGTGAAAGTGTCCTTTAGGGAACACCCTCCCGATCTGGCTCTACCCCGCCCCCTTCGTGATGCCACCGATCAGGTTTCTTTCAGAACAGGACGCCAAACCGCGTCCTATTCTGAAAGAAACCTGATCGGTCGGGATACACCCTGAGGCAGCATGAATTTTTGAAACACTGGCCACCGTTGGTGTACCGATCAGTGAAGATAAGTGAAATAAGTCCTCTATTATTTCATTTTCGTTGGCACATCACAGCACAGCATAAGACTTTATCACATAATGAAGGTTTTTTTGCCAGTGAGGTGAACGCTCGACTACCTCTTTGAGCCGTTTTGGTGAGATGGGAGGGCCCCTTTCTGAGGCTTTTTCCTTCATTTTTTGGATTGAGTTAGGTCTATGCTGTTCCTGTCTTACATTTTTGGACATCTTCACATTCAGTGTTGAAAGTGTTTATTCTAACATACCCTAGGTATGCCACTGCTTTAGCCTTTCTTCTACTTCTCTGCTAGTTCAACTGAATTCAGCTACTTGGTATGAAATTTAAAAAGGTCAATGGTGTCAAGACAGAGACTCCAGCTGCAAGACCAGACCATAGAGCCTCTAAAGTTTTAAACGAAGTGGTTAGAGGTGTTATTTGAACTTAATATCCACCTCTTACCATTAACGTTAAAATGGAAGTAAAATTAAACGATCTTTACCTGCTATGCCTATTTATACCACGTAGGCATTTAAACATCTCTATTATATCTTCCCTCGCTCGCCTTTCCTCCAGAGTACAGTACTCCCCTGCGAAGTCGCGATTCAGTGTTCGCGGCCCCAGTCGTTCGTGGGTTTTTTTCCCTCGGCAAAAATATCCTCCGGCCGCCTCTCCCGCATACACAGCCATGCGCATCCTCTGCCCCTCCCAATCTGCTTTGCCGGACCAGCGATCCCGGCCTGGGTTGAAGCCGCAAGGCGCCACCGCCCGCATCGTCACTCGCAGCAGCCACCCTGCAGCCCTCTCCCACCTCTGATACTCGCTCCTACACCGCATCCAATTATCGCAGTTTTTCCAAAATTCGCGGGTGCTCCTGGAATGCAACCCCTGTGAATTTCGGGGGAGTACTGTATACATATTGAGATCTTTAAGTCTGTCCCCGTACGCCTTATGACGAAGACCACACACCATTTTAGTAGCCTTCCTCTGGACCGACTCCATCCTTTTTATATCTTTTTGAAGGTGTGGCCTCCAGAATTGTACACAATATTCTAAATGAGGTCTCACCAGAGTCTTATATAGAGGCATCAATACCTACTTTTTCCTACTGGCCAGACCTCTCCCTGTGTACCCAAGCATAGTTAGATTAGAGCAGTGGTCTCAAACTCAAACCCTTTGCAGGGCCGCATTTTGGATTTGTAGATATTTGTAGGGCCTCAGAAAAAATAGTTAATGCCTTATTAAAGAAATTACAATTTTGCAAGAGGTAAAACTCTTTATAATTTATAAATCTTTCCTTTTGACTAAGTCTTAATAATAATATTGTAATTTATAGCTAAAGAAACATGTTCAAGAAACTGTTTTATTTTACTTTTGTGATTATGATAAACATACCGAGGGCCTCAAAATAGTACCTGGCGGGCCGCATGTGGCCCCCGGGCCGTGAGTTTGAGACCACTGGATTAGAGGGTCCAATGCTATTTTTCTGTTTCCATCTGTGTCAAAGTCGGTCCTCGAGGGCCGGAATCCATTCGGGTTTTCAGGATTTCCCCAATGAATATGCATGAGATCTATGTGCATGTACTGCTTTCAATGCATATTCATTGGGGAAATCCTGAAAACCCGACTGGATTCCGGCCCTCGAGGAGGGACTTTGACACCCCAATATGTAGAAACACTGAACCAGCCAGGAATACTAACTATTCTAGATTGTCTCAAAAGAAACTGATCCAATTCTGCGTTTATGCCCAATATTCTGTGATTTGCCCTTTTTTTCTGGACAAACTAGCTCGCCCCACCCCAGAATACAATGAAATGGCCGATTTAGAACCAGTACTGATGAAAGTGCCTTGAGGATGTGGACTTTTTGTTCTGAAGCGTAATGTGTAGATTTATCTGTTGGATCCAGGCTGAGTCAGTTCTGGTTTTCCATCCCCCCCCCCTCCCCTGTTGAAGGCAAAGAACCAGCAAAGGAAGTGGATGGACAAAGTGCAGCATTAATAATGGAGTAGCAAAACTGCCAATAGATGACCCAACGAGCAAAGCAGTTAAGCAAACTGAAGCAATAAGAATAAATGTATGCATCATTAGGTATTAGTAGGTGACACTGAGTCTTCAGGGACAGGTTTCCTCCCCCCACCCAAAAAATATTGCCTACGTAAAGATGTAGCCTTACCTCTATTAGGGCGAACGTGTGTAATGAGGATATAAGCAAGACTGGCTCAATCTGTCCTTAGAGCTCTTCAGTCACCCCAGCGCTATCTTTTCCCTCCTTCCACCCTCTGTGCTGCTCAGCAGCTGAAGAGATGGACTTTCTGCTTGGGAAGCTGGTTTTGTCATTATCAAAGCATCAATGTGAACAGTGTCTCTGGGTTAGATACTGGCAGGCTGCCTATAGCCAGAATAGCTCAGTCAAGGGACACAGCGTCCACTTCTCTGGCTAAATGAAGCTCGAATCCCAGCACAAAGGTGTCATTTTGGGCCGGGAGCCTCGAGAGATTTTTTTTTTTTTTGCAAAGTGTGGTGCAGTAAACCTTAGTACCCGGAAACCAACAGCAACACAGACCAGTCTCGTCCCTAGACACCCACTAATCACTAGTGAAATACCCCTGGTGTTCATGAGGGGGTCAACGCAGCAGTTTCACTGCTAAACCATGGAGGAGGGGCAATGCCACACACAGCTTTGAGGTCAAAGGTGATTGCTTAAATATGGGCAAAACTACATCAGTGAAAGCACACCAGAAAGGCATCTGTTTGCTAATGTATCATCAAACTTTATCTTTTAGCGTCGGATATGTAGAAACATGACCTGCTCTGTACTGGAGGAGAGGAAAATGGGCACTAAAGACGGTTCATAGACAATCCCACGAAAGACAAAGGCGCGCGCCGACAACTGAGCGCAAGACGGAGGCGCACGCCGAAGAAAATTACAGTTTTTAGGGGGTCCGACGGGGGTTTTTGTTGGGGAGCCCCCCAGTTTACTTAATAGAGATCGTGCCGGCGGTGTGGGGGGTTGTAACCCTCCACATTTTACTGTAAACTTAATTTTTCCCTAAAAACAGGGAAAAAGTGAAGTTTTCAGTAAAATGTGGGGGATTACAACCCCCCACAACGCCCCCACAATGCGGCGCGATCTCTATTAAGTAAAGTGGGGGGGTTCCCCCAACGCCCCCCCCTCCCCGTCGGAGCCGTAAAAACAGTCATTTTCTGCAGCGCGTACCTCCGCACTGCGCTCAATTGTCTGCGCGCACCTTTGTCCCGGCGTGCTTTTGACCTGACACCCTAAAGACAGCAGAGAATGCGGTTATCCCTTTATCCTCTTGATACCATGGCCATGTTTCGCCAACTTCAGTCTGTAGACTAGGTCCATAAAAAGAACTTTATAGGGCAATTCTGTAACCTGGTGCACTGATATTTATTTATTTAAAACACTCGTAGCCTGCATATCAACCATCTATGCAGATAACAACGATACATACATAATTAAAACAAAACATTACATGTGTAATAAAACAGAACATAGCAGATTACATAACAGCATACAATAACCAATTTACACATGTGCCTTAAAATAAAAAGCAAAGCAATTGCAAGATTGCAAAGTAATCAAATTTGAAAAGAAAAGTTGAAAAAAAATAGGTTTTAAAACTTTTCCAAAATGCCAAAACATCAGAGGTACAATCCCTCGTATTAAGTCAACTCGACTACTGCAACATCGTCTACTTAGCAATCCCCCAAAAGAATTTGCGACGATTACAACTAATGCAAAACACTGCGGTCAGCCTATTCTTCGGTTTAAAGAAGTTATCACGTGACGCCATACTTCAAACAGCTACACTGGCTGCCAATGGAAGCTCGTGTAAAGTTTAACTTCGCCTGCCTCTGTTTTAAAGTTTTTTACGGTCTAACCCCTAAATACATCACTGACCTCTTCTCCTTCTCAGCCAACAAACACAAGAGAAGCTCCCACTCGCACTTCGTTTCTCCCCCGGTTAGAGGATGCAAACTAAAAAAAACACCATGAGCATCTTCTCTCACATCAGGCTGCCCTATGGGGTAAAGACCTAGAACAACTCCTATTGCCCACCACTTATGAGGTATTCAGGAAACGCCTCAAAACTCACCTATTTCTGAAATACCTAGACAGCTGACCCACTTCCCTCTTTCCCCTCTCTTGCCCTTTCTCCCCATTGTTCCCACATCCCTTAAATTAATTCAACTTGTACGTCAACTCAACTTGTATTCCACTAATCTTTTGTAAACCGCATAGAACTTAACGGTATTGCGGTATATAAACTGTTATTATTATTATTATTATAGAATCTGGAACCGAGTTCCATATAGCTGCAACAGTGAGGTGTGATTAGTGCCAGTTCTATAATGACACTTAGAAATGCCTTAACTATTATAGATTACTAGCCTAAAAGCTCACTGGCATGCCAAAATTTTGATGCCTTCATTTATGGCGGGTCAATGACTGATGTAAGTTGGCATACCTAAGTGTGCCATGCAACTAGAGGCCAACCAAATTCAGATTCGGCACCAAAACAGAAGCAAAATCGGAGTTCTGTTTTTTTCCAAACATGCCTGTCCACACTCTTACCCATGATTTCTTCCCCTCCTCTTCCCCCCCCCCCCCCCATTCCACCCAACAACCCATAGGCCCTCCTTGGGCCTACTTTAGGAAGCCCTGGTGGTCTAATGACTTCTTTGGGGCAGGAAGAAACCTCTTTCATTCCTCCCCTTACTGCTCCTCCAGTGCGATGGCTGATTTAGACTGCTGTGGGAGGTCCCATTTTGCGACTGGAATTAGCACAAGCAGAAGACTTACCACTAGGCCACCAGGGCTTCCAACGGTAGACCTGGGGAGGGCCTATGGGTGGTTGGATGAGATGGGAGGGGCATAGAGTGATCGCAGGAGGGGGGCCCACTGCAGAGAGAGGTGGGCTTGGGAGGGGGGACACTTTGGTTGGGTGTGGGGGAGGGAGCGTAGGGCCATTTCATTTATAATTTTGGTTTCTGCCCAAACCAAGTGGCTAGTTTTGGTTGCAGATTCTGTTTCTGCAGAAACCATATATCCTGGGTTTGGTTGTAACTGATAATATGAGCTGCTGCCTAAAAGTTCTCAGACCAATTAAGATGGGACTGGTGTGAAGCTAAGAAACTTACAAGTTACTCCGCACTTTCACCCCCTATGTTCAACACATTTGGCACATCATGTCTGAAGTTTCTGCAACCCTTCCAAAAAAATACACTAATGTCTGATATACACTGAAATATACTGAAATACTGCTCCGCTGCTGCAATCAACTCCGAGTCACTTTGAACAGTTTAATGTCATCTGCAAATTTAATCACCTCACTCCCCACCTCACTCATCATTCTGATTTCTAGATCATTTATAAATAAGTAGAATTCTGCATTAACTATTTGGATTTTGGCCAGGTAGTGACCTGGATTGACCACTGTTAGAACGGGCTACTGGGCTTGATGGACCATTGGTCTGACCCAGTAAGACTATTCTTATGTTTTTACGTGAGCCAAGTATAGGACAATTAAGCCATTGTAACATGACTGATGAGGTTGGCTCTTAGGTACTGTGGACTGAGGCATTATGACATCACAATCTCGGCTCTGGAATGTTGCTCTCAATGGGGTTCTGGAATCTTGCTATTCTTTGAGATGCTGGAATGTTGCTACTCCTTGGGTTTTGGCCAGGTACTAGTGGCCTGGATTGGCCACCATGAGAACGGGCTACTGGGCTTGATGGACCATTGGTCTGACCCAGTATGGCTATTCTTATGTTCTTATTATTTTCCTTCAGCATTTAAACATTTGTGCACTCACTTGTCTGGCAGCTTCTGCATACCCAGCTGCTCGTGGATTGTACACCCAACACATTCCCTGGATGTCTGTAGTGTCTCAACAATTGTTTTACATGATATTTGTCAATCTGCCAAAATCAGGTCGTGGACATGTTCAAAAATTTTAGGAGTCGATACCGTTTGAGATCTTCCAGACCTTAGTTGGACACCATAATAATGAAGACTGTAAGAAACCTCAACGAATATACATACAATGTTATACAACAGGTTTCTGACCCACAACTTAAAGGCTGTAACTATGTTGAGAGGAAAGGTCTCAGAAATCCTGCTACGTTCAATAAATGAATAACAAGGTGATAATGCAGGTTGGATTTTCGTTCATTGAGCAAAACCTCTCACTCATTAATTTAAAGCATTTAAACTTGTTTTGTTGTGTGTTATATTCTTGACTCGGTAAATATCAATATGTAAAAAGGTGCACTTATCTTAAAATTGTCTCGGAAAGTGCCGTAGTGCAAAGTGCTTTAAGCAGTGCAGTGTCCGCCCAACGGGGCCCGTTTTGCCAATGTTTATGTCAAATATATAAATATGAAAAAAATGAGAGCTGATCAGTTAGGGAATTTTAAAAACTTTAATTTAATATGGGGTCCATTGACGTCTTTTGTAGATTTATTCTAATTATACATTTTTGTTGTTAGAAGAATTGCACATCCAGGGAGGGAGGGGGGAGGGTGGGAGGAATATAAGGGTTATAATCAACTATTATTATGGATAGGGACAGGGTGGTTTATAAGTTTAAAATATGTCTAAGTGGATAAATGTGTAATTTTATGTTTAAAATATGTAGTGAATTACTGAATTATGATAAATTTATAGATACTTGAATGATAAAGAATAGTTTGGGTGGGGGGGAGTTATTGATCTGTAAGAAATCTTGTAATATTTTAAGTGATGTCTATAGTATAAATGTTTTATTTATTGTTGTTCACTTATTGAAAGTATTTTAAAATGAATAAAGATTATTTAAAAAAAGAAAAGAAAATGTTAGCAGCTAAAGCATGAATTTTCGCAAAATGTTTGCATCATACATTCATGGATTTCCTTTGGAGTTTTCTTCTGCAGAAATAGGAACTTCATGACGGCTCGGAATTCCACTCTTGAAAATTCCACACTTTCATGGTTCAATCAAATGATCTGAAACAATATCAAAACGTAGCATTACGATTTTGCAAATTGGGACTTTGCAAAATAAAACAACACTTCAGCTACAGTGGCAAAATAGTGCTCAGAATTTAAGAAGTTGGTTGGGCTGAGAACTTTTTAGCACCCCCTCATAGATAAGTTGCAGTTTGCAGTTGTCAAGGGTGTCAGGTCAAAAGCGCGCCGGGACAAAGGCGTGCCCAGACAATTGAGCGCAGCGTGCGCCGCTCTAAATTACTGTTTTTAGCGCTCCGACGGGGGGGGGCATGGGGGGAACCCCCCACTTTACTTAATAGACATCACGCCGCGTTGTGGGGGCGTTGTAGGGGGTGGGGGGGGTTGTAACCCCCCACATTTTACTGAAAACTTCACTTTTTCCCTGTTTTTAGGGAAAAAGTTCAGTTTACAGTAAAATGTGGAGGGTTACAACCCCCCACAACGCCAGCGCAATCTCTATTAAGTAAACTGGGGGGGCTCCCCAACAAAACCCCCCGTTGGAGCCCCTAAAAACTGTAATTTAGAGTGGCGCGGCAGCGCGCGCTGCGCTCAATTGTCGGCGTGTGCTTTTGTCTTTCACGCCATTGTATATGAACCGCGCCGGGACAAAGGTGCACCCAGACAATTGAGCGCAGCGCGCGCCGCCGCACCGCTCTAAATTACTGTGTTTAGGGCTCCGACGGGGAGGTGTGGGGGGGAACCCCCCCCACTTTACTTAATAGACATCGCGCCGCGTTGTGAGGGCGTTGTGGGGGGTGGGGGGGTTGTAACCCCCCACATTTTACTGAAAACTTCACTTTTTCCCTGTTTTTAGGGAAAAAGTTCAGTTTACAGTAAAATGTGGAGGGTTACAACCCCCCAAACCCCCCATAACGCCGGCGCAATGTCTATTAAGTAAACTGGGGAGGTTCCCCAACAAAACCCCCCGTCGGAGCCCCTAAAAACTGTAATTTAGAGCGGCGCGGTGGCGCACGCTGCGCTCAATTGTCTGGGCGCGCTTTTGTCTTTCGCGCTGTTGTCTATGAACCGTTGTCAAGAGGCAACGCACCCATCGCCCACCCATGCTCCACTAATGTGTATGCCCCTTGCAGGTACACACAAGTAAATTTGGCATGTACTTTATAGAACAGTGCCATGCACTTACACGCTTAAACGCCAATTATTGGTGCCAATTAAGTGGGTAAATCTGGTATCCTACAGTGCTTGTATTTGGTTCATAGACAACGCGGAAGACAAGGCGCGCGCTGACAACTGAGCGCAAGACGGAGGCGCGCGCCGAAGAAAATTACTGTTTTTAGGAGCTCCGACGGGGGTTTTTGTTGGGGAGAACCCCCAGTTTACTTAATACAAATCGCGCCGGCGTTGTGGGGGGCTTGGGGGGTTGTACCCCCCACATTTTATTGTAAACTTAACTTTTTCCCTAAAAACAGGAAAAAAGTGAAGTTTTCAGTAAAATTTGGGGGGTTACAACCCCACAACGCCCCCACAACATGGCGCGATTTGTATTAAGTAAAGTGGGGGGGGGTTCCCCCCATGCCCCCCCCCCGTCGGAGCCCTAAAAACAGTAATTTTCTTCGGCGCGCGCCTCCACGCCACGCTCAATTGTCTGCTCGCGCCTTTGTCCCGGCGCGCTTTTGACCTGACACCCTTGTATTTGATGCTTATAGAATTGTCGTTTGGTGTATCATGGAACATCTCATCATCTGGCTTTTAACACTTTGCCATTGCCAGGTGGTGTGGATCTTTGGCCTCTGGATTTTTGGAATTCTACTGTATTTTTTTATTTTAATTTAAGATATTTGTAACCTGTAAGTACTCAAGTGCCATTTTGCACAGCCCAGTCTTAATAATAATAATAATTTTATTTTTTATATACCGCTATACCGTGAGGTTCAAAGCGGTTTACAGTATAGATGCCATAAATATGCAATAAAAATTGAAATAAATGAAAAAAGGTACTTAGAAATTCCCTAACTGTCCCGAAGGCTCACAATCTAGCTAAAGTACCCAAGAAAAATAATTATTAGATAAAGCAGATAGTATAGATAAAGACATAGATACAATATAACAGAGATTATTTCTGGATATGTTACATAGGAAATTATTTCTGATTACATTTCATAAGAAATAACATTACATAAGAATTACATAACATAATAAATTACATTTCATGGGAAAATTAATTCTGGTTACATTGCATAAAAGTCTTCCCTCAACTTCTCACATAAGGAGCTTGGAAACGCAAGTTTGAACTGTAAAGTCAATTGGCGCCAACCGTGGAATGTGTCTATAACTGGTTTGGCACCTGCTTTCTGCTTGGGCTGCTATCTGGCTCCAGATTTGCCAAACTGGGTGGATCCAGTCTAGGTTTACTCCACTGCATGCAGGTTCTTCTAGTCGAATCTCTCAATTGCATTTCATAAAAACAGCAAGATAAGTTCCTGCTTGCAATGGAGTAAATCCGGCACAGAATCGATTCTGTTTGGTGAATCTGGAGCCTGCTGGCAACCCCACATTTGATATATTTTAAATTTACATCGATCCAGTCCTGGTTTATTCCATGGCATGGAGCAGGGGTAGGGAACTCCGGTCCTCGAGAGCCGTAATCCAGTCGGGTTTTCATGATTTCCCCAATGAATATGCATTAAAAGCAGTGCATGCAAATAGATCTCATGCATATTCATTGGGGAAATCCTGAAAACCCGACTGGAATATGGCTCTCGAGGACCGGAGTTCCCTACCCCTGGCATGGAGGGACCTTACAGCGCAATTCCCCAGTGACATTCCTTTAAAAAAGCAAAATTACAAGTTAGAGAATGACACGAGGACAAATTTTTCCCCGTCTCCACGGGAACTCATTTTCCCGTCCCGTCCCGGTGAGTTCTTTTCCTGTCCCTGCCGCAGTCCTGCAAGCTCCGTCCTCATCTGCACAAGCCTCAAACCCTTTAATAAGGGTTCGAGGCTTGAGCGGTTAGGGCAGAGCTTACAGGAATGGGGCAGAGACAAGGACAACGACAAAACGCGCAGGATGGGGAAGTTGAGTTCCTGTGGGGATGAGGACAAAATTGTCCCTATGTCATTCTCTACTACAAGTCCCTGAGTGCAGATGTAAATCCAGGGCTGGATCAACCCTTTTGGGCAAATAGGGAATGAGTTAACAACTGTAAAGCGGTGTATTTATCAACCCCAATATTCTTGTGCTCTCAGAAAACTGCTCTTTCATTTATGAATGAGTTCAGTCAAAAACATAAAAGACCCTCTCTCCATGTAGAGAGAGAGATGAGACATTAATGAACGCTTTGGCAAGAGGCACAGCTGCAGGACACTATCAGTTTGCCAATAAAAACATTAAAAATAGCTCCATTACCAAGTGCTGGTAGGAACCATTATTATTTTATTTTTTTTGCTGTTGTTGCTGTAGCCGTCCTACACAGCCATCGAGTGAAAACATCTGTGCGCTGTGAATTTAAACAGCTTTGGAGCCGCGGCATGGTCAGTGATTGGTTTGGAATTTAAATCTTCCCTTTCAGCAGCTTGTTGACCTTGTCTAACCTGTCCTGGTCACTGCCAGCTGTGGTCCACAGAGGAGTGATGGTCAAACCCTGTAAAGCCGAGGGAATCTGCTGTAAAATAAAGACTGGGTAGGAAACAGCCAACTTGAGACGCAGCCCAGCGCAATGCTGGCCGGCTTCTGTATTTATTTATAGCATAACAGTAAGTTCTGCAAAGTGCCCTCTGGTTCCGCTCAAATTGGTGTGTACAATATTAAATATAAAATCACATTCATGCGACAGTATTAGACACAGATAATAAAATATATCAATAAATCATAACATAACTCAACTAATAAAAGCCAACTAAAAAAATGCAGCAAAATAACCAGTTATTGTGCAATAAGATAACTAAGCATAAATAGAATAACATTGCAAAGTCAGTGTAGCTGGTTTTAAGGAAGGTTTGGACATATTCCTGGAGAAAAAGTCCATAGTCTGTTATTGAGAAAGACATGGGGGAAGCCACTGCTTGCCCTGGATCAGTAGCATGGAATGTTGCTACTCTTTGGGGTTCCGGAATCTTTTGTTACTCTTTGGGGTTCCGGAATCTTACTATTCTTTGAGATTCTGTATGGAATGTTGCTACTTCCTTGGGTTTTGGCCAGGTACTAGTGACCTGGACCGGCCACCGTGAGAACGAGCTACTGGGCTTGATGGACCTTTGGTCTGACCCAGTAAGGCTATTCTGATGTAAAATAGTTCTAAAATAATATTTATTTTATTATTTATATACCACTTATAGCCTAAGTGGTTTACATTCAGGTACTCAAGCATTTTTCTCTGTCTGTCCTGGTGGGCACACACTCTTTCTAATGTACCTGGGGCAATGGGGTAATAAGTGACTTGCTCAGGGTCACAAGAAGCAGGGTGAGATTTGAACCCACAACTTCAGGGTGCTGAGGCTGTGGCTCTAACCACTGCACAACACACTCCCCACAAAATATACATTTTGTAGGTTAAAGACCCAGAGAAAAAAGCCTAAAACCAGTGTGGTGTTAGTTATAGAGAGTAGGATGCAATGTAGAAGGGTACTATTTCAATCATATGCAAAAAAAAAAAAAAAAATCCTTTTCTATTTTTTCTTCTGTTTTTTTGTGTAACTTATTTTTTATTTTTTTCTTATCTTAGTTCATGTAGACAATATGATGAAACTTTCCACCCAATGTGCAGTGGCGGCCAAAAAAGCAAACAAGATGCTAGGAATTATTTTAAAAAGAATGATTAACAAGACTAAGAATGTTATAATGCCTCTGTATTGCTCCATAGTGCGACCTCACCTGAAGTATTGCGTTCAATTCTGGTCTCCTTATCTCAAGAAAGATATAGCGGCACTAGAAAACATTCAAAGGAGAGCGACCAAGATGGTAAAGTGGATGGAACTCCTCTCGTATGAGGAAAGACTAAAACGGTTAGGGCTCTTCAGCTTGGAAAAGAGACGGCTGAGGGGAGATAGGATTGAAGTCTACAAAATCCTGAGTGCAGTAGAACGGGTACAAATGGATCGATTTTTCACTCCATCAAAAATTACAAAGACTAGAGGACACTCGATGAAGTTACAGGGAAATACTTTAAAAACCGATAGGAAGACATTTTTTTCACTCAGAGAATAATTAAGCTCTGGAACGTGTTGCCAGAGGATGTGGTACGAGCGGATACCGTAGCTGGTTTTAGAAAGGTTTGGACAAGTTCCTGGAGGAAAAGTCCATAGTCTCTTATTGAGAAAGACATGGAGGAAGCCACTGCTTGTCCTGGATCTGTAGCATGGAATGTTGCTACTCTTTGGGTTTTGGCCAGGTACTAATGACCTGGATTGACCACCATGAGAACGGGCTACTGGGCTTGACGGACCTTTGGTCGACCCAGTAAGGCTATTCTTAAGTTATGTTTATGTCTTTAAAATCATGCACCTTCATGCAAACGGCAAACTCATGCATTAAATTGAAGAACTGAGCAGCATTATTTGAATAGTCTATGACTAAAATAGGAGCAGGAACTTACTATGACATCAGATTGCTGGATATTATTATTATTCAGCTATTTCAGATTCACGCGGGGCTGAAAATGCGTTTAGGACTGCGCTAAACTAAAGAGAGACTGACAGATTTGTCAGCACCAGCACACAATGAATTGCATCATAGAACTACAACAAGTCAGGGAGGTTCCTGCCCCAGAGGGCTTATAATCTAATCTTGTACGCGAGGCAATGAACCAGTGACTTGAGCCGAGGAAACAGTCTGTAGTAGCTTTCCATTAAGGAAGACCTGAAGCCAGCATTGAGTATACGTTGGAGAACAGAAGGAGAGAGTTGGTCTCTGCCAAAAGAAAGATAATAAGAATCCGGATTATGAACTCTTGGCAAGCATTTTAAAGATGCAGTATCACTTTTCTTAATAAAATAAACACTCTAAAATGTTGTTTTATATTGGAAATACAGCTTTCTAGTGCACAGTAGTATCCTACTGGTATTTTTGCAGAAACTTGGGGGTAATCGTCAGTGGGGACATGAAGTCTGCCAATCAAGTGGAGCAGGCTTCGTCCAAGGCAAGACAAATCATGGGCTGCATACGAAGGGGTTTCGTCAGTCGTAAGGCGGAAGTCATTATGCCATTGTATAGATCCATGGTGAGGCCCCACCTGGAATACTGTGTGCAATTCTGGAGGCCGCATTATCGCAAGGATGTGCTGAGACTGGAGTCAGTGCAAAGAATGGCCACCCGGATGGTCTCGGGACTCAAGGATCTACCATACGAAAAACGGCTTGACAAATTACAGCTATACTCGCTCGAGGAGCGCAGAGAGAGGGGGGACATGATCGAGACGTTCAAGTATCTTACGGGCCGCATCGAGGCGGAGGAAGATATCTTCTTTTTCAAGGGTCCCACGACAACAAGAGGGCATCCGTTGAAAATCAGGGGCGGGAAACTACGAGGTGACACCAGGAAATTCTTTTTCACTGAAAGAGTGGTTGATCGCTGGAATAGTCTTCCACTACAGGTGATTGAGGCCGCAGCGTGCCTGATTTTAAGGCCAAATGGGATCGGCACATGGGATCTATTCACAGGGCAAAGGTAGGGGAGGGACATTAAGGTGGGCAGACTAGATGGGCCGTGGGCCCTTATCTGCCGTCTATTTCTATGTTTCTATGTAAACTTTGGCTCTGTGTTGTATCATAAGTTATGCATGATAGCGCATGATACATAACGTAATATAGTGTCCACATTTTTTTCCTATGACAGATTTGCTATAGTGAATTCTACAAGCTCTATAGTCATTTGTGGTGCAGAGGGGTTTCTCTTATACCCCAGAGACCAGTTAAAATGTTCTTATGAGCAAGAGTTTCTTATAAGTGGAATCTACTGTGCTACTGTAAAGTGACTCCATAGTAATGCGTTGGTATAATTTTAAAGTGTATTATGTCCCCTGTCAGTATAAGAAATCAGTAGCAGGATTAATGCTGAACCATGCAGTCCAGCTCCATCGTAGATGAAAGTGGAAGGCTCTAAGTCACAGGTGTGCTCTTTCTGGAGACTAGCAGATGGATATACACAGAGTGAGAAAAAAAAAAGTAACCTCCTAAAGTTGTTTTTTTTTTAAAAACATTTTCTTTGGGAGACTAGCAGCTCCTGCTCAGATGGTAAGAATATAAGAACATCAGAATAGCCTTACTGGGTCAGACGAAAGGTCCATCAAACTCAGTAGCCTGTTCTCACGGTGGCCAATCCAGGCCCCTAGTACCTGGCCAAAACCCAAGGAGTAGCAACATTCTATCATCTCAAAAAATAGCAAGATTCCGGAACCCCAATGAGAGCAACATTCCAGAGCTGAGATTGTGATGTCATAATTCCTCATTCCACAGTACCTCAGAGCCAACCTCATCAGTGGTGTTACAATGGCTTGATTGCCCTACACTTGGCTCATGTAAGAACATAAGAATAACCTTACTGGGTCAGACCAATGGTCCATCAAGCCCAGTAGCCCGTTCTCACGGTGGCCAATCTAGGTCACTAGAACCTGGCCAAAACCCAAAGAGTAGCAACATTCTATCATCTCAAAGAATAGCAAGATTCCGGAACCTCAACGAGAGCAACATTCCAGAGCTGAGATTGTGATGTCATAATGCCTCATTCCACAGTGCCTCAAAGCCAACCTCATCAGTGATGTTACAGTGGCTTAATTGTCCTATACTTGGCTCACATAAGAACATAAGAATAGCCATACTGGGTCAGACCAAAGGCCCATCAAGCCCAGTAGCCCGTTCTCACGGTGGCCAATCCAGGTCACTAGTACCTGGCCAAAACCCAAGGAGTAGCAACATTCCAGCATCTCAAAGAATAGCAAGATTCCGGAACCCCATTGAGAGCAACATTCTAGAGCTGAGATTGTGATGTCATAATGCCTCATTCCACAATGCCTCAAAGCCAACCTCATCAGTGATGTTACAATGGCTTAATTGTCCTATACTTGACTCACATAGGAACATAACAATAACCATACTGGGGCTGATTCCATAAAAAGCGCCTAAAGTTAGGCACCTCCTAGGTATCTAACTTATCCCCCCCTCTTTTACAAAACCGCACAAAAGATTTTTAGCGCCGACTGGCGTGCTGAATGCTCTGCGCTGCTCTGATGGTCATAGAGTTCCCGGCCCGCGCTAAAAACCCCTTGTATGGTTTTGTAAAAGAGGGGGGGTGTTAATTGGCATAAACCCCCCTTAATAGCCTCAATAATTGGTTAAAAAATTTAATTGGGTGATAGGCGCCTATTGCGTGACACCTAAGTGGGCGTTTCTCTGGGTGGAGTGTGACTTAGGCACTGTTAAGTGTGATTCTCTAAAATCTTAGGCACCTGAAACGTAGGCCTTTAAAACCCTGGCCTACATTTCAGGCGCCTACGTTTTTACATAGGCACCGCCAGCCGCGATTCTGTACAAAGCGCCTAAGCGTGATTGACACACAACTGGCACCATTTTGCTAGGCACTGGCCAATTTAGGCACTGTTTATAGAATCAACCCTTCAGTGCTAAGATGCCCATTATATTCCTATGGGCGTCTTAGCATTTAGCGCCTGGTAACTGACATTGCGTGCTAAATTGTTTTGCGTGTGCTAAATCACTTAGCACCACGTGATGAATTCCCCCTCCCCCCCCTTGGTGCATGTTAATGTGCATTTGCTAACTGGTTATTTCATCCATGCCTCCTCTCCGTTCATTCCCCACCCATGTCCTGCCCCTCCCCCAAATAAATAATTATCGCATGTTTAGTGGCACAACCAGTGGCGTAGCAAGGGTAGGAGGCACCCAGGGCAGTGGCGCCCCTTGCACCCTCCTCTCCACCCCACCCCCTCTCCTTCCACACTTGCCCAGTCCTTCCCCACCCCCCACACACCACACTCACACCCTCCCTTTCCCCCCCCTACCTCATTAAACCTTCACCAGCGTGAGCAGCTTCTCCGGCCTGCTGCTCCTGCCAGTGTTGGCTTTCCCTCTGATGTCACTTCCTGGCCCCATGACATGGAAGTGGTTTCAGAGGGGAGCCAGACCAGTGCGGGCAGCAAGCCTGAGATGTTGCTTGCGCTGGTGCAGGTTTAAAGAGGTACGGGGGGTGGGGGGTGGGGAGATGCTGGTGCCCCTACCAAGGCATACAACACAGGAGAATCACCTCCACAAGCCGACCACAAGCGAACTAATAGTGGAGATGCTCAAAGGAAACAGGTGAGCTGGTTTAATTCTCAACGTCTGCTTTATTTACTCAGTGGCTCGACATGTACATGTTTCGGCCTAGCCGGCCTGCATCAGGAGCCGGATCTCATTTCCTCTCCGGCTTCCAGCACCGCCTCTGAGTCATTGAGTAAATAAAGCAGATGTTGAGAATTACACCAGCTCACCTGTTTCCTTTGGGCTAGAGAATGACACGGGGAAAAAATCTGTCCCCGTCACCGCCCCGTCACCGGCCCACCATCCTCTGCACCGCCCCGTCACCGCCGATCCCTTCACGTCACCGTCACCGCCATCCATTTCACCGCCCCGTCACCGCCACTGCCATCCCATTCACCGCCCCGTCACCGTCCCCGCTGCATCCATATAAGCCTTTTTCCTTTCACTCCCTCCTTCCAATTTGAGCCGGGAACACTAGCGATCGCACGGTCCCCGCGGCCACTACCTGCCTGCCCGGTCGATCCTGGTGTTTGGCCGGCTCTCTCCCTTCTCCTCACCTTGGTTTGTGGGTTTTCTTTTTCGGCAACCTGCGCGCTTTCCCAGGGAGCCGCACACGCGCGGCTGCTCAGTGTTCGATCTTCTGCTCTGCTGCAACTTCCTGTTTCTGGTTGCGTCAGAGCAGAAGATCGAGGCTGAGCAGCGGCGGGTGTGCGCGGCTCTCTGGTAGCATGCGGGTCGCCGAGGAGTAGGATCTGCGGACTGGGGTGAGGAGAGGGGAGAGAGCTGGCTGGACACTGGAATCGATTGGGCGGGCGGGTGTGAGCTGCGGGGACCGCGCGATCCTTCATGCCTCACTGCGGGGGACAAGACCATTCACCGCCCCGCGGGCGGTGAATGGCCTTGTCCCCGTCGCCGCAGCGACTGCTAGTTTTCTTCCCCGTTTTCGGCGGGTGACCCGCGGCTAAAATGTGGTGGCCGCGGGTAAACCGCCACCGTGTCATTCTCTACTTTGGGCATCTCCACTATTTGTTCACTAGTGCCCCCACCAAGAGAGTGCCTGGGGCGGTGTGCCCCCCCCCCCCCCCCGTTCCCTACCCTTACTACGCCACTGGGCACAACTAATATAGGATGTTTTACTGCATCTTACATTAGGCTGTTTTTGCTGCGTTAGTGCATTTCGTTAGTGCATTATGTTAGTGTTTTTGCTGCGTTAGTGCATTACACAGCATCGTAAAAGAGATTCAATCAGACAAAAAACAAAATCCAACAAATATGCAGTAAAGGAACAGTGGAACCAAAAGAAAAAAAAAAAAAACCCTGCAGAACACTGTACAGGATGCAGGCAATATTTATTCAAATAAACCGTTTGTTTTTGTTGCGCACAAGTAAACCACCTGGTAGGTAAAGGGATCCAACATGGTCTGTGTTTCGAGCAACACGTCTTCATCAGGGGTCCCTAAGATGTTGGCAAGGAATGTGTTTAATATTTTGCCTAATCTATGTAAGGAGTGTCACTGCTGAAAAAGGGAATCGATGCCGTGTTATACTGGAGAAACTCTCTCTTGCTCACAGATTCAGCACTAATGCTTCCTTCAACACTCGCATTGTTCCCAAGGCAGCTTCCATCTGGATTTCATAAAGTGAACTATAAACAGGCAACTGATCAAGAAATGCTTGGAAATTCCTTTAAATCATTGCTGATGGGATAAATCAGGCAACTGGGATCATTTTTTTTGTATTTTTCCACTACACTTTCTTGGTCTCTGGTGACATTTGCTGAAGCTTGAGGATCTTTTCTTTCTCCATGCGTAGTATACCGTCAAGAACAGATGTGTCGAGCGCAGGTTGCTGCAGTCCAAGTGGAAGCTCATGAGAGTGTAGATAAGAGGCTCGATGATCTGTTCAGAATGAAAGGGATGCATTTTGGTGATGGTGTAGACCAGACATGTTAAACTCTGGCCCTTTCTGTATTAAAAGTTGGTCTGCCAGACATTTACCATTTTTTACTTAATCTGGTTCACAGGCACGAACTGCTGCCACTGATGCTGCTCTTCACGACTGTCTGCCTTCGCCTGGTCTCCTCTTCAAAGCAGCCTGCTGAGGATCGCCGGCCGGCTGTAGCGAACTTCGCAGGCTGCCGTCGACCTCGGTAGCACGTTCTCTGTGACGCGATACCGTATGTCAGAGGAGGGGCGGGACCGCGGCAGAGGGAACGTGCTACCTAGGTCAACTGCAGCCTGCAAGGTTCACTATAGCCAGCCAGCGATCCTCAGCAGACTGCTTTGAAGAGGATACCAGGAAGCTGGGATCGAGGGAGGGTAGGAATGGCGGGCCACATCTGAAGGTGAGACTGGGAAGAAGAAGGGGGAAAACATGCAGGCCTTTGGGATGGGGGGGGTGGCCCGGGGGGGGGGGGGTGGCCCGGGGGAGTGGGCCCTAGTGTAGAAGTACCTGGAGGGAGAGACAGAGGGGTCCAGACGTGCATATACCGGACTGAGGTGGGGTGGGATGGGGAATAAATAAAACAGAGTAATCTATTACCTTTCCTAAGTGCATGCCATATAATTGCGGAATCTGGCCAGTCACTTAGAACTTCAATGCAAAAAGTGAGGGTGGAGAAGAAATAAAACAGAGGAGAGGGAGAGAGATGGTGGACAATGGAATGGAGGGAAGGAAAGAACAGATAGAGAGAGAAGTTGAACACAAGGGATGGTGTGAAGGGGGGATTGAGATAGTTGGGTAGTTGGGAAGAGAAAGAGAGATGGTAGACCCTGGAGTGGTGGGGAACAAGGGAGAGATGCTGGATGAAAGGATAATTGAGAAAGGAGAAATGGTGGATCTGGGGATGGTTGGGTCCATCGCTGCAGCTATGGGGATAGAGACAAAAAAAAGGAAATATGCCAGACCTCCGGGGGAGGGAAGGGAAACAGAAGGGGAGAACAGAGATGGAAGATGGATGGTTAGCACAGAGAAAGAAGAAAATGACAAATGGGCAGGAGACCCTGGCAAGTGAGTTAACAGAAGACAACCAGAGCAAACAAAATGGTAGAAAAAATAATTTTATTTTCTGTTTTTTGATTACAATATGTCAGATTTGAAATGTGTATCCTGCCAGAGCTGGTATTAGACAGCGAGCATGAACTAGGACCTAACAGAGAGAGGAAAAGTCTTTTTTATTTATTTTGTTTACAACACAGAACCAGCGTGGGGTTGGAGATGTAACCCTATAATTCTACTAAAACTAAGCCTAGTCACCTAGGGGTCCTTTTATTAAGGTGCGCATTTAGCGTGCGCTAAATCAGTTAGCGTACCTTAACAAAAGGACCCCTAAGTATCTTAATTCAAAATTTGGCCAGCGACTTAGCCTTTTTTTCAGATTTCGGCTTCTTATTTATTTATTTTATTTATTTATTTATTTAGATTTATATCCCGTTCTCCCAGTAGCTCAGAACGGTCTACAAGTAAACATACACAGTAGAAGTAATTAGGCAAATAAGATGTACAATAGGTTTAGGTGTTTGGACATACAAAATTGTGCAGTATTTATCAGGGTACAAACAATTTTTCAGAGTACAGACAATTTATCAGAGTACAGACTAAGAGAGGACTATACTGAAATTTAGGAGAAGTTAAATAGGGGAGAGAAGAGTGAGGTGGGGTTTAAGGGGGGTGTAGACTGAGGGAGATCTTTAGTTGAAGAGGAGGGTCTTTACCATTTTACGGAATGTCAATAAAGAGTTCTGTTGCCTGAGTTGGGGGGGGAGTTTATTCCAGAGATGTAGGATGAAGTGGCTGTAGGATCGTTTGCGGGCAGTTTCTGAGAGGAGGGACCTTCCAGGGGGAATGCATAGGCGTATTTCCGATTTGAGCGGAGGGAGCGAGTGGGGGTGTAGATGGGAAGCTTAGATTTTATGTAGGAGGGGGTGGTGGCATAAATTCTCTTGTGGGCTACTGCTAGGGCCTTGAAAGCACAGCGCTGGCTAATTGGGAGCCAGTGTTCAGCGCGGAGTGCTGGGGAGACGGGATCATGGTAGTTGAGGTTGTGTAGGAGGCGGATATGTGATTAAGTTTGACACCCCTGCTCTACAGCATGTAGTGGACAAGATGGAGTCAGCTTTCTTCACCGAACTGAAGAAGAAGATGGGTTCCAGCAAGCAGCCAATACTTCTGGGAGCTGCTAGGCACTCTGGGAATTTGAGTCCACAGAACACACACTGTTTACACAACTTAGACAAACAATCTATGTATTTGTTTTACACAAGATACTGAGAAGCTGCCCACATGAAATGAGGACAGAACAACAAATAAGATTCAATGAAGATTTTTTAATGAGTGGTGTAACCACAGCATGCTTGAAAATATTGGTGTAAAGAGAGAGAGATTATGGCTAGCACAGGGGAGATAGCAGTGACTAGCAGAGTGAAGATGGGCTGAGGGAACAAGCAGAGAGTTTGGAGAAGGATAGAAAAGTGGTCATTTCTTTCTCTGTGATTTTAGAGACTGAAGGAAGTATTGAAGCATCTAAAAAGAAGAGACAGAAATACAGTGGTAAAGATGGAGGCAGACTGATGGAGAAATCAAGGTGATAGGAAGGAATGGCCTAGTGGTTAGGGCTACAGCCTCAGCACCCTGAGGTTGTGGGTTCAAATCCTGTGCTGCTTCTTGTGACCCTGGGCAAGTCACTTAATCCTCCATTGCTCCAGGTATGTTAGATAGATTGTGAGCCTGCTGGGACAGACAGGGAGAAAATGCTTGAGTACCTGAATGTACTGTAAAACCACTGGGATAACTTCCATTGATAGGCAGTAAATAAATAAATTAATTTTGTCATAGTAGAAACCAACCAGTGTTTGTAATGTGAACAGAGAACTAAAGAGAAGATGCAGTCTAAAGTCTGAGAAGGGAGGCAAGTATGGCCACGAGATCATGGAAGTTGAAGGCAAAGATGTCTGTCAAATGGATAATAGATTTGCTTGGCAAGTACATTAGAAGAGTGAAATGAATTGCTTGAGAATGAATCCTGTAGCCAGAGATCCTCTGCTGAAAGGGTCTAGGGATACAGGAAATGAACTTTGGAGATGAGTAAAGTTGTGGTTTGGCTCTACAGAGGTGTTTCTCAAGCCATTCCATTAGTACCTCCTGACCATGTCATATCCACAATGAATATGCATGACAGAGATTGACCACTATGAGAACGGGCTACTGGGCTTGATGGACCATTGGTCGGACCCAGTGTGGCTATTCTTAGGTTTTTACGTGTGCCAAGTATAGGGCAATTAAGTCATTGTGACATCACTGATGAGGTTGGCTCTGAAGCACTGTGGAATGAGGCATTTTGACATCACAATCTCAGCTCTGGAATGTTGCTCTCAATGGGGTTCCGGAATCTTGCTATTCTTTGAGATGTTGGAATGTTGCTACTCTTTGGGTTTTAGCCAGGTACTAGTGACCTGGATTGGCCACCGTGAGAACGAGCTACTGGGCTTGATGGACCATTAGTCTGACCCAGTGAGGCTATGCTTATGTACTTACAGATATAACCAAAGTTTTGTGTTTTAGAGGCATGTTGAAGGAACAGGTTTAGCAGCTATATTTGCGATGGGTTAATACAGTGAATAAACAATTGAGCTTCATTTCCCTCCCACCCCCTTTTACAAAGCCGCATTAGACATTTTTTATCGCCGGCCATGGCGATTAACAGTGGGATCTGGATAGCCGCTACTACCGCCCAAACACCCCCTCCCTGAATCCCCTCCAAATAACTAATACACCACACACATATTTGGTATATAGCCGCAGCTCAATTTATTAACAAAAGAGGTAATAATTTGTATAAATTAACATCCACAAGCATTAACTTTCATATAACCAATCTGCAGCTCCTCCCGAGCTACCCGGTGTAACCATCAACAAATTTCCCCCGACCCCGCCATAAACAGCAAGAGTCTGAGGGGTGGCATGACCTCATGCCCCATTAACCGAGTCAGTAGACCCCCGGGTACGGCTCCCCGCCGGCCCACCGCTCATCGCCGGATGAGCCCCAGCACCCAGTAGCTCGGGAGACCCGCCAACCCGAGCTACTAAGGCCACCAATAAAGGGCGGGTGAGCGGGAAAAAAACCGCTCTGGAGGACCCGAAAAAAACTGAATCCTCCAAGGTCCCGGCTTTAAAGCTTCCTCCAAAGTAACACCCACTCCTTTCCTCCAATCACCCGCTAAACTCCTAGCGCGAACCACACCCCCTCTATACCCACGACTTCCTATTCTATCCTTCCCCCCCTTGCTAACCTGCCTCATGGGCAACCTAGGGCTCCCAGCCCCGTGTTACCCTTCGCCCTTCGAGACGGGCTCTTGGGCTACTCTATTAGCTCTAACACATAGGAATTATATGAGCATTGGAACGAATACCACCGTGGCCTAACGCAGCTTTGCAAATGGAGCCCTGTGTTAGTGATGCATATTTCATCAAGTTATCCAGAAGACCTGGTCCCCTAGAACCGGTTTGAGAATCAGCGGCCTAGAATTTCTAATACCTTTGCTCCAGCTCGGATTACAAAGAGTAAAACATAGGGGTCCTCTTATTAAAGTGCGCTAACCGATTTAGTATACACTAGAGGTCTGCACGGGAACGGGGATCGCAGGAATCCCACGGGCTCCGCGGGAATCCCCCACTAACCCACGGGACTCCCACGGGGACACCCCTCTAGCCAACAGGACTCCCACGGGGATGGAAGGCTTTGGAAGCAGGGTTCGTCCATATAATATAATGGACACGTCAGCCTTAGTAAAAGAGGGGGTTTATAAGTTAATTACCTGAACAGAAAACAAAAAAAGGGTTCCACCAAAGAGATTCCACAAGGAAAACAGCAGCGCAAACACAAAAGAAACTGTGGAATTGATGATCCTGTCAGAAGTAATTGCTGTTTTTTATGGGGACGGGCAGGGATGGAGGTAATTCCTTGCGGGGATGGGTAGGGTTGGAGAGGATCCTGGTGGGGATGGGTGGGGATGGAGAGGATCCTGGCAGGGACGGGTGGGGTTGGAATGGATCCTAGCGGGGACGGGCGGGGATGGGTGGGATTTCTGTCACCGCGCAACTCTCTAGTATACGCTACATTTTAGCGTGCGCTAAATGCTAAGACACCCATAGAATATAGCGGATGCCTTAGCATTTAGTACGCGCTAAATTGGTTACCGCGTCTTCATAAAATAGTGAGGAGTAGAGGAGGGGTTTGGAAAAGTGATGTTTACAGAGGGGTAGTTGAAGTGAGTTCCCCCTACTGATTTCTTTACTTTAAAATAAAGAAAGAAAGAAAAAATAATTACTTCTCAGCCTCTAACCTTTCTAGCGAGTGACTTTGTAATAAATAATCCACATGTCCCTCCAGTGCAATCCATCAGCGAGAGCTCCTAATTACTTTAGACTCACTTTGAAAACCCTTCTAGTGCCACTTTCAAATAAATAAAAAATTAACATTGAGCTCTAGCAAAGACCCAGACAAAAACTTCCAGCTTTCTCCCAAGGGTTGATTCTTATCGGAATCAGAAATAGTGATACTGGAGGAAGCAAACAGCTTTCGAGACTCTTGGCACCCATCAGGAAGATCGGATAGAAACACAGAAACATAGAAATATGATGGCAGATAAAGGCTGAATGGCCCATCCAGTCTGACCATCCACAGCATTCACTATCTCCTCCTCTCACTATAGGCTAAGTCTCTTAACACTTGCATTGTGAGGTCATAGAGCTTTATGGTTATAGAAACATCGAATCACGATGGCAGATACAGGTCCAATGGCTCATCCAATCTGCCCATCTGCAGCTTCCACTATCTCCTCCTCTCTTTATAGGCTAAGGCTCTTTACACCTGCATTGTGAGGTCATAGAACTTTATGGCTATAGAAACATGACGGCAGATAAAGGCCGAATGGCCCGTCCAGTCTGCTCATCCACAACATTGGATATCTCTTCCTCTCCCTAAGAGATCCCACATGCCTGTCCCCTGCTATCTTGAATTCAGATAAGTCTTCATTTCCACCATCGGAAGACTGTTCCACGCATCTACCACCCTTTCTGGAAAGAAGTATTTTCTTACATTACTCCTGAGCCTATCACCTCTTAACTTCGTCCTATGCCCTCTCCTTTCGGAGTTTTCCTTCATTTAAAAAGACTCACCTCCTGTACATTAATGCCACAGAGATATTTAAACGTCTCTATTATATCCCCTGTCTCCCAGCTTTCCTCCAGAGTATACATATTAAGGTCTTTAAGTCTGTCCCCATTCGATTTATGACCAAGACCACTAACCAATTTTGTAGCAGCTTTCTGGACCGACTCCCTCCTATTTATATCTTTTCAAAGGTGGGGGTCTCCAAAATTGCACACAATATTTCAAATGGGGCCTCACCAGAGGCTCGTGCAACGGCATTGTCACCGCCCTTTTTCTACTGGCCATTCCTCTTCTTATGCACCAAGCTTTGAACATAAGAACTGCCATCTCCGGATCAGACCCATGGTCCATCGAGTCCGGCGATCCGCACACGCAGAGGCCCGGTCAGGTGTACACCTGATGTAGTTTTAGTCACCCATATCCCTCTATGCCTCTGTTAAGGAGATGTGCATCTAATTTGCCTTTGAAACCTAGCACAATGGATTCCGTAATAACCTCTTCTGGGAGAGCATTCCAGGTGTCCACCACTCGCTGCGTGAAGCAGAACTTCCTGACATTTGTCCTGGACTTGTCCCCCCTCAGCTTCAGTCCATGTCCTCTTGTCCGTGTCACGTTGGACAATGTAAATAATTTATTTTCCTGCTCTGTTTTATCGATGCCTTTCAGTATTTTGAAAGTCTCAATCATGTCCCCTCACAGTCTCCTCCTCTCAAGGGAGAACAGTCCCAGTTTCTTAAGTCGATCCTCGTATTCCAGTTTCTCCATACCTTTTACTAGCTTCGTTGCTCATCTTTGCACCCTCTCCAGCAGTTTTATATCCTTCTTTAGGTTGGGAGACCAATGTTGGACACAGTATTCCAAGTGTGGTCTGACCATTTATCTATAAAGCGGCATTATGACTTTCTCCGATCTACTCGTGATTCCCTTCTTTATCATGCCTAACATTCTGTTTGCTTTCCTTGCCACTGCCGCGCATTGTGCCGACGGCTTCAGGGACCTATCTATCAGTACACCCAGGTCCTTTTCTTGTTTGCTCTTACCCAGAATTGCTCCTGACATTCTATACTCGTATTCCTTATTCTTACTGCCTAAATGCATTACTTTGCATTTCTCCACGTTGAACTTCATCTGCCATTGCTCTGCCCATTTCTCTAACTGATGCAAGTCGCTCTGGAGTTCCTCGCTATCCTCCTGCGATCTGATTGCCCGGCATAGCTTTGTGTTGTCTGCAAACTTGATGATCTCACTGGATATTCCATCATCCAGGTCATTGATATAAATATTAAATAGGATCAGCCCAAGTACCGAGTCCTGGGGTACACCACTAGTCACTTTCTCCCAGTCGGAGAACTTCCCATTTATGCCTACTCTCTGCTTTCTGTTTTCCAGCCATTTGCCTATCCATCTTTGTATATCTCCCTCTATTCCATGACTATTGACCATCGCCTTGTCTACCTGTTTTGCCACCCTGGGATCATCAGATACATCACCTCCCCCCCCCCCCAAGCCCTGCTCTTCTTCCACACACAGAAGTACTTCACGTCCTATACTATACAATTCTCCTGGATTTTTGCAGCCCACGTGCATGATCCTGCATTTTTTTTTTCCGCATTAAATCTTAGTTGCCAGAAACCAGACCATTCTTCACGCTTTGCCAGATCCCGTCTCATGTTATCCACACCCTCCAGAGTGTCCACCCTATTACAGAGCTTGGTATCATCCTTTGAAGGTCCAACTGTAGATGAGCAAAGCAGGGCTGAACACCAGAGAAACTGATCCAGAGTGCCAAAATAATTCACAAATACCCCCTCCTTAACCACGTCAATACAAAGTTATACTGAATACAGCTGTTCTTTTAGCCTGATTTAGTTGTCATCTTCTTAAAACCAAACCTGCAGGTTACCCAAATGTGACTAGCCTAGAAGGGCAAGTCTTATGTGCTCGTTTAATGCCCCTTGCACAAGAATTTTTTTATCATTTGTAGGTTTGCATTACACATAGGCTTGATGTGCACAAAGTTGAGTTAGGGGCATGCAATTTTCCGAAAGCAAAAACACAAACCAAATCACCCGAAGAGAAACACAGGAAATCGGGGGACAAATGTCAGTCCTATCCCTTTCCCCAAATAGTTTGGTAATTTACCTACTGAAATTACATTTGTGATATGTTCCTGTTTAGTTAAGTGAGCAGGGAATATAAAAGCCACCAGGGTCCTGTCTTAAGACAATACTAGATAATTAGCAGCCTTCATTAGACAATGACTCTGATTAGCTGATGACAACAGCACAGGAGAAAACATCATGGGTGCCAGCCTCCAGTTTCACTGTGTAACTCAGTGGAGTGAGTTGGGTTTTTTGGGTTTTTTTAAAAATAAAAAAACAGCCACAATTTTACAGTGCACAAATGAAGTTAAGCTGGAAAGTCTCCTAATGTAGCTTTTGTCACCAGAGGCCACCTTTAAAAGTCCATGCAGCGGTTACTTATTACCAACAAATTCATCAAAGTCTGTTAAAGATTCCTGGTTAATAATAATAATAATAACTTTATTTTTCTATACCGCAATACCACAAATCAGTTCCGAGCGGTTTACAGGATAAGAGACTGTACATTTACAGCAAAGTTACAGCTTAGTTATAGCGAAGTTACATCGAGGTTACAGCATATCGAAAAACAGTTCAGAGCGATTTATACAATGTAGGTGCAGAGAATTAGTTAACAATTATATGGTATAAACCAGTGACAATTACAAAATGATCCCATAATTGTTGCATGGGGGGAGGGGAAGGGTAGGGAGGGAGGCAAGGGATTATTAGTTTGGTCGGGGGGGCGGGGGTTAGAGGAATTTATCAAAGAGGTATGTTTTTAGAGATTTCCTGAAGGATTGATAAGTTGGGGCAAGAGAGATGAGAGTGGACAGGCAGTCATTCCATTTGCCAGCTTGGAAAGAGAGGGTTTTGTCGAAGAATCTTTTGTGGATGCATCCTTTTGGGGAGGGGTAGGCAAACAGGTGTGCATTGCGTGTACGGTTAGAGCCTGGGAAGGTGAAGTGGCGTGAAAGATATATCGGGGCTGAGCCAGTTAGGGTTTTGAAGCAAAGGCAGGCGAATTTGAAGATGATCCTTGCTTCGAACGGTAGCCAGTGAAGTTTCCTGTAGAAAGGGCTGATGTGGTCTGATTTTTTGAGCCCGTAGATGAGGCGGACGGCGGTATTCTGAATAAGTCGTAGTCGTTTAATGGTTTTCTTGTAGGAGCCCAGATATATGATATTGCAGTAATCCAGGGAGTTTAGAATTAGGGATTGGACCAGCAATCTGAAGGTGGGAAAATCAAAGTAATGTTTGATGGAGCGGAGTTTCCACAGGGTGGAAAAACATTTTTTGACCTGGGTGTTAGTGTGTTCTTCTAAAGTGAGGCATCGGTCCAAGATGACATACGGTTAAATGACATACGGTTGCAAATCAGCCATAAGTTACATAGAAACATAGAAATAGACGGCAGATAAGGGCCACGGCCCATCCAGTCTGCCCACCCTAATGTCCCTCCCCTACCTTTGCCCTGTGAATAGATCCCATGTGCCGATCCCATTTGGCCTTAAAATCAGGCACGCTGCTGGCCTCAATCACCTGCAGTGGAAGATTATGCGTTTCTCCACTTGTCATCCTCATTTCTTTTGAATTCTTCCAGGGGTTTTCCTTTCTTTTTTCTTTGTCTTTCTAATTAGTGGTTTTGTTCTGTTTTATTCTCTCCCTGCTATGTTTCTGCTTTAATACAAGTGGCCTTTTGCCTTTTTTATTTTTTTTTCCTACTGGCCTTGTTTGTTTTTCTGCTTCCTCTACTACATAATGCTCTTTTCACTATCCTTTGCTCCTTCCCACTCGGAAACTCGACTTGATTCTCCATCTCCCCCGAGGGTTGTTCTGTCCTCCTCGCCACCGCGCACACACGCGATTCATTGCTCATCATAAACCTGAGCTGTAGAAGATTCTGTGCAAGTCAGCCTGCTGTCGTATTCTGCCTGACCTAATTGTTCCGACTTTCCTCCTTTTCAGTGTCTGAAAAGAACAAATGTGCCAGAGCAAGGAAAGCAATCCCTCTTTAGAGCCGCTGCTTAATCTCTACCTGCTGGCTTACACGCGACATTTCATTGTAAACCTGGCATTCACTTGTGATGGCTATCACTTCTACTGAGGGGGGTCTAATAAGACAGCTAAGCCTGGGCAGCCCAAAATTCGCATTCGGTGTGTAAGACTGTTTGTGCAAAGTCTCTTTGTTAGAGGTCTTTCTCCATAGTTACACTGGTTGCTCCCATGTGCCCCGTCCAGGTTACTGGCTTGGCTGGGTGCCACACCGAGAAGATAATATCCTTAGGGGAGGCTCCAGAGAGCATCGAGACAGGACCCAGAGGCTGTAAGTACAGCACGGTCTTTATTTTGTGTGCCTGGCAAATTCTGTACTTCCGTAATGGTTATGGTAAAAGCGTGTGCGCTGGTCTGTGGAAGGGGATACGTATGACAGCATTGCTCTGTAGGTACACACTAGAGAATGACATGGGGACACAGTTTTCCCCCGTCCCCGCAGGAGATCAATTTTCCCTTCCCTGCAAGATTTGTCGCTGTCCCTGTCCCATTCCTGTAAGCTCAGCCTTAACCGCCCAAGCCTAGAACATTTATCATTTTAAAGTGTTTGAAGCTTGTGCAGATGAGGACAGAGCTTAGGTATTGGTGGAATGAGGCATTATGACATCACAATCTGAGCTCTAGAATGTTCTACTTAGGATTTTAAAGCGTTTGAGGCTTGTGCAGATGAGGACAGAGCTTAGGCATTGGTGGAATGAGGCATTATGACATCACAATCTGAGCTCTAGAATGTTGCTACTTAGGATTTGAAAGCGTTTGAGGCTTGTGCAGATGAGGACAGAGCTTAGGCATTGGTGGAATGAGGCATTATGACATCACAATCTGAGCTCTAGAATGTTGCTACTTAGGATTTTAAAGTGTTTGAGGCTTGTGCAGATGAGGATGGAGCTTGCAGGAATGGGGCAGGGACAGGAAAAGAACTTGGCGGGATGGGACGAGAAAATGAGCTCCCATGGGGACGGGGAAAAATTTGTCTCCGTGCCACTCTCTAGTGCACACCTTACCTTGGGTTCTATGAGTGTCATGTTTTGAGGTGCTGCAATTATACCATTAATGTAGAGAAACGTGACCTATTCACCATCACTGGTGCAGACTTCCTTCAGCTATGTCAATGTTAGAAGCATTAGGCTGCATAATCTAGGGTGTACTGTGTCAACCTAACTTTATTGGGGTACTCCTGTCTTTGTAGGTTAGTGGTAGCATTGAGTTGCTAGGTGCATGTATCCTTGTAGGGTATTATACAGTTGGTAGTATATTGTTGGGGTGTGTGTATGATCGTAGGGTGTCACGGTTCTAGGAGTGCATTACCGAGGTGCATGTATCCTTGCAGGGAACCCGATACGGGGACATTGTTAATCCCTGAGACATTTCATTGTGCTGTTATTACATCACCGGAGTGCAGGTATCCTTGTATATCAGGTGTTGCATCAAAGAACATCTGTGACTTTTTGTGGGGACACCAGCACTGTCATTTTATCTTGTGGCAGGGGTTAATTGCAATGTCTGGGTCATGAAATATTATTAGTTTATCAAGATCAATGGTTGCAAAATGTCAGCCCGACTTTCACATTATGGGGAACCAGAGGCATAATTACTGTGCCGTACAACAGACTGTCCACTTGTCACAGGTTTGTCCTTATTTTCGCCAGGGACGTGTGTCCTCTTTTTTTTTTTTTTTATTATATAAGCTAGTAATTAAGACACACAGTAGGTGATTGGAAAAAGGCACCTTTGCTGCCAGTTTGGATCTCACGGCTGGTCCCAGCAGCCTCCAGCAGAAAGGGACATGTCGGCATTAACGTACCGGCGTTGTACATCCGAAGTGGCTTGTGATATCAAACGTGCTAAGTCCCACTTTGAAGATCCATAATTAGCCCAGCGAGTTCACCCGCTTGAATTCTGCAGCCTCCTCCTTCTCAAACCTCTATCTCTGTCCTCCATCCATCACGTGGCCTCCCTCTCTCCCTCCCTCGCCTCTCCATTTGCAAAAGGACAGGACCCATCTCAGCGCTGCAATAACCGGCTGGCCATTAGGAGGAATTAAAAAGGAGAAGCAGAATTAAATATCTGAGGGAAATGTAGCCAAAAAAGCTCAGAACAATAAGCTCTTGTTTCACTCTGATCTGCACCAGCCCTACCAGCACTGCGCCAGGGGAGAGCAATGCTTTAGAAACCTCCACAGGAGAATTAATTAAACGAATTTCACTCTGCCAATTGTTTGTTATTTTTGCTGACCTCACCAAGTGGATTAATATTTAATTAGCCTTTAGGAGAAGTGGAGAGCACTTATTACCCTGCTCTGTCAATCTGTCAGTACACCGGTCTCTGGACAGCCCCCGTGACAGAGAAACTATTGGAATTAAGACTGCTGGGTTTCCTTGCAACCAAGCGGACTCCAAAGAAAATAGTAAATAATCCTGTAATAAAAAAAAGACATAGCTAGGGGATCTTTAAAGCCGAGAAAACAGTTGTCTGGGACCAAAAGCCTGCGTCCTACCGGTGTTTTCGTAGATGGCGAAGGGGACCAGCTTCCACTCGTCACCTTCTGGACTCACAAACTGAGTTGCTCGCTTGTGTCCTTTCAAGGTTCTCCGAGCCAGCTTTCGTATAAAGATAAGGGCGGCAGGTGTCTTAAGAGCCGAAGCAGGGGCAGGCAACCTTTATATGCAGAGGGTCGCGTAAATGGCAGTACTATCCCTGGCGGGATGCAGCATCGCATAATGTCGGAAACGGAAATGCGCAGAGCTCCATAGATGACCTGCGGGGGGGGGGGGGGGGGAAAAATAAACAAGTAAAAATTTGCAAACTGCTAGAGTAGCTATTCAGAAAATATTTGCAAAACTCTGGCTAATGACTTTTGCTGTCTATACTTCCCATGGTCTTGCAGGATACATAAAATTTAATGGCGGCTGCATTTGGTCTGCAGGCCTCAGTTTACGCACTCCTGAGCTAAAGTTTCACATTTTGAGACATGGGCCAACCTATTAGTAATTCATTTTCTTTCTTTCTATCTATCTATCTAAAAGTGCTAACAGCGGGATCTGGATAGTCTCTGTTGCTACCCATCAACACCCCTTTTTTCTCATAACCCACCCCTAAATAAAAACCAACATATTTTATTATGGTATATAGCCGCAGCTCTTTATTTAATCCACCATAACAATAAATTAACATGAATAACTTAACCTCATAAACATATTGACCCTCAATTGACAAACAACATCAGCAAGCTCCTCCCGAGCTTCCCCATGTAACCATTAACCTTTGCCCCCGACCCCGCCACAAACAGCAAGCGTCTGAGGGGTGGCATGACCTCATGCCCCTTTAACCCGGGTCACCTGACCCCAAGGCACGGCTCCCAGCCGGCCTCCCGCTCATCTCCGGATGAGCCCCAGCACCCAGTAGCTCAGGAGACCCGCCTCCCTGAGCCACCAAGGCCACCACCGAGGGAGGGTGGGAGGGAGAAAAACCGCCCTGGAGGACCTGAGACAACTGAGTCCTCCAGGGTCCTGATTTATCCCTTCCCTCTGCCCGCCCCTCTACCTCGCCTTCACCCTATCCTAGCCCTGTCTTTAGGCGGGAACCCCTCCCCTATTCCTTCTAATAAGTTTCCTTAACTAACGGTCCTCTCCCCCCCCCAACTTGCCTCGCGGGCAACATGAGGCCTCCCAACCCCGTGTTACCATACGCCCGTCGAGACAAGCTCTCGGGCTCCTTCTTAATTACTCATCATTTCCCAGGGACAAAGGCAGGGCAGTGTACAACAGCAATTGCAAACTGCACAGCAGTGGATTAGTGAAGGAAGGAGGCACCCGAGGTGGAGGCACCTGTCATAATTGCATCGTGTGTCCTGCACCCTTCCCTGCTGCACATGCCCCCCCCCCATCTTCCTTCCCTGCCGCATGCCCCCCTAGTGCCCCCTTGAAATGATCACCAGCAGTGAGCAGCATCTCGAACCTGCTGTTCGCGCTGGCCTCAGCTCTCCCTCTGACATCACTTCCTGGTCTCGCAACATCACTTCCTGGTCCCGCGTGCAGCAGGTTAGAGATGCTGCTCGCTGCCAATGCTTTAGAAATTACCCCTCCAACTCCATGTGAACTTTCACTTGTTAAGTTTGCACTAATCATATAACCATTTACTTTGATTGCTTGTTCCAGAAAATTACGGGTGGAAAATGCACCTGTTTTTTTTTCTGTACGTAACTTTTCTGTGGGAAAGTAGGAACCTAACTTTGATAATACAAATCTATATGAACATCTCTGAGCCCACCCTCACTGCATACCTCATTGCTTACCAGATAAAAGCATATATGTTGTCAAAGCCCCTAACAGGTTGGGTACTTTAATCAAAACTCTACTATCCTCTAAAGCAGAGAATTGCAAATTCTGTGTCACGGCATCAGCAAGATTCCGGGTGTGCCACCAGGGATTGTGTAACTTCCGGTGTCGGTGCTTCCCCTCCCCCACACGAACCTTGTCTTGTTTTCCCTGAGTTCAGGGCCTTGTCTGGAGGGCCTCTGAGCATGCGTGCATGCATGGGATGTCATCTGTAAGGTTTGTTAGTGGCCCCCACAATATATGATTGGTGGGGTTATATTAGAGGTGCCTTTATACACGCCAGGTCCCAGGTTCAGTTCCCTCACTGAAGATTCACCAGGAAGTAGACTCAAATAAGAAGCACAGCCAGAATGATTGCATAAAGAATATATTATAGAAATACTCTTACAGAAAAGCAATATTCAGAAGCATTACCATTAAGCATTACAATTAAGGAGAGAGCAAAGAAGTTTCCCTGCCTTACAAAATTCAGAGGCAAAGAGACAGAGAAGTGTGAAATTCTAGGGAGAGGCAGAGAGAGAAAGGGGGATGGGGTGATGGTCTAAGTTTCGGGTTCCATAGATAAAGAGAAGGATAGACAGAGAAAGAGAGATATATGTGTGTTGCAGAGAGGAGGCTTTTATAGCTTGGAATCTTATTCTGAATATAGTAACTATTGTATGTCCCAATATCTTTCTGTTTAGAATTTGTAAACTGTTTGAAACAATGGTTAATTTAATTGATAAGGAAGGTGTGATACTTGCAGGCATGGTAGATGGGATTAGTCTCTGGCTTCTTTGTCCCATTCAAGCAGCCTATCTTCTTGATAAACAATCTAGTGTGGCTGGATGCTTAATGTATGTGAATTCTGTGCAGGAGCACAGAATTCTGCATCAACATTCCAGAGTCAGATAATTTCCCATAGGCCTTTGCTGACATTAGTTATGCCAACTGAAAATGCTGAATGCTAGCAATAGCTATGCTGACATCATCGTGTCGACGTCCGCACATCCTCGAAGGCCATCCAGACACGCCGTCAAGTTCAGGGAAAACGAGACACAGTTTGCGTGGGGCGGGGCTGAGGCGGGGGGGGGGGTAGAGCGGAGCAGGGTGCGGTTGTGGGTATGCCACAGAAAAACATTTGCTCCGTTAGTGTGCCGGAGCAAAAAAAAAAAAAGTCTGCGAGACACTGCTCTAAAGTGTATTTATCGCTCTCATGACCTGATTTGCAAAGCTTTCTTCCTATAGACACAGAATGGAAAATGAAAAGCCTTTGAGAATCAAGCCCTTAGAGTAATAACTTTGCATTGTGTTGCTCATTAGCAAAGGGCTGATGGTACAACACGGAAAGCTTATCGAATTAGCAATTTTCCTATTCTGTCAGAAGATAACCTTTTGTGAACAGAGCTCAGAAATTATTAGTGCATTGAGAAGCCATTAACAATTTTCTTGTCATGCTTTTGGATTGGCCACATCTTTCTCTTTCTTTGGCCTTCCAGCTCATTAAGAGCCTGCCTTACATAGAAACGTGTAGAGTATGACGGCAGAAAAGGGCCGATGGCCCAAAAAGTCTGCCCACTCAAGAACCCTCCCTCCTCCCTCCCTCCTTCGGGAATCCATCTTTTAAGCATTCCTCTGGAGCGACCCCACCTGTCTGTCCCATCGTCCCTTGAAGTTGAGCGTGGTTCTGGCCTCGACTACCTGACGTGGAAGACCATTCCATCGATCAATTACCCTTTCGGTGAAGAAGTACTTCCTGGTATCCCCATGAAATCTTCCCCCCCCCCTGATTTTTAGCTTATGCCCTCTTGTCGCCGTGGGACCCATAAGACAAAAGATTTCTTCCTCCACATCAATACGGCCCGTGACGTATTTGAATGTTTCTATCATGTCCCCCCTTTCCCTACGCTCTTCGAGAGAATATAAGCACAGCCTGCTCAAAATGAGTTTTAACGTAGAGAAATGCAAGGTCATGCATGTAGGGAAAAAGAACCCGATGTTCAGCTACAAAATGGGGGGAACACTGCTAGGGGTGAGTACCCTTGAAAGGGACCTGGGGGTGATGGTCGACACATCACTGAAACCACCGGCGCAATGTGCGACAGCCTCAAAGAAAGCAAACAGAATGCTGGGCATCATCAAAAAGGGTATCACAACCAGGACGAAGGAAGTCATCATGCCGCTGTATCGAGCAATGGTGCGCCCGCACCTGGAGTACTGTGTTCAATACTGGTCGCCGTACCTCAGGAAGGACATGGCGATACTCGAGGGAGTGCAGAGGAGGGCGACTAAACTGATAAAAGGTATGGAAAATTTTGCATACGCCGACAGATTAAAAATGCTGGGGCTGTTCTCCCTGGAGAAGAGGAGACTTAGAGGGGACATGATAGAAACCTTCAAGATCCTTAAGGGCATAGAGAAAGTGAATAAGGATAGATTCTTCAAACTGTGGGGAGCCACAAGAACTAGGGGTCACTCGGAGAAATTGAAAGGGGACAGGTTTAGAACAAATGCTAGGAAGTTCTTTTTTACTCAGAGGGTGGTGGACACATGGAATGCGCTTCCGGAGGATGTGATAGGCCAGAACTCTGTACAGGGGTTCAAGGAGGGTTTAGATAGGTTCCTGGAGGATAGGGGGATTGAAGGGTACAGATATAACTTGAGGTAGGTTATAGAAGTGGACAGAAACCACTTCACAGGTCGCAGACCTGATGGGCCGCCGCGTGAGCGGACCGCTGGGCGAGATGGACCTCGGTCTGACCCAGTGGAGGCAACTTCTTATGTTCTTATGTTCTTAAACGTTCTTCATATGGGAGATTTTTTAGTCCTTAGACCATCCTAGTGGCCATTCACTGAATCGACTCCATTCTCCTCACATCCTTTTGATAATGTGACCTCCAAAACTGAACACAGAACTCCAGGTGAGGTCTCACCTTTGATCTGTACAATGGCAGTAGAACTTCAGGCTTACGACTGATAAAGCTCCTTCTGATGCAGCCCAGCTTTTGCTGTTTCTTTCTCCACCTTCAACGGGTCACGGTCGTACGAATCTTCATTTACAAATTCTTGCGGTTCCTCTGCGCCCCACCCTACACCTTTTTTTTTTCCAGTTTTAACAATGGACTTAGACCACTGATTAAGGAGGGGCATGCATTTGAAATAACATGGGAATTTTCCCCGTGTTGTTTCATGTCAAGATTGTGCGTTTTAAAATGTCCACTTGCTCTGAGCAACATCCACCCCTAATTGCTCTAACACCCATCAGGGCCCCTGAAGAAGGCAAAGTTCCATCGGACCACGGCCCTTGTAGGGTCCACTTTTCATTGCAAATTCCTGGGAGCAATTAGTGTATTGTGAGACTACTTTGGAATGCGTTTTTTTTTTTCATTATGGTTTTCAACTTTTGATGTTTTTATACCATAATAAACTTTTGCGTTAGACGTCTCCTGTCACGTCCGGGGGACTATTGTTCCACGTTTGTTGTGTTGCAACAAGAAAAATGCAATATTTTATTTTCTTCCTGTGTCAGTCGTAGTGTGCACTCTTCAGAAAGAATGTGCACTCTTTGGGCCAGATTCTATAAAACACCCCTAAAGTTAGGCACTTAGATCAATCAGGGTGCCTAGCCAATCTGGTCGTCTAACAGTAACCCCCCTTTTATCAAGCTGCACTAGAAGTTTTTAGGGCGGGCCGGTGAGGTCAGTGTCTCGACGCTCATAGGAATTCAATGAGTGTTGGAGCATTTACTGCACCAGCTCAAGCTAAAACCTCTAGCACTGCTTGATAAAAGGGGCCCTTAATTAGTTAAAAAGCTTATCCCCCCCCCCATTTACAAAAACGTAGCGTGCTTTTTATCACCGATGGGCTGCTGTAACGCGGGGATGGGGGGGGGCCGGCATTTCCGCCCATGGCGACGAGCGTGCCGCGCGAGTGGACGGGTTTAGGAGGGCAGGAGGCCACTTAGCGGTGGATGAGTTTTTCCCGCCGCAGGGCGGCCTCCTGATAGGCGAGGCGCGGGGCAACAGTTGGGCGGAGCCTATAAAGCCGGGACCTCGGAGGACCCGACGTCTTCCTGGGTCCTCCGAGGCGGCTTTTCCTGTCCGGGTGAGCAGCGCGCGATGGCGTCGGGAGCAGATGGCGGGGCTGAGCTTGCGGAGATCTCCTTACTTGCCGGCGGCTCCCATGGGGAAAAGGACAGACTGATAAACAAAGTCATAACGAGATTGGACATATGGTAAAAGAGGGGGAGAAATAGAATATTTAATAGTAAAGAAAGACAAAAAAGGAAAATAGAAAAGGGAAGGGAAATAATCCTCATTTTGTCAGAAAAAGTATCTAAGGGGTCCTTTTACTAAGGCATACTAACTGATTTGGCACGCTAAATGCTACCATGCCCATTATATTCTATGTTCATGTTAGCATTTAACACGTGCTAATCTTTAGAACCTGCTAAATCAATTAGCGTGCACTAAATCAGTTAGCACGCTAAATCGACTAGCACGCCTTAGTAAAAGATCTCTTTTTTTTTCCAGTTCAAACGTTTTATTGAGTTTATAATAAAGCAAAAAAGCATACTACAAGATCAAAGGATGCATAATACAAATACATACACTAAACTCGATTACATCCAAAGATCAAGGAACAGGACAAAATATAAGGGAAAGGTTAGTAAGGGAAAGAAATCGTACAGAAAAAAGAAGTAAAGAGTCATAGCTCATCAATCATATATAAACACTAACAATATATAACAAAGAGCCATGAGTGTAACAAGCACCTTGGTAGTCCAAACTGGATGTCAATAGAAAGAGACAGACAGCAAGTAACACTAGGAAAAGCAGCTGAAAAAGAAGCAAAGTAGCAGTGACTCCAATGGTTGATCATAGTCCGTGATTAATTAACCATTGGTTTGACATGGCAATAAAGAGTATTCCACCAGTGGGGTCCACATTTTGTTAAATCGGTCAAGTGCTTGAGACGTTCTGCAGCTACCGTTCAAATTTAGCTATCAAGCATACTGAATTCCACCAGATGCTACGTTCCGCTTTAGCTAAATTTTTCCAATTAGATAGAATAATTTTAATAGCTATCAGGAGCAACAAATGGAGTAAGTTATTTGCATCATCAGAAAGCCCTAAATGGCCTAATTCATCCACAAGTATAAGTATGGAAAAAGTGAGGGGCGACGTTATTGGTAATATCGTGCATACGTCCATCCAAATTGCCTTCCAAAAGTCATGCAATAATGGGCATTCTAGTAACATATGACGTAGAGAACCAGTGTCTTGGTAAAAGATCTCTTAAGTGTTTATAGATTGAAAGTGTCTTTGAACAGGCAGGTTTTATAGATTGGCTTTAAACCTCTCGAATGGTGGCTAATGAGCTAATTCATGCCAATTATTGATGTCAATTGGAAACATTTTTGATTTGTGTGCGCATCTTGCTAAGCGGAATTCTACTGAAGTATCAGCGCAGAATTCATGAGCAAGAACTTCAACGTGCTCCTCACGACCCCGTCGGCTCTCCCTTTGATGCCACTTCCTATGCAAGGCACCCAAACGTGACATCAGCGGGAGAGTTGACGCGGTCACGAGGAGCATGCTGAAGTTGTTGCTCGTGGCGGTGAACAACTAGAGGTATGGGAGAGGGAAGGGGGGAGGTGCGCATGTAGCAAGGAGCGGGAAGAGACGGGGTAGAGAGGAGGAGGGGTGCCAGAGCCCCCACCAACATGGCGCCTGGGCGAGCCGCCATCCCCCCTTACTACTCCACTGAGTCGATGGAACCTAACAACAAAGACCAAATGGCCCATCCAGTCTGCCCATCCACAGCATCCACATCCTCCCCTTGTCCCTATTGGCTTAAGCTCTTTACACCTGCATTGTGATGTCATAGAACTTTATGGTTATAGAAACATTGTAGTATGATGGCAGATAAAGGCCAAATGACCCATCCACAGCATCCACTATCTCCTCCTCTCCCTATTGGCTAAGGCTCTTAACATTTGCATCTCCTCTTCTTATAGGCTAAGGCTCTTAACACCTGCATTGTGATGTCTTAGAACTTTATGGTTATAGAAACATTGTAACATGATGGTAGACAAAGGCCAAATAGCCCATCCGCAGTAGCCAGTATCCCTTTCTCTCTCCGGGAGATCCCACGTGCCTATCCCAGGCTTTCTTAAATTCAGACACAGTCTCTGTCTCCACCACCTCTTCCGGGAGACTGTTCCACTCATCTACGACCCTTTCTGTAAAAAAGTATCTCCTTAGATTGCTCCTGAGCCTGTCACCTCTTAACTCCATCCTACCCCCTGTCCTTCCAAAATTTCCTTTCCTCATACACAATTATGCCATGTAGGTATTTAAACGTCTCTATCATGTCTCCCCTCCCCCGCCTTTCCTTTAAAGTCTACAGATTGAAGTGGTGTCAGAAGGGATCCGAGGCTGGCACAAGCAGCAGGTGAAAGATGCAGCTTATGTCGATGAGCATTTTAAGAGGTACGTGAGGTTGGGGGCGCTCAAAGCTTGGTACAGTGATGCCAGGTGCCAACCTCTCGCACTACGCCACTGTGGGCATGGGTGGGTCAGGAGCATGCCAAGCATGCACAGTTATAGAATGGTTCTGGGAGAAAAAGATCATTCAATTGTTTATCATTGAAACTTAAGACATCTTTCCATGGAGAGAACATTATTTTCTTAGTGTGGATTAGTGAAGTACAAATTTTTAAAATTTTTTTTTGCTGGTATTATGATTTAACCCTTTTTGAAACAGTATTTTGCTCACCATGAGGGAATAGGTATGCTTTTTACCTATTTATGAATAGTGTTGGTGTTGAATTTTAGAGGGACACTTATGAAACAGTGGAAGTGTGTTTTATAATTTGATACACGAATGCAGGAGATTCTACCTCTTCAAGGTAGAACAAAAGAAGACAAAAGAGGCAACTTGTGATGCTCAATCTGTTTATTCACTGTCAAAACCCGACACGTACGCGTTTCGGCCATAAGGCCTGCCTCAGGGGTCTTGCATATGTCTCTTATCTAAAAAGATGGTAATTAAGCCACTGTTGGAAGCTTGATCACTATACTGGCAACAATCTCACTCATCCACTCAAAGTGAAAGTGATACGTGAGATTGTTGCCAGTATAGTGATCATGCTTCCAACAGTGGCTTAATTACCATCTTTTTAGATAAGAGACATATGCCTCTTTTGTCTTCTTTTATAATTTGAGTCATTTATTCATTTATAGCAATCACAAGACAGGTCTATGCCTGCTACAGCGCCAACTGGGTATGTAAACATTACTTTCACCCAACTGTGTGTGTATGTTGGGCAGAGATAGTGTGCAATGCTTATATTGTTACATGCACAACTTATTGCTTGAGATGCTGCCCAATTTACGTGCTTTTGTGTATTTATTCTACAGTTTTTATTCAAGTTCCTGATGCAGCCCTTCAGGAGGAAAAATATGGCCACGTCGGGCTGGTAGAGAGCGTTAATTTTATTCATTTGATTTTAAATGAATTTTTCTTTGTAATTTCTCATTACTTTGCTCTGCATCTTTCACTGTTCTGGATAGTACAGATTTTGTGGCATTTTGCCTGTTTGCTTTTTGGGACTCTGATTAAGAATATACATTATAGTGAAGACTCCAGGTGCAGGAGCAAGGCATAGGCAAATGAGTAGAGCTCAAGTTTTGGGGGTGAAGGCCCTGTCAAATAGGTCTTAATCTGACCCTGCCGGAGTCTCACATGGGAAACAGATGTTGGATCAACTAGGTCAGTCCATACAGGATGAGCTGGAATCACGAGCTATCCTCTCGCCCTCCAGATTAATTGACCAGCATCTGAGAACTGGTGTTGCGAGTATCAGCCATCATCATTCATTCCACCATCCTAATGACCCTCAACAGTTTCTTCAACCCATTAAACAAAAATCGAATCGAATCTAAATCTTGGATTTAGATACCGTGTCATCTCCCCAAAAGGAACTCAACTCAGTTCACATAAAAATCGATAATCAAAGTGAAAATAGTTAGATTAGAGAGAAAATAACTTATTAATGAAGAAACCTCATCCGACATCCTAGAGAGAAGATAACTAATTTTTCTTAGAACAATTTTCTAAAAACTGTTGAAATAACAATGTTTTCATAGATTTACGGAAAATCTGGAAGGAGAGAAGAGTTCTAACACAAGAGGGAATCCCATTCCAATTCATTGTAAAAGAATATGAGAAAGATTGAGTAATTTTGCCAATAGATTTTATTCCCTTTAAAGATGGAAAGGACAGTTTACATTTCTGAGAGTTTCTTGAATCAGAAGATCTCTGATTATTCAAAGACAGAGGAATCAAAGATGTAAATAGTCCTTGTATGATTTTAAAAAACCATAGAAGCGCGTTTAAACTGTGCTCTAAGATAGACAGGGAGCCAGTAAAGATTTCTCAAAAGAGAAGACACACGATCAAATTTTCTCTTACCAAATATTAGCTTTGCTGCCGTATTTTGGATTAGTTGTAACCGTTTTAAATTCCCCTAACTCAGGCCTGTATAGATTGAATTACAGGACCCAAAGATGCAAGAGGCACTCAGCAGCCATACAGGTGGTGGGAGATCCAGAGATTAGGCAGAGTGCTTGGGTACAGGGTGGAATACTTCATGGGGTTACCAGAGTACGGAGTCATTTTAACTATCACATTTATATGGCATAAGTTAGGGTTACCAGATTTTGCTCTTTAAAAAAACGAGGACACCTGGCCATGCCCTGCTCTGCCCACAGCCCCACCCCACTCTGCCCTCAGCCCCGCCTCAACACAAACCGTGTGTCTCCTTCCTTGAGCTCAGGGTCATGTCCGGATTTCCTCTGCGCATGTGTGGATGTCAACACGACATCACATGCATGCAGCACATCAATGTCCGTGCATGTGCAAAGGACATCCAGACACAACCCCGTGCTTGGGGCTTTCCAAAACCTGGACATACTGCCATGGTTTTTGAAATCCCTCTAGGCACCTGAACAGTCCTCTAAAAAGAGGAAATGTCCAGGTTTTTCTGGACATCTGGTAACCCTAATATAAGTAGATGTGAAGGATAATGAACCGGTGTTCACACATTTGTTTGATTTGTTTGTCTTGTGGTGGTGGTGGGAGGGGAGTATTTCAAGTTGCAATCACAAGTTGCCTAGGCCAGGGGTAGGCAATTCCGGTCCTCGAGAGCTGGAGCCAGGTCAGGTTTTCAGGATATCCACAATAAATATGCATGAGATAGATTTGCATCTCAAGGAGGCAGTGCATGCAAATCCATCTCATACATATTCATTGTGGATATCCTGAAAACCTGACCTGGCTCTGGCTCTTGAGGACCGGAATTGCCTACCCCTGGCTTAGGGCCAAGGTTTAATCCTATCCTGTCTGGATGATAGTTCTGCCTTGTACTTTTTAACTACCCCCTCTTTCTCTTGTCTTGTAAGCATGATCCACAGAAAGCTATTTTTAAAGACCTAAGTCTTCTCTGGGCTACTTATTCTCAGTGAGTGATTTAGGAGTTGGTTGCCCCTGGGAAATGTGTTCTCTGGTTTTCAGTGTCTTTGATTCGTCATCCAGGACCAGGGGCAAATAACGTCAAAGCAGTAGAAACTAAAAATACTTTGCTAAGTCATCTATCTACAGTGGTGCCAGTCTCCAGAAAGAAGCAAATCATTCTCTTTACTATCTGTTTCTCTTGCTGAGGTTTGAAAACTCGAAACCTTTTTGTCAATCTGTGGCGTCACCTGCTTGCAATCCAAGTGTAGGCCTTGATTTACACCTTCCTGAAAAGAGGAGCAGGGGAAGTTCTAATTTCGGATGAGCTCACTGTTTATTATTCTGGCTCACCTACCCAAAAGATGTTAGACATATATCCACATTTGTATGGTAATTTTTGTTCCTCATAGGCCTGCTCATCGGTATCATAGTAAGGTGGATGCCATGGGGGGGCGGCCCCCCTTCTCCTCTCCTTGACGCGTCCACCCCTTGCTTTCCCTGTACCTTTTTCACTTCCCCGTAGCGAGGTTGCTGCCCGCGTCAGCATCGGCGCTCGCTCTGACGTCACTCCCGGGACCCGCGCCTGGGAAGCGATGTCAAAGTGCGAACTAACACCGATGCGGGCACGCTGTTCATGCCGGGGAAGTTAAAAAGGGACGGGGGTGCGCGCGTGGCGGGGGGGGGGCGGGGAAGAGGGCGGGAGAGGAGCACCACCGCCCCGGGCGCCGGTCATCCTCGCTACGCCACTGTTTAAAGGCCTACATTTCAAGCGCTTGTTTTGAGAATTGCGCTTAGCGGCGCCTAAGTCATGCTCCGCCCATAGAAAAGCCCACTTAGGCATTAGGCATTGCTTAGTGCCATGCAATACACGCCTGTCTTTTATAGAATCGGATAGGTGCCTATTACCCAATTAAAATTTTTTTTAACCAATTATTGAAGAGTATTTTACCAATTAAGTTAGGCACCCTTTATAGAATCAGCCCCTTAGTGCTGGCATTATTAAGCTGCGCTAAGCATTTTAGTGCACGCTAATCATGCGCTAAACGCTAACCTATTCATGTTAGTCTATGGACACGTTAGCATTTAGCGCTAAAATGCTTAGCATGCATTAGTAAATCAGGGGGTTAGTTGAGTCTCTCCTGCCAACTTAAATCACTTTGAATATTGGCTGGTTTGTTTATTATTATTTCATTATCACCGTCTAATTTTGGTAGGGTGAGGATAGTTGTTACTCTAATTTAAGAAATAAGCCACTTCTGAGTTTGCAGGGGGAAAGCCGCATCGATGGAAAGGTGGTCCCATTTCTCGTAGGGCAACTTTAGGCCAGTCCTGGATTTCCCTTATCCTGCCCTGATGCATTCTAGTACGTGTTATTCTAATTTTATATGCATGAAATAGGTCTTCAAATAGCACTGCGCATCAAGATGTAACCTCAAACAGGTGTGGCCAGAACTCCCCAAACACTTTGGAAGTCTAGAACTATCAAAGAATGCATTTGCTGATGCATTTGAATCTGCTTATTCTTTGTCACGCAAAGCACTGTAATTATGTGTGTGTGTGTGGGAGGGGGGGGGGGGGTTAAGGATTGAATCATTGAGCTGCTGTTAAATCAAGCAGACTGGATCCAGATCTACCATTTTGGATATACGCTAGGCCAGTAGTCTCCAACTCAAACCCTTTGCAGGGCCACATTTAGGATTTGTAGGTACTTGGAAGGCCTCAGAAAAAAATAGTTAATGTCTTATTAAAGAAATGACGATTTTGCATGAGGTAAAACTCTTTATAGTTTATAAATCTTTCCTTTTGGCTAAGTCTTAATAATAATATTGTCATTTATAGCTAAAGAGACATTTGATCAAGAAACATTTTTATTTTACTTTTGTGATTCTGATAAACATACCGATGCCCTCAAAATAGTACCTGGCGGGCTGCGAGTTTGAGATCACTGCTATAGGCTAAGGCTCTTTACACCTGCATTGTGATGCCATAGAACTTTATGGTTATGGAAACATACTAACTTGATGGCAGATAAAGGCCAAATGACCAATCCACAGCATCCACTATCTCCTCCTCTCCCTATTGGCTAAGGCTCTTAACATTTGCATTTCCTCTTCCTATAGGCCAGTGGTCTCCAACTCCAACCCTTTGCAGGGCCACATTTAGGATTTGTAGATACTTGGAAGGCCTAAGAAAAAATAGCTAATGTCTTATTAAAGAAATGACGATTTTGCATGAGGTAAAACTCTTTATAGTTTATAAATCTTTCCTTTTGGCTAAGTCTTAATAATAATATTGTCATTTATAGTTAAAGAGACATCTGATCAAGAAACTGTTTTATTTTACTTTTGTGATGATGATAAACATACCGAGGGCCTCAAAATAGTACAAGGCGGGCCGCATGTGGCCCCCTGGGCCACAAGTTTGAGACCACTGCGCTAGGCCTTAGCATGTCTATTGCTTTTTTATTTTATACAGACACTTGTGTGGGCCTCTGCTGTTACTTTCTAGGTAACGCACACTGAATCGCACAGAGATTATATTGCCTTTAGGGCAAGATGCACTGGCAAAGTTTTAGGAGTAGTGGGACGTAAAGAATGATCATTTTTGCAAAAGCGCACCAACTGTGCCAACGATTGCCTTACTGAAGCAAGGAACGCAAAGGTTTGCTTGAAAATAACGTTAAGATGCTACTTTCCACATCCACATTTGATCAAGCCCTAATTTTCACTTTAGGCTGTTCTGCTATATCCCCTACAGCTGAAAAGCTGAATTTCCTATAAGTAATTGAATATATGCCTCCCAAAGGGGACACCAACTCTTTGTGAGCTTGTACCGTAATGGCTCCCTACAGCTCCAAGGAGCACGGCAATATTCTGTTTCCAGAGCAGAAGTCGAGATGGGAAGATACAGTAGAGAATGGGAGTGATTAGGAATTCTCCGTCCCCAGGAGGCTTCTGCAGCGGCTACGCTTTGTCACAATTAAAGTGCAATGTGCCAGCTATCCTACGCAGAGATACCCCGAGTGCAGACAAAGCCCTGTCTTACAGTTTCGACAACTCTATACGTAATGGCAGTCTTGTCACCCAAACAGCTGTGGAGAGATGTGGGATTTACCATCCACGGCAAAGACATCCTAACAATCTGTAACGCCGCTGAGAAGAAACTAGGGCTTCTTGTGCTCGCACGGGCCAGGTCACACTGGATACAAATGCACGCTTGCTCCGATAATCTGGCAACCAATATAGTGGGCATCAGCCTCAGTATGAATGAGTATGGATTTTGTTGGCTGAGTCGTCCTATACAATGCCACGGTTAGGGCTCCTTTTACAAAAGTTGCGATAAACACTAGGCCATACTTACCGCAGCTGAAAAGGGTTTACCGCGGGATGCGTTGAAGCGTCCTGCTGTAATTTAGCAATCAATGGGGTCCTTTATTTAAGGCGTGCTAACCGATTTAGTACACGCTAAATGCTAAGGCATCCATTATATTCTATGGGCGCCTTAGCATTTAGTGCGTGCTAATTTGTAGCGCACCTTAATAAAAGGACCCCATGTGCGCACCTTAATAAAATGACCCCTATGCGCACCTTAATAAAAGGACCCCATGTGCGCACCTTAATAAAAAGACCCCTATGCGCACCTTAATAAAAGGACCCCATGTATGCACCTTAATAAAATGACCCCTATGCACACCTTAATAAAAGGACCCCATGTGCGCACCTTAATAAAATGACCCCTATGCGCATCTTAATAAAAGGACCCCATGTGCGCATCTTAATAAAATGACCCCTATGCGCACCTTAATAAAAGGACCCCATGTGCGCACCTTAATAAAAAGACCCCTATGCGCACCTTAATAAAAAGACCCCATGTGCGCACCTTAATAAAAAGACCCCTATGCGCACCTTAATAAAAGGACCCCATGTGCGCACCTTAATAAAATGACCCCATGTGCGCACCTTAATAAAAAGACCCCTATGCGCACCTTAATAAAATGACCCCTATGCGCACCTTAATAAAAGGACCCCATGTGCGCACCTTAATAAAAAGACCCCTAATGCGCTTAATGAATGAATTGGGCCTAAAAATATTTCTGTTCCAAGACGCATTCATTATTTAAAGTCTGTTTTCAGGCCTCTCGCTGTACCCTTTGCCCCTTCTAGTTCCTATCCTACCCTTTTGGTTTGTCCTTCCCCCTCACAAAATTTAAATGATGTATCCTCTTACCGTTCTTCTTTATGTCTTCATCTTTACCCTTTAGTATGTCCTTTTTATTTGTCTCCCTTTTGATTTTTGATTTTTAGACTATATTACGACCTTTGAAGCATTTGTGCAAATGTTTTCATTTTATGTAAACCGCCTAGGTAGGTACTCAGGCGGTACAGTGTTCTCCCGCAAATTCCCGGTTCGCGGACCTGGTCATTCGCGGTATTCTCCGAACGCCTCTTCCTGCATGTCAAAGCAGCTCCTGATTGGTGAAGCCCGATTTTAGTACAGGAAGAGGCAGTCGGAGCATACCGCGAGTGATTTCCTTTACTCGCCGGCGCTCCAGCTGCCCTCTCCTGCCTCCCTAGGTGAAAAACCGTATTTGCTGTTTTTCAATATTCGCGGGGGTTCCTGGAACGAAACCCCTGCGAATATCGGGGGAGCACTGTATATCAAGTACAATAAACTCGAAACTTGAATGTTCATCCCTAGTGCTCCTTCAGATTTGACTTTAGCCTTTTCATTAAGATGTTAATGCTTTTTTTTTTTTTTAATATTCATGATGTTCATGCCATTAAATTCTCCAGGTGTCCGTTATTTATATCTCTATTATCCATCCTGTTTCTCATTTTCTCTTTCCTTGATCTTATTTGGGTTTTTTTTTGCCTCTCACATTCTACCTCCTTCTCCAGGCGTAGCGAGGGTAGGGGGTGCCCAAGGTGGAGGAGCACTTCTTTGCCCCCCGCCACATGTGCACACCCCTTCCACCCCCTCCAAAACTGGGACCCTTTGACATCCCCCTGACACCAAGCGCCCCTCCCCTCTCACAAAAACCTGGTGGTCTAGTGGGCTGGGGAGAGGTTTGGATCAAAATCCCCCCTTAGCTCGAGAACCCTTCCCCCTCCCCCCAACACTTTTTGTCGAAAATCAGGCAGGAGGGATGCCCACTCCCTCCTGCCTTGAGGGGTCGCCTCTTCAAAATGGCGGTCCTTCCCTTTCCTGGGTGCACTGGAAAGGGCCTAAGGTCCCGACTGGCTCAAGCACCTAAGGCTCCGCCCCTGGGGGAGGAGCTTGGTGTCTGGGTTGTCGAATGGAAGGAAAGGCACACCCGCAGCAAAAGGTCGGAGAGGAGGAAAGGTGCCAGCGCCCCCACCAAGATGGCACCCAGGGCGTACCGTCCCCTCCATTACTATGTCACTGCTTTTTCTCAAATTCTTTGTTCTAACCTTTTCCACTGAGAGATGTGCACACATATATTAAGTGCAGAGTAACAAACACATGCTGTTCCTACACACACACGAGCTCTTGGCAGTTTCTCTCAAAGTTTTTCAAAGCTGAGACGGTACCTATTAGTGTGAACTCTGACTTTGAGCTGCAGAGACCACATAGGCAGCTGGTAGCACAGCCATCCCTGAGTGAAGAAACAGCTGCATTTTTAACTGGCAGAATAAACTCACCAGTGTTGGGGGTCGTTAAACTCCCAGCAGACCATGTGTGCTAGCAGCACGACCCCTGCATACGCCTTAAGGGGAGCATCCACACATGTCTCCTTGAGGGGAGCCCATCGCACGAAGAGAACCTCTTTGAACCCTGTTCTACTCCCTGACAAATCTGGAGGTTGGCCTGGCAGCTTCCTCTCGCTGCTTTGGGCTTCCAGCTCAATTAGATTCAGCCAGGAACCTTCATTCAGAGCTCCGTGGAAACTTTGCCCAGCTCAGCCTTTGCCGAGACAGTCTTCTGGGCATGAGACATTGGCCAGAGCTGCTGGCATAATCTGGAACAAATGCACCCTAGAACCTGCCAGGAGGTGCCGCTTTTACGTTAACAGCTGGGACCAGAAGGCCTGAGGGTGGGGATGTTGCAGAGGCCTGGAGAACAGAAGCTGGCTTTAAGAATCAAATCCAGATCTCCTGCACAGTAATGTACAGCACGACAGCTGAACCAGTCCTATTTCTAAGGCTCTTAATAATATTCCTGTCCAAAGTGTTTTACAGACAGATTTCTCAAGATGATCATCGTTATTACCTAATTAGCATTTGTACTAAAAAAATAAATAAATAAGGAGAACTCATGTAGATAGATGGGGAGGGTTAAGAGTGTTACCAGTGGAGGAGAGGCCTAGAGGTTAAAGCAGTGGGGCTGTGAACCAGAGAGCACATGTCTCAAATTCTACTGACACTCCTTAAGCGCTTCGGCAAGTCACTTTGAAAGGTCAATTGGACACACAAAGTCAGAGACGTGAAGAAAGTACAAGAGGTTTATTACAGCATGCCAGACTCTAGTGCAGTGAACAGCCTGCTTACTAGAGTGTTAGAATCAGGAAATGCACGGACTTTTATGCCCTTTTCACTAAACATATGCAAACTAATACATGCAAAAACTACAACTTCTCATTTGTTACTTCTATAACTTTTCTACAATTATTATTGGTCCTAAGCCAGCACTTATGTTAGGTTCAGGGCTACAACTTATAGACCTATAGGAAACTAGCTCATTTCTCTGCTTATCTAAACCTTACAGTTCTAAATGTTACATGTACGGGAGGGTAGGGTACATCATGGCTCAAACTCTTATCTATTTAGCTTACAATGTGGTAAGGTAGGGACATACATTTTAGGCAGATGAGGTCAGTAGATTGTACACTGTTTTCAGCTATGTAGGCCAGAGCAATATTTTAAACAACAGTTAACCATTTCATGACCCTACAACTTGACCCTCCATTGCCCGAGGAGTAGGGCTGCCAGATTTTCCAGCTGGACGCTAGACTCGCAGTGATGTCACCGGGTCGCATCGGCGCATGCGCAGATGCCCTCCAGATGCGGCCCCAGTCTCAACGCTTTTCAATACCCGGACAAAGTGCCGGGTTTTGAAAAGCCATCCCGACACCTGCACAGTCCTCTAAAAAGAGGACATATCCGGGTAAATCCAGACGTCTGTTAACCCTAAACTTGCCCAAGAACAGAAATTGTAGTTGGGGAATTTGAACCAGGATTCCTTGGTTCTCAGTCTTCTGTTTTAACTATTTGGGGGGGTGGGAGGGGGGAGGATGGGACTTGTATACTGCCTTTTGGTGGTTTACATATATGCAAGTACTTATTTTGTACCTGGGGTAATGGAGGATTAATCCCCCCCATTGCCCCAGGTACTTTAAATGTTCCCTCTTTAAAAGTTATCGGAACCCGCCGTGCTTCAATTTTCTCTGTTACTGCACCTATGTTATGGAACTCTCTCCCTTTGTACTTAAGATTAGAACAAGATTTGCAAATATTTAAAAAGAACTTAAAGTGTCTTCTTTTTAAAGAAGCCTTTGACTGACAGTTTACTTTTACAATAATATCAGTTAATTTCTTTTCCCTTAAATATTGACCATAAACACTCATTCTCATGACCTTTCTTGGTCTCTTATTTTTCCCCTTATTTCCCTAATTTGTTTCCCTTTTATGTACCTTTTAAACAAATATTGTATTTCTCCCCCGCTTTCCCATTGTTTCCAGTATTCTTCTTGTCTAAAGGATGTAACCCTTGTTCGTTTAGTAGAATATTATGTATAAGTGAGTCCATTTTAAATTCTGTTTTATTTTATGTAAAACGCTTTGAAATTGGAAAAGCGTTTAATCAAACAGTTTAATAAACTTGAAACTTGAAACTACATTAGATAGATTGTGTGCCCGCTGTGATAAGGAAAAATGCTTGAGTACCTGAATAAATTAATGTAAACCGTTTTGAGCTCCTCTTGGAGAACAGTATAGAAACTTGAATGAATGAATAAATAAATAAAATTAAGTGACTTGCCCAGGATCACAAGGAGAACATAAGAACTGCCATCTCCGGATCAGACCTACTACTACTGCTATTAATTATTTCTATAGCGCTACCAGTCACAAAGTGTACGAAAACAGTCCCTGCTCAAAAGAACTTATTGGGAGTGGAATGCCTTAATCACTTGGCCAGTTCAAGGATGCAATAGACTGTACCAGTTCCTTCCTTGTACGAAGGATAGTACCACATTAATACAATGGAGCTGTGGACCTTATGTAGACGACATTAACCTTATACTTTAGAACTGCGGAGGAACTATTTGAGGTTTACTATTTATTAAATCATTGACGCTGCATCCTTAATCTCCTTCCGGCCCCTGGAAGGCTCATCTTACAGATGTTCAGGCATTAACTTGCGGCGTTCCAGTTGGCAGGTGGCAGTGGACAAGATTTTTCCGAGTTCTAGGCAAAGAAGGATGTTTGGTTTCCTGCTTTCCAATTTGACCGGACTGCCCCCGCACCCAAACCTTCAGTGCTGCCGGATATTAGCGCTAACCCGGGCTCACAGGTCACCGGGAGTTCCAAGGAGAGGTCGCCAAGTTCATGATTCTAGTGCAGGTTGCTTGGAACCACAAGAAGATCAGACGCCGGTGCTTCAGTAACAGATGAGGGTATCCATCGCCGCCCAGTCTGTGCAGGAGTGCATGAAACGTCAAACATGTTAATTGTTTTAGGACAACTGAGGAGGGCAGTTCGATTACACATCGGGAAAACTAGTCAACTAAAACTCCATAAATTCTGAGCTTTCTGGTTGTATTTTGTTGGGAGTGTCCAATGCGAGGGAAGTTGAGCAGGGCAGCCCAGGTGGCCCAAGACTTCCCCTGCAGGAGTAAGACGAAGAGAAAGAAAGCGAGAGAATTCTTATAGACATGTGAGCTGGGGGGGTCTTGTATTTCAAACAAGATTTGTAATCAAGAGAGTGTACTCGCTCTTAACCTCATTTCTGAACTAAATTCTTCTAAATGTTTTACACGGGAAGTAAAGAGGTTAAATCTTTCCAATTTTATATGTTTTAAAGAATAAATAAATAAAACAAAACTATATATAGTACCTTAAGATTTCTTTGGGGGGGGGGAACTGGAGATAGGAGAAGAACCAGAGAGGCTTCAATTTTTTTTAATTGTACAGGAGCTGGGGGGCGGTGGTTCTGGTGAGGTAAGGCAGGGGTTGAGGGCTCGGTCTATCTGGGGCTTATGGGCAGTGTTCCCGCTAAGCTGCGCTGGCGTGCGCTGGCGCACAAAATATTACATCGCAGCGCACAAGTTTCACGTCACAGCGCACACTCGAGCGGAGGTGAGAGGAAGCGGCGGCGGTCTGCCCTGATCGCCTAAGATGCAGCAGCGGCGGCTCCTTTCATGATCCCCGTAAATTACGGGGATGCCGCCGCTGCTGCATCTTAGGCGATCAGGGCAGACCGCCGCCGCTTCCTCTCACCTCCGCTCGAGTGTGCGCTGTGACGTGAAACTTGTGCGCTGCGATGTAATATTTTGTGCGCCAGCGCACGCCAGCGCAGCTTAGCGGGAACACTGCTTATGGGGAAACATAATGGAAACAGATTGAATTTGACCCATTTTTGTTTCATTTTTAAAATGAAATGAAAGTGAAAGTTTAAATTTTATGTTTCCTGTCAAATATCCTGTCCCCCTATCAACATGGATGCCTATAAATTCCCCCCAGTAATTGCTGAATCGACGCCCTTCTTGACTGAGTTTTTCCATCCATTCATAAACCAACATGACTTAGGGCTCCTTTTACGAAGGTGCGTTAGGGCCTTAACGTGCGGAATGGCACGTGCTAAATTGCCGTGCGCACGAGCCACTACCGCCTCCTTATAAGCAGGCGGTAGATTTTCGGCTAGCGCGCACTAATCTGGTCCGTGCGCTAAAAACGCGAGCGCAAGTTACTCAGTCCATTTTTCAAACATTTAGTATTATGAATATACTCAAAATATAGGAAACCAGCACTTATCTTTTAGAAACTCTTTGTCCACTGGTATCGGTAAGAGCCACCAGCAGTTGTAAAATCCTATTCTCCCGGTTCATAGTCAAAAGCGCGCGGCGACAAAGGCACGCCGAGACAACTGAGTGCAAGGCAGAAGCCTGCGCCGAAGAAAAACAGTGTTTTAAAGGGCTCCGACGGGGGTGTAGGTGGGGAACCCCCTCCCCCCACTTTACTGAATACCGATCGCGCCGGCTTTGTGGGGGGGTTTGGGGGGGTTGTAACCCCCCTCATTATACTGGAAACTTAACTTTTTCCCTGTTTTTTAGAGAAAAAGTGAAGTTTTCAGTATAATGGGGGGGGGTTACAACCCCCCAAACCCCCCACAACGCCGGCGCGATCTGTATTCAGTTTATCGATTGGTTGCTGCATGTGGATGGGCGGAGCTTTGGGGCCTTTTTAAAGCCGGGGTGAAGAGTTTCTCTGCGCCAGTTTCGATCGATGAAGTGGTGAGGATGTTTGAGGAGTATGGTGGGTCTGGAATATCTGGACGTGAAGCAATGATATGAACACCCCTGACGCAGCGATTTGATGCGAAACGGAGGGTGTAAGGACTGCCTGGCCTGGATTTGGAGGCCATTAGCAGCTAAGCTAAGGACATGGCGGTACTCGAGGGAGTGCAGAGGAGGGCGACTAAGCTGATAAAAGGTATGGAAAATTTTCCATACGCTGACAGGTTAAAAATGCTGGGGCTGTTCTCCCTGGAGAAGAGGAGACTTAGAGGGGACATGATAGAAACCTTCAAAATCCTAAAGGGCATAGAGAAAGTGAATAAGGACAGATTCTTCAAACTGTGGGGAGCCACAAGCACTAGGGGTCACTCGGAGAAATTGAAAGGGGACAGGTTTAGAACAAATGCTAGAAAATTCTTTTTTACGCAGAGGGTGGTGGACACATGGAACGCGCTTCCGGAGGAAGTGATAGGCCAGAACTCTGTACAGGGGTTCAAGAAGGGTTTGGATAGGTTCCTGGAGGATAAAGGGATAGAGGGGTACAGATAGAACTTGAGGTAGGTTATAAAAGTGGTCAGAAACCACTTCACTGGTCGCAGACCTGATGGGCCGCCGTGGGAGCGGACCGCTGGGCAAGATGGACCTCGGTCTGACCCAGTGGAGGCAACTTCTTATGTTCTTATGTTCTTAAGTTGCTGTGGATGTTATGAGCTGGACTATGCTGCCTTTTGTTACATTCGCCCACTGACTTTCATCTGTATTAGGTGTGCCGTTTGATACCACCTGGCAGGCTACTTCAGTTGCCCTGTTTTCTTGGACTATTTTTCAGCATTTACACATCTAATCTAATCTAATCCTTAGGTTTGTACACCGCATCATCTCCACGTTCGTAGAGCTCAATGCGGTTTACAGTAGGAGAAATAGGAAGGAACTACAACAGAGGGTTAGGGGTAGAAGTGTGAAGAAAATTTAGAGGACTTGGGATGCCAAGATATAAGAGTTTCCTTGATTCCTAAGTTGGAGGGAGACTTACATTTTTTGAGAAAAGCCAGGTTTTCAGATGTTTGCGGAAAACATAAACAGCTTTTGTAGGAGTGGAGTTTTTTTTGGCCAGATGAAGCTGAACTGAGGCCTTTTTCTCCACTTCTTTTCTTTTTCCTTTTTCCCTTTCTCTTTGGGGAGTGTGAATGTTGTAAGTAAGGCCTTGTAGTGTTGCTGGGTGTGTGTATCGTTTGTCCGTGTGGGGCTTGTTTTGAGTGAATAAGGGGTTAGGGTTAGGCATCTTTGTAAATGAGGGGGTAAAATCATTATAGTTTTGTTCTTCATGACTGGTTCAGTTTCCATATCGGTACTGATTGTTTATGCATTTTTCCAGCGTCCTTAGTTCTTTTCTGGTGTTCTCTGGAGGTCTTATATTGCTTTTATAGCCATTGGTTTTCATTGTTTACATTGCAGTACTGCCCCGTCGGAGCCCCTTAAAACACTGTTTTTCTTCGGCGCGGGCTTCCGCCTTGCGCTTAGTTGTCTCGGCGCGCCTTTGAAGGCACGCGCTTTTGACCTGTCACCATTCTCCCAGTGCTGTTATAGCTGTAACGCACGGGGGAAGTATACTAAGCACAGAATTCTGTGCGTTACAGCTATAACAGCACTGGGAGGATATATAACTGCTGTGATTCTTACCGATACCAGTGGACAAAGTTTCTAAAAGATAAGTGCTGGTTTCCTATATTTTGAGTATATTCATAATACTAAATGTTTGAAAAATGGACTGAGTAACTTGAATTAGAGAAACGGAGTTTTTGTAGACCAAGGATGTTGTTTATCTATGATAGCTGTTAAGCAATCATAGAGTTTTCCCAAGTGATAATAATCCTTGGAAGAAACTGAGGTCTTTTCTCCGTTTTTGATAGGAAGCCTTATCTAATAAGTCCCGGGTTCTGGTCACTCTTAGAAATAAATTACACCACCAAAATGATATTCATAAGATATTCAGCTTATATTTATTTATTTTTGTTATAGAAACATAGTAACGTGATGGTAGATAAAAGCCATCCAGTCGGCCCATCTGCAGTAACCATTATCTCTCTCCTTATTGGCTATGGCTCTTAATATTTGCATCTCCTCTTCCTATAGTCTAAGGCTCTTTACACCTGCATTGTGATGTCATAGAGCTGCCCATCCACAGTAACCATTATCTCTTTCTCTCTCCGAGAGATCCCACGTGCCTATCCCAGGCCCTCTTGAATTCAGACACAGTCTCTGTTTATATATTATTACATGTACTTAGACTTTTTATTCTTTTATTTTTCATGTGTCTTTCATTTTTTTTTTATAGCTCTCTTTTTTGGCACTTCCATTTGTCCCACATGTCTTTTCATTTGGTCTATGTCTATGATTGTACCCTCCATCGTTCTAATATGTTATTTTGTCGTTATGATCTCAATTTGTTTTTATGATATTAATGTGTTTTTCTTATATGTTACCATTTAGTGTCCCCTGATGAAGGCGTTGTTTCAAACCCTAAAACAGGGATCCTTGTTGGGACTTCAAAACATTTGTTCATTTTAATCAAAACTTATTGTGGTTGATTTAGACATCCACCTTCTCTTCTTTTAATGTGTCCTAGTGTACACCATCCTACACTGTGCTATGATTATCTACCCCTTTGGGATTTTAATAAGGACATTTTTATACTTTGGAATGTTATTTTTCCTTTGTCATCCAGATACCATTTTTATCCACTTTTTTTTTTTTTTGCTGATTGCTCCCATGATGACATAGCAAAAATAAAACCCAAATAAAATTAATGTCTCGGAAACAACATGAGGAATGACACGATATGAAAGTTTCTGGCTGCAAACCCCTACTTCCGAATATCTAAGAATGGAATGTCTTGAGAACTCACAGTGGTCCCAGAGGAAATGGCAATAGGTGAAGATACTTTAGGCGTAACCGCCAGTGCTGTTACACTCGTGGAGGTTGGCCTAGCCAGAGCCTCAACACAGGATACTGAACCAGCACTTAGAAAGTCAGAAGAAATCAACGAGAGCCCTGGTGGGGAGAAGAGGCTTTTGGTGGAGCTTAAAGAAGTCCCATTTTGAGTAGAACCTGTTTGCTTGCCAAATCTAAGGGCAGCACCCACCACTGCGTACTTACCCATGGGACCTTTGAAATCAGATATGGATGTAGCCATCTGTATAGATCTTGGTTTTCTCTTACCCATTTTCCTATGGGTTCAGATATCTTCCTCCACTTCCCCAAAAGCGTTCTCATTGCTCTCTCAATGTTCTGAAAAGGCTCCAAAGGGGCAATTCCCTTTGGGCGCCCCCGTGTGGCCACACTTTGCAAGGCGACCATTGTTTCATGGGTCTTCTCCGGTCAACATGGGCTACTCTCCTACTGGTTGCTCCGCTGACTTTCAGAGGCAGTTATTAATATCAGAGTCTAACACAGCAGCAAGTTCAAGCACATCTTTTCACTGGGGACGCTATAGAATCCCTTTCTTCCTGGGATCTATTGTGTGTGGGGGGGGTCATGCATACTGCATGCTATCTTTATGTATGTTATTATACTATAATTTATGTAAATTACATTGCATTGTTTGCAGATAAGGTATTACAAATATATAAATTATTTTTAACTCAAATATACAGGCCTCATAGTCTATTTAATAAAGTGGCTAGTTGCATTCATTCTTTATTAGGACAGTCTGATTCAGTGCCGATTGTATCCAACTGCAGCAAATAAAGTCAGGGCGAAAGGCCGTCAAACTGATAATCAAATTAATGTTTCATGATGGCTTGGGAGCCTAACAGATAGAAGCACATAGCAGTCACAGAGAATGAAAAGAAGAGATGAAGGAGAGGACAAGAAAGATATCAGAATAAATTAGAGACCGTGTTGTGAGACAGGCTCATCCCCCAAGGCCTACTGTCCCTTCTGGAATGGTTGCTAAGAAGACCGAGGTAGGAGGGAGTGTAGCTAGGACCTAATTCGGTTAGGTGCCAGCTCAACTCTCCTGCATGTTGTGGACATGGTATAGAATGAAGTCAAAGATGGTATTTTGAATTTAGGGGTTAAGAAGGTAGGGAAAAAAAACTATGCTCCCCTGACTTGGCTATCTTATAGATCAGTGTTCTTCAACCACCGGTCCACGGACCAGTGCCGGTCCACAGAAATTTCCTGCCGGTCCACAGGGCCAGCATGTGCATCAGGCCCAAAACAGTGTTGTTCAACCGCCGGTCCACGGTGCGATCGATGCGGCGTTATCTTCGAGCCAGCTCCCTCTTCCTAACTGATTCATTGCACAAAGCCACGGGCAGTGGCTCCTAAGGGCATCCTGCGCCTGAACCGGAAGCCTTCTCTCTGACGTTGCAACATCAGAGGGAAGGCTTCCAGATGAGGCACAGGACGTGCAAGGTGCAATTAGTACTATTATGGGGGCGGGGTCTGGGGTGGAGATTGGGTAGAGATGGGCGGGGTCTGGCCCATGACTTAGCCCAGTGTTCTTCAACTGCCGATCCACAGAATAATTCTTTTATTTCTGCCGGTCCATAGGTGTAAAAAGGTTGAAAAACACTGTTATAGATGATCTAGAAGGAGTTAGGTCCTAAGAGTAGGAGGAGGAGTGCTCCCTCACCGGAATTAGGAGTGGGGCTGATTATTCTAGAGATAGACTGACTGCCTTATATAAGGGGTTGCTTATAGGGTGGGGCTGCCTCCAGGAGGGGAGGGGGAAATAAATTTCCTGCACAGGGATTTTTTTTTTTTTTCAGGAGAATAGGGGCCCATCAGCTCCTTATTTTTGTGGTTAGGAGAGGGAGTGAAATGGAATCTGCCATCAGGGTCTACTCTACGGGTTAGGGTTAGGGTAGGGTTATCAGATTTTCCGTTTGGAAAATCCAGACCCCTAGACTCACCCCCCAGGCTCACCCAGTTTCACCCATCCCTGCCCTGTTATGTCCCAGTCCCGCCCCCCAATCCCACCCTAGCCCAGCCCCCCCCCCCCCTGCTAACTGCTCTTATCGGGCAGGAGCGCATGCACGGATGTGACACAATGATGTTACACGCCATGCGCGCTTGTGTATGATGTCATCCCGTGGCATCCACACATACGTGGATGCGCTCCTGCCCGACAGTGATCCAAGCGTTTTAAAACCTGGACATAGTGCCAGGTTTTGAAAAGACATCTGGATCCTGAAATCCAGACATCTGGTAACCCTAGGTTAGGTTCTATGTCTGCCATCAGAGTTTACCTATGTCCATCTTACTATACTCTTTGAGAGAAACTCCCTAAACCCTATATGTCCTGTTTGTCTGTCTAAATTAGCTTGTAAGCTCTTCTGAGCAGGAACCATGTGTACATGTGTAAAATGCACATGTACAGCGCTGCATACGTCTTTCAGCACTTTAGAAATGATAGATAGAAATAGTAGTAGTAGTAATAGGGTTTATTGTTACTAATATGGTTAACACTAATTAATGTTACTTCACACAATTTGCACTAATGCCAATCACTTATTCATGAGCTGCTTAGCATACATTTGCATGCTGATCAGCTCATTTGCAGTAGGCCACGTTAGGTCTGCGTTCACAGTAATACAGTCTGACATGTTAATTCGCTCAGGTCTGCTAAAGCAAACGCAGACTCTTAAATGCATGACGCTTAACGTAATTCAGTAAGTGGACCCCTACGCCTTCCAAGCCGCCAAACTAAACCCTTGGCTAGCCCAAATGATCCTCAAGGCCTACAACTACCTTGACTTTAGAAAACTACTCAAAACTCACCTATTTCGAGATCAAGACCCTTAATGCCACTTTTATATCCCCCCCCCCGTCTGATCTACTCCCCTCCCCCGTCCCCCTCCTCTCCCCCCCCCACTTCTCTCCTTGCTCCTTCTCTCCTCACAACTCTACGATCAATTTGATATATAACCACTTGTAATCTCTGTCTAACTAATGTGAACTGCCTAGAACTTTTCGGGGTATGGCGGTATACAAAAATAAAGTTATTATTATTATTATTATGCATTTGTTCAGGATGCTCTTAAAAAATATGTTTGCAACAAACAAGAACTGATTTCTCAAACCAAATATATCAAATCTGTTTAGAAGAGATACTAGTTTATGTTCTGAGGCTTGAAAAGGCTTTTCTCTGATTTTTGGATTTTTTTTATTTTTTTTTAAATTTTCCAGTAAGAAATGACAGCTGATAGAGAAACAGACAAGTGTACAGATGAGATGGTGGACAGATAGAAGCTTAATTCATTTTTTTTTTTTTTTAAACAGAATAAGGACTGACACTTGCTAGACAGAATTTTTTTTCCATTTCCAAGTTATATATCACATCATATTTTCACCGAGTCCTCAATCATACATAAAACAACCTGGAACCTGACTTTTCTTCCCTCGTTCTCCCTGAATATAAGAGAAAAACGCCCGAAAAATAACACAGAAATGAAACAGCACAGAAATGGGCAGCGACCACACCAGATCTGATGTAATCGGGGGAAAGTATTGAATGTTCATCAGCTTTAACAACCATTGTCTTCAAAACGGAGGCAATTAGTTTTTGCCAGTGTCCTTTTGATTTTTTTATACTCTTTCCCATCTCTCGCCAGAGAGTTTGCCCACAACTGAAAAATGAAATGTCGGGAGTGTGGACTTACCTCTAGTTCTTTGGAGCTCTCCGCATCAAACTTATCAGTTATGCGGTATAGAAATGACTTGCTCTGTTCCTGAAATCCACTTTCCATACATTAACAACTGCTACAAAACTCCTTTAGAAACTTGCTACAAAAATCCTTTTTGACTTAGGGTTTTGCTGGGAGGGGGGTTATTTATTTATTTTAAAATATTTTTATTCCACAGTTCATGGTGGATCGCAACTGTAAACATACATAATCAAAATTCAAAAAACAGCTTTACAGTAAAAGAATATAAAACATGATCACATTGCCCTGGATCGTTAGCGTGGAATAACATAGCGGTTTACAAAAGATTATATACATTTTAAACATAATCGTATATTTGAATGAGTCAGCTAGTCAGGTATTTGGAGAAAAGATAGGTTTTTAGCTGTTTTCTAAAATGTCTGTAAGAAATAGCTGTGATCAAAATTCTTTTTCACGAGAAGCTGCCTGAGATGCTAAAGAGTGATTTAGGAATTTCTTGCTTTTACAACCTTTTACAGAAGGAAAATTGAGCATAGCAGTTGCTACTGTTTGGGTTTTTGCCAGGTACTTGTATGAAGATAATAATAATAATAACTTTATTTTTGTATACCGCCATACCCATAGAGTTCTAGGCGGTTCACATCAATTAATCAGAGTTACAAGCGGTTCAATACCAACTGATCAAAGTTGCAGGCAACGAAGTAGTTGAGGTTGGAAGGAATAGGAAAGAGTAGTTCAAGGGGGGAGGTTGAGGTAGTGGGCTAGATGGACCACTGGTCTGACCCAGTAAGGCTATTATTATGTTCTTATGTGAGCCAAGTTTAGGACAATCAAGCCATTGTGACATCACTGATGAGTTTGGCTCTTAGGCATTGGTGGAATGAGGCATTTTGACATCACAATCTCAGCTCTGGAATGTTGCTACTGTTTGGTGTTTTGCCAGGTACTTGTGACCTAGGTTGGTCACTGCTGGAAACAGGATACTGGGCTTGATGGACCTTCGGTCTGTCCTAATACAGCAATTCGTATGTGAGCCAAGTATAGGATAATCAATCCATTGTGACATCACTGATGAGGTTGGCTCCTAGGCATTGGTGAAATGAGGCATTATGACATCACAGTATCAGCTCTGGAATGTTGCTACTATTTGTGCTTTTTCCAGGTATTTGTGACTTGGATTGGCCTCCATGAAAACTGGATACTGGGTTAGATGGACCATTAACATAAGAACATAAGAACATAAGAACTGCCTTCTCCGGATCAGACCTTCGGTCCATCAAGTCCGGCGATCCGCACACGCGGAGGCCCTGCCAGGTGTACACCTGGCTTAATTTATAGTCCACCATATCCTTATATGCCTCTCTTAAGGAGATATGCATCTAGTTTGCTCTTGAAGCCTAGGACGGTCGATTCCGTCATAATCTCCTCTGGGAGGGCATTCCAGGTGTCAACCACTCTCTGAGTGAAGCAGAACTTCCTGACATTAGTCCTGAACCTGTCCCCCCTTAGCTTCATTACATGTCCTCTAGTCCGTGTCAAATTGGACAATGTAAATAATCTTCTCTGCTCTATTTTGGTCTGACCCCAGTAAGGCTATTCATATGCTCTTATGATCAAAATTCACATTGCAATAATACTATAAAGTAAAAAATGAGACAAGAAGTAAAAATAGTGGGATAAACAACATTCTACATCCAGATGACCTTTATTGGCAAAAATCTTGATTGCAGTAATCAATAAAAACAGCTCCTGATTGGTGAGGCCCGACTTAGTGCAGGAAGAGGCGGTCGGAGCATACAGCGAGTGATTTCCTGCACTCACCGGTGCTCCGGCTGCTCTCTCCTGCCTCTCCCGCTGCCCTCTCCAGTCTCCCCCACGAAAAACCGTATTTGCGGTTTTTTCAAGATTCGCGGGGGTTCCTGTAACGGAACCCCCGCGAATATCGGGGAAAGGAGAATGGTAAAACCAGAGGACATAATGTGAGGTTGAGAGGTGGTAGATTCAGGGGCAATGTTAGGAAATTCTACTTTACGGAGAGGGTGGTGGATGCCTGGAATGCGCTCCTGAGAGAGGTGGTGGAGAGTAAAACTGTGACTGAGTTCAAAGAAGCGTGGGATGAACACAAAGGATCTAGAATCAGAAAATAAGATTAAATATTGAACTAAGGCCAGTACTGGGCAGACTTGCACGGTTTGTGTCTGTATATGGCCGTTTGGTGGAGGATGGGCTGGGGAGGGCTTCAATGGTTGGGAGGGTGTAGATGGGCTGGAGTAAGTCTTAACAGAGATTTCGGCAGTTGGAACCCAAGCACAGTACAGGGTAAAGCTTTGGATTTTTGCCCAGAAATAGCTAAGAAGAAAAAAATTAAAAAATTTAAATTGAATCAGGTTGGGCAGACTGGATGGACCATTCGGGTCTTTATCTGCCGTCATCTACTATGTTACTATGTCATGCAGGTGCAAGGCCGGAGGGTTAGGACATTGATGGGAAGATAGGACTTCGATGAGAAACCTAGGGGGCAAGGGGGCCCCTTCTGGTGATTAAGGCAGGTCATGACCTGTTGGGCCGCCGCGGGGGCGGATTGCTGGGCGGGATGGACCTCTAGTCTGACCCGGCAGAGGCACTGCTTATGTTCTTATGTTCTTATGTTACTATGAGTACTGTATACCGCTTACAACTATGCGGTTTCCATATCACATACATAACATCTTGTTTCCCTATGATTATCACATATAACATAGACATGTCTAAACAACATCATTGATCGTCCCTGTTATAAACAGGGATAGAGCGCAAATTCAATCAATTCAGAGATACAAGCAAACTTTAAATCATACATTGCTGTCACTAAATTGTTTGAGGTACCCTAATAACTAAATGCATGCTAACAAATGCACATTCCTGGTATATATTCCCAGTCAGAAGATTTCCATTACAGGACAGTAGAAATAGATTTTTTTTTTTTTTAACTTAAATCCAAATTTTATTGTAGAGAACAAGAAGTCATGTGCTAAATTTATTTGTATTTGGTTATGGTCAAAGTTTTTAATACATTTTGCAAATATGAACTAGTCTAGAACACGTACCAAATAAGATCTAATTTAAAATGACATCTGAACCAAATGTTTATACTGTTGTCCCTGCATATTTGATTGTTTGTTGTAGTGACAGAGATGTTGGCAGTCAGACTGAATTAAAGTAACAAAAACATTCAAAGGGAAAACAAACAAACAAACAAAAAAAAAAACCCTCTGAAAGCAAACAAGGATGGAAACAGGGTCATAAAATTAAACCGGCCTGATGCAAGAATGTGATGCAAGTGAACTCCCAGAGTGTCGGAGAAAGACTGAGGGGGGGGGGAGGAGGGAGCAAGAGAAAAAAGCAAAACAGAGAGAGAGAGAGAAAACGAGAAGATGCACAAGGTAGGGAAGGGGAGAAAGTGAGAGAGTGAGTCTGACGCAAAGGGGAGCAATTCAGAAAGAGAGGAGCGAGAGGTTTAAAAGGCAAAGAAAACCAGACGAGTCAGGAGAGAAAGAGGAGTACTAAGGTCGAATGGCCAACATTTATTGATCGTTCCCTCTTTAAAAGTTATTAATACACGGCGTCAATCTATCTTCTCAGTTACAGCTCCTCAAGCTTGGAATGCCCTTCTAATTTATTTAAGAGAAGAAAGGGTTTTGGAAAAATTTAAAAGCAAACTTAAGGGTTTTCTTTTTAAAGATGCATTCATGGATTAAATGAATTGCCTATGCCTTTAATTCTTCTATAATATTATAATGAGTTGTGTTTCCCTTCTCCCAATGTGTAGTTTTTCCTTAATTGTTTCTTTCTTTCTAAATTGTATTTCTTCCCTAACTTTCCTTATGTTTGACCTTGTATGTATTTATTGAATTTTAATATGTTTAGTAGTATGAGTTTTTGTTAGTTATGTCTGTTTCCCTCAACTCTGTAACCTTTAATTGTACATCGCTTAGAATTTTGAATAGGCGATAAATCAAATTTTATAAGAAACTTGGAGGAAGGATTTCGCAAGAAAGGAAGGGAAGCATAAGAAAGATGAGATGAAAAAAAAAAAAAAGTTGAGACTGACAGCTGAAAGCAAATTGGAAAAATAGCACGGTCACACTTTGCACTTTTTCCATCTGTTGGTCAACTTTAGTCTTTAATTTGCATGCATAGGGTTACTTGGCACCACAGTCACTTCCATGCCATTTATTATTATTTCTTTTTTCTTTTATATTTCTTTTATCTTAATCCCTTTTAGGACCCCGTGTAGGGTCTGGTTGGACAATCACATGTGCACTACATATTTAGACTTATAATTGTATTTTACTGTGAAGAGCGAATAATAAATCATCATTCAGAACATCCACGTTTTTTTTGGTTTTATCGTTGAATTGTTCTCACTGTGGAATATCGGGTCTTCTTTCTGTTTTTCTTGTGTTGCACTTGACTGATCCTCTAAAACATTTTATATGGGCTCCTCGAGCAGGGAGAATGAACTCTTGGATGTGTTCTCTGATTGCCCACTCCCAATTTATTTATTTAGATTTTTATCCCGTCCTCCCAGTAGCTTAGAACGGTTTACAAGCAAACATTCACAATGGAGTGAATTGGGCATACAAGATTATACAGTAGATTTAAATACTTGAACATACGAGACTGTGCAGCAGTGTAAATATAGGGAATATACAGCAAATTAAGAACAGTAGTTTAGATATAAGCAGTTTAGTTTAGATACAAGTTATTTGAGTATAGGCTGAGAGTGGACTATACAGAAATTTTTGGCAGAAGATTAGAATGGAGAAAGAAGGGTAGAGGTGGGGTTTAAGGGGGTTTGGTTGTAGACTGAGGGTGACCTTTAGTTGAGGAGGGTCTTTACCATTTTCCGGAATGTCATTAGTGAGTTCTGTAGTCTGAGTTAAGGGGGGAGTTGGTTCCAGAGTTGGGGAAAATCACTGAAAACTTACCTGTTTTGGTAAATTTATGCAATGACTTCACTTTCCTTCACTCTATATTGTATCATGTTGTATTTTATTGTATTGTATAGCACTGAATCATAAGAACATAACAAAAGAACATAAGCAATGCCTCTTCTGGGTCAGATCAGAGGTCCATCAGGCCCAGCAGTCCGCTCACGCAGTGGCCAATCAGGTCCAGGACTGTATAGTAATCCTCTATCTATACCCTTCTATCCCCTTTTCCTTCAGGAAATAATCTAATCCCTTCTTGAAACCCAATACTGTACTCTGTCCTATCACACCCTCTGGAAGCGCATTCCAGGTGTCCACCACTCTTTGGGTGAAGAAGAACTTCCTATCATTGGTTCTAAATCTGTCCCCTCTTAATTTTTCGAATGCCATCTCGTTCTTGTAGTTTTTGAAAGTTTGAAGAATCTGTTCCTCTCCACTTTCTCTATGCCCTTCATGATCTTGTAAGTCTCTATCATGTCCCCTCTAAGTCTCCGCTTCGCCAAGGAAAAGAGCCCCAGTTTCTCCAATCTTTCAGCATATGAAAGGTTTTCCATACCTTTTATCAATCCTACCGATTCCTACTGTATCTTGCATCTTCACTGATATGCCTCAGTTCTTTTGCTGTGAACCGCCCAGATCTTCTGGTTGGGCGGTATATAAGAAATAAAATTATTATTATTATTACTCAAACAACAGTTTTACTCAGCTTCTAGAAGAAAATATTTACATGTGCAGATTCCTGGAATATGGTTGACACGACTATTGCGTTTTTTTGTCTTGTTTTCATAACGCCGTTCTTACCTTTCAACTGTTGTACACTGCTCTGCTTCATAGGCATTGACATGGCAAATGAGGTTCAATGTGGATAAGTGCAAATTGATGCATGTCGGGAACAAAAATCTCATGCACGAATACAGGATGTCCGGGGCGGTACTTGGAGAGACTTCCCAGGAAAGGGACTTGGGAGTTCTGATCCATGAAGCCATCTGCACAATGGCTACGGCGGCAAAAAGGACGAACAGAATGCTAGGAATGATCAAGAAGGGGATCACAAACAGATCTGAGAAGGTTATCATGCCGCTGTACCGGGCCATGGTGCGCCCTCACCTGGAGTACTGCGTCCAGCACTGGTCACCATACATGAAGGACATGGTACTACTCGAAAGAGTCCAGAGAAGGGCGATTAAAATGGTTAAGGGGCTGGAGGAGTTGCTGTACAGCGAGAGATTAGAGAAACTGGGCCTCTTCTCCCTTGAATAGAGGAGACTGCGAGGGGACATGATTGAAACATTCAAGATAATGAAGGGAATAGACTTAGCAGATAAAGACAGGTTGTTCACCCTCTTCAAGGTAGGGATATCATGAGGGCACTCTCTAAAGTTAAAAGGGGATAGATTCTGTACAAACGTAAGGAAGTTCTTTTTCACCCAGAGAGTGGTGGAAAACTGGAACGCTCTTCCGGAGTCTGTTGTAGGGGAAAACACCCTCCAGGGTTTCAAGACAAAGTTGGACAAGTTCATGCTAAACTGGTGAGACTGGACTCATTTGGAGCACTGGTCTTGACCTTGGGGCCGCCGCGTGAGCGGACTGCTTGGCAGGATGGACCATTGACCTGACCCAGCAGCGGCAATTCTTATGTTCTTATGGAGGCACACCTAGCCAATGAGAACATCAGGATTGCCACCATGAATATTCATGACAGAAACTTTGATATAGTAGAGATCCATTGTGGAGGAACTTCAATCAAATGGTGCTCAGAGGTAGGTACTGGGATGATTTGCACTAAAGTAGTATTCTGTAATGAGTGCTCTGCGCAAACCAACCCTCACAGAATACTATCTTATTGCGCATTTCCCCAAAATTTTATAAAGTCTGCCTAAAGTTAGGTCCTACATCAGTGAGCCTAGCTTAATTGATTAATAGGCTTTAATCAGAGCCAATAATTGGCATTTCACACCTCATAATTGGCGCCAATTGACCTCAATTGAAAGTTAGACGTCTGTCTCAAAAAGTGCAATTCTATAAAAAGTATGCTCCTAGTGTAAAGTGCGAAGTTAAAAGTGGGCATGATTAGGGGCAGATTGTGGGCATTTTTTCAAGTTAGGTGCCCCTTACCTGCCCTCGTATCTTCCCTCCCCTGATCCTTCCACGATCCCCCCTGCCGTGCGTGTGCTCCCTTTTCCTTCCCCTCCCCCATAAATCTAGTTGTTCACCACCACGAGCAACAAGAACTTTGCCGTGCTCCTAGCGACCCCCTTGGCTCCCCCTCTGATGTCACTTCCTATGCGCAGGACCCGGAAGTGACATCAGCAGGAGAGATGATGCGGTTGCGAGGAGCACATTGAAGTTGTTGCTCGTGGCAGTGAACAACTAGAGGTGGGGGAAAGTGAAAGGGGCGCACACGCGTGGTAAGGGGAGGAATGGGTAGAAGTGGGGGACAGAGAGTTAGAGGGGTGCCAGCACCCTCAACAACTTGGCACCCGGGGCGGACCATCCCAACCCCCCTTACTACACCACTTAGCACTGCACTAGTTGGCGCTGATATTTTAGATGGCATTTATAGAAGCAGGACCTCTGGATTCTTTAACCGGCGCCCATTTTTTTAGGCGCTCAAATTCCGTAAAAAACAAACAATCAAAAATGCCATTTTAACTGAGTTTCAAGGTGCCTAAAAAGTCAGCGAGAGACTACGGGAACTCACGGCAGCCATTTTCTATGAGTGATCTGCACGGGGCAGGAGCGTAGGAAGATCGTTCCTGCCCCGAACGCCCGCTAGACCACCAGGTAAGGTCTGGAATGCTGGGAGGGAGGCAGGAAGGTCTGGAATGAGGCGAGGGTGGGTCAGAGCCAGCCAAAAACGTATTCGCGATTTTTCCACACTTTGCGGTCCGGCTCTGCACCCAACCCCCCCCGAATACCGAGGGAGAAGTGTAATGCCCTTCATCAAGGTATCACCCAAAAAGAACTCCGATGATTACAATGAATTCAGAACGCCACCGTCAAACTATTATTCACAGCTACTAAATTTGATCATGTAGCACCTCTCTTAGGGGGGGGGGGTCTTTTAAACTAACCTAAATCTTAAGCTTATATACCGCATCTTCTCTATACAGAACTCATCATGGTTTACAAAAATTCAAAGGGAAGCACTGTGGGAGTTGTTGGTAGGGGGAAGTGGAAATTTACATTTTTGAAAATAGCCAAGTTTTCGGGTGTCTTCGGAATAGTTGGAAAAGAGCCCAGGTTGCGCAGCTGGACAGGGAAATTATTCCAAAGCTCTGTAGTTTTGAAGTGAAGAGATTTCCCTGATTTTCCAATGTAGGTAACGTCTTTTAGTGAGGGGGAAAGATAATTTGAGCTTTTTATACTAAGGCGCGCTAGTCAATTTGGCGCCAACGCACCCGTTATATTCTATGGACGTGTTAGCAATTAGCGCTCGCCTTAGTAAAAGACCCCCTTAATCAGCGCGCACTGTATATAATTCTACTCCTAACTTCTAAAACCCGAATGACACAGCTACCAGGATTCATCCGTAGATATCTTACACCCCTATCCGATCCGTGCTCTCAAGCAACCAAAATTTATTGGAGATTCCGTCTATTTGACATATTATATATGAAAGAACCAGATCAGTTTTTTTCTGTTACTGCCCCCGCTTTCTGGAACAATTTGCTCTCCTCTCTACAGGAACTCTGTGAGCGTCGGGAACTGCGCGGAGCATTCAGAGCGGCCCTCTGCGCCAAAAAAACGCTATCGCGGTATCGTAAAAGAGAGGGATAAATAAACAACAAAAATGAAAACTTCAATAAAATGGTTTTAGGAATTTGGGCTTGGGATTTGAACCCTCTCTGCACTAGGGGCTGGGACTTTGACCCCCCTAGGCCAACTTCTCTCGATGAAGCAGATGTTTTTTAAAATATATATTATGAGTGTGCTCTGACTTTAAGGTCTGGAAATCTATCTGGGGTCAAGTTATTACGATATTGGAAGTTCCTTTATCATTAACATATGATATAGGATTATTTGGAATGATATTATTAACCAAGAAACCTATAAATGCAAATCAGAATAAATTGCTCCTCATCATGACAGGAGTGGCCACGCAGATGATACTGAAAAATTGGGATAACTTGAATTATAGTTTTTGGTGGGAGTCCTTATGTCAAATTTATAAGTTCGAAAACATTTATTCTATACAGAGGGGACATCTTAGGAAATTTGGGACCAATTAACAAATTACTGCAAGTTATGATATATTAATATTATTTCCCTTTGTTTTGTGAAAGAGTGTTATACACATCCAGGAGGGAGGGAGGTTGGGAGGTGGGATTTAATAACTGTATATTTTTTGATTGGAACAGAGTGCAGTATGCTATATTACTTGTTTGTTCTTCTGTTTGCACTATGTATTTGATGAAAAAATGAATAAAGAATTTTTTTTTTTTTTTAAAAGGTCATGTGTTGAAGACCAGCAGATCTGGGAACCATCATTCTACTACTGCATTTCTACTGTTATCTATTTTTCATACTTCAACACAAAAGCTGAATAAAAAGGCTTAAATTTTAGTCACAAAACCGGCCAAGACACATATTCTATAAACCGCATCTAACTTTAGAGACGGTTTATAAAATAGCACTATCTACTTTTTTCCGTTTTGATATTTCAGCACCATATCTAGAATCTGATCCTATATATATATATTTAATGTGGCAATCCTGGAAATCTGGCTGAGAAAGTAGACCTCAAGGAGAGAGTTGAGAAACACTGGTGTACTGTATTTTGGAGAATGACAAGGGGACAAAATTTTCCCTGTCCCCGCGGGCACTCATTTTCCCGTCCTGTCCCCCTTGAGCTCTTTTCCTGTCCCTGCCCCATTCCTGCAAGCTCCGTCCTCATCTGCACAAGCCTCAGACACTTTAAAATCATAAGTAGCAACATTCTAGAGCTCAGATTGTGATGTCGTAATGCCTCATTCCACCAATGCCTAAGCTCCGTCCTCATCTGCACAATCTTCAAACACTTTAAAATCATGAGTAGCAACATTCTAGAGCTCAGATTGTGATGTCATAATGCCTCATTCCACCAATGCCTAAGCTCTGTCCTCATCTGCACAAGCCTCAAACACTTTAGAATCCTAAGTAGCAACATTCTAGAGCTCAGATTGTGATGTCATAATGCCTCATTCCACCAATGCCTAAGCTCCGTGCTCATCTTCACAAGCCTCAAATACTTTAAAATCATGAGTGTTCGAGGTTTATGCGGCTAAGGCAGAGCTTATAGGAATGGGGCAGGGACAGAGTCAGTGACAAAACTCATGGGGACGGGATGAGGAAATTGAGTTCCTGTGGGGACGTGTCATTCTCTGCTGGGTTTCTTCAGGAGTGAGTTCCTATAAATGTGCTCCAGCAAATTAGAAAAGTCCTGAGTACCCAGAGCTTTCGGAAAAGTTAACCAGCCCTTCAGAGGGTGGGAAAGGCAACAGAGCAGAGCTTAGTTTCCCTGTCTCACTGACAGATTCTTCCGAGATGTAGTTATAGAATAACCCAACTGTATGGGAAGGAGCGTTGCGTTTCCTGAATGGGTAATTCTAGCCAGTGCTACCAGGCATCGGAGTCATTGGCAACCTATATAAATGCAACCACTGTGCTGGGTTCCCAGGCTTAGTAAAGGAAGCTTGAAATCACACTTTGGGGTCAGATATTCAGAGCAAAATAACTGGGTAGGTGCCTCTCCTAACCGGCAATCTCCCATTCACCAGGTGACTCTCAAATTTCAGGGGCACATGATTGGATAATGCCATTGAAAATCTGGGGGTGGCTGCCACATTGCTATCTGATTGGTACAGGAGCATTCTGGGGCGGAGTCTGGGCGGATCCAGGAGTTAACCAGGCCTCCTAATATTCAGAAATGCTGCCCAGATAACAATCTGTGAAATTAGGACAGCAAAGGATCATCTTAAATGACCTGGGTAGCTATCCAGGTACTACAGTTAAATCCCAGCTGGTGTCTTGTTCCTGGGTATTCGGTGTGGTATGCAGATAGGGCATAATTCAAGCCAATCACCCTAGGTGCCAAGTCTGGGGAGATGAAGGCAGTTTTGAGTCAGTCTGTGAGCATACAAGCCTCATAGGGCAGTGGTTCCCAACGCTGTCCTGGAGGACCACCAGGCCAATTGGGTTTTCAGGCTAGCCCTAATGAATATGCATGAGAGAGATTTGCATATAATGGAAGTGACAGGCATGCAAATCTGCTCCGTGCATATTCATTAGGGCTAGCCTGAAAACCCGATTGGCCTGGGGGTCCTCCAGGACAGGGTTGGGAACCGCTGTCACAGGGCATAAAGCGGTGACAGGTCAAAAGCGCGTGATGACAAAGGCGCGCCGACAACCCAGCGGAGACAACTGAGCGCAAGGCGGAAGCGCGCTGAAGAAAAACAGTATTTTAAAGGGCTCCGACGGGGATGTGTGTGGGGAACCCCCCCACTTTACTTAACAGAGATCGCGCCGGTGTTGTGGGGGGTTTGATGGGTTGTAACCCCCCACATTATACTGAAAACTTCACTTTTTCCCTAAAAAAGAGGGAAAAAGTTAAGTTTCCAGTAAATGAGGGGGGTTTACAACCCCCCAAACCCCCCACAACGCCGGCGTCTATTAAGTAAAGTGGGGGGGGTTCCCCACCAACACCCCCCGTCGGAGCCCCTTTTTCTACGGCGCGCTTCCGCCTTGCACTCAGTTGTCTGCGCTGGATTGTCATCGCGCGCTTTTGTCTATGAACCCATAAAGCAGCTCCTGCCTTGCGTGTTAATTTCCCTGCAGTTTGCTGGTTAAGCCTTAAAGCCATATTTATTCTGAATATGCTTTTGTTTAAAAACTTAAATGAAGGCCTATTATCAACTTTGGACTATTGCAATATAATTTATTTGGGGGTTACCTAAAAAGATCATATTAAGACTTCGATTGGTGCAAAATGCTGCAGTTCGCCTGATTTTTAATCTTAAAAAATATGATCGCATTAGCCCTTTCTATACCAAGTTGCATTGGCTGCCTTTTGGGGCCAGAGTGCTTTTTAAGTTCGGATGTATTTGCTATAAGGTGGTTTTTGGATTATCTCCCTCATATTTGTCCCCCTATCTGAAACTTCCTTATGCAACAAAAGGTACTAGAAATTCTGGAAAGTTCATCTTCCCTACTCCAAAGACCTGTCGTTTTAAGACCTTCTTAGACAGGACTTTGGAGTATCAAGCTGGGAAGATGAACTCCTGGCTAAGTCCGATGATTGCTCAATCTAATTCTTACTTCACATTTAGGGAAATCATTAAAGGCCTATTTATTTGACAAACAAGAATATGAATTCTGATATATTTTTAAATAAGGTCTTATGTTTCTAGTCTTATTGTCACGGTATGTTTTAATTTTCAATAATTTTTAATAATTGTAGTAGTATGTTTGAAAAATTGTATTACTTTTAATATATAATCTTAGACTGTACGTAGATAGTGTGTTCTATGAAACTGTATCGTATGCTGAAATGTCTCAGTATTTTTCCTGTTGTGAACCACCCAGACCTTTTGGTTGGGCGATATGTAAGAAAATAAATTATTAGTATTATTATTCATTTTCACTAAAAGAAACACTCTTTTCTAATTTCCAAGAGTGGATGTAGAGGGGTCATTTTATGGTTTGCCAAAATATGAAACAGGTTGTTTTTTTTTAAACTCTCTTTTTGATCTGTCATCGCTCCAGTTGGTCATGCACATCCTAGTTATACGCATTTTGACTACTGTAATGCATCTTGTACTTGTCTTCCAGAGAGCATCTTGAGGAAGCTTCAAAATGCTGCAGCGCGGGTAAGAGATGGCTGAGGAGGTATATGATAGAGGTCTACAAAATCCTGACTGGAGAAGAATGGGTAAATGTGAATTGATTGTCTAATTTCTGAAAATGTACAAAGACTCGGGGGCACTCCATGAAGTCCCACGGTAATATTCCTAAAACAAAAAGGAGAAAATATTTTTTCACTCAACAGATAGTTAAGCTCCGGAACCCACTGCCAGAGAATGCGGAAACAGCATTTAGTACATCTGGGTTTAAAAAAGAATTGGGTAAGTTCTTGGAGGAAAAGTCCACAGAGAAAACCACTATTTATCCCTGGAGACTAGTAACATGGACTCTTGCTGTTCTTTGGGATTCTGCCAGGTGTTTGTGACCTGGATGAGCCATTTGGAAGCAGGATACTGGGCTAGGTGGACCGTTGGTCTGACCCAGTATAGCTATTCTTATGTTCATATGAGGATAACGCACGCCCCTCACTGGCAAGCTATCTTGACTAAAAAAAAAGACAAAAACAAACCAAAACTGCAGATCATATACAAGATGCAGGCACTGTTTATTGCAACATTGATGGTATAAATAATCGCCAGGGTCCACTATAAATGTGCCTGTTTAGCTTTCAAAATCCTACACGGTATCCTCCCTCCCTTTATCCCTCTTTCTTGGAATTCCTCAAACCCTAATACCACCAGATCCTCCCACAAATTAAAACTATCCTTCCCCTCGCTAAAAGGCATTTCCCACACAGGAAAGCTAGGGACCTCCCTCCACTTCAAAATCACTGAGCTCTGGAACAACCTTACCTCCCCTCTTCGGAACTTGAGCTCTCTCCAAGTTTTCCGCAAACATCTGAAAACCTGGCTTTTCTCAAAAAATGTAAGTCTCCCTCCAACTTAGGAATCAAGGAAACTCTTATATCTTGGTATCCCAAGTCCTCTAAATTTTCTTCCCACTTCTACCTCTAACCCTCTGTTGTAGTTCCTTCCTATTTCTCCTACTGTAAACCGCGTCGAGCTCTACGAACGTGGAGATGATGCGGTATACAAACCTAAGGATTAGATTAGATTAGATTAGATTATTACCAACACGGTCCGTGTTTCGGACACCTTGTCTTCCTCAGGGGTCCGTGGTAAATAAGTTATTGGAACTGACAGCAAAAAATGGAATAAACAAGTGTAGAGGTGTGTTGTCAGTTCCAATAACTTATTTACCACTGACCCCTGAGGAAGACAAGGTGTCTGAAACATGGACCGTGTTGGTAATAAGTATTTATACCATCAATGTTGCAATAAACAGTGCCTGCATCTTGTATATGATCTGCAGTTTTGGTTTGTTTTTGTCTATACTTTGGATTACTGCAGTTTCTGTTGGATTCTTTTTTTGTAAGCTATCTTCACTGCCAGTGGTATCATGAGTAAAGCTCAGGTTACTGTTTCTAACATGTTGGATACTTCATGCCAACATCCCATCGTGGTTGAGAGATAAAATCCACCGTAAAGTTCAATGAGGCCTTTATAGTCTGGTCAAAGTTGTTGCTGTGATGCTTCCTAGGTAAAGGGTGCAAAGGGAATGTCGGAGAGCCAAGGCTTTTTTATTAGCTAACTCCAGAGCTCGTCAATGACAGTTAGAGGGCAACCAAAAATGGCAGCCTAACATTTCTAGCATTGTGCAAGAAGTAAAAAGTGCTCTGGTTTGAGAGGCTGAAGAAGAAGAGATTCTCTTTCTCAAAGGACCCTCAGCCACAAGAGGGCATCCGCTCAAACTCAGGGGCGGGAAATTTCATGGCGACACCAGGAAATATTTCTTCACCGAGAGAGTGGTTGATCCTTGGAACGAGCTCCCGGTGCAGGTGATCGAGGCAAACAGCGTGCAAGAATTTAAGAGCAAATGGGATGCCCATGTGGGATCCCTTAGAGGGTTAAGCCAAGGGAACCTGTCACCAGGAGTGAGATCCCTAGGATAGTAGACTTGGGGGTGGGTCAGTAGAGTGGGCAGACCTGATGGGCTATGGCCCTTATCTGCCGTCATCTTCTATGTTTCTATGGATCAAAATCCAATCACCGTGGGATTAGATTAGAGTTATCAGATGTCGGATTTATCCAGACATGTCCTCTTTTTAGAGGATTATCTTGGGTGTCTGGATGGATTTTAAAAACCTGACGGTTTGTCCAGGTTTCGGAAGACCCCCCGGCTCTGACAAGAGCTCATGGTCACTTCTGTAGGGCTTCTGAGCTTGTGCGGATGCGATGAGATGATGTCATGCGGATGCATGCATGCATGCGATGTCATTGCATCGCATCCGTGCATGCTTGGAGGCCCTCTACATATGGCCCTGAGCTCAGGGACGAAGAGACAAGGTTTGGGGTGAGGCAGAAGAGAGTGAGGGCGGGACAGGGCAGGGCCACGTATCTGCATTTTTTTTTTGCTTCAAGAAATCTGGGGGTCCTTTTACTAAGGCGCGCTAGCCGATTTAGCGCACGATAAATGCTAACGATAAATGGACGCATTAGCGTTTAGCGCATGCCAATATTTAGCGGAAAAGAGGGGGATGGTGACCCTAGATGAGATCTCCTTGGTGGGGTCTGGATTTAGGGCTCCTTTTATCAGGCCACGCTGGCGGGGTTAACGCGTGCGACGTTTCATCACGCGTTAACTCCCGTGCTGGCCCAAAAAAACCTAACGCCTGCTCAAGGGAGGCGGTAGCGGCTAGCACGGCCGGCGGTTTAACATGCGCTGTTATGCGCGTTACACCGCTAGCGCGGCTTGATAAAAGGAGCCCTTAGTTTTCGTGGTTCGGTTATACATTTTGGGCTCCTCTTATCAAGGCGCGCCACAGGGGGGTTAGCACGTCGGGCATTTCATCACGCGCTAACCCCCGCGGCAGCCTAAAATCCTAGCGCCTCGTCAACGGAGGCGTTAGGTACTAGCGCGGTGGGCGGTTTAACGTGCGGTATTCCGCACGTTAAACCGCTACCGCGCCTTTGTAAAAGGACCCCTCTGTCTTGTGATAATATAATTGTTACTGTTAACCGTTTATCGAGTGATAAGGTAGTATATTAAAATGTAATAAATAAATATTTAAAGGAATGGAACTAGCAATGGATTATTGTTGTTCCAAGACTACACTGGTAAAATGCAGGGTTCTATAAAGCTCTGCTCTTTCACCTTTCCTCTTTAATATTTATTTATCACCATTGGGTATAATCATTCATAAATATTCTATGAATTTTTTTTTATACGCGAACAAACTCCAATTGTATTTACATCTGGGTCAGTTGGCAGAATATCTCACAGCAGCTGCGGACTGGCTGGCAGGAAACCATCTTATATTATACCAAGAAAATCAAGATTTTGTGAACTGAAAAAAAAAAGAAAAAGAAAAGATTTAATAGATTATATACAATAACATTAAGGGCTCCTTTTACAAAGCTTCAGTAGCGGGTTTAGCGCGCGCAATGTTTAATCACGCGCTAACCCCCGTGCTGGCCGAAAAACTACCGCCTGCTCATGAGGAGGCGGTAGTGGCTAGCGCGTCCTCATGCAGTTTAGCGTGCGCTCTTACGTGCATTTAACCGCTAGCGCACCTTTGTCAAAGGAGCTCTAAGGGCTCCTTTCACAAAGGTGCGCTAGCGGTTTCAGCGCACGCTTAGCGCGCGCTACAATACCGCACACGCTAAACGCTAACGCCTCCATTTAGCGCCCTAAGGAGCCCTAAGTAATGGACACGTTAGCTCTCTTTTGCTAGAAATCTTAGGGCTCCTTTTACTAAGGTGTGCTAGCGTTTTTAGCGCACGCTAACCACGCGCTAAACGAAAAATACTAATGCATGCTCTATGGAGGCGTTAGCGTTTAGCACGTGCTGCATTGTAGCGTGCGCTAAAACCACTAGCGCACCTTAGTAAAAGGAGTCCTTAGTGTGACACCTTATGTATGTGCAATTTGTAACACCTGCTTTGGTCATGTGATTTATAAGATCTACAAGTTAGTTATTACTCAGAATCCTAATTTAAATGTATTTATTGTTTTCAGCTGCAGTGGCAAAAAAAACCGCACAGAATTTAGGAAGTTGGTTGGTTGGGCTGAGAACTTTTCAGAATCCCCTTGTATGTAATAAAAGTGAGCCAAGTATAGGGCAATCAAGCCATTGTGACATCACTGATGAGGTTGGCTCTTATTGGTGGAATGGAGCATTATGACATCCCAATCTCAGCTCTGGTTACCAGACACTGAAACTCTGAAAGGGGTGCTGAAAGGTTCTCGGTCCAACCAAGAAGAGAATGACGTGGATATGATTCAATCAATGATCTGAAACAATGTCAAAACATAGAATTTTGTTCCTACAAATTGGCACTTAATGAAATAGGATAACACTGTTTTCAGCTACAGTGGCAGAATAACGCTCAGAATTTAGGAAGTTGGTTGGGCTGAGAACTTTTCAGAATCCCCTTGTATGTAATAAAAGTGAGCCAAGTATAGGTTTGGACAAGTTCTTAGAGGAAAAGTTCTTGGGTTTTGGCCAGGTACTAGTGACCTGGATTGGCCACCGAGAGAACGGGCTACTGGGCTTGATGGACCATTGGTCTGATCCATTAAGACTATTCTTATGTTCTTATGTTCATTATGACATCACTGATGAGGTTAGCTCTTATTGGTGGAATGAAGCATTATGACATCACAATCTCAGCTCTGGTTACTAGACACTGAAACTCTTCACACTACAAAGGGGTGCTGAAAGGTTCTCAGTCCAACCAAGAGAATGATGTGGAAATGATTCAATCAATGATCTGAAACAATGTCAAAAACATAGAATTTTGTTTCTGCAAATTGGCACTTAAGGAAATAAGATAATACTCTTTTCAGCTACAGTGGCAAAATATCGCTCCGAATTCAGGAAGTTGGTTGGTTGAGCTGAGAACTTTTCATCACCACCTCGTATATATCTACAATTGATTCCTATATAGTTTTATGTATACTGTTGTTAGGTGCCATCGACTCGTGCTTGAGTCCTAGTGACTTGATGAATTGCAGATCTAAAAAGAAATCACTTTTGTGCTGGTCCGGAAAGGTCCTCCAGCGTCATCCCCATGGTTGTTTTCAACGTATCCATCCATCTGATTGCAGGTCGCCCTCTTTGCCTGGTTCCGTCGATCTTCACAAGCATGATGTCCTTCTCCAGTGATCTCGCTCTTCTGATGGTGTAACCAACATAAGACAATCGTAACTCCATCATTTGAGCTTCAAGTGACATAGCTGGCTTGATCTCTTCCAGAATCGATTTGTTAGTTCTTCTGGAAGTCCATGGTTTGCCTATAATGCTTCTCCAGCACCAAAGCTCAAATGAGTCAATCTTCTTTCTGTTTTGTTTCCGTAGTGTCCAGCTTTTGCATCCGTAATGGACCACAGAGAAAATGAGTGTGTGAACAAATCTGATCTTCGTTTGGAGTGTTACCCAGTGGCGTACCAAATGGGGGGGATGGGGGGGAGGTCCGCCCCGGGTGCACGCCTTGAGGGAGTGCACAGCCGTCCTGGTTTTGAAGGCGACGTTGGACGCTTAGCTGTCCGGTTCTCACTGCCTCTAACACCGGCCCTGCAGCTCCGGACTTCCCCACACCTGCTCCCCCCCCCCCCCCCCCGGATTGCTATTATTTTAAATGTTATGGCAGCTGCGGTGCTGTATCCGTCAGAGGAGACTTCTAACCTCGGCCTGCCCCGGAACTCTTCCTGCAACAGTGACTTCCTGTTCCTAGGCGGTAGCAGCTCTGAGGCTCAGAATTCTATGAGCATCAGAGCTGTTACCTCCGAAGCTAAAATCCACACTACAGTTTTGTAAAAGACGGAGGGGTTAATTTGTGATTACATATTCCATACTAGGCGAAGGTGTTTTCTGTGTTCTGTGTCTTCGAAAGACATGGTTTTTTGTTAGGATTGACTGCAGGATTGATCTGTACTAGTCTGGCTTGTTTAGTTTTACAGCGGGTGTATTGATGTTGTACTGCTCATTGCAGTATGTAAGATGCTGTCTTTTCCTAGGTACTCATGTGTGAAGTGTGGCTTGTTACTAAAAATCATGTTTTCATACAGTTGGGGGGGGTGTCAAAAAATGATGGGCCCCGGGTGTCACATATGCTAGGTACGCCACTGGTGTTACCTCCTTGCCTTTGAACACTTTGTCAAGTACCTTCATTGAAGAGGAACCAAGTGCTATTCTGCTGAGTATTTCCTCCCTGCTAGTTGCTTCTTTGTTTACAAAAGAGACCCAGGGGATTGAAATCCTTTACAACTTCTATTCTATCGCCTTCAAGCTCAAAATCTTCATCATTTTCCGTGATCTCCATCTTGTTCAGTTCTGATCCCATGTTATGACTTTTGATTTTGACTTTTCTCAGTAGATACAGCATGTCTTCTCTGCTGCTAGTAGTGATGAGCGTTGTATCATCTGCTTTGCTGCTAGAAGTGGCCTTAAACAACATGGGCCAATCAGAGCCTTAGGTCCCTCCCCAGCGCATCCCAGGATGCACCGAGGAGGGGAAGGCCCACCATTTTGAAGAGGCAGGCCGGCCGGAGGGATTAGGCATCCCTCCGATAAGCCATCGCAAATAAGGTAAGGGAGAGGGGGCCATCGGCGGCACGGGGGATGTCGGGGGAGCATTGCTTGGTGGCAGAGGGAGTGGGCATCTCTCCCGCTGATCTTTGATTTGGTTTAGGTTTTTAATTTTTGCATTTATTCTGCACATGTGCCCATCGCTATCACCGATGATGGGCACATGTAAATTTAGGGAATCTTCGCTACTCTCTGCCAATCTCATTTGCATGTGAGGTTTTTGGAGAATTATTTTTTTAAATCGCTACAATAATGCTTATGATAGCAGCCCATTGGATTTTACTGCACAGTTTTAAGAATGCAGCCCTTAGTGTGGGGATGGAATAATAATAATAATAACTTTATTCTTCTATACCGCCATAATCGTGCGACTTCTAGATGGTTTACAACTGAAGAGAGCTGGACAATCAGTGATTTACAGTATGCAGATAAAGAAATTACAGTATACAGAATCTTAGAAATGCAGCAATTTTAATATACAGTTTATTTAGAAATTCAGAGAGGTCCTTTTTGATAAAGTGGTGAATTACATAATACCGTTTGTTTAGAATTTTTTCAGGGGGGACAATGTTGTCCTTTGTCCATCATCAACTCTTGAGTGTTCTTGTTTTCAAAGTAGCACATCTGATGTGTACTTGTAAACAAGCAATTTAGCTCTGTGGGTTCAAGATTTACAGAACTAACTGAGAATGACAGGATTATTTCAGATTCTGAAAAACAGTGGAGTAAATATCCAGCTGGCGGCAGTCAGCAATTTTTTTCACACACTGGCTTTGTGCTCTGGATATTCAATGCTGTCTGCTTGCTCGCACTAGCTACTGCTTTATTCATCCTTCCGAAGTGGCCTGATGCTCCTGGAAACTCTTCTTAAAGGGGCCAGAGCTAAATCATGCTTCCCCCTCCCCCAAAGACACCTACTAAGAAGACCTCACATGGAGACCCTGCCCTGAAGACACCCCACTGTAAAGAACTGCTTCCACTGCAAATAAGACCCCCCCCCCAGAGATCTGCCCCTGAAAATACCCTCTAAGACCCTTACCCTCCTGTCCAGTCCCCTCCCCCCCCCACACACAAACAGCTTGGTCCTACATCTTAGCATTCATAGTGGTCTAGGGATTATGGGGTAAGAATAATTCCGTCACTCCTGTCCATGTTTGCACTAAGTTCAAAGCAGCATGAGCATCCCCTACCAGAAAATATGGAATGAAAAAGTGGAAAATCACTGGACTAAGTGTATAGGTGACCTGTCAAATGCGCGTACGACAGTTGTGCCCCGAAAAATGCGTCCCGACAATTGCATGCACGGACAAATGCGTGCACTGAATGGGAGGAGACCCGTCAAATGCGCCCCGATGTGGATACTATTTTGTCTTTTTGAGGGTCACAAAGTAACCCTCTTTTTTGAGGGGGGAGGTGGGGGTATTACACTTCAAATATTCACTTGCTCTCTAGTGTTAGGGTAAGGTGTACATGATAATTATGAGAACGCTTTGCATAAGTGGATATCTGGAAGGCCCTGATTTGCTCAGACTCTTCAGGTCCCTCCCAAGGGATGGGGCTGAGGAGTATGAGCAAATCAGGGCCTTCCAGATATCCACTTAAGACAGATTCAGAGTAGAACAGTGTATATATACCTTTCAAACGTTACCTCTTTGGTGTGCGCATTTCACGGGGCACAACTTGTCCATGCGCGTAATTGTCGGGGCGTATTTGTTGGGCTGAGAATTTTTCAGCGGCCCCTCGTACACAGCTAAAACTACTCAGTCCCTTTGCACATAGGATAATTTATGGCTTTGGTCTTATCATGGCCGTTCCCAGGAACTTAGAAAAAGTAAAGGAGAAAAATCTTGGCTTGATTTAGGGAGGGGCAAATGACTTCCTCCCGTAGGAAATTTGGAAACATACAGCTTTCTTCAATGAGTTACTGCAGTACACAGCCCTCTAGCCTGTCATGATCTGATAACACTCTTTTCTCCATCCTCTTCTGTATCATGATATGTCGCAATATTCTGCACAACACTTTTGTATTAACCATTTCACAGCTGCATTTCTCCAAGGCACTAGGACCACAGCAGAGATGATCACAAGTCAGCTTAGACTTTGCCTGGAAATTAACCAAACTATACGAGTACACAAGAGACGTGAAGCACGGGAAGCCACTTGAGGCTATGTCATGCCCATCTCATCGGATTTCTTTCCCTCTTTCCACCAGCCCTCTTCCCTCTGGAAACCATTGCTAATAACATACCTTCTCATATTGCCTGCCATTAATTCCTAGTGATTTGGGGATGTTTAGGTAAATTAGGAAGTTTGGCAGTGAGGGTTTTTACACCTCCTGCTGCCCCTGGAATGAATTGCCATGACTGCTAATGGGTTCGTGGCCCATTGGCTCATAAATCCTCTGGTTGAGGCTGGAGCAGTGACACGCTGCTTTGATCTGGTCTCCCTGCCCTGCCATGAACAGGAAGAGATTTTTCATGGATTAGTACTCACTCCGGGCCCCAGGTTTTCCACTCTGCTGAAGCTTTGACAGCTTCTAATAATCAATCAGTGGGACTTCCCTCTCTCATCGTGCTGCGCTCACATCCTCAGCCTCCCCCCCCCAAACAAACTTTCAGAGTCATCAGCACCTTGTATCCACATTTTACCGCAATTCCGCAGGCCTCGGAAAGCTCTCCTGGCCTCCATTCTCAAGTCCAGCTTAAAAACCGTCTCAAACATTCCCTCCATAGAGTCAAAAGGTTAAAGATAGAGGTGGGGGAGGAGGTCCCTTCAGGCAAGGCTGAGGCTAAACTTGCAGTAAAAAGGTTCACTGACTTGTGTTCAAATGCTTCATTGCCTAAATCTGCAGGAGAAGAGAGTAAACAAATTGTCAAGGAAAGGAAGCCTTAAAGCAGAGAACTCTCACCCGGCATTGTCCTTGCCTTAATGAACCTAATCTAGGCTTTCCTCAGTTCCAGTTTAGCGGTTTATCACGCGAGACATATTGGTACCTCCCTAAAACAATATTACTCTACCTCCTCAGTTTCACATGTGGCCTTGTGCCATTGTACCCGTGCAAAAAAAAAAAAATGATTAATATGGTGAAAGCTCAATGGGATTCAAGTCAGATCATGATTAATATTAAAGCACCATTATCAAAAGGTCTGTAGTGGAGGCTCTTTAGCAGGGGTGCAGAGTGACTAAGTAAATGTAACTAACTATTGTACTTAAGTCAAATACTTGGCTTAAGTACAGTCAAACCTTGGTTTGCAAGCATAATTCATTCCAGAAGGATGCTTGTAATCCAAAGCACTCATATATCAAAGCAAATTTCCCCATAGGAAATAATGGAAACTCAGACGATTCATTCCACAGCCCAAAAACTTTAATACAGTATTATACGTACTCGTATTGCAAGATCTCGCTCGTTTAGAACAGCCACTACACTCTTGCAGCGTCAGAGAAAGAACCATCAGCTCAGTTGTGATGATGTGACGCTTGTATACTATGTGTACGTGTATTGCAAGACTTTGCTCGTTTCAAACAGTCCCTACACTCCCGCAGCGTCAGAGAGAAAAGAGCCATCGGCTCAGTTGTGATGTGTGACGCGTGTATACTGTATGAACTCGTATTGCAAGACTTTGCTCGTTTAGAACAGCCACTACACTCCCGCAGCGTCAGAGAGAGAAGAACCATTGGCTCAGTTGTGATGATGTGACGCGTGTATACTTATGTACGCGTATTGCAAGACTTTGCTTGTATATCAAGTTAAAATTTAATCAAATGTTTTGCTTGTCTTGCAAACCAAGTTACTTGCAATCCAAGGTTTTACTGTACTTTTTTGCAAAGAAGTACAGGAAACATTTTTTTTTTTAACTTTTACTGAAGTAATAATTTCCCCAATTTTTACTGCTTTTATTCAGTTACATCTGATGCTTGCTGTTAAAAGTGGGAGACATAGAGGATGATTCCTCAGTAAACAAATGAAACAGCAAAACCGAGCACGGAATTTTGCTGTTACAAACCTCAGCAAGCAAGCGGTGGGCCATCTCGTTTTGAATTTTGCTAGTCAGCAAATATAGCCCGAGATCAGTGTGTTGAACGGGTTACTGGTCTCCAACCAAGCAGAAAAGTGATGAGTTGGGTCACCGAAGCAGTAGTGTAGCAGTGGCGCCCCTCCCCCGCCCTCTTCTCTGCCCTACCCCACTGCCACCCCCTCCTGCTGTGCATGCCCACGCCCCTTCTCTTCCCCTGTACCTCTGTAACGTTCGGGGCGCGAGCAGCAACCTCAGCCTGCTGCTCGCACCAGCATCGACTCTTCCTCTGATGTCACTTCCTTGGCGCAGGTCCAGGAAGTGACGTCGGAGGAAGAGCCGACGCTGGCGTGAGCAGCAGGTTAGGGTTGCTGCTCGCACCCTGAACGTTATAAAGGTGCGGGGGAAGGGAAGGGGCATGCGTAATAGTGGGTGGGGAAGGAACGGGGAGGCAGACCACTCTCCCGCCCCCCCATTACTAAGCCACTGCACTGAAGCAGATATGAAGATGAATTTGGTTGCAATTACAATTGCAATTACAACAGACTTCTGGTCATCCTGTGGAAAATTCTACATTGCAGTGACTGTCCACTGGATTGGTAGTCATTACATGGGAAGTCTCTTTGGGCTAGATTCACTAAGGACACCGATCGTGTCCCGACCACTTTGCGACCCGATTTTCTTTTGGCCTGATTCACTAACCTGGTGGTCGATCATCCTCCGATCTGATCCGTCTCCATTTGCATGAGGACGTGTCGTGAATCAGCCCCCCCGGCCACGGATCGGACCCGGATCGGAACGGTAGGGGAGTTTAGTGAATCTGGCCCTAGATCTGGACTTCAGAGCTCTCACACATTTGACATTCTTCACCAGGGGTCTCCAAAGTCCCTCCTCGAGGGCCGAATCCAGTCAGGTTTTCGGGATTTCCCCAATGAATATGCATTGAAAGCATTACATGCACATAGATCTCATGCATATTTATTGGGGAAATCCCAAAAACCTGACTGGATTCGGCCCTCGAGGAGGGACTTTGGAGACCCCTGGTATTGACGATATTCAAATAGAGTTTGCCCTTGGATGAAAATTTCTTAGAACACGCTGGTCCAACTTTTTGAAAGCCTTCTCTCTGCCAATGATAAGGAAAATGAAAACGAAGATGCAAGCAATAGATTAGCACTAATTCGAATTCAAATGATAACAATGATGATAAAAGCATCCTTTGCTAGAAGAAACATAGAAACATAGAAATAGACGGCAGATAAGGGCCACGGCCCATCTAGTCTGCCCACCCCAATGACCCTCCTCTACCTTTCTCTGTGAATAGATCCCACGTGTCTATCCCATTTGGCCTTAAAATCAGGCACGCTGCTGACCTCAATAACCTGAAGTGGAAGACTATTCCAGCGATCAACCACCTTTTCAGTGAAAAAGAATTTCCTGGTGTCCCCGTGCAGTTTCCCGCCCTTGATTTTCCACGGATGCCCCCTTGTTGCCGCGGGACCCTTGATAAAGAAGATATCTTCTTCCACCTTGATGCGGCCCGTGAGATACTTGAATGTCTCGATCATGTCCAAAGCAAGGCAACTTATGGGATGTATCAACAGAAGCTTCGTTAGCCGCAAATCTGAAGTCATAATGCCACTGTACAGAACCATGGTGAGACCTCATCTGGAGTACTGTGTATAATTCTGGAGGCCACATTACCGTAAAGACGTGCTTAGAGTTGAGTCGGTTCAGCGGACGGCCACTAGGATGATCTCGGGGCTCAAGGGTCTCTCGTACGAAGAAAGACTAAACAAATTGCAGCTCTACACTCTAGAGGAGCGCAGGGAGAGGGGGGACATGATTGAGACATTTAAATACATCACGGGACGTGTCGAGGTGGAAGAAGACATCTTCTTTCTTATGGGACCCTCGGTCACAAGGGGGCATCCGTTCAAACTCAGAGGAGGGAAATTCAATAGTGACCTAAGGAAGTATTTCTTCACAGAAAGGGTTGTAGATCACTGGAACAAGCTTCCAGAGCAGGTGATCAAGGCCACCAGCGTTATTGACTTTAAGAATAAATGGGATGCCCTAGTAGGATCCTTACGAGGGTCGAGTTGAGGAACTAGGTCATTAGTACTCAGACTTGATGGGGTGGGTCAGTAGAGTGGGCAGACTTGATGGGCTATAGCCCTTTTCTGCCGTCATGTTTCTATGTTTCTATGTTTCTATGTCTCCCCTCTGTCTGCGTTCCTCGAGTGAGTACAGCTGCAACTTATCCAGCCGTTCCTCGTACGGGAGATCCTTGAGTCCCGAGACCATCCGGGTGGCCATTCTCTGGACCGACTCCAGTCTCAGCACATCAAATGTGTCAGATAGAGATTCCCCTGATCGACGCCTGCAGACCCAGTCAGAAGATATCAGTGATATTGCAGCCTGGCCCGATTTGAAGAAACTTTTTATCAGACTAACCCCATCTTCTATGAAACTGCGCTAGCAGTTTCTAGTGCGGGGAGCCACGCTGGATGTACCGCACTGCTCCCGACGCTCATAGAATTCCTATGAGCGTCGGGAGCAGCGCGGGCCATTGAGCGCAGCTCACTGCGCTAGAACCTGCTAGCGCAGTTTCATAGAAGAGGGGTTAAACAATCTGTCTTTTGCTAGCGCAATTGTTGAACACCATTTCAGCTGTGCAGGATTGGCGACTCACAAAAACGCTCGCATGAGTGGCAGTCATTGCCAAAATGTAGTTTTACTGAAAGCAAAATGGTTTGAAATGCAGAGCAATAAAGTTGTTGGATAAAAACATTAACAACAGTTGCATTCATTGTGGTTGTGATGTCGCTTTTTACTCAAAAACTAATAGTTCCCCCATTTACAAAGTCACGGCAGCTGTGCCGATGCCTATTAAATCCCTAAAGGCGTTGGAGCGATTACCGCAGCGGCAACCGTTACCACAGCTGTGCAAAAGGAGCCCAATATTAGGCAATAACTTTTTTACTTTAGCTTAAGACATGTTTTTTTAATGCGCTCTTCACTATACTTTTTACTTTGACTTAAGTATTAAAATGTACATTTACTGATAACCGCTGGAGTCTCCCTTTAGAAACTTGCTACAAAAATCCTTTTTGACTTAGAGTTTTGCTGGGAAGGGGGCTATTTATTTATTTTAAAATATTTATATTCAACATGGTGGATCGCCACTGTAAACATAGATAATCACAATTCACAAAATAGCATTACAGTAAAAGGAGAATAAAAAACATGATCACCTTGCCCTGGATCAGTAGTGTGGAATTTTGCTACTGTTTGGGTTTTTGCCAGGTAGTTGTGTGAAGATGGGATAGTGCGCTAGATGGACCCCTGGCCTGACCCAGTAAGGCTATTCTTATGTTCTTACATGAGCCAAGTATAGGACAATCAAGCCATTGTGACATCACTGATGAGTTTGGCTGTTAGGCATTGGTGGAATGAGGCACTATGACATCACAATCTCAGCTCTGGAATGTTGCTACTGTTTGGGGTTTTGCCAGGCACTTGTGTGAAGATGGGGTAGTGGGCTAGAAAGATCACTTGGTGTAGGGTTACCAGATTTTCCCCGAAGGAAAATCTGGACCCATGGCCACGCCCCCAGGCCCGCCCAGCTCCGCCCCATTCCACCTCCAGATGGCATCTGTGCAAGCACGAATGCCACTTCCTGACGCGATTTTGACGAGAAGCTTTACAAAACCGGCAAAGTGCCAGATTTTGAAAAGCCGTCCGGACCCCCAGACATGGCCTCGAAAGAAGGACAGTAAAGCTATTCTTATGTTCTTATGATCCAAATTTATATTGTAATAATATTATAAAGTAAACAATGAGACAACAAGCATAAAAAGTGGGAGAAACCACACTACATCCAGATGACCTTTATTGGCAAACTTTGAACAACATTGCTCTTTAAAACCCCAAGCTTGGAGAATCCCTCCCTAATGACCTGGTGCCACATGCTCGTCACTTGATTTATAGTTTGCACAGGTGTGTGGTCACCTTCTCACAGTCTGTCTCGATCTGCTCTATGTGTTTATATGCAGAGAATCGAAGGAATGAGAACCAGCCTCAGCAGAGTAATTTTACTCAGATGAAGGAATTATCATCCTCGATGTGTGGGGCACAGGCCGTTCGGTCATTAAAGACCAGATGTGGAACTTGGAAGCAAATCTGGAAGCTTCTGAGAAAAAAAGGGAAAAGAACTTACCAGGTAGAGCCTCTTCCTTAAAGCCAAGGAACAAACAGTTCTCTCAAAATGCTGAACGCATTTGTTGAGCCTCTCACATGCTTCTTGGTCCAGTTATTTCACACGGAGTTTGTTGTGAATGCTCTCATAGTAACATAGTAACATAGTAGATGACGGCAGATAAAGACCCGAATGGTCCATCCAGTCTGCCCAACCTGATTCAATTTAAATTTTTTAATTTTTTCTTCTTAGCTATTTCTGGGCAAGAATCCAAAGCTTTACCCGGTACTGTGCTTGGGTTCCAACTGTCGAAATCTCTGTTAAGACTTACTCCAGCCCATCTACACCCTCCCAGCCATTGAAGCCCTCCCCTGCCCATCCTCCACCAAACGGCCATACACAGACACAGACCGTGCAAGTCTGCCCAGTAACTGGCCTAGTTCAATATTTAATATTATTTTCTGATTCTAAATCTTCTGTGTTCATCCCACGCTTCTTTGAACTCAGTCACAGTTTTACTCTCCACCACCTCTCTCGGGAGCGCATTCCAGGCATCCACCACCCTCTCCGTAAAGTAGAATTTCCTAACATTGCCCCTGAATCTACCACCCCTCAACCTCAAATTATGTCCTCTGGTTTTACCATTTTCCTTTCTCTGGAAAAGATTTTGTTCTACGTTAATACCCTTCAAGTATTTGAACGTCTGAATCATATCTCCCCTGTCTCTCCTTTCCTCTAGGGTATACATATTCAGGGCTTCCAGTCTCTCCTCATACGTCTTCTGGCGCAAGCCTCCTATCATTTTCGTCGCCCTCCTCTGGACCGCCTCAAGTCTTCTTACGTCTTTCGCCAGATACGGTCTCCAAAACTGAACACAATACTCCAAGTGGGGCCTCACCAATGACCTGTACAGGGGCATCAACACCTTCTTCCTTCTACTGACTACGCCTCTCTTTATACAGCCCAGCATCCTTCTGGCAGCAGCCACTGCCTTGTCACACTGTTTTTTCGCCTTTAGATCTTCGGACACTATCACCCCAAGGTCCCTCTCCCCGTCCGTGCATATCAGCTTCTCTCCTCCCAGCATATACGGTTCCTTCCTATTATTAATCCCCAAATGCATTACTCTGCATTTCTTTGCATTGAATTTTAGTTGCCAGGCATTAGACCATTCCTCTAACTTTTGCAGATCCTTTTTCATATTTTCCACTCCCTCTTCGGTGTCTACTCTGTTACAAATCTTGGTATCATCTGCAAAAAGGCACACTTTTCCTTCTAACCCTTCAGCAATGTCACTCACATACATATTGAACAGGATTGGCCCCAGCACCGAACCCTGAGGGACTCCACTAGTCACCTTTCCTTCCTTCGAGCGACTTCCATTAACTACCACCCTCTGGCGTCTGTCCGACAGCCAGTTTCTGACGCAGTTCACCACTTTGGGTCCTAACTTCAGCCCTTCAAGTTTGTTCAACAGCCTCCTATGAGGAACTGTATCAAAGGCTTTGCTGAAATCCAAGTAAATTACATCTAGCATATGTCCTCGATCCAGCTCTCTGGTCACCCAATCAAAAAATTCAATCAGGTTCGTTTGGCACGATTTACCTTTTGTAAAGCCATGTTGCCTCGGATCCTGTAACCCATTAGATTCAAGGAAGTACACTATCCTTTCTTTCAGCAACACTTCCATTATTTTTCCAACAACTGAAGTGAGGCTCACCGGCCTGTAGTTTCCTACTTCATCCCTGTGACCACTTTTATGAATAGGGACCACATCCGCTCTCCTCCAATCCCCAGGAATCACTCCCGTCTCCAGAGATTTGTTGAACAAGTCTTTAATAGGACTCGCCAGAACCTCTCTGAGCTCCCTTAGTATCCTGGGATGGATCCCGTCTGGTCCCATCGCTTTGTCCACCTTCAGTTTTTCAAGTTGCTCATAAACACCCTCCTCCGTGAACGGCGCAGAATCTACTCCATTTTCTCGTGTAACTTTGCCAGACAATCTCGGTCCTTCTCCAGGATTTTCTTCTGTGAACACAGAACAGAAGTATTTGTTTAGCACATTTGCTTTCTCCTCATCACTCTCCACATATTTGTTCCCAGCATCTTTTAGCCTAGCAATTCCATTTTTCATCTTCCTCCTTTCACTAATATATCTGAAAAAATTTTTATCTCCCTTTTTTACATTTTTAGCCATTTGTTCTTCCGCCTGTGCCTTCGCCAAACGTATCTCTCTCTTGGCTTCTTTCAGTTTCACCCTGTAGTCCTTTCTGCTCACCTCTTCTTGGGTTTTTTTATATTTCATGAACGCCAACTCTTTCGCCTTTATTTTCTCAGCCACTAGGTTGGAGAACCATATCAGCTTCCTTTTTCTCTTGTCAGGTTTCTAGCCACCAGCCTACCTTCCACTGGAGTCCTTATGGCGGTGAGTCCAAAACTTGTCCCGGGAGAACTCTAGCCAATCAGGTTTTCAGGATATTCACAGTGAATATGAATGAGATTTGCATACCAAGGAGGCAGGTGAGAGCCTGATTCTCTTTAGGACACCGATTTTGGCAGACGCCGATCACGTGTCAGTGACGCATCGGCATCCGAAAGAGAATCGCGTCTGCATGGCTGAACAGACACCTTGTTGAATATAGTTATTAGCAGGGACTCATTCAAACTGCATACAACAGAAGCATTGACGTCACATAGAATATATAGAAAATCAAAACAATAATAATAACACGGAGAAAAATAAACCTCAATTGTGAGAGGTTGGGACTACACAAGTACCCAGCCCTCAACACATCATCACGGGTTTATAAAAAAACTCCGTATACAAATATATAAATAAATAGGATTTTCATTCATTCATAGTCGCATTTTTCAAAAACTTTTTTTATATATATAATCGCAACTATGAGTCTGTCATAAATTCGTGACCAGAACCCCAAGCTTAACTACATTAGTAATGAAGGCTACAGCTCAGTTTCATTTGTGTAAGTATTTCAGAGGCACAAAATGCAAAAAATCGCAATTAAGGAAGAAATACACTCATCTGAAAAGATGAAATTTCAAGAGAGGCTTTCTGCTCCTAATCCCGACAGAAAAGACCTTCTGTTTCGCCTAAACCGGCTACTTCAGGGGATATATGCCATCTTTAGGTGTCTCCTTATTTCTTACAATCCGTTGGAAATAAAGCTGGCTCCTCTCAAAATGGAGTTACACAAATGAAACTGAGCTGTAGCCTTCATTACTAATGTAGTTAAGCTTGGGGTTCTGGTCACGAATTTATGACAGACTCATAGTTGCGATTATATATATAAAAAAAGTTTTTGAAAAATGCGACTATGAATGAATGAAAATCCTATTTATTTATATATTTGTATACGGAGTTTTTTTATGAACCCGTGATGATGTGTTGAGGGCTGGGTACTTGTGTAGTCCCAACCTCTCACAATTGAGGTTTATTTTTCTCCGTGTTATTATTATTGTTTTGATTTTCTATATATTCTATGTGACGTCAATGCTTCTGTTGTATGCAGTTTGAATGAGTCCCTGCTAATAACTATATTCAACAATACGTACTGAATATACATTTATTGACTATTACGATTGTATCCTAGAAATTTGCTAGTTGAACAGACACCTTAACATGGGGGCTACCGCATGAGCGGACTGCTGGACGCGATGGACCACCGGTCTGACCCAGCAGCGGCAATTCTTACTTTCTTATGGAAATGCATCTATTTGGAATAATGCAGAATTGGGGCTCTAGTGCAGGGGGGTCCTCAAATCTAGTCCTCAAAGCCCACAATCCAGTCTATTTTTCAGGATTTTCACAATGAATATGTATGAGATCTATTTGCATTCTATATGTTATGTGCATAAATGTGTGCCCTGTCCACACTCTGCCCAAGTGAATGGCCGTCTCCAAAGATATGCACATACTTAGAGAATATTGCGTAGCCGGATTATCCTGATTTACACATGTATATAAATGATTAGAATACCGACATATCTGCACATGCAAGCTGCCTAATTGTAAGCTGCTCCATATAATAATAGCTCAGAGTGGTTGTAAATTGGTACATTAGTAGTGCAGTTGAATCTAGGAGCCTATTTGATGGCGTTACCTACTGTTCAATATTCAGCCACATAAGAATACTTTATAGTTCCCAGCAGTCATTTGGAAGAGGAAGTTGCGACAGACAGAAGTGAATGAGCTCGTTTCTGCCTGTTCTCTACTAGACCACTAGGGATCAGATAGTTAGGCCAAGAGGGGTGGGTGGGGGACACCTGATATTCCGGCGGAGAGAGAGAGAGAGTAGGGGACTCTGGGAGAGTATGTTCATGCTCCAGGATAATGGAAAGGATGGAGAGTGATTGGAAGGGGAAGCCTATACATGTTCTTTGGGGTGGCTGGGTGGCAGAAGGGATCAGAACACTTCAGGCTGCCCCCTGGAAGCTATGTGGGTACCAGGTGTACCAACGTAGCTACGAGGGAGGGCATAATTAGGACTGCTTTTTCTGCAGTCCTAAATGCCCACCTAACAATGTAGACATTAGCATTCACCATTGGTGGCACCTGCATAACTGCTGGCTCCTCCCTAACTCCACCCCATAACTTTGGTAAAATCCAGACTCCTAGTCCCGCCCCCACTCCCACTCTAGCCCTGCCACAGCCCCGCCCCCCACTGCCTGCTCATGCATGGATGCAACACGATGACATCACATGCACGTGACATCACTGCCCTCTTGTCCGATGCGATTTCAAGGAAGCTTTTCCAAACCCGGACAAAGTGCCGGGTTTTGAAAAGCTGTCCGGACCCCTAGACATGTCCTTGAAAAGGAGGACATGGCCGGGGAATTCCGGATGTTTGGTAACCCTACCCATAACGCCCCGGGCAGCCCAATGCCAAAATGGTCAGTTGGAGCCAATATTAAGCTGCATTGCCCAGATAAGAGCTGCTAAATATTGGCAACCAGCCTGCAAAACACAGTTTTAATGGGCAGAAGCTTCTCCTGGCTACGTAAATTGTTTTGAATATCGACCCCATAGAACTTATGTTAGCTTTATGAAATAATTCACAATATATCATTTCTATTTCCACTGAATGAATGATGAGGGACTTATGCAAGCATGATTTGATTTCTGGCTGTTTCAAGCAAGGCTCCACGATGCAGCCATCATTCTGAAATATGTAATAATTTTTCAGTGCATTTAAAACCACATGTTCAAAAGCTTTGCAGTCCAATTAAACTGTGTTTTCCATATCGTTATTATTACCAGCCTGTTAAACTCAAATGTCTAATATACATAGCAGGCAAAGAAACATTGATAATCCAAAAACAATATTTTCTTTTTTTTTTAAACACCACTCAGAAGCAATTGGTCATCACATTCCAAAATCCAACTGGTGCTGATAAACCACCAAAATTCCTATCCAACAAGGCACTGGGTTTGGAAAATATGCCTCAGGGACCAATGTGTAAGTGTAGTTAAAGCTTAAATTCATATTTTGGATGCAGTTTCCTATCCAAACATCCTTTCCCTGTACTGCACTGGGGGGGGGGGGAGGGGGGCTGGGAGAGAGACCACTTTGTGGCCTGGGAAGGGAGAGGAGAAGAGCATTGCACAATATTCTGATCATGACCCAGAAGCTATATGACTGCCCAATGATACGAGCCTGAAAAGTTCACAGCCCAACCAAGAAGAGAACGAGGTGGATATGGTTCAGTCAATGATCCGAAACCATGTTAAAAACAGAGAATTTCATTTCTGCAAATTGGCACTTAACGAAATAAGTTAACACTCTTTTCAGCTCCAGTGGCAAAATATCGCTCAGAATTTAGGAAGTTGGTGGGTTGGGCTAAGCTAAGTGACAAACAGTAAGATAAAAGAAGCAAACACCAACGAGACTGGAAGTCCCAATTGAAAACAGCAGAGACAGAACAAAAAAACCAACAAAGGCAAAATAAAACAAAAGCAGGACAAGGGAGACAGCACAGAAGATGACCTAACTGGCCGCCATCTTGTTGGAATATTCATTTCTGTCTCTATCTCTACCTCTGTCTTTATATTTTTATCTTTACTTTTCATAAATTGTTTTTCAGGTACTTTAGTTAGATTGTGAGCCTTTGGAACAGTTAGGGAATTTCCAAGTCAGTGGTGCCTCGCATAACGAACGCCTCGCACAGCGAACGCTGCACACAACGAACTTCATTTCACACAACGAAGTCGCCCGAGCTGCGTTACTCACTGCGCTCTCACAGCCCTTCGCCTGGCTCCCTGTGCAGTGGCGGACCGTCGGCTCGCCTCCTTTTATGGAGGGGCCCGGCGCCTACTGCTGATGCGTTGGGGGGGGCGGAGCTACTCTCGCCGCTTCCCCGATGCTAGAAAAAAAAAAAAAAAAAAGAAAAGTTAAGTCCCAGTTTTTGCCGCTGAGACTCTGCCCTCTCTCACTGTATACAGTAGTCCTTTTAAGATAAACTCAATATTTTTTATATATCATGGCTTCTAAAAAAAGCAGGAAGGTGATTTCTGTTGAAATGAAACGGGAAATAATTAGAAGGAGTGAATGTGGGGTAAAACAGTGTGACCTCGTCAAAGAGTTTGGCCTCAGCAAGACCACCATTTTCACCATTTTATCTTTTTTTATGTCATCTTAGCATATTATATGCTACAGAACGAATTATTTTTTTTAACATGTATTGTTATGGGAAAACGCGTTTCACATAACGAACTTTTCGCATAACAAACTTGCTCCTGGAACGAATTAAGTTCGTTGTGTGAGGCACCACTGTACCTATCTTATTTATTTTTTATTTATTGTATCTTTTAATGCATCATTTTTGTGAACCGCTTAGAAACCTCATGTTTATTAGCGGTATATAAGAATTAAATTAAATTAAATTAAATTATATATGGCTACTTAGCTATATGGGCAGGGTGCTGAACATGCCCAGTCCCCACATACATCCCTGCTGTTCCCTGACTCTCTATTCCCCCCCCCCCCCCCCCAGGATGCCCCACTACTGCCTGGTGGGTTTTTTTTTTTCCTTTTTACAATTAGAGCTGATTAAATGGCACTGAAAGCAGTGGCCAGCATATTGAATATTGAATACAATTTAAGTAGGCAGTAGCAGATTGTTTTAAAAATTGACTTCTATGTCGCTATTTCATATCATCAAAGTTTATGATTTCCCCAGACATGTTCTCCTTTTGAGGACATATCCGGGGATCCGGATGGCTTTTCCATACCTGGCACATACCTGGGTTTTGAAAAGCTTCTGGCAACGAGCGACGTCGGGACGGCATGGGCGGATGCAACGCGGTGATGTTAAGCATCGCTCGTTGCTCGTGCAGGTCGAGGGGGGTGGGGGCGGGGGTAGAATGAGGCGGGGCCGGCCAGAATGGGGTGGGCCTGGGGGCGGGGCCTTGGGTCCAGATTTTCCATTTGGAAAATCTGGTAACCCTAGTGAGGGGCAGCCGAGTGAGTGCATTTGTAGGTCAGTAAGAGGAATTTGAATTGTATTCGGAAACGGATGGGAAGCCAATGAAGTGACTTTAGGAGAGGGGTCACGTGAGTATAGCGGCTCTCACAGAATATAAGTCGTACGGTGTCAGGTCAAAAGCGCGCCGGGTTAAAGGCGCGCCCAGACAATTGAGCGCAGCGTGGAGGCGCACGCCGCTCAAAATTACTGTTTTTAGGGCTCCGACGGGGGGGCGTGGGGGGGAACCCCTCCCCACTTTACTTAATAGACATCGCGCCGCATTGTGGGGGCGTTGTGGGGGTTTGGGAGGTTGTAACCCCCCACATTTTAATGAAAACTTCACTTTTTCCCTGTTTTAGGGAAAAAGTTAAGTTTACAGTAAAATGTGGAGGGTTACAATCCCCCAAACCCCCCCATAACGCCGGCGTGATGTCTATTAAGTAAAGTGGGGGGGGGGTTCCCCAACAAAAACCCCCATCGGAGCCCCTAAAAACAGTAATTTTGAGTGGCGCACGCCTCCATCTTGCGCTCAGTTGTCTGCACGCGCCTTTGTCTTTCGCGCCGTTGTCTATGAACCAAGTCGTACAGCCGAATTCTGAACTGGGTTAGATAGGGAAAATATTTAAGAATGCCTGACTACCATTCAGTGCACTGTAAACCACTTTGGGTGAATTTCTGCATTAAAAAAGTGGTTAATAAATACACTTCTCCCTCCGTATTCGCGGTTTCATCATTCGCGGTTTCGATTATTCACGGTTTTTAGCTTGCTGGCTCCTCCCCCCAAATTACATCAGCTTGCATAGAGATATCACCGATTCCAAGCGTTTACAGAGAAAATCGCTGATTCCCGGCACTTTCTTCACCGTGTTTTGCCTCTCCTTCGGGAACAGGCCAGGTCTCCCACCGTGTTATTCGCGGTTTCACCGTATTCACGATGGTTTTTAATAGAAAACAGCAAATAACATATGAAAAAGTTATTTGCGGTTTTTCTGTATTTGCGGTTCTGTTAATCCCCTATCACAGCGAATACGGAGGGAGAAGTGTACATGAAATACTTCTGTACCACCTGTCATTAGTACAACCCGCAGGCACTGTCCAAATTCTGTATCAGACATTTCAGCAACACTAGCCACTTAAGTGGTACTGAAAACGAATGGTTAGCCCCAATCAAGTGAGGAGTCATTGTTGGCCAAATAAATTCCTTTGAATATCAAACCCCCCCACCCCCCCCACAATCAATGATAGCACCTATTTTATAGAATTACCTTTAAACTATAATTCATTTGTAAAGCTTTTAAATGTATAACTGATCTTACAATTATACAATATGAGCATCTATGCACAATTTCAAGATTTAAAGATGTTTGGCTCGGATTCTCATTGGGCCGCCGAAATTTAGGCAACGGTAGGCATCCTAGCACCACCTAACTGAATCGTTTGAACTGGTACTAAATAATCCGGTAATTGATCGGGTCCTTTGAAGCCAATTAAAAAGTAATTACCATAAAAAGGCAGCCTCCTAATAACAGGGACGTCCAAGTGCCGATAATCAGAACCAACTTTCTGGACGTTCAGCTGCACTTCATAGAGCGTGTTGGCAGGAGTGTTATGGGTGGGCATTGGGCAGGCTTAGACCCGGACATCCTAGGGAATAACCGAAGCTCTCCTAGGCAGAATTAGATGCAGGGAGTTAGACCTGTTTTAGTTATGTCTATGCTCCCCAAAGTTTCCCAAACTACTAGAGGGTTTAAGGCAGTGGTTCCCAAACCTGTCCTGGGGGACCCCCCCAGCCAGTCAGGTTTTCAAGATATCCCTAATGAATATGCATGAGAGAGATTTGCATATAATGGAAGTGACAGGTATGCAAATCTCTCTCATGCATATTCATTAGGGATATCTTGAAAACCTGACTGGCTGGGGGTCCCCCAGGACAGGTTTGGGAACCACTGGTTTAAGGCATGACCCTTCTTTACTTCCCCCAGTAGTCATGACCCCCTCCCACCACCCAACTAGGACATCCTCTGACATCTCTCCACATACCCCAACAACCCTCTTACCTTCGAATGACAAATCGGCAGGATGAAAGCCCACTCCCTCTTGCCTATAAGGCTGTGTGCTCAAAATGACGGGCCTTCCCCTTCCCAATGCATCTTGGAATGCAGTGGGAGGGGCCTAAGGCCCTGATTATCTCAAAATTGCTAAGTGAGTAGAGTATTTTGCATAAAATAAAATAAAGCCTCTGAGCTTATCTAATAGCTTTAGGTCTCCTTTTTCCCACATTACAAGCAATTTCCCAGCAAAGTTTTACCATTGAAGATTATCACTTAGATTTTGGCAATTACTGTATGGCAATTATAAAACTTTATTCCACATTGGTAAATAGGCTTCTTATATTCTTAAGATGGCAGTGAAGCAGAGAGTAAATTACCCGGTTAATTACATTAAGTGTCATATGTATCTCGAGCTCCTGGCTTATAAATCAGCAATTTCTTTATAATGTCACTGGGGTACTAATAGTTAAATATTAGTGGAAGTCAGAAAAATATTAGAGTTCAAATAAAAGAACTGTCTTCTCATTCAAATTGGTAACCAAACTTCAGGATTGCAACCGTCACGTTTGAAAGTCACTCAGAGGTATAGAGTTCTTTGCGCCCTCTAGTGATGAACCAAAGTATATTTTTCAGTCGTTGCAACTTTATTAGTTCTGGTTACGCTCCAAGTTTGATTACAAAAGTAAATAAATAAATGTCTTTACAGTCTTTCAAACACTTGTATGAAAATACTTTGTTTTTTCTTATCTTTACAAATCTTTTCAAATGAACATCGCTCTGTGAGAAAATTGAGAGCAGTTTGATAATTGGAGCAGATTTGCATGCCTCTCACTTCCATTATATGCAAATCTCTCTCATGCATATTCATTAGGGCTAGCCTGAAAACCCGATTGGCCTGGTGGTCCTCCAGGACAGGGTTGGGAACCACTGGGCTAGAGTACCAAAGCTAAAGGAGCTGGTTCAGGCAAAGATATGTAAAGGAGACCTTCAAGTGCATAGTAAAGTGGACCCAACAGTCTGGAAGCCTCTGAAGTGCCGTGGAGAAGAAAGGTTACCTGGAAGGAACATCACCTTGGTATAGCTAGGAAGTGATCCTATAGCTAGGACCAAGTGATGCAGCATCCTGAAGATGGTAGGGAAGAGTTACATCCCCCCCTCCCCCCCATCACACACACACACACACACTTTTACAAAACTGCAGAAGTGGTTTTTAGAACAGGCCGGCGCGCTGAATGCTCAGTGTTGCTCCCGATGCTCTATGAATGTTAGGAGCAGCGCAGAGCATTCAGAGCGCCAGCCAGCGCTAAAAAACATTTTTGCGGTTTTGTAAAGGGGGGTGGGTTAAGTTAAGATGGCTATGGTAGATTGTGATTTGATGTGAGGATAACCGTTTCTGTCTGGTGTGAAGGTGGTGAACCTCTCATGTCACTTAGGATTTTAGACAGTGCTGGAGAGGAACTAGCCATCGTGATACATAGTGGTACCAACAAAATAAGTACCAGATGTGGAAAGGAGATTCTGGAAACTCAACTTTGTTTTTTAGTAACATAGTAGATGGCGGCAGATAAAGACCCGAATGGTCCATCCAGTCTGCCCAACCTGATTCAATTTAAATTTTTTAATTTTTTTTTCTTAGCTATTTCTGGGCAAGAATCCAAAGCTCTACCTGGTACTGTGCTTGGGTTCCTACTGCCGAAATCTCCGTCAAAACCTACTGCAGCCCATCTACACCCTCCCAGCCATTGAAGCCCTCCCCAGCCCATCCTCCCCCAAACGGTCATATACAGACACAGACCGTGCAAGTCTGCCCAGTACTGGCCTTAGTTCAATATTTAATATTATTTTCTGATTCTAGATCCTCTGTGTTCCTCCCATGCTTCTTTGAACTCCGTCACCGTTTTCTTCTCCACCACCTCTCTTGGGGGCGCATTCCAGGCATCCACCACCCTCTCCGTAAAGTAGAATTTCAAAACATTGCTCTTGAGTCTCCCACCCCTCAACCTCGGCCTATATGATTTCAAATGACTGTACATTCTTACCTATTACTTTTTCAGTGCAATTGGGCAACACTGCGAGAAAGTCTGACACATTTTCTCTACAGTAACTCTAAACCTCTTCCCTGCTCCCAAAACTGCATCACCATTTTATGCATGCATTTTTGCTTTAGATTTGCACTCTGTTGTTTGCATTGAAATTCAGAGTGCGTTGTTACTTGGCATTTGCTGTTCCTGCAGAACTAGCATTGCTGTCTTCAAGCTTTGAGGTATCAGTATCAAAACCATTGTACAGTATAGTTGTAGGAACAGAATTGCATTAGGCCAATAAAAAGGTATCACCTAAAGCTTGTTTGTTCTATGAACGGGAATAGGGATCGCAGGAATCCCGCGGGTCCTGCGGGGGTCCCGCGGGAATCCCCCCTAACCCACGGGACTCCCACGGGGACCCCCTCTCTGGCCCACGGGACTCCCATGGGGACCCCCCTCTAGCCAACGGGACTCCCACGGGGATGGAAGGCTTTGGAAGCAGGGTTCGTCCATATAATATAATGGACATGTCAGCCGTAGTAAAAGAGGGGGTTTATAAGTTAATTACCTGAACAGAAAACAAAAAAAGGGTTCCACCAAAGAGATTCTACAAGGAAAACAGCAGCGCAAACACAAAAGAAACTGTGGAATTGATGATCCTGTCAGAAGTAATTGCTGCTTTTTATGGGGACGGGCGGGGATGGAGGTAATTCCTTGCGGGGATGGGTGGGGACGGAGAGAATCCTGGCGGGGACGGGTGGGGACGGAGAGGATCCTGGCGGGGACGGGTGGGGACGGAGAGGGTTCTGGCGTGGACAGGTGGGGACGGAGAGGATCCTGGCGGGGACGGGTGGGGACAGAGAGGATCCTGACGGGGACGGGTGGGGACAGAGAGGATCCTGACGGGGACGGGTGGGGATGGAGAGGATCCTGACGGGGATGGGTGGGGACGGAGAGGATCCTGACGGGGACGGGTGGGGATGGAGAATATCCTGGCGGGGATGGGTGGGGACAAAGAGGATCCTGGTGGGAATGGGCGGTGATAGGTGGGATTTCTGTCCCCGCACAACTCTCTACAATGAAGCATTCCTTTCTCAGTCCTGGCAGTTCATTGAAAATGCCTCCACAGTTTAAAAAATATATTTTTTTGATATCTTATTCTTCTTAGGAACATGAAAAGAGTGAAGATGTTACAAAAATTGATCAAATGGTTAAGTAAATAATAATGTGATTAAAAAAAAACCCCAAATGCAAAGGGCTGGCTGTAAAAATTGTAATAAAATCAATGTGGATAAATACAACAGTAAAACATATGCCCCCTCGCCTTTTACAAAACCGCGAAACCAGTTTTTAGCGCGTGCTGGCGTGCTGAATGCTCTGTGCTGCTCCCGACGCTCATAGAGCGTTGACTCACAAAATGAGCTCCCAAATTCAGCTGAATTCAGCCGGCCGCCGGCCCGATAGCACATGCGTGACATTTAAGCACGCACAGCATCGACGTGCGTGCTTACACATGACGCACGCATTATTGGGCCGGCTGAATTCAGGACCTGAGAGCTCGGGACGGCGGCCAGCTGAATTCGGGAGGTGAGAGGCGCTGGCGGATGGCACAGAGGCATCGCTTGAAGCGGGAGGGCAGCTGTACGGGGGGGACCTGACCACCTCAAGGAAGTCACCCTGCTGAAAGGGCATCATCCAGGCAGGTGCCCACCCCTGAGCCACCATAGTTGTGGAACGAATCGTCTTAGTTTCCTTTATTCCCTATGGGGAAATCTGCCTTGCTATACGAGTGCTTTGGATTACGAGCATGCTTCTGGAACGAATTATGCTCGTAAAGCAAGGTACCACTGTATCTTCAAAAAACAATTCGATGCTAATACAGTCAATAACTAACTCAAAAAAACAAAATTTCATGCACATTCACAGTTAATACCAAAAGTGTGTTCAAATAACAGTTTTTACTTCTTTTCTACTTCTTTTGTTTAAGAAATGAATCTCTGTGCTTTGGAAGCTTCGTACCATTAAGAAGTATTTCGACGAAACTTCCTTGGTACAGTCTTCTATCTTAAGTGTTCTCGATTTCTGTAACATTATATACCTAGGTGCTTACAAGAAAATTTTCAAAAAATTGAGAGTGATTCAGAATACTGCCGTTCACCTCATTTTTGGTTTAAAAAAATGGGAGCATATCATTCCTTTTTATTTGAAGCTCCATTGGTTGCCGATAGAGTCGAGAATTCTGTTCAAATTTTCTTCTATTTGTTATAAATCAGTTTCGGGTTTGTTACCAGGTTATCTTGTGTCTCATTTTCCTTTGAGTCACGCCAAAAAGACCACATGTAGAGTGCACTTGTTTTCATATCCCTCCATAAAATCCTGTCGTTATAAGAAGTTCCTTGAGCGAACCCTCTCATTTCAAGCCGCTAAATTGAATGTATGGCTTGGAAAAATGATGTTCGAGGTCTCTTCCTATCTTGATTTTAGAAAATTGTTAAAGACTCAACTCTTTGATAGGCTGGTATCTTAATGCATTCTGCTTCATTTTTTCAATCAAGTTCCTTATATTCAACTTGATGCATTTGATCTGTTCTTTGTATTACTTCTTTCCCTGCCATTATATTGTAAATGCTTTCTGTCTTTATCTGTTTAAGTCCATTATTCTAATTTGTATTTTATCTGTATCCCATGTATTAGCTCACCTTGTTGTGAACCGCCTAGAACAATGGTCTCAAACTTGTGGCCCGGGGGCCACATGCGGCCCACCAAGTCTTATTTTGAGGCCCTTGGTATGCTTATCATAATCACAAAAGTAAAATAAAACAGTTTCTTGATAATGTCTCTTTAGTTATAAATGACAATATTATTATTAAGAGACTTAGCCAAAAGGAAAGATTTATAAACTATAAAGAGTTTTACCTCATGCAAAGTTGTCATTTCTTTAATAAGACATTAACTATGTTTTCTGAGGCCCTCCAAGTACCTACAAATCCAAAATGTGGTCCTGCAATGGGTTTGAGTTTGAGACCACTGGCCTAGAACCTTTTCGGTATATAAGAATAAAATTATTATTGTTCTTTGAGATTCTGTATGGAATGTTGCTACTCTTTGGGGTTCTAGAATCTTGTTACTCTCCAGGATTCCGGACTCTTGCTATTCTTTGTGATTCTGAATGGAATGTTGCTACTCTTTGGGATTCTGGAATCTTGTTACTCTCTGGGATTCTGGAATCTTGATAGGCTGATTTCTTAATGCATTCTGCTTCATTTTTTTCTATCAAGTTCCTTATATTCAACTTGATGAATTTGATCTGTTCTATGTATTACTTCTTTCCCTGCCATTATATTATAAATGCTTTCTGTCTTTATTTGTTTTTAAGTCCATTATTCCAATTTGTATTTTATCTGTATCCCATGTATTAGCTCACTTTGTTGTGAACCACCTAGAACTTTTTTGGTATGGCAGTATATAAGAATAAAATTATTATTATTATTATTAAATTGACAAAGCATGGTCAATTGACGCACTGAACCCGATAAGGCATTCCATGAAACCGGACCCTGTACAGACAGCATAGATTTGCGATTGCCAGTAAGTTTCACAGTCAAAAATGCTTGAGTACCTGAATGTGAACCACTTACGCTATAAGTGGTATATAAATACTAAAATAGATAAATAAAGGCAAGTGGAATAGGCTGTTGGGGGTAACATTGGACAGCAAGTTCACTTATCATGTCCACATTAGTACAGTTGGTCAGAAATGTTTTCATCAACTTAAATTGATTCATTCTCTTTCTAAACTACTTGAACCCGCATCTTTAAATACTCTGATTCACTCAATCGTGATCTCCTGTATAGACTATCGTAACGCCCTCTACAAAGGTGTAACAAAAAAGGAAATAAGACGCCTCCAGATAATACAAAATACGGCAATTAAAATCATCTTTAACGCAAAAAAAAAAATACGATCACGTTTCCCCTGTTCAAAGCACGCTGGCTACCCATAGAACACGGAATCAGTTACAAAATCCTACTTCTTATCTTTAAAATCCGTCAAAGTAACCAGCCTGAATTTATTGACAGATTCCTTATAGCCCATCCAAAACTCTTCACTCTATGTCACCGAATCTCCTTATTATACCATCCCTGAAGCTAATTAACACCATGAGATCTAACAATTTTGCCATTACAGCACCCTCCCTATGGATTCTAATGAGATTCTCGGAGACACCGAGACTCTCCGAGATTCTAATGAGATTCTCGGAAACACCGAGAATCTCATTAGACTCTCCGAGAGAGCAGGAGCCAGAAGGCCTTGAGCATGCGCAGATGCTCAAGGCCCGGCAGAATCAGCGGCAAGCAGCAGGCGGCAGGCTCTTTGGGCACTGGCACGTCCTGTGGGCACTGGCACGGCTGTGTGCCAGTGCCCGATTGCGGTAAGGGTTTGGGTGGGCGGGGGCGATGCTGGTTCTCAGGGATGGGGTGGAAGCGCATCAGTGGCCTCGGGGGGGGGGATTTTGAGGCGTGGAATGAATCAAGCGAGTTTCCCTTACTTTCTATGGGGAAACCCGCTTTGATATATATGAGCACTTTGGTTTACGAGCATGTTTCTGGAACGAATTATGCTCGCAAACCAAGGTTCCACTGTATTTATTTTAAAACTTGTGAATTGTTGACATTTATGTCCATGTCTTCTTAATTTCCTTGGATTCTCTTTATTTTTGGATAAAATTGTTCCTCCTTTCACCCTCATAATTTACGGTTTTAATCTCAGTGGTCTATTTACTTTCAGAAAACACTGACACCCCAGACTATAAAAAGATATTTGACAAACAAGGAAATGCACTCTGAGCTCCTTTGTTTCCCAGTCGTCCCACCTCAAAACAAACAAAAGCAGCAAAAAATATAAAGTATTTTTTTTTTTTTAAATGATGGAAAGCATTAGAAAAATCCAGTCAAATCTGAACAAGCTTAGAAAATTTTCAGAGATAATCACACATTAAGGTCAGGCTTGCTCAGAGTCTAAGGTGTGGCATGGACTTAGCGTACGGAGCTGTCCTTTCAGGACCGTAAGCCTTGTCGATTTCCTTGAGAATTGCTGTACAGTACTCATTTTGTTCACATCTAAAAACCCTGAGGCAAAACAAAAAAAAACAGAGCGAATGGGTCTTTATTAATATTTCAGTTTAAATGGTAAAATGATATTCCAAAAGAGAATATCATTGTTTAATTGAATTTCTGAACACTTAGTATGGATTATATAACATTCTTATTTTAAACTTATATTCGATTAAGTTCAGTGTTCTTGAACGGTGCCAGATACACAGTGGTAGAAGGCAGTGATCCAAACAGAAGCTATAGGACTGTTGAACCCAATAATTTATCTGAACTTTGGGGATGGGATGCACTTATGGATAACTGCCGCTTTTATATTTACTCCATGGATTTTCTGCTGATTAATCAGTTCAGATCGTGTCTACATGATCATATCAGAGCAATTCTTTGGCAGTGCACCTGGTGGAGTCCATTATATATAGGAACATAAGTGTCTGTCCTATCGCAGTGATTCCCAACCCTGTCCTGGAGGAACACCAGGCCAATCGGGTTTTCAGGCTAGCCCTAATGAATATGCATGAGAGAGATTTGCATATGATGGAAGTGATAGGCATGCAAATTTGCTTCATGCATATTCATTAGGGCTAGCCTGAAAACCCAATTGGCCTGGTGTTCCTCCAGGATAGGGTTGGGGATCACTGTCCTATAGGACACTAGGTTAAAAGGTAGAATATGCACCTAGAACAGGGGTAGGAAACTCCGGTCCTCAAGAGCCGTATTCCAGTCGGGTTTTCAGGGTTTCCCCAATGAATATGCATTGAAAGCAGTGCATGCAAATAGATCGCATGCATATTCATTGGGGAAATCCTGAAAACCCGACTGGAATACGGCTCTCGAGGACCGGAGTTCCCTACTCCTGACCTAGAATTTAAACACAAGCCATACAACTGCTCCTAGTGTTGATGTCTAAATATCAGAAGTATGCACATAGGTCCATAAGTGAGGCACCCTACCACTCGTACGCAGTGGAACGATGTTGGGTTTCGGGGGGGGGCCCAGGAGCTCTGCCCTATTCCCAGTGGAATCCTGTGGCCCGGACCATCACCAGCTCCCGACTCCACCCCCTACCTCCTCCTGGCGTTATACTTTAAATCTTCGGGACTGCCGCCACTCAGCATCAACGAAAAGGCCTGCCCTTGGAAGTAGAATAGAAACAATAGAAACATGATGGCAGATAAAGGCCAAATGGCCCATCTAGCCTGCCCACCCGTAATAACCGTTATCTCTTTCTCTCTCTGAGAGATCCCACGCGCCTTTCCCAGGCTCTCTTAAAGAATGCTCGTTGATGCTGCATGGCGCCTGCCCCGTTGATTTAAAGTATAACATCGGGAAATGGGCACCAACTGGAGACCGTCAATTTTGGGGGAGGCCATGGCTCTTGTGGCCTCCCCCATTCCAACGCCTATGCTACTGCTGCCTATCTTAATTGTTTAAATTGACTTTAATCAGCTACATTCTGCCACACGTAGACTATTGTAATTCTCTTCTGTGTGGCTTACTGAAGACATCACATAGAGCTCTTCAAGTAGCTCAGAACGCTGCAGCTGGAGTGATAGCAAGATTACCTCGCTACTCCCATGTTATACCTGTACTGGCTGAACTTCACTGGCTGCTGGTCATTTGGAGAATACAATTTAAGATGCTAACGTTGGTATTTCAGTCTATACGTGGTTTATTGCCTAAGGTGATCACTTCTTTTTTTTCAGCTACATGCTCTTTCTCGTTCTTTAAGATCACAAGGCAGAGATTACACTTCTCCCTCCGTATTCGCTGTGATAGGGGGATTAACGGCACCGCAAATACAGAAAAACCGCAAATAACTTTTTCATATGTTATTCGCTGTTTTCTATATTAAAAACCATCCTGAATACGGTGAAACCGCGAATAACACGGTGGGAGACCTGGCCTGTTCCTGAAGGAGAGGCAAAACACGGTGAAGAAAGTGCCGGGAACCAGCAATTTTCTCTGTAAACACTTGGAATCAGCGATTTCTCTATGCAAGCTGATGTCATTTGAGGGGAGGAGCCAGCAAGCTAAAAACTGCAAATAGTTAAAACCGCGACTGGTGAAACCGTGCATACAGAGGGAGAAGTGTATTTGGTATTCGTGCTCACATGTTTCAAGTAGCGGGACCGTCGTCGTGGAATTCAGTTCCAGATTGAATTCGTTTCATCGCTGATTTTTGGGCCTTATGAAAAAGTTTGAAAGCTCACTTTTCTCAACTGGCATTTTCAGATTTGGGTATTTTATAGTTTTGTTATTATTCAGTCTTGACTGTTTTTGTTTTTTATTTTTCACTTTCTTTTTAGTTTATGATATATTTTAAATCTCATTCATTGTTTTGCCACTTGTTTTTGTTTTTATTTTATTATTTAAATTTCATTTAAATTTCCCCAGAATTCTATAGTTTTAACGGTTCTCCCTTCTGCTTCTATTTCCTATCTCCCCTCTTTTCAACCTTTCAAAGTCCTTTAGATCATTGTAGTCTTATTAGAATGTTTATTTTCTTATTTTTCTCATCTATTCTCTATTTTATTTCTTCATTACTCTACTAATTGTCATTTTTCCAGGTACTTTAGTTAGATTGTGAGCCTTCGGGACAGTAAGGGAATTTCTAAGTACCTATCTTACTTATAATTTTAATGCACCCTATTGTCTATTTTCTGTAAACCACTTAGAATCCTAACGGAATTTAGCGGTATATAAGAAATAAATTACATTACATTACATTACATTCATGTATCTGTAGATGTTTTTGAATTGTAAACTGTATGGTGATGTTTTACTTTGAGTCTGTCCAGTTTTATTACGCATGCAATGGTGTTATCCGCACAGACGTTTGATATGTGGACTACAAATGTTTTAAATACCGGTAAATAAATACTGGAGTCAAAGTGCAGAGTCCAGAGCTGTACTTAAAGAGGGCTTGATTGTTCAGCATGGTGGAGTACTATGATTCAAAAAAGAAGAAAAATCTCACCAAACAGTAAACTTTATATGTATATAATAGTGAGAGTAAATAATCCCAAGGCATGAACTGGGGGGGGGAGGTTTCAAAGCATTGATCCCTCCTCCTCCTTCCCCTCCACACCGCATACCAAACAGGGATGCTGAGCCCCCCCCCCCCCCATCCAGTCAAATAAATAATAAATACATTGCCAAGAGGAGGCGGTAGCAGCTAGCGTGCGCTATTCCATGCGTTAAAGCCCTAACGCACCTTCGTAAAAGTAGTCCTTAGTCATGTCTATGTTCTATGTGATAATTGTACGGAAACAAGATTTTATGTATGTGATACTGAAACCACATAGTTGTTTGCGGTATATACATTTTTTTTTTTTTATGTCTTTATTAGCAATTGCAAAGGGAACATACAACCAGGAACGGGGCGAGCATATAAAATTATAAAAAAATTTGAAAGTATTTCCAAAAATTCATAATGAATGGACAATAGAATAATAAATGATCTAAAGTATTGATTCCTTTAGTTATCTAGAAAATTAAGAATACAATATTTTCTGGATACTAAATAAACTATTCTTTTAATAGCTATTTTTTTTCACCTGTTGTTTTTGGCTATTTGGGTGAAGCTTATTTTAAATGTACATCTGTTTTCTAGTAACCCTCGGCTATATTTAAGAGCGAGAGACTCTCAGACAGGAACCGGCTAACATTTTGTACCCTCTTTGGAGCAGGTATAAAGTTTTGTGAGAGAAAATGTTTGTTGCACGGGGTCATTATAAGCAGTGGTGCGGTAAGGGTGAGCTGCGCCCGGGGTGGAGGCGCCCCCCTCCCCCGCCCTCTTCCCCTCCCCCCTGCTCCATGCACATTCCCTTCCACCGTACCTTTTTAACTTCTCCGACGTAAGCAGCATGCCCATGTCAGTGTCAGCTCGCCCTTTGACGTTACTTCCTAGGCGCGGGTCCTGGGAGTGACGTCAGAGAGAGCGTCGATGCCGACGCAGGCAACAACCTCATGCCAGGGAAGGAAAAAGGGTACGGGAAAAGGCAAGAGATGTGCGTTCGCGGAAAGGCAAGGAACAGGAGGGGTGGAGAGGAGGAGAGGTGCAAGACGGCGTGCAGGACGGAACGCAGCCCCCGTTACTCTGCCACTGATTGTAAGAGCCTCATAGGTGCCTAATTTGGTTTTCTAAAACAGACATAGCATCAGTGCATTTGGATAGTATAAAACAGGAGAGTCAAATCCACAAACTCAAGATCGCAAAACAAGTGGAAATGTCCTGTACAGACTGGTGGACTCAAATGTATGGTGGAAATGTCTTTTAATTCAACCAACAACAACTCAATGACTCAATATTTATTTATTTAGATTTTTATCCCGTCCTCCCAGTAGCTCAGAACGGTTTACAAGCAAACATTCACAATGGAGTGAATTGGACATACAAGATTATACATACGAGACTGTGCAGCAGTGTAAATATAGGGACTATACAGCAAATTAAGAACAGTAGTTTAGATATAAGTAGTTTAGTTTAGATACAAGTTATTTGAGTATAGGCTGAGAGTGGACTATACAGAAATTTAGGCAGAAGATTAGAATGGAGAAAGAAGGGTAGAGGTGGGGGTTTAAGGGGGTTGGGTGTAGACTGAGGGTGACTTTTAGTTGAAGAGGAGGGTCTTTACCATTTTCCGGAATGTCATTAGTGAGTTCTGTAGTCTGAGTTGAGGGGGGAGTTGGTTCCAGAGTTGGGGAATGAATTGGCTGTAGGAGCGTTTGCGGGCGGTTTCTGAGAGGAGAGACCTTCCGGGGGGAATGCATAGGCGTATCTCCGTTTCTGAGCGGAGGGTGCGGGTGGGGATGTAGATGGGTAGCTTGGATTTTATGTAGGAGGGGGTTGTGGCATAAATTCTTTTGTGTGCTATTGCCAGGGCCTTGAATGCACAGTGTTGGCTAATTGGGAGCCAGTGTTCAGCGTGGAGTGGGGAGATGGGATCATGGTAGTTGAGGCTGTGTAGGAGGCGGATAGCTGCATTTTGGACCCGTTGGAGGCGCTTGAGATCTTTTTTGGTTATTCCATTAAATAGGGAGTTGCAGTAATCCATTCTGGAGAGGACATATGCGTAGAGGACATGTACATGTTTCGGCCAGGATGGCCTGCCTCAGGAGCCTACGTAAGTGCGATTCACATCAAAGGTAGAAATATGGGCCTTGAAAACCCTGGCCGACATTTCCAGCGCCAACCTTGGCCGGAGGCGCGATTCTCTAAAGGTGCCGTCGCACGATTAATACGTGATCGGCGCCCGCTTTTAAGGCAACCACCGGGAACGGCGCTGTTTAGAGAATCTAGGTCTTACGGTCATGTCACCTTGGTACCCTGTTATGAAATGTTCCCCGCAAGAGGCCAGAGTTAGGGGCGAAAAAAGCAAACATTTGCTCGAGCAATTTTCAAATAGCACATCACCGCTTAATAGAATTCAGCTATTTTTAAAACCAAAATTTACCTCAAGGCTTAACCAAATGTCTAGCAAGTTCTACATGGCAAAAGCAGGCAAATGCTTCACATATGTTTTTGCTTGTCTGTTTCGCCTCCCTCCCCTCTTGCAAAATCTGCAGGAAAGGGAACCCTGCGGCTAAAATCTGCGCTGTTGCAAAATTAAACCGACATGCTGACTTACTTGCTCTCTGCACTCTTTTTTTGCCTGAATGGGGCCTTTCATTAAGTTTCCTTGTTATTTAAACTCAATATTTCAAAGAGAATTGTACTTCATTTCCCCCGTCTCTCCCAAAGGACTTCCTCAGAAATTACCTTTTGCATGTTTCCGAGGTCTCTGTCCGATGAACGGGTCATCTACTTTGCCAGTTCCACTACAAACATGTGGAAGGGCTGATTTGATCAGTTTTGGTCAATGCGTGTTACTTGTGTAGATAAAATTTTCATACTAGCAAAGATTGAAATGGGCAGTCAGATTGGCCTAGTGGTTCTTTTCCAAGCTCTGAAGGTCCTGGGTGGATAATGCAGAGCCACGGGAAAGGCCTACTAATAAAAAGAACTTTTAAAATCAGAACTCCAGAGGCTCGAAATGTCCTTGTTTTGATGTTCATGTTTGTGCTGTTTCTAGACAGAATTAGCCTTCCATTAGAAGGCTGCACGCAACCTTGTTTAGCACAATTGGTTTGAATCCATTATATTGACAATATCAATTTGTGTAATTCCTGCATTAGGATTTCGTGATAAACCATGTTTGAAAGGAGCTGCTGACCCTGATTTGCAGTTTAATTGTGGTTAAAATCCAGCATGATTCAGATATTGGCTCTGTTCGTGTTGAAGAAAGACCTTACCATGACACGGAAGTCAATAGCAATGGAAGCCCCTGAGAAAGAGTTTCTTTCTTATGAAAAGAACAGGGGATTTGAGCTTATTCATTCCCTTACATTTGGGGGGAAGGATATTCCACAGTTTCACCTCAGGAGATATTAGGATACAAAGGTAGCCCAAGAAACGACTGCTCCATAATGTGTTTCATTGTTACACATAAATACAACGGACCATAAAGAAATGTTACAACCCCCCTCACCCCCCCCAAAAAAAAAAAAAAGAAAATTAACTCTATTGATTATAAAAAATACATAATCACATCTCCTACAGTAATTAAACTATGGCGTACAAGAGAATTCCTTACTTTAGAGTTCATTTGACTTTTATCAATTTCTTTACTTGGGAAGCCAACTCTTATCATTTGATTATGGCATATTTAAAAAGTCTAAACATTTTTAAAAAAACTGTAACTGCATTTCCTGTGAAAATATTTTTGTACTCCAGGCATAGGGCCTCTTTTATCAAGCCCAATAGCACGGGCTGCCACAGCAGATGCCCTGAAGCCCATAGGGATTGAAAGGGTTTGGGGGCTTTTGCCGTGCAACACTCGCTAGCATGGCTTCATTAAAGAGACCCCTAATTAAGATCTAGAGTTCATTATCAGATGATCTGGTAAAAGCTATTAGCATGGTTAGGTTTAAATAAGGTTTGGACATGTTCCTGGAGGAAAAGTCAATAACTTATTATTAAGATGAACTTGGAGAAAGTCACTTCTTAATCCCAGGGGAAAAGCAGTAGGGAATCTACCTACCTTTTGGGATCCTGCCAGGTACTTGTGACCTGGATTGGTTACTGTTGGTTATTAGACTTGAAGGACCTTTGGTCTGACCCAGTACAGCAAATCATATGTTCTTAAACCAATGAAAAGAAGAAATTTCCAGAACCGGTACCAATACTTTCTTTCAATGTCTAGAAAACAGCTTGGGAATGTAAACTAAAATGCCTAATCTAATCTAATCTAAGCCTTAGATTTATAAACCGTGTCATTTCCTGAAGTAGGGGCTCGACTCGGTTTACAACAGGAAAATCAGTTTAACTAACATGTGAATTACTAAACAAAAGACAATTAACAGTCAGTACCATTTGTCAAAAACTGTTGAAACAGCATTGTTTTCATCGATTTACGAAAAAATCTGGAGAGAGTAAAGAGTTCTAATATAACTAGGAATTTCATTCCAAATTGCTGTAAACCTATACGAAAAGGAGTGAGAGATATTACCAACAAGCTTTATCCCTTTCACTGAAGGAAATGAAAGTTTGTACTTCCGAGAATTCCATGAAATAACAGACCAAAGAGAATTCTATGTTAGAGGGACTAGAGGCAAAAATAGACCATGGATAATTTTGAATATCATATAAGCGCATTTAAATCGAATTCTGAGATGACCAGGGAGCCAGTGAAGATTTCTCAGTAATGGAGGTACATGATTAAATTTCCCTTTTTCAAAAATCAATTAAGCCGCCATATTCTGAATCAGTTGTAGCCGGTTGATATTACCGTTATTCAAGCAAATGTAAATAGAGTTGCAATAATCTAACCGAGCCAAAATAATGGCTTGAGCCAATGCAGCAAAATGTTGCTTAGAGAATAGCTGACGCACCCTCCGTAACATTCGAAGACTAAAGAAGCATTTTTTTTAACAGATGATTCACCTGACTTTGAAAGAAGTACACATTGCTTTTTTAATGTGGACATGTGGTCAATATGCAGCTGCATAGCAGATGTTTCTCCTCTAGAAGAGGCTTGGATGGGTCAGTCCAGTAGGCCAGTTCAGTGCGTTTTAGTGGCCATCTGAACAAATAAGTGATATCCACTCCCTTCTCCGACATACTGAAAGGCTAAATCAACACCACCGTGATTAATGAATCATTTTCAGTACTAATTTGCTGTGAAGTCTAAGAAGTACAGTACCTACCAGACTAATCTAAGACGCATCAAATGGATATTATTTGACTTCATAGGCTTATACGGTGAGCAAAGGGAGTGGGAGTTGAATAAGTTATTGACTTTTCCTCCAGGAACATATCCAAACCTTATTTAAACCTAACCAGATCATCTGATAATAAACTCTAGATCTTAATTAGGGGTCTCCTATGATCACCTATGGTACAGAAACAGGACCATGCTGGGCTAAATTTATATGCTGTGTTATTTATTCAATTTTTTTTTTTTGCTTGTCCTCCCAATGGAGCTCAGAATGGGTTACAAATCAGGTACTCAAGCATTTTCCCCATCTGACCCAGCAGGCAAACAGTCTATCTAATGTACCTGGGTCAGTGGAGGATTAAGTGACTTGCCCAGGGTGGCCTGTTCCCGATGGCGGCAGTGGCAGCCTATTCCCCAGCGGCGGTGGCAGCATTTTCCCAATGGCGGTGGCATAGGGGAGGGGAAGGAGAAAGAAAGAAATGGGGGGGGGGGGACGACAGGGAGCCAGAAAGAAAGGGGGCAGGGTGAAACAAAGAAAAAGAAAAAATGGGGCACGGACAGAGAGAAAGAAAGAGGGCATGGAGAGAGAAAGAAAGAAGGGGGCAGGGTGAAACAAAGAAAGAAATGGGGCACGAAGAGAGAGAAAGACAGACATACAGAAAGAAAGGGGGCATGGAGAGAGAAAGAAAGAAGGGAGCAGGATGAAAGAAAGAAAAAGTTGGGGGAGGGAATGAGGTCTGGAGGAGAGGAAGCATACAGGAGGCTGAAAGAAGGGAAGAAATATTGGATGCACAGTTAGAAGAATAAAGTGCAACCAGACTGATGAAATTACCAAACAAAGGTAGGAAAAATGATTTTATTTTCAATTTAGTGATCAAAATGTGTCTGCTTTGAGAATTTATATATGCTGTCTATATTTTGCACTATGGCCCCCTTTTACTAAACCTCAATAGCGTTTTTTAGTGCAGGGAGCCTATGAGCATTGAGAGCGGTGTGGGGCATTCAGTGCAACTCCCTGTGCTTAAAACCGCTATTGCGGTTTAGTAAAAAGGGAGGGGCTATATTTGTCTATTTTTGTATAGTTGTTACTGAGGTGACATTACATAAAGTCATCTGCCTTGACCTCTTTGAAAACCCGCGGAATATAAATGATAATTAACATTTTCTCTGCGTACAGTGTGCTTTGTGTTTTTAAAATTTTATTGTTGGTAGATCATTTTGACTTGGCCATGAAGGTAAGGGGGAGGGAGAGAGGGGAGCTGCTGAAAGACATCTAGTAATCTTTGCAGGCTTGACTGTGCAGGGAATTATTTTTGTAAAATCATGTTTTATTATGTGACTGGCATTATTTAGACTTTAATTTCTATGAATGAATAGAATGAAAATGATATAAAATTACTTGCTTGTTTTTATGTGCGTGGCTGAAGGAAAGTGGAGAGAGAGTGGGCTGAGGACGCTGAAGGGAAATGGGGAAGAGAGAGTGAGGAGAAGACGCTGATTTATAAATTGACAATTTTACAGAATATTGTTTCTTTTTATACTTTAATATAATAAGTTCAATATAAAACAATTCAAGGCTTGTGTGGATGGAAACAGGTGGTTTGCGGGGATGGGGACCGAGCTTACGGGGATTAGTCCAATAAAATGGTATTTTCTTATTTCTCATTATTTGTTTTATTTTTATTTGTTAATTTGTAAAGTGGTGATTGTTATGTATCAGTTTTTTCAAATTTACATCTACTGTCTTTATATTTTGCACAGTATTAGAGGACATGTATTACTGTTTTTGTGGTGTTGTGGTGTTGCATTGTATGCAGAGTCTGGTTTCTTGGCGGTTCAGTTTAACTTTTGTCTACATATTTCTATTTTTAGTTTGTGATTATTCCATATTGGATGAGGGTGTATCTGTCTGTGTGTATAAAAGGGACATGGCTTTCTGATAGCATCGACTGTGCAGGATCTGTTTTGTTTAGTTTTACAATGTATGTGTTGGTGTTCTAGTGCTCACTGCAGTGTTTAAGATGCTGCCTTTTCGTAGGTACACTCTTGTTGTGTGATATGTGGATTGTTACTAAAAATCATATTTTTCATATAGATGGGGGGGGTCAAAAAATGATGGGCCCCGGGTGTCACATATGCTAGGTACGCCACTGCACATGGGGCAATTTAGCGCGCGCTATTCCGCACGCTAAGGCCCTAGCACGGCTTTGTAAAAGGAACCCCTAATTCAGGGGTCTCAAAGTCCCTCCTTGAGGGCCGCAATCCAGTCGGGTTTTCAGGATTTCCCCAATGAATATGCATGAGATCTATGTGCATGCACTGTTTTCAATGCATATTCATTGGGGAGATCCTGAAAACCCGACTGGATTGCGGCCCTCAAGGAGGGACTTTGAGACCCCTGCCCTAATTCTTTTAACTCATATTTGAGGCAGATATAACTGTCCTTTTAAGGGCAATTGAGTTCAACATTATTTAAAGCAGCTCCTCCTATTGTTTTTTCCCTAATTGTTCTCTTTTACTTTGACTATTGTAGTTCTTGCCTTTTTACCTTTTGTCTTTGTTTTTAAAAGTCTTCGTAAGTTATTGTTACTGTTTGGTGATGCTTTGTCAGCTTAAATTTGTATTTTAGCTAAAGTATGTTTGTATGTTTGTATACCGTCTAGAAGGTTACATACATGTATGTATACACACCGTCAAGGTTACATACATACATACATGTACCCTGTTTCCCCGATGGTAAGACACTGTCTTATTTTTTTTGGAAGGCCAAAATATGCACTAGGGCTTATTTTCGGGGGGATGCCTTATTTACATTTTTTTCTAAAAAGGGGGGGCTGTCTTATTTGACGGCTGAAGAATCGGTCGGCCGAAAAATCATACCATGTATGGCCAGCTTTATCCATCATACCATATATTGTACCATTTAATGTCCCCAATGTTCTCCATCAGGGAAACACAGTAAAGAGATTATTCTGTAGTGCAGCATCAGAGGGGACTTGGCAATGTGAAACCATTGTTTATATACCGTATGCATTTTAAACAGGCTTTATATACAGTAAGTGGTATTGCTCACAGCAAAAGAAACCTGTCTGCGTGTCTCACTTTTGGATGTTCTGGCCGTGAACAAACTCCTGCAGTCTCCGTTAGGGAGGGATGAGGGAAGCTGCCTGTGTTTCCTTGCGCGGAGTCACGTGCGCGCGCTGCAGTCCCGTCACTTCCTCCTCTTCACTTCATGACGAGGCGCGGCACGCAGCCATGGAGGCAAATACGGTAGACGGAGGGACCACACGGAGTCACCCACCGTACCACCCGATTCGGGTAAGCGCAGGTATCGGTGGGTGGCTTATTTGCGGGGGGGGGTGCCTTATTTTACATTTTTTTCCTAAAAAGGGGGGGCTGTCTTATTTGATGGCCCTGCCTTATCATCGGGGAAACAGGGTATGTATGTTTGTACACCGTCTAGAAGGTTGATTGGACAGTATAAGAAATTTTAAATAAACTTGAAACTTGAGAAGGCAAGAATGTTGAAAGCTGTGGAGGCAGCTATGACGATACCCACTAGAAAATCGTTTGGTCGCATGAGGTTTATACAGGAACTAGAGAATGACACAGTGGCGGTTACCCGCGGCTAGCCGCGTGTAGCCGCGGGTATCCCGCCAAAACGGTGACCCAAAAAATTGGTCACCACAAGTTCGGGGACAAGGCCATTCACCGCCCCGTGGAGCGGTGAATGGTAGCACGGGGCGGTGAACAATCTTGAACGCGCGGTGACCGAGCGTTCGAACCGGCAGCCCACTCTCTCCCGCCGGCCGTCCATATATCTCCCTCCCTCCTTTTCCCTTACCTTTTCTTCTTAAAATGGCGATTTCTATAAGGCTAGGAGCTGTATTACAGCTGGAGCCTCGAAGTCGTACTGCATTGCCTGCTGGTAAAAGTCTCCTCTGACGCAACTTCCTGTTTCCGGTTGCATTGGAGGAGACTTCTAGCAGGCAACCCGACGCGACTTCAAGGCTCCGGCTGTAATACAGCTCCTAGCCTTATAGAAATCGCCATTTTAAGAAGAAAAGGTGAGGGAAATGCACGGCTGGCCGGCGGGAGGGAGCTGCTGGACCGCAGGAAGGGTGCTAGGGGTGGGGGGATGGAGAGGAGAAGACGCTGAAGACGGGGCCGGGGCGGTGAAAGAGACAGCGGGGCGGTGACGGGGCGGGGAAGGGGACGGCAGAGACGGGGACGTGGCGGTGAAAGGAACAGCGGGGACGGGGCGGTGCAGAGGATAGTGGTCCAGGGATGGGGCGGTGACGGGGACAGAATTTTTCCCCGTGTCATTCTCTAACAGGAACTCTCCCCCCCAAAAAAAATCTATTTTTTTTTCCTACAGAAGATGGCGTCAAAAATAGGTATGATCAAAAGGTTAAGAGATAATTTTAAATGCAGCTAGGGAGACTGGCAGTGGGAAAGGTGAAGTATCTCATTTTGGTTAAACAGAGTGCTTCTATTAAATATGATAGGGAGACATTAATTTAAGACCTGCATATTTTAATTAATTTTGTATGAATACATGCAGTCCATATCCTGTAGTACTGACAGATTATCTATTCTTTAAAAGTGCTTTATGAATATCTTAGCATTCCGTATTATTAATATATACAGCTTGATACTATGCATAACAAACATTATTGGAGGATATGTCTCCCCTTGCCAGACGGCATTTCAAGAACTCTAAAGACAGACAATCTGACAGCGAGATTTAGTGCTAATGAACAGGGAGGAAGGGGACAGAAAACGGGAGCCTGAAATAGGACAGAGTGTACTAACATTCTGCTTTGCTCAGAACTATTTGCTATTTGGTCATCTGACTTGATTCATTTTCAGCATGTTGGAATTTACATTTTAATCACCGAGGTAAATTATTTATGAAATCATATGATAGTGTGATAACAGCGGTACTAACTTGACCGCGTTAGCTGGTGTTTCTGGATCAGGAAACATTTTTGTCAGAAGTCTGTGTTGGATCAAAGAATGACAAAGGGACAAGGCCGGAAGGGACCTATCTGTGATCCCTGAGCCTGTCCTCTAGCCTCAGGTAAGCGTTGAGGCCACAGTTTGGCAAAATTCCTAAACTGTTCAAATAAAATATATTTAACATGTGGTATTTTACTTGTGCTGACTAAAAAAGATCAAAACCTCTTAGTCCTGGGCGTGATCAGGGCAGGATTAATTCGTCGAGGGCCCCTAGGCACACAAGCACACTGGGCCCCCTACCCCGCCCCACCATGCGCCCAGGCGGAAACAGGAAGCTGCATCAGAGGGAAGCTTTGGGCAAGCAGCACCGCTTGCAAAATTACAGTTCCCGTTGCCTTTCTTACCCATGTTGCTTGCTTGTCTTACTTTCTGTCGATTGGGGGGGGGGGGGCGTTGCCGATCGATGCTGGAGGGGCCCATTGCCGTTTGGAAAAAAAAAATGTTGATGCCCTCCTTCATCGGATCCTCCTGATCATTTCAGGCCCTAGGCATTTGCCTACTGGGCCTATTGATTAATTCTGCCCTGGGCGTGATTGTCCACACACCCAGAAATTCCACAGAATCATGACCTACAACTCCTACAGTATTTATCCACATATGGCTCCTACATCTCACTGCATCCAATACTGCCTTCAAATAATTGTGAGGGTTATTAGAGGTTGAATTTTATCACCTTTTCAGGATGACTGTAAATGTTTACTTCCTGTAAGGCTACCTGTGCGTTCACAAATTATTTTTAAGACACTTGTACATGTGTTCAAAGTCATCTATTATGGGATTCCCTGGTATTTGTTGCAGGTTATGGCAATCTACCGACCATTAGAACTTTGAGGTCTGCGGGTGCAATATGACTGTCTCAAAAATGCGCTATGAGAATACGAGTAACTCTGTGGAACGCAGATATTCAGAAGTTCAAGAAAATGCTTAAGATGACACTCTTTGTAGAAGCATTGTTTACTCTGGTTCTGGATTGCTATATAATAGAGCATTGTGGATAAATTGTTCTTACTGAATGATTTGAAATGTTTATTGACTGTATAGATTTTGTTTTTTGTATGTTTGTAGCTGTTTTATGAATGTTATTTGTAAGCCGCCTAGTAATCTAATATAATAAAACCCTAAGCTGCGCATGCCCACTCCCACCTGCGTGCTCCCGTTTTCTGTGAGCTGTAGGGCACCGCAGGTAGGAGTGCGCATGCGCGCAAATCTCTCTCTCTTTCTCTCTTTCTCCCGAGGCGGATATCGGCCGTGGCGGCTGTTGGCAGCTGCAGACCGCGGTGGCTGTCGGTGGCTGCAGGCCGCGGCAGCTGTAGGCTGCGGTGGCTGTCGACGGCTGCAGGCCATGGCAGCTGTTGGCTGCTGGCAACTGCAGGCCGCCGCGGCTGAGCATGGAGCACGGAGCCACCAGCAGCGGGTGGCAGTCAGCCCGAGAAACCCCTGACCTACAGGCCGGGCCGAAGTTTAAAGTACTGAGTGTAGGAGGGGCAGGAGAAGCTAGACTGAGGGAAAAAATGATGATGCACAGGGAAATGGAGGGAGAGGGAGTGCTGCGGCTGCTGCACAGGGAAGTAGGGAAGGAGATAGGAAGAAAGACACAGGGGCAGGGAGAGAGACAGAAAGACAGACAGACAAAGGGGGTAGGGAGGGAGAGAGACAGAAAGAAAGACAGCGGGAGGAAGAGAGACAGAAAGAAAAAAACAGGGGTAGGGAGAGAAACAGAAAGAAAGACAGACATATATTCTAGCACCAGCGGGAGGAAAGGAGACAGAAAGAAAAGAAGAAAGACACAGGGATAGGGAGAGACACAGAAAGACAGACAGACAAAGGGGGCCAGGGAGAGAGACAGACAGAAAGAAAGACAGCGGGACAGAGAGAGAGACAGAAATAAAGACAGACAGACATATATTCTAGCACCTGTTAATGTAACGGGCTAAAATACTAGTTTGTTGAATAAATGGTGGCCTCAGTTCTAGCCAGTACAACGGGAGGAAGATATGGCTGATGTTCTTGTAAAATCAAAATAGAGGCTTCCATTGAAATGTAGGGAGGATGGAGTTTGATTATCGCAGTACCAGGGCTACCCAAGTCCGGTCCTCGAGATCTACTGGCAGGCCAGGTTTTCAGGATATCCACAATGAACACGCATGAGAGAGATTTGCATACCAAGAAGGCAGTGCAGGCAAATCTCTCTCATGCATATTCATTGTAGATATCCTGAAAACCTGGCCTGCCTGTATAATCTCAAGGACTGGAATTGGGCAGTCATGCAGTAGGCCGTGTAGGCACTGAATTTTAGGGTAACCTGCCTTGAGGGGAACTGTATTATACAGTGTTCCACTAGTCCTTTTCCAACTTGACTGACCAGGCAAATGATATTTTGCACAATATTTGTCACTTCCCCTAACCCCTAACCCTAATCGCCCAAAACGTCCAAGTGTCGATTTTCGAAACCGACTTCTTAGACATCCTGCTATACTTTTTGTTCGCAGTGCATCCAAAGTTCAAGGGGCTGCGTCGGAGGCATGTCATGGGCGAGATTTGGGCGTGTTTAGCGCTTGAATGTCTTGCGGCGATCATCTTGCGCCATTTGGACGTCCTGAACTAGACCTGTTTTAAAAGTGCTACAAAGGTTCCCAAACCCACCAGATGACACTGGAGGGATTAACTCAAGACCCCCCTCCCCTCACACTCCCCCAGTGGTCAATGACTCCATCCCACCCACCCCAAACATGTGAAAGAAACAGTACATACCTGTCTCTATAACAGCAGCACCTGGTATAGGAATTCCTGGAAGAGCAGCAAGCAGGTGTCTGGAGTAGCCTGGTGGGCGGTGTAGTGAACCATAGAGATGGGGATCCGGGACCATATTCCCCCTCCCCCCTACCTACCACACTTATGGTGGAATGTGTGAGCCCACCAAAACACACCAAAAACCTACTGTTCTACCATATAAGTGATACCTGCATCCATAAGGGCTATTCTGGTGGTAGACAGGTGAGTATAGTAGGTTGGGGGGGTTAGAGGGGTCACCAGTGATCATGTGACAGAATGCTACTTATTGTATTGGTTAAAATTAGAACGCTGAATCCTTTATAAATTATTGGTCATGGTGCATCTTTGTATTCACAATAAGGCATCGAAGCACTTGATGGATAACATTCTGCCATTCGAACCGCAGCGCATGTTACGCTCGGTGACTCAAGAAGACCTACATATTCCGACAGTGAAACAGCTGCGGCTGGCTGTGTCTAGATGCTACTCGAGCAGAGGTCTGAGGATCCCTATAAGCATTAGAGTTTCGTTTGCATGCATAGAAGTTCTTGGGCGTGAAGTACCTCGATTTTCAATACTCTATAATGCGAAGAATAAGATTTTTGATAAGAACATAAGAAGTTGCCTCCGCTGGGTCAGACCAGGGGTCCATTGCACCCAGCAGTCCGCTCCCGTGCGGCCCATCAGATCCATGACCTGTAAGTGATCCTTTGTCTAAGACCCTTTAATCCCCATGTTTCTTCTGTCTATACCCTTCATGATCCTATCTCTACCTCTATTTATATCCCTCAATCCCCGTATCCTTCAGGAACTTGTCCAATCCCTCTTTGAATCCCCTTAATGTACTATCACATCCTCCGGAAGCGCATTCCAGGTGTCCACCACCCTCTGAGTGAAGAAAAATTTCCTAGCATTGGTTCTAAACCTGTCCCCTTTCAGTTTCTCCAAGTGCCCCCTCGTTCTTTTAGTTCCCAATAGGATGAAGAATCTGTCCCTTTCCACCTTCTCTATGCCTTTCATGTCTCTATCATGTCTCCTCTGAGTCTTTGCTTTTCTAGGGTGGCTCAGATGCAAGTGAACAATGTGTCTAGAGCTGGCACGTTTTCGCATGTGGGTCCTCAGGAGTGGAATAAGCTTCCGGGATATTTACGACAAGTGTGAGTAGTTTCAAGAAAATGTTGAAGAAACACCTCTTCTGTAAGATGAAATATGGGACTTGATCTTTAGTTTTTCGATGCGAGGCGCTGGTAACCTCTTTGTAGTTTTAGAAGGCTTCTCATTATTATTAATATGTTTTATTGATGTTCTAGCCGTTGTAATGTATGTGATTTTGCTTATGTATGTACTTTATCGTGACCCACCTTGGGAAAGGTGAGGTATAAATAAATAGGTTCCGTAACTAAAGCGCACCAGACATTGGCGCGCCGACAATTGCGTGCAGGGCATATACACACAGCAGGTCCCACCACTTTAAACCGGTAACGTCACTGCTGTGAGGGGGTATGGAGGGAAAGCCCCCCAGTACATGTAGAAGTCCTCACACTCCCATTGGGGGGTGGTTTGGAGAGGTGAATCCCCCAAGTACACTTGAAACTTTCATTTTCCGTTAAGTTTTCAGAATTCGGAAGTTTTTCAGTGTAGTGGGGGGGTCCCCCCCACAGCCCAACGGGAGCATGAGGACTCGTACATGTAGTGGGGAGTTCCCCCCACGCCCCCCTTCACAGCGCTAATGTAACAGGTTTAAAGTGGCGGGACCGGTGGCGCGCTCATACGTCCTGCACGCGATTGTCAGCGCGTCTTTGTCGGAGCGCTTTTGTCCTGCGCTCAATTGACGGGTCACCAATAAATAAATACATATACAAATTATAAGGGGGTTATGGAGAGATGTGCCCCTGGCACCCTTTATGTGAAGTTCACGGTACTGCCCCCAAGGTGCCTCACTGCTCTGCTGGCATGTCTATGTGGCCAGTGTAGTACGAATGTGCCCCCACCTATGTTCACATGACTTGGTTACGGAAGTTTTGAAATTGAACTTTTTTTTTTTTTTAAATGGCCGAACAGTTGGATGTCATAAGGGCCTAGATATCTAGATAGGTGATTTTTGGGAGAAAAAAAAAGATAGATATCTAGATGTTTCGAAATGAACATTTCTGAACGCATTTCTCAAGACGTTTGCATTGGACTAAGATGCACAATTGGAAATGGCCCTCCATGTGTGTTAATTGTGAGCTGCCCAGAATTGTAGATGGTGTGGGACAGACATATATATATATATATATATACTAGTCTTTAAGCCCGTTACATTAACGGGTGCTAGAATAGATGTGTGTGTCTGTCTTTCTTTCTCTCTCTCTCCTTGGCCCCTTTCTGTCTGTCTGTCTTTCTTTCTTTCTGTCTCTCCTTGGCCGCTTTCTGTCTGTCTGTCTTTCTTTCTTTCTTTCTGTCTCTCTCTCTCTCCTTGGCCACTGTCTGTCTGTCTTTCTTTTTTTGCTGTCTCTCTCCTTGGCTGCTGTATGTCTGTCTGTCTTTTAATGCTGTCTGTCTGGTTTTTTTTTCTGTGTGTGTCTCTCCTTGTCCGCTGTCTGTTTTTTCTTTCTTTCAATCTCTCTCCCTGGCCCCCTGTCCTTCTGTCTGTGTCTTTCACTCCCACCTACCTGTCTTTCAGTGTGTGTGTCTCTATTTCTATCAGTCTGTCAATGTCCCTGCCCATTTTCCCACCTACCTTTTTTTTTTAATCACGCGTTGTGTTGGAAAGGGCAACCGGCACACAGGAAAGTAAACTGCCTCGTAGCTCCCAATGTGTGTACGCGCCGTATGTGCATGCACCACATGCTCCAACATTTCTCTGCCGGCCACGTAGCTACGGATGCACAGAGCCACGAAGATTGAAGTGCGCATGCGCGCTAAGGGTATTATTATATAGGATATATTAAAAATCCCAGACTCTGGGAAAAGAAATGAAACGGTGTGGATGCAAGCATAGAACCATGTGGGAGTCTGCTGTTCAGTTATAACTAACAGAGGTTAGGAATGATCACAGACCATATAGAACTGCCAACTAAGTAAAGAGGCAAACCGATCATGGACAGTTTCACCAATGCAAAAGATTTTAAACCAAGTCAGATGTAGCAGAGCATGAGAGACGAGGACAAATTTTCCCCCGCCTCCGTGGGAACTCATTTTCCTATCCCATCCTCTCGAGTTCTTTTCATGTCCCTGCCTCATTCCTGCAAGCTCTGTCCTCAACTGCACTAGCCTCAAACATAAGTGTTCGAGACTTGTGCGGTTAAGACACAAAACTTGCGAAGACGGGATGGGTGAAATTTGTCATTCTCTACACTGCACCACTATAGAAATCAAAATGTAGTAAAAGTGAGCCAAGTAAAGGACAGTCAAGCCATTGTGACATCACTGATGAGGTTGTCTCTTAGGCATTGGTGGAATCAGGCCTTATGACATCACAATACCAGCTCTGGTTATCAGAGGCTGAAACTCTTCACACTATTTATTTATTCAATTTTCTGTACTGTTCTCCCAAATAGAGAATGGCATGGGGACAAATTTTTCCCTGTCCCCATGGGAACTCATTTTCCCGTCCCCGCGAGTTCTTTTCCTGTCCCTCCCCCATTCCTGCAAACTCCGTCCTCATCTGCACCAGCCTCAAACACTTCAAAATCATAAGTGTTCCAGGCTGTGTGGTTAAGGCAGAGCTTACAGGAATGGGGCAAGGACAGGGACAGCGCCAAAACCTGCGGGGACGAGATGGGAAAAATGTGTCCCCCGTGTCATTCTCTAAGATTCAGCACTTAAATCAAGGAGTCATATTCCGAGGTGTCTTCACTGACACATCCCTTCTGTTGCATTTCTCCAGACCAATTATGAGCCAGTTCACTTTCCCCGTTTTACTCTCAGGGCCTAGAGGAGCCCTTACAAAATGATTCAGGGCGTAGAAGTCAAAAAGGAACTAATTGATTTAATATAATACCACAAAGAAATGATCCCACTGACGATCACAATAAGTCCCAGCTGCACCTAAATGTTAACTGAGGGAGCAGGTCAGAATTAAAAACAAAGCTTTGAAACCTGATCAAAGTCAAGTCATACCCAAGGCAAAGTCGGTGATTTCATTAGAAGAGTAAAGAAAACAGTAGTTAATCTTGACCTACATATCCTGTTTGAGGCCTGATGAAAATAATAATAATAATAACTTTATTCTTCTATACCGCCGTAGTCGTGAGACTTCTAGGCGGTTCACACTGAAGAGAGCTGGACAGTCAGCGAAGTTACAATGTGTTGAAGTCCGGGATACAGTATATAGAAACTTGCAAAAAACATATAGAATCTTACAAAAAGTCCGGGATACAGCGTATAGAATCTTACAAAAGGCGGCAAAATATAATGTTAGACATTTCAGACTTGAAAGCAGGAGTGGACATATGTAGTGTTAGGTGTAGATACTTTTTTAGGTGATGGTTTTGTTGAATAAGGCAGTTTTTATGGCTTTTCTAAAGGCCTTATATGTCAGTCTTGCTCCACTTATGTAGCTGTCTAACCAATGTTGTTGTTTGTTAGCCTGGTACTTAAAAGTTCTAGCCAGGAAGGTTTTGTATTTGCAGCCGGTAATGCTCGAGTATGCAAATAGGTTGCTGTTTCTGGTTTGTCTCGTAGGGCTGTATAGAGTGAAGTGAGGAAGTAGGTATGTAGGAGCTAGTCCCCAAACCAGCTTGAAACATATGCAAGAGAACTTGAATATTATTCGTGCCTATACCATGACCCTGGGTTTTCTCTTGGTAAAAATTCTGATTACGTTGTGCATCCGAGTTTCTTCAGCAGTGTAAGATGCCCATACAGATAACTGTGTGACCAAGCAGTGGTCTGTTTTCCTGTTCTTTGCCGAGCATAAGATGTGATGGATCTAATGTATTTCTATAAGTAGGCATCTCCTTTTAGACACCCTAATGTCATGTGGTAGAGCCATGAATACTTAGTATAACCCAGTATCGGAACATCTAAAATAGTGTATCGCAAACTGTGTGCTAGCTGAGATTTCAGGTGTGCCGCGACACACTGGCGAGGAGGAGAGTCGTCCACGCTGGCTGACTGCCTACAGGACGTCCCTCTGGCAGCGAGAGGCCCGTCCTGTAGGCAGTCAGCCGGAGCGGATGACTCTCCTCCTGACCGGCGTCTCTCCCCCTCTCCCCGCACCTCCCGGATCCCTCCACCGAAGCGGGTCGCGGCCAGATGGGCCTCCGCGCATGCGCGGACATTGATGCAATGACGTCACGTATGATATTTTTTTTCTGAGAGGACCCTCGGCCACAGGAGGGCACCCGCTGAAAATAAAGGGCGGGAAGTTTCATGGCGACATCAGGAAGTACTTCTTCACCAAAAGAGTGGTTGACAATTGGAATGAGCTTCCAGCACAGGTGATCGAGGCCAGTAGCGTGCCAGATTTTAAGAACAGATGTCACTCAGCTCTGGAACAATCTTACCTCCCTTCCTAGGAATCTGAGCTCCCTCCAACTCTTCCGTAAACATCTGAAAACCTGGTTATTCTCAAAAATGTAACTCCTCCTCGCTATCTGGTCATTCTAGTCCTCTAAATTTCTCTCCTCACTTTGCCTCTTCCCTCCACTGGAGTTCCTTTCTACCCTAACTCTTGTTAACCGTGTCGAGCTTTACGAATGTAGAGATGATGCGGTATACAAACCTAAGGTTTAGATTAGATTAGATTAGATGGGATGCTCATGTCGGATCTCTAAGAGAAAATGGGACATCAGAGCGCAATCTCTCAAAGGGTAGCTAGGAGGATGGGTGGATCAATAGAGTGGGCAGACTTGATGGGCCTTGACCCTTTTCTGCCGTCACTTTTCTATGTTTCTATGCGCGTGACATCATTGTGTCGACCGCCGCGCACTTCCGGCTGGGTCACTGGATTTGGTGTGCCACCGGCCAGAAAGTTTGCGAGACACTGATCTAAAATCTAGACACCCCCAGTTACTTAAGCTATAGACCTGATATGATTTCAGGTACTAAATGCTGCAAGGGCATGCATAACATACAGTTTCCCCCCCTTCTCCCCCCCCCGGGGTTACCAGATGTTACTCCTATAAAATCCAGATCCATAGCTCTGCCCCAGGCTCAAGCAGTTCCACCCAGCCCCGTCCCATTATGCCCAAGTCATGCGCTTTTCCGCCCCAGCCTCGCCACCCCCCCCCCAGTCCTGCCCCTCAACCTGTTCTTGTCCTCGGGACCATGTCGGGAGGGCATCTGCGCATGCACAGATGCCCTCCCGACGCGGTGCCCTCCCGACGCGGTCCCAAGGTGGACGTTTTTCAAAACCCGGACAAAGTGCCAGGTTTTGAAAAGCTGTCCGGACGCCTGGACGCCTCTAAAAAAAGGACGTGTCAGGGAAAATCCAGACATCTGTTAACCCTATCCCCCCCCCATGTTCTGCCAATGTGAATTCCCCTTTGCATTTCTACACTATGCCATTTGCACATGCCCTTACAGAATACAGTACACCCCCGCGAATTCGCGGTTGGCGATTCGCAGACTCAAGTCATTTGCGCTATTTTCCGACCGCCTCTTCCGGTCAGAAAATAACGCGAATGACTGACCAATGGAAAAGCTCTCTGTTTTCCCTGGCCACGCACCTCCCATGCACCCTCCCACAACGCAGTGAGAGGGGAAAGCAGAGCTACAGATTCCTTCCCTCCCACCACCAACATGGCGATCGCGTCACTCCCGACATCAGCCTCTTCTCACGGAAACCTGGAGCGCGCTTCCCGTGTGAGGTTGTGCAGGAGGAGGAGCTCGAGTGAGCAGGCACCGGCCAAAGGGAAGCCGAGACGCCATCGACTAAAGCGACCAGGTAAGCGGCGCAGCTCGGGCCGGAGCAAGAGAGGAGGCGGAGGAGGGGGAGTGCCGATTGCAGTACTCTTCCGATATTCGCGGTTTTTCAACATTCGCGGTCACGCTGCGAACATAACCCCTGTGAATTTCGGGGGAGTACTGTAGTCCACTATTTTAATAAGTGTACATTTTATGTGCTCAGGTGGTGCATAATTACAGGCGCCCAGTTATAGAATTGCCCATTAAGAGGGGAAGTTATCAGTATGAGCTATTGTTAAGACGTGTTCCTTTATTGGGTTAAAATAGCATGAGCTATCAGTAAAATAACATGTCATAACAGATGCCAACGTTGATAACTCCCCCCTTTAATAAGAAGAATTTAAATCTCTGCTAACTGGAGCTGATATTGTGCTGTCATAATGCGTCATTCCATCAATAAGCGCCAGCTTCATTAATGATGTCACAATGGCTTGATTTTCCTATACTTGGCTCACTTTTATTACATATACAAGTGATTTTGATTTTCTACATACATTATGTTCTCTAATTAACAATAGAAGTTATCAAGGTGAGCTACCATTAAGACGTTATTTTACTGTTAATAACTACTGTAGATCTTATTGCAAAAGGAACCTGTGGTAAAATATGAAATATGTCTTAATGGTAGCTCATAACTGATAACTTCCTCACTCAGTGTGAAGAGTTTGAGTCTGGTAACCAGAGCTGGTATTGTGATGTCATAATGCCTCAGTCCACCAATGCCTGAGAGCCAGCCTCATCAGTGATATCACACTGGCTTGATTGTCCTATACATGGCTCACTTTTATTACATATAGCAGGGATTTTGATTGATAGAAGGGGGAGAATTATCAACATGGGTTACCTTCAAAATATGTTATTAGTAACTAGGTCTCATTGCAAAAAAAATGGTACCTATGCTAACATAGCATGAGTTAGTGGCAAAATAACACATCTTAACACAGTGTTTTTCAACCTTTTTACACCTATGGACCGGCAGAAATAAAATAATTATTCTGTGGACCGGCTGCGGTCCGTAGACCGGCGGTTGAAGAACATTGGGCTAAGTTGTGGGCCGGACCCTGCCCATCTCTACCCAATCTCCACCCCAGAGCCCGCCCCCATGATAATACTAATTGCACCTTGCACGTCCCGTGCCTCATCTGGAAGCCTTCCCTCTGACGTTGCAACGTCAGAGAGAGGCTTCCAGTTCAGGTGCAGGATGCCCGTAGGAGCCAGTGCCCGTGGCTTTGTGCACTGAATCAGTGAGGAAGTGGGAGCTGGCTCGAAGATAACGCCGCATCGATCGCACCGTGGACCGGTGGATGAAGAACACTGTTTTGGGCCTGATGCACGTGCTGGCCCTGTGGACCGGCAGGAAATTTCTGTGGACCGGCACTGGTCCATGGACCGGTGGTTGAAGAACACTGTCTTAACACATCTTTGACTCCTCTCTCTCCTTCACCACCCAGATACAACATATCGCTAAAACCTGCCGCTTCTTCCTCTATAATATTACCAAAATCAAGTTTCAAGTTTATTAGGTTTTTATATACCGCATATCAAGGTTATCTAAGCGGTTTAACAATCAGGTACTCAAGCATTTTCCCTATCTGTCCCGGTGGGCTCACAATCTATCTAACGTACCTGGGGCTATGGAGGACTAAGTGACTTGCCCAGGGTCACAAGGAGCAGCGCGGGATTTGAACCCACAGCCCCAGAGTGCTGAGGCTGTAGATCCAACCACTGCGCCACACAATCCTCTCTGAGCACACTACCAAAACACTTATCAATGCCCTCATCACCTCGCGCTTAGACTACTGCAACTCGCTACTCTCAGGACTTCCACTTAGCCATCTCGCTCCCCTCCAATCCGTCCAGAATGCAGCTGCACGACTCGTATCCCGGGAGAGCCGCTATACTCCCATTATCCCTCTCACTTCATTGTCTTCCCATTCATTTCTGAATACAATTCAAACTGCTCTTACTGACCTAAAAAAGCACTCGCTCAGCTGCCCCTCTTAAAAGCCCAGCTCTTTGAGCGTGCTTTTAACTCCTCTCACCTTGGGTTCGGCATCCCCTAACCCTATATGTCATGTCTGTCTGCCCAAGTTCGATTGTAAGCTCTTCCGAGCAGGGACCGTCTATAAATGTCAAAATGTACAGCACTGCGGACGCCTTTCAGCGCTATATAAGTGAAAAGTGGTAGTCCACATTAATAACTAAGCCCCTAAATGCCAATCAGTAATTGCAAATCCAGGTGCAACTGTCTGGCTATTGACCTATGTATCTATTGCATGGTCTCTTTTGAATTTCTTCCAGGGTCATTCTGAAACTTCTTTCACCTGAAGGAAGACATAGATGCCCCCCTCCCCCGAAAAATAATCCATGAGTCAAAAAGCCCTGAGCCACCGGCAGCAGGTTCCAAGTGCCCTACTATAGGACAGCTCCAGGGCATAGAACCTGACCTTCCAGCAAAATCCAAAAGGAGTTTCCTTTTCAAATTAACAGACAATTTGTCTTTGTATATTAAAAAAGAATGCCCCTCCCTGTTATGTTCTCAAGGTGCCAGTTGATCTTCTGTGCCCAGCTTGCACACAGCCACCTCTAATTGCTCCTGTATTTTCATCTGGTGTAAGTTCAGCCCTGGCTGCAGCCACCCTTCTTCTCTTCGGGGAATTCACACCTTCATTATCACTCTTTACTGCAGAGCCCTCCGTCCGCAGGCACTCTGCTCCTAACAGCAGCTCCGATAAAAATAGAGCAGCTTTTCAGTGGCTTCAATTTTAATTACCAGCATCAAGGCAGGTTCCCCTTCTCGCCAGGCTATTTCTCACTAATTAAAGTGAGGAGGAGTTTATGGAAGGGACACCAAACTCCACTGCACTCCCTCATCAATTATTTACGGACAGCAATACAAATAATTTCCAATTTAAATAGAGCTGGGCAGCAGGAGGAGGACGCCGAGCAGGAGAGGGAGAGGGTGAGGGTGCGGAAAGAGTCAATGATAGGAAAAGAATATCTCACACATAATTAGACTCATATTGGTTAGTCTAAGAATGTCAATCCTTGGGTCCAACCAGGTAAAAACTGTATGTTGTCCTTTGAGTGTCAAGGTCCATTGACACTTGGGTCATGTCACTTTCATATATATCTCAGACGGAGTCTTGCTGTCAACCCTTTGACACTAAAAGTTGATCTATTAACAATGATGAGATAATGGTCAGTCAACCCATAGTCAACTGACAATGGCCAACTACTTAAAGCAGGGATCTCAAAGTCTCTCCTTGAGGGCCGCAATCCAGTTGGGTTTTCAAGATTTCCCCAATGAATATGCATTGAAAGCAGTGTATGCACAAAGAGCTCATGCATATTCATTGGGGAAATCCTGAAAACCCAACTGGATTGCGGCCCTCAAGGAGGGACTTTGAGACCCCTGACTTAAAGTGACCTCATCTACAAACCATTGAGTTAAGTCAATACAGCATGACCCAATGTTTGGCATTTTGTAAGATTGTAATATATTGCTGAATCATCTATAGCTTTTATTGCTAAATAAGAATAGGAAAAAAAACATAATTCAAGTAGAATTTTCTAATCTAGAGCAATATAGGACGTTTTTCCTTCTTTGACATAGATGGTCAACCAAGAAAGTTAATCAAAAAGGAAGACTTCAAAGGAAAACCTTTCAATGATGAGTGACACTGAAAATAGATTTAAAAGATGATTAATACAGAAGATAAAAATACATTAGTGGTAATACAAATAAATATCAAACTTCAGGCCTGCTAATTTTATCAGTGGTGCTTAGTTTGACATGACAGAATTGTCTTTAAATAGATGTCTTTCTAGGGAGAAGCCATATATAATTTCAGTTACAGGGAAGGCAGCTTTGATAGCCTTGGAAGGGCCATGTTCAGTGAGGGGAGGGAAGAGAGGAGAATGAAAGTCAGATGTTAATTTAAAATATATTTATTATAAATTGTTAAACAGACATGTGTATGTTACTTGTGTAATGCCACCTAAGAATAGGTGGTTGATAAATCTTTTAAATAAATAAATTATGCCATCTATTCTCAGATGGCAAGGTGATTTGTTGGATAGAAGACTCGCCTATAACCCTTATGATCAGATTCAGGTTTGAAGAAAAGAGAGCCAGACCGACTTAGTATGATAGTTCTCAGATTCTCCTACCATTGCATTTTGGGGTTTGCAGTTCAGTTTATAAGTCCTAAAAAAACACAATTTGTCATGTAAGAACTGAAGGGGCTTGGCCTTTCAAGGTTGACCAAGATTAGCTAGCCAGGCCATTACATGTGAACTAATACAATTGCTGTCCTCAACCTATCTGCTTTTGACCCTTTGTCAGCCATTGCTCAGAAAAGTCCCAGGAGTGACATGGTACGGAGAGCCAACGAGACCACACTTAGGAACACAGGTTTTCTGATCCAGTGCACTTCTTCAATGAAGAGAGAATTAATTCCATACAATTATCAAACTTGTGATACTACATTTGTGTGTGTCTCTTATGAACCCAACATAATGTATCTGTTTAACAATTTATAATAAATATATTTTAAATTAACATCTGACCTTTCTTCTCCTCACTTCTTTCCTCTGACTGAGCATGGCCCTTCCAAGGCTATCATAGCTGCCTTCCCTGTAATTGAAATTATATATGGCTTCTCCCTAGAAAGCCACTAAGACATGTATCTATTTAAAGACAATTCTGTCATGTCAAACTAAGCACCACTGATAAAATTAGCAGGCCTGAAGTTTGATATTTATTTGTATTACCACTAATGTATTTTTATCTTCTGTATTAATCATCTTTTAAATCTATTTTCAGTGTCACTCAACATTGAAAGGTTTTCCTTTGAAGTCTTTGTTTTTGATTAACTTTCTTGGTTGACCATCTATGTCAAAGAAGGAAAAACGTCCTATATTGCTCTAGAAAATTCTACTTGAATTATGGGGGTTTTTTCTATTCTTTAGCAATATTTTACAATCTTACACGACAAGTGTCAAACATTGGGTCATGCTGTATTGACTTAACTCAAGTTTGTAGATGATGTTGCTCTAAGTAGTTGACCAATGTCAGTTGGCTATGGGTTGACTGACCATTATCTAACCATGGTTATTAGATCAACTTTTAGAGTCAAAGTGTTGACAGCCAGACTCCATCTGAGATAAATATGAAAGTGACATGACCCAAAGGTCAATAGACCTTAACACTCATAGGTCAACACACAAATTCCACCTACAAACATATATGTCATTGCCTCTTAGCACGAATTAGCGAGAAAACATCCATTTATGAGCATTTTAGAGGAATTTTCAAAACACAACTGCAGCCATAAGGGATATTGGGCTGGGAGAGAGGTGGGTATAGTAGGTTTGGGGTGAGTTTTGAAGGGATCATCATAAATTATAAGGGGGTTATGGTGAAATGCACATCTGGCACCCTTTAAGTGAAGTTCCCTCCAAGTTGCCCCACTGCTCTATTGGCATGACTATGTGGCCAGTCTATTACAATGCTGGCCCCTGCCACATCTAAATGGTGCCTATTTGGACGTTTCTAACTTGGGACTTTTGGGGGGTCAAAAGTGGGGAATAAAGTTAGGCATCCTGGAGGCCAAAACTTCCAAATAGGGGATTTTTGAAAACAAAAATTATTTGGACATCCCGTTCAAAAATGGCCATTTCTCTGCCTCCAGCTCTGGACATTTTGCGGGAAACATCCAAAGTTGGACTCAGACGTCCTATCAAAAATGGTCCTCCACCTGTCCAAACAGAGGATACCTACATAGCAAGAGCAAAACGTAAATGACCTTCATACTTTATATAAGGCACACTTTAAGCAAGGATGCAACTTGCATAGAGCAACAGGTACAACTCTGGCCATCTTATTGGCAGACTAGATGGACCATACTGGTCTTTGTCTGCCATCATTAACTATGTTATTAAATCACCGTGGTGCTCATTTCTTTCTTTCTTTCTTTTTTTTTTTTAATTTATTTGATTTTTCAAAATAATCTAAAAGTATACAACACTTGTACAGAAAGTTAGATTAAGGCAGTATAACTTTATATCAAAATCAAATAAAACCAAATCAGGAAATTAATTCTTTCTTAATCTATCTCAAGTCCTCAAAGAAAACAAGGAGATCCAAGATTAAATTGGAGTGAATTTAAACAAAAAAGAATAATAAATATAACTAAGAAATCTGCGGGTTACTGTTGAGTTGGAGACCTATTCTTTTTTCTATTGTTGTTGTGTCAGTTCTTATCTCCCAAGGCGTTTAAGAGATATGAAAGTAGACAAGTGAGAAGGTTCTAAGAAAACATATTTTAAGGATTGATATCTTATAACACACTTGCAGGGAAATCTTAAGTGGAATAGACCTCCAATTTCAGTTACTGCTGGCCTCAAAATCAAAAACTGTCGCCTCCTTTTTTGTGTCTCCTTGGAGACATAGGAAACATCTGGATTTTATGCCCCCCAAATTCTTTAGATGTGACTGAAACGGATCTAAATAAAAACATTTCTTTTAGACTTCAACATTTGTTTCAGTCACATCCAGGGTAGAAAAAGGTGCTCTGACTGAGTAGCTGACTACTGAAGGGATTAAGACATGACCTCTAGTGGTTGCTGGAACTGGAAAGGAATACCAGGCTTTATGACAGCATCAGGTATTTTGGGCATTCTGAAGAAAGCAATGATGATGTTACGACTGTCTTATTTTGGTCATACCATCAGAAGAGAGAGATCATTGGAGAAGGACATCATGTTTGGGAAGATCGAAGGAGCCAGGCGAAGAGGGCGACCTGCGATCAGATGACTAGACACGTTGAAAACCACCCTGGGGATGATGCTGGAGGACCTTAGCAGATTAGCACAAAATCGATTTCTTTTAAGATCTGTAATTCATCAAGTCGTTAGGACTTGAGCATGAGCCGATGGCACTTAAGAAGAAGAGCAAAGCAGAAAGTAGGTCTGAGGAGTAGCCTAATGGTCACCGTAGTGGACTGTAACCCAGGGAGCCCAGGTTCAAATCCTACTTGAGCTCTCTCTCTTTTTTTCCCCTTCAATTTGTGAGACTTCCAGAAACAGATACATATCTACCGTATCTAAATATTTATGTGATCTGAAAGCCTGAAGACTACTGAGGTGTGTACAGTCAGGTACAGTAGGAGTTTGTTCCTGGAAGGCTCAGCACTTAGAATCAATGAGTTGTAGGGGGTATGGACTAGGGTGCCCTGGTGGTCAGTCCACTACATTGACCTCTACTCTACAATTTTGAAAAAAAAAAATGCTGCCAGACAGATGTCCTCATCCCTGCTTTTTTTTGATGTTCATAAGTTGAACATTCTCAAATATTTTTGAACAAGAACCCTTGATTATTTTCATCTTCTAAAATGGCTATGAGATGGATGATTTTGGGGTGGGATATTATCAGCAGCACTTCCCAAATCTGATTTGGATGTCCTTTCGACATTACCTCTCTATGCCTTTTCTAAAAGTCCTATATGTATATGCCAATGCCCAAAATACAACTTGGGACAAATAGACGAGAGGCTTTGGGATGTAGGATCCTGACATGGCAATGCCATGTTTTCCAAGGAATAAATGATATTTCTACATATATCATGATTTTTATAACATGTCCCTGATGAAGCAGTTATTGTGAAACAGATGAGCCGCCAGACTGAAGATTTGATTAAGGACTTGACTTTAAAGATTGAACTACAGAAGATTGAACTAAGGATTAGACTTTAAAGATTGGACCAAAAAAGACTGGACAAATTAATTGATTAAAGGACTTAATTGGCCCAAAAGGATCGGATCAACAGATTGACTGAAGGCCTACACAGATTTCTTTGGGTTTCTTTGCACCATTCCAACATAAAGTTAAGTGCCTTTTGGAATATGTGGATGTATGTTTTAAAATTTTTGTGATGTGTTCACTTGATATTTTTGCACATAATAAATTAAGTTGTTAATATATTAAAAAAAAAGATTTAAATAATGTAAAAAAAAATAAATAACGAATTAGGTTCTCAAAACCAAGAGTCTTTTTATTCCTTGAAATTACACTATTAACACATTGACTTTCTCTCTTTGTTTGGGTGACATTACACATTTGCGAGAGAGTTTTTTTCTCTTTTTTTTATACTATCTTTACAAATAAATGAAAACACGTGAGGGTGGAATGTACAGTACAAAAACTCCGCCACATTTCCAATTTCTGGTAAAAAGATCACAAGCGGGGTAACACCCCAAAAGCCGTGCCTTTTTCTCTCAGTCACTGCACTTAAATATCACTCTTTTGGCCCAAACTCCTAGTAGTTGTTACCAAATATTTACGGCAGCACTTATCTCCATTCTATCTCTTCTATTTTGCAATTTCTGTCACTAGTTCAGTTAGTGTTATAAACTGCCTAGATATACGATTGATAAGCAACATAGAGAGGCATAATCAAAAGAAACGCCTACGTCCGATTTGGACGTATGGCGATAGACGCCCAAAGTTGGCAGTGGTAAAATGTCCATCCTCATAAAATGTCTAGAATTTTTTTTTTCCCCAAAAAATCGTCTATCTGGATGTCCAGGCCATTGATCATCCAGGCCACCAGCACGTCTATCTTTGCACCATATTTTCAACCAAAAATTTATCTAAGTCCCAAACTCCCAGAATAAGGCCATCTGGACATGGGAGGGGTCAGCATTGTGATGGACTGGCCACCCAGACATGGCAACAGAGCAGAGGAGCACCTTACAGGGCACTGCTGTGAACTTCACAAAAAGTGTGCCACATAAATATCTCACCAGAACTCCCTTCTAGGATATGGTGAGCCCCCCAAATTACACTATACCCACTTGTCTAAAACCCCAAGAGTCCTTAAGGCTGCAGGTGGAACCTATATGACAGTACAGTAGGGTTTGGGGTTTTGTTGATGGGCTCATATTTTCCACCATGAATGTAATGGTTAGAGTAGCTTATGGGCCTGGGTCCTCCTCTCTATGGTTCACTATCTACCCCACCCCCCCAGGCTATTTAAGAGACCTGTGTGCAGCTCTACTAGGCTTTCCTTTACCAGGTGTTGATGTTCTGGAGACAGGCATGTACATTTGTATTCTGATCGTTGGGGGGGGGGGGGGGGTAAGGGGGGTCAGTGAACATAGGAGGAGTGTATGGGGGTCTTTACATTGTTTCTGCATTGGTTATCTGGTCACTTTGGATACCTGCTAAGTCTCGTGAAACATTTGATTATCCCTGCAGGATGACTAAGGGCCTCTTCTGTCAAACTGCGCTAGCAGTTTTTAGCGCAGAGAGCCGCGCTGAATGGCCCGCGCTGCTCCCAACGCTCATAGGAACTCTATGAGCATCGGGAGCAGCACGGGCCATTCAGCGCGGCTCACCGCGCTACAAACTGTTAGCGCAGTTTAATAGAAGAGGCCCTAAGTCTAGGTCGGCCCACTTCCCACCCAAATACCACCCTAGCCACTCCTCCAGATATGCTCTTTTTAGCTCTGGGTGCACAGCGGCATTCAGAGGTCTAAAAAGTCCCTGGATATGTCCAGAATGTCAATTTTATTATCGGCACTTTGACAACCTGTCTTTTAGGTCATCCAAGTGCCTACTTGTGTGGGTTTTTAGACGTTTAAGTTTCGATTATGAATCCCATATTGATTACATATAGTGAGATATACATTAAAATGTTGTGTGAATTCATAGCTATACTTATCTTAGCAGATACAAACATATACACGACCATATTACAGGAGCATACATCAACTCACATTGGCTACCAATCCAAGAAAGAATACTATTTAAATTCTAATGTATGTTATTTAAAACCTTAAATGGAGACAGCCCAACCTACCTGAACAACCGCCTCATCCAAACCACCTCAATCAGACATAGAAAAACGCACACCCCATTCACACACTCCTCGATCAAAGAAGTAAAACGGAAAAAAACTATACGATGGCCTCCTGGCCACTCAAGCAGCTAAACTAGGTAACCAACTCTCCAATCTACTGATAACGACATCAGACTACAAGACGTTCAGAAAAGAAATAAAAACTATACTCTTCAAGAAATTCCTGAAACAGCCCTAACTTCAAACTTACCGTCCTTCCTCCCCCCCTCTTCCCGCCACACAGAAACTACATAACCTACTCTTTACCTCTCTAGAAAGGACAAATGTTCTTCCATTGTAACCCAACGTTTTTCATCTCTTTTGTAATCCGCCTTGAACCGCAAGGTAATGGCAGAATAGAAATCTTTAATGTAATGTAATATACAAGCTATACAGACATGCACAGAATTGTAATCTTTTTCTTACCCTGTCCCCCCCCCTTTTTACAAATCTGTAGCGTGGTTTTTAGTGCCAGCCATGGTGGTAATAGCTCCACCGCTCACAGTGCTACTGCTACTACTATTTATCACTTCTATAGCGTTGACAGGCAACGGTCCCTGCTCGGAAGAGCTTACAATCTAGCTCGGACAGAAAGACATGACATAGGGTTGGGGATGGGTGAGGTGAGAGGAGTTAGGAGTTAGGAGTTGAAAGCACTCTCAAAGAGGGAATTCCTATGAGCGTCGGAGCCGTTACCACCAAGGCCTGCGCTAAAAACTGCACTACGGTTTTATAAAAGTGTGTGTGTGTGGGGGGGGGGGGGTGTTAGTTTTCAGATCAGACTTGTGTAGGGTCCTGAGAGTTATTTTGTGAGATATCATTCTCCCTTGATAAATGTTTTTATCTGCAGTTTTCTTAGAATCCCTGACCTGAGAAAGAAGGATCTACCATTGAGAGGTTATCAAAAAGAGTATTTAGTCCAATAAAACAAAGATATCACCTTCTTTTTCTTTTTTTGCTTTATGTCTACTTAGTACCTTTAAAGTAGACTGACACAGCAAGCTCACTACTGTTTCTTTAGAATCATAGTGGAATATAATGTTTCACAACTCTTAAATCTGTTTACAGAGTTTATTTAGTGACAGGGAGATAACCGAGCTACTCCCTGTTTGGGCCCAGGACAACCCTTTGGATATTCGGCTAGCCTCAGGTGCAGGTGGAAGAGACAGAAAGAAGATCCCTGTTTAGGCCAGGGACCCTCTCAGGGTGCAGCCGATGGCAGGGGAAACTGGTTCCAGGCCCATGGCCCCAGCTGTCAGCCTGAGCGATGAATTACATGCTATAAGAAGGTGTTGACAGGAGCAGCTGGACATCAGAGAGTGATGAAAAGAAAACGAAATTCATTCAGAGTTCAGACAGACTGGCCCATTGGGGACACAAAAAGCAGAGCCCTGCGCAGCATCACTGCTCCACCTTCTGGACATCGGAGAAAGTGTCTGATGAATCCAGGTTTAAAGTCTGTTTCCTCCACAAACTTTTCTTTAAAAGATGAAACATCTCCCTGTCCCAGATGCTGAATTTGTTTCCTCATCCGATGCACATTGTGGATGAGGTCCTTGTGGCCTTCTCATGAAGCAAATGTATGTTGTAAACAATGCTAAATCAACTAAAATTGCACATAAATATTTAGCAAAATGTAGTTATGAGTTATGTGGATTTTTTTCCTACCAAATAGATCCAAGTGTTCCTTCTTTGAAAATTATTGGAACCAGACGTCATGATATTTATTCAGTAATGGCCCCTTTAACCTGGAACGCCTTGCCTTTATATATAAGAGAAGTTAAAGATCTCAGCAGATTTAAAATTAATTTAAAAACTTTTCTCTTTAAAGACGCATTTAATCCTTAAACAATTCTTTTTCAATAATCTTGATCCCACTCCTCATGTCCTTTCCCTATTTGGCTTTTCCTTTCTCCTCTTTCGAATAATAGTAATTTTGTAACTTCCTCCCCTTCTTTTTCCTTCCCTTATGTTTCTGAGTTTGTCTGTTTTGTTAGTCTGTTTTTATCCCCTTTTAAAGCTGTACAACGTACTTTAGATCTATCTTATATTTTACTGTTACTCGCTTAGTATGTAATAAGCGATTTATCAAATTTAAATAAACTTGAAACTTGATAAACAACAACACTTGCCTAGGAATTAAGAACAAAACACAAGACCAATATTATTGTAGACCTTGCAAATAGATTGCATATGAAGGATGTGGGAGGATTACTCTTTTAAAAAAAAAATAATTTATATTCTGCCTATCCTACAATTCTATGTGAATTACAAATTGTTCAGGTACTCAAACATTTTACCCTAACTGTCCCGGTGGGCTCCCACTCTATCTAATGTACCTGGGGCAATTGGGATCAAGTGACTTGCCCAGAGTCACAAGGAGCAGTATGAGATTTGAACCCACATCCTCAGGATGTTGAGGCCGTAGCTCTAACCAGTGCACCACCCACTCCTGATTTTGTTTGTCTGGAAAAAGGTGCGTGGTATTCCTTGTGAACCCGGGAAGATGAAATGTAAAACATGAAACCCCTCTTTCACTTACCACTCATGTCTTCTTCATTTTGCCTTCCCCAAAGGTGAGTTCCTTAAAGATATAAGTGATTATAGAAAGTTTTAATGAGATGCATAGAGAAAGGTTAGGAAACCATGCTCCAAGGCAGGGTTACCAGACGTCCGGATTTCCCTAGACATGTCCGGGGGTCCGGACGGCTTTTCAAAACCCAGCACTAGGACTTAGGTCATTTCAACACAAATCTGCTCATCTCAATCTTGAGCACTCTTGACCTCCACCGTTGACGATATTAGGACTCCATTTTATGTGATTCTACTATTTGTGTTGTGGAGTACTGGCTTCTTCTTTTGTGTTCATTCATGTGGTAGTTGAAAGAGGAGACCATAGGTGGAATGAGACCTGTGAAAACACATTAGTCAGCATAAATGGACAGGTCATCCAAGAGCCGATAACCAAACCGACAATCAAGTGGAGTGAGCTTCATCTAAGGCTAGACAAATCATAGGGTGTAGACGTAGGGGTTTCGTCAGCCGTAAGCCTGAAGTCATTATGCCATTATATAGATCCATGGTGAGACCCCATCTGGAATACTGTGTACAATTCTGGAGGCCTCATTACCGCAAGGATGTGCTGACTCTTGAGTCAGTCCAGCGAATGGCCACCCGGATGGTCTCGGGACTCAAGGATCTCCCGTACGTGGAACGGCTTGATAAATTGCGGCTATACTCACTCGAAGAACGCAGACAGAGGGGAGACATGATCGAGACGTTCAAATATCTCATGGGCCGTATCAAGGTGGAAGAAGATATCTTCTTTCTCAAAGGTCCAGTGGCAACAAGAGGGCATCCGTGGAAAATCAGGGGCGGGAAACTACACAGTGACACCAGGAAATACTTTTTCACCGAAAGAGTGGTTGATCGCTGGAATAATCTTCCACTTCAAGTGATCGAGGCAAGCAGCGTGCCTGATTTTAAGACAAAATGGGATCGTCACATGGGATCTCTTCACAGAGAAAAGTAGGGGAGGATCATTAGGGTGGGCAGACTGGATGGGCCGTGGCCCTTATCTGCCATCTATTTCTATGTTTCTATGTTTCTATAAGCCACTCTAACCACTACATTCATGGTGGAAAATGTGACCCAACAAAAAAAACCCCAAACCCTACTCTACTGCCATATAGGTGCCACCTACAGCCATAAGGGCTATTGGGATTGTAGACAGGTGGGTATAGTATGGTGAGATGTCTATGTGACACCCTTTTTGTGTTCACAGCAGTGCCCTGTAAGTGTAAGGTACCTCACTGCTCACAATGCTGGCCCCTCCCACATCCAAATGGTCTTGTTCTAGGCGTTTGGGACTTAGACAAATTTTTTGGTCTGGACGACCAATGGCCTAGATATCCAGGTAGTTGATGTTCGGAAAAAAAAAAAAAAAAATGTTCTAGGCATATTTTTCGAGAATGGACATTTTACCACTGCCGACTTGGTTGGCCGGGCAACAGAACCTAACTGCGCATCCGCACGAAACACTATGGAGCATGACCTACTTTTACTTGAACAATGGGCCAGTACTTGGCAACTAAATTTCAACGCCAAAAAATGTAAGGTGATGCATCTTGGTAGCGGGAATCCTTGCAATACTTACACCTTAAATGGAGAAAAAATAACAAGAACTGAAGCAGAAAGGGACTTGGGAGTAATCATCCGTGAAGACATGAAGGTTGCAAATCAGGTGGAGAAAGCCTCAGCAAAGGCTAGACAAATGCTCGGCTGCATCAGAAGAAGCTTTATCAGCCAAAAGCCTGAAGTTATAATGCCGTTATACAGATCCATGGTGAGACTGCACCTGGAGTATTGTGTCCAGTTTTGGAGGCCACATTACCAAAAGGATGTGAAGAGAATTGAGTCGGTTCAGAGAACGGCCACAAGGATGGTCTCAGGACTCAAAAATCTTCCATATGAAGATCGTCTGAGCAGGCTGCGCTTATAATCGCTCGAGGAGCGCAGAGAAAGGGGGGACATAAGAACATAAGAAGTTGCCTCCACTGGTCAGACCGGAGGTCCATCTCGCCAGCGGCCCGCTCCCGCGGCGGCCCACCAGGTCCTTGACCTGTGAAGTGAATTTTTGACCTTTATAATCTACCTCTACTTCTAAAACCTACCTCTGCTGCTATCTGTATCCCTCAATCCCTTTATCCTTTAGGTACCTATCCAAACCTTCCTTAAACTCCTTTACTGTGCTCTCGCCTACTACAACCTCCGGAAGAGCATTCCATGCGTCCACCTGATAGAAACCTTCAAATACATAACGGGCCACATCAAGGAGGAGGAGGAAATCTTTACTTTTACGGGTCCCACGGTGATAAGAGGACATCCGCTAAAACTTAGGGGAGGAAGATTTCATGGGGACACCAGGAAATACTTCTTCACTGAGAGGGTGATTGATAGATGGAATGGTCTTCCACGTCAGGTGGTCGAGGCCAGTAGCACGCTAGACTTCAAGGGACAATGGGACAAGCAGATGGGGTCGCTACAAAGGTATAACAGAGGATAGTTTCTCCAGGGTGGGAGGGATCCTGATTGGGCAGACTTGTTGAGCCGCCGGCCCTTTTCTGCCGTCATGTTCTATGTTTCTATGACTTTGGCCGTCTAGCGCCATACATCCGAATCGGACTTAGACGTTTCTTCTGATTATGCCCTTCCACGGGTACTAATTTCAAGAAATGAGATCAGAATGGTGCTTGAAAGTTATCTCAGCTAGGGTAGGAGTGGATAAACATGTCTTGCTAGAAGGTTAAATATGAGCAGCCGGTGTCACTCCTTGTGTGTGACTAGCAAATCAGTTACTTCTTCCACTAAATGCCTAGGCCAGGGGTAGGCAATTCCGGACCTCGAGAGCTGGAGCCAGGTCAGGTTTTCAGGATCTCCACAATGAATATGTATGAGATGGATTTGCATGAACTGCCTCCTTGGGACGCAAATCTATCTCATGCATATTCATTATGGATATCCTGAAAACCTGGCTCCGGCTCTCGAGGACCGGAATTACCTACCCCTGGCCTAAGTGAAGAGTCAAGCTTTCACCTGCTTCCTGAAGTAGAGATAGTCTTGTGTTAAGTGAAGCTTTTCAGGGAGTGCACTCCAGAGTGCGGGGGCTACTACGAAGAAAGTTCAGTGGTGGGTATCACATCGTGTGATGTCCTTCAGAGAGGGTGTGGTTAGGGATAAACCTTAGTGAGCTTGATGGTGTATAGAGGGAGATCTTTTTCTTCAAGTACTCTTGGCCATTTCCTTTGAGGGCCTGGAAGAACTTGGGCCAATCAGAGCCTCAGGCCCCTCCCCAGATGCATCAGAAAGGGTCATAGGGCTCTGATTGGTCCGGACACCCCATAGGAGGGGTCTTAAACACCCTGGGCCAATCAGAGCCTCAGGCCCCTCCCCGGTGCATCCCAAGATGCACCAGGGAGGGGAACACCCAGTTTAGACAACACAGCAGCAGCTCCAGTGAGGATGACCATCTCCATGTTCAGGTAAGGGGGGAGGGGTGTGGCGGAGACGGGGGAGGGGGTCACTACTAGTCACGGTGGGTAGTTTAGTGCAGCAGGAGAGAATGGGCATCTCTCCTGATGGCGGGGGGGGGGGGGGGTGCGTTCGGGTCAGGTCAGGAATTTTTTAAAATTTTTTGGGGAGAGAGTGGGCATCTCTCCTGCTTCAGGAGGGGTTCATGACCAGGATTTTAGGGAAGGGGGCTTTGTGATGCAGGGGCAGCGGGAGAGTGTGTTTTTGTTTATTTTTTGTTTTTACGGGGTTTTTCTGCGCATGTATCCATCAGCGATGGGCACATGCAAATGTAGGAAATCTTCGCTGCCGGCCGCTGATCTTATTTGCACGCGCGATTTTTAAAGAATGTCTTGGGTTTATAGATTTTGGTATCGAAACGGCTGTGTTAGCAGACCGTCGCTTAATAACGTGTTTTGGGTTTTTTTTTAAAATCCTGGCCTGAGTCCTCAGGAGACAGAGAAATACCTACTGGTCCTGAATGTAGCTCTCTTTGAGCTTCAGGACTACTGAAAAGCCATGAGCCAAATTCAACAACAACAACAAAAAAATCTGGCTGTAGTTCACTGTTAAATGTTTCGGTTTAGTGCCTTGACAGTCAAATGGACGTATCCCTTAATGGTCAAAACAAAGAAAGATCCAACGGGTCTGCAGTAAAAGGCGAACACCAAAAGCAAAAAAAAAAAGGACTGTAGAGGTACAGGAATGTTTGTTAAAAGTCTATACAAAATTGTAATCCATAGAAGTGGCTCTTGGATACATGGGGTGCGGACCCAACACGGTCCACATTTCGGAGAAACTTTCCTTCCTCAGGGGTCCGAGATACCCTATGTATCACACATAGAGAGTCATAAGGAGAACAACGTTCTTGTATAAAATCATTACAATTTGTGAATCGAAGGCAAAACTTCTTCCGGTGTGAGTACTGCAACCGAAAGCCATTTCTTTGGATTACAATTTTGTATAGACTTTTAATAAACGTTCTTGCACCTTGTACATTCTGCTCTGCAGTTCTTTTTTTTTTGCTTTTGGGAACCCTTAATGGAACCATTTTCATTTACGAATCTTCTGCTGGAGCGTTTGCAACACAGAGATGTTAAGTCATATGCAATAGACCCACGACACACCTGTTTGGCTGCCGTCACACACCGAGCACCCTTCTTCACAAGCATTTCAGTATCTCTCCCTCACTCCCTTGCCCTTGCCTGTGGCGCTGCATATTCTCCTCTCTCTCAGCCCCCCCCCCCAGCGCTACTACCACCAGTCTATCTTAAACTTTTCTTTTGCCAGCAGCAGTGCACCTAGGCCTTCCCTCTGATGTGTCCCACCCTCTGTATGCAAATATATCTCATGCATATTCATTGTGGATAGCCTGAAAACCCAACAGGTTGGGTGTGTTAAAGGACTGGGTTGAAAACCACTGGCTGAGACTGAGTATACTCTGCATTGAGCAACTCATCTTTCAGTTGGGTTTTAACGCAGTATAAATTGATGTGCCAGTGATGATTTGCATATTTGAAAAGTATCGGAAAGAGCGCAGGGAGGGCGATTTCCAGATCCATTTCTGTGGTTAAAGCAGCCTTTCAACTGTGAAAATAGCTTTCTATAAAACCGCATGTCCTGAGGGTAATTTTATAAAGGGGTACATAGGATAAATGGGTAAGCGGGCATCTGTTTCAAGCCTATTCTATATGGAAAAGTACCAAGAACACAGGTAAATGATAAAATACTATAATTTATATTGTATTTGCACGCTGCTTATGCTCTGCCCAAATTCTACCTGTATGCAGGCTATCAAAACACAGTGTAAGGTTTTTTATAAAACGGTATTCTTCAATGCAAGGGCTGGGGGCCAATTACAGCCCCTGGAGACCTCTGGGGCAGCCCCCATTGTCATGCTGTACTTTCTGCCTCTCTACCCAAGCTTGTATCAGACACAGAGACTTGCACAGAAGAGAAGAACCACACGCACAAAGGACAAGGCCTGTCTCAATAGAAAAAAAAAAAAAAAAGAGAGAGAGAATGTGTTTGGAAAGGCCCATCTCCTTGAGGACAGCCCCAGTGAGAAGTCTGAAGGCAAGCTAGAAGTGATGGATGGCACTAACAGTAACATATGCTATTAAGCAGTGTTGCGGGCCCACATGGAAAGATGTTTGGTGGCTGCCTTTCAGCTCACATGGATCCAAACTGGCCCCAATAAAAAAATGATTGAAGATCACTATAATAAGAGGTCATTTAAATGCATAAGTGGCTGCTTACACGCGCACACGAATACAGTACTATTTAAACCAGTTCCTGCTGGTTAAAACCAGGGCGCTCCTTATAGAATCCCACTACCACCCCATCTAACATTATATTGTTCCTCACCTAGACTTGTAGATCGGCGGGTTATAAATAATTTTACATAAATAAATACCAGCAGGTAGAGAAGGCATTCACAAGGGCGGGAGTTGGGGTGTGATTTGAAAAACGCATGCATGCTTTTGGATTTTATAATTTACGTCAGAGAAATTGTACATACCAAGTAAAGGGATAAATAGCAGTATTGGTGGTTTTCCCACACGGGACATATACATGTCCTTTCGCTTTGAAAATCCAGCTGACTCTGCATCCCGAAACATGCTTGCCTACGTTTTACTAATGCGAACAATTATTAAGTTGACAGAGAGTGAGTCGAATCTGGTTCTGAATTAGCTTCGCTGGACCTCATCAGCTCTGCTCAGGAAAAAAAAAATCCCGGTCTTACGGTCCAGTCTGATCCAAGAGGATTTATGGATGCGTGATTGAACTGAACATGCATCTATATGGCTTTTTTTTTTTTTTTTTTTTGTTCATTTATCAGAAATTCAATTAGATGGAATAGTAATTATTAATCTTATGGGAATTATTTGTATAGGAGACTGGCATGAGAAATGGAATCCTGAAGCCATCTCTTCTCTCAGCGCCCCGGGTTGGAAAAGTCCTGTCAGTCAGCATACTTTCAAGAGTTGAGATATTAATGAGAAGCCTCTAGGTGCAAATGATATTTTAATAGGTGTTACTTAACGAGACTGCCCCTAATATACACATACCAACTTGCATATTTCCCAAAGAATTCACCCCCTTGTTAGAATAAGTAATTAGAATGTATGAACACTCACTTTGACACTTTAATAAAGTGTCAGCCATCATCAATTTAGGATTTAATAAAATAAAATTAAATATTTATTGCATTTTTACAACATTGTATTTAAAGCATATTTTCCTCAAACTTGCAGAACAGGAAGAAGCTGTGGGATAAAGCTCCACTGATTTCTTGATTTGGTTGGTGTTGGGGAGGGAGGCAAGCAGGAGACTGGGAGCTGCAAGAAAAAAGGCCAGTGAAAAGAATGGAGGGAAGGGGGGAGAGATGTGTAGAGACAGACAGAGAAATCCAGAGAGAGGGAATAACCAGGAAGAGTAAACAGTGTTGAAAGGGAGAGGGAGCAGAAAGCAGATAAAGTAAAAAAAAAAAAAAAAAAAGATTGCATTCTGGGATTTATGCAAATTAAGACACAGTGGGGCTGGTGTTTTTGTTTTATGTCCTCTGGTGAGCTCATTAAAGTAAAAAGTAGCCACTGTCCTCAAAAACAAGATGACAATAACAGTAAAAATGAGACTGTTCATGCACCAGGGCTAATATATCAACCCTCTAAGAACCCTGTAGCCACTTCCTGTTGATATAAACCTGGTGGTCAGCACATCCTCAGAGACGGTTTCCTGAAGAGGATAATTTCATAGGGCATTGTCCATGTGTAAAGCTTGTTTTACACGCTGGAAATGGCTGCTATGACATGACATTTGTGTAAGCAAGCGCATGTGTCATTAAGAGCAGCAAGGAACGTGCGTGTTTTATAAAATATCAAACAAAGGCACACATTCAAAATAGAGGAGGTTTCAAAGACCATATTACTCCTCCCTAAATTAACTTTTTTAGGCTTGCGTTGGACCTTCAAAAGTGTCACCTGGGAATTACAAAGTTTCAAGGAGAATAATGCACCAACCTCATCATGGGTCCAGTCTTAGCTTTTTTTTTATATATATATTTAGTAAGCATTCAACTTTTTAATCATTGTTTCAGATGCAAAACAGTACTCATCTGCTTCATAGGAGTCAGTTTTGTGGGTGCTTGAGCACCCCCCAGTACTGAACAAACCCCTTGACTCTGTCCAGGGAGAGGTCATTTCTTTGGGGTTTAGCGCTCTCAATAATTTTGAAAAGCTGGCTCCTATGATCTGCTTAATAGAAGTCAGCAAGGGGATTTATTGTGAAACATGATGTCGTGTCAGAGCTAAGTCGTGTCAAGGACCACCCCCACAGTCACAATAAGAAATGAAACTGCGGCACGATGTGCATTTGAAACTGGGGACCACTATATTTCACCATGAAAGGAGTCCACTTAGAATTCTCATCCAAAGCCAAAATCTTAGATGTAACAATAGATAACACCCTAAGTGTTCATTCTCATATTTCTAAATTGGTTTCTTCATCTTTCTATGTTCTCCGCCAAACTCGATCCATTTGTTAATTTCTTCAACAAAGTTCACTTTGTATTTTTATACATTCCCTCGCCTGGAGCAAACTTAACTATTGTAATTCCATTCCCATTGGACTTCCGAAATATCAATTACATCGTTTACAATTAGTCCAGAACACTGCTGTAAGATTACTTCATCACTGTTCTAAGTTTGATCACTTTACACCACTTCTAAAATCAGAACACATCTTCCCGGTTTCATATCGCATTCCTTTTAAATATAATATTCTTTCTCTACATCAGACCTGTCATTGATATAGCCCAGAAGTACAATGTTAAAATGATATAGCCCAGAAGTACACCAATGACATCCAGCTACTCTTCCCACTAGGCGAAAACCGATCATCCCAAATCACCAACCTCCAACACTGCCTCTCTGACATGAACACCTGGATGACAAACAACAAACTACAGTTGAACGCCTCCAAGACCGAACTTTTATGAATCAGGAAGAAAAGTACCAAATACACACGTCCAACACTATCTTGGGACTCCACCTTACTAACAGCAGCAGATCAAGTATGCAGCCTAGGAGTAACGTTAGATGGTCATCTGTCCCTGTCTACCCACATATCTCAAGTAGTCTCTACCTCCTTCTACTACCTCTGCCAACTGACAAGGATCAAACCCTACATCTCCATACCTGACCTAGCCCAACTCCTCTACGCCTATGTCCTCTCCAGGATGGATTACTGCAACTCCCTATTTAATGGAGTAGCCAAAAAAGATCTCAAGCGCCTCCAGCGGGTACAAAATGCGGCAATCCGCCTCCTACACAGCCTCAACTACCACAATCCCATCTCCCCAGCCCTCCGCGCTGAACACTGGCTTCCAATTAACCAACGCTGTGCATTCAAGGCCCTGGTAATAGCGCATATAAGAATTTACGCCACCACCAGTGTTCCCGCTAAGCTGCGCTGGCGTGCGCTGGCGCACAAAATATTACATCGCAGCGCACAAGTTTCTCGTCACAGCGCACACACGTGCTTGCAGGCAGGCGAGCTGGCAGTCCATGTAACGCGTCGCAAAGGTAAGGGGAGGCTGGGGGAGGAATCGGACGTCGGGGTGGGGGTGCGAGCAGGGAGGGGGCGATCGGAAGAGGCGTACGGCAGATGGCAGGGCGGCGAGAGGAGAGTCGGGTGGGGGGGGGGGGAGTAACACCGGAAGAGAGCGGCAAATCCGGGCAAGGCAAGACTTGCAGAGGCGTACCTAGGGGGTGCGGGGGGTCGATCCCGACGGTCCGCTCAGCTCGCCAACAAGGAGAGGCAGCTGGACTCGCGTACGCTCCGACCGCCTCTTCTTGCAAGAAGCCGGGTCTTATTCAATCAGGAGCTGCTTTGACATGAGTGAAGAATTGATTCCATTCCAGTTTCACAACAATTATTCTACAACATATTGAGTGAACTCTTCTCACTGAAGGCAAACTTTGTGCCCAATAAAATGGTTTTCAATATTTTGTTTTAATGTATTTATACTTTTGTGTAGAAGCTGGAATTGATAGATTGTCTAGAAATTGAAAGCATCAAACGTATTGTCTTCTGGACTGTTTTTAATTTACAGTTTACACATATGGATGTAACAGACATAACTACATTTGTTGTAAAACATTTATTAAGATATCATTTCATCCCTACAATTTCTGTAGACTGTTTTAAAATAAATTTGAGTTTTTCTGGTAAAAAAAAAAAAAAAAATAAAGAATTTTGTACTTTCAAGAATTAATGCGTTGTTTTGTGTTCTTAAAAATATTATTTAACGTTATTTAATTTAGCGTGTAGGCCTAAAATTCCTTTGAATACCTCGTCCTCATGTATCAGCAACTTTGACAACATATTTTTATCCCAGGACAAGCAGGCAGCATATTCTTTACGCATGGGTGACGTCACCGACGGAGCCCACGGTACGGACCTTTTTACTAGAAGGTTCTAGTTGGCCGCACCGCGCGTGCGCGAGTGCCTTCCCGCCCGACGGAGGAGAGCGTGGTCCCCAGTTTCTTCGTTTCCGCGGAGCGAAGAAGACGTGCGTTTTTCAACTCCGATTGAAATCCTCTTTTGCCTTCCCGCTCGCGTTCTTTTTTCGTTTTATTTACCTTCGGGTTCTTTTTTATTTCATTTCCAAAAAAAAAAAAAAAAAATTATTTTCTTTTTGTTTCGTTTTTTGTCTTTGCCCCGGCGGGGCCTGTTGTCACGATCCAGGCCTCGGGGTTTGATTTTGCGGAGGCCGTGTTCACATTCATGCCCCCGCAGCCCGGTTTTAAGAAGTGCCAGCGGTGTGCACGCCCGATCTCCCTCACTGACCCACACAATTGGTGTTTACAGTGTTTGGGACCGGAGCATCGGGCGGACTCGTGCACCCGCTGTGCCACTCTTAAAAAACGCACTTTGAAGAATCGCCAAATCCAGCAAAGTCTGCTGTTCGGCACCGGCCCGACTATGGACTCGACTTCTTCAACTGCGGCACCATCGAAGTCGGCACCGACCACCTCGACACCGCCTGACATTACATCGGCGCCACCGGCGCCAGGTAAGCCGGCTAAGAAGCCTTCCACCCTTGAGCGCCCTCCCACCTCGGTGGCGACACCGGCTCTTTCGGCTCCACGCCGAACTAAAAAGCGCTCCGCTCCGATATCGGTGAGTGCCTCGTCATCGGCCGCCTCATCGCCGGAGCGTAGAGCGGCACCCATGGAACCAAAGCAGAAAAAAGTGGTTCCGGTGCCAACCCTGGATGACCGCATTGCGGCCATCCTCCAGGATAAGTTGCAGGAACAACTCCAAAAGCAACTTAAACAGCTCTTGCCCTCTATCCTGGCACCGCTGCTTTCGGTACCAGACCGGCCCGAGCCCCACACCGTCCAACCGGTATCCACGCCATCGGTACCTATGGACCCCTCCATGCCCATTCTCTCGGCACCGCATATCCATGCCCATGCCGAGACCGTAGCTCTGACGACATCCGATCCTCCTCGGGACCGAGCAGAACACCGGTCTTCCCGCGAACCTGACCGGCACCGTTCTTCCCGGGACCGAGACAGACACAGGTCTTCATCCCCCGGTACCGTCTCGGTACGCTCAGGCAAGTCTCGGTCTATGTTGAATCAATTTTTATTATCAAAATATACAAAAACACAAACCAACAAGCACGAATCACAATTACAAAGAATAATCAGATACAAGAGATCGGATTCAACACCCCTCCCACCCCACCCCCACCCCAAACCCCCTGATCTGACAAATAGCAGAACCCTAGTGCAGTAGGCTTGGACTCAGATAACCCACTGCCAGCGAGAAAAGTTAAACTCCAACACTGAGAAGAGAGAAAAAAAAAAAAAAAAAAGGGGGTGGGGAAGGGGGGGGGAAAAGAAATAGAAGGTGCCCTGGTGCCCTCACAAAAATACAACAAGCTCGGGGCCCAGAGAGAATTACAATAAATTCAGGATGTCACTTCGAGCACGTGGTGCTAATGAAAAAAGATAAGAATCCCAGATCCGCAGAAATTGGCGTTTTCTTCGCAGGCTAAAAGACGCATCCTTCCGCTCCAACAGCAGCAGAGCATGCAAACGATTCCTCCAAGCCCAAAAGGAGGGCAAGGTATCTCCAATCCAAACAGCCAGAATCACCTTCTTCCCCAGGACACCCACCCGTCTCATAAACTGCCGCTGACCCGAATCAGACAAACAAAAGGCCTCATATTTATCCAGCAGGAGACCAGCAGCAGAAAGGGGGAGTGCTTTACCAAAAATGCGCTCCACATAAGATAAAACCCGTCTCCAGAAGAGTTTAATTTTCACACAGGACCAAAAGGCATGAATAAACGAGTGGGGTTGCTGGAGACACTTGGGACACAACGGAGAATCCGTATAACCTGAATAATATAACTGACTTTTCGTAAAATAGCCGCGATGAATCACCCTAAATTGACACTCCCGGAGATCTGCATTAACAGACACTCCTGGAATTCTGGAAATTAAGGAAGGGAGATCCAAAGCGTCCTGAGCCATCCCCAAATCTTGACACCAGCGAGCTTGGAGTGCAGCACGATCAGCCGGACCTAACCAACGCTGGAGATCTTTATAAAGACCTGAAACCGTAAACCCAGTCTCCAAATAGGGATCCAGTAGTGTCGCAAATCTATCCTCAATCGAAAACGCCAAAGCGGCTCGGGGGAGAGATTGGATATAATGATGAAGTTGCCGAAACGCAAAAAAGTCACCCTCAGAAAAAATTCCAGACCGGACTAGAACATCCCAAGATTTTAAAGAGCCATCAGCCTGGAGAACATGAGCAAGCAGCGTATAATCCCGAGATGCCAGTTTACGAAAACAAGCATTCTCACTACCAGGGCTAAATTGCAGATTCCCCTGAATAGGTAAGTATCTGGTAGTCGAGGGAGTACCCTTCCAGGAATGCAATACATAAAATCTCCCTATCTCGAGCACGTCTTTGATGGCTGGAATATGACATGATCTCACCGCGCAGCACCGCTTTCGCAGCCTCCCAGAAGAGAGTAGAGTCAGCCCGATGTTCCATATTATGATGTTGATAGTCAGACCATTTCCGAAGCAGAAACTCCTGAAACTTCGGATCCTTATACAAACGGAGCGGAAATCGCCAGCGGAAGGAGCCCGGGGAAGAGACATCCAAATGCAAGGTCAACAAAATCATGGTGTGATCAGAGACATCAAAGGAACCAATCGTGGCCGACTCAATCTGAGAAAACAAAGAGCTAGAAGTCAACCAGTAATCAATCCGGGATAAAGAGGCATGAGCCCTAGAAATGTGAGTATAATCACGCTCACCTGGATGAAGCGTCCGCCAGACATCAAGAACATCCAATGATGAGCAAAGTAAAGAAATACCCCTAGTAGGATGCACCCTGTCTTGGGGAGTAGGAAGTGATTTATCCAACAAAGGGTCATGAACGCAATTGAAGTCCCCTCCCACCAATAAAGGAATATCCGAATGTTGACCAAGAAGGCGAATAAGCGAGGAGAAAAACCGAGAGTCATAGCTGTTAGGAGCGTAAACATTACAAAGAATCACAGGCTGACGATGAAGAAGCGCCTTAGCAATGATATACCGTCCCCCAGGATCCACCCACTGCTGTTGAAGGACAAAGGGCAACCCCTTCCGAATCAAAATCAGAACTCCCGCCTTACGGTTGTTCGCCGGTGCGCCCAAATGTTGACCAACCCACCAAGTCTGGAGTTTTGCATGCTCTGCCGCTGACAAATGCGTCTCCTGCAAGAAGACAAGATCAGCTCTCTGACGGTTCAAGGCTCTCAAAATTTTTTGTCGTTTAATAGGTGAAGTGACCCCATTTATATTCCAGGAAATACATCTAAGAGGCTTCATAAATGAAATTAGAAAGACAAAGGACAGGCAAAAATCCAAAAAGAGAACCGAGAGCAAGGCCGTCCCAGCCAGCGACCAGCTCCCAGGACCTCAATCCAGACCCGAGCTTCCACCACCAGACAAAAGGCCAACTGTAGGGCACCAGGAACACACAAAAATAAACAAAAGAAAAGGGAAGAAAAAAGAGAAAAAGAAAATAAAAAAAAGAAGTAGAACGAGAAAAACAAAAAGAAAACCCCACATACCCACCCACCCACCCACCCCGTCCTCCCACCATCCCCCCCCCCATCCCTCTTGTGACCCACTAGTGGTCCAAGGGCCCTGTGAAGTAGCTCCCAACCCCCCCCCCTAGCAGACCATATGTTCAAGAAACAACCCTCGCCGAGTCAAAGCAACCCTAGCCATAGGCAGTCAAAAAAAAAAGTGCAATGCACCCCAGTATCCACCCCAAACAACACAGAAACAATCCCAACCACCCCTCGCCCGCCCGATGCCCCATAACAGACTAGGCATTAAATTTGGGCAACCACCAATCAGGAAACAATGCAATAGAAATCAACAAGCAAATGCTCAACGGAGCCACCATAGGTACCATCAACCCCCACTACCCAACACTCAAATATTCCCTCCCCGTCTTACCCAGCCACGCTAATCCCTCAATCATACAGTCACTCGGGAAGGGAGAAGCGCTCCCTATATACAAAACACTCCATCCAACTCAAACGAAACATGCACTCCCCTCCCAATCATCCACACATTCCAGGCAGGATAAGAAAAATATTGTCCGAAGGAAGTCCAGATCGGTCCATCGCGCCTGCACCACATCAAGGTCCGCCAGCCCTCAAAATAAGTACTGCCCATAGCAGACCACCACGGGAGCTGGCCATCTGGCATCAAGGCTTCCAGGACACATCAGACAGAGGAGGCATATAACGATCAGTGGAACTCCAGCTGAAAAGAACCAATGGGCTATCAAGGAGCAGGGTCTGGGGCCTGCAAGGATTGCACGAAGCGAAGCGCCTCAGCCGCCACCACAAAGAAGTGAGTCTGACCAGCATGTCGGATCCGCAGACGTGCAGGATACAGCAAGGCAAAAGATATTTTCATCTGAAACAGCTGGGAGCAGATGGTAGTAAACTCCTTCCGTTTGGCTTGTAGAGCTGGGGAATAGTCCTGGAAACATAACACCCTGGAGTTGTCATACAGCAGAGGGCCCGAGGTGCGAATGGCTCGCAGAATCTCTTGTTTATGGGCAGAGTTCAATAACTTAAGGATGACAGTTCGAGCTCGCGAGCCTGGTGCTCCCAGCGGGCCCAAACGATGAGCGCGTTCAATTCTCAGGGGACCATGTGCTTCAGATAAGGTTAAAGAGCGCTGCAGCCAAGATTCCAGAAAGGAATGGAGCTCACCATCCTTCACTGATTCAGGTAAGCCTACCAGTCGCAGATTCCCCCGACGGGACCTATTCTCAAGGTCCTCCACCTTTGCTTCCATAGCGGCCAGCTGAGCTCGAAGTTGTTGATGGTCCCCTTCACGTTGCTGAACTCTATCCTCCAACGTGGTGAGACGCTGCTGATAGGAGAAAAACTCTCCCTGCAGCGTCTCCAGCCGAGTGTCCACAGAATCTAATTTGTCTCCAATCGGTTGCAGTTTCGTGGTCAGGGATCCCTCCAGCAGCAGTTTCACTTCGGCCACTATTTCAGACACCCACGCGGTCGGCGCCGGGAGCGGCGGAGGAGACTCGCGGTCGGCCATCTTGGACTCACCCGCGCGACCGCGATCCCTCTCCCGGCGCGGCAGCTTGCTGGTCATAAAGCCCCGATGGCAGGAAAACACTGGGAGAGAGTCACACCACCTCCAGCGCCAAAATCTGCGGCGAAATCGCGGCGTTCCGGGGTCAAAAATCGCCGATGGTGGGAATGGGATCGGGAGCTAACCCCACCGACGTCTGCTCAGCAGCTCGACATCACGTGACCCCCCCGGCAAGTCTCGGTCTAAAGCTCATCATACCGAACCTTCCACTCCAGTCTCTCGGCACGCACACACCGATGTCAGAGACCCGGACCTCTGGGAGGAATCTCCCCTCGGTACCGAGGAGGATGCATCGTCGTCGGACGAAGAGCCCTCGGCCCCCGATACCACATCTAAACCTGAGCAATCTTCTTTTTCAAAATTCCTCAGGGAGTTATCAGGAGCCTTATCTTTGCCTCTGGAATCCGATTCCAAGAAGTCACAAGCTTTCCTGGAGGCATTAGATTTCGATCAACCTCCTAAGGAGTTCCTGAAGTTACCCGTGCATGACATCCTGCGGGAAACTTTTTATAAAAATTGGGAAAATCCATTAACTGTCCCTGGGGCACCCCGTAAACTGGATAGCCTTTACAGGGTTATCCCAATCCCGGGATTTGATAAACCCCAGCTGCCCCATGAATCTCTCCTGGTTGAGTCCACTTTAAAAAAGACTCAAGGCTCCAGTGTATATGCCTCTACCCCTCCTGGCAGGGAGGGCAAAACTATGGACAAGTTTGGCAAGCGGCTCTACCAGAATGCCATGCTTGCCAACAGGGCAAACAATTACTCTTTCCACTTTTCATTCTACCTGAAACATCTGGTAATGCAACTCTCCGCCATGCAAAAGTACATGCCGGAGCACAAGGTTCCACTATTCCAGCAGCACATCTCCAGCCTGCTTCAACTTAGAAAATTTATGGTGCGCTCCATCTATGACTCCTTTGAGCTCACCTCTCGTGCATCTGCCATCGCTGTGGCCATGCGCCGCCTGGCCTGGCTCAGGGTCTCTGATCTGGATGTCAACCATCAGGACCGACTAGCCAACGCCCCATGTATGGGAGACGAATTGTTCGGAGAGTCTCTGGATACCACCACACAAAAACTCTCCGCCCATGAGACCAGATGGGATACTCTCATTAAACCAAAGAAGAAGGCCCCTCCTGCTCGGCCTTACAAACCACAGTCTTCATACCAGCGCAGGTTCTCCGCTAGGCCGCTTAACCCGCCTTCACAGCAACCTAGGCGGGCTCGCCAACAACACCACAACCAGGCTCGTGCACAGTCTAATCAACCTGCCAAGCCTCTTCCTCCTGCCAAACCTTCTCAGCCCTTTTGACTCCTCTCTCCAGGGCTTAGCCAGTCTTCCACCCTCATTGCCTCTCCCTCAACCAATCGGAGGCAGGCTCCACATTTTTCTCAGCCGTTGGGAGGTCATCACATCGGACCAGTGGGTCCTCAACATCATCCGCCACGGCTACTCTCTCAACTTCCAGACTCTTCCACCAGACAATCCTCCCGTAGAGTCTGCTTCTCTTTCAACTCAAACCCCCCTCCTCCTGAGGGAGGTCCAATCCCTCCTTCTCCTCAATGCCATCGAAGAAGTACCTCTGGAACAAAGGGGCCGGGGATTCTACTCCCGTTACTTTCTGGTTCCAAAAAAGACAGGAGACCTACGTCCCATTCTCGATCTCAGGGACCTCAACAAATGTCTTGTCAAGGAGAGGTTCAGAATGCTCTCCCTTGCCACGCTTTACCCTCATCTCTCTCAGAACGACTGGCTATGTTCCCTGGACCTCAAAGAGGCCTACACTCACATACCAATCAATCCAGCTTCACGTCGCTACCTAAGATTCCAGGTGCACCATCGCCATTATCAGTACAAAGTGCTACCTTTTGGCCTCGCTTCATCACCCAGGGTGTTCACCAAATGCCTCATTGTGGCGGCGGCCTTCCTCAGGTCTCACAACCTCCAGGTGTTTCCCTACTTGGACGATTGGTTGGTGAAAGCACCTACGTCTCCGCTTGTGCTACAAGCCACTCATCATACCATCTCTCTCCTCCACCTCCTGGGGTTCGAGATCAACTACCCCAAGTCGCATCTGCTTCCCACGCAGCGCCTTCAGTTCATTGGAGCAGTTCTCGACACCACACTGATGAGGGCGTTTCTCCCCTCCGACCGTCAGCGGAACCTGCTCCGCCTGTGTCGTCAGGTGCTCCTTCATCACTCCATCTCTGCCAGACAGATGATGGTCCTCCTGGGCCACATGGCCTCGACGGTGCATGTGCTTCCCCTGGCACGACTCCACCTCAGAACACCTCAATGGACTCTGGCCAACCAATGGTCGCAGACCTCGAATCTTCTTTCTCATCCCATCTCTGTGACATCGTCTCTTCAGCAATCTCTACAATGGTGGTTGAACTCCTCCAATCTTTCCAGGGGCCTTCTTTTTCATCTGCCCCCGCATTCCATGATCATCACCACGGATGCCTCCCCTTATGCATGGGGTGCTCACCTGGGAGACCTACGCACCCAAGGTCTTTGGACCCCGCAGGAGCGTCTTCATCACATCAATCTCCTGGAACTACGAGCCATGTTCTATGCTCTCAAGGCCTTCCAGCACCTTCTTTGCCCTCAGGTTCTGCTCCTGTGCACGGACAACCAAGTTGCCATGTACTACATCAACAAACAGGGCGGCACCGGATCTCGCCTCCTTTGTCAGGAGGCTCTTCGCATTTGGACCTGGGCTACGGCCCGCAGTCTCTTCCTCAAGGCTGTCTACATCCAGGGCGAACAGAACTCCCTGGCCGACAATCTCAGCCGCATCCTTCAACCTCACGAGTGGACCTTGGACCCTCCCACGCTCCACTCCATCTTTGCTCGCTGGGGCACTCCGCAGGTGGACCTATTCGCAGCTCCTCACAACCATCAGCTGCCCCAGTTCTGCTCCAGACTCTTCTCTCCTCATCGTCTGGCCCCGGATGCATTCCTTCTCGACTGGACGGATCGGTTCCTCTATGCCTTTCCTCCTCTACCTCTGATGTTGCGGACTTTATCCAAACTCCGCAGGGACGGAGCCACCATGATCCTCATAGCTCCCCGGTGGCCTCGTCAACACTGGTTCTCCCTCCTGCTTCAGCTCAGCTCCAGGGATCCCATTCCTCTGCCTGTGTTTCCTACTCTACTTACACAGCAACATCAGTCTCTACTACATCCCAATCTGTCTTCGCTCCACCTGACAGCTTGGTTTCTCTCGGGCTGACCTCTTCAGGAAATCTGTCTCAGCCTGTCCGTCTCATTTTGGACGCCTCCAGGAAACCGACCACCCTCCAATGTTACCATCAGAAGTGGACCAGGTTCTCCTCTTGGTGCCTCCGTCATCATCACGATCCCACCTCTTTAGCGGTGGAAACTGTTCTGGACTACTTGCTCTCCCTGTCCAATGCAGGCCTCAAGTCTAACTCTATCAGAGTCCATCTCAGTGCCATCACGGCATTCCATGAACCTGTCTTAGGAAAACCTCTCACGGCTCACCCTCTGGTTTCCCGATTCATGAGGGGCCTCTTCAACATCAAACCACCTCTGAAGCCTCCTCCGGTCGTCTGGGACCTGAATGTGGTTTTATCTGCCCTCATGAAACCTCCCTTTGAGCCGCTTGCCACAACTTCGCTCAAATTTCTGACATGGAAGGTTCTTTTCCTCATTGCCATCACCTCTGCCAGGAGGGTTAGTGAGCTTCATGCACTGGTTGCCGATCCACCGTTCACTATTTTTCACCATGACAAGGTGGTTCTGCGCACCCATCCAAAGTTCCTTCCAAAGGTGGTCTCAGCTTTTCACCTCAACCAGTCCATTGTGTTGCCTGTTTTCTTCCCGAAACCTCATTCACATCCCGTAGAACAGGCATTGCACAGTCTTGACTGCAAGCGTGCCCTGGCTTACTATCTTGATCGTACAAGGGCTCACCGCTTGTCCCCTCAGCTCTTCCTGACCTTCGACCCAAATCGTTTGGGTCGACCGGTCTCTAAACGGACGCTATCCAACTGGCTTGCAGCTTGCATCGCGTTCTGTTACGCTCGGGCCGGTCTGTCACTAGACGGCGCTGTCACGGCCCACAGGGTAAGAGCTATGGCCGCTTCTGTTGCTTTCCTCCGTTCCACACCCATTGAGGAAATCTGCAAGGCGGCCACCTGGTCCTCAGTTCACACATTCACTACTCACTACTGTCTGGATGCTTTCTCCAGACGGGATGGGCACTTCGGCCAATCTGTACTTCAGAATTTATTTTCCTAATGGCCAACCATCCCTCCTCCCTCTTTGTTAGCTTGGAGGTCACCCATGCGTAAAGAATATGCTGCCTGCTTGTCCTGGGATAAAGCACAGTTACTTACCGTAACAGGTGTTATCCAGGGACAGCAGGCAGATATTCTTACGTCCCACCCTCCTCCCCGGGTTGGCTTCTTAGCTGGCTTATACTAACTGGGGACCACGCTCTCCTCCGTCGGGCGGGAAGGCACTCGCGCACGCGCGGTGCGGCCAACTAGAACTTTCTAGTAAAAAGGTCCGTACCGTGGGCTCCGTCGGTGACGTCACCCATGCGTAAAGAATATCTGCCTGCTGTCCCTGGATAACACCTGTTACGGTAAGTAACTGTGCTATTTGGCTCATAACTTGCTGGCGCCCGATATTTTTAGCTCACAGTGAAAAAAGTTTGCTCACAACACCCGCCCGCTTAGAGGGAACACTGGCCACCACCCCTACCTACATAAAATCCAAACTAACCCTGTACACCCCCACCCGCCCCCCTCTGCTCAGAAATGGAGAAACGCCTATGCATCCCCCCAGGAAGGTCCCTCCTGTCAGAACCGCCCTGTAAACGCTCCTACAGCCACTTCATCCCCCAACTCTGGAACCAACTCCCCCCACAAATCAGACTACAGAACTCATTGATGACCTTCTGGAAAGCGGTAAAGACTCTCCTCTTCAATTAAAATTCAACCACAGTCTACGCTCCTCCCCCCTTAAACCCCCCTCCCCTCTACCCTCTCTTCTCCACTTGAAACTTCTACTTAAATTGCTGTGCAGTCCATTCTTAACCTGTACTTAAATGACTGTATAGTCCTTGTATTTAAACTACTGCATAGTCTTTGTATTGTCCAAATGTACTCCACTGTGTATGTGAGCTTGTAGACTGTTCTGAGCTACTGGGAGGACGGGATAAAAATCTAAATAAATAAATCAGATTCTATCGTGTGGTCTTCCTTCCTTTCTATACCATTTCCTGGTTCCATACTCACCACAAAGAATTCTACGATCTTCACAAGAACAGTTATTAGTTGTTCCCTCGTTCCGACAACTCTTCCTCGATTTTCATAGGATTTCTTCATTTTCTGTCGTGGCTCCCCCTCTCTGGAGTTCTCCGCCTTTTTATCTCCGTTCAGAAAAATCATTCGCAAATTTCAAGACACAATTAAAGGCATAACTACTTCTCCTTGGCTTTCTTTTCTTAATTTTCTAGATAACCTTTCTCTAAAGTTCCATTTTTGGCTTTATCTCGAGTAGTGTCGGCAGAACAAACTTTAGTTTTCTCCCCTACCATATTGTTCATTCCTTCCCTTATTCAACCTTTTCTGTTTTATTTTAACCTACCGACTCCCTCCTTTCCTCATATTCCTTTGATGGTTTTACTGTTTAGCTGTATTTTATGTTTTGTTTATTTTTTCTTCCCTTTCCTATTTAATTTTTACATTTATTTATTTTAAACTTTTAATGTAAACTGCTTAGATTTACCTTTGGTTTTATATTTGCGGTATATTAAATAAATTGAACTTGAACCTGAAGTACAGTGAGGCTGCTATGAGAGCTTGTGGCAGCCATTTTTTCTGACAGCCACAAGGGAGTAGGAGTGAGCCGGCTTCGCTCCTGCTCCCATCGTCCCCACTTGAACCACCAGAGATATCAGGAAGGCCTGCGGGGGGGAGGGGGGCTATCTGGTCTGGGGGAACCTGAGAGTTGGGCGGCCATCCAGAGGGGGGAGAGTGGTTGGGCCTTGTATGGGCTAGGGGAGGGGGTAGGAGGGAGGCGAGCTTTTTTAGGGACTGGAGTGGGATTGGGGGGTTTAGAAGGAAAAAATTGGTTGTGCAGGTCTCAACTGGGACCCATATACTTCATCTGTCTTGTGCGGGCACTGACTGAATATCAATCAAGACCTGCGTAAACTCCAGTGATTAGGCCCAGATTTTCAGTTCCGGTACCTGGACATGGCCTGGCACTGAATATTTGGGGCTAATATATCCGGTAGCAGTCGACATTTTAAAAAATGATGACCGCCACTGCCTGAATATTGACCAGACTCTGACTAAAAGGAAAATAAGTCTATAATTCCTGTGTTTCCAGGAAAACTAATGCAATTCTCCCTCTCCTTCCAAGTGGACATTAAAAGCCTGTTTGAAAAAAAGAAAAAAGGGGACGGGGTTAATTGCATTTTAAACTTCCTAAAGTTTAACCCAGCCTTAATTGCTCTAGAGAGATAGTTGGGGAGAGGTTGAGGGCTCTGTAGATGTCAGAGTGTGATTTTGGGTGAAGCGGCCTGGAGTGTAGTTCTACCAGTTTTTCAGGCTCAGCTGTATTCTGTTCCAGTCTCTTTCAGGCAGCCTGCATAGAAAACGCCTGGTGCAGAGCAGAGAACAGTATCCCTAATCCAGCCCCTCATCTCCTGCTACTCCTGCCTCCCCCCTTAGCGCCATAGTTCCACATCCCTTTTTGTCTACAAATTAAACCCTAGTGGATGTAGAATATATGTTTGGATTAGGACCATATAAGCACAATGTGAATGCTTGGGGACTGAGGAGGGGGCTGTGGCCCCCAGAATGCAACTTTTTGTACCACCTCATGTGGCTTGCAGGATCCTAAATCCTGCATTGATGCTTTCATTGCAGCTATCTGTTGGTAGTGTTGCCAGATTTCTTCTTAAAAAAAAAAAAAGAGAACATCTGGCACCGCCCCATTCTGACCCAAGCCACACCCCATTCTGCCTTTAGCTCCACCCCATTCCACCCCAGCCCCGCCCCTAGATGAACCTCCTGTCTCCTTCCCTGAGGTCTGCGTAAGCTTGGATGTCAACATGATGATGTCACGCGCATGCGTGTGCATATGATGTCTTCGTGTTGACATCCACTCATGCACAGAGGGCCTCCAGATCTGGTCCTGAGCCCGGGGACTTCCAAAACCCAGACTAACTGACAGGTTTTGGAAATCCCTCCATGCACCCGGATAGTGTTCTAAAAAGAGGGCATGTCTGAGTTTTCCCGGACTCTGGTAACCCTATCTGTTGGGACACAGCATAGGGTGGGGCTGGGAGCAGAGTATAGGAAGACTTAGGAGCAATGTTAGGAAATTCTTCTTCACGGAGAGGGTGGTAGATGCCTGGAATGCCCTCCCAAGGGAAGTGGTGGAGAGGAAAACGGTGATGGAATTCTAAAAAGCATGGGATAAAAATAGAGGATCTCTAATTAGAAAATGAAGGATGTAAATTAAAGAACTAAGGCGTGTATTGGACAGACGTGCATGGTCTGTGTCCCATATATGATGATTCGGTGTAGGATGGCCTGGGGTGGGCATCAATGGGAACTCCACTAATTTGGAACATGAGGACGTTACTGGCCAGACTTTACGGTAGATGTCCTGCAAACAACGGGATGGTTAGATAGGCTGGAGTGAGCTTGGACGGCAACTTCAGCATTTGGAACCTAAGACAATACCAGACTTTATAGGCAAAGGCCCAGAAATATCAAAGAACAGACAAGTTAATTTAATCATGTATTTTTTAATGGGTACAACTTATGGGCAGACTTGATGGACCGCTCAGGTTTTTTATTTGCCATCATTTACTATGTTACCTGGCAGAAACCCGAAGAGTAGCAACATTCCAGAGCTGAGATTGTGATGTCATAATGCCTCATTCCACCAATGTCTTAGAGCCAACTTCAGCAGTGATGTCACAATGGCTTGATTAGATGGGAACTTCAGCATTTGGAACCTAGGACAATACCAGACTTTGCAGTCTACGCCCCAGAAATATCAAAGAAGAGACAAGTTAATTTAATCATTTATTTTTTTAATGGGTACAACTTATGGGCAGACTTGATGGACCGCTCAGGTTTTTTATTTGCCATCATTTACTATGTTACCTGGCAGAAACCCGAAGAGTAGCAACATTCCAGAGCTGAGATTGTGATGTCATAATGCCTCATTCCACCAATGTCTTAGAGCCAACTTCAGCAGTGATGTCACAATGGCTTGATTAGATGGGAACTTCAGCATTTGGAACCTAGGACAATACCAGACTTTGCAGTCTACGCCCCAGAAATATCAAAGAAGAGACAAGTTAATTTAATCATTTATTTTTTTAATGGGTACAACTTATGGGCAGACTTGATGGACCGCTCAGGTCTTTATCTGCCGTCATTTACTATGTTACTATGATTGGTATCAGGTTTTTCTCTTTCAAAAGGTTGGCAGCACTAGTTCTTCCCAATGCACTAGGGAAGTATGAGAGTGGGGCTTGCAAGAGAGAGAGATTGAGAAAGACAGCTACATTTTAACTGGGGATGTAGATTGTGCTGTTTGCCTGAGAAGCTGATCCCGGCACAAGGCAGTTTAATGAGCCACTGTGACATTTACTTGTGCTGCCTGTCCAAGAAACGGAGCCCAGCACAGGTCTGTTTACAGAGACATTTTGATTTCAACTTGTCTTGTTTACCTGCAGAATTAAAGCCCAGCACCATCCATTTAAAGAGATAATATGTGACCTCATCTGGGCTGTCTGCATGAGCCCTTGAACCCAGCACAGCTTCCTATGGAGATCTGCTAGGGATTTAAGGAAGCCCCAGCTGAGTGAGGCACTACCAAAGGGTGCCAGAGGGAGGCACTCTATTAGGACTCTGCCACTTCAATTAAACAATTCCCCTTTTCGGTATGACCTCACATTTCTCATTGCCTTGCTGCTTTGATATATCAACTGAAAGCCTCTTGTCTTCAGTTATGCATAATGTGACCGTCCCGTTTTTAGCTCACCCGTCCCGTTGTCCCCACGCACAGTTTTGGGACGCCGAAATGTCCTGTTTTCAGAAAGAGTGTCCCGAAGCTGTGCCCATGCCGCCACTGCCACTTATTTCTTCAAGCCACCGCCGCACTAACAGCTCATCTTCATGCAGAGACTGCACAAGCCTTCTCCCCGATGTCAATTCTGATGTCAGAGAGGAAGTTCTGGGCCATCCAATCACTGCCTGGCTGGCCTGGAACTTCCTCTCTGACTTCAGAATTGACGTGGAGGGGGGGAAGGTTTATGCAGTCACTACACGAAGATGATCTGTTAGTGCAGCAGTGGTTTGGAGAAATAGGTGGTGGCAGCGGCTTGGGGGGCGGGAGAGAGAAAGAAAGAAAGAAAGGGGGGCAGGGAGAGAGAAAGAAAAAAGAAAGGATGCACAGTCAGAAGGAAATGCAAGAGGGGGCGGGAGAGAGAAAGAAAGACAAAGACAGAAAGAAAGAAAGAAAGGGGGAAGGAAGAAAGAAAGAAAGGATGCATAGTCAAAAGGATGCATAGTCAGAAGGAAGTGCAAGGGGGCTTGGAGAGAGAAAGAAAGAAAGGGGACAGGGAGAGAGAAAGAAAGAAATGATGCACAGTCAGAAGGAAGTTCCAACAGAGACTCATGAAATCACCAGACAACAAAGGTAGGAAAAATGATTTTATTTTCAATGTAGTGATCAAAATGTGTCAGTTCTGAGAATTGATATCTGCTGTCTATATTTTACATTATATTTAATGGGTTCCGGGATCTGGGACAATCCGGGGGAAGGGTCTTGTCCCATCCTGTCTATCCACCTTTTTCACACTATAGGCTTCAAGAATCAGGGACTGTACATTAGAAGGGTAATTTTCTAACTGCTCCCGTTGGGGATAAATACGTTTATGCTTTCACTTTGAAAATTATGCTAGGAAAAGCACATTTATACCTGTGTGAATATTTTTGCCTGATAAAATGTCCTCATTGCTTCTGAAAATTCAAAACAGTGTTTGTAGTTCCACATCCTGCTTAAACTCTGCTCCCAGGAAAGCCTCCCCATTTGTATATTTTTACTCTTAAAAAAGCTCTTTTCCATGACTTATATACAGCTTTACCTAGGGAACCGGCCCTTAATATAATCTCCATCCCATGATGTCTATAAATAGGATGTAAAAGGCATGCAAATACATGCCCACTTATAGAATGTGGTCAATAACATAATTAGCTAATTGGCACTAAAGAGGCATTTAATTGGAGATTAGTACCAATATTTGGCATTAACAAGCTAGTGCGAGCAGCAGACCAGAGGAGTTGCTCGCGCTGGCGAAGATTTGAAGAGGTGTGGGGAGAGGACGTGAGTGTGGCACGGAGGGGAGAGGTACCAGCGCCCCCCACCAAGACAGGGACCGCTCGCCTCACCCCTTACTAAGCCGCTGCACGTGTAACTGACTTATGGCCCTAAGCTGTAAACGGAGCGCCTAACTTCTCTCACGTGCAATTCCAAAGGAGATGTGGCCAAGGGAAGGGCAAGGGTCAGCCATGAGTGTTCCCAGGATTTAAGTGCGGAGTTCTGGAATCCTTACGTTTTCAGGCCTGACCGCTGCTAGATGCAAAATGACACAAAAAGTTTCTTGGTTCATAGTCTACAGTGCGCGAGGACAAAGGCGCGCCGACAACCGAGCGTGGACAACTGAGCGCAGGACTTCATCGCGCCAAAGAAAAAACATATTTTAAAGGGCTCCGACGGGGTGTTGGTGGAAACCCCCCCCACACACACACACTTTACTTAATAGAGATCGCGCTGGCGTTGTGGGGGGCTTGGGGGATTATAACCCCCCTCATTATACTGGAAACTTAACTTTTTCCCTGTTTTTTAGGGGAAAAGTTAAGTTTTCAGTATAATGTGGGGGGTTACACCCCCCCCCAACATGGCCGCGTGAGGCAGCGCGATCCCTATTAAGTAGAGTGGGGGGTTTCCCCCCCACACCCCCTGTCAGAGCCCTTTAAAATACGGGTTTTCTTCAGCGCGATTAAGCCCTGCGCTCAGTTGTCCGCACTCGGTTGTCGGCACGCCTTTGTCCTCGCGCGCTTTTGACCCGGCACCTTCTTTGGTGGTCCAAGTATCAATACACTAACCCCTTCTTTTACAAAAGGGCGCTAAGCTTTTTAGCACGCATTAAATATTAGCATGCGCTAAACACACACTAAACGCTAACACTTGCATGTTATCCTATGGACACGTTAGCGGTTAGCGCACGCTAAATCTGCGCTAATACGCTTAGCGCGCCTTTGTAAAAGAGGGCCTAAGGGCTCCTTTTATCAAGCTGCGCAAGCCGGTGCGGTAAATGCGCCGATGCTCATAGAATTCCAATGAGCGTTGGAGCACTTATCTCGCTGGCCCGTGCTAAAAATACCTCTAATGCAGCTTTATAAAAGGAGGGGGTAAATAAATAAGAAAACTTCCACCAAACTAACCCAGAATGACAAAACATATCATTCCATTCCATTAATTGACTGGAGGTAGGAAAAGCCCCAGAAAATAGGGCTGGAACCCATACGGGTATCAATCACAAGAAAAATCCTGCTGTCCTTATATGGTCATAGGCATAAAAACCTCCCCCAGTATATTAACATACATAGTAACATAGTAAATGACGGCAGATAAAGACCTGAACGGTCCATCCAGTCTGCTCATTAGTAATGATTAAATTAACTTGTCTCTTCTTTGCTATTTCTGGGTCATAGGCTGTAAAGTCCACCTGGTATCGTCTTAGGTTCCAACTGCTGAAGTTCCATCTAATCAAGCCATTGTGACATCACTGCTAAGGTTGGCTCTTAGGCATTGCTGGAATGAGGCATTATGACATCACAATCTCAGCTCTGGAATGTTGCTACTCTTTGGGTTTCTTCCAGGTAACATAGTAAATGACGGCAGAAAAAGACCTGACCAATCCATCCAGTCTGCCCATTAGTTATACCCATTACAAATACATGATTAAATTAACTTGTCTCTTCTTTGGTATTTCTGGGTCATGGACTGTAAAGTCCACCTGGTATTATGCTAAGTTCCAAAAAAGCATTACAATTCAACACATTACAAAGTTGCCATCCAAGCTCACTACAGCCATCCTGTTTGCAGGATTTCTACCATAAAGTAGCTGAAAAGTGTTATCTTAATTTAAGTGCCAATTTGCAGAAACAAAATTCTGTGTTTTAACATTGTTTCAGATCATATCCACTTTTCAGCACCCCTTTGTACATGTTTACTCTGAAACACCCACAAAACACCTCCTTTCTAAGTACATATGTTTCTAATCTAACATGTAAATTACATGTTGAATCAGTACACATGACAGGGAGTAATTTCATGACCAAATTCTGCATCCACTGATGCAAACCAGAATTGAGTTTTCAGGTTTATGCCTGCTCTGGGATTCTATTCCGTACGGCGTAAACTTTGTATTAGACTAGGAAATGTGATCCAAAGTAGCATTTTGGGGGCAAAGGTTTGCTTCCCCCCCCCTTTCCAATTGTGCTGCCATGTTGCAGCTTTTGACAGCATGTCGGCTCCTGCACCCTCCTCACACAGCATTGCCAATATAAAACTGCAAATTGCCAAGCAGCGCAAAATGCACCCGCTTACATTTGCATAAAAATTGGTTGTGAACAGCAATTAGCACTTCATTAATAATCAATGAAGTGCCAATTTACACATTGCCCAGAAGCAAAACGCAAATTCAATTTTGTCTGTATTTGAGATCCGGGTGCTGTTTTGATAGTTGCTGCTTGGAATGACCTGGGGGAGGAAACAGCCTTCTGTGATCGAGAACTCCACTAGGCCCTGTGTCAGTTGCGACGTCTATGGGACTCAGATGGTCACCTTTTTGCTGCAGAGTGCAGATGTTCACATCTATTCGCCTGCCTCGTCCAGAGAAATCCTCATTATAAAGGAAATCAGAACAAAAGGTTGGGTTCTGATTTTACTCTACAATGTTGACAGGTTGTACCTGTCTTAGAAAGGGGATGGAATTTGATATACAGGAAGTCCCCGGATTAAGAACGAGTTATATTTTTTAACCTGTTCTTAAGTCAGATTTGTATGTAACTCAGAACTTGTAGATTTTATGATTCTTGCTGCTTACCTCTGCTCTCAGCTGACATAAGGGCCAACTGTCCTTTCCAGTGTTCCCTCTAAGGTACAGCATGCATAACCACACACTGTTCTTAATGTGGCCACGCAATATTCCTGAATCGGCTACAGGAGAAGTGTAGGAGTTTATTTCAGGCTGCCAAATTGAATATGTGGCTCGGAAAAACTATGCAAAAGGCTACTTCCTATTTTGATTTTAGAAAATTGTTAAAGACACATCTGTTTGATAGGCTGATATCTTAATGCGTTCTGTTTTAAATTATCTCGCTTTTAAATTGATGTATTTTAATTATATCTGCCTGTTCTATCTGTATGTTATTTTATTTGCACTGTATGTATCCACTTTTCTTGTTGTGAACCGCTTTGAATCTTTTGGTATGGCGGTATATAAAAATAAAAATAATTATTATTATTTATGGCATGGGAAATACTGCTCAGTGAAATCAAATGAAGCCACAACCACGCTCTTAAGCAGCAACATTCTAGAGCTAAGATTGTGATGTCATAATGCCTCATTCCACCAATGCCTAAGAGCCAACCTCATCAGTGATGTCATAATGGGCTTCACTGTTCTATACTTGGCTCACATCTGATATTATTGGAGGAGAGTGTGGTGCAGTGGTTAGAGCTACAGCCTCAGCACCCTGAGGTTATGGGTTCAAACCCTGCACTGCTCCTTGTGACCCTGGGCAGGTCACTTAAATCTTCCACTGCCCCAGATAGGTAGATTGTGAGCCCAATGGGACAAACAGGGAAAATGCTTGAAGCACCTGAATGTAAACTGCTTTGAGTGTGGTTGTAAAACTATCCCTTTCCCTGATGTCATAATGTCTGGCAGAACCCCAAATAGTAGCAACATTCCAGAGCTCATATTGTGATGTCATAATGCCTCATTCCACCAATGCCTAAGAGCCAACCTCATCAGTGATGTCACAAAGGCTTGATTATTCCTATACAGGTAGTCACTGAGTTAAGAACGAGTGACATATTTAAAGTAGAGAATGACACGGTGACAAAATTCATCACCGTTCCCGTCCCCGTGGATAACCGCGGGAAATAATCCCATGTCATTTTCTAGTGTCTATTTCATCCTCAGTCCTTCTACACCAGCATTCTTCAAAGCAAAGCTTGCGGGTCAGTGGTTGTGGCCATTCATACTCTGATTCGTCCCTCTCTCCTTAAAGAATGACATGAAGATGGTTTCCCGCGGTTATCCACGGGAACGGTGATGAATTTTGTCACCGTGTCATTCTCTAATTTAAAGCTGTTCTTAAGTCGGATTTGTATGTAACTCAGAACTTGTAGATTTTAAGATTCTTGCTGCTCACCTCTGCTCCCAGCTGACAAAAGGGCCGACTGTCCCTTCCAGTGTTCCCTCTAAGATACAGTATGCAAAACCACACACTGTGTTCTTAATGTGGCCATACCTCATTCCTGAATCTGCTACAGGAGAAATGTAGGAGTCTATGCCACTGGAAATCAAATGAAGTCGCAACAGTGTTCTTAAGTTCGAGTCGCACTTAAGTCGGGTGTCTGTAACTCGAGGACTGCCTGTATAGTCTTTCTGTGATTGCAATCAAAGTAGTTTACATATTAAACGTAGACAATCATTTTGTGCTTGGGGCAAGGGAGGTTTAACTTGCTCGGAGTCACAGGGGGCTGCAGTGGGCATTGAACTCATTTCACCAGGATCTCAACCCATTGCTCTAAGCCAGTGTATCGCAAACTGAGTACCGCGGAACACCAGTGTGCCTCCTGAGATTTCAGGTGTGCCGCGAGACACTGGCGAGGAGGAGAGTCTTCTGCGTTGGCTGACTGCCTACAGGACGTGCCTCTCCAGTCCATTTACACCTGCCCTAGACCTGGCTTAAGTGGATGCAGGAATACATCATATTCTATTATGGAATCTGGCCACCCACCAGACCGCATCATGGCGCCTACCTATATCTAAACACCCCTTTATAGAAATGACCCTGCTGAGCCATTCACTGGTATGTTCTCTGGTCACATTTTGCGATAATCTTCCAGACACGACAATGAGCTCAAAATGTAGGGAGCGATTTCTAAGCAAGTGCAGCTGAGTGTATTTGAACGTGGCAAGGGAGGGGTGCTGGATCTTTCGAAATGGATGTTATTGTTGTAATAAGATCCTTGCTATGGGATGTTCTAAGTCTCTCAGCTTTCACATGGTAATGTCCCCGCCTTCTCGGAGAGATTGAATTTACACCGGACTCTAAGACATTTAAATCCTTTTATTGCAAAATTACTTTTTGATAATTGCATCACTACCTGACTGTACTCCATAATCCAATAAACAGGAAAAATATTAGAAAAAGGATATAATGTTATATGGAAGATCGAGATGCCTCCTCTTTTCCAAAGGCTGCCCATAGCTGAGCTGAGAAATAAGCTTTTGAATGGAACTCGAAGGCATGCGTTGTATGATAATCATATAACGTCTCGGGCATAAATTAATTAATTTATCGCTACACTACTTTGCACGACTGGCCTGTTTTCTTGAGAGATGGCAGTACAAAAGCTGGGATAATGATATGGTTACACAAACAACATTCGATCGGGCCTCTGGTACCCTTTTGTGTGGGAGACCTGGGTGTGTTCATAACCCCAGATTCTGCTCCTTGAGCTGGCTGGGACTGAAGACTGAGCAGAGGAGTAACCTGTAGCAGTGTTTCTCAACTCGGTCCTGGACTCCCCCCCCCCCCATTGCCAGTCAGGTTTTCAAAATATCCACAATGAATTTGCATAAACTTGATTTGCATGTGCTGCCTCCTTTTTATGCAAATTTCTTTCATGCATATTCACTGTGGATATCCTGAAAACTTGGCTGGCAAGAGGGGACTGCAGGACCGAGTTGAGAAACACTGGACTATAGTTATGGGTAGTGTAATGAGCTTAGAAGCTAGAGAACAATGTTTAATTCCCACCGTGGCTCCTTGTCAGCCTGGCGCAAACAAGAGGTTGACCCCCTTAAACTCCACAAATGGACTACTGGCAAAAACAAAAAAACATGTTGAGAAGGAGATTTTCAAGATGCAGGCTTTATTAAAATCACAATATAATAATCCACATAAAAATATCTGTGACCCAAAACATTGGGAGCTGTGGAACCAACATGGTCCGTGTTTCGACAATGCTGTCTTCATCAGGGGTCCCTAAAGACAGTGGCATACCAAGGGAGGGGCGGTCCTTCCTGGGTACAAGCCATGAGGGGGGTGTTCTCGGCCTTGGAGTCATGGTCCGGGAACTTCCCTTCTCACGGCTTGGTCCCAAGGCTCTGGGTAGTCCCCGTGGCCCAGCATGTTCCCAGCCTTCTCTCCTGTCCGATGGCCCTATACCTTCCGTGAAGCTGAAAAAACTGCCGACCTCAGCAGTGATTCAGCTCCATCGTCCGCGGCTCCCCTTCCTGCTTTCCGCATCTGCCAATGACGCAACTTCCTGTTTCCGCCCGGGTGGATTGCGGCAGAGGCAGACACGGAAAGCAGGAAGGGGAGCCGCTGGCGACGTAGCTGAATCACTGCCTAAGCTGGCAGTTTTTTCAGCTTCACGGAAGGTAAAGGGCCATCGGACAGGAGAGAAGGCTCAGAACATGCTGGGCCACAGGGACTATCCAGAGGCTTGGCACCAGGCCGTGAGAAGGGAAGTTCCCGGCCCATGACTCCCAGGCCGAGAACACCCCCCTCATGGCTTACACCTGGGGGAACATTACTAAAAATATGTCTTTTACATGGGGGGGGGTGGCAGGAGTGTCAAAAAACAATGGGCCCCAGGTGTCACATACCCTAGGTACGCCACTGCCTGTCCAGATATGGAAACTCCTTTGAGAACTCCTTACTTGCAGAGTTACATTTTAGGTTATTTTTAGTTTTTGATCCATGAGTTTCCACTCCTACACATTTCTATACCATCTAGCACCTGTCAGCCTTTCATATTTACATGCTATATATCGGTTCATAGACAACGGTGCGAAAGACAAAAGCGCGCACCGACAATTGAGCGCAGCGCACACCGCTGCGCCGCTCTAAATTACAGTTTTTAGGGGCTCCGACGGGGGGTTTTTGTTGGGGAACCCCCCCAGTTTACTTAATAGACATCGCGCCGGCGTTATGGGGGGTTTGGGGGGTTGTAACCCTCCACATTTTACTGTAAACTGAACTTTTTCCCTAAAAACAGGGAAAAAGTGAAGTTTTCAATAAAATGTGGGGGGTTACAACCCCCCACACCCCCCCCACAACGCCCCCACAACGCGGCACGATGTCTATTAAGTAAAGTGGGGGGGTTCCCCCCCATGCCCCCCCGTCGGAGCACTAAAAACAGTAATTTAGAGCGGCGCGGCAGCGCGCACTGCGCTCAATTGTCTGGGGGCGCCTTTGTCCCGGCGCGTTTTTGACCTGACACCCTATATATCACTTGCCAGCATTGTACATTTACACTTTTTGGTACCAGTCACTCTTCACATATTAACAGTTACCCGCAAGACTTCTTGCACAGAAATCAATTTATGTGATTTTGAACCCTTGAGGAAGACAGCATCATCGAAACACAGACCGTGTTAGGTCCATAGTCCCCAAAGTTCTGGGTCCTAGATATTTTTATGCGGATTATTGAATTGTATTTTTAATAAAGCCTGCATCTTGACCATCGCCTTCTCCAGAGAGGTTTTTTTGTTCTTGCCAGACTTCATTTTTATGGAGCATCAACGGTCAACTTTTTGTCTGCGTTTCAAAAAAAAAAGGCATAGCAGAATTAGAAAAGATACAGAGAAGGGCGCCAAAAACGATAAAGCGAATGGGATGACTTCCCTATGAGGAGAGGCTACAGCAGCTAGGGCTCTTCAGCTTAGACAAATCAGACTGTGTCTATAAAAGGTGTTTCAGTGGAAACCCACCTGCTTCCAAGACTTTAAATCTTAATTCCTGTGTGGTAGCACCTACTGTAAGTGCTTGAGTGTGTAACCGCATGGGCGAGCCATGGGCAGGTTGCACACTTATGCATACAATTTATGGAATATTGTAAGCTATGTGCATAAGTGCCAACATTTAGACCAAGGGTCTCCAAAGTCCCTCATTGAAGGCCGAATCCAGTCGAGTTTTCAGGATTTCCCCAATGAATATGCATTGAAAGCAGTGCATGCAAATAGATCCCATGCATATTCATTGGGAAAATCCTGAAAACCCGACTAGATTCGGCCCTCGAGGAGAGACTTTGGAGACCCCTGTTTTAGACACTAACATTTATGTTCAATAATTTTTATTGAGTTTTAAAAATAAAATATACATAACAAAAATCTTACAAAGAATATCATCTCAACTCAATTAATGCATTGTAGATATATAAATTCAAAGAAATCAACAATCAATTATCATCACAATACAAACACGATAAAGTACCTCCCAACACTCCCTATTCCCTTCCCATTCCCCCATCCCATTTCCAAATATTACTAATAAATAGTGCTTCGCTTTCTGATTACAAATGTAATGAGTTCACTAGAAAACTGCCTGCTTTGACTGATAATTGCTGTATATAAGGTTCCCAGGTCATCCAAAATTTACTCTGTTTTTTATAAGATGGGGAGGTCACCCTAGCTTCCATAATCATAAGAGCATGGAATACTACCCTCCAATGCCAAAATGAGGGTGGACTTTCTTCCAACCAATGTTGTAAAATACATTTTTGACCTATAACAAAGGATTTACGAAATAATTCCCTAACCCCTTTCTTAAAAATCCTGTCCCATTGAAGAAATAATACCATCTTGGATCAATTCTAGAAATAATTGATCCAAGAAAAATACAAACAGCATTCCAAAATTTCTGAATTTTGGGACACAACCAAAAAGCATGACCCAATGTATTATCCGTAGAAGGCATTGCAATAATCTATACATGAAATAATGAAGGAGTAGATCAAAATGTTCAGAGAAGCGGGTTTTAGCAATTTGGATAGAGATCTAATCATGCGCAGCTGATAAAAGCAGCGCTGGACTACTGTACTAATATGAAAATGATAACTGAATTTGCTATCAAAAGTGACTCCAAGTAATTTTAATGAAGGTACAACTTTGATTGAGTTCTGAGTTTAAGAGGAACCTGCAGGGAAAGTCCTTCTTTGATGGGAAAGATCATTAATTTGGACTTTTCGATGTTCAAGGAAAGCATATTTGAATCAAGCCAAGAGTTGATTTTTTCCAATTTGGGGTTTATGAATTTTACTTCATTTAGGTTGTTTAAGACTATCGGATGAACTAGCGGGACATCGTTTGTATAAGCGAACATCGTGAAACCAATAGATTGCCCTAATGTTAAAAGAGGGACCAGGAAGATATTGAAAAATAGAGGAGATAAAATTGAACCCTGTGGGATACCGTATTCAGTTGTGAATGAATCTGAGGATGTTGCATTAAAGACTACCTTAGAGGACTGTTCAGTAAAGAAAGATGAAAACCAGTCTAGGACCTGGTCTATGATTCCGATTTCGCTCAGATGTGACAGAAGGAGCTTGTGATCTATCGTGTCAAATGCTGACAAGAGGTCTAAGGAGATGAGCAAAACTGACTGGTGGTGATCAAGATGATAAAGTATTTTTGTGGTTAACCCAATGAGTGAAAGTTCTGTGGAATGGTGTTGACGGAATCCAGTTTGATTTGGGTGTAAAACCTTGGTTTGTTCGATGAAATATGAGAGATTTGGGTGTAAAACCTTGGTTTGTTCAATGAAATACCAGATTTGGCGAAAGACAATTTTCTCTGTAAGCTTTGCCAAGAAAGGGATATTTGCGATGGGTCGGTAATTTGAAACTTCATGTACACTAATTTTGTGGTCCTTGATTATTGGGTGAATGTATAATGTTCTATTCAGTTCAAGTTAGGTGCCATTGACTTATGTTTGAGTCCTAGCAACTTGATGAATTACAGATCTAAAAAGAAATTGCTTTTGTGCTAGTCCAGTAATGTCCTCTAGCGTCATCCCCATGGTTGTTTTCAACATGTCCAGCCATCTGATTGCAGGTCACCCTCTTTGTCTGGTTCCTTCGATCTTCCCAAACATCATGTCCTTCTTCAAAATAAGACAGTCATAACTTCATCATTTGAGTTTTGAGTGACATAGCCAGTTTGATCTCTTCCAGAATCGATTTGTTAGTTCTTCTAGCAGTCCATGGCATGCATAAAATCTTTCTCCAACACCAAAGCTCAAATGAGTCAATCTTCTTTCTGTCTTGTTTCCGTAGTGTCCAGCTTTCGCATAATTGACCACTGAGAAAATGAGTATGTAGCCAAGTCTGATCTTCATTTGGAGTGTTATCTCCTTCCTTTTGAATACTTTGTCGAGAGTCTTCATTGAAGAGCGACCAAGTGCTATTCTGCGGAGTATTTTCTCCCTACTAGTTGTTCTTTGTTTACAAAAGAGACCCAGGAGATTGAAATCCTTTATAACTTCTGTTCTATTGCCTTCAAGTTCAAAATCATCATCATTTTCCATGCTCATGATCTTCGCCTTGTGTATGTTCAGTTCTAATCCCATGCTATAACGTTCTATAGTAGAGTTATATCCTTGTACTTTAGCATAGCTCACGTCCATGCTTTATGCTGATTGAAAGCGGCCGACATAACTTCCATGATTCCCTCAGACAAGATTCCAGCTTCTATTCCTTGGAGGAGCAGGGCGGCAGAAGGGAGGGCAGTCAGAAAGGACCTCAGTGACTGGTCCTCAGCAGTCGCTTCTTGTGTTGATCAGCCAGCCCAGTCAGTTTGCAAGATTTCTGTAGTAAATTGCGTCCCTGCCTACTTTGCATGCCATTCCCCTCATTTGCATGCACGGATCGAAATCGGATCGGAGGAGAGGTAAGTGAATCGGGCCGGAGTAAAATCGAGTCACAAAGGGGTCACAAACCGATCGGTTTGCGTAGTGAATCTAGCCCACGCAAACACTAAATTTAAACCTCTCCACCAAAATGCTCTATATCGGTGGTTCCCAACCCTGTCCTGGAAGACCACCAGGCCAGTCAGGTTTTTGGGATAGCCCTAATGAATATGCATGAGAGAGATTTGCATATAATGGAGGTGACAGGCATGCAAATCTGCTCCAGGACAGGATTGGGAACCACTGCTCTAAGTAACCACTGTGAACACTCTCTCATAGCCTCGGATCATGGCGTGCCAGCGACAAAGGCTCTACCGGCTGTGTTATGTATTAAAAAAAAAAAAAAAAAACATTGGGAGGGAGGGGTTTGTAAAACATATTGTTTGGCGCAAGAGTATTACAATATTTCATGAGGAGCATTGAAGGTTTTTTTATGCCTGTGATGTGCGTGTGCTGGTGCCACTGTCGCTGGCACGCCACGATCTGAGGCTTTTTTCTTCTTAAGAACATAAGAACATAAGCATTGCCTCCGCTGGGTCAGACCCGAGGTCCATCGCGCCCAGCAGTCCGCTCACGCGGCGGCCCAAAAGGTCCAGGGCCTGCACAGTAATCTTCTATCTATACCCTTCTATCCCCTTTTCCAGCAGGAAAATGTCCAATTCTTTCTTGAACCCCAGTACCGTACTCTGCCCTATTACGTCCTCTGGAAGCGCATTCCAGGTGTCCACCACACGTTGGGTAAAGAAGAACTTCCTAGCATTTGTTTTGAATCTGTCCCCTTTCAACTTTTCCAAATGCCCTCTTGTTCTTTTATTTTTCGAAAGTTTGAAGAATCTGTCCCTCTCTACTCTCTCTATGCCCTTCATGATCTTGTAAGTCTCTATCATATCCCCTCTAAGTCTCCTCTTCTCCAGGGAAAAGAGTCCCAGTTTCTCCAATCTTTCTCTATCTATCTATCTCTATTTCTGTCTCTCTCCCTTTCTCTCTCTCTCTCTCTCTCTCTCTCTCTGTCTCCCTTCCTTTCTCTCGCTCTTTCTGTCCCTCTCTACTTTCTCTATGCCCTTCATGATCTTGTAAGTCTCTATCATATCCCCTCTAAGTCTCCTCTTCTCCAGGGAAAAGAGTCCCAGTTCCTCCAATCTTTCTCTATCTATTTCTCTCTATTTCTGTCTCTCTACCTTTCTCTCGCTCTTTCTTTCTCTCTCTCTCTATTTCTCTCTGTCTCCCTTTCTTTCTCTCTCTCTTTCTGTCCCTCTCTACTCTCTCTATGCCCTTCATGATCTTGTAAGTCTCTATCATGTCCCCTCTAAGTCTCCTCTTCTCCAGGGAAAAGAGTCCCAGTTCCTCCAATCTTTCTCTATCTCTATTTCTGTCTCTCTCCCTTTCTCTCTCTCTTTCTTTCTCTCTCTCTCTCTATTTCTCTCTGTCTCCCTTTCTCTCTCTACTCTCTCTATGCCCTACATGATCTTGTAAGTCTCTATCATATCCCCTCTAAGTCTCCTCTTCTCCAGGGAAAAGAGTCCCAGTTCCTCCAATCTTTATCTCTCTCTGTCTATTTCTGTCTCTCTCCCTTTCTCTCTCTCTTTCTTTCTCTCTCTCTCTCTATTTCTGTCTGTCTCCCTTTCTCTCTCTACTCTCTCTATGCCCTTCATGATCTTGTAAGTCTCTATTATATCACCTCTAAGTCTCCTCTTCTCCAGGAAAAAGAGTCCCAGTTTCTCCAATCTCTCAGCGTATGAAAGATTTTCTATCCCTTTTATCAGACGTGTCGCTCTCCTCTGAACCCTCTCGAGTAACGCCATGTCCTTCTTAAGGTACGGCGACCAATATTGGACGCAGTACTCCAGATGCGGACGCACCATCGCCCGATACAACGGCAGGATAACTTCTTTCGTTCTGGTTGTAATACCCTTCTTGATTATACCTAGCATTCTATTCGCTCTCTTAGCGGCCGCTGCGCACTGTGCCGTCGGCTTCATTGTCATGTTCTTGATATTTTAATCAATTTTTTTTACATGTATTAGAATTTATTCTGTGTACAAATTGATAGTATGTGTGGTAAATTGATTTTGGACCTGATTCTGGAAATGGACGTGCGAATCACCGGTAGGCGGCACATCCAGAATTGCATCTACGTTTAGTACAGATGGCTAGTAGGCTAGTGTTGTACAGGCCTCCATTTAAAGCATGTGACTCATGCCTAGGCATGCCCAGTGGCATAGTTTGGAGGGAGTGGGGGGGGGGTCTGCCCCAGGTCTTCCTAATGGCGTGGCACCCCCTCCTTGCCACACGCGCGCTCCTTGCCTTCCCCTGTACCTTTTTTTTACTTCCCCGGCAAGATGTTCCTGCCCACGTCGGCATTGCCACTCTCTCCGATGTCACTTCTGGGACCCGCACCTAGGAAGTGACGTGAAAGGGCGGGCGGACACCAATTTGGGCATGCTGCTCACAGCAAAGGAGTCGTGAGGATCAGAGGTCAATCATTCAGCCACGGGTGTAAAGTTCAAAGTTCACCTTGTGGACAGTAGCACTGCGAGGACGCGAAGGCTCAACGCTGACAGTGTTTCGGCATCTTCACCTTAATGGCTGGTAGTTCTATCACATAAATAGAGCATTCAAGGGCAAATTCTATAAGAAGCGCCCAAACGTCCAAATTAGGCACCGTTCAGCGCGATTCAAGTAAAATTGGGCGCTGTTTAACGAATCACGCTGAGCGGAACCTATTTTGGAGGCGCCCAAGAAATAGGCCAGCTCTAGGCGCAGCTGAAAGTTAGGCACCTAGCTGAGCGCAAAAGCACACCTAAGAGCAACGATTCTGCAGCAAGGCGCCTAACGTGTAGCCACGCCCACGCCTAACGTGCATAGTGCCTATTTTTTTAAAGGCTGCCTAAATTTTTAGAGGTGCCTTCTTACAGAAGCGCGCTTTCTTGATAGGCGCCTATGTTTCAATCAGTGCCAATTAAAAAGCTTAATTCAATTTAGATAGGTGCATATCTAGTTGAGCGCTTCCGAAATAGGTGTCTAACTTTAGGCCCTCAATGCTTCACTTTGGACACCAGATATTTTTCCTGTTCCTTCTAAATTTGACCTGCATTGTAATTATTTAATGTAATTCAAGGGAGAGAGACTGAAGATGTATCACTCTTAACATATCAATTACCGTCCATCCTCCTGCCTTCTCCCCGCCCCACAGATACCACCAGTTCTTCTCAATTGCTCTTGAAGTCACCAATAATTTACTGTATCCCACTATGTATATCTCTTTTATATCTCTTTTTGTAATCCGCCTTCTCAACTTCTCTTGAATTTACCAATGATCCAATATTGTAACCCACCTTTTATAACTCTTTTGTAATCCGCCTTGAACTGCAAGGTAATGGTGGAATAGAAATCTCTAATGTAATGTAATGTATAGTGAGGGAGCAGTATACAAACGGTATTACTCAGAGACATTATGTGAACCAGAGATGGAGAAAGTGATGCATTGGACTGATTAGATCCAATAGGAAATGTGTGTGTTAAGTATTGTAATGCAGTGAAAGAAGTGAATATACAACGGTTAAGACCATCATCAAGGGAAGGCCTGTAGGAGTTATCATAGCCAGATAGAGAAATCTATTAAGATATTTATGAGAGGCATTGCTCGTGCCTGTAGGAGTTATTAAAATCTTACTGTCCCGCACCAATGGTGAAACTTTTGGGCAGCTTACAATCTATACTCTGATAAGGAACGACTTAGGAGACTGGGGTTGATCTCCCTTGAGAAGAGGAGACTGCGAGGGGATCCGATCGAGACTTTCAAAATACTGAAAGGATTCGACAAAATGGAGCAGGGGAAGCAGTTATTTACAATGTCCAATGTGACACGGACAAGAGGACATAAGCTGAGGGGGGACAGGTCCAGGACGAATATCAGGAAGTTCTGTTTCACGCAGCGAGTGGTGGACACCTGGAATGCTCTCCCAGAGGAAGTAATTGCAGAATCCACCGTTCTGGGATTTAAGGGTAAACTAGATGCATATCTCCTTAAGAGTGGCATAGAGTGATACGGGTAAAGGTAAATTAGATGCATAGCTCCCTTGAGAAGCATACAGTGATATGGGGAATAAACCTATGCCAGGGTACACCTGGCGGGGCCTCCGCGTGTTCAGATCACTGGACTTGATGGACCCAGGGTCTGATCCGGAATAGAGGTCTGCACGGGAACGGGGATTGCGGGAATCCCCCCTAACCCACGGGACTCCCACGGGGACCCCCCTCTAGCCAACGGGATTCCCACGGGGATGGAAGGCTTTGAAAGCAGGGTTCGTCCATATAATATAATGGGCACGTCAACCTTAGTAAAAGAGGGGGTTTATAAGTTAATTACCTGAACAGAAAACAAAAAAAGGTTTCCACCAAAGAGATTCCACAAGGAAAACAGCAGCGCAAACACAAAAGAAACTAGAATTGATGATCCTGTCAGAAGTAATTGCTGCTTTTTATGGGGACGGGCGGGGATGGAGGTAATTCCTTGCGGGGATGGGTGGGGACGGAAAGGATCCTGACGGGGACGGGTGGGGACAGAGAGGATCCTGGCGGGGACGGGTGGGGACGGAGAGGATCCTGGCAGGGACGGGTGGGGACGGAGAGGATCCTGGCAGGGACGGGCGGGGACGGGCGGGGATGGGTGGGATTTCTGTCCCCGTGCAACTCTCTAATCCGGAGATGGCAATTCTTATGTTCTTATAACAATTCTAAGATAAAAACATAAAAACCACAGAACCACATAGGTTTGAAGCCACAATCTACACATTAGTTTCTGATCCTGTTCAAAAGATGCCACCATGGCCAAAAACACATGCACTGTAGAAGCCTTCGGGTACTTTTAGCCCAATTAAATGAAGTCAATTTTCAGACAGAAAATCACTATCTGTCTAGGTAAAGGCTCTAAAGATTCACTACAAAGTTGGGGTTTTTTTTAGCCCTTCACAATCACGGCAAAAGAGGATGTTCATAAAACATCTAGATTGCTGGTTGAAATATAAAGCATGAAGGTAATAAGAACCGTAAAGGTCTAGATGTCCAAAGAGCTTCAAGGTGCAATCCCATAATCATAAGAACATAAGAATAGCCTTACTGGGTCAGACCAAAGATCCAGCTAGTTCAGTATACCATCTAGTCACAAGTATCTAGCAAAAAATATAGTAGCAGCATTCCATGCCACCGATCCAGGGCAAGCAGTGGCTTTTCCCATGTTTGTCTCAACAGCAGCTTATGGACTTTTCCTCCAGGAACTTGTCCAAACCTTTTTAAAAACCAACTACATTAACCACTCTTACCACATCCAATGGCAACACATTCCAGAGCTTAACTATTCTCTCAGTGGAAAAAATATGTCCTCCTATTGGTTTTAAAAGTATTTCCCTGTAACTTCACGAGTGTCCCCTAGTCTTTGTAATTTTTGACGGAGTGAAAAATCGATCCACTTGTACCCGTTTTGCTCTACTCAGGATTTTGTAGACTTAAATCATTTCTCCCCTCAGCCGTCTCTTTTCCAAGCTGAAGAGCCCTAACCGTTTTAGTCTTTCCTCATACGAGAGGAGTTCCATCCCCTTTACCATCTTGGTCGCTCTTCTTTGAACCTTTTCTAGCACCACTATATTTTTTTGAAATAAGGAGACGAGAATTGAACGCAATACTCAAGGTGAGGTCGCACCATTGAGTGATACAAAGGCATTAGAACATTCTTCGCCTTGTTTACCATCCCTTTTTTAATAATTCCTAGCATCCCTAGTTTTCCCCTGGCTTTCCTCACTTCTTCACAGCTTATTGAGCTTATCCCAGGTTTTCAGGAATTCTGTTACTGCTTTTGCCTCCACCTCCTCCCCTGGGAGGCTGTTGCTATAGTTGCATTTATAAGGTGCCATAAAGAACAAAAGACCAGAAAAGAGAGGGAACGGAACAGGGGGGAATGGCGGAAGAGAGAGAAGCGTCTGTAGAACCGATGGGTCTGTTGTTCAATGCAAATTTCAGTACAAGAAATCAAAGAGTCTGAAAGAGAGAAACAATTACATTAGTATCTACCACTTTCACCCGCTATTATCATCACATTGTAGGCTGCACACGACACAAATCTCAGTGCTTAGATGCTGGTACAGAAAGCCATGCAGTAGGGTCAAGCGCTGATGGTTTACATGGCTTCGGCCACAAAATCGCCAATAAAATATACTGTAAACTAATGAGATGGAAATTTCAAGTGCACAGAACTTGTGCACTAATCAATTGGGAGCCAGACCCAGTATTTATGGATGGGCTTACAGTTAAGAGATATCAAGGTTTGTTTGTTTGTTTTAATATATCCAATATCTCTCCCGTCTTCTTTGCGGTGTCCTGGCATCTGCCCTCCAATCTCTCAAACACCTCCCTTTCTAGTGTCCACGCACTTGCAGCAGTTCATTTTTGCAGCCAGCATAGGCCCCCGAAAGGCTTCCTTCTGCCAAATTCCGCCCTCTCTGATGTCACTTCCTGATTCCTGTCTGGGGACTAGGGGACACTCGATGAAGTTACAGGAAAATACTCTTTAAAATCAATAGGAGGAAATGTTTTTTCACTCAGAGAATAGTTAAGCTCTGGAACGCGTTGCCAGAGGTCGTAATAAGAGAGGATAGTGTAGCAGGTTTTAAGAAGGGTTTGGACAACTTCCTGGAGGAAAAATCCATAGTCTGTTATTGAGAAAGACATGGGGGAAGCCACTGCTTGCCCTGGATCGGTAGCATGGAATGTTGCTACTCTTTGGGGTTCCGGAATCTTGCTATTCTCAGAGATTCTGCATGGAATCTTGATACTCTTTTTGGTTCTATAATCTTTTATTACTCTTTGGGATTCTGGAATGTTGCTACTCTTTGTGTTTTGGTCACGTACTAGTGACCTGGATTGGCCACCGTGAGAACAGGCTACTGGGCTTGATGGACCATTGTTCTGACCCAGTAAGGCTATTCTTATGCTCTTATATTCTTATAGGAAGAAGTCTTCAGGACCAGCACCAGCAGCAAAAAAAAAAATCAACAAATTGCTGCAGGCACGGGACATGTGAAATGTATACCAGGGAGGGAAAGGGTTGAGAGATAGGAGGGCAGATGCCGGGATGCTGTGGAGAAGAGAGGGGGAGGACAGTGTAGTGCCATCACTTGGGTGGGCCTGAGCCCAGACTGGGTGAACCTGTGCATAACCCCTCCCCCCCCATAACTACACCACTGGCCAGGGCCGGACTCATGTACACAGAGGTTCTGCAGTAAGGGCGCTTTCAATGTGCAGATGTCCGAATAAAACAAAAACATGGATTTACTAAGGGGAGATCCTGCCAATCCAACCTGATCAGCTTCTTTGACTGGGTGACGAGAAAGCTGGATGTTGGGGAGTCCCTGGACATTGTATACCTGGACTTCAGCAAAGCATTCGATAGCGTACCACACCGTAGGTTGCTGAGCAAGATGAGTTCTATAGGATTGGGCGACACGTTGACGAAATGGATTGGGAACTGGCTTGAGGGTAGGCTTCAGAGGGTAGTGGTGAATGGCACCCCCTCCAAAACGATGGAGGTGATCAGTGGAGTGCCACAGGGCTCTGTCCTGGGCCCGATCCTGTTCAACATCTACATAAGAGACTTGGCAGAAGGGCTCCGAGGTAAAATAACATTATTTGCCGATGACGCCAAACTAAGCAATGTAGTGGCCAAGAGTACAACAGACAAAATTTCAATGCCCGACAACATGATGCACGACCTACTACTACTGGAGTGCTGGTCTAGGTCCTGGCAACTCAGCTTCAATGCCAAAAAATGCAAAATCATGCACCTGGGCAGCCAAAATCCATGCAAGACTTACACCCTAAATGGCGAGATCCTAACAAGAACTGAAGCAGAACGTGACCTAGGGGTGATCGTCAGTGAGAACATGAAGACTGCCAATCAAGTGGAGCAAGCTTCATCCAAGGCAAGGCAAATCATAGGTTGCATACGCAGGAGTTTCGGCAGCAGTAAGCCTGAAGTCATTATGCCATTGTATAGATCCATGGTGAGACCACACCTGGAGTACTGTGTGCAATTCTGGAGGCCGCATTACCGAAAGGATGTGCTGAGACTAGAGTCGGTCCAGAGAATGGCCACCCGGATGATCACGGGTCTCAAGGATCTCCCGTACGAGGAAAGGCTGGATAAATTACAGCTATACTCACTCGAGGAATGCAGAGAGAGGGGAGACATGATCAAGATGTTCAAGTATCTCACGGGCCGCATCGAAGTGGAAGAAGATATCTTCCTTCTCAAGGGTCCCACGGCAACCAGGGGGCACCCGTGGAAAATCAGGGGAGGGAAACTGCACAGTGACACCAGGAAATTATTTTTCACTGAAAGGGTGGTTGATCGCTGGAATAGTCTTCCACTTCAGGTCACTGAGGCCAGTAGCGTGTCTGATTTTAAGGCCAAATGGGATAGACACGTGGGATCTATTCACTGAGTTAGGTGGGGGAGGGTCATTGCGGTGGGCAGACTAGATGGGCCGTGGCCCTTATCTGCCGTCTATTTCTATGTTTCTATGTAAAAGTCTTTCAAAGCTGATATTCTGGTTCATGCTGGCACTTTCATTTTCGCTCAGACAATTCGCACAGAGCTATTTCCACTCATTTTGCTGTTAAGTTTCAGGCACTAATCTAGACGCATATAAAAGAAGAATTCCCCAAACTGGGATTAAATCCTTCAGCAAGCCCTTCTGTGCCGCCCTGAGCTTGGTGATATTGTTGCCTAAAATACTGGTGCCAACTAGAGCGGCGCTTAATGTGATTCTACAAGCTGCGCATGCTTTTCACAAAATAGCGCTTGGTGCCTTATGTGCAATGCTTCACTTAGGCGCATCCGGTTAGGCCAGCTAAAACCAGGCCTAAATGCCTGACCTCAATGGTGCACGCATCAGGTGTATTCCATAGCAAAGCGCATAACTGTTAGGAACCTCAATCTGCCCTGGCCACACCCCCTTTTCAAATTTGCACACTGCAACTGGCGCCTACTTTGCATAAAATCCCGCTTTCTGAGTTGTGCGGGTAACTTTAAATTAGTTCTAATTAGCATCAATTACAAAGTGTTAGGCCCTCTTTTACTAAGGTGCATTCGAATCGAATTGGCGTGCGCTAAACGCTAACGCGTGCATGTTAGTCTATGGACACATTAGCGTTTAGCGCATTCTAATTCGATTGACGCCCATTAATCGGTTAGCACACCTTAGTAAAAGAGGGGGGGGTTAATTGCCAATTATCATTGCTGATGGGGCCAATTAGTCAATTAAGTTATGTTCATACATCGGCTATGCATGCTGACGTACGTGCACAACTTCAGACGCCATGTACAGAATTGGGGAGGGGCACATTAAAATCCCCCGTCCTGCCCGCCAACCAATGTTTGGGATATCTACCGATGGATCAAACATTGGTTGGCGGGCAGGAAGCAGAGGGTTGGAGTAAAAGGCCAATACTCAGACTGGCAATGGGTCACGAGCGGAGTTCCACAGGGGTCAGTGCTGGGACCTCTACTGTTCAATATATTTATTAACGATCTGGAGGCAGGGACAAAATGTGAGGTTATCAAATTTGCTGATGACACCAAACTCTGCAGCAGGGTTAGAAACACGGAAGACTGTGAAGACCTGCAAAGGGACCTAACGAAACTGGAAGACTGGGCAAAAAAGTGGCAAATGAGTTTTAACGTAGAAAAATGCAAGGTCATGCATGTAGGGAAAAAGAACCCGATGTTCAGCTACAAAATGGGGGGAACACTACTAGGGGTGAGTAACCTTGAAAGGGACCTGGGGGTGATGGTCGACACATCAATGAAACCATCGGCGCAATGTGCGACAGCCTCAAAGAAAGCAAACAGAATGCTGGGCATCATCAAAAAAGGTATTACAACCAGGACGAAGGAAGTCATCATGCCGCTGTATCGCGCAATGGTGCGCCCGCACCTGGAGTACTGTGTTCAATACTGGTCACCGTACCTCAAGAAGGACATGGCGATACTCGAGGGAGTGCAGAGGAGGGCTAATAAATGGTATGGAAAATTTTTCATACGCTGACAGGTTAAAAATGCTGGGGCTGTTCTCCCTGGAGAAGAGGAGACTTAGAGGGGACATGATAGAAACCTTCAAAATCCTTAAGGGCATAGAGAAAGTGAATAAGGACAGATTTTTCAAACTGTGGGGAGCCACAAGCACTAGGGGTCACTCGGAGAAACTGAAAGGGGACAGGTTTAGAACAAATGCTAGGAAATTCTTTTTTACCCAGAGGGTGGTGGACACATGGAACGCGCTTCCAGAGAATGTGATAGGCCAGAACTCTGTACAGGGGTTCAAGGAGGGTTTAGATAGGTTCCTGGAGGATAAGGAGATAGAGGGGTACAGATATAACTTGAGGTAGGTTATAGAAATAGGCAGAAACCACTTCACAGGTCGCAGACCTGATGGGCCGCCGCGGGAGCGGACCGCTGGGCGAGATGGACCTCGGTCTGACCCAGTGGAGGCAACTTCTTATGTTCTTATGATCTGTGCATTGCGGAGGAATGCCTACCGGCGTATTTTTAATATAGTGAGCGCCCTCGTCTACCGCGCAAGCTAACTGCTGTGGTGAACCCCTTTCTGCATGAAGCAGCCAGCAACGTGAACGCAGCATGCTCGCTGACTGCGCACCTCTGCCCGTGGTAGTTTTCTGCGTCGGCCTCTCACAAAGTTCTGGCCTGCTTCCGAAAAGGTGAACTGAAAGTTACAGATGTTCAGAATGTTTTGAGTTGAGCTCAGGTTTGAGAGGTATGGATTAGGAAAAGCAGGGGTGCCAGTCCCCCCGTCCCCCACCCCCCGTTCGCCTGTGTCTAGCCACAGCAGTGTGCCACCAGTTTCTCGTTCAGGGTTTCCACCCACACCGCTCCACTCGGTGAGATGTTCTTTGTTCCCAGAAAATCATTTAACAAAGGGGTCTCAGGAGCCCCCCCTCCCCTCCCCCCAACATATCACAGCCAAGCCGTGAACTTAATATCTACCGCAGCAGCCAGGACAGACATGGTTCAAAGGTTAGATCTCAGCCCCCCCCCCCAGCATGCTCAAGGCTTACTTACTATTTTATGCAGAATAATAGAAAAAGTTAATAAATCTCGCACTACTTAATTTATTGATGAACTAAGAAATACTGTTTAATGTGGAAAACCTAAGCAGATCAATAGCAGAGAACACAAATAAGCACTGCTATTGGCACATCCGTATTTTAAACCTAATTGCAGCCATATGCACTTTCTGAGGGCATCTCACCTTCTAATAGCACCCTAGAGATTAAGGGGTTAATTGATGCAGCTGTTTACTTCAGACCCACGTGATCTGGACTGATAATCTCTAGGGGGTTTGATTAACACAAAGCGTTCAATACAGCACTGAAGAGCACAGTTTTAACATTCGTTTTTTTGAATTAACTTAAAAAGAGACGAAGGTCTCGTTACCTGTCTTTTTGAAAATAAAACCTCGGGATTGAGCCATTTGGAATCATTCCTTTACTTATTTTATTGTGCACAAAAGAACAGTCTTCCCTCTCCAACTCGCTAACCGTGACCAAGGGGACCCACTTTCTCCAGGGATGAAATGAAAATTCATTTCCCCACATTCAGGGATTCCCAGGCTTCTGAGTTCTCTTTCTGTGACTTTCAGGGTCCAGAGAAGAGCGACTAAAATAGTTAAGGGGCTGGAGGAGTTGCCGTACAGTGAGAGATTGGAGAAACTGGGCCTCTTCTCCCTTGAAAAGAGGAGGCTGAGAGGGGACATGATCGAAACGTTCAAGATAATGAAGGGAATAGACTTGGTAGATAAAGACAGGTTGTTCACCCTCTCCAAGGTAGAGAGAACAAAAGGGCACTCTCTAAAGTTAAAAGGGGATAGATTCCATACAAATGTAAGGAAGTTCTTCATCCAGAGAGTGGTAGAAATCTGGAACGCTCTTCCGGAGGCTGTTATAGGGGAAAACACCCTTCAGGGATTCAAGATAAAGTTAGACAAGTTCCTGCTGAACCGGAATGTATGCAGGTAAAGCTAGTCTCAGTTAGGGCGCTGGTCTTTGGCCTAAGGGCCGCCTCGTGAGCGGACTGCTGGGCACGATGGACCACTGGTCTGACCTAGCAGCGGTAATTCTTATGTTCTCATGACGGCTTATGTGGCCTCTTTTTCTTTACAAGGCACTTTCTTGTCTTGCAAATTTTACTGGCCCTTCATAGAACTGCCCTTCACGGAGACTGCAACCTCAGGTAGACATATTAAAATATTATTTTTTTAAAAAATAGGCTATCACATGTTAATTAAAGAGTAAAAGTCAATTAAAGAAAAATAAGAGAATAAAGACATTGAATGGAAGAGAAGGAAGAAGGAAAAATGTAAGAGGAAAGAGAGAGGAAAAGTGAAAGCCAGTGGAAGGAAATAGAAAAGAGAGGTTGTGGCCATGTTTAATTCACGTTTTACTTTTCTGAAGATTAATTGGAAAAGACACTTCATTACTCCAGAGCAATTTGTGTGTCTGAGTCCAAACACAGTGATAAATTTCACTTCTGAATGTGTAATTAATGTGAATTTGGACGTAGGCCTAAAAGGAAACAAAATTCCATTGTATCACCTGAACCTCCGGCAACAAGAGCCCCATCGGAATATAATCATTCTCAGCTAGTCAAAAATTTCCAAGCAGCCTTCACCTCTTGAGTTCCTCTCCTCTCTCCACATGCACTTAAAAGACATACATAAGAACATATGAATTGCTGCTGCTGGGTCAGACCAGTGGTCCATTGTGCCCAGCAGTCCGCTCACGTGGCGGCCCTTAGGTCAAAGACCAGCACCCTAACCGAGACTAGCCCTACCTGTGTACGTTCTGGTTCAGCAGGAACTTGTCTAACTTCGTCTTGAATCCCTGGAGGGTGTTTTCCCCTATGACAGACTCCGGAAGAGCGTTCCAGTTTTCTACCACTCTCTGGGTGAAGAAGAACTTCCTTACGTTCGTATGGAATCTATCCCCTTTCAATTTTAAAGAGTGCCCTCTCGTTCTCCCTACTTTAGAGAGGCTGAACAACCTGACCTTATCTACTTGAATGTTTCGATCATGTCCCCTCTTTTGTTTTGGTTGTAATACCCTTCTTGATTATGCCTAGCATTCTGTTTGCCTTCTTAGCGGCTGCTATGCACTGTGCCTTCGGCTTCATTGTCATGCCCACCATTACCCCCAAATCCCTTTCTTGGGTACTCTCATTCAATAACATTCCTCCCATCGTATAGTTTCCCACATGTAATACTTTACATTTCTCAAAGTTGAAATTCATCTGCCATCTCGTCGCCCATTCCCTTAGTTTGTTCAGGTCCCTTTGCAATTCTTCGCAGTCCTCTTTAGTCCGAGCTCCACTAAATAGTTTGGTGTCGTCCGCAAATTTTATTATCTCACACTTCGTCCCTGTTTCTAGATCATTTATGAATATATTAAATAGCAGCGGCCCGAGCACCGAGCCCTGCGGGACCCCACTCGTGACCTCCTCCAGTCCAAGTAGTGGCCCTTCACTCCTACCCTCTGTTTCCTACCCGCCAACCAGTTTCTGATCCATCTATGTATGTCTCCTTCCACCCTATGGTTCTTCAGTTTCCGGAGTAGGCGTTCATGGGGCACCTTGTCAAAGGCTTTTTGGAAATCTAGATATATGATGTCTATGGGGTCTCCTTTGTCCATCCATTTGTTAATTCCTTCGAAGAAGTGCAATAAGTTCGTTAGGCACGATCACCCCTTGCAGAAACCATGTTGGCTGGTTATCAGAAGTTCGTTTCTTTCAAAATGTTCATCGATGTTTTCTTTTATCACTGCTTCCGCCATTTTCCCCGGAACCGAGGTCAGACTCACCGGTCTGTAGTTTCCCGGGTCACCTTTTGATCCCTTTTTAAAGATGGGCGTAACGTTGGCTATCTTCCAGTCCTCCGGGATCATGCCTGTTTTCAGGGATAGATTGCAAATTTGCTGCAGAGGTTCCGCTATCTCCATACAGCCATTTTGCACTTGGGGCAGCGAATAAGAGGCCTAGCCCAGATCTCTTACTTGCACCTGGGCTGGATGTCCCAGGTTTGCACGGTCAGTCTCTTTAAATGAAAGTGCAGGGGGGAGAGACAGAATTGGGGTAATGCAGGATGGGTAATGAAAGAGAAGGAACAGTAAATGAAGGATTTGGAAATGAGAAGTTCTGGGTGAGAGAAAGATATGGAAAGCTGTAGGCAGGGCAGGATTAATTTGTCGAGGGCCCCTAGGCACACAAGTACACTGGGCTCCCTGCCCCGCCCCACCCCACCCCACCATGTGCCCAGGCGGAAACAGGAAGCTGCGTCAGAGGGAAGCTTTGGACAAGCAGCACCGCTTGCACAATTACAGTTCCTGTTGCCTTTCTTACCCACGTTGCTTGCTTGTCTTACTTTCCATCGATGGAGGGGGGGGGCACATTGCCGATCAGGGTGGGGCCCGCATTTCCAATCGGGGGAGGCCCGCGTTGCCAATCGATGCTGGAGGGGCCCATCGCCGTTTGGAAAAAACAATGTTGATGTCCTCCTTCATCGGGCCCCCCTGACCATTTCAAGCCCTAGGCATGTGCCTACTGGGCCTATTGGTTAATCCTGCCCTGGCTGTAGGTAGATACAGTGAAAAAGAGAAAATAAAGACTAGATAGTAAGAATAAATTTGAATGGCAAAGAAACAGAAAAATAGAAGAGAGCAGAAAGAAAAAGACCAATGTCAGAGATGGATGGATGGAGAAAGTAAAGAATACTGGAGGAGAGAGAAGAAGAAGAAATGAAATGGAGACCCTGAAGAGCTAAGAGATGGCAGGAAAGGAGGGACCAGTGATTGCAAGCAACACAGTTAAATGGCCAGACAATAAAGTTAAATAAAAGACATTTTATTTTTAATTTACAGTGAAGAAGTGTGGTAGTGACATTAGTCTCCTTAAAGGTTAATAAATTAAAATTTTAAAAAACAGGAAAATTTGGTGATGACTTTTTGGAGACTAAGGGCTCCTTTTACGAAGGTGCACTAGCATTTTTAGCGCATGCACAAGATTAGTGCGCGCTGAAAAACTACCGCCTGCTTAAAAGGAGGCGGTAGCGGTTAGCGCGCGCTAAAACCGCTACCATACCTTTGAAAAAGGAGCCACAAATATTGTTTGACCAGCTTTCAGAGGCCAAAATCTTTTTCCTCTGGTAACTAAAACACGTGAGACAAGAACGTGCTGGCAATCCCGCGCAGGACTTTTGTGCGCCGGATTAAAACAGTTGCTGTAGCGCTCTGAGGGGTGTGGGGGGGAACCCCCCAGTAAAATCAGCAGTGTTTACGCTCCCACTGGGGGTGGAGCTGGGGGGTTGGTAAACCCCCCCCCCATTATAGAGGAAACTGCCATTTTCCTTCGTTTTTGTGGTATTCGGCAGTTATACTGTAAAGAGGGGGTCCCACACACACACACACGCACGGGAGAGATAATGTATGTTTAGTGGGGGGGGTTCTCCCCCCACATCCCCTTGGAGCGCTAATAGCAACTGTTCTAAACCGGTGCGCACAAGTCCTTTGCGGGATTGTCTGCGCACGATTGTCGGCGCATTCTTGTCTCACGTGGTTTTGACATGCCACCAGAGTAGATAGGTAATCAAAAATGTATTAAATTAGTCCAATAAAACGTTTCTACTTATTTTCCTTTTTTGTTTGTTTGTTTTAACTCATTTTTTATTGAGGGATCCTTTTACTAAAATTCACGCTAGTGGGTCTTAGCATGTGCTAAATGCTAACGTGTGTTAATGCGTCCATTATATCACAGTTTTGCGGCATATAAATAAACTGTTATTGAATAAATAAATAGTGTGAAAAATTTCAGCCTCTGATAACCAGAGCTGGTATTGTGATGTCATAATGCCTCTTTCCACCAATGCCTAAGAGCCAACCTCCTCAGTGATGTCACAATGACTTGATTGTCCTATTTTTAGCTCACTTTTACTACACCTGGATCTCTAGGGTGGCACAGTGGTTAAAGCTACAGCCTCAGCACTCTGAGGTTGTGGGTTCAAACCCACGCTGCTCCTTGTGACCCTGGGCAAGTCACTTAATCCCCCCATTGCCCCAGGCACATTAGATAGATTATGAGCCCGCCAGGACAGACAGGGGAAAATGCTTGAGTACCTGAATAAATTCATATAAACTGTTCTGAACGATATAGAAAATTGAATAAATAAATAAACCTAGTCAGGCACTCTCAACACAGTCCCTTACATCGTTCACAAAACAGGAGAAGCACTTTCCATGTGTCAAAGGACAAAAGCAACATGGGTGAACTGAACCATGAATGAACAGCAAATTTAGCCAAAGACTATTTTGTGGTCATTTAGGAAAAGGCCTCACAGAGAGGCATCTCTTTTCTTTCTATATAATGTTTCAGCAGAGAGAAGAAGAACCACACCTAATTAGAGCCTTACCCTATTCACGGACTAGAGGACATGTAATGAAGCTAAGGGGGGACAGGTTCAGGACTAATGTCAGGAAGTTCTGCTTCACTCAGAGAGTGGTTGACACCTGGAATGCCCTCCCAGAGGAGATTATTGCGGAATCGACCGTCCTAGGCTTCAAGAGCAAACTAGATGCATATCTCCTTAAGAGAGGCATATAAAGATATGGTGGACTATAAATTACGCCAGGTGTACACCTGGCGGGGCCTCCGCGTGTGCGGATCGCCGGACTTGATGGACCGAAGGTCTGATCCGGAGATGGCAGTTCTTATGTTCTTATTTATTTTAATTGATTTTTAAAAAATGTATAGACCGCTTAGGTCGAAACGGTTTACATTAGAAACAATGATAATGTTAAAACACACGTCACATAACTCAGTTATTACAGGATACTAATGTTTTCATTTCTCAATAAGGCGATGTAATAAAATAACAATGTCAAATTTAAATTTCTCCTTTCCTTTAGATCTCTCAGTCTCAGAATCTCGCTAATATCATATCAGTCTCCATGTCCTCTCATCATGTATTACATGAAGGCTTCCACGAACAGTTGAGTTCGTGGAAAGGGCTGAGTGGTGGCGTAATTTAGTCTAATGAAAACATCACCCTTTTAGTTGAAATCAAGCTGCCACCATTTGTCCCAGAGCCTAATGGAAGAAGCAAGTCATCATCTAATCCGCAATTGTTCAACACTGGTTCATCACTGCATGAGCATTTAGTTCAGTCTGCTTCTGGCATGTGTCACAAACACATATCACTCTCTGCAGATTTAGCAAATCCCCTAACAGACTGACAGTTTTCTAGACAATTTACGTACAAAGTTCTTTGAACATGGCCTAGTATTGTATATAATTCATTTATTTATTTAGATGTCTTTCTACGGGTGCTCAAGACAGTCAACGGTTTAATACTTAAGAATTTCCACGAACCTAGGGAGAAGGATTTTCAAGCCATTTACAGGCAAGTTACTTTGTAAAAATAATATATTAAAAGTTACTAGTTAATTCTCCTATTTGTATCAAATGTGAGAAAGATCCGAATACTTTATCTCATGCATTGTGGAAATGTCTTCTTATTAAATCTTTCTGGTCTGCCATGAAGGGTATAGTGAAGGTAGAGAGGGACAGATTCTTCAGACTAGCAGGGGCAACAAAAACTAGAGGGCACTCAAAAAAATTGAAGGGAGATAGGTTCAGAACAAATGCTAGGAAGTTCTTCTTCACGCAGAGGGTGGTGAACACCTGGAATACGCTTCCAGAGGAGGTGGTAGAGCAGAGTACGACTTTGGGGTTCAAAAGGGGATTGGACGAGTTCATGAAGGAAAAGGGGATCCATGGGTACAATTAGAGGGTTACTATACAGTACAGAAGGCTGTAAAGTAATAGAATAGTAGAGTAATAGATCACTACAGGTCATTGACCTGGGAGGCTACCGCGGGAGCGGACTGCTGGACGTGATGAACCTATGGTCTGACTCAGCAGAGGCAATGCTTATGGGCTTATGTGCTTAGGTTCATTGTGGAATTGTCAATTGGTGGAATCTCCAAGGGGGGTGATATTTAGTAAAGCCACGGCTTGTGGGGGTTTTCGTCAGGGAAGAAGTATTCTATTTCAAAAGGCATGTATGATTGGTCATAAATGCATTTTGCAATATTGGTTACAGAAAGATTCGCCTAGTTATTGGCATTGGAGGAATCAATTTCATCATTTAATTTTATTTGAGGTTTGGGAGGTTCGTAAATTTCCTAGAAGAACTTGGTTATTTTTGAAAATTTGGGACCCTTCTATACAAAAATTATCCTCTAGAGCAAGAAATATGATTCTTAATACTTTACATTGAAGCTTTGGAATCGTTCTTTGCATTTTTAGTATTTGGTAATTGATATCACCTTTCATTCTAGGGTCAGGGTGGTAATAGGGGGATGATAGTAATATATATGGAATTATTTGAATTGTATTTTAATTCATTTATTAAAATGTTATAATTAAAAATTGTGGGGGCGATGGGGAGAGGTGAATAGGAAACAGGGAAGGGGGGGAAAGGAAATAGGGGAAGGGTATTGAGAGATGTAATGGGTAATTTGGAAATATATTTTGAAGAAATGAAAGACATTTGATGGAAATTAATATGATGAATTTTAATGTAATAACATAAGAACATAAGAAATGCCTCCACTGGGTCAGATCTGAGGTCCATCGTGCCCAGCAGTCCGCTCACGTGGCGGCCCAACAGGTCCAGGACCTGTGCAGTAATCCTCTATCTATACCCCTCTATCCCCTTTTCCAGCAGGAAATTGTCCAATCCCTTCTTGAACCCCAGTACCGTACTCTGCCCTATAACATCCTCTGGAAGCGCATTCCAGGTGTCCACCACACGTTGGGTAAAGAAGAACTTCCTAGCATTCGTTTTGACTCTGTCCTCTTTCAACTTTTCCGAATGCCCTCTTGTTCTCTTATTTTTCGAAAGTTTGAAGAATCTGTCCCTCTCCACTCTCTCTATGCCCTTCATGATCTTGTAAGTCTCTATCATATCCCCTCTAAGTCTTCTCTTCTCCAGGGAAGAGTCCCAGTTTTTCCAATCTCTCAGCGTATGAAAGGTTTTCCAAACCTTTTATCAGACACGTCACTCTCCTCTGAACCCTTTTGAGTATCGCCATATCCTTCTTAAGGTACGGCGACCAATATTGGACGCAGTACTCCAAATGCGGACGCACCATCACCCGATACAATGGCAGGATAACTTCTTTTGTTCTGGTTGTAATACCCTTCTTGATTATACCTAGCATTCTATTCGCTCTCTTAGCAGCCGCGGCGCACTGTGCCGTCGGCTTCGTTGACCTGTCCACCATTACCCCCAAGTCCCTCTCTTGGGTACTCTCATTCAATAACATCCCTCCCATCGTATAGTTGTACCTCGGGTTTCTGCTTCCCACATGTAATACTTTACATTTCTCAACGTTGAACTTCATCTGCCATCTCGTCTTTTATTGTATTATATTATTGTATATTTACTGAATTTCTTCAATAAAATGTTATAAATTAAAAGTTACTAGCTACTGCAAGGAAAAATAAACTTATTACAGTTACTAGTTATTTGTTTAATGAAAGTAATATGTTAAGTTGCTGTGAGCGTACTATGGGGCCAGATATTTTAGCGCACGCAAAATGCTAACATGTCCATTATAGTCTATGAATACGTTACTTGTAGTTACTTTTTTATTCTTGGATATAAATGGTTATTTCAACATTACATTAAATTAATTCTAGCAATTGGAAATCCATCCAGTATCAGAGAAAACATCTAAACAGCAAAAATGCTTAAGTCCTCAAATATAGGGATCCAATATAATTAGAGAGAGCGATTAAAATCAAATAAGTCAGTCCAATAAGATTTAAATCAAATGAGTTAGTCCAATAAAAAAGGCATTACCTTATTTCCTTAGTTTTTTTAGTTTATTTCTATATATTACCAAATCAAATAAGAAAAGACAAACCATGAAAATAACAAGCATATAAGCAGTGCAGAAATCAAACATTATCTATTAGACCTTGGTGTGGCAGCAGCCAGCAGAGCTGTACAATGGGAGGGATGTTAGTGAACGAGAGTACCCAAGAAAGGGACTTGGGGGTAATGGTGGACATGACAATGAAGCCGACGGCACAGTGCGCAGCGGCTGCTAAGAGAGCAAATAGAATGCTAGGTATAATCAAGAAGGGTATTACAACCAGGACGAAAGAAGTTATCCTGCCGCTGTATCGGGCGATGGTGCGCCCGCATCTGGAATACTGCGTCCAATATTGGTCGCCGTACCTTAAGAAGGATATGGCGTTACTCGAGAGGGTACAGAGGAGAGCGACGCGTCTGATAAAAGGGATGGAAAACCTTTCATACGCTGAGAGATTGGAGAAACTGGGTCTCTTTTTCCTGGAGAAGAGGAGACTTAGAGGGGATATGATAGAGACTTATAAGATCATGAGGGGCATAGAGAGAGTAGAGAGGGACAGATTCTTCAAACTTTCAAAAAATATAAGAACAAGAGAGCATTTGGAAAAACTGAAAGGGGACAGATTCAAAACAAATGCTAGGAAGTTCTTCTTTACCCAGCGTGTGGTGGACACCTGGAATGCGCTTCCAGAGGACGTAATAGGGCAGAGTACGGTATTGGGGTTTAAGAGATCACTGCACAGGTCCTGGACCTGTTGGGGCCGCCGCGTGAACGGGCTGCTGGGCACGATGGACCTCAGGTCTGACCCAGCAGAGGCATTGCTTATGTTCTTATGTTTTCTCTGGCATCAATACCAACAAAGCAACGAAACTTGTTCAATCAGAATGGTTAGGGTTCCAGTTTTTGAAGTATCATTTAGAAACAAGGCACTATGGTTGAAGTATAACACCTGCTAATGCTTTAACTAAAACAGTTCCTATTACAACAAAGGAGCAATTGCATTTCAGAATGCTTTGTCTGTCATTCTGCATATTTTTGGAGTCATAATTTGTCTGCCCATGCTGAAAAACCTCTCAGCAGGAGTACTTGAAGGTAAGCTCATGATCTTATACTTCATAAACAGTGCCTTGATACAAAGAAACTGTGATACACTATTACTTCATGAGAATTCTCATCTAGAGATACAGTAGGTCTAAATCAGCAGCAACATCACTTCTGCCACTGTCATCAACATTCTAAATCAATCCATAAAAGTAGAGATGAAAGAAATGCTTCAAATGGGACTTTATTGCACTAAAACAAACATCAGATTCAACACAGCCTGTGTTTCAGCACCTTAGTGCCTTCCTCAGAAGTAAAACTATTGATCATTTCTGTTGTTTGGAGAACAACACTTCATATAATGGTTTACAAAAAAAAGCCCAAACACTGCAATATTAATCTCTTATGTCCAAATAAATCAAGCTAACACTAATTCACAATGTTTTGGATTCATCGGTATTTTGGTGGAACATAGACCTCCTCCTTGTTTTGGGAAATGTCCATAAACCATTATTGAGGTAGACTTAACAAGAGGCATTTCTTATCTCTAAGGGTAAGCAGCATGGAATTTTGTTAATTTGTGGAATCCTGCTAGGTACTTGTGATGGCCACTGTTGGAAACAGGATACTGGATTTCATGGACCCGTGGTCTGACCCTTTCAGACAGTTCTTATGTTCTTATGTTAAATAGGTGGTCTGAAAATCACCCACCTTGTAAGCAACCTTTATGCCTTTACCTACAGTAAAAAGAAATGAGCTCGGGGCGGAGTAATTTCAGTAGAAATAGCAAAACGTATAGAACATAAAAACATAAGAATTGCCGCTGCTGGGTCAGACCAGTGGTCCATCGTGCCCAGCAGTCCGATCCTACGGCGGCCCTTAGGTCAAAGATCAGTGCCCTAACTGAGACTAGCCTCACCTGCGTACATTCCGGTTCAGCAGAAACTTGTCTAGCCTTGTCTTGAATCCCTGGAGGGTATTTTCCCCTATAACAGATTCCGGAAGAGCGTTCCAGTTCTCCACCACTTTCTGGGTGAAGAAGAACTTCCTTACATTTGTACTGAATCTATCCCCTTTCAACTTTAGAGAGTGTCCTCTCGTTCTCTCTACCTCAGAGAGGGTGAACAACCTGTCTTTATCTAATAAGTCTATTCCCTTCATTATCTTGAATGTTTCAATCATGTTCCCTCTCAGTCTCCTCTTTTCAAGGGAGAAGAGGCCCAGTTTCTCTAATCTCTCACTGTACGGCAACTCCTCCAGCCCCTTAACCATTTTAGTCGCTCTTCTCTGGACCCTTTCAAGTAGTACTGTGTCTTTCTTCATGTACGGCAACCAGTGCTGGACGCAGTATTCCAGGTGAGGGCGTACCATGGCCCGGAACAGCGGCATGATAACCCTCTCCGATCTGTTTGTGATCCCCTTCTCAATCATTTCTAGCATTCTGTTTTCCCTTTTCACTGCCCTTTTCATCGCCGTCACTATTTACCAAGCTACAGTAGTTGCATAATGTAAGAATTCTGGTATGCTAATTTTTAACGTGGGCCTGTGGTAACGATCAACATGGCACTTTAATTTCTATGTTAACTGCCTAATATGGAAGGCAGAGGGCATGGGTTCTTTATTTAATGCAGATTAGATTCCACTATACATTCAATCGTGTCCTACCCTTGGATACGCTATAGGCCAGTCCTCGACATGCTTCCCTGTTTTCCACAGTTGTACATGCTTGATGTTCGTTCCTGTGTCATTCTTGATGGTGTCCAGCCAACGGGCCTTTGGTCTTCCCTGCTTCCTTTTTACCACTGGAAATTCTTCTGCATAGTATAAATTCAATGTTGTCACTGTTGTCGCATCAAACACGATCTTCTACCTCCAACACTGCCCATCGGCTGCTACCCAGATGGGTGGTATATCGTTAATCTGATGCCTTCGCTAAAACCTGTCCGCCTTGGGAGGCCCTGCTGGTAGTGAAACTACGGACGGCAGATTAGATATCACATGTTAACTGTTAACTGGACAGATATCAAGGAGCAGGGTTGTTGGGGGGGGTCATTTTTATTAAATTTCAAATTTAACATAACACCAAATCCATAGAGATATATAGAAATGTAGATTATAGTAACAATTCCAAAATACGAAAAGGAAAAAACAGAAACCCAAGAAAAAGATATTATTAAATCATCCACAAGTGAAGTAATGGATCCAAGATTTACCCAATAAACAGAGAAAATATTTTAAACCTTAAAGATTATCCAGGATCAACCCCCCTCCCCCCAGGGTTGCCAGATTTTCCAATCGGAAAATCTGGCCCCCTAGACCTGCCCCCCAGGCCCGTTCAGTTCTGCCCATCCCTGCCCTGTAATGCCCTAATCCTACCCCCAGTCCCATCCTATCCTCCCCCCCAACCCTCCCACCCACCGCTGCCTGCTCTTGTTGGGCTGGGAGGAAGTCCGCCCGACGCGATTTGAGGAGGCTTTTCAAAATCCGGACAAAATGCTGGGTTTTGAAAAGCCGTCCGGACCCCCGGACATGTCCTCGAAAAGGAAGACATGTCTGAAGAAATATGGATGTTTGGTAACTCTAACCGTATCAACAGGAGATTTTGGAAAGTTCAAAAATCTATATTATGCCTTCTAACTTGATTTTCCAATCAAAATTGGGATAGATCTTCTCTTTAATTGAAGCAGTCTCACAACTTTCCAGTCTGATCCTTAGTTTATAGGAATTCTAAATCCATAGAATTCATGGATCCAATCAAGAAGCCGCTCAGCGCCGAACACAAGCACCAAAGCGCGCTCCTGCTCAGTGCCGTTCAACGGCTGAGGAAGCCAGAACTCGGGGCAACCATGGCAGCGACCGACCAACTGGGTTAGCAGCAGGGCAGGAGTGCGGAAAGCTCACTCCTGCCCACTGCACCTCTGGACCACCATGGATTCCAGCGGCAGGGGAGGTAGGACGGACAGGGTGCAGATAATTTAGATAATCATAATTTAGATTCTCGGTGTATAAGACACACCCGTTATTTTAAATTTATTTTGAGGGGGAAAAAGTGCGTCCTATACACCTGCAAATAAGGTAATTTTTAAAAATCGGTTTAATTGGTGTACTAACAGGACCATTTCTAGGATAAGCAGCATAAAATCTGGTTTTCTTCATGGGATCTAGCTAGGTACTTGGATCTGGTTTGGCCACTGTTGGAAACAGGATACTGTACTGGGCTTGATGGACCTTCGGTCTGTCCCAGTACAGCAATTCTTATGTTCTTATGTGAGCCAAGTATAGGACAATCAAGCCATTGTGACATCACGGATGAGGTTGGTTCTTAGGCACTGGTGGAATGAAGCATTATGACATCACAATCTCAGCTCTGGAATGTTTCTACTCTTTGGGTTTCATGGACCTTTGGTCTGTCCCGGTATGGCAATTCTTATGTTCTTATGGTTTAAAATGACTTTTTGTCGACCTCTAATATCCTTATAATCCACCACAATTTTAGGATTCTATTGTAAATTCAAGATATCAAGGAGTATAGCTGCAATATTAAGCTAACCAGTGCTACCATTAACAGGACTACCGTATTTTCACGCATATAACGCGCGCATTATGCACGATTTTACAACCGTGCATAACCATGCGCGTTATACGTGTGAGCGCGCTTTACAATTTTTTTTTTTTACATTCTGATCCGGCATTCCCCCTGCGAACCGGCATCCTTCCCCCCCGCTTGAGTCACCCCCCTCCCCCGCGATCCTACATCCCCCCCAGCACCGCAAATACAACTCTTACCCGATTGGGCACCGGCACCAGCACCAATGCACAGCATGAGCCAGTGCCAGTGCCCGAAGATCCTCCCTCGTTGGTTTGGGCTGGGCTGGGCTGGGCCGGGCGGTGCAAGAGAGATCCTCCTTCTTCCTCTGCCGGGCTGGACTAGGCTTTGAGCATTTGCAAATGCTCAAAGCCTAGTCCAAACCAACGAGGGAGGATCTTCGGGCACTGGCACTGGCACGTGCTGTGCATTGGTGCTGGTGCCGGTGCCCAATCGGGTAAGAGTTGTATTTGCGGTGCTAGGGGGGGATGTAGGATCGCGGGGGAGGGGGGGTGACGCGAGCGGGGGGTGAGGATGCCGGTTCGCAGGGGGAATGCCGGATCAGATTATCTCAGATCACAGGGGGAGGGGAGGGTGACATGAGCGGGGGGGAGGATGCCGGTTCGGAGTAGACGGGAGGAGGTTTTAGCATGCGCGGTATACACGTGTGCGCGCTATATTAACATTTTATTACATAACTTTGTGTTCCCCGCGCGCTATACCCGTGTGCGCATTTTACACGGGTGCGCATTATCTACGTGAAAATACGGTACTTGTTATGCATAGTAACATAGTAAATGTTGCACTATTCATCCAGTCTGCCCAACAAAGGTTACCAGTCCAGCTTCTGAATATAAGTTTATCTGAAGAGCAGCTGAATATCATCTCTACCTAGGTGACTCATAGCTCTAGCCCTTGAATGCCTCTTGCTCCATTCACAATTGTGCAGATACCAACGAGGGAGGAGGGGGTGGCAGTTCTATAACTGGGTGCTACTAAGCAGGTCCCAAATATAAACAGATAGTGCATTTATTCTATACATCTGTTATTGTCATTAAAGAATACCAGTGTAAGTCAGCATCAATGTGTCGATACTTGGGCACTAACATGTACGCCAGGTTGAAAATGATGTGCTTAATCACATGCAGTATTCTGTAAGTTGATGCCCTAATTCAATAAAAGGCACCTAATGGCTAGGCATTGTTCGGCACGCTTGTCAATCAACTGATAGGTGCCATTTATAGAATCGCACTTACCAATGTCTAAGCGCACTTAAACGCCAGTAGACGTTGAATCCTTAGGTACACTGCCATTTAGGCCAGGGTTTTCTTGGCCTAAATGAGTGCACCTAAGGTAGAGGCCTACTGGTACCTAAACCCAAACTCCACCTTGAATCATCTCCTAACCATGCCTACTTGCTGGTAGGTACCTTGGAGTAGACGCCTACATTAATCTTTAATGAGCCTCTATTCATATCAAAAATGATTGTCCCTTATAATTCTTCTCGTTCTCTACGATCATCTTCATTGAATCTGCTTTCAATCCCGTCTTTGAGGGTTATCGGCACAAGAAGAAATGATATGTTCTCAGTAGTAGCACCTTCCTTGTGGAATGCCCTTCCAAATTTTATTAAACTTGAAAAAGACATCACTTCTTTTAAAAAAATTTTAAAAACATATTTATTTCAAGATGCATTTGATTTATGATAAACATATTCCAATTTCCTGCATTTTTATAATAATTAACAAAAATTTTTTACATATCTATCCCATTCTTACCTAATGTGCTTCCCTTTTATGTTATTTCACTAAATATTACAATTGTAACTTTTTCCCCTCTTACCCACTTATTCATGTATGTCCAATTCCTCTGTCTAATGTCTTGTCCCACTATATTAAATGTATTACCAAAACCTGTTGGTTTTTTAATCTGTACATCGCTTAGATATTGTAATAAGCGATCCATCAAATGTAAATAAACTTGAAACTTGAAACTTGAAGTAGTAGACATGCCTACCAAGCTAGGTGCCTGCCAGCAAATTATCCGCCCCCTCCCCTCCTCCCCCCCCCACACACTTTTTCAAAACCGTAGCGGAATTCTTTGAGCATCAGAGCTGTTATCACCGCGGCCAGGGCTAAAAACCACACCAGTTTTGTTAAAGGAGGGGGTTAATTTTTTAAATAATTTTAAATTGGATTTTAATAGTGCCTTCAGTTATCAGCACTGATTAAGCCAATTAAAAAAATTGTTAAGCACCTAGTTCGTCTAAGCGCACTGATCAATGTCCCTAACTGTAGGCGTCTTTTACAGAATCAGAGCCTAAATGCAGCCTTTAATCTACCCATGTGAATGCCCCTCTGACAATTATACGCTTTAGCATTTTAGAATGTAATTACAGAATGGAAGGTAAGGGCTCCTTTTATCAAACAGCGGTAGAGCGTTTTATGATGGACCGGTGAGGTAAATGCTCCAAAACCCATAGAAATTGAGTGAGTGTCAGAGCATTTACCTTGCCCGCTCATGGTAAAACGCTTTACCTCTGCCATTTATCCACTCAATTGATCGCTGTTATAAGGCTGTATTGGTTGAAAGTAAGGGACAAGATACGTTACAAGCTCACGGTAAATGTTTTCATGTGCTTACAGAAGTTGGTCCCTAAACACCCAGTCCAGAGCATCTTGCCGTGTGAGTTGGCGCGACTGCGTCGCTCAATTGAGCATTGTGATCTGTCTGTTCCATCGGTGCGGGACTTAAGGCTTTCCTCTTCCAGACACAGTGTCTTTCACTGCATCGGCCCCAGGGAATGGAACAACCTTCCAGGATACATTCGCCAACAGCAAAATTTAGGAAAATGCTGACAAGACACCTGTTCCGTAAGATGAAATGTAGGGTCTGAATTAGGCTGAGGGAGAAGATCACTGTTGAATGCTGAGTGCTGGTCACGGAGGTGTTTGATGGTCTGGCCTGTTTATCTGGCATAATGTTGTCTGCCATTGAGGCATCTTGTATGCCTTAAGTAATTTTATATTTTGATGTATGTTAGGGTTTCACCAGTTTTTGCCTTAAATGCTATTCATCATTGAAACGACGTGTATGTCAGATGCAATTTGATTTTATATGTAAGTATGTAATTTGTTATAGTGCGTTTTTGTATTGATTTGTACGATAAATGTTAATGTCTTATTTTGTATGTTCATATGTAGCTCACCCTGGATAAGGGCGAGGGAGAAATAAGCAAACAAACATGCATGTACATGCTAATATTCTATCAATTTTATTATTTTTATATTCAGAAATGTTTTAATTACATATCCATCCAAGATACCAAATATGGAAACACTCACAGAAAAAAATAAATACATTCAAAAACAATTTAACTAATCCATCAAGCCCACTTCGTGGGAGGTCAATACCTAATATATTAAAATAAATACAAAAGAATCCAAGGATAAAAATATCCAACCTAAAAGTGTTTAATTAATTAAATACACCTCTGTTACTTTAGTTATCATCTTTTTTCCATATAAGTTTAGAAATTGTTCCAATTGTAATGAATCCCAAAACACAAAAGTAGTTTGCCTTATTAAATGTATTTTGAGCTTAATAAAGTAAAAATAAAAACCCAGAGAGCTATTTAGCAGATCGCTTAAGAACGGCCAAACTGTGCCTAAGTTCTGTCCATAGAATTCTGGTCTATCTGAAGTCCAAACTATGCTGAAAAGTAGACCTGGTTTTCATTCGCCTACAATGTAGGCATGAGATGGTGCCCTAGGTCGCTCAGCGTTATGCAAATGAATCAAAGGATGCCCATATTGAAGCCTCACCCATTCCACGTCCAATGGATGTCCATGAAATTTTGGATGCGCCTACAAAGTGACATTCGCATCCTTTGGATGTCCATGTGCCAATTATCATCCGTTAAGACCCTTAAATGGCTCATTAACTACTTAATTTGGATGCCTAAGTCCTGCTCAACGTTAGGCGCCCTTTATAGAATCAGGGCCAAAATCTTTTCCTTGAAATTTTAACAAACATTTACAGAGAAATTTCAAAAAAATATATAGCAGCCAATGTCAGAACTCTAGACTTCAAAGCAAAAAAGGCTTTTTGTCTAAGCTATTGATTTGGCCACATCAGGAAACATCAATACTTTCGTTCCACAAAAGACAGCATTTTTATTCTGAAAGTACATTTTCAAAATCAAGGTTTTATCCTTCTCATTTGAACACACTACTAATAGGGTTGATCTAGTCTGTATCAAATCTTGGAAATCTTCAAGAAAACCCATAAGATCAAATTCTGTTGATATAAGCTGGTCCATCCCATGTTCAGTAAACAGCCTCTTCTTTTTGGGAATATAGTAACAATTAGAAATTAACAATTTATCAGCATTCTGTAATCCATCTCAGAAAATGCTAATTCTGTATTGTAACACCTTTACAGAAGCTCATATATTGTAACACCCTTACCGAAGCTCATGTAAACCGCTCTGAATTGACTCCACTGTCGTTAGTAGCGGTCTAGAAGTTTTAATAAATAATTCTAAAATCTCTTTGAGATATTTTCTCAGTAGGATTTCAGATGATAGTAAATGTGTAATAGGAAAAATAATTAAACGCAGATTCTTAGATCTCGCAACATTTTCCTGATCACTTCAATTTTTAAATGTAAATGATAAGAATCCTTAATAGCAGAAATGATTCCATCAATTTAAGTACACAACAGCTGCTTAAATTAGGTGACCCCTTATAGAATGAGGGAGATTACGCAGACAAAGACGTTCTCAATATAAAATATATCAGTTTAGAAACCTCAAAATTATAGCGCCAGTGATCTATGTAAGTGTAATGCATTTGATATGGGGTTCACTCTAGAGTTATCTGCACTAGTCACTCTGAGTATTGACCGACATATGTTGTTCTCCAGACAAAATGTGGGTCTAAGTCTCTGTGGGTACGTCTTTCCATGGGCAATTTTGATAGGGAAGGTATCCATGCTCTTTCTCTTCAAGAACTAGTGTTAAGTCCGTAGGGAAGAAATGTCTAAATGTTGCACCTGCCCAGATTTAAAATACATGAAATATGGCAAAATTATAAAGATGCAACTCGTACAAAACCATAGTTCAATAATATAAAACCTAGCCGATCTACGAAGAACATAAAATCCAATGAAAGCATATCCCTCTTCATGCCTGTCCTGCTTGGGGCTCCTGCCCCGCAACTGGAAGATCTAGTAGGCATCTTATGCTGTTTATTAACAGTAGCAGAAAGAAAAGAGCAAGTTATGCTGAACAGTACAAGTGGTTTCCATTTACGCTGTAATGCACATGATTAGTTTGGATAGTCCATTACAAGGGACAAAACTGATTTCCCAAGCTAACTCTATTAAATGCAATACATTTTTCATTGGCCATAATGGACAGAAACTTCCTCTGGAAGAGGCATTTAAGACTACTTTCCCCTACAATGCACCAGGGCCATATGCTCTGCAGAGGAAGCACCAGCTGGCGGCGGCTGTGCAATAGAGCATCGAAGCTTCTCACAGTGGTAGCAGCCGTCCCAGCAAAGCTAAAGATTTGTCTCTCTGTGACCTCTTCTGAAACCCCTACCAGGGATGCTCCAGTACGAAGAGGAAAGAGAAAACGCATTCAATTTCAGTAACTAGGATCTACCTACCTTTTAAGCATTGCAGGCTTCCATTACGAAGAGCGTAGAACCTGATTCTGTTTTCCAGTTTGGCAAATAAAAAAATAAAAAATAAGTCCCCCAAATTGGGTTCTCGGCTTACAGTTGAGTCAGAAGAAATTTCTGTGCTTACTTCCCTACCTCTCCGTGCTAACCAGCTGCTGCTGTTGACAATGTGGTAAGATAAGCTGGACTGGTGCAGGGCCTTGAGCATCTACACGTGGAGAGAGGTGGGAACTGGGAAGTCTTGAGCATAGGCAAATCGCTTTCTGTAGTCTGTCACTCAACCACTTTCTGATCCAGTTCACCACGCTGGAACCCAACCCCAAGCTTCTCAGTTTATTCAAGTTTCAAGTTTTTATTAAAATTTGATGCTATCACTCATAACACTTCTAAGAGATTTACAGCTAAAAATTGGGAAAACGTACAGAAATTTAAAAAACGCCAACAACAGTGCAATTAGAAGATTAAAACAACTTAAGTAAATGGCATAGCATTAAAGGACAGAATAAACATGATACTAGAGGAATTGGGTAGAAGTACAATCGGTCTAGAAAAGTGAACAACAAAAGGAAGGGAGACACGTTGATCTGAATCTTTTAGAAGAACAAAGTCTTATTTGGGTGAAGGGCTAGAGTGTCTAAAGGGAAGGATTAAATATTGAAAGCATCATTAAACAAATGTATTTTAAGGAGACCTTTAAAACGGTCTAAGATGTTTTCTTCTCTGATAGGAGCGGAAAGAGTGTTCCAAAACTGGGGGGGCATCCAAGGCTTTGCTGAAATCTAAGGAGACCACATGGAGCACATGTCCTTGATCTTAGTTATCTGGTCACCCATCAAAGAAATCAATCAGATTCGTTTGACACAATCTTCCTTTGATAAAACCATGTTGCCTTAGATCTCACAACCCGCTGCGTTCTAAGACGTTCACTCTCCTATTCTTAAGCAGCAGTAGTTTCCCCGTCTCTTATGAAGAGGAATTACATCAGCCCTTCTTCAGTTCTAAGGACCTCTTTTGTCTCCAAGGATCTGTTAAGCACATCTTTCAGTGAACCTCCTAGAGCATCTCAGAGCTCTTCAGTATCCTGGGATGTGTTTCATCAGGTCTCATGGTTTTGCCCCTCTTTCACTGTTCCAAGTTGTTCATAAACACATTCTTCTGACAGTCACCTGAAGCCCTTCTCCAGGATTTCCTTCTGTGAACATGGAACAGAAGTGTCTGTTTAGCATTTCTGTTTTATTCTCATCACTCGCCACACATTGGTTCTTAGCACCTTTGAGTCTTGCAATTACACATCCTCTGGCAAAAAATATTAGAATTTAACCGTGCATCGATTAAAAATATGTTTTCTCCTGTTCATCTTAAATGTGCTACTTGGTAGCTTCATGTATTTATATTTTTAAAAAAGAATCAATTCATGTGTTCCCATTCTACTCCACTCAGGATTTTATAGATCTCTATCATATGTTCCCTCAGCCACCTCTTCTTCAAGCTGAAGAGCCCTAAAATCTTCAGCCTTTCCTTGCAAGAGAATAGCTCCGCCCCAATTAATATTTTGGTTGCCCTTCTCTGTGTACTTTTTTCTAACTCCACTATATCTTTCTGAGGTTTGGCGACCAGAATGGTACACAGTACTCAAGGTGTGGCCATACCATGAAGTGATACAGAAGCATTATGATGGCAGCTCTTTCAAAGGAGGAGGAGTTGGCCTAGTGATTAGAGCTGCTGCACACTGAGGCTGACCTCAATCCCAGCCGGTTCCCTGCGACCCTGGTCAAGTCGCCCATCCCTCCATTGCCCCAGGCACCACAGCCAGACTGTGAACCCGCCAGGACAGATAGGTTGCGAGTCTTTCAAGTATGAGGAGCTACCAGAAGCAATTCTTGCTGGGGACACTGTTTTATCTTGCATCTGCTCTACTAGGATGTTCCGTAACATCCATATATTAAAGCAAAGTTCCCTATATGGATACATTTGGTCAGGATTCTTGGGATAGATTGCTTCTAGATAGATATGGGACAAATTGGTTTAGAACCAATGCTAGGAAATTTTTCTTCACTCAGAGGGTGGTGGACACCTGGAATGCGCTTCCGGAGGATGTAATAGGACAGAATACATTAAGAGGATTCAAAGAGGGATTGGACAAGTTCCTGAAGGATACGCGGATTGAGGGATATAGATAGAGACAGAGATAGGATGATGAAAGGGTATTGAAAGGTTTTAGACAACGGATCACTTACAGGTCATGGACCTGATGGGCCGCCGCATGAGCGGACCGCTGGGCGCAATGGACCTCTTGTCTGACTCAGCGGAGGCAACTTCTTATGTTCTTAAATATTTACTTTTCTCTATCTAGGCCATGTCTATAGATCTCTTTAAAGTAAAAAAGAATATACTTTTGGTTTATTTTTATATCTCTTTTCCTTGCATTTTATTTTTTTTCCCTTATCTTGTTGGGTATTTTTTTCTTATCTTTCTAATATTTCTCTCAACAGCTGGACTTCTCCTCTTCCTTATTCACCTCCTGGTTTTTTTTTCTCTCTGTTCCTTCTAGCCCTCCTGTCTCGCTCCTATCTCTTGTCTTTTCTTCGCTCTCCTCCATTCCCCCATCTCACTCCCTCTCTATTCTCCCTCCTCCCCCACTCCTTCGTTCACTTTAGATCTGTCTCCCTCACTTACTGATTGACAATTCCAGCAATTCTGATGGAAAATTCATTAGTACTTTCTCTCGGTTTTTTTTTTTCATTTTCCCAGTCAGCTTCGCGCCTGATCTGTCAGCCTCTTCCATCCTGATTATCTGGAGACGCCAATTTCAAAGAGACATCTTAATAGTGATGTCAACGAATTAATTAGATGTGTTAATGAGCTAAAAGCAACCCAAATTAAATTAATGCAGTAATAAGCACAGACAGCAAAATTAGCTCCAATTTCTGTAAATGATTCTGAACTGTACACAACATCTCATCCTGCTAGAACATTACCATCCCCCAAAGCTAATCAAGAACTCCAGTGCAATTAACTGCTTAATTACAAAACACACACACACATGCACACACACAGCCCAGAGATTTAGTGGCAGACAAGATGCAGGATACTTCTCAGTAAAAGAGGGCAGATCACTGAAACAACAAAAAAACCCTGTTTAATTGAGCATATTCCTTCTCTTCCTCAACACAGTACATTATTGGGTAACAGCACCATATTAAAGCAATAGACAGTAAAGGGGTCAAACCAAAGGCAATGAAAGATGCTACAGCTGAATCGTGCTGGCTCTTTTTGCTAAAGAAAATGGGTACCAGACTTTGGTACTAAATCAGTCGTATGCTATATATATATATATGAAATTCAAGGCTTTCACCATGTTCTTCTTTGCTTATTACGCCGTCAAACTGTAGGAACCAGCCATGGCAACTCAGACATTTAGGTCTTTATGTACTCCTAGCTACTTGAAGGTATCTAAAGATTGTCCGGTGCCTCCTATTGGAGGCGAAGGTCAATACAATCCCAAGTGTTGGAAACACAGTGGGATTGGGTAGTTTATGGCTTGAATCTGAGTCTGAGCTGCTCCTGGAAGCCTAATTGTCCGATGCTGCTGGTTTCCCACTGGGGGTGAGTGGCTAATAGCTTTGTAGAGCTACGCAGGTATCTGATTAGCGCTAATTACAGAGATCGGAGAAAGGGGAATGAAGGAGGGGGGAGAAAAAGAAAGGAGGAAAAATGGGAGAAGGGAGTAAAAGGAAGGGCAAAATGAAAGAAATATTAAAATACAAGGAACAAAGAAGACGCAGAAAGTGAAGATAATGGGATGGAGAGAAAATAGGAAAGAATAAAAAGACTAGGAGCAGAAAGAAAAAATTAAAGAGAGATAGAAAAGTGAAGGTAAGGCAAAGAGAAGAAAAGAAAACAAAAAAGAGGACCAGATTTAGACATAGTCAACTGCCTAGGGTACCAAATTTAGAAGACACCAAATACTTGGTCTAAACAAGAGCCTTAATAGCCTGACTCTGTGCTTTACGACAGTTCTCTATTTTTTAAATTTTTTTTAATTTATTCTTTATTGAATTTCACATTTTTTTTTTTATAACAACAATCATATTGAAATCAAAAGTACCCACAGGATTCCAAATAGTTAAAAAATAACAAAAAAAGGAAATATAACATTCTTTCAACTGTTAGTTAGTCCAGAATAATTGGGGAAGGAGTTGCATAAATCGGAGAGTAATTCACACCAACATTATTTTATAGGCAACACAGAAGGAAGACCTAAAGTGGGCCTAAAATACCAGATACGAGCTTTATTCTTGTCTATTGATAGGGGTGCTTGCTGTCCTCACCTTACTATATATATTGGACTTCTGCAATATTATTTATTTGGGATTACCAAAGAAAGTTGTGAGTAAATTGAGAATAGTGCAGAATACAGCTGTTCGCCTGATATTTGGGCTGAAGAAAAGTGATCACATCAGTCCTTATTATCAATTATTACACTGGCTACCAGTGGAAGCACAAGTAATTTTTAAATGTTCATGCCTTTGTTTCAAGTTGGTCTGGGGATTGACCCCTACCTACCTTTTATCTCATTTTGTGCTATATAACCCCGTGAGGATAACCAGGAATTGAAACTTATTTGCATACCTGAAGATTTTAGGCTGTAAATTTAGGTCTTTCTTAGACAGGATGCTCGCATTCCAAGCAAGTAAACAACAGTCCTGGTTGGGTAACTATATTAGCGGAGCCATGTTGTCATACGGCGCCTTCCGAAAAGAAATTAAGACAGTACTATTTGATAAATTTTCTCCTAATTCGAGGTTTTATTCTCAACATAATAATTTTACTGTATTAACTTAAATATTTTTATTGTCTTAGTTAATATGCTGTATTCTTACCATTAATATTTTGTATTGCGCTGATTCTCCAGTTTTCTCTTTTATGTAAACCGCCTAGAATTCTTTTGATTGAGGCAGTATGGAAAAATAAAGTTATATTATGTTATCAATAATAAATCTAGATAACTGCGAAGAATTAAAGAAAATGTATCTAACTCCTTTGAAATTAACCAAGATTTTATATGGGAATCTTAATACAAAGGTGGTTCCCAATTTTAAAACTTGGGGTCAAGAGCAAAAGCTGTTTCCCATTATTTATTTCATTATTTATATACCACTTATATCCTAAGTGGTTTTACATTCAGCTACTGTATCATATTTCCCTATCTGTCCTGGCGGGCTCAAACTCTATCTAGTGTACCAGGGGCAATGGGGGGATTAAGTGACTTGCCCAGGGTCACAAGGAACAGTGAGGGATTTGAACCCACAACCTCAGCGTGCTGAGGCTGCAGCTCTAACCACTGCGAGACACACGCCCTACGATCACGGAGGGAAACCTGCCCGCCACACCAGCCTCTGGTGCAAATATCTTCAATCCAGCTCTTTGTATCCTGTGATTTATGGATCCTTTACTAGGCACAAATGAACAAATACTAATAATTGATTTGATTATCCATTTCTTATGGCGACCTGACTGCATTGTTTTCAAAGTATAAACAAAGGACAGTCAAAGTCTTCCCATTTCCTTTTTCTAGGGTCCAGTCACCATCACTTTGGCACGGTGCAAAGTCCTGGGATTAGTCAAACAGCGTGTTTATCAAAGAATTACACGACCGGTGGTAAGTTTGCAAAATCGTTAGCCCGTTTAGCAAAACGAGGACTATCTCAGATGAAATGCAAGGACAGATTCGATGTGACAATCCCCCATCTCTGAGCTTCTCGGCTATCGTTTCCCTTTATTGCAATTAGTTCACTTCTGTTAATGGGTAAAGGATATTTTTAGTTAATTTCAGTTCCAGTTAATTGATTCAAAAGTGAAACCTGGCAACTGAGTTAATTGATCCATGTGTATTACACAGTAACACTGAGGCACTCCCCTAGCAACCGTAGGCCCTGGGACTCATAAAAAATAATGATGAAGAGAATGAATGGGGCATTGAACGAGACAAGCTCATAAAATTTCTCTGAGCGGTGGGGAAGGACTGACTATGAAAGTATGGATCTTTGCACCCCAACAGTGCAAAACAGAGAAAGAGCAGGAAAAAAAACTGGGGATGTGTAGGCAAAGAAAAATGTTTTCCTTGCATTCCCATATCATTTGCAGGGTTTATTTTTTGGGTTGTTTTTTTTTTTTTTTTTTTTAATGTAAATTTACATTTCAGGGCAATTTTACTCATTAAGAGGTGGTTGTGACCTGAATCCTCAATAGTCACCTGCAGTTCCCGAAAGAGCATCAGTTGATCCACCCTTGACCTTCACTAAACCTCTGGCGCTAGCATTAGGTAATGTGTCCCCCAATACCCTCTCCTCCCAATACTCACCAAGGTTATCATTGTTTGTATAATATCAAAGCAGGAGTGATCCCAGCCCCATTGCGCTAAAACAAAGGTAGCTGTAGCCGTGGACTGGACTACTAGGAGTATTACATAGTAACATAGTAAATGATGGCAGATAAAGACCTGAAGGGAAGAGGTAAAACATGGACCTCACGACCTCGCGGATCTAAAACCGCACATCCTTAAAAATCTGAGGTCCGTGCCACTTGTAGTTAGTTTCTGGCTCTGACAGACCTCGATGACAATTTAGCGCTGACGGATCCATCTCAGCATAGGGAGGGAAAAGTATTAGGATCCGTCAGCGCTAAAATGTCATCGAGGTCTGTCAGAGCCAGAGACTAGTGCTGGAGCGGCTCAAAAACGAATCCTTTAAACCGGTTTCCTGCAGCCCAATAAATTTAAAAATCTGAAGACCTCGATGACAGACCTCGATGACATTTTAGTGCTGACGGATCCTAATACTTTTCCCTCCCTATGCTGAGACGGATCCATCAGACCTAAATTGTCACCGAGGTCTGTCAGAGCCAGAAACTAACTACAAGTGGCACGGACCTCAGATTTTTAAGGATGTGCGGTTTTAGATCTGCGAGGTCCGTCAGGTCCATGAGGTCCGCGTTTTACCCCTTCCCAGACCTGAACGGTCCATCCAGTCTGCCCATTCTCATTAGAAATACATGATTAAGTTAACTTGTCTCTTCTTTGATATTTCTGGGTCATAGACTGTAAAGTCCACCTGGTATTGTCCTAGGTTCCAACTGCTGAAGTTCCATCTAATCAAGCCATTGTGACATCACTGCTGAGGTTGGCTCTTAGGCATTGGTGGAATGAGGCATTATGACATCACAATCTCAGCTCTGGAATGTTGCTACTCTTTGGGTTTCTGCCAGGTAACATAGTAACATAGTAAATGACGGCAGTTAAATACCATCCAGTCGGCCCATTAGTTATATTCATTAAAAATACATGATTAATTTAACTTGTTTCTTCTTTTATATTTCTGGGTCATAGACTATAAAGTCCACCTGGTAACGTCCTAGGTTCCAACTGCTGAAGTTGCCATCCAAGCTCACTCCAGCCTATCCAACCATCCCGTTGTTTGCAGGATATCTACTGTAAAGTCTGGCCAGTATCATCCTCATGTTCCAAGTTAGTGGAGTTCCCATTGATTCCCACCCCAGCCCACCCTATACCGAATCACCACATATGGGACACAAACCGTATACCGGCCTTAGTTCCGTAATTTATATCGTTTGGTTTCTAATTAGAGATCCTTTGTGTTTATCCCACGCTTTTTGGAATTCCATCAACATTTTCTTCTTCACCACTTCCCTCGGGAGGACATTCCAGGTATCTACCACCCTCTCTGTGAAAAAGAATTTCCTAACATTACTCCTAAGTCTTCCTCCCTACAACCTCAAGCTATGCCCTCTAGTTTTACCATTTTCCCTTTTCTGGAAAAGATTTGATCCTATATTAATACCTTTCAAGTATTTAAACATTTGTATCATATCTCCCCTGCCTCTCCTGCAGGAGGCTTTGAAACACAGCTTAAAGCCATAGATTTAGGATATTTGAATCATGCGATATTCCCAAGGTACCATATGCAGTTTTGCGACAGAGACAGGACCCCTGAGGAAAGCAATTTTTGCCAAAATACGGCCTGTGTTGGGTCCAGGTTCCAGTGTATATTTGTTATTTAATTAACAAAGTATTGTATGATTTATCTGCTGGTTCCAAGTTCTGGATTCATTTTGCGTGCTTGTGGATACTTCTGATTGTGTTGTGGAACCTCGATACTTTGCCTCTGACTTTGGGCTAGCTGCCCCTCTCAGCGGCACTTGTAGATTGTGCAAGATTGAAAATGACACATTTACAGGATTTGAAGAGCATTTTAGCTAACTGTTTGAGGGCCATAATGGAGGATTCAGGGGTCGTGCTTTGGAGACCACTGGCCTACAGAAAGGCCCAGGTATTTACACCAATTATTTAGCTAACATAAGTGCTTGCACCTAAAATTATTCAAACCACAATAGTATCATATAAATAATAATTCATTTAAGCAAGGTCCTCAGAAGTGCCGGTATTAGCCAAGTGTTTTCAATGATGCAGTACTTTCAGCATTGGCCTCCTCATTAGACCCGCAATTAATTCTTTTAATATATTTTTTTTACTTTTCTAGGGGAAAGGGTATCTAAGGACCCATAATTCAACTGAGAAACTCTTACAGTGAATACTTTTCTGGTTCCATATCCATAGCTCGTAGAGGTCTATCCTGAAGGCTGCTCCTTTCTGCTCTGGGCCTCCCTTAAATGTTCAGACTCAAAGGTTTTACTGTCCCCTTTCTGGACCGCACCCTTCTGGCTAGGTAGTATATAGCTGTGACTCATAAAAGGTGACTGTATGAGAGAGTGTATTTAAGGGAAATCAAGTTTATTCCACACACTTCATCACCTGTCCAGAACATGTCCAACAACCCATCCTTTAAATGCCTGCATTCTATTATCTAGGGGACGGGTGTATTTAAAGCAGAACACCTATGTGGAAAGTCCAAAAAGGTGCCTAACTTATCTTTATTTTATAAAAACAAAATAGATGCCTATTTGATTTATTTTTAAAATATTTCAAGGGGATATATGCACCAGAAGAGTTTATTTCACTAGGAAATTGACTTGTAGATAAGCTGTTTCCTTCTTCTGTAGCAATTCATTTAAAAGAAATACTTGAAGAATCTTTTTCTTATATGGCAGCAGCCATGTGGAACCTTCTACCAGATTTTATTAGAAATATTGATTCTTGATTTTTGTTCTTCAGAAGTTTGAAGACTTTTTATCACGGATAGTTTTTTGAGGGATGTGTAGTTTTCATAATCTTAGCTAAAGTGGCTCGCAGATTAATCTGCGGACTTATAACACTGGATGAGCCAGCGAAGATTGTTTTGGGGGGGAAAGGGTTAATTAAATAGTAGTAGGTAGGTAAGAGGATGAGTCGTGGGCTGTTAGGCAGGTTAGGTAAGGGGAGGGGTGGAAGTAAGAAGGTAGAGATAGGTGTAGGTGAAAGCGAGCGAGGATTGGTTGGAAAAAGGGGCTTAAGGATTGGTGGAGTTTTCTGAGGAGATTTGGCGGGCAGTGGAGAATTAGGGGTTTGGAGGGAGTGGGGAAGGTTAGGGTTGGAGGAGTAAATTGTCCCACCCTCCCCTTCCCTATTTTGGGGATCAGTTTTTGGTGTTTTTTTGGTTTTGGGGGTGGGGTGGCGGGGTAGGTTTGGTCGCAGTTTGGTTGTGGAAAAAATTATTTGTTGGGGAAACAATTTTGGATCAGTGTGGCTATGCAACAGATTTGGTGACTAAACGTTGTAACTGCTCATGTTCGATACCGCCATGGGTGGCGGCTGGACTCTGCGGCACCGCAAGTCTTGCTGTAAGGGAATTGGGGAATGGGGGAGAATTTTGGAAGAGGAGCTAGTTCGACACCGAGTAGCTCCAGGATTTTGAGAATAAGCTACACTGTTTTTTGAAAATGTTGATAAGTTGATTTTATTAAGGTTTGCTCTTAATAAAAATAAAGCTGCGGCCCATTTTTTTGCCACTATATCTGAGTTGGTGTATTTTATTGTGAACAATCTGAGTGTGGTGCGAATTCCAGTGTTATAGTTTTTGGGCACCTACAGTAGATACAGCCCCAAAACAACACAAATGTGCATGGACAAATTATAGCAAAGATATTATAAATGTGCATGTACTCTGTTCATGTACACTTTATTGATTATTGCTTATTTTATTTATTTAAAACTTTTTTATACCATTTACAAAAAAACCTAAATTGTTTACATCAACAAGACGCACGGTGTCAGTTGACAGCATTTGTACCATACGCGGTATGACACTTCTCTTTGATTGAGTTTTGATTAAATCTATTTGAGAGCCAGCATACTTCGTATATCATCATTCACGATTTTTAAGACTCCTGAGGCAGGCCTGATGGCCGAAACATGTACATGTCGAGTCATTGAGTTGAATGTGTCATTGTGATATTTGAACAATAAAGATCTTCATATTACCAGACGAATTGGAGGACACTTTTTTAGTGCACATCATTCCAGTCTGGACAATTCTGGACATAAGATCAAAACAAACCATATTTTAAAATATACATAATTAAACAATTTCTTCTCTTCGATTGTCAACTAATAAATCATAAGCGTACAAAAGCAAACATGGTTAAGCAGATTCTTTTCTTCAAATGCCGACTAATAAATCATAAAAACGCAGTAACAAACAGCTGAACTTTTAACCGTTTCTTAAACTGAAACTGGCTTACACACAGTCGCAATTGGCCCACCAGAGCATTTCCGCGATTTAACACCAGCAATACAGAAAGTCTGCATAATTTCCCTGCGCTATCGGAATGAATAGCTTTTGATTTTCAAATCCTAGAGATCTATTAGGCTAAATGAGTGCCACAACTTGTCGAAAGTACCAAGGTGTTTGATGGTAAATAGTCTGGTGGACCACAGAAACAACTTTGTGTTGCACCTGAAATACAACTGGTAACCAATGTAATTGCTTCAGAATTGGCCATCGAGTCAACTCCCATTACTAACCAAGCTGCGGTATTTTGTACCAATTGTAACGTTCTACCTCTTGTTTTTGAAATTCCAAGATAGAGAGCGTTACAGTAGTCTAATCCAGACAGAACCATTCCCCTGCACAACAGTCCGAAAATCAGAAGGCAAAATCAATGATTTCAAATAATAGAGACTATGAAGTTGGTTAAAACATGCCTTAACGTGTGTATATACCACGATTTGCCCCAACTCTGCCTACTCTCCACCCTATGCAGAGTGTCATACACAAAATTATACCTTCTATATATAGTACATGGCTCTGGTGTGAATGTCTATCTTTATTGTCTCTCTAAAGAGTTCTTTTCATGGTCTGTATATATTTGAGACTAGCTCTACTCATTTGCACATTGCTTAGACTTGATTTTAGCAAAATTTTGTGATTAATCAACAGTCAATAAACATAAACAGTCACACAGTTTTACAAAAGGTCTTTCCTGCCTATGAAGGCCCTTCTTTTTATACTTCTATCTTTTTCTTTCTTGTTTCTCTGTCCTGTTTTTTGATACTCGTTCTTTTCATTTTGATTTATTACAAGTAGTCTGTAAACCGCTCTGATTGTACACACTGAAGCTATGAGTCCTCTAAGCTGGGCACGTGAGCAATCGCTCACAGATTTTACATGGTTGCTCACAAAATACTTGCAAATTTGGACAATTGTTGTTTTTTTTAGAACTTGTTCCTTACACAAATTTTTTTATTATTTTTTTTTTATTTGCATACACCTAGCCAATCCTTAGAGGGAGCATTGCACTGAAGGGCAGTAAAGCAAGAAATTAGGACCTGATATTCAACCTATAGCACTCCGCATTTTGCTATCTGCCACCGGTTTCATTCCTATAAATTCAATACTGGGCCATTTCCAGGTTGCGGCACTGAATTTCCAGGTTTATGAAGCTGCTGAAAACATAGTCGATCAAGTGCGATATTCAGCACTTAACCAGTAATAGTGAACTGCGTAAAGATAGCACTGACTTTTAAGCGGTCCTACTAATGCAGTATGTATGTCCTAGAGGAAAGGAGGGACAGGGGAGATATGATTCAGACATTCAAATACTTGAAGGGTATTAACGTAGAACAAAATCTTTTCCAGAGAAAGGAAAATGGTAAAACCAGAGGACATAATTTGAGGTTGAGGGGTGGTAGATTCAAAGGCAATGTTAGGAAATTCTACTTTACGGAGAGGGTGGTGGATGCCTGGAATGCGCTCCCGAGAGAGGTGGTGGAGAGTAAAACGATGACTGAGTTCAAAGAAGCGTGAGATGAACACAGAAGATCTAGAATCAGAAAATAATATTAAATATTGAACTAAGGCCAGTACTGGGCAGACTTGCACGGTCTGTGTCTGTGTATGGCCGTTTGGTGGGAGATTGGCTGGGGAGGGCTTCAGTGGCTTGGAGGGTGTAGATGGGCTGGAGTAGGTTTTAACGGAGATTTCGGCAGTTGGAACCCAAGCACAGTACAGGGTAGAGCTTTGGATTCTTGCCCAGAAATAGCTAAGAAAAAATTTTAAAAAATTTACATTGAATCAGGTTGGGCATACGGGATGGACCATTCGGGTCTTTATCTGCCGTCATCTACTATGTTACTATGTTACCTTGGACAGTTAAGTACTGCAGTATCAGCACTTGACCGGCCAAGTGCTAACTCTGCCTTGGAACGCTCCCAAAATAACCAGTTTCAAGTTGGATGCTAACCAGACATTTTCAACAGCACTAACCGGTTAAGTGTCGCTAAATATAACTGGTTAGCCCCGAAGAAATGATTTAATAATAATAATAATAATAACTTTATTTTTATATACCGCAATATCACAAACAGTTCAGAACGGTTTACAGAGGAAGAGACTGTATACAGACAGCGATAGTACAAAAAAGTTTCAAAATTACATTAACATGGTAAGATTAATCAAATTTATCTGGAAGTGTTTTAGAAATACATCAAGGCAGAAGTGGGGGGTCAGAGAAATTTGTCAAAGAGAGAAGTTTTGATTGACTTCCTAAAAGTTTGATAAGAAAATGCGTCTGAAATAAAGTTGGTTAAACATCTAGTGATTTCTGGCAATTAAATTGCTTTGAATATTGACCCCTTTATAAACATAAAGCCAGTTCAGCTCATGAAAATATTTCATAAGTAATGCCTTTTCAAAAATTGCCACACGTATGCCTTGTAGCCAGTCTACGTATTCATATGTGCTCTTTAGTGGCTTCTAAAGCTTACTCCAAGTTTTCCTAATAAAATATAATCACTGGTCAGAGTGGCAGAGTAGACGTTGTCAGGTAATGATGGACATGATAAATATTTGCCCCTGTCATTCTCCTTAGGTGGCCAGTAATGGCTCAGGCTACAACGATTGACTCATTGATTCTCATTGATATCTATATTGATGGTCTGAAATGCCAAGAAAAGTGAGTTTGATGGAAGCCATTTCTTCAGTATATCCACAGCCCCAAGAGCAGGAAGGGCATCATGATCATTGCTAAGGGTAACACCTAGTGGTCAGATGTAGAACTCATGCCACAGGATTTTAGAATGAACCACAGCATGCGGTTTCTAGGGGTGTGCAGGGGAAAATTAGTAATTTTATTATGGGGTCCTTTTACTAAGCTGCAGTACTACTTCTAATCATTTCTATAGCGGTACTAGACATACACAGCGTTTTACATCAAAATACAAAAGACACAGTCCCTGCTCAAAAGAGCTTACGATCTAGTCAAGACAGACAAACTGGACAAGAAGCTGCATCAATACACTGTGCTCAGGTGGGGGAAATACAGAGGGAATGATAAGACACATATTGGTGCTTAGCAGGAGGGTTGAGTTTGGAATTGAAAGCATCTTCAAAAAAGTGGGCTTTGAGTCTGGAATTGAAGACTGCCAGAGATGGAGCTTGATGTATCGAGTCAGGATTCCAGAATGTTATCGTTCTTTGAGATTCTGGAATGTTGCTATTATTTGGAATCCCTAAAGAGTAGCAAGATTCCAGAATCTCCAGAGTAGCACCATTCCATGTTACTATTAATCATTTCTATAGCGTTACTAGACATACACAGCACTGTACGTACATCAAAACACAAGAGACAGTCCCTGCTCTAAAGAGCTTACAATCTAGTCAAGAGAGACAAACTGGACAAGAAGGTGCATCAACACACTGTGCTGAGGTGGGGGAATTACAGAGGGAATGATACGACTGATATTGGTGCTTAGCAGGTGGGTTGGAGAAGTGGTGTTTGAGCCTAGATTTGAATACTGCCAGAGATGGAGCTTGATGTATTGAGTCAGGATTCCAGAATGTTATCGTTCTTGAGATTCTGGAATGTTGCTATTTTTTGGAATCCCTAAAGAGGAGCAAGATTCCAGAATCTCGAAGAGTAGCAACATTCCATGAAGAATCTCCAAAGAATAGCAACATTCTATGCTACTACTACTACCCATTTCTATAGCGCTACTAAACATACGCAGCACTGTACCTTAAAACATAGAAGAGACAGTCATAGTAACATAGTAAATGACAGCAGATAAAGACCCCAAATGGCCAATCCAGTCTGCCCAAACATACACTCTCAATAATTTAATGATTTAATTTAAATGGTTCTTTTTCTTAGATATTTATGAGCCAGAAACCCAGAGCTCTGCCCGGTACTATGCAAAGGTTCCATCTACTGGAGTCTTCGTCAAAGCTCACTCCACTCATCTAAACCATCTCAACTGAATGGCCATATACGGAATACAGACCATGCAGGTCTGCCCAGTCCTGGCCTTAGTTCTCCAATATATACCATTATTTTCTGATTAGAGATTCTCTTTTTTCACCCCATGCTTTCTTGAACTCTGCCACCATTTTCCTCTCCACCCCCTCCCTCGGGATCACATTCCAAGCAGCAACCACCCTCTCCGTACAGAAGAATTTCCTAACATTACTCTTGAGACTATCAACCCTCAACCATTTTCCTTTCTCTGGAAATGATTTTGTTCTACGTTAATACCTTTCAAGTATTTGAACGTCTGAATTATATCTCCCCTGTCCCTCCTTTCCTCTAGGGTATAATCTCTCCTCCTACCATTTTCGTCGCCTTCCTCTGGACCGCTTCAAGTCTTCATATGTCCTTTGCCAGATATGGTCTCCAAAATTGAATACAATACTCCAAGTGGGGCCTCACCAACGACCTCTTCAGGGGCATCAACACCTTCTTTCTTCTTCTGGTTATACCTCTTTCTATACAGCCTAGCATCCTTCTGACAACAGCCACCGCCTTGTCACACTGTTTCTTTGCCTTTAGATCTTTGGACACTATCACCCCAAGGTCTCTCTCCCCATCCATGCATATCAGCCTCTCACCTCCCAGAACATGCGGCTCCTTCCGATTTCTAATCCCCAAATGCATTACTTTGTTCTTCTTTGCACTGAATTTTAGTTGCCAAATATTATTAGACCATTCCTCTAACTTCTGCAGATCCTATAAATCATATGCAGTTATCCCATACGCCCGATCCCGATCAGGTTTCTAGTTGACATAAATGATCGCACCTAAATTTTAGTGAACGGGTTGGCTGCTATGTGCATTCTAAATAAACCACGCCTAACTTTATTGAGTCACAATAGCTGTCATGTACCTTTTCTTTTTGTCTGTCCTCCTTACACATCCAGGATGGGAGGGAGGGAGGTGGGAAAATATTATAATTATTATTCATTATATCTATTTTATTGAAATTATACGTGTGTTTTTATTTTCATTAGTTAAGGGGAGGAGGGGGTGTGTGAAAATGTTTGTTGTTGAAATATTTGTATATTTAAAGTGCTTTTATTTGATTCGTTTATGTTTAAATTCACTGTATTGCACTGTTAATAATTGAAAACTAATAAAGATTTACAAAAAAAAAAAAAAGATATGGTTTACAGCAGGGGTGCCCAACATGTCGATCGCGATCGACAGGTCGCTCGCTCAGGCGACCCCAGTCGATCGCAGAGCGGGTTCCCTTCTTCCCTTCTCTTTTTTCCCCTCCTGACTGGCCTGCTCCTGAATTCTGCTGCTGCCTCCGCTGCTCAACATTTAAAAAAAAAACAAAAAACCCAGCTTGGAGAATTTATGCTCCGGGGGCTAACGTGTGCTTGTACCGGCTTCCCTTCTCTTCCCTCTGAAACCGGAAGTTATGTCCGGGGGGGGGGAGAGAAGGGAAGCCGGCACGCACATGTTAGAGCCCCGTTCGCGGGCTAAAGCGGGAGACAGGTCAGTGAAGCTTGCGATTTGCTCTTCTTGCTGCCAGGTCCTGCCTACTTTCTGTTTCCTCAAAGGCAGGACCCGGCAGCATTTCTCCCAATAGGTCGATCTTGGGCCGATCAGCCTTCCTCTCCCCTACGTCAATTCTGCCGTCGGAGAGGAAGTTCTGGCCAGCGGAACTTCCTCTCCGACGGCAAAATTGACGTCGGGGAGAAGAATGCTGGTGGGCCCGAAGCAAGGAGAGCTTGGCCGGCGGTGGGCGGCTTTGGGGGCCTGTTATCCGATGGCAGCGGCAGTGGCAGTGGCTTGGGGGAGGGCAGGGAGGGAGAAAGAGGGCAGGCAGGGAGACAGAAGGAAAGAAGAGAAACAGAAAAAAAGAAAGGGGGTATGAAGAGAGAAAGAAAGAGAGGGCAGGGAGAGAAGATGAAAACGTTGGGGGGGGGAATGAGGTCAGGAGGAGAGGAAGCATACAGGCTAAAAGAAGGGAAGAAAGATTGGATGCACAGTCAGAAGAAGAAAGTGCAACCAGAGACTCATGAAATCACCAGACAAGGTAGGAAAAATTATTTTATTTTAAATTTAGTGATCAAAATGTGTCTGAATTTATATCTGCTCTCTATATTTTACAATATGGTCCCCTTTTACTAAACCGCAATAGAGTTTTTTAGCGCAGGGAGCCTATGAGTGTCGAGAGCAGCGCTGGGCATTCAGCGCAGCTCCCTGCGCTAAAAACTGCTATCGTGGTTTAGTAAAAAGGGAGGGGGGTGGGTTTTGTCTATTTTTGTATGGCTGTTACTGAGCTGACAGTGCATAGAGTCATCCGCTTTGACCTCTTTGAAAAAACCCCGGAATAGGAATGATAATTAACAATTCTATGCGTACAGTGTGCGTTGTGTTTTTTTAAAATTTTATTGTTGGTAGATCATTTTGACTTGGTCATTTTAAAAGTAGCTCGCAAGCCCAAAAAGTGTGGGCACCCCTGGTTTACAGAATAGCGCCTCGTGTGTTTTTGTTTCCTTGCCAATATTTCCAATACCATATATAGACTCTGGACTTATGAGCATCAATGTTTAGAATTCTAGCAGTTATGCAAGTGTGTGAGCACGTGGAGTGGCATAATCGAAGCGTGCCTAAGGGCTCCTTTTACTAAGCCGCGTTAGGGCTTGAACGCGCAGAACAGCGCACGCTACATTGCCCCGTGCGCTAGACCTTAATGCCAGCATTGAGCTGGCGTTAGTTCTAGAAGCGTGGCAGGCGGTAATTTCCTGCGTGCACTATAAAATGCTAGCGTACCTTAGTAAAAGGAGCCCAAAGTCTGATTTGACGTTTTGTGCAAGACGTCCACAAACCCAGTAGGAAAAATGTCCATTTTCAAAGCTGCCAAACGTCTATTTTTTTTTATTTTTTGAATATTTTCTCCAGTATGTTTTAAATCTCCTACTTAGTAGCTTCATCACATGTCCTCTAGTCCTAGTATTTTTGGAAAGGGTGAACAAGCGATTCACATCGACCCGTTCTACTCTACTCAGTAATTTGTAGACCTCTATCATATCACCCCTAAGCCGTCTCTTCTCCAATTAAATGCAATTTATGTCAATTATGAGGCGCTAAATTTTAATTATCAGCACCGATTAAGCCTTTTAAATAATTAAGGGCACCTTTCACAAAGACGTAGTAGAGGTTTCTACCGTAGGCCGGTGAGGTAAATGCTCCGACACTCATAGGAATGCTATGAGCGTCAGACCATTTGCCTTGTTGGCCCACCGTAGAAATCTCAACCGCAGCTTTGTAAAAGCCAGCATAGGTTAGGCACTTAATTTTAGGCATCGTTTATAGAATCAGGACTTTAGAACACCTGATTGTGTTGTCCAAATTTAGGCGACCTAAAGACAATTATATCTAACACAACTCCTGTCTTTGTCACTCCAAAATGTTGGCTGTCCCTCTAAAGCAGGGGTCTCAAAGTCCCTCCTTGAGGGCCGCAATCCAGTCGGGTTTTCAGGATTTCCCTAATGAATATGCATGAGATCTATGTGCATGCACTGCTTTCAATGCATAGTCACTGGGGAAATCCTGAAAACCCGACTGGATTGCGGCCCTCAAGGAGGGACTTTGAGATCCCTGCTCTAAAGCATTTTTGTTGGTTTTTACCCATGCCTGCTCGTTGCAATCTTTTTTAGCCAGCATGAAAACTTTTTAACATGTGCAAATTGATGGCATGAGCATTAATTAGCACGTCAACGTGTGTTACATCCATTTTCTCAAGTGCTAAAATGTTTAAAGTGCATTAATGGACCAAATGTGGGCTAATGAATGCACATCTCTAGGTTTTACTTGTCAAAATGATGGCTGGCATTCTGCTCCCAGAAATGTGCCACCCCGAGCCCGTGCTTGCTTTGACGGTCCTTAGAACCGGCCCTGAGCGTACCCCTATAACTCTGTGTTAACAAAAAGAGCTGGCTGTGTCAGTCTTGGCTTCATCCTCTGTAGCTGCACCTCGTTTTTCCCCTAAAAAATGCAGGGTCATTGTAATGGGGTTAAAATCAGGACCGGGTTAGCTTGTTCTCTGTGACATGGACTTAGATGGTCCCTTTACTTTGCATTGGTTTTGCACTGAATACACACATACCCTTCACAATAACCTTTTCTGCATCTAGAAATAGTTTGCCTCTAACTTGTGTGAACCTTTCCAGGTGTAGAAGCCCAGAAAAAAAAAAAAGAAGCCATCTTAATTATCAGCCTAGGTCACAAATAATGTATTTATTCTTTTCTTAGTCTTATTTCAATCCTCCCATCTCTGCCTCTCTTCGCCTTTCACTTTCTCGGATCACCCGTTTTCCCCTCTCCCTTCCTGCTCTAGTTTATCAATTGCTTCCTGCTTTGTTTATCAGTCAGACTCCTTCCAGATGGAGCCTGAGATCTTTTGCCTTCCTTGAAATCAGTGCCATGAGAGCTTTGTGTGAATTCTACCCATCGACAGGTGTGGGGCAGAGAGGAGCATATGATTTTGCATTTGGCAAGGTTTTCCGCAGAGGCAGCTTCTGTTAGTGTCTCCCAGGGCAGCACTCAACTGGGACCTGGCACTGCTCGAAAACACCATCTGGCATTGGCAGACCCGGAACCAGTGAAACCATTACCAGGATGAGCAGGCACTGTTCTGACCTCAGCAGCCTCATCGAGCAGCCCAGATAAAGTTCCCATTTACTAGAAGAGTGAAGGTTTCCCTTACTGTCAAGGGGCACCTGGCATGAGATGGAAAATCAGCTGGTCAGAAATTCTCTCAGCAGACGGGGAGATTTCTAGCAGGACATCAGATATTATTTTTGCCATACTGACAGATGCTGTGGATTTTCAACTGCAAAACAAAGAAATAATAAAGAAACATTAATTGGATGGTTTATAAGGGAAATTATACATTATCTAGTGATGCAGGGCAGATGCCCAGGCCTGGGGATGGCATCATAACACACAGAAGTAATCTATGAGTCAGAAATAATGATTTTTTTTTCTTTCTTGGTGTAAATTTTTCTTTGCAGAAGTTTCAGAAAATAAAAACCCTGGGCACATGCCAAGCTATTTCAAAACTGTGCAGGCAAAGAGACTCGCAGGCTTTTTTAAAAAAATTTTTTGCAAACTTTTGCCCTGCTTTGCCCATTTCTTTATACCAGCCCAATGTTTTGAGCCTGGCTCATTGAATGCCACAAGCAGGGCAGGTTTTCGGAATAGCCCTAATAAATATGAATGAGAGAGGTTTCCATGCCCACGACCTCTATTGTATGCAAATCTTTTTCATGAATATTAATTAGAAATACCCTAAATACTTGGCCTACTCATGGCCTTCAAGGATGGAACTTGGATAAACCTAGAATCTTTAAATGACCCGGGGGGGGGGGGTGTTATCATTTTTTTTTTAATCCCGCTTGCTGAGAGTTCAATGGTGTTCAGTTGTCTCCAGTTTTATAGGTACACCGACAGATCAGCGCACGACAATTGTGCTCCAACGAATGTGCCCCGACAATTGCGTGCATGGACAAGTGTGTACACAACAATTGCAGCCCATCTAGAATTCTGAAAGGCCCTGATTTGCTCAGACTTCTCAGGCCCCATCACTTGGGAGGTGCCTGAGACGCCTCAAGCCCCTCCCAAGGGATGGGGCCTGAGGAGTCTGAACAAATCAGGGCCTTCCAAATATCCGCTAAATGGGTTCCCATAATCATGATGTAAAACTAACCCTAACACTAGATAGGAAGTGAATCTTTTAAGTGTAGTGGGGGGGGTCCCTTCCAATCTCCCTCACCCCTCCTCAAAAAAGAGGGTTACTTCATAACCCTCAAAAAGACAAAATAGTATCCTGTCAGAGCACAATTGTTGTCACCTCCCATTCAGTGCGCGCATTTGTCTTGCGTGCAAATGGCAGGGCGCAATTGTCCTGCGTGCATTTGATGGGTTACCGTTTTATAAGCCAAGCTCATCCATTCCTGGTTCTACCCTATTTCTAGGGACATAGCAAAATGCCCAGGGCCACCCAATGGTAAGGACCACCTAAATTACACGCCTTCTCTCTGCCCTGCACACTCAGGTCCAGCTCTCTGTCCTCCCTCCCCAGCCTCCCGCCAGTCCTCCAAATGCTGCAGCGAGTCACAGTAGTGGCAGTGCAGAAACTGCTTGCTGTCCGGTGGGGCCTTTCTTCTGCCACGAACTACCCATAGGAAGTTACATCACAGAGGCAACACATGGCAGAGGAAAGGCCCCACTGGAAAGAAATCAGCTTTTGGTGCTGCTGATCCGCCGTAGCATTTGGAGGACTGGGGATGGGTGCGAGTACTGTATACATATGCTAGACCAAGGTGCGGGGAGCAGAGAGAATAGAGAGAAAATAAGAAAGACCTAGAACAAAGGAGAAGGGGAAGAAAGGGAGAGAGATGCTGGACCTGGGGGCGAGGGTGCTGAGGGAAGGGAGAGATACCTGGAGCATAAGGGGGGGAGGAAAAAGAGAGGCAGATATTGAACTGTGAGGAGCAGAGAGAAGAGAGACAGAGACAGAGACTGGACTGGGGAAAGATGGTGGCCCAACAGAGGAAGGGAGAAAGACATGGGGGGAAGCCACTGCTTGCCCTGGATTGGTAGCATGGAGTATTGCTGCTCCTTGGGTTTTGGCCAGGTACTAGTGACCTAGATTGGCCACCGTGAGAATGTGCTACTGGGCTTGTTTGACCATTGGTCTGACCCAGTAAGGCTATTCTTATGTTCTTATGAGAAAGAGATCTAATCTAATCTATTTGTGTGTCGCGCATACCTATGCAGGCTCAAAGCAACTTACAGAGAGAAGCTAGAAAAAGGAGAGGGACAGAGGAAGAGAGATAGGGAAAAAAGAGACCTTAAAGGACAGTAATTGACTTGTAGGGAGAGAGTTTGAGAGTTTCATGTAGATTCAGGTATCAAAGAGAAGAGTTTTCAGTTTCTTCCAGAATAAGGTGTAGCTTGTTTCTGTTCTGATTGTTTCTGGGAGGTCATTCCAAGTTTTTATGTCCAGGAAGGTTGGCATAGAGTGAACAATACACCTGTATTGGAGATTTTTTGTAGTTGGAAGATTTAGTTGTATTCTGTTAAGTATTCTACTAGAGGTAGACCATGCCGTAGTGAAGAGTTGGATAAGGGGGAGCTGCTGAATTTCCACAGAGTATGTGATGTATGATATGTGATATTTTGAAATTTATCCACGACGGGATGGGCAACCAATGCAATTGTTTGATGTAGGCCAAGATCGAGCCGTATTTCCTTAGGTTGAAAATTAGTCTTACTGCTGTGTTCTGAATAAGCTGCAGTCTATGGACTAGAGTGGTGTTGATTCCCATGTAGGCGGAGTTACAGTAGTCCAGTTGTGGTAAGATCAGGGCAAAATGAGGCGGATGAAAATATGGCCTGGTGAGTCTTAATTGCCACATGTCATACTACAGAGGGTGAGCGGGGGATTGGGGGGGCACAAGAGAAAGGGAGAAAAGAAGCCATCCATGACGATGGAGAGAGACAAAAGAGATGCTGGCTTTGGAGGGAATGGGACACAGAGGATAGACACTGGACAGGACAAATAAAGACATATAATAAAGATGGATGGTGGAGATAGAGAAGAAATATCAAAAGGACAGGAGACCCTTGAGAAGGTTAAGGAAATAAATTTAAAAAACACGTGACAGCCACTAGGATGACAGCAATGTGGTCCCCTCTGAGCCCCACTATCTTGGAAGCAATGGTGTGGGGGGGGGGGGGGGGGGGCAATCTCAATTTTTCCACCTGGGGCCCAGTCAGTCCAGAAGGGAGACTTTTTGGCCATTACATCCCAAAGCAGTGTAGTAGTTGTAGTCCATGAGTCTATCCATTGAAATCAGTGCTGCAGGTCCCATAGTGCACCAGGATGAGGATGGCAGAAATCCAGGACTGGCCCCCCCCCAAAAAAAAAAGTCTCCCTTCTAGAATGGGTAACCTGGTCACCCTAATCGCCGCTGCCTATTTCAGGTACAGATGTGTAGTGCCTGGTTTTCTTGGAGAAATAAGATTTAGACTCAGAGAAAGGATACTTTACTTTAATGCATTTCATTCTTTAATCAGATTCAAAAGAGACTACTGCATAGAAAGAGTTAATGTTTTGGATAGGGTTACCAGCCATCTGGATTTCCCCGGACATGTCCTACTTTTGAGTTTACAAACTGTTTAATTGGCTACTGTTAATATAGTTATAAGTCCTGATATGTTTCTATGGTGTTACCAACTTTCGTGAACTGTACCTGTTACAAGATGTTTAATTTATTGTTAATCTTCGATAAAAAAAAACTGAACTTAAAAGAAATGCCAGGAGAGAGAAGGGAAGGAAGAAAAGGAGAGGAGAGAGATGCCAGAGCATGGGGGAGGAGTGGAAACAGAGAGAGGAGGGATAAAAATAGAGAGGGCTGAAACTGTAATGAATCTATAAGAAAGGGAGAGGAGCATAGGCTGAATGGAAAGGGCAAGTGGATGGAAGGAGTGGGGCTGGATGGAAGGAGCAGAGGGCAGACAGTTTATGGAAGGGGTATAGAAAGAGGGCAGATGTCATATGGAAGGGGGGAAATGGCAAACACAGAATGGAAAAGAGAGAGCAGGCAGACAATGGATAGATGTGGGAGTGGGCAGATATTGGATGGAAAGAAGAGGGCAGACAGTGGATGGAAGGCGCAGAGAAAGAGTGTAGATGCTGGATGGAAGGAAGAGAGTGAAGAGAAAATGAGGCAAGCAGAAAGTAGAGAAGACAAAGGTAGAAAAAAGATTTTTCTTTTTTTTTTGCTTTAGGATAAAGTAGTATTATAACTGTATTGATAAAAGTTTATGAATAGAAACTGGAAATATGGTGATATTTTTATTGGACTAATTTTAATATATTTTTGACTAATCTTTGGAAACCAAATCCCCCTTCCTCAGGTCAGGACAGTATACTGTACTCACCTGAGGAAAGAGGTTTTGTCCTCTGAAAGTTAATTGAAAAATGTACTAGTGCAATAAAATGGCATTATCTTATTCCATTTTTTGTTTTATTTCTATTTGTTAATTTGTAAAGTGGTGATTTGCCAGTTTTTTCAAATTTATATCTGCTATCTTTAAACTGATATTTTGCACAGTCCCCCTCCTTTACAAAGCCACGCTAGCATTTTTAGCACTGGCCGGGGCGGTAACAGCTCAGATGATCATAGGAATTCTATGAGTGTCGGAGCTATTACCGCAGCGGCCTGCATTAAAAAGGCTAGTGCGACTTTGTAAAGGGGGGGAGTATTAGGGGTACATCGCTTAGAATCACGATCAAGCGATTTAATCAAATGAACTATTAAACGTGAAACTTGTTATGTGTCACTGTTTCTGTGGTTTTGTATTGTATGCAGAGTCTGGCTTCTTGGCAGTCCAGTTTAACTTTTGTCTACATATTTCTATTTTTAGTTTGTGATTACTTATTCCATTCTCGGCGAGGGAGTATCTGTGTTTTATGTGTATGAAAAAGACATGTTTTCTGTTAGCACTGACTGTGCAGGATTGATCTGTACTAATCTGACTTGTTTAGTTTTCCAATGGGTGTATTGATGTTCTAGACCTCACTGTAATGTTTGCAATGCTGCCTTTTCCTAGGTACACTCTTGCTATGTGGCTCGTGGATTATTACCAAAAAAAAAAATTCATATAGAAGAGGTGGATATTAAAACATGTTTGTCCCAGTGTGTCAAATACACTACAAGGAGCCGCTAAAAGGTTCTCAGACGACTGGAGAAAAAGCTCAAAGAAGGCCTCAACAACGAGAGAAGTCGTGAGGATAAGATGTCAGTGAATCAGCCACAGGTATAAAGTTCATGGCTCACTTTATTGCTAGTAGCACTGCGAAAACTCGAAGACGTGACACTGACAGTGTTTCGGCGTCTGTGCCTTTGTCAACAGTCTCGAAGGCTAATTTCTCTTTCGTACGAATAGAGCATAAAAACATGTCAGTTTTCAGAGCAAGAGAAGTAACTGATGTCCAAAGCAAAGCTAAGGGTCACGAGTAAGCCGTTCCAGTGGGAATATACAGCGCGAAAAAAGTAGAACATCGCTGGACTAAGTGTATAGCCTTTAATAGAGACTGCCCCAACCTTGTTGGCTTGAGTTGAGAACTTTTCAGTGGTCCCTCATGGTATGCTACTGTATTGATTATCTGGTTATAACGCTGCCAGCGGCCATAAAAACCCTTACCACCACCAGCTGAATATGTACCCCTAGAATTCCAGTCCCACAGATAAACTTTGTTCCGTTCCTGAAGCTCTGATTGGTTTCTTTCCAGGTTCGGTTTCTCTGTTTTCTGATAAGTTTTGCTCTCATTGTGCTGGAGTTACAGTGTAAGTTTCCAGTCATCTTAGAAGGGATATTTCCCTTTAAAATGTGAGCCAGATTTCTTCCGTACCGTGTAAATAATTTACAAGCAGAAGTGTCCATGGCACTGCTTCCTGCAGGCCAGACACAGTGCCAGGAATCTTGGGAAAAAGGCCCAATAATATTGTACCCATCCAAAGTAATTAAAGTGCATCATTACATATAAATTTGTAATTAAACACTTTAACGTAATCATTTTGCACAGCACGGCTTCTGATGAATTAATTAAAAGAACTCTAGAAATTAATGTTTGAGTTGTTGTTATTGTTGTGGTGGTTTAGCTGTCTGCCTGAATATTTCTGCAGCCCGATGCAAAGTAATTATACAATTACAGGGGAAGCGAAGGGTCCAGATTCCCAACAGAGGCAAAAACTTGAAACAAATTGGAGATAACGCACTGCCAAAGACTGACAGGTCTACAAATAATTTGAGGAATTATCGCCCCTCCTTGTAGGGTGAAAGAAAGTGGTGAGCTCTGGAAATAGTCGAAATGCGTCATTAGGAGGACAGGCAGGGAGAGGCCTGGCCAAGGTGTGCCCCGGAACTATGTGCCAACTCTATTTTAGTGGTACATCTCTTACAAGTAATAATGCCATTTCAGAGCTTGCCACCTACATCAGCGTTTCACAAGCAAATCCTAGAGTACCCTGTAGACCAGAGGTGGGTAACCATGGGCCTCAAGAGTCACAACCCAGTTGGGTTTTCAAGATTTCCACAATGAGTAAGGCCAGTCCTGGGCAGACTTGCACGGTCTGTGTCTGTGTATGGCCGTTTGGGGGAGGATGGGCTGGAGAGGGCTTCAATGGCTGGGAGGGTATAGATGGGCTGGAGTAGGTTTTGACGGAGATTTCGGCAGTTGGAGCCCAAGCACAGTAGAGCTTTGGATTCTTGCCCAGAAATAGCTAAGAAGAAAAAATTAAAAAAATTTAAATTGAATCGGGTTGGGCAGACTGGATGGACCATTTGGGTCTTTATCTGCCGTCATCTACTATGTTACTATGAGTACGCCTGAAATTGATTTGCACACAAGGAAAACAGTATCAATCTCAAGCTTATCCATTGTGGAAGTCTTGAAAACCCAACTGGGTTGAGGCTCTTGAAGACTCTGCTTGCCCAGCCCTGCTCAAGTCAGTCTATCCACACTGAATTTACAAGTCTACTACTTCCATTACATGTTCTTCATTCCATGAACATTGATCAAACTGAAGTCTCCCTAAGATAGGATAGGCAACCTCTTTGCCTATCCGAAGATCACTGATTGCAAATACAGGACCTTTCTGGACAGAACTTTTAAGTTTCAAGCTGGTAGACAGCAATCCTGGCTAGGCAACCTCATTGATAGAGCCAAGTCGACCTACGGCGCTTTTCGGAAAGAAATTAAGACCGCTCTGTTCAATAGATTTATTTCCTAGTCTGACAACTCCCTCCTTTTTAAAGCTAATACTCATCATGTTGATACTGCGTATTCCCACTAACGGCATTCTGTATTCACTGAACGCTCAGTGAGTTCCTCACCATCTGTATCCTGAAATTCGCTGGCTATCCAGCCCCCTTCACTGTAACATGTTAATATTATAATTCTTACTATTCTGTACTCTACAATCAGTGACTGCTCAATGACATCTTCCCTATTTTGTACATTGTAATTCGCTGATTGTCCAGCTCTCTTCACTGTGAACCGCCTAGAAGTCGTAAGATTATGGCGGTATAGAAAAAATAAAGTTATTATTATAAAGTTTTTATTAAGAAAAAATGGGCCTAACGTTCAAAGGCATTTTTCCAGATCATGGCTGCTGAAATGTAGATAAACGCTTTGTCAGTATTGGTTCTGGATGTTCAACAGTACTATCCAGATGGAACTGCTGAATATTCCTGCAAAATGCCTCTGCACTATCTGGACAAGTACCTGGCAGAACCCCAAAGAGTAGCAACATTCCAGAGCTTAGATTGTGATGTCATAATGCCTCATATATATATATATATATATATATATATATACTTTTTTTTTCAATTTATACCATTTATAACTAAATGGTTCACAGAATTACATACATAATTTAAAACATAATCATCATGACATACAAATAATTCTAAGAAAAAAAATAAAAATTATGTTAAAACATATATACATATAAGGTAAATCAAAAAGTACAGGCAAAATACATTTAACGGCTTTAATAGAAGTAACTGTGAGCAATTGAACGTACAATATCACTTTTCCACATAGTCCCCATGCAAGATGTTGAAGAACCATATGTGATAATGCTATAGATAAGATTCAAGATACTTAAGTCCCGTTACCTATGGTATCCATTGGTAATAAATTTGGGTAATAAGAAAAAACTGCCAATGATTTCATGCTGGTCTACATGTGTGGCATAGTGGTTAGAACTACAGCCTCAGCACCCTGAGGTTGTGGGTTCAAATCCCAGGCTGCTCCTTGTGACCCTGGGCAGGTTATTTAATCCCCCATTGCTCCGGGCACATTAGGTAGAGTATAAGCCCACCAGGACAGATAAGGAAAAATGCTTGAGTATCTGAATGTAAACCACTTAAGTGGTATACAAATACTTAAAAAGGAATACATAAAATCTCAGGTTAATAAAGCTGAACGCTTGTGGAGAAAAACATAAGACAAAAGAATCGTTAATTACCTCTTATTATCGTAAGGATGTCACAATCTACAGCGTTATGGCAGAATCCATCCTCCCCATCATTAACACCTCCCTCTCCACAGGGACAGTTCCCCTCAGCTGGAAATCGGCTATTATCAAACCCACTCACAAAAAAACCCACCCTTGACCCTAACAAACCCAGCAACTATCACCCGGTCTCCAACCTCCCATTTGTCTCCAAACTCCTAGAACGAATTGTGCTCCGCCGACTACACCCTTTCATAGAAGAACAAGCTGCTCTATCCCCTGCTCAATCCGGCTTCCGAACAGGCCACAGCACAGAGTCAGTACTCCTAGATATCATCGATGACAGCTGGTCAATACTCGACAAAGGCAGTGATGCCCTACTAGTCCTACTTGACCTCAGTGCTGCCTTTGACACGGTCGACCACCACCTCCTCATATCCAGACTCTATGACCTTGGACTCAAGAACTCTGCCCTCCAATGGTTCACCTCGTTCCTCCACCAAAGGACCCAAACTGTCCTACTAGGGACGCACAAATCTAACCACAAGCCTATCAAATATGGTGTTCCCCAGGGCACCCTTCTATCCCCCCTCCTATTCAACCTCTACATCAGACCTGTCATTGATATAGCACAAAAGTACAACATTAAAATCCACTCCTATGCCGATGACATCCAGCTGCTCCCCCCACTAGGCAAAAACCGATCGTCCCAAATTGCTAACCTCCAACACTGCCTCTCTGACATGAAAACCTGGATGACAAACAACAAACTACAACTGAACGCCTCTAAGACCGAACTCTTATGGATCAGGAACAAATACACCAAATACACACGCCCAACACTATCATGGGACTCCACTCTACTAACGGCAACAAATCAAGTACGCAGCCTAGGAGTAACCTTAGACGGACACCTATCCCTATCCACCCACATATCCCAAGTAGTCTCTACCTCCTTCTACTACCTCCGCCAACTGAGAAGGATCAAACCCTACATCTCCACACCTGACCTAGCCCAACTCCTCTACGCATATGTCCTCTCCAGAATGGATTACTGCAACTCCCTATTTAATGGAATAACCAAAAAAGATCTCAAGCGCCTCCAATGGGTCCAAAATGCAGCTATCCGCCTCCTACACAGCCTCAACTACCATGATCCCATCTCCCCAGCACTCCGCGCTGAACACTGGCTCCCAATTAGCCAACGCTGTGCATTCAAGGCCCTGGCAATAGCACACAAAAAAATTTATGCCACCACCCCCTCCTACATAAAATCCAAGCTACCCATCTACATCCCCACCCGCACCCTCCGCTCAGAAACGGAGATACGCCTATGCATTCCCCCCGGAAGGTCCCTCCTCTCAGAAACCGCCCGCAAACGCTCCTACAGCCACTTCATTCCCCAACTCTGGAACCAACTCCCCCCTCAACTCAGACTACAGAACTCACTAATGACATTCCGGAAATGGTAAAGACCCTTCTCTTCAACTAAAGATCACCCTCAGTCTACACCCAACCCTTTAAACCCCACCTCTACCCTTCTTTCTCCATTCTAATCTTCTACCAAAAATTTCTGTATAGCCAACTCTCAGCCTATACTCAAATAACTTGTATCTAAACTAAACTACTTATATTTAAACTACTGTTCTTAATTTGCTGTATAGTCCCTATATTTACACTGCTGCACAGTCTCATATGTCCAAGTATTTAAGTCTACTGTATAATCTTGTATGTCCAATTCACTCCATTGTGAATGTTTACTTGTAAACTGTTCTGAGCTACTGGGAGGACGGGATAAAAATCTAAATAAATAAATATAAGTGATAAGGAGTAGTTAGCCTAAATTTAAGTGCTATTCTCAATTGATACAGCATGACGACTGCCTTTCCCGTAAATTGCTTTCTTTGTTATGTTCATGGATAGCGGGAAGCAAAAAAAAAACTACCAAACTTAATGCCGGAAGTGGATTGTTGGATTAATTTTGTGGCAAGGTGATAGATCTACGATACAAAATGATTGGTTCAATGAGTAATCAGGTTTCGCTGCAGATCACCGAGGTCAATGAGGAGAATGTTATTAAGTGGTCTAGTTTGAGACAGGAACTGAAAATTTATTTAAAGATATGGTGAAGGCTAAATCAGCGATAGACCCAATTTCTTCAAATTGGTCGATAACTCCTAAGCACGAATTGATTCCTTTAGTAACATGCATGTTGAATATAAGCTTAGACACTGGCTTGGTTCCTACATCTTTCTCTCAATGAAACGTCAGTTGCGCCTAAGGAAATTTAACTTTTTGTACTGCAGTAGACACATGGCTTTCCTTGATAAATTTTCTTGAATTATTTTGCTCTACTCTTTAAATCTTGGATCCAACTATTGAGGACTAGTGTATGATCAAATGGGTTTATTTTACTTTATGTACCTTTACTCTTAAGGTTAACTGTGTTTTTCAATTTTGGAAAATTTTAGTTAATTTGACTTTTGATCGTACTTTTCTGTACAAGATGTTTACGCTTGGTAATATTATAAAATTGTATAAATAAATTTTAAAAAAAAGAGAGAGAAAGGGTAATCGTACAGTAATTAACAGAGTTTATGACTGATATCAGTATGTAACCACAAAAAACAGGGAGGAATGGAGGGAAGTATAGTAGAAAGATTCAAAAATATCACTCCAAAACAAAAGCACCACACAAGCCTAGAAAGCTAGCTTATTACTTAAGCGAAAGAAAAGCCTCAAACAAACAGAGAGATGTGCCTACACTCTTCCACCCAAGCATCATAGGCAAAAAACTTTCACCCAAGTTTAAAGTTAGCAGGTGGGAACAAAAAAATAGCCGAGAATGATTAATTGTAAAAACCACTGAACACAAACAGGCCAGGCCGACGATCAAGCCGATATCAGTATGTTGCACCTGTGGGACAAAGGATCCAGGCTAGGCCAAATGGCTTCGCTGAATCCTAGTCCTGAGTTTAAAATAAGTATAGTGGAACACAGGTTTCTTATTATATCCCAGAAATTGTACACAAAGGTCCAGGTTGTTCAAACAAAACCACTTTAATGAAATATCCATAAGTTTCAAACAACAAAAATATGTCAGAATTTTGGCACAAGTGGAAAACAAACTTTCAAGAATTTCCTTCACTCTTCTTAAGGAAGCAAATAAGTCCTACTCCAGCACAAACCGTGCTTTCAGAGTTAGTCCAGGCTATCAATACAAAAATCCTTAATTTAGTCTTCAGGCCATACTCATGGCTTAACAAAACAGTCCAAGCACCTAGCACCACTTTCTTGGAAAATGTTCTCTCTAGCTCTGGCTCTGATTGTGTCCCTGTTGGGTGGAGCCAAAACCCCAACAGGTTGGGAGAAGAGGAGCCTGTTCACCACAGGTGTTGCCGCCCTCCCAATAGACAAGCTCTGGTGTAACTTCTGCAGCTCCCAGCACAAGTCAGAGCAGTGCACAAACTGCTCCAAACCATAAATTCAAAAGTTCAAAAAAAACAAGGAAAAACTTCTGGGCTTAATAGCCTACTCACACTCCATTAAGTGTTCCTCCCCATTAGGCAGGTCATAGTCCACCTGGCATTCCATGTCTTGTTCCTCAGGCTGGACTTCTGGTTCCTCCATTTCCCAATCTTCAGGGAAACTTTCTTGTGGTTCAATTGGAAGGACTGGCTTCCTTCCCAGCTTCTCTTCAGCTTCCTGTCCCAGCTGTCTCTCTTCTCTATCTGAGGAGGAAAGCTCTGTAAATGGGAGCCTCGGCAGCAAGCCACGCCCCCTCCTAGCAGGGTTAGCTAAATTCTTAAAGGGCCCTGTCCTTTCAGTAACAGCCTGAGCTTTGGATACTCTTAAAAGGGCAGGCAACTTCCTAAAGCTGTTCACAGGATTTTCACCTCGCTCAGGATGTTTCCTAGACCTGGTCACTGGGTTTTTACTGGGGCTTACAGGGACTTTCCCCTTGGATTCAGCAGGACTAGCAAGATCCCTATCACACACCTCAGACAATCAACTTACAGAAAAGGTTACAATACCGAAACAACCATGTTGGAATTGTTAAGTGACCTGATGAGTGGTTTAGATAAAGGTGAAGAGATCATAGTTGTATCGCTAGACATTAAATCAGCCTTTGTTACCAAAATGCTGCAGTTCGCCTGATTTTTGACCTTAAAAAATACGACCATGTTAGTCCTTTTTATACCAAACTGTATTGGCTGCCTTTTGGGGCCAGAGTGTTTTTCAAGTTTGAAGAACACTGTTTTGGGCCTGATGCATGTGCTGGCCCTGTGGACCGGCAGGAAATTTCTGTGGACCGGCACTGGTCCACGGACCGGTGGTTGAAGAACATGGTTCATGAGGGATAATCAATTTATCTATAAATGCAGGTTTGTTCGTTTTATGTGTTTTAAATATTATCAGGGCGAGTTTATATGTTATTCTATGGGGGATGGGGAGCCAGTGTGTCTTTATCAACAACATCTATGTTAGTTTGTTAAGTTTAATTCAATCTGATATAGGTGCATTTATATATGTGGATGACCTTTTACTAATGTATCATACCAGATGGGATTTGCTTGACTTGTCCAGCCTCCAAACTTGTGTTTTGGCTGTCCAAGGATGGCTAACAGATCACAGCATGTGTTTCAGTTTAGAGAAAACAGTACGTAATCTCCTGAATTTATCAAGGCCTAATGCCTCCAACCACATCGGGGAAAACTTTGCCAGTTGCCCTTACTTTTAACTATGTAGGTGTCATTTGGATGGAACTTTAACATTTGTTCAACAGGTGACCAATATTATTAAGCGGAGTTTCACAATTTTGCGAACGCTAAAAGCTGTGAAGGGTTCTTTGGATAGAGCATCTTTTCTACTGTTGGCTCATTCTGTATCTCAAAACTTGATTATCTTTATTTATCTCAAAACTTGCTGATCGATCTTACCAAACGTAATATGAAGAAACTGCAAATGCTTCAAAATGTAGCAATAAAGATGATCACTGGTAGGTTTGGTCATGCCACTCCGCTTCTGATGCATAATCATTGGTTACCGATGTATTATTGTGTCTGTTTTAAGATTGATAGTTTTGAAAGTTTTACAATCTGGAATTCCAATCACATTTGTCTAAACTTTTAAAGATTTACAATCCAGAAAGGTCCATTTGTTCTATCCAGAGACATTTGTTACAAATAGTTCCAGGATTACACGAAGCTAGATTAGATTGGACACAAAAAAGGGGCAAACATGACATCAATCCAGTCCGAAAGGGAAGTCTTTATTGTATAAATCCAAACAAGGATCCATGTTTCGACAATATAACAATTGTCTTCATCAGGAGACAAAATTACCAAATACACAGATTCTTAAATGTCGTTCCATTCGGGTAAAAAAGAGTTAATCCAGGTGATAAACACTCCGATCTGGGTGGTGTAGGCTCAATGGAGCTTTCCTGCTTCATCCAGAGCTGGCTACCTATGAAGGAGTCTGGGACTGGTTTTCCTAAGTGTTGAACTAAGTTTTCTCTTTAATAAAATGCTGAATTATGTTTAGCTGCAGACCTAACTTATCTCATGTTCTAGCCTGCCTGCACTGGGTGTTAGCTTGGGCATTCTAGCTTGTTATGGCTATCTCAGCATAAACGACATGTAACAGAAAGACTTCAGGGCTTAGATAAGTGACCTGCTAGTGACCTGCTAGTGTGAGCTTAGGACCAATGATTGTTAAGAAAAGTAACACGTGAAAAGTTTTTTCTAGAATTCAGTTGTGTAGCCAGAAGAATGTATAAATATCTCTGTAACGTCCTGTTTTCGGCACTTCTGAAGCCAGCTTGGAGCTCAGGAGTCGCATATGTATGCTAATAAACATCTGTGCTTTCTTCAAGTCTCTAAGTTTTGTGGCTGCCCAAAGTGACCTTTCACCTATTCCCACACTTTTCTCCTTGTCATGCCTGGTTTCTGGGGTGGAGGACGTAGTCCCTTGAGCAGTGATTTTCTGAGGGTGGAGACGCTGTTAGTCCACAGCCATTACATCCATGAGGTATCAGCAGGTATCCTGTGAACGTTTCCCAAGTTTGAATGCCAGCAGGTAAGATATTTCAAAATGGAGTTTTTCCTCCCCTTAGCAGATCCTCACTCAGCTCCTCTTCAGGACAAGTGAGAAAAGTGAAGGTGGTTTCAAATGAATAAAATTAAAAGGTGGGAACAGGTAGCCAGCTCCAGATGAAGCAGGGAAGCTCTGTTGAGCTCACACCACCCAGATCACCTGGAATAACTTGGTTTTACCCGAACAGCATTCCGGTATCAGCGTATGTCTCAATCTGTCCTCCTTCCTTCCATTGCTTTCAGTATGTCTCAATCCGTCCTCCTTTTTCTGGAGCCATATGGTAACCCCACATGCCCCAGGCCCATCCAGTTCCGTCCGTGGCACGCTCAAGCTCCGCCTCCCTTAACCCATTCATGCGTCGGGACGGCATCTGCGCGTGCGTGGATGCAGTGACATCACATGCATGTGCAGATGTGACACGATGATGGCGCGTGCTTGCTTCGATGTGACATGATGTCACACGTGTGCACATGACATCACGCGTGGCAACCGCATGCAGATGTCGTCCCGATATCTGTAGCTTTTCAAAACCCAGTCAGAGTGCTGGGTTTTGAAAAGTCGTCTGGATCCCCAAACACGTCTGGTAACCCTGAAAGGTCACTTTGGGCAGCCAAGAAACCTAGAAACTTGAAGAAAGCACAGATGGTTTATTAGCATACGTATACGACTCCTGAGCTCCAAGCTGGCTTCAGAAGTGCCGAAAAGAGGACGTTACAGAGATATTTATACATTCTTCTGGCTATATAACTGAATTCTAGAAAAAACTGTTCACGTGTTACTTTTCTTAACAATCATTGGTCCTAAGCTCACACTAGCAGGTCACTAGCAGGTCACTTATCTAAGCCCTGCAGTCTTTCTGTTACATGTCGTTTATGCTGAGATAGCCATAAGAAGCTAGAATGCCCAAGCTAACACACCCAGTGCAGGCAGGCTAGAACATGAGATAAGTTAGGTCTGCAGCTAAACATAATTTAGCATTTTATTAAAGAGAAAACTTAGTTCAACACTTAGGAAAACCAGTCCCAGACTCCTTCAAACCTACTCCTGACCAGCCTGCATCATCTCTGTATTCGTTTTCTGTCGCTTCAAGAAAATGGTACCACAGCCTGCAAAGACTCCAAAGTCTTGTCTTTACTAACTTCCTTCCTTCTGCGGGAACTCCAGTAAGTGGGATTGAAATACTAATGTTAAGGAAACCCAGGTGGTGAATTGGGTTTAACAGGGGACAGAATACAACATCACGGCTGGGACTGTTGCCGAGACGAGTCTTAATGCAAAGAAACAGAAGAAAGACTGAAGCAATCAGAGTTACTCGAGGAGATCCATACTAGCAGGCTACACGCCTTTCCAAAGCGTGCTCTGCTTTCCTTTGCTCTTAATCTCAGCAATAAAAGTCGCAAATTCAGTAAACAGAAGTTTGCAAGCAAACAATCTCCCTTCTCATTAGGGTTCTGAATAATATAATTCTTCCTTGAAGCTTGTTCAAGGTGGAACCCAAGGAAAGCATTTCCCTGCTTTGCATAAAATATCCCCTTCCAGGAAATGGATTTTATTTATTTATTTCTGCATTTGTTCCCTTATACAATGCCTAGTTTTACCAGAAATCAGTGATTCCCCCCCCCTCCCCAAAGTGTACGCCTAAAAATATGATCAGAAGATTGCAGAATCTAATTTACAAGTGCACGCACAGATATCACAAACCGAAACAACCATTGTTGGCATCTTACTTTTCTGTTGAGAAACAAATTACAGGGCCACTGACTTTTCCACGGGCTTTGCACCAGTTTTCAATGCAAAAGTACTGTACTGACACTTTTGCTCTGAATGTGGTCAGATACAAAGCATTTGTGGTCACTTGCACTAGTCCCCCACCCTAGGGGGGAGGGGTTAGGCCAGAAGCACAGCCAGCTTTGATGTCAGAGGAGCAGACCTTTTGCAAAACAGGGGCCAGCATGAAGGAAGCTGAAGGGGTGATCCACATAGGCACTGTTTTATTCAAAATCCACTGGGGGAACTACCACTCCTCTTGCAACCCCCCCCCCCCCCCACAGCTACACCTCTGGTGTGTACAGTATTAGAAAAAAAGAGTGCATACTTGGGCTTACTTCCCCGCCCCTGTGGAAGTCTCTTTTCAGGGTGGCTAGAAGTCTGTATGTTGGTTCTTTAAATCAGTGGTTCCCAACCCTGTCCTGGAGGACCACCAGGCCAGTTGGGTTTTCAAGATAGACCTAATGAATATGCATGAGAGAGATTTGCATATAATGGGGGGGTGACAGGCATGCAGATCTGCTCCATGCATATTCATTAGGGCTACCCTGAACACCCGACTGGCCTGGTGGTCCTCCAAGACAGGGTTGGGAACCACTGCTTTTAATCTTATTAAGGGAGTGTGTGGTACAGGGGTTAGAGCCACAACCTCAACACCCTGAGGTTGTAGGTTTGAATCCTGCACTGCTTCTTGCGACCCATTGCGCCAGGTACTTACATAAGAACATAAGAAACGCCTTCACCGGATCAGACCAAGGTCCATCTAGTCCGGCGATCCGCACACGCGGAGGCCCATTTAGGTGCTCCTTGTTGGAGACCCGGATTTCCCGTATCCCTCAATATGATTTGCAAGAAGGTGTGCGTCCAACTTGCGTTTGAAACCCAGAACAGTAGTCTCTGCCACCACCTCCTCCGGGAGAGCATTCCAAGCGCCCACCACTCGTTGTGTGAAACAGAACTTCCTGACATTTGTCCTGAACCTGCTGCCACTTGGCCGCGTCACATCTGAAAATGTCAGTAATGCTGCTTCCTGGTCAATTTGGTCAAATCCTTTTAATATTTTAAAAGTCTCTATCAGATCCCCACGCAGTCTTCTCTTTTCGAGGGTGAACAGTCTCAGTTTTCCGAGGCGTTCCTTGTAGCTTAAATTACTTTAGACAGAGCGGGAGCCCACTGGGACAGTCAGGGAAAAATGCTTGAGTACCTGAATAATTTGTAATCCACATAGGATTGTAGGATATGCGGACTATAAATTATTTAAAAAAAAAACAGAAAGGCAATTTCCAGACCCACCCAATGACTTTTTAAGCTGTGTAAATCAGTTTAAATATTGTTCTCCCACTTCATTTTTCATTTTCTGTTGGTCTTCACCGCTTCCCTGAAAAACGAGCTCAAAATCTATTAGGAGACTGTTAAAAAAAAAAAAAGTCTTTATATTCCACTATATCTGATCAAACCCGCAATCACTTGATGGCTTTGGTGATGATTATAGGCGAGGGCTGCTTTCCCTTTTCACCAGTACGTCTTGATGTGAATGAGTTACTGGAGCTGATGTTTATTTATTCCTCATATTTACAAATTACAGTATATTCTGTCTCTCCCTATAGACTACAAAGTGGATTACAGTAAATCATCAAATCACATAGAATATGCATGTTTATGTTCATAACAGCCTTGTGTTCCTTAAAGCCAAAATACGCTTCATTTGAATTAAGTGAGGAAGCAGCAACAACTCTGAAAGCAAATTAAAAAAAAAAAAATATATATATATACAGTCAAACCTCGGTATGCGAGTAACGCTATTTGCGAGTGTTTTGCAAGCCGAGCCAAACACTCTAGCAAATCTTGCCTCGCAAACTGAGCGTTGACTCGATTTGCGAGCCCCCACCCCCGAGAACCGGCATCGCCCCCCCCCCCGCCTAAACCCTTACCGCAATGGGGCACCGGCACGCAGCACCAACCCACAGGATGCGCCAGTGCCCAAAGAGCCTGCCGCCAGCCGCTTGCCGCTGCTTCTGCTGGGCCTTGAGCATCTGGGCTTGCTCAAGGCCTTCTAGCTCCCGCTCTCTCCGAGATTCTAATGAGATTCTCGGAGACACCGAGAATCCATCGGATGCTCAAGGCCCAGCAGAAGCGACAGCAAGCTCTTTGGACACCGGCACGACCTGTGGGTTGGTGATGCGTGCCGGTACCCCATCGCGGTAAAGGTTTGGGGGGGGGGCAGTGCCGGTTCACGGGGGAGGGGTGATGCCGATTCATGGGGGGGGGGCGATGCTGGTTCGTGGGGATGGAGTTGAAGTGAGCCAATGGCCTCGGGGGGGGGGGGGGGTCTTTCGGGGATGTGGAACGAATCAAGCGCATTTCCCTTACTTTCTATGGGGAAACTCGCTTTGATATACAAGCACTTGGTTTACGAGCATGCTTCTGGAATTAATTATGCTCACAAACCAAGGTTCCACTGTGTATATATATACAGGGAGCCCACAAAAACTCCTTGATTTTAAATGGTTACAAAACCAAAATGTAGTGGAATATTCTTTCACCTTTGAGGCTACCGTTTCATCATAAGAACATAAGAAATGCCTTCACCGGATCAGACCTTAGGTCCATCTAGACCGGCAACCCGCACACACGGAGGCTAAGCTAGGTGTTCCCTGATGAAGACCTTGTTAACCCGTATCCCTCAAGGTGATTTGCAAGAAGGTGTGCATCCAATTTACCTTTGAATCCCAGAATGGTGGTCTCCGTCACAACCTCCTCCGGGAGAGCATTCCAAGCGTCCTCCACTCGCTGTGTGAAACAGAACTTCCTGACATTTGTCCTGGGCCTGCTGCCCCTCAGTTTCAGTCCATGACCTCTTGTCCGTGTCACATTTGACAATGTGAATAACGATGTTTCTTGCTCTATTGTGTCGAATCCTTTTCGTATTTTAAAAGTCTCTATCATATCCCCTCGCAGTCTTCTCTTTTCGAGGGTGAACAAACCCAGTTTTCCGAGCCGTTCCTTGTAGCTCAGATTCTCCATACCTTTTACTAGTTTCGTGGCCCTCCTCTGCACCCTCTCCAGTAGGGTTATATCCTTCTTTAGATAGGGAGACCAGTGTTGGATACGGTATTCCAAGTGTGGTCTGACCATCGCTCTGTAAAGCAGCATTATGACGTCCGCCGATCTGCTCGTGATCCCCTTCTTTATCATGCCCAACATCCTGTTTGCTTTCTTTGCCGCCGCTGCGCATTGAGCCGACGGCTTCAGGGTCCTGTCTATCAGTACCCCCAGGTCCCTTTCTTGTTCGCTCTTGCCCAGTGTCACACCTAACATTTTATATTCATGCTCCTTGTTTTTCCTGCCCAGGTGCATCACTTTGCATTTTTCTATATTAAACTTCATCTGCCAGATTTCCGCCCATTTTTCCAGCTGGTTCAAATCCTTCTGCAATTCTTCGCTGTCCTTTTGTGTCCCAACTGCCCGACCTAGTTTTGTGTCATCTGCAAACTTGATAATATTGCTTGTTGTTCCCTCTTCCAGGTCATTTATGAAGATGTTGAATAAGATGGGCCCAAGAACCGAGCCCTGGGGCACACCGCTTGTCACCATCTCCCAGTCCGAGAACTTCCCATTTACGCTGACCCTCTGCAATCTGTTCTCCAGCCATTTGCCTCTCCATCTTAGTATGTCCCCTTCTATTCCATGGCTTTGTAGTTTCCTCAGAAGCCTTGCGTGCAGAACCTTGTCAACTCATAAAGTTTCATATGGTATCTGTTGATTACATACACTCGATGTGCGCCCCCACCTGTTACTCGGCAAACATCGACGCGATAATCGAGCTCGGACCAGACTCTCCGAAGCCTATCCAGCGTGATCGCGTTTATAGCTTCAGTGATGCGTTCCTGCAGATCATCCATAGTTGCGAGTAGCGGAGGTACGTACTCTCCGTCTTTCACGTACCCCCAAAGGGAAAAACCACACACAGTCATGTCTGGTGATCTCGGGGGCCACTTGAGGAACCCCTGGTCATTTTGTCGCTTGCATTGTCTGAAGGTTGTAACTTCTGCACCAATTGTGTAAAATCTTGCTAACCGTGCTTTCTGGGACGCATTTGCTGTCATCTTATTTATAAACATATTCCAATAAGTTTTGATTTTGTAACCATTTAAAATCAAGGAGCGGTTTTGTGGGCACCCTGTATAAATACGCACATGTTTTCTGTGGGAGTTACATTCTGTTCCAGGTCACTTTCGAATACGTGATCTTGGACAAGTCCTGGCAGAGCTCGGATGGGTAAAGCCAGTGGACCTAAACCACATTAATTAATCCTCAGTGGGGTTTCCTTTTATTAATATTATTTTCAGCAGCAGCCAGACACGCTGGCTGCCTCTCTGTTGATAACTGAGGAGGAATAAACAGTTCAGATAGATACTATTGATCATTCATCGCTACGGGAACCTTATAAATTAGATCTGTATAAGGTATCCTTTTCTCCTGCCTCTTTTCCACCAGATTTCTATATAGGAAGCCAGGAAGCAGTCCTGTTGTCATGGACCAATTTGCTGGCTCCCAAAATGAAAAATTAATAATAATAATAATAAAGGGTATTTATTATCTAGTTATGAACGTGCTAATGTTCCTGAAGGTGTATCTCTGCTTGCAGAATTATTCAAATAGTTTAGTAATGTAGTTTCTAGAAAAAAGCAAAGCAGAATTTCACACAAGATTAATTCTTCAAGGGCCCGCCCCGCCTCCATTTATTGACCTGTTTTCTTATTTGCTTCTTTATTTCCTCTTGATTTCACTTGATTCAAAACAAAGAAAGATTAGCATACCAGTGCCAGTGTACAGTTTTTCTTCTATGCAACACCCAAACATCTCTGAAAAAATCCCCCCTCCCCTTCCTTCCCTTCCCCGGGACTTAAACTCTGAACCCTTTCCTCATGGATCCCGCTGAGGCCTACAGGATACATGGGGTGAGCAGGTTCCATGAGATCTACAGGAGTTAAAACAAGGATCCGAGGTGTAAGCGGGATCCAATTCATACATCCCCTCAACTTAGATAATCCAAACGATATTCGTACCATCAACAAAAAAGCTCGATAAGATTCATGACTGGTTAAATTCGAACAAATTATCACTCAATGTCACTAAAACAAAAAACAATGGTTTTTCCTTTCAAGAAAGATAGTTCTCTCTCTCCTATTAAAGTCAAATCTATTCCAATACAGACTGTTTGTAGGATCAAGCTTCTAGGTATCACTTTGGATGAATCTCTCACTTTTCATGATCATATAAGTACAGTTATAAGAAAATGGTTTTATTGTTTAAGAATGATACGCTCTCTAACTAAATTTCTTGACATATCAGCTTTATATATTTTAATCCATTCACTAGTCATTCCTTGTCTGGATTATGGCAATGCCTTATATCATGGTATTACCCAAAAAGAATTAAAATGTGTACGAATAATCCAGAATGATGAAATGCGCTGTAACAGATGGTATGTCAGTAGCACTAGAGCACAAGCAAAAATACCCTTTTTAACGGAGGAAAAAGCCTCAGACAGGGCCCCCCCCCCCCCCACCTCCACAATGGTGGAATAGCGGTGGTAATAATAATAATTTATTTCTTATATACCGCTATACCGTGAAGTTCGAAGCGGTTTACAATAAAGATACATTTGACAGTACATGGGATAGAAACAGTTTACAATAAAGATACGTTTAGTCAGTACATGGGATGCAAGTGGGTTACAATACAAGTGGTTTACTATCAAGGTGCATTTTGTCAGTGTATGGGATACAGGTGGGTTACCATAAAGATACATTTAGTCAGTATATGGGTTACAATAAAGATACGTTTTGTCAGTACATGAGATTCAAGGTGGAAAGTATAATTAGTTTCGGGCCTTGGAATTAGGGGGCGAGGTGGAAGGGTCATGGCGAGGAAGAGTTGGGTATGGGAATTTAGAATTTGTTAAACAGTCAAGTTTCAAGTTTAATATTTCTCTTGATTAATTGCTTAATCAAATTCTAAGCGATGAACAATTAAAATACATTCAATAAAAGACAATACAATACAATACAAACTTTAAATAATAACATTGGGTTAAAGACTAATACATCATTCTCATAACATAAGGTAAGATAGGGATTTGAAATACAATTCAGTAAAGAAAAGCAAAACAAAGGAAAAGTACAATAGGGAGACAAATAAAAGCATAATATAATATGATAAAATTACTGGCCTTAGAATTGTTAAGTTAAATATCAAAAGCATCTTTAAAAAGAAATGTTTTTAAATTACTTTTAAATTTTCCTAAGTCCATCGATACGCATGATGATTGTTCCCAAAATCAACTATGTTCTGAACATGTTACCATTCTATTTACCTCGCTCCTTCTACAAGAATCTAGACTCTATTCTCACGCTATACCTCTGGAATAAGAGACAGCCTCGAATTGCTCTAGGTAAACTCAAATTAGCGAAGATGGAGGGGGGGGTGAATTTTCCAGATTTTTATAAATACCACAGTGCATTTCTCATTAGACATTGGTCTCAAGGTCATGCTGCTAACAGATCTCCAGATAGACCTGGCTGGATTGATTTGGAAACGTGCCTGTACGGGGTGTCACGCATGAAATACCTTCCTGGACACAACCTATCTCGCCTAGATAAAGCGGATTACATACTTATGTCCTACAAATCCGCTATACATACCCTAGATAGCATACTGCCTCATAGCTGGGAAACTTCTTCTCTAATACCGATTTGGAACAACCAAAGATTTTTGATCCAAGCTAAACCTTTTTGTTGGCCTATATGGCAGCAGAGGGGTATTGAGACGATCAAGGACTTAACTGATGCGAAAGGATGGATGTCCTTTCACGAACTCGTAGCTGCCAGAGACATCCCCAACAATCAATACTATGCATGGCTCCAACTCACTCACTGCCTACGGGCCGCCCTTCCAGATCTTCAGGTCCTAGTTGATATACCGAGCCTAAGTACGCTTTTGGATAAATCCTCTGTGTTCAACTACAAAGCCTCTGTATGGTATAAGTTGATTCAAACAGCCTCTGACAAAGACCCCTTGTCTTTTGAAATTAAATGGCAACATGTATTAAACTTACCTTCGGATGCCATCGACTGGCCTAAGATTTGGCAAACATTCCACAAATCCATAAGATCAGCTTCTGTTCTACAGTCATTATTCTTCTTGTTACACCGTGCTGTCTGGACCCCTCAATTATCACACCGAATAGATCCATCTACTCCCTCTAAATGCTGGTCTTGTGACAATGATGATGGGTCTTTAGAACATATGTTATTCAACTGTAAACACCTTGGGATCTACTGGAACAAAGTGTGGGGCACAATCTGCTCTATCTTAGACATTTCAGAACCTCTCTCTCTCAGAACCCTTATTTTAATGTCTCATAGTTTGACCGCTCCACTAGACAAGCATAAAGGCTCTCTCCTGACAATCATGCTGTCGTTAGCAATCCAAAATGTTCTTTTTAGTTGGAAACATTTGGAAAATGTTGAATACTATACTTGGTGGAATACACTGTGTCTTCATAGTAAATATGAACGAGTTATAGCAGAAAAAAATAATGCCCTAGTAAAGTATAAGAATGTCTGGTCTCCCATATACCATTACTGTTTGAATGAGTGAATTGATATTGTATATTCTTATTGAATTCATATAGCTCTTCCGCCGCTAGAATCTGATACCTCTCAACTGCACTTCCTTAGATGAGATATTTCTTGTCACCTCCTGCTTTACTTTGATAGTATGCCGACTCGATACTTGACTTCAATGTTGTTTTCATGTACATGGACCATATACTTTCTAATGTATTTATGTTGTCTTTTGTATTATGTTTTTGGAAACTTAATAAAACATTTTTGAACTAAATTTTCCTAAGTCCTGCTCCTTTCGTAAGTAAATAGGAAGGGCGTTCCAAGTCTGTGGAGCAGTTACCGAAAAGATAAACTGTCGTCTAGTATTGATAATCTTAAGTGAAGGAATGGTCAATAAATTTTGTTCATTGGATCTTAAAGTTCTGCTTGGATGATATGGTATTAATAGTTTATATATAAATGCTGGAGTCTTATTGAAAAGAGACTTAAAGATAAGCAAACAAAGTTTATATGTTATCCGATGGATATCTGGAAGCCAATGTGCATTTTTTAAAAGTGGTGTAACATGATCAAATTTTCTAGATTTAGTGATGAGTTTAATGGAAACATTATGAATAATTTGAAGGCTTTTAAGTTCGTTTAATGATATTCCCTTATAGAGAGCATTACAATAGTCCAATTTAGAAATCACTAAAGAGTGAATAAGAATGTTTAATGATTTTGGACATAAGAATTTTGAAATAGATCGAATTCTACCTAATCTATAAAAGGTGGTTTTAACAATATTACTGATATGATCATGAAAATTCAATTTGGTGTCAAATGTCACCCCAGTCGAGTTTTCAGGGATTTTCTAAAGTCTGCATATGTAGTGGCCTCAAGTATCACGTGTTCAGCATGTGGTAGAGCGTTCACTTCACTGGCTGAAAACCTCCTTCTAATGATCCAAGCAATGCGCTTTGTTAAATGTTGCTTTGAAATGTATGTTTTGTAAAATAGATGAAAATTCAACTTATCTTATCTTTCTTTGATTGGTACACCAACGATGGCCAGTGTTTTCTTTAACTATTGTGGTTTTCACAATATCCGAGTTTTTTCTGCTACAAATAATCCAGAATACAGCAGTAAAAGTCATTTACAAGGCCAAAAAATACGACCACGTAACTCCTCTTCTGATAAACGCCCATTGGCTTCTCATCCATCACTGTGTTATTTATAAAACTCTATTAATTCATTAATACATTTTTGATACCGCACACTACATCGCATTTTCTTCATTCTTCAGAGAAAAATTTATTAGCAATTCCAACTCTGAACCATATTAACACTAGAAGAAACTCCATCTTTTCAGTCATTGCCCCAATACTCTGGAATTCGGCACCAAATGCTCTAAGAGAGATAACTAATCTTGAGAAATTTAAAGCTTTTCTTAAGACATTCCTTTTTAAAGATGCCTTTCAAGTATAAATGTCCTTTTAAGGATTTTAAAAAATTTCTTTACTTTTTTACAAGTCCACTTGTATTGGACTTATTTGTTTTTAATCCCTCCCTTATGTTTATACCTTTATATCTTACTTTTCTTTAACCATTGTAGTTCTACCCTTTTTTTTCCCACTCGTACCCATTTGTCTAGTCTAGTATGTAACCGCTGGATCTGGAAAGGCCCATCGGTCTCTTTCCCTCCCCCTCCCACCCCACCCTCATGTATCCCTACCAAGATCCCCTACCTTAGGTAGCCATAAATAAAGACACACAACTACAACTTGGAAAAATAGAGTTGCAGCTCTGTATATTATAACAACAAAATAACATAGAATTATAAGCAACCATCAAGCTACCACACAACTACATATAAACAGCTTTTTGGCCCCCGTGACCCCGCCCCTGTCAGCAAGGGTCAGGGGGGGTGGCAGGAGCAGCCCTGCCCCTTCGGTCAGATCACCAGCCCACCTGGGACCCGCTTCTGAACCATCTGCCCTCCAGCCGCTCATCTCCGGATGAGCCCCGACTTTTGGTAGCTCGAACCCCGCCTGCGACTCCTGAGCTCCCAACCCGGGAACCAACTACCCCGCAAAGGGAGGGAGGGCGGGAAAGCCGCCGCCGAGGACAGGAAGAGACCCGACACTCGGCGGCTGCAGCTAAATATAGTCCTGCCCGCAGCGTCCTGCCACTAACCAATCCTACAGCCCTAATCTCGGCAGGACGCATTCTAGCCTATCCTAACTCCCCGTTCAACCCTTAACCCTCCTCCCTCCCCCTCGAGAGCCAATCCCGACAGGTCGACACGAAGGCCTTCCAGCCCCATGTTACCAACGCCCGTCGAGACTAGCTCTCGGGCTAACTTTTATTGTTTTGTCGAGTATGTTTTTTTGTTAAAGTTATGTTAATTTGTATTATTTGTTTTTACCCTGTTTTAAAATGTATAACCACCTTGAAATAAATTGATACGATGGTATATCAAAGTTTTAATAAACTTGAAACTTAAACTTGAAACTTGTAAGCTGGATCCATGAGGTCTGAGGGGATCCTTGCAGCTCCCCATGCCACGGCTGCTTTCTTTTTGAGGCCATGCGCTTTTAGTTCCGTGGGATCCTTGCTGCAACTTCTACCCTTGATGACTTGTGCTGAATATTGCATAAATGGTCTGCTGTCTCACCCTAGATCTGTGATGCCCATATCCCAAAGCTAAGTAAATGTCTCAGTCATTCATATAGCATTGACCAATCATTCATCAACCTATCCAAATGGTCAATGTCCCATACTTCTTTAAATATTTGTATCCTACTTTTCAGGGCTTCAGACATGCCATTCAGTTACCCATGTTTTTACGGTAACCAAATATCTTAATGGCTATGGCTTCTTCATTTGCCCCCTCTATATGTGCTAAAATTTCTTTGATTTTCTTATATTTTTCTTGTATTTTTCTTATATTTTCTTATGTTTTAAAGTGCTTAGTGCTTGAATAAATACCTATAACTTAATTTCAATAAATATGAACTTATCTTAAAAGTTTTGTTCTACTTCTTGCTTTCTCTCTTATCAAGGGACCTGTCACATCGACATGTTTCGCCATTAGGCTGCTTCAAGAAAAAGTCCCCCTTTATCCATTTGTCCGAACCATCCCGATCTGTGTTAATTCTGTTAATTATCTTAACAGAATTAACACAGATTTAACAGAATTAACACAGATCGGGATGGTTCGGACAAATGGATAAAGGGGGACTTTTTCTTGAAGCAGCCTAATGGCGAAACATGTCGATGTGACAGGTCCCTTTCCCGACTTGATAAGAGAGAAAGCAAGAAGTAGAACAAAACTTTTAAGATAAGTTCATATTTATTGAAATTAAGTTATAGGTATTTATTCAAGCACTAAGCACTTTAAAACATAAGAAAATATAAGAAAAATACAAGAAAAATATAAGACATCAAATAAATTTTAGCACATATAGAGGGGGCAATTGAAGAAGCCATAGCCATTAAGATATTTGGTTACCATAAAAACATGGGTAACTGAATGGCATGTCTGAAGCCCTGAAAAGTATGATACAAATATTTAAAGAAGTATGGGACATTGACCGTTTGCATATCCCAAAGCTAACATATTCCAGGTAATACTTTTAAAATAAAATTCTTTGTCTCCACCTTTGCACATCTTATTTTTCCATCTTGCTGGTCAACACTAATAGAAAACTGTCTTTCATTCACACAGAACACAGAAACAGCCTTGCGCAGTATGGAATAAGTAGTCACAAACTAAACCCCCACACACCCCTTTCACAAAAGTGTGGAGGAGGTTTTTAGCGCTGGCCGTCGTGCTGAATGCTCTACGCTGCTCCGACGCTTCTAGGAACTCTATGACAGTTGGAGTAGCGCAAAGCGTTTGGCGCATCGGCTGGTGCTACAAACCTCTTCCGTGCTTTTGTAAAAGGGGTGGGTAAAAAATAGAAATATGGATACAAAATCTGAACCATAAGGAAGCCACGGAGCTGGGGCGCCACACTCTCCTCCAGTACAATATCGGAAGTGAGTCAAGTATAGAACAGTGAAGTCATTGTGACATCACTGATGAGTCTGGCTCTTAGGCATTGGTGGAATGAGGCATTATGACATCACAATCTGAGCTCTAGAATGTTGCTACTTATGATTTGAAAGTGTTTGAGGCTTGTGCAGATGAAGACAGAGCTTAGGCATTGGTGGAATGAAGCATTATGACATCACAAGCTGAGCTCTAGAATGTTGCTACTTATGATTTGAAAGTGTTTGAGGCTTGTGCAGATGAGGACGGAGCTTAGGCATTGGTGGAATGAGGCATTATGACATCACAAGCTGAGCTCTAGAATGTTGCTACTTATGATTTGAAAGTGTTTGAGGCTTGTGCAGATGAAGACGGAGCTTAGGCATTGGTGGAATGAGGCGTTATGACATCACAATCTCAGCTCTGGAACGTTGCTACTATTTGGGTTTCTGCCAGGCATTATGACATCAGGGAAAGGGATAGGGATGTCTATACCACCTTTGTATAGTTATACAACCACACTCAAAGCGGTTTACATACAGGTACTTCAAGCATTTTCGCTATCTATCCCAGCAAACTCACAAACTCAGGGCAGTGGAGGATTAAGTGACTTGCCAGGGGTTAGAAGGAGCAGTGGGGGATTTGAACCCACAACCACAGGGTGCTGAGGCTGTAGATCTAACGACTAGGCCTCTCCTTCCTCCTTCCTTCAAGATGTGTTGTCTAATATTTAAGATAATTCATGGGATGGCTCCTTCTCAGTGATTCGTGTCACAGGTCAAACGCTAGAACAATCTCCTAATCTAGCAATCAACTGAGGCTGATCTTTTCAAGACTAAGGGGTATGAAATTATCAAAAACCTTTGCTTTTTCCTTTTCATATTTGGCGGCAAAGACGTGGAATTCATCGGCAACAAAAATTAGCTTCTGAATCAAATTATCTCTTCTTTAAGGAGTTAAAAGTCTTATTCCTAAAATATATGTCTAAGAAATTATAGTTTTTTAAATTTGATGATAATAGATAATTTTGCTGTAACTGCAAGGTAATTAATCTTGTTCTTGATTGTGATCCACGTTGAACCTATTACGGGAATGTGCAGAAAGCAAGAAATGTTTGTATTCCTTTTCTTATTCTTTAGCGTTAATATTTATACCTAAGCACTAGTTTGAAAATATGCATAAATCAAACCCACATTTGATATGCGCATAAATATTTTTAGTGCCGGCTTAACCTAAGAGGCTCTGGCCCAGAGCGCTAGCATTAAAGGGCACCAAACACCCAGGACTGTGACCCATAAGTTAAACTACCGCGTGGCTTTTCTCCTCCTCCTTCTCCTGATGATATTACCCTGTCCCGGCAGAGTGCGGCTCCTCTGACGCTGGTCTAGGGAACTCCATCCTGCCAGATCGGGCAGTAGCATGACAGGAGAGAGAAGGGACGAGGGAACTGTTTGATGGGCGGGGCATTGACCAGGCATGGGTTGGGGCACGAAAATCTCTTGAGTTGACCTTGAATATTTTACATGTGGGCAAATAAGCAGGATTCACACGTATACTTATTTAACTTATGGAACTAATATAAGTTAGGCCTAATATAATAATATTAGCAGGATTCACCCTTACATATAATAATAAATATATAGGTATAATAATATATATATATATATATATATATATATAGGGAGTGTGTGGCGGAGTGGTTAAAGATACAGCATCAGCACCCTGGGGTTGTGGGTTCAAACCCATGCTGCTCCTTGTGACCCTGGGCAAGTCACTTAATTCCCCCCATTGCTCCAGGTACATCAGGTAGATTGCGAGCCTGCCGGAACAGACAGGGAAAAATGCTTGAGTACCTGAATAAATTAATGTAAACCGTTCTGAACTCTCTTGGGAGAACGGTATAGAAAATTAAATAAATAAATAAAATATAATAATATATATATAGGTATATATAATAATATAGAACTAATAATATAGAACTAATATAACGGTTAAAATTTGTTATATAGCTGATAAATTGTTGTAAATCTGCTGTCAACACGGATCCTAATCTAACTGATGTAAACCGCCTAGAACTCGCCGGGTATGGCGGTATATAAGAATAAAATTATTATTATTATTATATAGAACTACTATAATAAGTTGTGCATGAATCTCTGTCATATGCCAACTCTGTGGCTGGCTTTAGTGCTCTCGCCTAACCACATATGTGCTTATACCTGATTACACGTGCATTCTACAAGGAAAGAGTAAGCGCCCTCTGGACCAACACGCGCCCTACGCTCGAGCCAAGAATGCCCACTGGAAATACCCTCCTTCAGAGACATCAAATGCAAAAGTGTCAGGAACAGAATTTTCTCAGTGATGGCCCCAATGTGGTGGAACACCCTTCTGAGGAATTAAAACGAGAAAAAGACACCGGCAAGTTCAAGAAAGGAATGAAGACGATGCTCTTCACAGAACAATTTAGCAAATAAAGAAACAGTTAGGGGGAGTAGAACATGGCGGAAATACCCCGCCCCCCACGATTAAAGAGTGAGCTCACAAATAGAAAATGACACGGTGACAAAATTCATCACCGTTCCCGTCCCCGCGGATAACCGCGGGAAATAATCTCATGTCATTTTCTAGTGTCTATTTCAACCTCGGTCCTTCTACACCAGCATTCTTCAAAGCAAAGCTTGAGGGTCAGTGGTTGTGGCCATTCATACTCTGATTCTTATGGGAGCCAAGGATAATGAAGCCATTGTGACATCACTGATGTGATTGGCTCTTAGGCACTGGTGGAATGAGGCATTATGACATCACAATATCTGCTCTGGATACCAGAGACTGTCATTCTGTAGTGTCTGTTTCAACCTCATTCCTTCTACACCATAAATGTGCACCCATTTAGGCCAATGAAAACCAGGCCTAAACACCTGCGCCTAAGTTGTGCGCAGATCAGACGTTTTCTGTAACAGTGCATCTAACTTTTAGGTATGCCCATGACCCACCCAGGCTCCTCCCCTGGCACGCCCTCTCTTTTGAGAATTACGCACTGGAATCTTCATTTGCCACTTTATAGAATATGTAAGTGCACAAACACGCTTAGAAAGTTATGTGCGCAAATTCTAATTGGTGACAATTATTACATTTTAATTGCCAATTATCAGCACCGAATAGCTCGTTGATTAAGTTGTGTGTGCAAATCAGCTATGTTCACAGATTCGTGCACGCAACTTCGATCGCACTATACAGAATTAGGTCCTCAGGGTCTTCTCAATGCTCTATCCAAAGCTACTACTATTTATCACTTTTATAGCGCTGAAAGGCGTACGCAGCGTTGTACATTTTGATATTTAATATAGAGAATGACACGGTGACAAAATTCATCACCGTTCCCGTCCCCGTGGATAACCGCGGGAAATAATCCCATGTCATTTTCTAGTGTCTATTTCAACCTCAGTCCTTCTACACCAGCATTCTTCAAAGCAAAGCTTGCGGGTCAGTGGTTGTGGCCATTCATACTCTGATTCTTATGTGAGCCAAGGATAATGAAGCCATTGTGACATCACTGATGTGATTGGTTCTTAGGCACTGGTGGAATGAGGCATTATGACATCACAATATCTGCTCTGGATACCAGAGACTGTCATTCTGTAGTGTCTGTTTCAACCTCAGTCCTTCTACACCAGCATTCTTCAAAGCAAAGCTTGTGGGTCAGTGGTTGTGGCCATTCATACTCTGATTCTTATGGGAGCCATGGATAATGAAGCCATTGTGACATCACTGATGTGATTGGCTCTTAGGCACTGGTCGAATGAGGCATTATGACATCACAATATCTGCTCTGGATACCAGAAACTGTCATTCTGTAGTGTCTGTTTCATCCTCAGTCCTTCTACACCAGCATTCTTCAAAGCAAAGCTTGCGGGTCAGTGGCTGGGCCCATTCATACTGATTCTTATGGGAGCCAAGTTTAGGATAATGAAGCCATTGTGACATCACTGATGAGGTTGGCTCTTAGGCATTGGTGGAATGAGGCATTATGACATCACAATCTCAGCTCTGGAATGTTGCTACTCAACCTCGGTCCTTCTACACCAGCATTCTTCAAAGCAAAGCTTGCGGGTCAGTGGTTGTGCCCAATTATACTCTGATTCTTCCTTCTCTCCTTAAAGAATGACATGAAGATGGTTTCCCGCGGTTATCCACGGGGACGTGAACGGTGATGAATTTTGTCACCGTGTCATTCTCTAATTTAATAGACAGTCCCTGGTAACCCTAGTTTGGGTGCCTACGGGCGGCATTTAGAGAATCCAGGCCCACATGCACATTTCTCTCATGCACATTCATTGTGAATAACCTGAAAACCAGATTGGCCAGATGTGACCCGAGGACTCAGGCGTGCATGCTTTTACCATCTCCGCATGATTCGCTCTCTTGCGAAGATACTAGACCATTCTTCCATCAACACCCTCATTCACTCTCTAATTATCTCTTGTCTGGACTATGGTAATGCCCTATATAAAGGAATTACAAAGAAAGAAGTTAGGGGTCTTCAAATATACTGCCGTACAAATTATTTTCAACGCAAAGAAATCCGATCACGTCACTCCCCTTCTGGTCAAAGCACACCGGCTTCCTATCGAACACCGTATCACCTGCAAAATTATGCTGTTGACATTCAAAACCAGAAAAGCAGGGCAGTCTGAATTTATTAATAGACTTTTGATGCCACATTCAGTGCTCTCTTCGATCATCTAACCAAAACCTGCTAGCAATTCCTTCTTTAAGACATGTTAACACCATAAGAACATAAGAAGTTGCCTCCGCTGAGGCAGACCAGAGGTCCATCTCGCCCAGCGGTCCGCTCCCGCAGCGGCCCATCAGGCCTATTGCCTGAGCAGTGGTCCCTGACTATTTCTATAACCTACCTCTACTCTTATCCCTATAACTTACCTCTACTCCTATCTGTACCCCTCAATTCCTTTATCCTCTAGGAACCTATCCAAACCTTCTTTGAAGTCTTGTAACGTGCTCCGGCCTATCACAGCCTCCGGAAGCGCGTTCCATGTATCCACCACCCTCTGGGTGAAAAAGAACTTTCTGGCATTTGTTCTAAACCTGTCCCCTTTTAATTTCTCCGAGTGCCCCCTTGTACTTGTGATTCCCCCATGAGAAATAACATCTTCTCCGTCACAGCCCCCTCGCTTTGGAACTCTGCACTGAACTATTTATGGGAGATAGAAACATAGAAACATAGAAGATGACGGCAGAAAAGGGCCATAGCCCACCAAGTCTGCCCACTCCAATGACCCCCCCCCCTTGATTTTAACCCCCTAGAGATCCCACATGTGTATCCCATTTCCTTTTAAAATCTGGCACGCTGCTGGCCTCAATCACCTGAAGTGGGAGTTCATTCCAATAATCAACCACCCTTTTGGTGAAGAAGAACTTCCTGGTGTCGCCATGAAATTTCCCACCCCTGATTTTCAGTAGATGCCCTCTTGTGGCCGAGGGACCTTTAAGAAAGAAAATATCATCCTCCACCTCAATACGGCCCGTGATATATTTAAACGTCACTATCATGTCTCCTCTCTCTCTCTACGTTCCTCGAGTGAGTATAGCTGCAATTTATTCAGCCTTTCCTTATACGAGAGATCTTTGAGTCCCGAGACCATCCTGGTGGCCATTCGTTGAACCGTCTCAACTCAGCACATCTTTTTTGGTAATGTGGCTTCCAGAATTGTACACAATATTCCACTACACTGGAGAATTTTAAGTCTAGTCTTAAAACTTTTCTTTTTGAAGATGCCTTTGCTGTATGACCGTCCTTTTAAGGATGGCTTAACTCAATGCTAGTCCAGCCCTCCTGGCTTGTCCAGTCAAGGTGGCTGAACTTTTCTGTTCCCTGTCCTTTTGTTTTTCCCGCTCTTTGTTCTTTCCTTTCCGAACAATTGTAGTTCTTCCCCAAATCTCCTGTGTCAGTCTGTTTAGGTTAGTCTTTGTAAGTCCTTTTTGAAGTTCCTATTGGATTTGATGTTTATAATGATTATTTGTCTTCCTGTTTTTATGGAAGCAGCTTTGAATTTTTGATAAGGCGGGATAGCAAAATTTGAATAAACTTGGATAAAATCTGATCAGTCAGATACCTATAGCTCTGCTGAAAGATGAACTCAGGACCGTGCCCCCAGACCCATTTCAATTTTGCTGATTTTACACTGTAATTTAGGTGAAGCCTTGCTTGTTTTGTTTTGTGTTTTTTTTTCTTTCTTAATATGAAGCCCTAGGTGTTTTTGCTTTTAATAGAAAGAATTTTAATTAGTACTGTTGCACTCGGCAAAGGAGTCCCACTGGACTGCTTAGATTAAATGTTTGAAATTAGGATTTTAACTGAAAAGGTTATTGAGTATTGAAATAGAAAGAGATCTTTGCACCAAAAATAGGAGGTTGCAGAAATCCAAAATTCATCAAAGGGTGAAAAAGCTGAGTTTTAATTCTTGCTTAGAATCCAGAAGGGAATTCCTAATTTTGAGGGAATTTTTGTTAGGGGGGTTTTCTGGCTGTTTTTTTTTTTTTCTTTTTGTAGGAGCAAGTTTTTATTTGGAGGTTAGTCCCTCATTTGCTGAGGTTTCCTCCCAAAAAAGTAGGATAAATATTGTAAAGATATAAGCGTCATATATACTCAGGCGTGCATAGTCTAAAAGCAAAATATTTAGATCTCAACAACTCAATTAAAGCTAATTTATCTAAAACAATTATGTACGCTAATAGCAGGTATTCTCCTTGGTGCTTTCCAGCACTTTGAGATCCTTTGTTTAAGGCTTCCAGCTCTGTTGATATTTGTTGTATAATTACTTGCAACTAACTATTTCCGAGGTGTGACGTCTTAAGGTGATACTTACTGGAAGACTAAATATTTTGTTGTGATCATAATGCTGACTAAGCTGAAATCTTTTGCTGGCCATAGGTTTGAAGGGAATCCATGGCTGATACCTCAACCACTGCATTCATAGGAGCTACTCTTTAAAAGTGATTAGAGCTGCTAAATTCAACATAATCTACTCTTTTTAGACATGGATAAATTTTGGGGATGCTTAGCACTCACTGCTTCCATACAACTGGCACCTCTGGTTGTATTCATCTTCCCTCTAGTCCTGGGCTCAGCTGCATCACCTCTGTAACATGCCAGCTGCCATTGAGCCTCAGGAGAGGGCAACATATGACCTGCCTGGATAAATTTAACCACAGTGGTGAGTTAAAATGTTGATAATCAGTGGGCGTAAATATAAGTTGAACCTTCAGTCAGCCATGTGATAATGCATCTAGGATTATTTTTTGTTTGTTTGTTTAAATAATTTTTATTGAAAAAGACCGTCCCCAAAATGAATTTTTCTAATAATTTCAAGTGTTTGCACAAATAGCACAGTGCTTTTATGCGGATGTAAATATATGTGGAGCCAAAGTATGTGGAGTATGATCTCAGTCAGGGTTCCCTCTAAATTGAGCAGGAATCCTCCACCTACAGTCCTGCCAGTAGAGGGTGCTGTTTCACTATCACATTTTCAATTGTGAGGGACAGGCAAGTTCTGTGGGACTCCAGGGAACCTGCATGTCCATAGGGATTGAAAACACAATATTGGAGCATTACTCCCCAACTCTAATCAGCTTAGAGGGAACAGTGAATCTCTCAAATTTACTGCTAACTCACCTTAGGACTTGCATTGTTCCAAAGCTTCTTCCTGGAGTTCATAGAATGTGACCTGTCTAGGTAAGGTTAACAGATATCCAGATATACCCGGGCATGTCCTCTTTTTAGAGGATGGCTGGGTGTCCAGTCGGCTTTCTGGAATGCAGGGCATTTGTTCAGGTTTTGGACTTACTTTCTGCAGTCCATCCCCACCTCAGAGTTGGAGATGGCTCTCCTGAGTTTCCCCTGTCCCCATTTACCTCCTCCAGCTCTGCAGTTTCAAAACTTCGGGCAAACGGCAGTTTTAGCGAGTGATCCTGCTACCGGAAGCCTGCCCCGGAAGCCTTCTCTCTACATCACTTCCTGTTCCTGTATAGGTGGGTGCTGCAAAGTGAAAGCTTCCGGGGCAAGACGACGGCAGCAGGATCACTCACTAATGATGCTAGCTGCCTGAAGTTTTGAAATAGCAGCACTGGAGGAGTTGCATGGGGGCACTGGAGATTCAAAGAGTCATCCCTGACTCCAGGGTGGCCCAGGTGGGGGTGGAGATAGAGAGGCTGTGTGTATGTGGGGAGGGGGAAGGGGGTTTAGAGGTGAAATTAGGGGGATACAGAGCTGGGATAGGGCACTGTGGGTAGGCCTGGGGTGGGGAATGGGTGGGATTGGGCAGGGTATGGGTGGGGCGGGGGTGGGGTCACATGTCCTCTTTTTTGACTTACCAAATATGGTAACCCTAGTGTGGGGGGAGCACTTTGCCTTGCCCTGCTGTTGCTCTTCCCCCCTCCCAAGACCCCACTTACATGAGCTGGTGGGGGTCCTCAAGCTCACCAGAAGAAGCGTTCCTCCACCTGCAGCTCTCTCACCCCCTGTCCATGCTTGGTTTCCATGAACGTTAGCATGCGTGGGAGTGGCCTGTCCCTTGCACATGCTCAGTTTCATGAAAACCAAGGATGCACTTGGTGAGGTGGGGTAGTGGCCTGATACAGTGGCAGTGTCCGAGGGAAAGTGTAGGCTGTAAGTGGAGGAGTACTTCCTCTAGCAGAGCTTGGGGACGCCTACCAGCCAGGGGACTAAGCCTAAATTGATGGGGCCTAGGCTTCCAAAGCACCCCCATTACTTCACCCTTGCTATCTAGATTTTTAGGGATGGTACAAGCAAACAAGAGGGGGGAAAGAAGAATTTTGCCTCAAAAATAGCACAGCAACCCAGCAAAGGGAGGCAAATGAGATGTCAGAAAATCAACCAAACAGTTACTTTACTGTGTAAATAATAAAAAGTCACGTAAAGATGTCCATCTTGATAAGGGATAAAACTTAGTCTAGGACCACCTAGATTGTCCCAACTAGGATTCCAGTTTCGGCTTGTAGTGTCTATTTCAACCTCAGTCCTTCTACACCAGCATTCTTCAAAGCAAAGCTTGCGGGTCAGTGGCTGTGCCCATTCATACTGATTCTTATGGGAGCCAAGTTTAGGATAATGAAGCCATTGTGACATCACTGATGAGGTTGGCTCTTGGGCATTGGTGGAATGAGGCATTATGACATCACAATCTCAGCTCTGGAATGTTGCTACTCAACCTCGGTCCTTCTACACAAGCATTCTTCAAAGCAAAGCTTGCGGGTCAGTGGTTGTGCCCAATTATAGTCTGATTCTTCCCTCTCTCCTTAAAGAATGACATGAAGATGGTTTCCCGAGGTTATTCGCGGGGACGGGAACGGTGATGAATTTTTGTCACCGTGTCATTCTCTAATCTGTAGATCCCTTCACCAGGGCATGAAAAGACACTGCCGTAGATAAGAGTATAAGTCGGCAGGCAATATGTAAACGTTCTGAGCGCGGAACAGCGTCTTTGGAGGCTAAAGTGCGCCAAAGAGTAAAAAGTCACATACCTAAAAATAAAATCATGTATCCAATGAGTTGAGTGCCATTAACAGTGGCTATGTACTGAATACATTTCTGAATATGTCACTGCTTTGATTGCCACTCTTGTGGGGAGAGGAAAGGGTGGGAAGGTTGAGGGGTGCATAGGGTTACGATATGGCTCCAGAAAAAAGAGGATGGATTAAGATATCTGCGTTTTACTTCCAGTTACGCGGCAGAGGTAATGCCCCGGCAGGAGAAGGCCACGAAGCAGCCTGTTCAGAGTGCTGCCGACGCTGCTCTGTGGAGGGAGGTCTCGAAGGGTCGGTGGGGTTCGGACGGGAGGGAGAGATGGAATAGTCAGCAGGGAATTGGCTGTGTGGCAGAGGCAGGGGGGGGGTGGAAGGAAGTGCTGCTGCTGGTGAATCCAGGAACTAGGGCTTTTTTTAGGGGTAGGGCTTATATTAAAACCTACCCTGACAATCAAGCTAGGGCTTATTTTCAGGGTAGGTCTTATTTGGGGGGAAACATAGTGCACAATGCTAGTATTATATGTGTACGTATATACGTAGGATGATTGATTGTGGTAAAGATATGTCTGTATTGAAATCCATCTCAGAAAACTCTGACTCTGTATTGTAACACCTTTACAGAAGCTCATGTATTGTAACACCATTGTAGAAACTCATGTAAACCGCACTGAATTGACTCCCCAGTTATTAGTAGCAGTATAAAAGCTTTCAATAAACTATTGTAGTAAGACTGTAGACCCCTAATTCTATTTTTTTTTTAAAGCACTAAAAATTGCGTGCACAATTTTGGTCATGTACCCACATGGAGTGTGCATTTTAATGGGCTAACAAGCTAATTAGCACTAATAATTGCCATTTTAATAAGCAATTTTTGATGCTAATTAAAATCAATTACGGTTACGTGCATAAATTTAGACGAAGGACCCACTCCTACATTTTACACATGTGTCAAGAAAGGGGACATGGAAATGAGCAGGTCATGGCAGATCAGGGCCGTTACTTTAAGTTATACATGTAATTAAAGACCAAGGGATCGACACCTAAATTAAAGTGCAGGCGTTTGCACTGCATTTTCAAGGGTTCCCGGGCATAAGTGCTATTCTATAAACCATGTCTAACTTTAAGCACGGCTATAGAAGAGCACCTTTTTGGGCCTCTTTAATGCCCCCACGTTCCTAGTTATCTATGGGGTCTCTTTAATGACCCCACATTCCTAGTTATCTATGGGGGGGTCTCTTTAATGCCCCCACGATCCTAGTTATCTGTGGTGGGTCTCTTTAATGCCCCCACGATCCTAGTTATCTGTGGTGGGTCTCTTTAATGCCCCCACATTCCTAATTATCTTTGGTGGGTCTCTTTAATGCCCCCACTTTCCTAGTTATCTGTGGTGGGTCTCTTTAATGCTCCCACGTTCCTTGTTATCTGTGGTGGGTCTCTTTAATGCCCCCATATTCCTAATTATCTATGGTGGGTCTCTTTAAGGCTCCCACATTCCTAGTTTTCTGTGGTGGGTCTCTTTAACGCCCCTTCGTTCCTAGTTTTCTGTGGTGGGTCTCTTTAACGCCCCTAAGTTCCTAGTTATCTATGGTGGGTCTTTTTAATGCCCCCACATTCCTAATTATCTTTGGTGGGTCTCTTTAATGCCCCCACTTTCCTAGTTATCTGTGGTGGGTCTCTTTAATACCCCACGTTCCTAGTTATCTATGGTGGGTCTCTTTAATGCCCCCACGATCCTAGTTATCTGTGGTGGGTCTCTTTAATACCCCCACGTTCCTAGTTATCTATGGTGGGTCTCTTTAATGCCCCCACGATCCTAGTTATCTATGGTGGGTCTCTTTAATGCCCCCACGATCCTAGTTATCTGTGGTGGGTCTCTTTAATGCTCCCACGTTCCTTGTTATCTGTGGTGGGTCTCTTTAATGCCCCCATATTCCTAATTATCTTTGGTGGGTCTCTTTAATGCCCCCACATTCCTAATTATCTTTGGTGGGTCTCTTTAATGCCCCCACTTTCCTAGTTATCTGTGGTGGGTCTCTTTAAGGCTCCCACATTCCTAGTTTTCTGTGGTGGGTCTCTTTAACGCCCCTTCGTTCCTAGTTTTCTGTGGTGGGTCTCTTTAACGCCCCTAAGTTCCTAGTTATCTATGGTGGGTCTTTTTAATGCCCCCACATTCCTAATTATCTTTGGTGAGTCTCTTTAATGCCCCCACTTTCCTAGTTATCTGTGGTGGGTCTCTTTAAGGCTCCCACATTCCTAGTTTTCTGTGGTGGGTCTCTTTAACGCCCCTTCATTCCTAGTTTTCTGTGGTGGGTCTCTTTAACGCCCCTAAGTTCCTAGTTATCTATGGTGGGTCTTTTTAATGCCCCCACATTCCTAATTATCTTTGGTGGGTCTCTTTAATGCCCCCACTTTCCTAGTTATCTGTGGTGGGTCTCTTTAATGCTCCCACGTTCCTTGTTATCTGTGGTGGGTCTCTTTAACGCCCCTTCGTTCCTAGTTTTCTGTGGTGGGTCTCTTTAACGCCCCTAAGTTCCTAGTTATCTATGGTGGGTCTTTTTAATGCCCTCATGTTACTGGTTTTCTGTGCAGGGGGCTCAATACTGCCCTGAGCTCCTTTTATCTGTGGTGGGGCTTTTAGTTATCTATATTCATTATTCTCTAAATTAATCCATGTCATTTTGCCTTGTTCACATGGTGGTCCTTTACATATAGAACAGAGTTAGGACAAGACTTGGGCTAGATGTTCCCAAATATTTCCAGGCTATTTGTGACTGACTTTTCATTGGATTTCAGTATGCAAATTGCATTACTTGATAATCTGACGATACCCCTGACAAATCACATATAAGTTATATATTGAGAGGCAGGCCCTGGTTTCCTTACACAATGAATAAGAAAAAAAAACACTGTTGGAACTGGTTACCTTTCACTGTTCCCTTGTGGAACAATTTACCTTCCAAAGCAGGTTCAAGATATTAATTAAGATAAATCTTCCTCAATTTTGAGATTCTCTTATCATGTAATTTATCAAAATTACGTTAATTATTTCTGTAGGGCAGCAAAATTATTACCTCTTCCATGTCTGATTTGTATTAATATTCATAATTTAATAATTCAGCATCTATGCCATCTGGTTTGGGGATCTCTGTACCTTTCCTTCCCTCTGCCAGAGCCAAAACATTCGGTCGTCTCCATTGCTGTTCAAATCAAGACCCTCCCTGGTGGCTTGGAATGAAAAGTGTGACTCCAGCGCCCCCTCCTCCACCAACCACTCACTCTACCCCCATTCCTCCATGCTCCTGACTTTTAAAAATTTCTCCCACCCATGCAGTTTCCACCTGTAAAGAGAAAGCAGCCCCCTTCCTACCACAACCCCATCTATCTCAGACACACACACACACACACATCTCAGCCCGGCAGGTGAGCACAGCTGAACTGACATTTTCCACACTTTGTGATTTTTACACTGTAATTTGACATAATTAATGCCTACATTACTGCTGATAATTTAGCTAGTTAATTAAACTCGGAGGAGATAATTAAGGAGAGGCTACTGCTTGGATTGCTAATTGTTTTTGTCATTATTTTAGGGGCCCGACAGCTGCTGACTGAGTCATCCTGCTTTGTCAGGTGACAGGTCATGTGACTGTGAAGTCTCTAAGCAGAGGGGTTGGCGTTAACATGTGAGCGTCTCAAGACTGTTACCAGAACCAACCAATCTACCTGCCTCCTCCTGGAAGAGAGCCAATCTAGAGAGCTATGTCATATGAACATGCAAATAACTCATCCAGCCTGGCCATTGGCATTGAAGGGGCACGCAGCTTGTCTAAACTATCATAGCCCTTACACTCTAGGACAGGGGTGTCAAAGTCCCCCCTCGAGGGCCGCGATCCAGTTGGGGTTTTCAGGATTTCCCCAATGAATATGCATGAGATCTATTTGCATGCACTGCTTTCATGGTATGCTAATAGATCTCATGCATATTCATTGGGGGAATCCTGAAAACCACGACTGGATCGCGGCCCTCGAGGGGAGACTTTGACACCCCTGGTCTAGGAAGACCCAATTAATTATGTGTCAAATTTGGCCTTGTGAAGGAACCAGAGTGAATTGTGGTCCTAAAATTCAGCACTGGAACGGGGATCCTGTTTCAGCCCCCTCCTTTTACGATGATTTGGAATGGGATTCCCTCTTGTCTCCTTCCAGATTTTCCGTAAATCTATGAATACACTGTTATTTCAACAGTTCTTAAAAAAAGTGTTCTAAGGAAAATTAGGATGTCGGATGAGGGTCTAGGATGTCAGATGAGGGTCTAGGATGTCGGTTGAGGGTCTTCATTAATAAGTTATCTCTCTAATCTATCTACTTTCTCTTCGATTATCAATTTGGGAAGATGACACGGTATACAAATCCAAGATTTAGATTAGATTAGATTTCTCTACTACCCTCTTCCCACCTAACTAGGGTTACAGGACGTCCGGATTTCCCCGGACATGTCCTTTTGAGGACATGTCCGGGTGTCCAGACGGCTTTTCAAAACCCAGCATTTTGTCCAGGTTTTGAAAAGTTTCCAACAAATCGCCGTCGGGCAGAAGGGCATCTCTGCATGCGTGGATGCCCTCCTGCCCGACGAGAGCAGGCAGAGGGAGCGGGGCTAGGGTTAGATTGAGGGCGGGACTGGGTCGTAACGGGGTGGGGATGGATAGGACTGAGCAAGCCTGGGGGTGGGTCTGCGGGGGGGTCCAGATTTTCCTATGGGAAAAATCTGGTAACCCGACACCTAACCTTAATGAGGCATTTTCTACAGCTTCAAACACTGGCTGTTATCGCTCCATATCCCACTGCATGCTACTGGGCTGCTACTGAAAATTGCAGCAACAGTAAGGCCCTTCCAAGTGTACCCTCCTAAAAGCACAGAGGCTCATGGGCCGGCAACTGTGGCTGTACTGCTGGCCTGCAAACCTGTTCATCCTTAAGAGGACAGACGATACGAAGTTATTCAGAGTAGTGAAGACACAGGGGGATTGCGAAGATCTGCAACGTGACATAATCAGGCTCGAGGAATGGGCATCAAAATGGCAGATGAGGTTCAACATGGATAAGTGTAAGGTGAAACATGTAGGTAACAAAAATCTCATGCACGAATACAGGATGTCTGGGGTGGTACTTGGAGAGACCTCCCAGGAAAGAGACTTGGGAGTTATGATCGACAAGTCGATGAAGCCGTCCACGCAATGTGCGGCGGTGGCGAAAAGGGCGAACATAATGCTAGGAATGATAAAGAAGGAGATCACGAACAAATCGGAGAAGGTTATCATGCCGCTGTATCGGGCCATGGTGCGCCATCACCTGGAGTACTGCATCTTGCACTGGTCGCTGTACATGAAGGACACAGTACTACTCGAAAGGGTCCAGAGAAGAGCGACTAAGATGGTTAAGGGGCTGGAGGAGTTGCCATACAGCAAAAGATTAGAGAAACTGGGCCCCTTCTCCCTCGAATAGAGGAGATTGAGAGGGGACATGATTGAAAAATTCAAGGTACTGAAGGGAATAGACTTAGTAGATAAGGACAGGTTGTTCACCCTCTCCAAGGTAGGGAGAACGAGAGGACACTCTAAAATTGAAAGGGGATAGATTCCGTACAAACGTAAGGAAGTTCTTCTTCACCCAGAAAGTGGTAGAAAACAGGAACGCTCTTCCAGAGTCTGTCATAGGGGAAAACACCCTCCAGGGATTCAAGACAAAGTTGAACCGGATCGTACTCAGGTAGGGATAGTCTCAGTTAGGGCGCTGGTATTTGACCAGAGGGCCGCCACGTGAGCGGACTGCTGGGCACGATGGGCCACTGGTCTGACCCAGCAGCGGCAATTCGTATGTTCTTATGACTTTGTGCTGTTTGTTAACATCAGTGGCCTACCAGGTATGCCCCAGTCCCCCAATAAGGCAATTCAACCCTGCGAAGGAGATTTGCAGTAATTTTGCCATATCTGCTACTCATGGCTGTTTGATTCATCTGGGACACTGAACACAGCCTACCTATTTACTTATTTAGATCTACAAAGAGCGCCCTCTTGTGGCTGGGGCTCTGAAGCAAGAGGATAAAACCAGTGTTACTGATCAACATCTGAGCTTCTCCATTGGCAAAAATCATTAGAAGCCATTTCTTTGGTTCTCACACTGGCGCCCAATAAGCACCCTTCAGGGATTCAAGAAAAGGTTAGATAAGTTCCTGCTGGAACAGAAGATACGCATGTAAGGCTAGACTAAAATAGGGCAATGCTCTTTGACCTAAGGGCCACCGCGTGAGCAGACTGCTGGGCACGATGGACCACTGGTCTGACCCAGCAGCGGCAAATCTTATGCTCTTATGTTCTTATGACATGCATGTCACATATGCAAGAGTCTGTCAGTGTTATGAACGGCTGTAATTATCATAACTTGAGCAACAAAGCAATCAAGGCTTTGTTACCGTTTGGATCCTCTTATCTTTGTAAACCTAGGGGGTCCTTTTATTAAGGTGCGCTAAATGCTAAGACATTCATTACATCCTACGAGCGTCTTAGCATTTAGTGTGCCCTAAATCGGTTAGTGCACTTTAATAAAAGGACCCCTTGGATTTTCAGCTCTGACAAAAATTAAATCGGAAAAAAAGTGTGACTGCAGATGATGAAATGTGTGTTTGCTTGTCGACTATCGAGTTGCGTTTTGAGTTCATTTGCACTCAAAAACAAGCACATCCATCGCGTTGTTTAGCAATTCTATTCTATCTACTTTTGTTTCACTGTTGTTACAATTATCCATACATAGCTTAAAGAACTTTAAATAAATAACTCTCAAATTTAATTTTTTGCTGGTTTTGTAGGTCTATAATTTCAATTATAATGTACCGCAGAAAATGTATTTGCTCCGTTTAGTGTGCCGGAGCTAAAAAAGTTTGAGAGACAGTGTTGTAGATGTATCTATAGGGTAGTATCTATAGGTAGTAAAAAACAACAACAACCCAGCATCCCTTCTGGCTTGTCACTTTGCATTGTTCTTCCCATGTTGTCCTTGAAGAGAAAAAAAACCCCCTAAAATATAAAACAGGAGAACCAAATCCACAAACTCAAAGACGTGAAACTAGGAGTGAAAATGTCCTTAAAAAAAGGCTCCGAAAACTCAATGACTCGACATGTACATGTTTCAGCCAAACTGGCCTGTCTCAGGAGTCTGGTGAGTCTTCAAACACAAAGATATATTAATCCAAGTGCTTGATGCATGAACGCTGATATACAGCTACTTGGATTAATATATCTTTATGCTGAAGACTCACCAGACTCCTGAGGCAGTCCAGTTTGACCGAAACATGTACATATCGAGTCATTGAGTTTTTGGAGCCTTTTTTGGATAAATAAAAAGTCTATTTTAGAATCAAATTATGGCCACCTTTTTTTTTTAGCACTATGCACTCACACTAGGGATGGCACAATTTAAATCTATTTCTTTAATGGTTGGGAATCATATGACCTAAATCGCCAATACTTTACCCAACCTCCAAAGTGTCCAACGTTCTTATCCTTAGGGTTACAAATTGTTCAACATACTCTCATATATTTCAAATAAAGCAAAATGTGGCCTCAGATATACCTCCTCCACCCTTAGTAGTACACTTCTCCCTCCGGATTCGCGGGGGATAGGGGCAGAGCCGGACCGCGAATGGTGAAATACCGCGAATATCTTCTGGTCCGGCTCTGACCCACCCCCGCCTCCCTCCTGCCTTCCCCCCGGCATCCCGGCCTTACCTGGTGGTCTAGCGGGCTTTCGGGGCAGGAGCGATCTTCCTACGCTCCTGCCCCGTGCAGATCGCCAATAGGAAATAGCTGCTGTGAGTTCCCATAGTCTCTTGAGACTACGACGGGAACTCCCCACAGCCATTTCCTATTGGCGATCTACACGGGGCAGGAGCGTAGGAAGATCGCTCCTGCCCCGAAAGCCCGCTAGACCACCAGGTAAGGCCGGGCCGCCGGGGGCTAAACTAAACTGGGGGGGGGGGTTCTTTTTTTCCCCCTCCCCAAAAAATCACAAATATGTGAAATCGCGATTGCCGAAACCGCGAATGGGGAGGGGGAAGTGTACTCAATATCGGTGGGAAACCGGTGTTTTTATTCCACATTGGCCCACATTCTTTTTTTGCTATTGCTTAATCAAACTTTTTAACCTTTTTTTCTTTTTAACTTTTTATCCACCGTGACCTTTTTAGAAGTTTCCTTAAGGTTATTCCTTTTAAAAAATATTAAAAAATATTTGAATGAATTATATACTTAGCTTATCATGCTACTGGGTTACATGATCCGACATGTTTCGCAACAATTTGCTTTATCAAGGATCACCCAGAGCCATTATGTCCACCATCTTAATCAAAATTTTTGTAGGACATTTCCATTCCTAGTTTTACGTCCTTGAAGAGAAGCCACACCCATTTGGTCTGAAGACACTTGGGATGTTAATAATGCCCTTGCATGTTGCACATTGTGACTGACTGATTATACATTCTAATGTTAGACAAGTGCAGAGGAGGTCTCGGAACACAGAATGGTAGACCAGGAAGTGCCATGCTCCCATTTCATCTACCCTGAGGTCAAAAGAGGCTCGCTTGCTTGCTCGAGCAGAAACACCTGCCTTAGAGCTCCCCAAATCATTCCCCTCTCCCCCCACCTGCTTAAGTGAAACTGAAATCTTGCTCATTCCATTCCAACTTTTCGCTCAGAGTAAACACTGGAGAACTCAAGCCTCCCCTCCACGTTCCCATTCTCCTTTTCTTTTATCTTGGCACAGTCATCCTTCTCTGCAAGTCAGAGAGGCACACACACACACACACACACACACACACGCGCTCTCTTTGAGCAGGCCCTAAGCACTCAGGGACTGAGACGGAGAGCATTAGGTGAAATGAGAAATGGAGAGGGAGCAGCCATATCAAAGTACTTCAGGCAAGATAACACGATATATAATCAATCAATCCCTGCAAAATCCTTAAGTGCATGATGTATCCTTCCGCAAATTGAATCATTCCTGCTACCAGGAAGTTCTCTCTTGTAAATAAATGAAAGGAGAAATGGCCCATATTGAAAAATAACACGGTTAAAACCACTGATTAAGTTTTACACAAGCATATGAGAGCAAACTAAAAGGTTTTAGCTTTTTAATTTAAGAAATGAGGAATATGATATAATTTCAATTTGTGATGAAGATAAGATGTTCTAGATAGTATGGTTTCAATTGGATTACATCCTAATGTACGTTATAAAGTGTCAGGCTAGCTGGAGATTAAGGTATGTGTGTAATATTCTTTATTAACAATTTAATGGACCTGCGTTCACTCTATCTGTCTTAATCAGTGTTTTCCGTCCACCTGGGAGATCTAGTTAGTGCAGAACCTGAAACTCTGACCTGATGAAAGAGGGAACTTTGAGATTTGTCAGTGTCAAGGATGAGACAAATCCAATGATCAAATAAACAAGTCGTTGTCTCCTTTCAGCTCCTACTCTTTCCAGCCTGAAGATCCCAGCAGAAACCGCCGGACGTATCCTGAGCAATCCAGGCGAGCCGCTCACAGATCTAGTGCTTCGGACTTTGGGGGCAGCTAGTGTGACTCTGTTGCCCACGTAGATCTTGTGGCATCATCACTACCAGCGAAACCTCAGCATTACAAGGGACCCAATTTCATGCTTGTCACATTAGGATCTCATCTTGATATCTTCAGTCCAAAGGAAGATTGTTTCCATCTTTATTAAAATTATCCAAATGGAACTGAGTCCAACGCTGAGGTCTACCAGTGGACTGTGATAATTCACATATAGTGGTCTGGATTTGTGTTCCCCGACACCTGTCCTCATTGATTCCATGGGATAGGAGGCAAAGTTCAGTTGTGGATTAGGAATTGGTTATCAGATAGAAAATAGAGGATCGGGTTGAATGGTCATTTTTCTCAATGGAGGAGAGTAAACAGTGGAGTGCCGCAAGGGTCTGTACTGGGACCGGTGCTATTTAACTTATTTATAAACGATCTGGAAATCGGAACGACGAGTGGGGTGATTCAATTTGCAGATGACACTAAACTGTTCAAAGTTGTTAAAACACATGCGGATTGTGAAAAATTACAGGCAGACCATAGGAAATTGGAAGACTGGACATCCAAGTGGCAGATGAAATTTAATGTGGACAAATGCAAAGTGATGCATATTGGAAAGAATAACCCAAATCACAGTTACTGGATGCTAGGGTCCACCTTGGGGGTTAGCACCCAAGAAAGGGTATCATTGTAGCAAGGCAGGATTAACCAATAGGCCATGTAGGCACGTGCCTAAGGTCCAAAATAGTCAGGGGGGCCCGATGAAGGAAGGCATCATCGTTGTTTTTTCCAAACAGCGATGGGCCCCTCCAGCATTGAACGGCAACGCGGGCGGGCGATCAGGCCCCACCCCTTCGACGGAAAGTAAGACAAGCAAGCAACGCGGGTAAGAAAGGCAACGGGAACTGTAACTGTGCAAGCGGTGCTGCTTGCCCAAAGGTTCCCTCTGACGCAGCTTCTTGTTTCCGCCTGGGCGCATGGTGGGGTGGGGTGGGGCGGGGCAGGGGGCCCAGTGTACTTGTGTGCCTAGGGGCCTTCGACGAATTAATCCTGCCCTGCATTGTAGGCAATATGATGAAACCTTCCTCTCAATGTGCGGCGGCGGCCAAAAAAGCTAGGAATTATTAAAAAAGGGATGGTTGACAAGACTAAAGATATTATAATGCCCCTTTAGTGCTCCATGGTGCGACCTCATCTGGAGTATTGCATTCAGTTCTGGTCTCCTTATCTCAAGAAAGATATAGTGGCGCTAGAAAAGGTTCAAAGAAGAGCAACCAAGATGATAAAGGGGATGGAACTACTCTTGTATGAGGAAAGACTAAAAAGGTTAGGGCTCTTCAGGTTGGAAAAGAGAATGCTGAGGGGAGATATGATTGAAGTCTACAAAATCCTGAGAGGAGTAGAACGGGTACAAGTGGATCTATTTTTCACTCCGTCAAAAATTACAAAGACTAGGGGGACACTCGAAGAAGTTACAGGGAAATACTTTTAAAACCAATAGCAGGAAATATTTTTTCACTCAGAGAATAGTTAAGCTCTGGAACGCATTGCCAGAGGTTGTGGTAAAAGTGATTGTGGTTGTGTTTTTAAGAAAGGTTTGGACAAATTCCTGGAGGAAAAGTCCATAGTCTGTTATTAAGACATGGGGAAGCCTTTGCTTGCCCTGGATCGGTAGCATGAAATGTTGCTACTCTTTGGGTTTTGGCCAGTTACTAGTGACCTGGATTGGTCACCATGAGAACAAGCTACTGGGCTTGATGGACCATTGGCTTGATGGACCATTGGTTCGACCCACAGGAGAACCCACAAACCATTCACACACTCTCCAACCAAAAACGTCAAAGGGAAAAAACTGTACGACAACCTCCTAGCCACTCGAGCAGCAAAACTGGACCACCAATTCTCCAACTTACTGACCTTGACCACAGACTGCAAAACCTTCAAAAAAAACCTACTATTCAAAAAATTACATAAAACCAAACTTAACACAGCTAGATCTATCTCAAGCATCACCTGCAATACTCTCCAATCCTTAGCAACTTAGAAAATGTCCTGACAATTCATATGTAATCCGCCTTGAACCGCAAGGTAATGGCGGAATAGAAATCACTAATGTAATGTATTCTTATGGTCTTAGGTATATGCAAATACTCGTATATCCCTTGCATTTTCATTTATGATTTCACAATTGTGAAATGTATGATCCTGCAAAGGTTGGACTTCTGCAGCGAACCATATCTAGGGATGGCATCATCTTGGCTTAGGGCACCGCAAATGATTAAAGTAGTAGTGCTGATTTTCCAGGCAATTAATCAGGGCATATCATGATACCCATAGTGGGTTTTGACTATGTATCATCTGCAGTGGTTTCTAAGTAGAGAATGACACAGGGACAAATTTTTCTCCGTCCCCGCAAATTCTTTTCCTGCCCCATTCATCCCCCATTCCTCCAAGCTCTGTTCTCATCTGCACAAGCCTCAAACACTTTAAAATCATAAGTAGCAACATTCTAGAGCTCAGATTGTGATGTCATAATGCCTCATTCCACCAATGCCTAAGCTCCGTCCTCATCTGCACAAGCCTCAAACACTTTAAAATCATAAGTAACAACATTCTAGAACTCAGATTGTGATGTCATAATGCCTCATCCCACCAATGCCTAAGCTCCGCCCTCATCTGCACAAGCTTCAAACACTTTAAAATCATAAGTGCCCAAGGCTTGTGCAGTTATGGCAGAGCTTACAGGAATAGGGCAGGGACAGGGACAGCAATGGGGAAATTGAGTTCCCATGTCATTCTCTATTTCTAAGATCTGAGACATGCATGAGACTGATAAACTGCAACAAATAAGATGTGCAGAAACAAGGACCAGAGCAATATCAGTGGCAGGTTTGAATTTATTTTTAGTATTTATATAGTCTAAGTGGTTTACATTCAGGTACTCAAGCATTTTCCCTGGTGGGCTCACAATCTGTCTAATATACCTGGAACAAAGGGGGATTAAGTGACTTGCCCAGGGTCACAAGGAGCAGCGTGGGATTTGAACCCACAACCTCAGGGTGCTGAGGCTTTAGCTCTAACCACTGGGCAACACACTCCCACGAGCTTAGGAATAATTTACCCGGGCATCTACAGATGAGTGAAAACCTGCAAAAAAGTTTTTTTGTGCAGGCTTATTATTTGAAGGCAAGATAAGTGGTCGTTGATTACTTGTGATAGCGTGTGTTGATAAATATGTTTGGTTTGGTTTATTTATAATCCGCCGTATACAAGACAAAGAACATCAACACATTCAAAAATATACATAAATTAGTCTTTAAGCCCGTTACATTAACGGGTGCTAGAATATATGTCTGTCTATCTTTCTTTCTTTCTGTCTCTCTCCCTACCCCTGTCTCTTTCTTTCTGACTCTCTCCCTCCCGCTGTCTTTCTTTCTGTCTGTCTCTCTCCCTGGACCCCTTTGTCTGTCTGTCTGTCTTTCTGTCTCTCTCCCTGCCCCTGTGTCTTTCTTCCTTTCTTTCTGTCTCCCTCCTGCTGTCTATCTTTCTTTCTTTCTTTCTCCCTCCCACTGTCTGTCTGTTTGTCTTTCTATCTGTCTCGCTTCCTGCCCCCTATGCAGTAGTAGCATTTCCCCCCACCCACTTCCCTGTGCAGCAGCCACAGCAGCATTCTCTCCCCCTCCATTTCCCTGTGCAGCAGCATTTCTCCCCCACCCCACTTCCCTGTGCAGCAGCCACAGCAGCATTCCCTCCCCCTCCATTCCCCTGTGCAGCAGCATTTCCCCCACCCCACTTCCCTGTGCAGCAGCCACAACAGTATTCCCTCCCCCTCCATTTCCCTGTGCAGCAGCATTTTCCTCCCCCACCCCACTTCCCTGTGCAGCAGCACCATTTCCCCCCCCCCCCCACTTCCCTGTGCAGCAGCAACAGCAGCATTCCTAAAACAGCTCCCTTAGTTCCTTGCCGGAGTTATTTTTAAGATTAAAGCTGCTGCCGCGGCTCCTCTCATGATCCCTGCCTGCATCGGAAGCCTTCTCCGATGCAGGTGCAGCTCATGAGAGGAGTCACCGCTGCGGCTTTGAAGTTAAAAATAACTTCGGCCAGGGAATGTAAGGGAGCCAGTCAAACCGCAGAATATTACCTTGGGGTCTGCGTGTGTGGGGCTGTTGTCGTATTTCCTCCCAAGCTAATAGAACCCTAAGTGCGCATGCGCATTCCTACCTGCCACGGACCTACGGATCACGCAGGTAGGAGTGCACATGCGCGCTTAGGGTTTTATTATTAGTGATAACAATTCAATTATTTTCCAAAAACTAAAAATTGCCAACACCAAATTACATAATCAGACTGACTTATCAACATTAACATCGCCATCCCAAGAGGATCAATTCAATGAGCATAGCATGTGGTAGTAGTAAGAGAGCCAATGAAGTCATATTGATGCATAAGTGATGTTTTAACAATTTCTTGAAAGCCTGCAAACTTTCTCGCTGCTTAATGAAAGAAGAAAGCTTATTCCACTCATCTGGACCACTACGTGGAAAAAAAAACAACCCTTTTCTCTCACTGTCTGCAGACTTGGCTCCTTTCTAGACGGTATAGTCAAGTTCCGCCGTGTTGCCGAATGAAGCTTTTGCATCCCAGCATAAGCAATCCACCAAGTATTGTGGGGCACATTTGAGTAAACCAAAAGCGATAATTTATACTGCAATTCTAAACTCAATTTTTAACCAATTCAGCTTACAATAATACTCTGATACATGTTCATTTCTTTGAAGCCGGGAAAACACTCCGGTGATATTATATTTGATGAATATGCACGTATCTTTGGAAACCCGGGTGAGCTTTATGTCTTTTTTTTTTAACTTTATAACAGCGGTACCTGGAGTGACCCGCTTCCTTATAACACTTTCTCCCCCCCTCCCCACATATCTTTCCCTATCTTCAAGGAGACAAATACACTTTTGATGGTAAAACACCTGGCCGCAGTCCTGTTTATTGAACAGTAAACATATTCCTATAACATTTTAACATAATTAAATATATATAAATTAACAGCCTTAAATAATACATTAACAACAACCCATACAACGGAATTACCATTGTGACCATGATCCCGAGCTACCATTAGATGTAATTGGCCCCCGACCCCGCCATCTAAGCAAGGGTCCGAGGGGTGGCATGTCCCACACATGCCCCATTATCCAGGGTCATCCGACCCACCAGGCACAGCTCCCCGCCGGCCCACCGCAAAACCGTTAGGGTCCTCCGAGAGTCCTGCTTTTTAACCCCTCCCACCCACAATCCCCCTCGGCCGCGACAACCAATTGGGGAGGGAGATCCCTCGACCACGGCCACCCCGGCTGCGCACGCTCCTAACCCTCAACCTACCCTAACCCTACCTCTAATCTAACAAGCCCCACGGGCGACTCAGCGGGCCACCCAGCCCCGCGTTAAGGTCGCCCGTCGAGACTAGCTCTCGGGCTTATTTATTCATTTCAAATCTTAAATCAAGTACAATATTTACATTTACCAATTAAGCATTCAAATACACTTGAAATCCTATAATTGATCATCATAACATAAAATATTACCCCCTCCCTTATTTATTTATGAAAATGATTTGTTTCAATTATAATCAAAAATACCCACCCCCCTCCCCCCCTTAATGTCTTAAAATTTTTATACAGGGAAGAATATTTTTAATCTTTACAATAATCTATTAATGGCCTCCACACATCTTGAAATTTGTTATAATTTCCTTTTTGGACAGCGAGTGTCCTTTCCATTTTATATATATGGCATACAGAGTTCCACCAAAAACAATAATTAAGTCTATTCCAATTCTTCCAATTGTAAGTGATCTGTTGAATGGCCACCCCAGTTAAAATTAGCAATAACTTGTTATTATTAGATGAGATTTGCTGCTTTATGTCTTTTAAGTCCATAAAGAATTGTGAGCCCACTAGGAACAGAGAAAGTGCCTTCATATAGCGGTGTGCGGCGTTGTGTACATCTAGAAGGGATGGAAAACAAATTAAATAATTAAATAAATGGCAGCGCTAGAGAAATGATTAGTAGCAGTAATATACTGACCACATGACCAGCTCAGAAACCTTCTGCTCAGTGTGCAATAGCAGCTAAGAAGGCAAATAGAATCTTAGGAATTATTAGGAAAGGAATGGAAACCAGAAATGAGAATGTTATAATGAGTTTATATCGCTCCATGGTGCGGCTGCAACTCAAATAATTATTTTGCTTTCGATCCCGTACTCCCCAAAGAGCTCAGAAGAGGTTACAGGCTAACTAACATACATAATATACAGTTAACAGGTTGCAATTTGGATGATCAGGAATGAAGATTAGGAGACAAACTTGTATTGAAAAACCTTGCACAGTAGCTATGGCAAATTGTAACTTGTTAACTGTATATTATGGGGCTCATAATCGAAAGAGAAAAACTTCCGAAAACCGGCCTAAGTCGGCACTTGAACGAACATTTCTCAAATACAGTGGTACCTCGGTTTACGAGTGCACCGGTTTGCGAGTGTTTTGCAAGACGAGCAAAACATTCGCAAATTTGGTGCCTTGTAAACCGAGCTTGCCTCGCTGTACGAGCGCCCCCCCCCCCCCAGAACCGGCACCCTCCCCCCCCGATCCGGCACCCCCCCCGCCGCCATCATGCACCCCCCCGCCGCCATCGGGCACCCCCCCCGCCGCCACCTGAGATCCCCCAACCCACCCGAACCCTCTTCTTACTTCCCTCCGCATCGGCATCGCCGGCATCAGCATGTCCTGTGCCCAAAAATCTTCTTCCTGTGCTGGGCCTTGAGCATGTGCGCATGCTCAAGGCCTGGCACAGGAAGAAGATTTTCGGGCACAGGACATGCTGATGCTGGCGATGTGGAGGGAAGTAAGAAGAGGGTTCGGGTGGGTTGGGGGATCTTAGGTGGCAGCGGGGGGTGCCCGATGGTGGCGGGGGGGTGCATGATGGCGGCGGGGGGGTGCCGGATCGCGGGGGGGAGGGTGTCCGTTCGCGGGGGGAGGGGAAGGTTTGGGGTGGGAACATATCAAAGCAAGTTTCCCTTACTTCCTATGGGGAAACTTGCTTTGATATACGAGCATTTTGGATTACGAGCATGCTCCTGGAACGGATTATGCTTGTAATCCAAGGTACCACTGTACGTCCAAGTGCCGATACTATAAACGGGTTTTGGATGTATTTCTAAACAACCTAGGCTTTCATAGTGCCGCTCAATGACCAAAACTAAATGGGGTGTTTCAGGAAGAGTGTCGAGGGCGGGAGTTGGGCGGGACGTGGGCCGGCTTAGACTTAGTCGTACAGCATGTTATACAGCCCGAAAGTTATACAGCCCAGGATCGATGGAACTTGGACGTTATGACTTAGACCATGTAAAACATGATCTAAGTCACAAAGAAATACCTAAAGTCACCAGATAAACACTGAAAACACATAACACAGACCCCTACACACTACCCCAGTGATCACCGACTTCCCCCCTACTCCCATAAAAATAATCCCACCTTTAAAATTCATCACCTGGCAGCCTGGCATAGGAAAGCCTCATCGTCCAGCACAAAGGCGGCTTAAGCCATCTTGAGGATGGTTTAGGGACTCATGGAGAGGAGGACCCATGCCCATAAGCCCCTGTAATCACTACATTGATACTTAAACATGTGCACTCCCCTATACACCCCCAAAACTTTTTTGTACTGGCATATAAGCGGCTCCTGCAGCCATAAGGGCTATTAGGGTGGTAGATAAGTGGGTCTAGGGGATTCTGGAGGTGGTTTTGGGGACTCACCATGAACCTATAAGGGAACTGTAGTGAGGAGAAGACATGGCACTCTTTTTGTGAAGTTCACAGCAGTGCCCTGTAAGGTACCCCACTATTTAGGTGCCATGTCTGGGTGTTCAGTCCATCACTTTGCAGACCCCTCCCACGTCCAGCAGGGTTTGTTCTAGGCATTTTTGACTTGGACGAAAAGTTGGACAAAAATGTGGTATAAAGGTGGACGATTTAGCGACTTGGACGATCAGATCGGCAGGACGTATAGTTAGATGACTTTCGAAACAAAAACAATTTGGACGTATTTTTCGAAAATGTGTCCTAGGCTGTTTTTTTTTTTTTACTTTGGACGACTGGCGACTTAGACGAAAACGGACTTAGACGTCCCTTTTGATTATGCCCCTCCACTTATATTGGTATTAGATCGCTAGTATGCGTTGTTAGGATAAAAACCTGTACTATAATTATGGCAACTTGTAACCTGTTAACAGTATATTATGTATGTTAGCCTGTTACCCGTTCTGAGCTCTTTGGGGAGGATGGAATGTAACACAAAATAAATTAAAAAATAAATGTTTGAAGTACAGTCACACCATGGATAGGGTAGCCAGATTTTCCAATTGAAAAATCCGGACCCTCCTAGACCCGCCTCCAGGTCTGCTCAGTTCTGCCCATCTCCTCCCTGTAATGCCCTAATCCCCCCCCACACCCCACACCCCACACCCCCGCTGCCTGCTCATGTCAGGCAGCGAGGAAGTCCGCGTATATATGGATGCCACGCAATAATGGCACTTGCGCATGCGCGTGATGTCATCGCATGGCATCCGCCCATGCGCAGATTTCGTCCCTGCTCGACGCAATTTGAGGAGGCTTTTCAAAACCCGGACAAAGTGCTGGGTTTTTAAAAGCCATCCGGCCATATGGCAACCCTAACCATGGAGCGATACAAAGGGATTATAATATTCTCATTTCTGGTTTCCATTCCTTTCCTAATAATTCCTAGGATTCTGTTTTCAATATTTTATGCAATTCTGGTCACTGCATCTCGAAAAAGACATAGCGGATTAGAAAAGGTACATAGAAGGACAACGAAAATGATAAAAGGGATAGGCAATATCCCTATGTAGAAAGGTTAAAGTGTCTAGGGCTCTACAGCTTGAAGATGAGACAACTTGGGGAGGTCTATAAACTACTGCATGGAGTAGAACAAATAACTATGACTTAGAGAATGACACAGGGACAAATTTTTCCCAGTCCCCATGGGGACTCATTTTCCCATCCTGTCCCTGCGAGTTCTTTTCCTGTCCCTGCCCCATTCCTGCAAGCTCCGTCCTCATCCGCACAAGCCTCAAACACTTTCAAATCGAAAGTAGCAACATTCTAGAGCTCAGATTGTGATGTCATAATGCCTCAGGCCACCAATGCCTAAGAGCCAACATTATCAGTGACTGTCCTATACTTGGCTCACATAAGAGTTGCCATTCTGGGACAGACCGAAGGTTCATCAAGCCCAGTATCAAGTTTCAAGTTTATTAAAATATTTGTTTGACCGCTTAATCTAATTACATAAAATTACATAAAAACAAGTTAAACAGTTACATTGAGACGTATATTAAAACAGGGAAAACAGGTGACTTGCACAGACATACGGCAACAACAGTGGCCAACCAGCTAGATCCCGAGTAGTAAACCAGATGTTATGCTGCTTATCCTAGGAATAAGCAGTGGATTTCCTCAAGCCATCTCAACAATGGCCTATGGACTTCTCTTTTAGGAAATTATTAAAACCTTTTTTAAACCCTGCTAAGCTGATTTCACCGAATTCCAGAGCTTAGTTACACGTTGTGTGAAGAAATATTTTCTCAGGTTTGTTTTAAATCTACTACTTAGTAGCTTCATCGCATGCCCCCTAGTCCTAGTATTTTTGGAAAGATCAAACAAGCAAGCCACACCCATCTTTTCAACTCTAGATGTTCATAGTATGCAGAGTATTTTACAAAAGTCTAATTTTACACGGTTCCTTCAGTAAAATAGGGCACAGGAAAAATGTGTATTTTACAAGAAAAAAGTACACAGTCAAAAATAGAGCAGTACTCACACATGGAAGGGACAAATAGCCTATTAGCTTGATATTCAGCTGGCATTGGCATTGTGTTAATTTAACACTAGTACCAGTGTTTAAACTATTCAGTGACACTATCTTTGTATCTATTTATTCATATTTCTTGTTTGATAAACTCAGGGCAATTTACACATACAGAAATTTTACAAACTAACACTCAGAACAATTAGGACTGTTTTTTAGAAGAAGATGCTTTTCATACTCTTTTGTATGCATTTCTTCGATCTAAATTAGACTATGGGAATTTGGTACATGCAGCATTATCATCTGGAAAATTAAAACGCCTGCAAACTCTTCAAAATGCTTTTCCTAGGCAGAGCTCATCTTAGAGACCATGGGACTCCACATTTTTAACAAAAGAACATAAGAATGGCCGCTGCTGGGTCAGACCAGTGGTCCATCGTGCCCAGCAGTCCGCTCACACAGCGGCCCTTAGGTCAAAGACCAGTGTCCTAACTGAGTCTAGCCTTACCTGCGCATGTTCTGGTTCAGCAGGAACTTGTCCAACTATGTCTTGAATCCCTGGAGGGTGTTTTCTCCTATAACAGCCTCTGGAAGAGCGTTCCAGTTTTCCCCCACTCTCTAGGTGAAGAAGAACTTCCTTACGTTTGTACGGAATCTATCCCCTTTTAACTTTAGAGAGTGCTCTCTCATTCTCCCTACCTTGGAGAGGGTCAGTGGCGTACCAAGGGGGGGGGGCGTGGGGGGCGGTCCGCCCCGGGTGCCAAGCCCTGAGGGGGTGCTCCCGGTCCGGTCCAATTCCCCCCCCCTGCGCCGGGTATCGCGTTTGGAAACAGCCTGCAGCAAGATCGCGATGCTAGCGATCTTTGCCTGCTTCGGCTGTTTCTTCCACCACGGTCCCGCCCCTCCTCTGACGTCAGAGGAGGGGCGGGACCGCGGCGGAGGAAACAGCCGAAGCAGGCAAAGATCACTAGCATCGCGCGATCTTGCTGCAGGCTGTTTCCCCAGGGAAATGAAGCGTGGAGGCCGGGGGAATGAGCAGTGCTTCGTGGTGGTGGTGGTGGGGCCGAGCCGAGCGGTCCTTTGAGGTAGTGGGGGGAGGGGGGCAGCAGGCCTTCAGGGTGGGGCGGGCAGGCAGACCTTGTTGAGGGGGGAGAGACAGGCCTTCAGGGGGACAGGCAAGCAAGCCTTCAAAGGGGGGACAAGCCTTCGGGGGGTGCAGGCCTTCGGGGGGGGGACAGGCCATCAGGGGGGGTGCAGGCCTTCGGGGGGGGACAGGCCTTCAAGGGAGGGCACAGACCTTCAAGGGGGGACAGGCCTTCGAGGGGGGTGTAGGCCTTCGGGGTGGTGCAGGCCTTCAAGGGGGGGCAGGCCTTCGAAGAGGGTGTAGGCCTTCGGGGGGGGTGCAGGCCTTCGGGGGGGGTGCAGGCCTTTGGGAGGGAGCAGGCCTTCAAGGGGGGGACAGGCTTTCAGGGGGGCAGGCCTTCAAGGGGAACAGGCAGGCAGGCCTTCGAGGGGGGTGTAGGCCTTCGGGGGGGATGCAGGCCTTCGGGGGGGTGCAGGCCTTCAGTGTGGGGGGATGCAGGCCTTCAAGGGGGGACAGGCCTTCAGGGGGGGAAGGCCTTCAAGGGGAACCGGCAGGCAGGCCTTCAAGGGGGGGGACAGGCCTTCGGGGGGTGCAGGCCTTCAAGGGGGGGAACAGGCCTTCAGGGGTGGGATGCAGACCTTTAAGGGGAGGACAGGCCTTCAGGGGAGGGGGGGCCCTGGTGTAGAAGTACACGGAGGGAAGGGGAAGGGGTTCAAAGAGACGTGCATATGCTGGACTTTGGGTAGGAAGAAATAATGGGTCTGAAAATAGAGGAGAGAGAGAGAGAGATGATGGACATGGGTTTTAGGGAGGGAAGGAACAGAAAGGGAGAGAAGTTGGACACAAGGGATGGTGTGGAGGGGGGGATAGAGATACTGGTTAGGAGGGTAGTTGGGAAAAGAAAGGGAGAGATGGTGGACCCTGGGGTGGTGGGGAAGGAGGGAGAGCTGCTGGATGAAAGGGTAATTGAAGGATCCCTAGCTAGCTGACATAGCTGGGTCACGGTGTATATGAAAAACTCCATCTTAGATCAGTGGGTAGTAAAACTAAAAACAGCAACCTGTGACTCCATTTTACTGCTCTGAGAAATCACGTATGCATGCAGGCCTGTACTATGTATCTGTCTTAAGTGCCTGGCACGGCCAGGAGGCAGAGGAATGTAGATGCTAGTTAGCCTAAGATGTGTAGATTATAGGATGGATTTATGGTTTTGTTTTTCTCTTTGCTCCTACCTTTTGGTCAGAACTGGTCAAACTGGTTCGGACTGGTTAGGACACTATATAACCATTGTGTCCGAGATCCTCAGGGTCTTCTGTTTATGCAGCCAGTTCTGCCCAGAAGTCCAGCATATATGCTAGTTTAATAAAAGCCTTTTTAAAATCTCTTCAGTCTCTGGCTCAAGTCTCTGCACTACTAAAGGAGGGCCTTATCCTAAAAGGTACCTTCATTTGGCGCCCGAACAGGGACTTGATCTACAGACTTGAGCCTGTTTGGCACGATCGTCTCCCTCGGAGGATTTCAAACCTTGCCTCCTACGAGACCCGTAATAGCCGGCATTAACCTGGTGGTTGACCAGGAACGGTTTTCTCGTCGAAGACAACGGATTGCACCTCGAGAAGGAACGAATCGGTGGAGATTTCTGGCTCCTGGTTTTGTTGTGCCGGTACCGGACCTGTCTTGGTAAGTGAGAAGTTGATTCCTTCTCTATCCTGTCTCTATCTCTTCTGTCTAGTAACTTCTTAATCAGTTGTGAAGCACAGAGAGGTATATAGGATTCTGGTTTCTGGAAATTGGAACTTTTGTTGGGTGCATATATAGATTGTATAATATGGGTCAGAACACCATCGAGCCCCTTCAGATCATGCTTAAACATTTTACGACTGACCCTCTTTTTCTTCTTACAAGAGGGGGAAATACATAGCGTACATAATCCTGCTTTTCATCATGAGATGTAACATCTCAACCCTGCCAGTTATGGCAGGCTTGCAGAAGATGATATAATACAATGCAATTTTATTTGGGTAATTATGGAGAATCAATGTTAACTGAGTTTGATTACTAATAAAATAAAACACTTAGTTAGCTAGACACAGTCATGCTTGGACTGGATTAACTCTCCTAATCTTATGGTTTAGCACCATTTAGATAAATTCAAAGCAACAAAACAAACACCCAAACATTTTCCCTTTGCCCTATTGTTTTTCTTCCATCTATGTCTTCTTTCCTTTCCTCCTTGAAGTTCTTTTTTTCCCCCTGTTTCTTATATGTTTAATTCTGGGTTTGTTGAGGTTTTTTGTAATTTTTTATTGTTTTCTTCATCCTTATTTTTATTGTTGTCAAAGGCTTAGTATTTGGAATTTAATCAACTTTTTGTCATACTTGTCAAATTAATAAAACAAAAGCTCTGGGGACACCTGACAAGACACAGAGAACGAGAAATTGGTGATGTTGAGAAATTACCCGGGGAGATGGAAATAGCATTTAGGTTGGAAACCTGGGAAAAGTTGGTAAAGTAAGCCAGCATGATTGTTTTGCCGAAAGTTGCAGACAGGATAGTGTAAGTTGCTTAACAGGGTAAAATGCATGTGGATCAAGACAGAATTAAGAATGTGAGTTCGCACTGATGAACGAGAATAAAGACTGTGATTTTAGATATATGTTGCGTGCAGTGGATTTGTTACAGACAGTGAGTAATTTCAAGAAAGTTGAGCCAGATAGTTTACGTGTTCTCGCAGTTGTCAAAGTGTGTCTGCTGGTAATAAAAAAAGAAAGAAAAAAAAAAAAAAAGCAACCGTTTGTCAGCCATGTGGGGTTTGTGTTGGGCACATCCCTGCCTTTGTATCCCAGTGTTGGGGGATTTAAAGTACAAGACTAACAATGATAGAGGTTAAGTATCCATATTTTTCTGAAAATTGAAATATTTGCTAAACATGGGCTTGATAATTCAAGTTCAAGTTTCAAGTTTTATTATTATTTGATGAATCGCCTATACAAACATTCTAAGCGCTGAACAATTAAAAAAAAAAAAAACACATTTTAGAGGACAAACAATTTTAAGACACAAGTACAAAGTTAAATAACAAAGTTTTTATAAAAGAGATAAGATCTTTTTCTTTTCTGATGTACAGTAGCAGTGCATTCCACGTTTGTGGCGCTGTAACAGAAAACATGTCATTTCTTCTTGTACCCATAATTTTTAAGGAAGGGACAGTTAATAAGTCTTGTGATGATGATCGTAGAGAACGAGGGGCATAATAAGGAATGATCATTCTAGACATGAATTGAGGCTCATTGAAAGCTAGAACTTTAAAAACCAAGAATAATATCTTAAAAGTAATTCGGTGGCTAATAGGTAGCCAATGGGACTTAATCAATAGCGGTGTAATGTGGTCAACTTTTTTTATTTTTATTTTTTTTTTCCCTTCATTACATTACATTACATTACATTAGGGATTTCTATTCCGCCATTACCTTGCGGTTCAAGGCGGATTACAAAAGGTTAATTAAAAAAAGTAGAGTTACAATGATTAGCTAGAGAGGTAAGTTGTAGATCTTATAAACATTTAACGTGTTGTTGTGGGTGAGGTGGTTTGTAAAAGAATTAAAAGGTGGTCGTAGTGGAGGTTCTTTTGTTATTATTAGTGCGGTAATGGGTAGGTCTAATGTCAGTTTTAGAGTTGCTAAGAGGTCGTGATGTTATTGCTGCTTCAGGAATTTCTTGAAAAGTATGGTTTTTATTTCCTTTCTGAACGTCCTATAGTCTGGGGTGGTCATCAGAAGGTTGGAGATCTGGTTGTCCAGTCTTGCGGCTCGAGTGGCTAGGAGGCCGTCGTGTAGTTTTGTTCTTTTGACTTCCTTGATTGGGGGGGGGTATGAATGGGGAGTGCGTTTTTCTGTGTCTGGTACTAGGTGCTTGGATGAGGCGATTGTTCAAGTATGATGGGCTGTCTCCGTGTAGGGTTTTAATTAATATGCAGTAGAATTTGAATTGGATTCTTTCTTGGATTTATGAATGAGTTTTATTGATAACGGATGGATTGAGATTACTTCTTTTGTGCTAACAGTCTCCCTTGCTTTCCCGTATTGTGTCTTTATCCTGGTGTTCTTTATGAATTCTTTCTTCCCATGCATGTTTGTATAAAGTGTTATTATCAATCTGATTCTAAATACAATTGGAAACAGAAATACCTTTAAAATAAACTTGGTAGCTCAAACTCCAGAGGAAGGGGGTAGTTATTATGTAAGGACAGTGCAGACTAAAGTAGCTACATCTAGTCTGCAGCAGTGCCCACTCCTCAGAGTGTAGCGGGACCCAGGTGGCAGACAAGGGTTCCAGGTCTGCCTGCAGGGAACATGGCTAAGTGACCTCAGGGGTGGTGTCACGTTAAAATGTCTCTTCTTTGTCTTCGCAGTCATACATACAGAGCTGTTCTGGACCTGTTACAATGAGTCTTTTTCTACCCAGAGAAGGAGGACAATGTTCTGCTTTCAGTAACCTTGAAATGACCTTGCACTTAACATTTAACATGTTTCTTTTTTTTTTCCCTTTGAATTGACATTGCCATACTTCAGAATAACATTGCACACTGTATCTTACTTTACCTAGTAAGTTTTGCTTATTTTTCAAGATTGAAGCACACCCTAGCAGTTGCGTCCCTGTCTGCCTTATGAATGTAATTGGCAGGGCACCAAGCCAGAGTGATCACATTCTTACGTTTTATGATGGACGTTTGTTTTTGTATAACTGTGCATTTCTCTGCAGATCTAAGTTCAGCTCTGAATCCTTGCCAGCTGGAAGAAAAGTTTCACGCCTTTTCTGTTTTCTATGTTTGTTTATGCCCTGTAATCTTTGTGTTGTCTATCTGTTTGGTTTGTGGGGTACCCCGGGGAAACCAACTATACCATTGGCCATTTTTGGAGATTTTTCTCTCCCTTTTTGCATTTTTTGTTTTTTTCCTATCTAAATTGCCTTTCTAGCTGTTCACGCCCACGCTGTCCTCTGGCGCCAGCGTTCCTTCCTCACCTCCTCTGGATCCCCTATCCAACACCACCAACTCATCCTGGACCTTTTGGATGCTATCCTGCTACCCTCCAAAGTTTCTATCATGCACTGCCGGGCCCACCGTCGCCTCCGTGATTTCATCAGCCGCGGTAATGCCTTGGCTGACCGCTTGGCTCGCCAGGCGGCCCTCCAAGGTCCGCCCACACCCCCTCTTCTGTTATCCCTTTCCTCCCCTCAACCTTTCCTTCATTCCCTTTCCCCTCAGTACACTGACCCCGAGCGCAAGTGGGCCACGCAGCAACCTGGCCATTGCACCCTCCCATCCGGATGGATTACTATACCCTCCTGTATGTTCCACAACTCCTGGCCCTCACTGTTGTCCAACGTGCACACGATTTTTCTCATGCCGGTAACCCAGCTCTCCGCACTCTTCTCTGACAGAATTTCTATATCCCGAATCTCTCTCAACTCATCTCCCATGTCCTGCTCCGCTGTGTCATTTGCCTCCGACACAACCCCTCTTCTGTCAGGTCCCCCGTTCCTGGTCACCAGCCTATCGGTTCACACCCCATGCAAGTCCTCTCTACTGATTTTACCCACTTGCCCCCCTCCCATGGGTTCCGTTACCTCCTGGTTTTCATTGATTCCCACGCCTGGGTGTGCCCCTTGTGTGGCACTAGTGGACAATGGGGGCAAAACGGAAAATGTTATTAGATTTCAAACTAATTATGAGTGTAAGGGTCAACTAGTGACCCCTGTATGTATATATAACAAGGTTGAATATTCTATATGTAATAATGGAGATTCACAGATCTGTTTCGACCCCAAAGCAACTAATAGGGATACTTGGATAGAGGTCAGGTCAGTCTGGGATCAGGGCCCCCTGATTCAACAAACCCTGGTCACTAATCCCTATGTCCCGGCCTCAGTCCTCTTTGATGCTTGCTATGCCATGGACCAGAACCCCACCTTCCTTGGATGTTGTGGTGCCCTAGCATGGAGGAGGGAATATATGCACAACGATAAATACATGTGCCTGGCGGGACAGAAGCCGTCTCAACCATAGCTTCCGGAAAGCTCGCTATCTTGTGGGCCTACAGATATACGGTAAGGGCACGGACCCTGGTACTGTCTTGCACATCAAACTCGTTGAGAGACACCGGATCCCTGAACAACACAGCATTGTGTTTCCCAACTTTTATGAACATATGAAACTTGACCAACAAGACTTTGTGCCCTCTGCCACCACCCGCAACCTTTTCATACAGTTCGCTGAAACCATAGGAGCCACCTTAAATCTGACAAACTGTTATGTCTGCAGGGGCACCCAGCTGGCCTCTGAAAAACTCCATTCTGGCAAAACACTGCATACAGCGTCTCGGACCATCCTTTACCACTCGTGTTGGACACCTGCAGTGCCAATCCTTATGGATTAAAATAGCACCTCTCAGCCCGGTTGGACTTATTGGACCGGAGATCCTAAGTTAAAAATACCCAGACGATGGAATACTACTGGCAATGCTACCACATTAAATGTCTACCTCAACCTGCCTGCTTCTGCCCCTTGGGCTGCACCAGAAGGATGCTACTGGATCTGTGGGAAAATGGCATACCCCACTCTACCCTCAAATTGGACTGGCACTTGTGTTCTGGGCACTATCAAACCAGCCTTCTTCCTCCTCCCGTTATCCGAAGGAGAACATCTGGCTGTCCCAGTATTCGATCAACGGGCCCGTTCTGAAAGAAGTTTGGAAATTGGTAAATGGGATGACACTTGGCCCCCGGAGCGCATCATTGCTGTCTACGGTCCTGCTACTTGGGCTGATATGTTTGGACTTAACTCACTGACTGATTGGGCCTCCAAACCGGGACTCTTTAAAGCCCTCACCATAATTTTCCTGGTATTCTCTGTCATATTTTGTGTTCTTCCTTGCCTGTTACCATGTTTATTGAAAACCTTAACCGTACTATTAGGACTACGATTGACTAAAGTACCACCGCCCTAGTCCTGGCCCTTTCCTCCTATCACCCAGTCCCCACCTCTGATACAGATGGCCCTGACCTCCCATAACCCAGCTAGTCAGCTAGCCTACAGAAGAAAAGTTGGGAATGAAGGATCCCTAGCTAGCTGACATAGCTGGGTCACGGTGTATATGAAAAACTCCATCTTAGATCAGTGGGTAGTAAAACTAAAAACAGCAACCTGTGACTCCATTTTACTGCTCTGAGAAATCACGTATGCATGCAGGCCTGTACTATGTATCTGTCTTAAGTGCCTGGCACGGCCAGGAGGCAGAGGAATGTAGATGCTAGTTAGCCTAAGATGTGTAGATTATAGGATGGATTTATGGTTTTGTTTTTCTCTTTGCTCCTACCTTTTGGTCAGAACTGGTCAAACTGGTTCGGACTGGTTAGGACACTATATAACCATTGTGTCCGAGATCCTCAGGGTCTTCTGTTTATGCAGCCAGTTCTGCCCAGAAGTCCAGCATATATGCTAGTTTAATAAAAGCCTTTTTAAAATCTCTTCAGTCTCTGGCTCAAGTCTCTGCACTACTAAAGGAGGGCCTTATCCTAAAAGGTACCTTCAGTAATTAAGAAAAAGTGGATCTGTGGAGGGAGACAAAAAAAGGAAAGATGCCAGACATCCGGGGGAGAGAAGGGAAACGGTAGGGAGGACAGAGATGGCAGATGAATGGTTAGCACGGAGAAAGAAAAAAGAAGGAGAACCTGGCAAGCAAGTTATCAGAAGACAACCAGAGCCTTGGACCAACAAGATTTGAAAAATAACCAGACAACAAAAAGGTAGAAAAACTAATTTTATTTTCTGTTTTGTGATTACAATATGTCAGATTTGAAATGTGTATCCTGCCAGAGCTGGTGTTAGACCGCAAACGTGAGCTAGGATTTAACAGAGAGAGGAAAAGTCCTTTTTGTTTCTTTATTTTATTTACACCACAGCGCCAGTGTGGTTAGGAGAAGCCAAAGGGGGGTGAAAAAGCTATAAAATAAACCCACCAGGATGTTTGAAAAAAAACCCAATTGGGCAGGAAAATCAAATCGATAAACCAATTCAATAGGCTGAATCGAATCGATATTTTTTTTCCTGAATCTGGCAGCACTAGTTTGCGCTACTGTCTTAGACTTTAGGACCTGGGATTGGGGAGAGATGGCATCCTCAGTACTTTATAATGCAAGTGAAATGAGGATTTGGTCAGATTTTTGAAGGGTCTGCACTCTGCAGAAGAAAAATATTGTATAGGCCGGGGATATGAGACAGCAGGAAATGGGAACTTTTCTTCCTTCTATTTTTGTGAATGGAAAAGCTGAAAATGTCAGAGAGTTCAGTTAAAATATGTGCTTTATAAGAAAATATAATAATGTGTTTTATAAAGTTTATAGCATTGCTGGCCTACCCGGTGAGGTGTTCCTAGTGGTGGTGGTGGCAGCGTGTCAATGTGTTGAGAGGAAGAGGTGATCTGGGAAATTCTGCTGAGTAAACTCCGGGCCCATTTCCACCCCCCAGTTAGTCTACTCCACTCAACTGGTTCACACACTGAGTGGGTCTTTGGGTGTTGTTCCTGGGTAGTTGTTTTGGGATCTCTTCCAGTGGTTTGTCAATATTTCCTTCTGGTCCAAGGAAGGAAACTTTGTTAACCTTAGCACTGACCTACAGAATATGTTTTTAACAGCGCTGCTTGTGTGGCATTAGTCTATGTAGTGATTGAAAGAAAAAACCAGACCTTTGCACATTTTTGCACTATATGGTGGGTATATGAGGAGATTCACATTTCCTGCACAGCTAAGTCCGTGTGAAGTTACCTTGTGCTATATTTGACATCTAGCAAAGTCTCTGTTTGGAAGGAAAGATCTCAGCTTAAAAATGAAGTGGCCAGAAGTTATGGTAAAAGCAGATAGCGTAGCTGGTTTTAAGAAAGGTTTGGACAAATTCCTGGAGGAAAAGTCCATAGTCTGTTACTAAGACTTGGGGGAAACATCTGCTTGCCCTGGATCGGTAGCATGGAATGTTGCTACTCTTTCGGTTTTGACCAGGTACTAGTGACCTGGATTGGCTTCCATGAGAATGGGTTACTGGGCATGATGGACCATTGGTCTGACCCAGTTAGGCTATTCTTATGTTATGTTCTCATCTGTAGGGGCCTTTGTTTTCACTTCTTATTTTAATGTATTTTTTTTCTGGGAACTTATCAGTGTTTTTTATAATGGGAACAAAAATGGAAGAGAATTAATGTGTGTGGAATGGGGGGTAACTAATTTCTTCAGCTAAATAATTCAATCCACCTCAACCAGACATAGGAGAACTCACGCACCATTCACACACCCTCCAACCAAAAACGTCAAAAAAAAAAAAAACAGTTCGACAACCTCCTAGCCATTCGAGCTGCAACACTCGACCCCCAACTCTACAACCAATTGAAATCGACCACAGACTGCAAAACCTTCAAAAAAGAAATAAAAACCCTTCTATTCAAAAAACACATAAAACCGAACTAACACAATCAGAACTGTCCCAAGCATCACCTGCAACTACTCCATATGTACTTCTGATGTCATGACAATTCAGACATAATTTATGTTATGGTATGTTTGGAATAATGGTTACATATACGAGGTTCAATAAAAGAAAATTTTCACTGCCTGTTTCTATTATGACCATTTATTCAGTTTCATGGTTATTACAAAAAATATTTTTTTACATGGGGGGGTGTCAAAACATTATGGGCCCCGGGTGCCACATACCCTAGGTACGCCACTGGAGAGGGTGAACAGCCTGTCTTTATCTACTAAGTCTATTCCCTTCATTATCTTGAATGTTTCGATCATGTCTCTTCTCAGTCTCCTCTTTTCAAGGGAGAAGAGGCCCAGTTTCTCTAATCTGAAATTCTATTGGCTACCTGCAAAATACAGAGCAGAGTTTAAGATGGTCATGTTGGCTCATAGAGAACACACTTACTTACCTGTAACAGGTGTTATCCAAGGATAGCAGGCACATATTCTCACATGTAGATGACGTCAGCCCCGGAGCCCCAGTGTGGACAGTCCAAATTGTGTTTTCACTTTAAAGGTGTTGAGACGGCCCGCACCGTGCATGCGTTATCGCCTATATATTCAGCATCAGCCCACAGGATCCTCAGTTCAGTAACAAGCTAGGAAGCCAAAGAGGGAAGGTGGAAGGATTGTAAGAATTAGAGAATGACTCGGGGACAAATTTGTCTCCGTCCCTGCAGGAACTCAATTTCCCCATCCCTGTGAGTTTTGTCACTGTTCCTGTCTCTGCCCCATTCCTGTAAGCTCTGCCTTAACCGCACACCCCTCGAACACTTATGATTTTAAAGTGTTTGAGGTTTGTGCAAATGAGGACAGAGCTTGCAGGAATGAGGCAAGGACAGGAAAAGAACTCGCGGGGACGGGAAAATGAGTTCCCATGGAGATGGGATAAAATTTGTCCCCGTGTCATTCTCTAGTGAAAATATCTACCTGCTGTCCTCAGATAACACCTATTACAGATAAGTAACTGTGCTTTATCTCAGTACATTTTCAAGTATGGGACTCCTTAGCTGCCAGGGTCATGCCCTTGAGAAAAGGGTTATTGAGAACCACTATGAGTCTGGCAAACCCCAGAGAGTTGGAGGGACATTGACTTCTGAGTGGAGAATAAATTTTGTACAACTGCGTGGCTGAACTGGCTATCTTGGCTGCAATACTTTTCCAAGCAATAGTGGAACATGAAGGTGTGGGTGGAGGACCAGGTGGCTGCTTTGCAAATGTCCTCAACGGGAGTGGAACGTAGATGGAGTGGCCATTGCTTGGACTTTATGTGCTGCGACACGGCCTTCATGGGTTTGCCTAGTCTGAGCCTAGGAAAAGGAAATGCAGTCCACAAGCCGTGTTGAGATGGTTCTCCTGGTGACGGGAGATTCCAGTCTGTTTGGATCAAAGGGCAGAAACAGTTGAGTGGACGTTCTGTGAGGTCCGGTTCGATCTTGGTAGGAAGACAGAGCACGTTTGAGGTACAAGGAATGAAGTACCACATCTTTTGGGCGAGAGTGCAATTTTGGATAATATTATGGAACAATCTACCTCTTGAAGTAAAGAAAACACCAACTTTACTGAATTTTAGGAAGTTACTGAAGACGGAGTTGTTCAGAGGCAGCTTTTCTTCCTGATTTTTGGGACAGTTAGAAGGCTGTTTAGCAAGCGATTATTTTTTAGTGCTGATGTACAATATGAGCAGCATAATAAAAAAATAACGATTAAGTCCATTTTGGGCCTAGGCCGCTAGTCGACTAAAATTGGCAGTGTCCAAATTTCATTCTCGAAAAATACATCCAAAATTTTTTTTTTTTTTTTTTCGAGACTTGCCTAATTATACGTCCAGCCATTTTGGAGGTGGGAGGGGTCAGCAAAGTGATGGACTGGCCACACAGACATGGCAACAGAGTAGCGGGACACCTTACAGGGCACTACTGTGAACTTCACAAAAAGGGTGCCACATGAACATCTCACCACAACTCCTTTTCAGGTCATGATGAGCCCCCCCCCCCAAACACCCCTAAAACCTACTATACCCGTCCAGTGGAGTATGAAAAGCACTAATAGCACTCAAATAAACTCTGATGGATGAGGTCTTCAGGCTGGGGTTGGAGAGGTGCAGAAGATAGTCCAGCAAGGATAGGAGGGGGTAAATGCTTGGATTTAGTGAAGAGGTTCTACACCAAATAGTAAAGCGAGTCTATTTGAAACTGTAGGAGCATTGTGTAGAACAGTGGTTCCCAACCCTGTCCTGGAGGACCACCAGGCCAGTCGGGTTTTCGGGATAGCACTAATGAATATGCATGAGGCAGATTTGCATGGCTGTCACCTCCGTTATATGCAAATTTCTCTCATGCATATTCATTAGGGCTAGCCTGAAAACCCGACTGGCCTGGTGGTCCTCCAGGATAGAGTTGGGAACCACTGGTGTAGAAGATTTCCAGGATAGCTGATATTGGAGCCAATAGTGTCAAAGACATTTAATAGCTCAGAGAGCTATGAGAACTAATGAGCATAGCCTGGGATGGAGGAGAGAGCTTTCATTCTGTGTCAGAAATGTTGGAAAGATAGGAAGTGTGATGGGGTCCCGAACATTGAGTTGTAGGAGAAGAGAGAACCATGGCTGATGTGGTCACCAAGGTGCTATAAGAATCATGGCAGCTTATTCCTAGCAATGTTTGAGTAGAGTTTTCCCCAAGTAGAGGAACTGAGGGGAAAGCGTACTTGAACTTGTTCCACCAATCAAGAAGAAAGGCATCCGACTCCAACTGAGTGGGAATGTAGACTCTGGAGCTGAAGAGAGGAAGTTTGTGATTATAGGGGGAAGCAAATGGGTCCACTTCTGTGGTCCCCCACTCCATAAATATTTGATGGACTGTGGTGGAACTGAGAGACCATTCACACTCAAAATGTCAGCCAAGAAATTTTGTCATCCTGTTAGGTAGATTACTTTTGCAAGGAATTGCCCAACACCAGATCTGGATCACTTGTTGACAGAGTCGTGAGACCCTGTAGTACCCTGTTTGTTCACACAGAACATAGCTACCTGGTTGTCTGTATGAATGAGGACTATTTGATTGAGTAGATGATCCTAGAATGTGCAGAGAACTTTGTGAATTGCTCAGAGTTCGAGAAGGTTGATGTGGAGAGCTCTTTCTGGAATGCTCCAGGACCCTTGAGTGTGGAGGCCATCGAGGTAGGCCCCCATCCGAGCTTGGAGGCATTGGTGGTTAATATTTTCTGATGTGGTGGTTCCTGGAATACAAAGCTGCTGGATAGGTTGGCAGGGGACATCCACCACCGAAGCGCCTGTTGGAGACCTGAGGTGACTCATAGGCATTATGAAAAAAGCCAAATTGCTAGAGATCACTGGTTTGAAAGCACCCATTGAGGTTCCCTGAGATGTAGATGAGGAAATGGAATCCATGTACTGTAGGGGCCATATGGCCAAGGATCCACAGCATTTGGCATAACGTTATGCGGTGATGAAAGGAAATCATGTGACATAGCTGAATTAGAGTACTGAGTCTTTGTTGAGATAGGAATGCATGAGTCTGAGCCGTGTCCAAGTGGGATCCAATAAATTTCAGGGTTTGAGTGGGCTGCAGATGAGATTTCTCATTATCTACACCTCCTATGAGCTGCAAAAAGTCACATTTGTGGCATGGAGGGTCTGTTGGGGTGTACCAACCTTGAATAACCAGTCATCCAGATAAGGAAACACTTGAAAGGCATGGGTATGAAGCCACTCCCTCTAGGCATTTGGTGAATTACTCTCGGCATTAATGCCAGCCCAGATGGGAGCACTTTATACTGAATGTGATGAGTGACCACTTGAAAGTGACCACTTGTACATATAAAAAAAGATGTAAATTTGGGGAATGCACTACCTACTTATAACTTGGCCCTGTGTAATATTTAAGAACAGATACTTAAAGCATTTAAAGAAAACTATAATTTTATTTTTGCTGAGCAAATTTATTTATAAGATTAGGCAGGCAATGCAGTAATTTTTAGTTAACAAGCAGAATGTTGCGAGACCGTGGCAATGAGAGGGTTGGGGAGGTTTTGAGACACATGACAGCGTTGAGAGCTCAAGTCGTCTTTTTTAAGCTCAAGTCGTCTTTTTTCAGCTTTGCCCTTTTCTAAACCTGTGCTGTTTTGCAAGGGAGGTTTTTTTTTTGCCGGTGAAAGTATTGAAAGCAGTTTGCATTGTGCCTTTTGGTTCTATACTGCTATGTTAATCTGAGGCTTTTTTTCTCCCTCTTATTTTGGGTGCATGCTGGGTTTGAAAAGGGAAGCCTTGCTTATATGAATATATAATACTAGTCTTGAAGCCCGTTACATTAACGGGTGCTAGAATATATGTCTGTCTGTCTTTCTTTCTGTCTCTCTCCCTCCCACTGTCCCTCTCTCTCTCCCTGGCCCCCTTTCTCTGTCTTTCTGTCCCTCTCCCTGCCCCTGTGTCTTTCTTCATTTCTTTCTGTCTCCCTCCCTACTGCTGTCTGTCATTTTTCCCCTGCATTTCCTTGTGCAGCAGCAACAGCATTTCGCTCCCCCCCTTACTTCCCTGTGCAGCAGCAGCAGTATTTCCCTTGCCCTCCAGGTCCCTGTGCAGCAGTAGCAGCATTTTCCCCCACCCTCTCATGAGGGTGCACCTGCATCGGAGAAGGCTTCCGACGCAGGCAGCGATCGTGAGAGGAGCCGCCGCGTCAACTTTAAACTTTAAAAAAATACTTCACATGGTGGTGCCGTTTTTCCATTTCCGGCTGTGTCCTTGCTTTCTCCCTAGCTCCCAGTGCCCTACCGGTCTGTACACCGCGATCTGGAGAGCAGGGAGTCCAACACTGGCGGCTGGAAAGCAGTGCAGCTGGGCAGCAGTAAGGCTGAGGACTCGCGCATGTGCACTCCTGCAAAGCCACGGACATACAGATCAGGGAAAACAGAAGCACGGCAGTTGAGTGCGCATGCGCGGCTAGCATTTTATTATTTTAGATGTTGTGTGTCCTCGTATGAATTGTTAACAGAAGAGTAATTTTTAGGTACAATTTTGGGATCTTTAAACAAGGGAAATGTGCCACAAGATAAAAATATTGTTAGAAAAACAGAACGACTAATTTAAGCTGGATTAAAAGTAACTCACTATGATGAAGGACCTTGTAAGACTGGAAGACTGGGCGTCAAAATGGCAAATGACGTTTAATGTGAGCAAGTGGAAAGTGATGCATATTGGAAAGAGGAACCTGAACTATAGCTACGTGATGCTGGGTTCTGTGTTAGGAGTCACTGCCCAGGAAAAGGATCTAGATGTCATTGTTGAGGGTACCTTGAAACCCTCAGCTCAATGTGCGGCGGCTGCTAAGGAAGCAAATAGAACGTTAGGTATTATCAGGAAAGGAATAGAAAACAAAGATGAAAATATTATAATGCCCTTGTATCACTCTATGGCAGTGGTTCCCAACCCTGTCCTGGAGGAACACCAGGCCAATTGGGTTTTCAGGCTAGCCCTAATGAATATGCATGAAGCAAATTTGCATGCCTATCACTTCCATCATATGCAAATCTCTCTCATGCATATTCATTAGGGCAGTGGTTCCCAACCCTGTCCTGGAGGAACACCAGGCCAATTGGGTTTTCAGGCTAGCCCTAATGAATATGCATGAAGCAAATTTGCATGCCTATCACTTCCATCATATGCAAATCTCTCTCATGCATATTCATTAGGGCAGTGGTTCCCAACCCTGTCCTGGAGGAACACCAGGCCAATTGGGTTTTCAGGCTAGCCCTAATGAATATGCATGAAGCAAATTTGCATGCCTATCACTTCCATCATATGCAAATCTCTCTCATGCATATTCATTAGGGCTAGCCTGAAAACCCGATTGGCCTGGTGTTCCTCCAGGACAGGGTTGGGAATCACTGATCTATGGTATGGCTGCACCTCAAATACTGTGTGCAGTTCTGGTCACCACATCTCAAAAAAGATATAGCAGAATTAGAAAAGGTACAAAGACGGGCGACAAAAATGATAAAAGAGGTGGGAAACTTCTATGAGGAAAGGCTAAAGTGGCTAGGGCTCTTCAGCTTGGAGAAGAGATTAAAGTTAAAGTTTAAAGTTTATTAGGATTTTATATACCGCCTATCAAGTTTATCTAAGCGGTTTTACAATCAGGTACTCAAGCATTTTCCCTATCTGTCCCGGTGGGCTAACATACCTGGGGCTATGGAGGACTGAGTGACTTGCCCAGGGTCACAAGGAGCAGCGCGGGGTTTTGAACCCACAACCCCAGGGTGCTGAGGCTGTAGATCCAACCACTGCGCCACACACTCCTCAGGGGTGATACTATAGAGGTCTATAAAATAACGAGTGGAGTAGAAAGGGTAGATTCGAAACGCTTGTTCATTCTTTCCAAAAATACTAGGACTGGGGACACGATGAAGCTAGTAGATTTAAAACAAACCGATGAAAATATTTCTTCACACCACGGGTAATTAAACTCTGGAATTCAGTGCCGGAGAATGTGGTGAAATCAGTTAGCTTAGCAGGGTTTTAAAAAGGTTTGGATAATTTTCTCAAAGAGAAGTCCATAGGCCATTATTGAGATGACTTGGGGAAATCCGCTGCTTATTCCTAGGATAAGCAGCAGAATATCTGTTTCACTACTTGGGATCTAGCTAGGTACTTTGGACCTGGGTTGGCCACTGTTGGAAATAGGATACTGGACTTGATGGACCTTCGGTCTGTCCCAGTGTGGCAGCTCTTATGTTCTTAAGTGAGCCAAGTATAGGACAATCAAGCCATTGTGACATCACTGATGAGGTTGGCTCTTAGGCAGTGGTGGAATGAGGCATTATGACATCACAATCTCAGCTCTGGAATGTTGCTACTCTTTGGGTTTCTGCTAGGTACTTGGGACCTGGGTTGGCAACTGTTGGAAACAGGATGCTGGGCCCGATGGACCTTTGGCCTGTCTCAGTATGGCAATTCTTATGTTCTAATGAGATGAGTATAGGACAATCAAGCCATTGTGACATCACTGATGAGGTTGACATCACAATCTCAGCTCTGGAATGTTGCTACTCTTTGGGTTTCTGCCAGGTACTTGGGACCTGGGTTAGCCACTGTTGGAAACAGGATTCTGAGCTCGATAGACCTTTGGCACTTGTGTAAGACAGAGAAGAAAGGATGGAAAAGGGAAAGACAGTGGAGAACAGAAAACAGAAAGCTCTGGTTAGGATGTTTACCTTTAAAGAAACGTGTTGCTTCAGACTTCTGTTTAGAAAGCCTGTGCCCTAATCAAACAGAAGAAACGTTCAATCGAGAATAATGTTTCCAATTTATTTGATAAAAAAAAGCACTGCTCCTGCCGCTGGATAGATGAGTTTTGTTAGAAAGGTTTGGTTTTTTTCTGTTTCTCTAAGACGCAATCTCAGAATGAATGTACACATCTCCCTCCGTATTCACTGTGACAGGGGATTAACAGAACCGCAAATACAGAAAACCCGCAAATAACTTTTTCATATGTCATTCGCTGTTTTCTATTAAAAATCATCGTGAATAGAGTGAAACCGTGAATAACATGATGGGAGATCTGGCCTGTTCCTGAAGGAGAGGCAAAACACAGTGAACAAAGTGCTGGGAATCAGCGAATTTCTCTGTAAACGCTTGGAATCGGCGATTTCTCTAGGCAAGCTGATGTCATTTGGGGGGAGGAGCCAGCAAGGTAAAAACCGTGAATAATTGAAACCGCAAATGCTAAAACCACGAATACGGAAGGAGAAGTGTACGTGAAAGTGGTGGGTGTGGGGGGGGGGCAATCTCTTGCCCCCTCAACTTATGCCCATCATAGAATGGGTGTGGGATAGAACAGCCCTGGAAAGATGGAGATGGTCCATGTACATCAGTGGTCTCAGACCCGCGGCCCAGGGGCCACATGCGGCCTGCCAGGTACTATTTTGAGGCCCTCAGTATGTTTATCATAATCCCAAAAGTAAAATAAAACATTTTCTTGATCACACGTCTCTTTAACTATAAATGACAATATTATTATTAACACTTAGCCAAAAGGAAAGATTTATAAACTATAAAGAGTTTTACCTCATGCAAAATTGTCATTTCTTTAATAAGACAAACTATTTTTTTCTGAGGCCCTGCAAGTACCGACAAATCCAAAATGTGGCCCCGCAAAGGGTTTGAGTTGGAGTCCACTGATGTACATGATTACAATGCTTCCAAGAACTACTGTCTCTCTCTCGCTCTGATTGCGGTTTGGCAGTGACGAAGGAGGTAGGCCAGTAAATAATGTCTGATTATTACAAACATTCACTTTAATCTCTCTTGGCTGCTCATTTCCTGTAACTTTGCCTTTCTTGCATGGGTAGGATCCATCATAACGACGGTGCTGAGCAGAAGCAGAAAAAATGAAGTTGTTTGTGTGTGTGTGTGTGTGTGAGGGGGATTTGATTCCGTACCTGGAATTATTTGGAGCTGCAGGCTTTATTAAACCATGTAAAGCAAGTATCCTTATTTGCATGCTAATTCATTTATACCCTCTGGAATGATTTCTTCAATTCATTTTTAACCCACTAACTCTTCTGATAGGGATTGTGTTACCACCTGCAGGAAGACAGAGGGGGAAGGTGGCGGTACAAGACAGTTTTGCACCTCTGGCCTTTTCTTCCCCGTCGCCACTCTGAAAGAGTGCGACACATCCTCAGCCCCGGCCAATCGCCAATGATAAAGGCTCACTATCAAACCTTACTGCATTCTGGCATCTGGGAAAAAAAAATCACCAGCTCGTCTCGTGGTGCTCAGGAGCAGATTGGAACCTTCCGTTTAAGCACGCTGGAAAATAAAGAGAGCGCAAGGCAGCACGACACTGAGGAGGGTTGAGACAAAAGGGCGTATTTTCAAAAACGAAAAAGTTTCAAGGTTATTCTTCATTTGGTATACCGACCAATCATTGTTTTGTTGCACTGTTGATCATTTGGAAAATCAATAAAGAATTTTTTTTTAAAAAATAAAATTTAAATATCTTTAAAAAAATAAATAAATAAATAAAAATAGGGCAGGTTAGGGTCAAGATAAGGACAAAATTTTAAAAGGGGCAAAGGAGGAGGGAGATTTTAATTACATTATGAAAATAAAAATAAAAGGAAGGGAGGAGAGGGGAGGATAAAACAAGAAGGAAGAGCCAGGGATCGCTTCTTAAAAGCGGTTCTCTATTTATTTGATTGTTATTGTATTGGGGGGGTTCCTTGATCAAGATTCTTAGCTGCAATTTTGATATGCATCTTTGAATAGAAATGTTTGCAGTTAATTTTAAATTTAAGTCCAAAAAGTAGAACATAGGGGCGGACAGTGGCGTAGTAAGGGAGGGGGGGCAAGGGGGGCCTTGGTGGGGGTGCTGGCACCCCTCCTCCGCTCTGACCCTCCGCCTCTTCCCGTTCCCCCCCTCGCTTCCCCTCTACCTCTAGCTTTTCACTGCCACGAGCAATGACGTGTTCCTCGCAACCGCAACAGCTTTCCCGCCGATGTCACTTCCGACCACCACGCCTAGGAATGACGTCAAGAGGGAGAGCCGCCGGGGTCGCGAGGAGCATGTTGAAGATGTTACTCGTGGCGGTGAACAATGAAGAGGTACAGGGGAAGGAGCGGGGACCAGACAAGGACAGGGAAGGGGCGCCTTTCACCCTCGCTACGCCACGGGGTGGGGGGGGGGGGCAGATGGACATATTTCTCACCAAACCCTTCCAATTCGTTGTTTTTAAAGCCTATTTTCTAGATGGCTGTCTGTGCTTTTGATGAGTAGTTCATCTTTCAGGGATCTCAAAGTCCCTCCTTGAGGATCACAATCCAGTCGGGTTTTCAGGATTTCCCCAATGAATATGCATTGAAAGAAGTGCATGCACATAGATCTCATGCATATTCATTGGGGAAATCCTGAAAGCCCGACTGGATTGCGGCCCTCAAGGAGGAACTTTGAGACCCTATCTCAAGGGGGCATGTTAGAAGTGTGGTCTGGGCGGGCTAGAGTGGGCTTATGACTTGGACGTTTTCTGCCGCAATCAAACATTTAGGAGTACGTCAAGAGCACAATTTGGACATTTGGGGCTAGACCTGGTTTAATAACGAATAAGTGCCAATAAGGTGCCCAAACTGAAGGGATGAAGGCACGACTAGGGTTGACCTACAAGTGTGTCCATTCTGCTGCCCCTCAATATCTCTCCTCCCTTCTATCTCCTTATACACCTCCCAGAGAATTCCCTTCCTCAGTTAAGTCACTCTTAACATTATCCTTCTCCTCCACTGCCAGTTCCAGACTTCGTTCCTTTCATCTAGCTGCCCCCTATGCCTGGAATAAATTACCTGAGTTTGTCCGTCAAGCCCCTTCCCTTGTTTAAAAGCAGACTGAAAACCCACCTTTTTGATATAGCTTTCAGTCCTTAACCCTATTCCTCTGCCCTCCAACTCAGCCAGCTGATTAACTGTTCCCCTTAACTGTATTTATGACCTCCTGTTTGTCTGTTTAGATTGTAAGCTCTTTTGAGCATCGACTGTCTTTGTGACTCTGTACAGTGCTATGTGCATCTGGAAGCGTTATAGAAATAATTCATAGTAGTAGTGTGAAGAGTTTGTCTTTGGGAAGCAGAGCTGAGATTGTGATGTCATAATGCCTCATTCCACCAATAAGAGTCAACCTCCTCAGTGATGTCACAATGGCTTGATTGTCCTGTACTCCCCTCTGCCCTCCAACCCAGCCAGCTGATTAACTGTTCCCCTTAACTGTATTTATGACATCCTGTTTGTCTGTTTAGATTGTAAGCTCTTTGGAGCAGGGACTGTCTTCTTTGTGGCTCTGTACAGCACTGCATGTGTCTGGTACCACTATAGAAATAATTAATAGTAGTAGTAGGATTGCCAGATTTTGTCCTCCAAACAAAAGAGGACATATAGCCCTGCCCCGTTCCATCCATGGTCTCACCCCATTCCACCCATCGCCCTGCCCCTAATATATACATATATTCAATATATGTGGTGTTCTATGCCCTAAGGAAGGGTGGGCAGATGGGAGTAATGGCGCACCTCCACCTCTACGCCCCCTCCCGTGCACCTCTTGAAATGTTCGCCGGTATGAGCATTTTCCACCTGCTGCTGGCACCGGCGAGCATTTCAAGAAGTACGTAGGGGCAGGGGGATGGTACACGGGCCAGCAGGGAGGATTAGGGGGGAGTGGAGGATATGACACGGTGATGCCAGGCACCACCTCCTGTGTAGAGTGTCATGGTGGTTAGGCATTAAACAGTGGCGATATCCAATCAAGACTATTGAGCTTTATGTATTTCTCAAATCTCTTTAATTCACTTCAATCGACATGTACATGTTTCGGCCACACTGGCCTGCATCAGGAGTCTTGAATTCTTAAAAGGCTATAATGGCTAGAAATAAAAAAAAAAAAAAAAATACTAGACCACTTTAGATGACAAATGTTGTGCTTGAAAATGAAGTGGCCCAGGATCCGAAGCTCTCCTACACTCATGAATTTCAGAAATTTTAAAGCACATTTGTCATCTAAAGTGGGCAAGCTGCAAAGGAAAGCCTTGCTTGACATCAGCAAAGCAGGAGGGCATTAGGATCAGGGCAGAACGCTTCTGGGCATCTTAGGACATGGAGTAGTGGACATGATGCTGAACAAGAGGAAAATAAATGGAAGACATAGCCAGTTAGCGCATTCATATTAGTGTGCTAACTGGGGTAACATAGGACCAGATTCACTAATCTGCCCGATCCGGGGCAGGTCCGACGAATTCAGCAAACTAAAATATGCAGATGGGGGCGATTGGAGGAATGCCCCCAACCGCCGGCACGGATCGCTTTTCTGCGATCCCCACGCCTGTGCAGACCAACTGTAGATTGAACTGAGGTCTTTTTTTAAAAAAAATGAAATTGACTCGTCAAGTAGCTCTTGGCAGCCGAAAAAGAATTCTCCAAAATAGAGAATGACACGGTGGCGGTTTACCCGCGGCCACCGCATTTTAGCCGCGGGTCACCCGCCGAAAACGGGGAAGAAAACTAGCAGTCGCTGCGGCGACGGGGACAAGGCCATTCACCGCCCGCGGGGCGGTGAATGGTCTTGTCCCCCGCAGTGAGGCATGAAGGATCGCGCGGTCCCCGCAGCTCACACCCGCCCGCCCAATCGATTCCAGTGTCCAGCCAGCTCTCTCCCCTCTCCTCACCCCAGTCCGCAGATCCTCCTCCTCGGCGACCCGCACGCTACCAGAGAGCCGCGCACACCCGCCGCTGCTCAGCCTCGATCTTCTGCTCTGACGCAACCGGAAACAGGAAGTTGCAGCAGAGCAGAAGATCGAACACTGAGCAGCCGCGCGTGTGCGGCTCCCTGGGAAAGCGCGCAGGTTGCCGAAAAAGAAAACCCACAAACCAAGGTGAGGAGAAGGGAGAGAGCCGGCCAAACACCAGGATCGACCGGGCAGGCAGGTAGTGGCCGCGGGGACCGTGCGATCGCTAGTGTTCCCGGCTCAAATTGGAAGGAGGGAGTGAAAGGAAAAAGGCTTATATGGATGCAGCGGGGACGGTGACGGGGCGGTGAATGGGATGGCAGTGGCGGTGACGGGGCGGTGAAAGGGATGGCGGTGACGGTGACGGGGCGGTGAAGGGATCAGCGGTGACGGGGCGGTGCAGAGGATGGTGGGCCGGTGACGGGGCGGTGACGGGGACAGATTTTTTCCCCGTGTCATTCTCTACTCCAAAACTGCCGTAAGATTTTGAAGCTCATTCTCCGTAAGTTCGATGGATTTCATGTCAGAGAATTGGACGGATGGATGAATGGATTATTTTCTAGGAAAATGCTCAAGCTCTTTAGAAAGTTATCTGTTCTTTTCCCCTGCTATTGATCATTTAATCTATATGCATGTTTGTAAGAACTGAATTGCACACCAGTGCTAAGCATTCTGCAGGTTTTTTTCTAAAGGGACCGAGATCATACATACAGATAGTCTTTAGAAACATAGAATATGACGGCAGAAAAGGGCTGTAGCCCATCAAGTCTGCCCACGCTAATGACCCACTCCCAGACTTCACCCGGCTAGAGATCCCGCATACATATCCCATTTCTTTTTAAAATCGAGCACGCTGCTGGCGTTAATCACCTGCAATGGAAGTTCATTCCAATGATCGACCACCCTTTCGGTGAAGAAATACTTCCCGACGTCGCAATGAAACTGCCCGCCTTTGATTTTCAGCGGATGACCTCTTGTGGTCGAAGGTCCTTTAAGAAAGAAGATATCGTCTTCCACCTCGATGCAGCCCGTGATATATTTAAAAGTCTCAATCATGTCCCCCCTCTCTCTACGTTCCTCGAGCGAGTATAGCTGCAGTTTATTCAGTCTTTTCTCATATGGGAGGTTCTTGAGTCCCGCGACCATCCTGGTGGTCATTCGCTGAACCGACTCGATTCTCCGCACATCTTTTTGATAATGTGGTCTCCAGAATTGAACACATTACTCAAGATGAGGTCTCACCATGGATCTGTACAGGGGCATTATGACTTCGGGCCTCCGGCTGACGAAACCTCTATGGATGCATCCCACCATTTGTCTAGCCTTGGATGCAGCTTTCTCCACCTGATTGGCAGTTTTCATGTCTTCACTAATGATTACTCCCAAATCACGTTCTGCCCTAGTCCTAGCTAAGGTCTTACCATTTAGAGTGTAAGTTCTGCACGGGTTTCTGAATGGTGAGACCTTAGCTAGGACTAGGGCACCTAAATACCCGTTCCGTGAGAAACAAAGCCCACATAATATATGATTGGATACTACAAACAAAACCGGACCTCCTGTTTCTGACAGAAACATGGATGAACTCCGACACTGACACTATCATGAAAGAAATCATCCCACTATCAAGAAACTGGAAAAAAGGAGGAGGACTAGCGATCATCCTAAAAGAACACTTCAACTACATCAAGACCGACTCCAAATCGTCAGAAAACCTTGAAATACTAACTTGCAAAATCACTAACGTACAGTTAGAAGAATCATTAATTACAACTTTGTTCTATATCCCACCCAAAAAAATGGTCAAACGCTAAAGAGGAATTCACCGAATTCCTTACCTTATCCACCCTAAAAGGATCATATAACCTGCTTCTGGGAGACATCAACACTCACCTAGAGCAAAAGACTAAACCAGAAATAACTGAAATCGCCAACTTCCTAATGTCACTGGACTTTCCAAACCCAGACGCAGAAATAACCCATGAAAAAGGACACAAACTAGACTTAATCACCTTCTCCCACAAAGAAACAATAGATCCCAAAATACAATATTACTCAGGACCCTGGGAAAAATGCATCTGGTCAGACCACGACATTGGCAAATTCAATCTACACTGGCTAAAACAGAATACACAGCAAAAACACAAAAACGTCAACACGAACACAATAACCAGCCGGGGCATTATTAACCCAATCGAATTTTGGACCCACTACGAGTTACATCCCATAACCAAAGAAATTCAGAATTTCCCTACAAGATGGGAAACTTACAGCAAAGAACTCCTAGACCAAATAGCACCATATAAAACATACAAAAAGAGAAATAGACCGCCAAATGAATGGTTTGACAGTGACTACTAACCACCAAACAGGAACTAAGAAAATTGGATTTTTTTTATTTATTTATTTATAATTTTTCACAAATTGTTTAACAACAATCTAAAGAAATTAACAATTGAAAAAGAAAATGATTATATTAAATTATGTATAATAATTCCACATATATGACCAATCAGAGTCCACATATTGAAGAGAGAGAGTCCATCACCTCCAAGGGAAGTTGGGTCTAAAAGAAAAAAGAAAAACTCATGCGAGTTACAGATTACAGAGTACGGTTGGATTAACCATCTGCCTGGATAGAGGACTATGTTGAAGGATCTGGAGCTCTAAATTCCGTCTTACCCTCTAAAAAGAAATTTAACTGGTCCGGATCATAAAATATATATCTAACATTCTGATAGGTAAGACAGCATTTGCAGGGAAAACGTAACTGAAAAGTTGCTCCCATATTTAAAGTTAACTGTCGATATGCCAGGAATTCCTTCCGTCTGGCTTGCGTCAATTTAGATACATCAGGAAATATTGAAACTTTGGAGCCGTGAAATTCCGCATTCTCAGTCCTATAGAATAAACGGAGAACTGCCTCTTTATCTTGGAGAAAAACAAAGGTTACCAGTAAAGTTGCTCTAACAGTTATTTCTTCTTGAATTGATGTTTCCAGCATACCAGTGAGATCCAAGTCTCCTAATACCATCCCTTTGCCTTTCTCTTCTTTGGGAATATTCAAATAGTATATCTTTTGAAGCGGTGGCATATTATTTTCAGGAAATTTCAACACTGATTGTAAAAAGGAGTTGAATAACTCTCTTGAAGTTTGAAGCTTGCGGGTCAGTGGTTGGGGCCATTCATACTCTGATTCTTATGTGAGCCAAGGATAATGAAGCCATTGTGACATCACTGATGTGATTGGCTCTTAGGCACTGGTGGAATGAGGCATTATGACATCACAATATCTGCTCTGGATACCAGAGACTCATTCTGTAGTGTCTATTTCAACCTCAGTCCTTCTACACCAGCATTCTTCAAAGCAAAGCTTGAGGGTCAGTGGTTGTGGCCATTCATACTCTGATTCTTCCCTCTCTCCTTAAAGAATGTCATGAAGATGGTTTCCCGCGGTTATCCGCGGGGACGGGAACAGTGATGAATTTTGTCACCATGTCATTCTCTAGTCCTGTGTACATATATTTGTGTTTAGTTTCCTTTCTGTTTACTCCCGATTCTTTTGCGCCGAAATCAGATGTATTTGGGAGTTAAAGAACAAAATAAAAGGGAATAAAAACCCCACGTAAAATCCAAGAAAGAGAGAACACAGGGCGAGGGGGACCCTGTTGATTCCATTCCTGGGCTTTTCGACGAACCTTGTACATAAGAACATAAGAATTGTCGCTGCTGGGTCAGCCCAACAGCCCAGTAGCCCGTTCTCATGGTGGCCAATCCAAGTCACTAGTACCTGGTCAAAACCCAAAGAGTAGGAACATTCTAGCATCTCAAAGAATAGCACGATTCCGGAACCCCGTTGAGAACAACATTCTAAAGTTGAGATTATGATGTCATAAGAACATAAGAATTGCCGCTGCTGGGTCAGACCGCTACCGCAGCGGCCCTTAGGTCAAAGACCAGTGCCCTGAGTCTAGGCTCACCTACATACATTCTGGTTTAGCAGGAACTTGTCTAACTTTGTCTTGAAACTCTGGAGGGTGTTTTCTCCTATAACAGCCTCCGGAAGAGCGTTCCAGTTGTCTACCACTCTCTGGGTGAAGAAGAACTTCCTTATGTTCGTATGGAATCTATCCCCTTTCAATTTTAGAGAGTGCCCTCTTGTTCTCCCTACCTTGGAGAGGGTGAACAACCTGTCCTTATCTACTAAGTCTATCCCCTTCAGTACCTTGAATGTTTCGATCATGTCACCTCTCAATCTCCTCTGATCGAGGGAGAAAAGGCCAGTTTCTCTAATCTCTCACTGTACGGCAACTCCTCCAGCCCCTTAACCATCTTAGTCGCTCTTCTCTGGACCCTTTTGAGTAGTACCGTGTCCTTTTTCATGTACGGTGACCAGTGCTGGATGCAGTACTCCAGGTGAGGGCGCACCATAGCCCGGTACAGCGGCATGATAACCTTTTCCAATCTGTTCATGATCCCCTTCTTTATCATTCCTAGCATTCTGTTCGCCCTTTATGCCGCCGCTGCACGTTGCACAGACGGCTTCGTCGACTTGTCGATCAGAACTCCCAAGTCTCTTTCCTCCGAGGTCTCTCCAAGTACCGCCCCGGACATGTTCTCAGTCTTCGTGCATGTTCTCAGTCTTTTGAAAGATTTTTTAAAGTTTGTATTCCCAGCACCGGAGTGACACCTAGTGGACCAATAGACACAACCCTGAGGCAGGCCTCCACCTGGGGACCGAAACACAGACCGTGTCGGGTGGATCCTTTCAATATAAGGACATCACGTCCATAGGACTTTTATACATGTGTTTTTACTCATGTGCTTCTGTATTTATTTTGAATTTATAGAAATAAAAGATTGGTTGACGCGTTCCATCCCACTCCCCGCTTATTCTCCCTTTGGGAGTTAAAGAAACACCACCATCTCTCAAAGTACTATGCACAGTATTTTGAGAGAGATGGTAGTGGATTTTCGTAACTAGTGATTCTTGCCAACCCAATCAAGACTGTCCTCTGTAGTAATTTTACTGATAAGTTGAAGATTTATTTTGCAATATTGGTTACAGAAAGATCCTTCAAGTTTTTGGCACTTGAGGAATCAACTTCATGGTTTAATTTTATTTGAAGTTAGGGGTGTTTGTAAGTTTCCAAGACGTACATGTTTTTTTGTTTTTTTAAAAAAAATTTGGGACCCATATATTCAAAATCTTTCCTCTAGAGCTCAAAGTATGATATGTAATATTTTACATTGAAGCTTTGGAAACATTTATAACTTTGTAATACCTGGTAATGTGTCATCTTCCATTCAAAAGAGGGGGGGATGGGGGGTGTAGGGGTAGGAAGAAATAGGTCATATTGAAATGTATATTGAAGGAATGATACATTTCATTTTATATTATAGTTTTATTAATTACTTTAATACAATGTGAATAGGAGGAGGAAAAAGGGAGGAGGAAGGGGAAGGGAGGTGGGGGGAGTTGATTTGGGTCATATGGAAATATATTTTGAAGGAATGATAGAAATATATATGTAAATATTATAATTGTGAATCTATTTGAAATGAAATCTATTTGTATTATATTATATTTAATTATTTCCTTCAATAAAATGTTATAAATTAAGTTGAAGATGTGCACAGCTGAGATTTTTTTTTTTACCCCTATTTATGTATAACAATTTTTATTGAAAGAATCAAATAATCAGTACAATAGGATAATACAAAAATACATTCAATACAATAAGAATTACAATAATATTTCATACAAATTTAAATCATTCTTTAAAATTTAATTTCCATAAGAATTAGTTAAATCTTATCTACACCCCCCTTAATTCCATCCCCTACCCACTATCTTCCCTTAAATGAAATCCCTCACCCTGGATGAAAGTTGACAAAAATAAAGAATTAAAATAAAAAACTGGAATGTAATTAGTAAACCTAATTTTCATAATAAATCATTGATAACCAAACTTCGTATTTTTGGTGAAAGATTCTGAATATAAGGATCCCAAACCTCCATAAAAAGACGAGTTTTTTTAGGTGAACCTCGAACCTCCCAACTCCCAAATAAAAATAAGTGATGTAATTGATTCCTCCAATGCCAAAAACTTGGAGATTCTTTCTGCAACCAAAATTGCATAACACATTTATGCTCAATCATACAGGCTTTCTTAAATAAAAGACATTTTAGTTGGCCAAAAACCCCACAAGCCGATGCTTTACCAAAAAAATTATTCCCCTAGGACAACCCACTATCGAACTACCCCATAAAGAACCCAAAAATAATAGGATGGCTGACCAAAATGAGTTGATCAAAGGACACAACCAAAAAGCATGAGATAATGTGCCAGGATCTTTATTACATTTAATACAAACTGGGGTATCTATTAAATTCGCATGAAAAGCTTGAATTTGGGAAAAATAAGCCCTATGCAAAATTCTATAAGTACATTCTCTCCAAACACACCCTTTTATAATCTTTGGTAGTCTATTAATAGATTGAGTAAAATCAAGAAGAGAAATCTGAATTCCCAACTCCTCATTCCACACAGATCATATTAGACTTCAATTTAAGGGTTTTAACATCTTGGTTTGGATGTGACTGTTTATCTCCACCTACGAGTGTCGTACAAGTGAAGAGCCATAGAATTCAGGCAGCCTTTCACATTTCCTGGGACAGAGACGAGATTGCGGCAGCCCACCTGCTTGGGCTTGGTCACCAGGAGCCGAGGGTTTCCCTCTGCTGTCAGTAAACCTATGTCAGGGGTAGGCAATTCCGGTCCTCGAGAGCCGGATCCAGGTCAGGTTTTCAGGACATCCACAATAAATATCCATGAGATAATTTGCATCTCAAGGAGGCAGTGCATGCAAATCCATCTCGTACGTATTCATTGTGGATATCCTGAAAGCCTGACCTGGCTCTGACTCTCGAGGACCGGAATTGCCTACCCCTGATCTATGTCAACACTTCCCCAAACTGGCAACATGCAGAGGAAGTGAAGCCGGCACCGTGAAAAAGGGGTGGCAAGGACCTCACTAGACAGTGGCCCGGAATATTCCTACAAGGCAGCCATTACCTAACCAGTGGGTTTAGGACAGGCATGGGCAACTCCGGTCCTCGAGGGTTGGACTCCAGTCGGGTTTTCAGGATTTCCCCAATGAAGGCGCATTGAAAGCAGTGCATGCAAATAGATCTCATGCATATTCATTGGGGGAAATCCTGAAAACCCGATTGGATTCCGGCCCTCGAGGACCGGAGTTGCCCATGTCTGGTTTAGGAGCATGCTGGGGCAGGGTTTAGGTGTAGCAGCAACCTAGTCCAGCGAATCGCAAACTGTGCGCCGCAGCACGCGAGTGTGCCACGGTGAGATTCCAGGTGTGCCGGCAGGGACTGAAGGACACATGACGTATGTCGAGTGTCATTTCCAGCGTCGGCACCTATCCCTCCTCTCTGCCCCCACACGAACCTTGCCTCATTTTCCCCGAGCTCTGGGTCTGAGGGCCTCCGAGCATGCGTGGATGTCGTGATGTTGGGCGCACGCGTGTGGCATCATCGCATCTACTACTACTATTTATTATTTCTATAGCGCTGAAAGGCGTACGCAGCGCTGTACGTTTTAACATACAATAGACAGTCCCTGCTCAGAAGAGCTTACAATCTAATTTAGACAGGACATTTCAGGATTGGGGAGGTCATAGTGGGTATAGGTATCTGACGTGCATGATCGGAAGCCCTCCAGACCAGGGGGGAGGGGCAAAGAGGTGACGGCACCTGGGGCGGTCCTCCCCCACCTCACTACACCACTGTCTGTGATGATGCTAAAACCAAACGTATGAACAACATACATAATGTCCAGTCCAACTTCAGCTATTTGGTCCTGGTCATCACCAGTTCTCTTCCCAAGCTTTAGCCTATCCCCCCCCCTCTCCACTGGGTTCATAGACAAAACCGCCGAAGACAAAGGCGTGCGCCGACAACTGAGCGCAAGATGGAAGCGCGCGCTGAAGAAAAAAAGTGTTTTTAGGGGCTCCGACGGGGGTTTTTGTTGGGGAACCCCCCCCCCACTTTACTTAATACAGATCGTGGTGGCGTTGTGGTGGGGTTGGGGAGTTGTAACCGCCCTCATTATACTGGAAAATTAACTGTTTCCCCTGTTTTTTAGGGAAAAAGTGAAGTTTTCTGTAAAATGTGGGGGGCTACAACCCCCCAAACCCCTCACAATGCCCCCACAACGCGGCGCGATCTGTATAAAGTAAAGTGGGGGGGGGGGTTCCCCCACACACACTCCCCGTCGGAGCCCTTTAAAACAGTCATTTTCTTCGGCATGCGCCTCCGCGTTACTCAGTTGTCTGCACGCGCCTTTGTCCCGGCGGCGCTTTTGACCAGACACCCTCCGCTATCTTCAGCCCATGTCTCACAACCTTGCACCAGTCCCCCGACTCTGCAGCTGACCTTCATCTTCCGTTCCAGCACCCAATTCACTACCTCATTTGGGCTCCCAGGTGTCTGATGTCCTGAACCCAACTAGCTCCACGTCCAGTAGAGTAGGACTTCTCAACCCCATCCCCAGGACTCCCCCACCCCCACCCCAAGCCAGTCTTTGTTTTCAAGATATCCACAATGAATATATATTTGCATACCATGGAGGCAGTGCATGCAAATTTAGCTGATGCATGTTGGATATCTTGAAAACCAGACTGTCTTGGGGTTCCTCAAGGAATGGGTTGAGAAACCCTGTACTAAGAGGGAAGGGATTGGGACTCAAACCGGTTTACATACAGGTGCTTTAAGCATTTTCCCTATCTGTCTTGGTGGGCTCACAATCTATCTAATGTATCTGGAGCAATGGAGGATTAAGTGACTTGCCCAGGGTCACAAGGAGCAGCACAGGGTTTGAACCCACAACCTCAGGGTGCTGAGGCTGCAGATCTAACCACTGCACCACCCTCTCCTCCAATAATATCAGAAGTGAGCCAAGTATAGAACAGTGAAGCCATTATGACATCACTGATGAGGTTGGCTCTTAGGCACTGGTGGAATGTGGCATTATGACATCACAATATGAGCTCTGGAATGTTGCTACTATTTGGGTTTCTCTCAGGCATTATGACATCAGGGCAAGGGATAGTTTTACAACCACACTCAAAGCGGTTTACATACAGGTTCTTCAAGCATTTCCCTATCTGTCCCGGCAGACTCACTATCTAATGTCAGGGTCACAAGGAGCAGCGTGGGATTTGAACCCACAACCTCAGAGTTCTGAGGCTGAAGCTCTAACCACTACGCCACACTTTCCTGCACTTTTTCTTTCTGGTGTCGTTTGAATGTACCACTCAAGCACTGGACAAAAAAATCAAAAAATGAGAAACGGGGACTATACAAACTATCAACAAACTCCTACTCTCCAATATATAAACAAGAAGCCACGTTCTTTTTTACTTTGAATTTTTTTTTCATTTTTTTACAAAATCTTTTCATTTTAATACCGGTGGAAGAAAAAAGCCTCAGATTTTGGCGAGGTGTAATCACCCTCTACCACCCACACCATTGGCTCAAAAAAACTTTCACCAATATTAAATATTCTTTCAAAAAGTGAGGAAAAAAACCCCCAAAATTTACAAGTGCATCATATGGTGTACCGTTTACGTTTTCGTCTTCGAGATTCCTGGATCATCAGTTTTTTTAATGTTTTCGTCAGTCCCACCATTTTTCTGCCACTTTTAGGGCTCCGTTTACTAAGCTGCGACAGCGTTTTTAGCGTGTGAATTTTAGCACGCGCTAAAACCGCGCTACGCGGCTAGAACTAACGCCAGCTTAGTAAAAGGAGCCCTTAGTGTATGATTATTGGGTTGTTTTTGTAGGTTATGCGTGTAACCCCGATTGTGCGCTCTCTGGGACGGGACCTACCTATTTACCGGTGACGGGACAAAAGTGCACGAGACTTCAGCACGCCAACTCTGCAGTGCAGACAATTCAGCGCAAGACACCAGTGTGCTGCTTAAAAAGTGACTTTTAAAGAGCTCCGATGGGGTGTGTGTGGGGGGGGGGAACCCCCCCACACTTTATTTCAGACTGTTCACGCTGCCGTTGAAGGGGTGCAACCCCCCACATTATAGAGAAAACAACTTTTTCCTAAACAAAAAAATAAAAAAATTAGGAAAAAGTTAAGTTTACTCTATAATGGAGGATTCCACCCCCCCCAACGGCAGCGTGAACAGTCTGAAGTAAACTGGGGGGGGTCTCCACTCACACCCCGCGTCGGAGCTCTTTAAAAGCCATTTTAGGCGGCGCACTGGGGTCTTGTGCCGAATTGTCTGCACTGCAATGTCGGCGCACTGAAGTCTCGTGCGCGAATGACTATGAACCCTATTTACCATACTGGACTGTAATTCATCTCAGGCATGAATTTGTAAAAGCATGGAACTATAGAAACATAGAAAGATGACGGCAGAAAAGGGCTACGGCCCATCAAGTCTGCCCACTCTACTGACCCACCCCATTAAGTCTGAGTGCTGATGACTTAGTTCCTTAGCTCGACCCTCGCAGGGATCCCACGTGGATGTCCCATCTATTCTTAAAGTCGAGCACGCTGGTGGCCTTGATCACCTGCACCGGAAGTTTGTTCCAATGATCCACCACCCTTTCTATGAAGAAGTACTTCCTGGTGTCACCACTAAATTTCCCTCCTCTGAGTTTAAGCGGGTGCCCCCTTGTGACCGAGAGTCCCTTGGGAACGAATAATCGTTTTCCACCTCGACACGACCTGTGACGTATTTAAATGTCTCAATCATGTCACCCCTTTCCCTTTCACTGGTAACTTCCTGGTAATGTCCAGCTATCTTCAAATGTAATCCGCCTAGAACTGCAAGGTACAGGCGGAATAGAAGTCACTAATGTAATGTAATGGTATTTGTTATGAAATGGAATATGCAAATAGCTCAAGTACCAACTTAGTCTGTGAGCCATCAATATTATTTAGGAAGGCAAGCCAAAATCAAAAGATTATTATAATATATCCATAGCATGATGACATAATTGGCAAGCATGAGAGTACAATTTTATATCTGGTACTATGATGTCATCCTTTCATGATAAAGTAGGTTTGATATTTACTATTTTCATCAGGATTGTGAAAAATTGCAGGCAGACCTTAGGAAATTGGAAGTGGCAGATGAAATTTAATGTGGACACATGCAAAGTGATGTACATTGGGAAGAATAACCCGAATCACAGTTACCGGATGCTAGGGTCCACCTTGGGGGTTAGCGCCCAAGAAAAGGATTTGGGTGTCATGGTTGACAATACGATGAAACCTTCTACCCAATGTGTGGCGACGGCCAAAAAGGCAAACAGGATGCTAGGAATTATTAAAAAAAGGGATGGTTAACAAGGCTAAGAATGTCATAATGCCCCTGTATTGCATTAAATTCTGGTCTCCTTATCTCAAGAAAGATATAGTGGCACTAGAAAAGGTTCAAAAAAGAGCAACCAAGATGATAAAGGGGATGGATCTCCTCTCGTATGAGGAAAGACTAAAACGGTTAGGGCTCTTCTGCTTGGAAAAGAGACAGCTGAGGGGAGATAGGATTGAAGTCTACAAAATCCTGAGTGGATCGATTTTTCACTCCGTCAAAAATTACAAAGACTAGAGGACACTCGATGAAGGTACAGGGAAATACTTTTAAAACCAATAGGAGGAATTTTTTTCACTCAGAGAATAGTTAAGCCCTGGAACGCGTTGCCAGAGGTTGTGGTAAGAGTGGATAGCATAGCTGGTTTTAAGAAAGGTTTTGACAAGTTCCCGGAGGAAAAGTCCATAGTCTGTTATTGAGACAGACATGGGGGAAGCCACTGGTTGCCCTGGATCGGTAGCATGGAATGTTGCTACTCCTTGGGGGTTCCCGAATCTTTTGTTACTCTTTGGGATTCCGGCATCTTGCTATTCTTTAGGATTCTGAATGGAATGTTGCTACTCTTTGGGTTTTGGCCAGGTACTAGTGATCTGGATTGGCCACCATGAGAACGGGCTACTGGGCTTGATGGACCATTGGCCTGACCCAGTATGGCTATTCTTATGTTCTTATGTACTGAAACCATTTACTATGCTAGGCAAATGGTACATATGCAGGTATTTGATTCTTATAGTGATAAAACATGAAATAGAACCTTCCCCTACCTAAAAAGTATTACTTAGTATAAATTATCCATTAATATGGTCTCACTTTTCAATTTCATAAACTGTTGATTCTATTTCAAGATCCATTTGGAAAAAAACAAACAAACCAGGAAAAACAACCCAATAAATATTTTAAAAGGTGTCAAACGTGATCCCCAAAGCAAAAATGCAGAGCTTTGGCTATATGAAATATACAAGTACATGTTTATACTCTTATGTATTCAAAATAAGATGTGCAAACAAACAACTTACAAGTAAAAAAATATTTATTTAATGTCCTTGGACATTTCAAGCACAGTTAACTTCTGCAAATTGAACAGCTATTCCTTGGTCAGAGAGCTGTAATGCCATCTGGTGGACAAGAGGTAGAACAACATATTATTACCAGATTAAAAGAGAGGCAAAATACAGTACAGGAAGGCACCAGTGGCCATCAGTGAGGAAATGCTTTGACATTGGCCTACATGTAGAAAGTTCTGGGACTGTTTGGTACTTGTCTCTAGTCCCTTAACCACCACCTTTTTTAGGAGAGGGGAGTAAAAGCCAGCAGCGAGTTTTATTTCACAAAACAAGAAAGCATGGAAATGGAACGGGGGAAGGGAGAGAAAGACCAGAAGCCACAACTCAGCCTACAACCATCGCGTTTACAATGCCATGGGCCAAAGCAACAAAATAAATCAAGGAAATAGGAGGGTGTCAGACAGAGTACCTACCTCGCCCTAACTCCATCAATATCAGTGACGTAGCGAGTGTAGGGTGGAGGTGTCTCCCTGCGCCCTCCTTGCTGCCCCCTCATACCACACTCATTCCCTCCTTTCCCCTTCCCCCCAACCTCTTTAAATCTTCACCAGCGCAAGCAGCTTCTTTGGCCTGCTGCTCGCACCGGCATTGGTTTTCCCTCTGACATCACTTCCTGACCCGTGACCAGGAAGGGATTTTAGAGGGGAACCAGGCCAATGAAGATTTAAAGAGGGGAGTGCTTGAACGTGGCTTGGGGGTGTTGGCACCCCCACCAAGATGGTGCTTGGGGCGGTCTTCCTCCCCCCCCACACACCCCCTTTGTACATTGTTACTAACTCCTGTACGAATACATCACAGGGGCCCAGCCATGGTAAGCATGGCTGGGCCCGGGCCTGCCTTCTTTTGGCTCAGGCCTACCCAGCAACACTCTTGGTGTAGCTGGTGAGTTTCCCCAAACCTTGCCATCTGAAGACATCCAAAACCCACCGTAACCCTCCTGAACCAACCCCAGCAGTCAGTGGCAGCATTCCCAAGATGCTCACACTGGCACCCTGTGAATCCTCAGGTCTCGCACATGAACTAAACATGCACAGGAACAGATCGCATGCAGGGGTGCTAGCATCAGCGGCTGAGAGAGCTGACATCAACTGCTACAGTTTGTCTGAGAGGAGTCATGGTGGGCTTCAGATTCTGGTGGGGCCTGAGGATCCTCACCAGCTAAGGTATTTATATTTTAAGCAGAGATGGGGGAGGCAAGCAGGGGCTGAGTGGGTGCGGAAGAAATTTGCCATCTAGCTATTCCACAGGTTAATTCCTGGGGTTAGCAACTCGATCCAGGTTTTATGCACTGTTCAGAGACACCAGGCTAGAGTCAGGCAGACGCTGCAAGATGAGGCAAAGCTGGGATTCGTGTCGTATTATTAATGCCTGAGCAATGATGCAATATGCAAAGCATTCTGTATCTTTTCTTGTTGCCTTCTTAAAGCTTCCCTCTTCTTTATCCATCGCATTAATTAGGGATGAGGATATATTCACAAGATCAGCAATTCTGGAGTAAGCATCTTCCTTTCTTGCCAAAATAAAACATTGGCACGAAACTGCCTTACCAGACTACCTCAGCTAAAGCTAACTTTTATATAATCAGTGTTTCTCAACTAAAGCACATGCAAAATTCAACCCAGCAAGAATGCCAGTAACTTCATCGCCAATATAAACACAGAGTGAAATTGGAATATGTGATATGCCATTAAATGAAGGCCTTGGCTGCAGTCAGACGTGGCAGTCTTAAGTCACTGTCCCACTCAGACCAGTAAGCAGGAGCCATTGCAGCATGCACACAAGTTTCAAGTCCAGAGTAGAGAGCTGCACGGGAACAGGGATGACGGGAATCCCACGGAGATCCTGCGGGTTCCCCCTTCGGGTTGCGGGGATCTCGTGGGGACACCCCCTAGGGTCGTGGGGATCCCGTGGGGATGCCCCTTGTGATCTCGGAGATCCCACGGGGTTCAATACAACTCGAGCCACGAGGCTCATCCGATTTTCCTACCTGCCCTGCCGCGAGGCTCGGCTTCCATTTCCTGCCTGCCCTGCTGCAGCACACATAGCCAATCAGAAGTCTTCCCCGATGTCAGCGCTGACGTCGGAGGGAGGGCTTAAGGAAGACTTCCGGTCGGCTATGTGTGTTGCGGCAGGGCAGGCAGGAAATGGAAGACGAGCAGTGTTCTCTCTAGCACCCGGTTGCCCTCCCGCCTGCTCAGCCAGTTTTTGCTGGTGCAAAGTGCTGAGGTACTCATGTTTAGTACTTTGAAAGGACCTCCTTACCCGATATGCCTCCGGCCTAATGCTGGGCTCATCTATTACCTGCTTGGCTTGAATGATCTTGTTCAGCACTTCAGACAGAACAAATAACTCGTATTTGACCCAAGTTAGTTGCAAAAAAGAGGTGTCCAAATGTCTCTGCAGAGCTCGGAAAACTACATGCTAACATTTGAAAAATTCGATTAAATTTCTGATGCTTCTTTTAAAATAATAGAATGAACGAAGTGAGTTAAATGAGTATATTTTTATTTAATTATATTTTATTTGAGAACGAGGTGGTCAGGTTTTAGTGTGGCACTGGATAACATTTAAAGCTTCTCCAAAACAGTCTGAGCAGGGATTCATATGCATACAGAGCTCAGAAATAATTTTTAAAGATTAGTTGCACAATATAGGTTTAGGATTTTAAATTGGGACGTTTTAAGGCTAAATCAGACAGCAGAAAAATATAAAATATATTTTTTTAAAGAGGGGAGGACCTTTGGGAGTCTCCTCTGGCAAAAAGACAGGAGATAATGTTCCTATTTCTGTATTCAGGATACAGGGAAATCTAGAGCCAATTAGACATGTTTTAAAAACCCAAATTCCAAAAGAAAAGTTTCCAACCAGTTCTCAGGACACACCCAGCCTATCATTTTTTCAGGCTACCCATACTGAATATTCTTGAGATAAATTTGTTTTCATTACCTCCACTGAATGCAAATCTATCTCATGTATATTCATGGAGGGTGTCCTTAAACCATCCTGGCTAGGTGTGTTTGAAGACTTGAGTTGAGATGGAATCCCTGTAAAATTTTTAAATGAAAATCTCCAAAGCTAAATGAATAAAAACAAATTATTTACTTTCCCAAAACTTTGCTTTCTAATGTCTGCATAGAAGAACAGTAAAAAGAGGAGGGCTCTAGAATCACTAAACTAGCAGGAGAGTGTTTCGCAAAGTGAGTTTTGAAGTGGCTTTTGATAATTTTTTTTGAAATTATATTAATTTGTGTAGATTGGTTGGGATGTACAGTATTATGATTTTTTTTTGTACCCTGCTCTGAAATTGAATGTCGGGATATGGCAGGGTATAAAACCCTGACTGTAAACTCATAGAGACACTGGATCAGGATAGGGGGGAGAGAGGAGAGAGAGACAGAAAAGGACCTTGAGGAGGGGCTGGAATGCAGACTTGAACCAAAAGGGAGGGGGAAGACAAAGCAGATGCTGGACTAGAGGGGGTAGAGAAGGGAAACACACTGAACTGAGGAGAGAGAGATGCCAGGCCCTGGGGAGAGGGAGGACAAAGAGAATGAGACAGACAGAAAGACCTGGAACAAAGGTGGGAGGACTTTGGGAAATGTATATAGCAGATGTCTTTGTATTGTGTTCAGAAGAAAAGGAAATGCATTTCTGGTTTTATTTCTACAGTGTTGAAGTACTTGCTGACCCTTGCTGTGACTGGTGGGGATCCCCAAGCGCCGCCAACAGAGGACCTCCTCTAGAGATGGCCAGAACTCCCCTCCACCAAGTACAGAAGTCGCTGGCAGCATCCATGAGCCACTGAGGTGCCAGCATCTGTGACTCAGGGGTGCTACTGTTGCCTGCCAAACTTGGCAAAAGGGACCCCCGGCCAACTGCAAAGGAAGTCCTCAGCTGATAGCTTGGGGGTTTTCATCAGCTGAGTATTTATTTATATTGTATATTTATATTAGAGGCTCTGGTAGAAACCCGTTTACAAAGTATATATTCTTCCCAATTAATATTTCCAAATTAATAAAGTGTCTTTGCTTATTTGTAAATGGGTCTCTACCAGAGCCTTTAATTCAGTAGCATAATTAAATGAAATAACTATTTCTGAAGTTTATAGGGACGGGCGGGGACGGAGGGGATTCCTCGCGGGGACGGGTGGGGACGGAGGGATTTCTCGCGGGGACGGGTGGGATTTCTGTTCCCGCACAACTCTCTAGTCCAGAGTTATCATCAGTCTGCTTCTCTGTTTTCAGGATGGTAAGGTTCAGCTTCTGGGTTCTGCAGAAGTCGGGGATCTTCACGCGCATATTAAAAGTTAATTTAGCCCAGTAAAGCAGGGCTAGGACAGCTTTTTGCCCCTCCAGAGGCACTCTCTCTCTGCAACAAAATGGACTGAGTGGGCCAGGAACTCCCAGCGCGATGTCTTTCTTGGATTTTCCCCTCCTGTCTTCATCTCTGGTTCCTCCAGACTGCTGAGAATACAGAATCTGACCAGTAGGTGGCCTTAGTGTTCTGTGAAAATAAATCTCCCCCACCCTACCCATTTCCCTCCTGATATCATAAGTCAATGGTGGGTGTGAAGAATGAGGAAGATGGGAGGTTCCTGAAGCTTGGTATGGTCACATTGCAACTGTCCTAAGGCCCCTGAACCTCTTCCTGTAGCTAGCTATGTTAACAACCAGAAAAGACCTCTCTTGCATGAGACATTACCACTTTGCTTCTGTATGCCATGGACCAGAATCGAAAAGCTGAGGAAATCATCCCAGAGCTTCATTCGTTCTGCAATGCATAGCTTGATCTGCTGAGAATGGACCTCTGTCTGCTCTAACCATTCCAGTACATCCCCATCATCCTGTTTCATTCCATTATACCCCCATGTGCATTCCAAGAACCATTTATCTTGACATCTGCAGGACACACAGCCAGGGCAGAGGCGTCTGTGTTGTGCGCGAGATCCCAGCGTCCAGCCCCGACTCTGTGCCAAGATCTTTGTTAATTTCACTCCGAAGCTTTGGTTTTCACGTTTTTCTGCTTCCAGATTTTTGACAAACGAAACTTTGTTTTCTTCTTGGGGCTCTCGGGATTGTCTCGCTGAAGATCTGTTAAAAAGAAAAGCAGAAAGATTTTAAAAAAGCACCTCTAGATAGGAGGTCAGCGGCATCTATGTGGAGCCCGTTCTATCAAGGCAAGTGGACCTCTGCTTTCCTTTATAGAAAACTGGTGTTAAGAGGCAGGGCAGACCTACTCATTAGGCACAATAGGCACATTGCCTAGGGCCCATGAAAATATACATAAGAAACAGAATATACATCTAGTCTCTTTCATTTGAAAGGAAACTCTGCAATGCGAGGGCATAGGATGAAGTTAAGAGCTGATAGGCTCTGGCTTAATCTGAGGAAATACGTTTTTACGGAAAGGGTGGTAGATGCGTGGAACAGTCTCCCGGAAGAGGTGGTGGAGACAGAGACTGTCTGAATTCAAGAGGGCCTGGGATAGGCAAGTGGGATCTCTCGGAGAGAGAAAGAGATAATGGTTACTGCGGATGGGCAGCTCTATGACCTCACAATGCAGGTGTAAAGAGCCTTAGCCTATAGGAAGAGGAGATGCAAATGTTAAGAGCCTTAGCCAATAGGGAGAGGAGGAGATAATAGATACTGCGGATGGGCAGACTTGGCCTTTATCTGCCGTCATGTTTCTATCTATCTTTCTAGAATACGTACAAATAGATATAATAGAAATCAAATACAAGCAAAATACACATACAATTCAAATTAAAAGCTCAGCCATACATTAAATGTCACCAAGAATGGGACCCACAAAGGCAAAAGTACCTAAAGCCCTGGTAACAGGTGAAATACATTACATTACATTAGTGATTTCTATTCCGCCATTACCTTGCGGTTCAAGACGGATTACATAAGAAGTTATCTAGACATTTCCAGACGTATTACAGAGTGGTGCGGGTTGCTCCAGGGGATTGAGATGATTCTTGCGGTGTTAGTTTGTCTTTAAGGATTTCTTGAATAGCCTGGTTTTTATTTCTTTTCTGAAAGTTTTGTAGTCTGGGGTCGTGATCATTTCTAAATTTAAGTGCAAACATTTTGGCTAGCCATAGAGCTGGTACAAGTGTTTCTACCTAAATGCCAGATATACCTTTGTACCTTATAGTAACACTAGTTTTTTAGCCCGTTACATTAACGGGTGCTAGAATTACCTCCCCCCTGTCCAGCAGCACCCCTTACCTGATCCCCCCTGTCTAGTAGTACCTCTTCTCCCTGCCAGGGCAGACTCAAAAGAGGAGCTCCGCCCCCTTCCAGCAGTCTTGCTCAAGATTTTGATGCAGGCACGTGGTGGTCTGTTGGCGGGCCGGGCTGCTGTGTTCTTGGCCGAGGAACCTTTCCTGCGGGGACAGTGGGCGCCTCGTCTCTGGCCAGCGAGCTCATCATGCACATCTTCTTCTCCCAGACTGGCTGCGGGCCTCAGCCACCTGTTTGCGCCGGCGCGAGCGCCTCTTCCACCCTGCATTCTTGTGCCGCCTCAGCCAACATCCGACTCGGGCCGCCGCGGTCGACATCCGTCTCGGAGGGGGGGGCGAGGAAGAGAGAGAGCGGAGAGGCGGCAACGGCAAAGTTACTGTAATGGAGCACTGGTGCGCAAGGGAACGACGGCGGCGGGGACGGCCAACTTACAGGAAGGGAGGGAACGCAGGCGGGGATCGTGCGAATAGCCACCGCTGCATCTTTCAACAGGACAGACTGAATGCCGCGCATGCGCACTTCCTATGTGTCGCTACAGCTCACGGAAAACCGGCGCACACATAGGAAGTGCGCATGCGCAGCCTAGCGTTTTATTATATTAGATAGTCTGCCCAACCATACATGCTCCATAAATTTAGTTTAAATGGACATTTTTCTTAGATATTTCTTGGCCAGAAACCCAGAGCCTTGCCCGGCAGTGTGCTTAGGTTCCATCTACTGGAGTCTCCTAAGCTCACTCCGGCCCATCTTAACCATCCCAGCCTTTGAAACCCTCCCCAGCCCATCCTCAACTGAATGTCCATATACGAGACACAGGCCGTTCAAGCCTGCCCGGTACTGGCCTTAGTTCCTTCAATGTATACCCATTATTTTCTGATTCGAGATCCTCTATGTTCATCCCACGCTTGTTTGAACTGTTTTCTTTGCCACCACCTCCCTCAGGAGCGCATTCCACGCATCAACCACCCTCTCCGTAAAGAAGAATTTTCTAACATTACTCTTGAATAGCACTCTACAATTTTCACATGTAATCGAGTCCTATCCATGCTACGCCTATGGGTATATCTATCTGTATAATATGTGTATGTGAGACAGTCTATGGGATGTTGGGGGTCAGCGCTCATGAAAAAGATCTGGTAGACAATACGCTGAAACCTTCCGCCCAATGTGCAGCAGTGGCCAAAAAAAAAGCAAACAAGTTGCTAGGAATTATTTTAAAAGGGATGCATCTGTATCGCTCCATGGTGCAACTTCACCTTGAGTATTGCGTTCGATTCTGGTCACCTTATCTACAAAAAAAAGATATAGCAGATCTAGAAAAGGTTCAAGATGGTAAAGGGGATGGAACTCCTCTCGTATGAGGAAAGACTAAAACGGTTGGGGCTCTTCAGCTTAGAAAAGAGACGACTGAGGGGAGATAGGATTGAAGTCTACAAAATCCGGAGTGGAGCAGAACGGGTAGAAGTGGATCGATTTTTCATTCTGTCAAAAATTAGAGAGACTAGTGTTTCTCAACTCATCCCTGGAGTACCCCCTTGCCAGTCAGGTTTTCAGGATATCCACAATGAATATGCATGAAAGAAATTTGCATATAATGGAGGCAGTGTATGCAAATCAAGTTCATGCATATTCATTGTGGATATCCTGAAAACTTGACTGGCAAGGGGGTACTCCAGGACCAAGTTGAGAAACCCTGGACTAGGCAACACTCGATGAAATTACACGGAAATACTTTTAAAACCAATAGGAGGTAATATTTTTTCACTGAGAGAATAGTTAAGCTCTGGAAAGCGTTGCCAGAGGTTGCAGTAAGAGTGGCTAATGTAGCTGGTTTTAAGAAAGTTTTGGACAAGTTCCTGGAGGAAAAATCCATAGTCTGCTATTGAGACAGACATGGGGGAAGCCACTGTTTGCCCTGGATCGATAGCATGCAATGTTGCTACTTTGAGGGGTTTTGCCAGATATTAGTGACTTAGACTGGCCACCGTGAAGGCGGGCTACTGGGCTAGATGAACCAGTCTGACCCAGTAAGGCTATTTCTTATGCTCCCCTTAAACATAAGAACATAAGAACATAAGAAATGCCTCCGCTGGGTCAGACCTGAGGTCCATCGCACCCAGCAGTCCGCTCACGCGGCGGCCCACCAGGTCCAGGACCTGTGAAGTAATCCTTTATCTATACCCCTCTATCCCCTTTTCCAGCAGGAAATTGTCCAATCCTTTCTTAAACCCTAGTACCGTTCGCTGCCCTATAACGTCCTCTGGAAGCGCATTCCAGGTGTCCACCACACGTTGGGTAAAGAAGAACTTCCTAGCATTCGTTTTGAATCTGTCCCCTTTCAACTTTTCCGAGTGCCCTCTTGTTCTTTTATTTTTCGAAAGTTTGAAGAATCTGTCCCTCTCTACTCTCTCTTTGCCCTTCATGATCTTGTAAGTCTCTATCATATCCCCTCTAAGTTTCCTCTTCTCCAGGGAAAAGAGTCCCAGTTTCTCCAATCTTTCTCTATCTATCTCTCTCTATTTCTGTCTCTCTCCCTTTCTCTCTCTCTCTCTCTCTCATTCTCTCTCTCTCTCTCTCTGTCTCCCTTCCTTTCTCTCTCTCTTTCTGTCCCTCTCTACTTTCTCTATGCCCTTCATGATATTGTAAGTCTCTATCATATCCCCTCTAAGTCTCCTCTTCTCCAGGGAAAAGAGTCCCAGTTCCTCCAATCTTTCTCTATCTATTTCTCTCTATTTCTGTCTCTCTACCTTTCTCTTGCTCTTTGTTTCTCTCTCTCTCTATTTCTCTCTCTCTTTCTGTCCCTCTCTACTCTCTCTATGCCCTTCATGATCTTGTAAGTCTCTATCATATCCCCTCTAAGTCTTCTCTTCTCCAGGGAAAAGAGACCCAGTTTCTCCAATCTCTCAGCGTATGAAAGGCTTTCCATTCCCTTAATCAGTCGTGTCGCTCTCCTCTGAACTCTCTCGAGTAACGCCATATCCTTCTTAAGGTATGGTGACCAACACTGGACGCAGTACTCAAGATGCGGACGCAACATTGCCCGGTACAGCGGCAGGATAACTTCTTTCGTTCTTGTTGTAATACCCTTCTTGATTATACCTAGCATTCTATTCGCTCTCTTAGCGGCCGCTGCGCACTGTGCCGTCAGCTTCATTGTCATGTCCACCATTACCCCCAAGTCCCTTTCTTGGGTTCTCTCATTCAATAACATCCTTCCCATCGTATAGCTGTGCCTCGGGTTTCTGATTCCCACATGCAATACTTTACACATCTCAACATTGAACTTCATCTGCCATCTCACTGCCCATTCCCCTAATTTGTCCAAGTCCCTTTGCAATTTTTTGCAGTCCTCCTTTGTCCGAGCTCCACAAAATAGTGTCACAGCCACCTTAAAACCCATAGTCCCATCCAAGGGGGAATTAACACGGAAGGGATGGAGCCAGGATGGTATGGTCCAGGAAATATAAACCCCCAGAGCACAGCTAGATTTAAGAGAGCCCAGAGGGAAGCTGAGATACTCCACTTCATATGCCTCTAACACCTATATACTGTCTTAACTGCAGCTATTACAGTCAGATAGGCCAAATTTGACTTGGAACCTTGCAATTTGGTATCTTTGGCCCAGCTGGTCACAGGCCAGTCTCGGAAACTACTAAGAATTGTACTGGCAACTCTAGGGAGCCAGAGCAGAGCACAGCAGTGCAGGGTTGTTGTTTTTTCCACTTTTCTTCCCCACTTGTAATTGACAGGACCCCTACCTGAGATGTTAAATAAAATATTATTTTGCTCACCTGAAACCCGCTGTGTGGCTCCGGTTTATCCAGGCTGCAGGGCCCACCCCCGTTCACGTTACCATAGTATATTTACAGAACAGAATTTAGATGGAGTTTGGGTATTTACATGCATCAGGGCATATATAGTTTTATATATATTAGAATACTGGCATATATATATATATATATATATACAGTCAAACCTTGGTTTGCGAGCATAATTCGTTCCAGAAGCATGCTTGTGATCCAAAGCACTCTTATATCAAAGCGAATTTCCCCATAAGAAATAATGGAAACTCAGACAATTCGTTCCATAACCCAAAAACGTTAATACAAAATACTATACGTACTTGTATTGCAAGACCTCGCTTGTTTAGAAAAGTCACTACACTCCTAGAGCATCAGAGAGAGAAGAACCATCGGCTCAGTTGTGATGATGTGACACGTGTATACTGTACGTACTTATATTGCAAGACCTCATTCGTTTAGAACAGTCACTACACTCTTGCAACGTCAGAGAGAGAAGAACCATCGGCTCAGTTGTGATGATGTCACGTGTGTATACTGTGTGTACTCGTGTTGCAAGACCTCGCTCATTTAGAAAATTCACCACACTCCCGGAGCGTCAGAGAGAGAAGATCCATTGGCTCAGTTGTGATGTGTTTATACTGTATGTACTTGTATTGCAAGACCTTGCTTGTATATCAAGTTAAAATTTAATCAAATGTTTTGCTTGTCTTATAAAACACTTGCAAACCAAGTTACTTGCAATCCAAGGTTTTACTGTATATGTCAGTATTCTAATAATTTACATGCATAATCAGCGAGGTTCCCATATGTAATTCCAGAGGCACTTAAATGAGACACTGAGCCCCTCTGAGCATTGGAATCTAAGACTTCGGGTGAGATCCTGGGATAACATTTCCCGCTGTCAGAAAGACGATTTCAGGAGTGGATTCTTACCCAGTTTTAGGATCATGGCCTCAATCATCTGATCCTCCTCCTTCTCCCTGTGAACAAAGAGAAGTTGGCTTCATTAGAGTGTAGAAAGCAACACAGAAAAGTCCTGACTAGGAAAGAGTGAGGAAAAAGTCATTCTCCTCCCATGTTCTCGCTAAGCAGCTTTGACCTGTAAAGGGAGTCCTCTAGTGCAGTGTTCTTCAACCACTGGTCCATGGACCAGTGCTGGTCCACAGAAATTTCCTGCCGGTCCACAAGGCCAGCACGTGCATCAGGCCCAAAACAGTGTTCTTCAACCGCCGGTCCACGGTGCGATTGATGCGGCGTTATCTTCGAGCCAGCTCCCTCTTCCTAACTGATTCAGTGCACAAAGCCATGGGCAGTGGCTCGTACGGGCGTCCTGCGCCTGAACCGGAAGCCTTCTCTCTGACGTTGCAACGTCAGAGGGAAGGCTTCCAGAGGAGGCACGGGATGTGCAAGGTGCAATTAGTACTATTATGGGGGCGGGGTCTGGGGTGGAGATGGGGTAGAGATGGGCGGGGTCCGGCCCACAACTTAGCCCAGTGTTCTTCAACCGCCGGTCCACGGACCGCAGCCGGTCCACAGAATAATTATTTTATTTCTGCTGGTCCATAGGTGTAAAAAGGTTGTAAAACACTGCTCTAGTGCAAGGATACTGCGTTTTCACTTGCAAGGGACAGGCAGATTACAAGGGACTGCTCACCTCCTCCAAAACAAACCCCCCCCACACACACACAAAAAAAACAAAAACAAAAAACCTATATAAATTGAAGCCCTCTCCAAGCCATACCTCCCTTCTCCTGACCCATCTTATCCCAAGTCTAAAAAAATAAAAAGAATGAGGGGGGAAAGAGGAAGGGGAAGGGGGAAGGATAAAGGGGGTGTAGAAAGGAATGGATTAGGTCATATTGAAATATATTTTGGAGGAATGATAGAAATATGTATGGAAATATTATTATTGTGAATCAAATTGTAAAGAATATTTCTTTGTATTATATTATTGTATATTTATATGTATTATTGTATATTGTGTATGTATGTAAGTCTCCCTCCAACTTAAGAATCAAGGAAACTCTTATATCTTGGCATCCCAAGTCCTCTAAATTTTCTTCACACTTCTACCTCTAACCCTATGTTGTAGTTCCTTCCTATTTCTCCTACTGTAAACCGCGTCGAGCTCTACGAACGTGGAGATGATGCGGTATACAAACCTAAGGATTAGATTAGATTAGATTATTTGATTCCTTCAATAAAATGTTATAAATTAAAGGCACATAAATTATCCTGTCTCACCAAGGCCCTCTGGGTCAGTGATGCCACACAACAAAGTGTTACCAGTACCATTTGAAACACTGGCTGGGATGGGGAGGGGGGGGGGGGCCAGGAGCTTCCCTGCTCGGTTTGGACTTATGAACCTCATAGATGGAGTTAAATGAGTCCTGGGGAGAGGGGGACAGACCCAGAAAGGCTTCTATTTTGAACTTAGTGTGCTGGCCCTGGAATTTTTCCCTAGGGAGGCAATCCAGTCTTTCACTTTTTTTTTAATTTCATTTTCAAAATGAAATAAAATGGGAACATGGCGACGTCCAGCTGGTGAGGCACGAGAGATGACTGTATGACTATATCCCAGCCACGAGTAAGCCGAGCAAAGCACAACGGTGTCAGGTCAAAAGCGCGCCGGGACAAAGGCGCGCCCAGACAATTGAGCGCAGCGCGGAGGCGCGCGCCACTCTAAATTATTGTTTGTAGGGCTCCGACGGGGGAGCGTGGGGGGAAACCCCCCACTTTACTTAATAGTGGGGGCACCGCGTTGTGGGGGCATTGTGGAGGGTTTGGGGGGTTGTAACCCCCCACATTTTACTGAAAACTTCACTTTTTCCCTGTTTTTAGGGAAAAAGTTAAGTTTACAGTAAAATGTGGAGGGTTACAACCCCCCAAACCTCCCATAACGCCAGCGCGATCTCTATTAAGTAAAGTGGGGGGTGGGGGGGTTCCCCACCCACACCTCCCCCCCCCCCGTCGGAGCACTAAAAACAGTAATTTAGAGCGGCGCGCGCCTCCGCGCTGCGCTCAATTGTCCAGGCGTGCCTTTGTCTTTCGCGCCGTTGTCTATGAACCAAGCACAACAGCTTGGGTAACCAAGACACAAAGGATACCAACACCACACTTACAAATTTCTGTCCTGCTCGAACTGCAAACTCCTCCTCCTGACCTAAAAAACACCCACCTTGCCCTTTTAGCTGCAATACGACGTTGCCCTGTCTCCTATAGCTGGTTTAACCTGCTTACTAAGAGACGAAGGTTGAGGCAGTCACACACCTAGCAATGCCCTGGGCGAGGCTCTTAGCCTTTCGGGCTGCCTACGCTGGTGAAAGTGAGGGCGGTGACAGGGCGGAGCAACTACCCTGCCCTCTGAAGCAGGCAGTCTAGAAAAAGATATTCCAAAACGGAGAGCTGATCTTCCATTCTGCTGCACCAGCCGCACCACCTCCAAATTCCACCAGGTGAACTAGGGCAGCAGAGGGGTTGCCCCAACCGTTTCCTAAACTAATCAGGAACATCAAAGAGCCCTTCTGAATGCCATCTGCCCCCAGATACCTCGGCTGTGGTCCCCCAACTTCTTTTAACCAAATCTTCTCCTGTCCTGTAGGCCAATAATTCCTAGGCCCGTCCTGGGTAAGAAACATAGAAACATAGTGGCAGAAAAGGGCTATAGCCCACCAAGTCTGCCCATTCTAAGTATCCGCCCCCTGAATTCACTCCCTTAAAGATCCCACGTGAGCATCCCATTTACTCTTAAAATCCGTCACGCTGCCGGCCTCAATCACCTGCAGTGGGAGTCTGTTCCACCGATCCACCACTCTTTCGGTGAAGAAGTACTTTCTGGAGTCTCCATGAAACTTCCCTCCCCTTATTTTCAGCGGATGCCCTCTGGTTGTCGAGGGTCCCATGAGACAGAAGATATCATCTTCCGACTCGATGCGACCCGTGATGTACTTAAACGTTTCAATCATGTCTCCCCTCTCTCTTCGTTCCTCAAGTGAGTACAGCCGCAACTTCTTTAGTCTTTCTTCATACGTTAGATCCTTTAGCCCCGAGACCATCCTGGTGGCCATTCGCTGAACCGACTCGATCCTCACATGTCCTTACGGTAGTGTGGTCTCCAGAATTGAACACAGTACTCCAAGTGAGGCCTCACCATGGATCTGTACAGACGTCTGGATTTACCTGGTCATGTCCTCTTTCTGGAAGGCAACTCCGGGCGTCCGGATGGCTTTTCAAAACCCGGCACTTTGTCCGGGTTTTGAAAAGCAGATCGCGTCGGGAGGGGCATGCGCTTGAGCAGATGTCCTCCCGACTTGAGAAAAGCAGGCTGAGGGAGGGGGGCCAAGGCGTGGAACGGGGTGAGCCTAGGGGGGGGCATGTCTAGGGTTCCAGATTTTACATATGTAAAATCTGATAACCCTAGTCCTGGGGGTCATCAGCCAGGCAGGGTGGTCAGGATATCCTCGATGAATATGCCTAAAATACATTTGCAAGCACTAAAGCCAGGGGTGTCAAATGTCGGTCCTCAAGGACCGCAATCCAATCGGGTTTTTCAGGATTTCCCCAATGAATATGCATGAGATCTATTTGCATGCACTGCTTTCATTGTATGCTGATAGACCTCATGCATATTTATTGGGGGAATTCCTGAAAAGCCGACTGGATTGCGACCCTCGAGGACCGATATTTGACACCCCTGCACTAGAGTGATTGTATGCAAACCTAATTCATTCATAATCACTGAGGGTATCCAGCTCCCCCTGGACAAGTTTGGGGAATTCCTGCTGTATACAGTGGTACCTTGGATTACGTAATCCAAAATGCTCGTTTATCAAAGCGAGTTTCCCCATAGGAAATAATGGAAACTCGCTTTGATGCGTTCCCCCCCCCCCCCCGAGAACCGGCATTGCTCCCCCCGAAGGCCCCCCTGCGATCCGGAACCTCCCCCGCGATTCAGCACCCCCCCGCCACGATCCGGCACCCCCCCTGCCACGATTGGGCACCCCCCACCGCTTCTTACCCTCCTCTGGGCACCAGCACCGGCATGTCCTGTGCTTGGTGCCGGTGCCCGAAGATCAGCCTCCTCTTCTGCTGGGCCTTGAGCATCTGCGCATGCTCAAGGCCTGCGAGTTCACGTTCTGAACATGCCGGTGCCCAGATGACGGTAAGAAGCGGCGGCAGGGTGCCCAATTGCGTCGGGGGGAGTGCCGGATCGCGGCGGAGGGTTGCTCGATCGCATCAGGGGGTGCCGGATCGCATCGGGAGGGTGCTGGATCGCGTTGGGGGGATGCCGGATCACGGGGGGAGGGTGCCGGATCACGGGGGGAGGGTGCCGGATCGCGGGGGGCGCTCGTAAATCGAGCCACGCTCGGTTTCTGAAGCACCGATATTGCAAATGTTTTGCTCGTCTTGCAAAAACACTCGCAAAACGGTGCACTCGTAAACCGAGGTACCACTGTATTTTGTTTCTAACCAGGCAGACTCTAAAACTTCCTAAATATTCCTGGGTTGAAAAACTGCAAATAACATAGTAACATAGTAGATGACGGCAGATAAAGACCCGAATGGTCCATCCAGTCTGCCCAACCTGATTCAATTTAAATTTTTAAATTTTTTTTTACTTGTGGCTGATATAATAATGAAGTCACTGGTAATGGTGGGTCTCTTACAGATTTGACCTCTATTTCAGTGTCCCGCAAAAGTTTGTTTTTTTTTTGGGGGGGGGGTTTGCTCCGGCACACTAACGGAGTAAATGGGTTTCTGTGGCACACCAACAATCCTGCCCCCCCCCCCATCCCAGCATCGCTCCACCCCCCAGCCCCACCCCACATGAACCTCGTCTCGTTTACCCTAAGCTTGGGGCCGTGTCTGGAGGGCCTCTGAGCATGCACCGACGTCAACATGACAATGTCGCATGCAAGCGCATGCCATCGTCATAGCAACGTCCATGCACGCTCCAGTCACAGCCCCGAGAACAGGGAAAACGAGACGCGGTACGTGTAGGGACAGAGAGGAGGAGAGGCACCAACGCCCGGAAGTGACACTCAGTATACGTCATGTGCCCTTCAATCCTGGGTGGCACACCCGGAATCTCACCAAGGCGCACAGTTTGCGATTCACTACTCTATCATTGATAAGTTTCTTTAGTCTAATGATTTCATGGTTTTGTAATTCATCTTTAATTGCTTGTTGGTAAAGCGAACTGTAAAAGATCAGATTGGCCCATCCAGTCTACCCAGCTGAGTTTCTTCTGCATTGGATAAATATACCCAACCCTGTCGACTTCATCTCTAAGGTGACCAGAGATTCCTGTCATTCTGAATCAGACATTATTCCTCCTACCTAAGCCGGTCTTCATCCAAACAGTCCACGATGTCATTTCTATCATTGACGATCGTGACGTACTTCTCCAGCAGGTCACTTTGACGAGCTTTCTGCTGAGGCGACTTCAACTCATCTGCAATAGAGAAGGCCCCACAATGTTATCTGCATACACCACTATACTGAACACCTCTACCTGGGCTTCAGTGAGAGGAATGAGGGGCCCGCCCACATAATTGGACATGCTCCTGGAAGAAAAGTCCATAATCTGCTATTGAGACAGACATGGGGGAAACCAGTGTTTGTCCTGGGATCGGTAGCATAGAATGTTGCTACTATTTGGGGTTCCGGAATCTTGTTACTCTTTGGGAGTCTGGAATGTTGCTACTATTTGGGGTTCCAGAATCTTGTTATTCTTTGGGAGTCTGGAATGTTGCTACTATTTGGGGTCCTGGAATCTTGATACTCTTTGGGAGTCTAGAATGTTGCTACTATTTGGGGTTCCGGAATCTTGTTACTCTTTGGGAGTCTGGAATGTTGCTACTATTTGGGGTTCCGGAATCTTGTTACTCTTTGGGAGTCTGGAATGTTGCTACTATTTGGGGTTGCGGAATCTTGTTACTCTTTGGGAGTCTGGAATGTTGCTATTATTTGGGGTTCTGGAATCTTGTTACTCTTTGGGAGTCTGGAATGTTGCTACTATTTGGGGTTAAGGAATATGCATGCTATTAGCTGATTAGGACCTCCCTGTACAAAGCGGATGGAAGGGCACCGGCGATGAAACTTGGGAACAAGGAATTCTGAAACTCATGGACAGGCAACGGAATGAATTCACTCACCTGGCATGCTCAGTAAGGTCCGAAGCTCTTTCTCCACATTGACTTGCTGATCCTCCAATGCCTGCTGTCTGGATCTGTAGTAGGAACAAGTAACACGGGTTGCTACAGACTGAAATACAAACTTTTTCCCCGCTATGCAAATTTCTCTCATACATATTCATTACAAATCTCTTGAAACCCTACCTGAATGGGCGTGTCCTGAGGAATGAGTTGAGACTTTGTACTCTCGAGCAACAATAATCTTCCCAAACCTACATGGAAACTGTGACTGTCTTAAGAATTTGTTTTTTTTCTCTCACAGCAAGAACTGCATTTTCACTACCCTCTAGCACAGAAGAAATTGATTTCAAATAGATTTATTGAGTTTTTAGTAACCAAAACAGAGTTACATAAAGAACAAAAAGAATGATGAACAAAGAGGTTCAAACGAACCATCCAGATATCAGAAGAATACATAATACAGAATGCATATGATATGATATTTATAATATTTCGTTACAAAAAAGAAAAAAACACAAGGAAAACCTGGAGGCTCAAAAGAACCATTTGTGCAACCACACCCCTGTGTAACCCATGAAAAAGAAGGATCTATTGGTTGTTCCTTCTTTAAAAGTTATTAGTACACGACGTCATTCTATTTTCTCAGTTACGGCTCCCCTAGCTCGGAATGCCCAAGAGAGGAAAGAATTCTAGACAAATTTAAGAGCAAACTTAAGGGATTCCTTTTTAAAGACGCTTTTAATGATTAACTGAATTTTTTTTGTTTTTAATATTTTATATTAAATTTCTTCCCCTTCTCCTAATGTAGTTTTACCTTAATTGTTTCTTTTATATTTAATTGTATTTCTTCCTATAACTTTCCCTTTATTTGATCATGTATGTAAAACAGTCTTGTTAGTTATGTTTAGTCGTGTTATTTTATGTTATGTATTTTACGATATTTTAATATGTTTAGTAATAATTTTGTTAGTCATGTATGTTTCCCCTAATTTTGTAATTTTTAGCTGCACATCGCTTAGAATCTGGAATAGGCGATTAATCAAATCTTATAATAAACTTGGAAACTTGGAAGGATCAATGTAAAAATTGTTTCGTATTATCTGTACCTTTGTATTCCCCGTACATATGCTCAGTTTGGGCATGCACGGAAAATGCTAGACTGGAGAAATAAGAAGGTAAGCTTTTACATTTAAATAAATTAAATTAATTACCGGTGGTCCATTTACAATGCCAAAAAGAAAGTCACTTGCACCTGATTTCAAATTATCAACAGTCAAATACGTGAAGCTGGGCGTATAGTTTCCGCTGATAAGTTGGAAGTTTTGTGTTTTTTTTTTGGGGGGGGAAGGTTATTATAACTGTAGAACTTCTCCTCCACCGTGGCCTTGAAACGTAAGGACATTGTTTAACTCGCACCAGGCACCTCCTGGACGTAAAAATGTGTTATATTTGTGAAAATACAGTAAAGCCTGTATAGTGCTCAAGGTGAATAACCTCCCTCGTGGTTCAATCTGCTTCCTTTGTGTTAGTACAAAATAGAGCTGAGTAGATGTCTTGCCACTCACTTGTACATCAGTTCCGACTCCTGTCTCATCAAAAGCTGCTTCTCGTGGATCAGCTTGAACCATTCCACCATGAGGGCATCCTCCAGTTCATCTGCACACAAGACAGGATTACACGTCATCCCAACAGAGCTAACTGCAATAATGGTACTCAAAAATATCTCGTCTGACCTGGTATGGGTCATGCATTTGATATGGCCAGCTGTAAACATTCTAAAGGAAGACCTGCCCTATACGCTGACAAGTTTCCTTGCAACTGAATAATAATAATAATAACAGCTTATATACCGCAATACCGTGAAGTTCTATACGGTTTACAAAGATTAAGCAAAGGTACAAATTGATTGACTTTAAGAGGGGAGGAAGAAAGAGGGTTAATAGGACAGGAAATCCATTTTTGAGGAGAGAGTGATCAATAGAACAAGTTAATCGCTATAGAGGGGAGAGAGAAGAGAGGATCAGTTGTCTAGATACTTTAGGAACAGATACCTAAGGTACCTTCAGAGCAATTCCAGTCTGGGAAGGAGAAGAATAATAACTTTATTTTTCATTTCTTTTTTAAAAATCTTTATTCATTTTTAAAACTCACAATAAGTGTAACATAAAATACATACATTTTATACTTTAACATCACTTAATATATCTTCAAATTCTAACTCGCGTCAATTATCCCTCCTCCCTTACACCCAACAATTATTCATAAGCAAAAGAAATCATAAAATATTCCCACCCCCACCCCACCCTGGACATATATGAACAAAAGGAAATAAAATTAATATTTATTTTATGCAGCAATTTCAATCTTTACAGTATCTTGTTAATGGCTCCCAAATAACCTGAAATTTCTTAAAATTTCCCTGCTCCATGGCAATTATCCTTTCCATTTTGAAAATGTGACACAAAGAGTTCCACCAAAAGCTATAATTCAGCCTATCCCAATTTTTCCAGTTATTCGTAATCTGTTGTATGGCAACCCCTGTCATAATGAGTAGAAGCCTGTTTTTATTAGAGGATATTTGGCTCTTAGCCCTCATTGACATGCCAAACTATACGGTATCATAGGATAATGCCACCGGATTATCTAACAAACTATTTATTTGACCCCATATTGATTTCCAAAAAGCAAGTATCAATGGACAATAGAATAACAAATGATCTAATGTCCCAGCTTCGAGATGACAGTGCCAGCATCTATTAGATTTAGAGCTATCTAACTTCTGTAAACAAACCGGGGTCAAAAATGCTCTATGTAACAGAAAAAAACCAAGTTTGTCTCATAGATGCAGACACTGTACATCTCATCCTCCAAGCCCAAATACGTGGCCATTGAGATGCAGTAATTTGATGCTTGATCTCAATGCTCCAAATGTCCCGAAGACCAGTTTTGGTTTGGTTTGGTTTTTGGCCGCTCAGTGGTATAAATTAATATCTAGATTTATGAATAACTTTGCTGAGGAAAGCGAGATCCTGCTTCCATCAACAACACTTTGTTGTCCTCGTACAATCCATCATCCTTTCCAGACTAGACTATTGTAATTCCATCTACTTATGCTTAACAAAGAAAAGCCTTCAAAGACTTCAGCGGATTCAGAATACCACGGCTAAATTAATCTTCGCAAAAAGTAAATTCGACCATGTCTCCCCACTCCTGTCCAATCTTCACTGGCTTCCAGTAGTCTCACGGCATTCTTCCTTCCCTCTTCCCACTATCTTGGAATTCCTCAAATCCTAACAGCACCAGATCCACCCAAAAATTCAAACTATCCTTCCCCTCATTAAAAGGCATATCCCATCCAGGAAAACTAGGAACATCCCTCTCCTTCAGAATTATAGAGCTCTGGAATAACCTTTCTACCCAATTTTGGAATCTGGGCGCCCTCCAAATTTTCCGAAAACATCTAAAAACTTGGCTATTCTCAAAAATGTAATATTTACTCCCCTTTATCATACTAAGCCCCGCTAAACTTTCTCTATTCTGTCCTGTATCCCTCTTTGGAGTTCCTTCTCCGTACCATTCCCTGTAAATCGTGCCGAGCTCTACGAGTGTGGAGATGATGCGGTATACAAACTTAAGGTTTAGTTTAGTTTAGTTTAACTTTATTTTTCTATACCGCCAACACCAGGCGGTTCACAGAATAAAGAGGACTGGACATCCAGTGATGACACAAAGCACACAGAAAAGCAGTACAATATTCCAATAGTGAAAAATACAACAAGAAACTATGACGTAGTCATCAATCAAGTAACAAATTTTTTGAACAAATAGGTCTTAACCAGTTTTCTAAAGATGCAATAAGATGCAGATTGTTGAATCAGGTCGTCTAACCATACTTGAACTTTATACCTGCTTTTGATAAGCCAAGATCGATCAAAATATTTTTTATAACGGCAATTCTGGGGATTAGGAAAAGTAAATAAACCAGTATGCTGAGTAGGCCTAGTCGAACAATACAATTCAAAATGAGAGAAGAGATATTGAAAGGTCACTTGGACACACAAAGTCAGAGGCGTGAAAAAAGTACAAGAGATTTATTACGGTATACCGGACTCTTGTGCAGTTAATAGCCTGCCTACTAGAGTGTCAGAAACAGGAAATACACGGACTTTTATGCCCTTTTCGCAAACTAATATATGCAAAAACTACAATTTTCATTTGTTACTTCTATAACTTTCTACAATTATTATTGGTCATAAGCTCACACTAGCAGGTCACTTATCTAACTCTTACAGTTCTAAATGTTAAATGTACAGAAGGGCAGGGTACATCATGGCTCAAATTCTTATCTATTTAGCTTACAATGTGGTAAGGCAGGGACATACATTTTAGGCAGATGAAGTCAATAGATTGTAAACTTTCTTCAGCTATGTAGGCCAGGGCAATATTTTAAACAACAGTTAACCATTACATGACCCTACATTATAACAGAGCTAATCCAAATAACATCTTATATCAAATACAGGCAAATTTGATAAGTACTCTTGCTTCCATTGGCAACCAGTACAGCTGACGGTAGTAAGGGCTGACACAGCCAGAATCAAAGGTGGAAATACAGTCCCACAGTTCTGTTGCAGTGAATCAAGACAGACGTATAAACATAAGGATTGATACTCAGCATGTTTTAACCAGATAGAAGGAACCCTACCACGCTTAAATTATACTGACCAGGTCTGGTGCTGATAAAGTCAGCAGAACTTAACTGAAGAGTGCCTCTGAATATCAGCACAGACCACCACGGCCGGTGGCGTAGCGAGGGCGACTGGCGCCTCCCCCCTCACCCCCCCCTGTAGATGGTCTGCACATGTGTCTAAGACCCGTCCGAGCCACAACTTTTTAGCCCAGCGAGTCCATGGTTTTAACCCACTTTAAACCCACAGGTTAAAAGCATGGGCTCACTAGACAGGGAAGGGCAGCAGAGATTTGGGGGGGAGCAGGGCGGCAGGCAGGAGAGATTTGGGCGGCGATTCAGGGGGAGAGCAGGGCGGCAGGCAGGAGAGATTCAGGGCAGCAGAGAGCAGGGCGTGCAGAGAGCAGGGCGGCAATGGAGCTGGAGAGTCGGAAAGCACGTTTGTGACTGGTCCCCAGCAGTCTTCTTGGGTTGATCGGCCAGCCCAGTTGGACCGCAAAATTTTTGTTGTGAATTGCGTCCCTGCCTACTTTGCATGCTGTTCCCCTCATTTGCATGCGCGGATCGGAATCGGATCAGCAGAGAGGTAAGTGAATCGGGTCGGAGTAAAATCGGGTCGTAAAGGGGTCGCAAACCGATCGGTGCACGATCAGTTTGCTTAGTGAATTTAGCCCCTAGTTGGGAGAACTCCAGGTAGCTGCTCGACAGATATCTAAGAGTGGCACATTATTGCAAACAGGCAAGAGAAACCGATTTAGCTCCACGCTTATGAGCAGTTACTCGAGGAGCAGCACGAGGAGAGCAAAAAAGAAGAACAATAAGCAAAGCGATCAGCCAACCAGTTAGACATTGTCCGTTTGGATACCGGATGTCCCAGAGTAGCTGAAACAGTGCTGTGGTTTGAACACACTTCATTAAGCTTAGGATGATTTGTTCTCTCTCTCCCCTCTTGGACCCCAAATCACTAAATATCCTCTTAATACATTCCTTGGTCATTTCAAACTTAGATTATTGCAATTCACTCTACCAGGGAGCGACACAAAAGGACATTAGAAGACTTCAAATAATACAGAACACGGCCGTTAAAATCATTTATGGAGCAAACAAATATGATCATGTCGCCTCTCCCTTAAAAAAGGTACATTGGTTGCCCATCTCTCATGGAATTGCATTTAAAATCATGTTCTTAACCTTTAAAGTGCAAACAGCCCATTCTCCAGCCTTTCTAGATAAACTCCTTATCCCATATACATCTTCCAGATTACTACGGTCAACACAGCAACAGCTATTATCAACTCCTTCTGTTCGCCAGATATTTCATGACTCAACCCGCAAGACAATTTTCTCAGTTATCGCCACCATGCTGTAGAACTCTCTTCCATTAAACATGAGACAAGAATCAAATGTCGCTAAATTCAAATCTGACCTAAAAAACCTCTCTTTATAAAGGTGCTTTCATAGTACAGACTAAGATCGGCCAACTTTATGCATACCTGTACCCTACTATGTCTTTTCCTGCCCCGTCCTTTTTTTTTTTCAAAATGATACAACCCTTACAGTTTCCCTCCCGTCTCCTGTGAAGCCTCCCCCTCTATCTTAGAAGGGTTTGTGTTTACCGCCCGTGTAAATACATTTTTGTTTGGTTTTCTTCTACACTATGGGGCTCATAATCGAAAGAGAAAAATGTCCACAAACCGGCCTAAGTCGGCACTTGGACAAACATTTCTCAAAAACGTCCAAGCACCGAAAATAAAAACGGGTTTTGGACGTATTTAAAAAACGACCTAGGCCTTCATAGTGCCGCTCAACGTCCAAAGCTAAACGGGGCGTTTCAGGAGGCGTGTCGAGGGCGGGAGTTGGGCTGGCTTAGACTTAGTTATACAGCATGTATAACCAAAAGTTATACAGGCCAGGATCGACGGAACTTGGACGTGGTGACTTAGACCATGTAAAACATGATCTAAGTCACAAAAACCCACCTAAAGTCACCAGATAAGCACTGCAAACACATAACACAGACCCCCACACACTACCCCAGTGATCACTAACCCCCCCTACCCCCATAAAAATTTTATTCACAACTTTAAATTTCAGCCTCCAGACCATCATCACCTGGCCGCCTTGCATAGGAAAGCCTAGTCGTCCAGCCCAGAGGCAGCTCAAGTCATCTTGGGAGTGGGTTAGGGACCCATAGAGAGGAGAACCCATGCCCATAAGCCCCTGTAATCACTGCATTGATACTTAAACATGTGCACTGCCCTATACACCCCAAAACTCTTTTTTACTGGCATATAAGTGGCTCCTGCAGCCATAAGGGCTATTGGGGTGGTAGATAAGTGGGTCTAAGGGATTCTGGAGGTAGTTTGGGGGGCTTACCATAACCTATAAGCCATGGCACCATTTTTGTGAAGTTCACAGCAGTGCCCTGTAAGGTACCCCACTATTTAGGTGGCATGTCTGGGTGTTCAATCCATCACTTAGCAGACCCCTCCCACGTCCAACAGGGCTTGTTCTAGGCGTTTTGGACTTGGACGGAAAGTTGGACGGAAATGTGGTATAAAGATGGACGATTTAGCGGCTTGGACGATCAGATTGGCAGGATGTATAATTAGACGATTTTCGAAAGTAAAAAAAAGTTGCATGTCTCTTTCAAAAATGTGTCTTAGGCTCTTTTTAACTTTGGACAACTTGCAAGATGGACATAAACGGACTTAGAAGTCCCTTTCGATTATGCCCCTCCACGTTTTTATGTAAACCACTTAGGTTATTATAAGCGGTATATCAACTACCAATAAACTTGAACTTGAAAGGAACAGCTGAGAGGGTCGATCAGGTCTAGTCGTTTGGTGGAGATACGCCTTAAAGGCCCTTCCACAGTCCCAGGTGTGAGGAGTGGAGGAATCCAAACTGGCGTTCGTGGTAGAACAGGTAGGTAGAACAATCGGCCGATTGATATGAAACGCGGAAACAAACTTATTAAGGAAATTAGGATGCGTCGGCAAAAGCGCTCTTCCTGGGTGAAACTGGAGGTAGGGATAGTAACGTACTAGTAACTGCAATTCACGGATTCGACGAGCCAAAGTGATTGATATTAGAAACAGAGTTTTCCAGCCAGTGGCGTAGTAAAGGGGAGGGCTGGAGGGCGGTCTGTCTCAGGTGCGGTGCATGGAACCCCTTCTCTTCTCCACCCCCCGCCCTTTGCCATGCACACGCGCCCCTTGCCTTCCCCCGTACTTTTTTTTTTTTTAACTTCCCCAGCGCAAGGTTGCTGCCCGCGTCGGCATCGGCGCTCTCTCCGACATCACTTCCGGTACCCAGGCCTAGGAAGCGGCATCAAAGGGCGAGCCAACATCGACGTGGGCATGCTGCTCGCGCCAGAGAAGTTAAAAAAGTACTGGGAAAGGGAAGTGGGGGGCGCCACTGCCTCAGACGCCGCTCACCCTTACTATGCCATTGTTTCCAGGTGAGAAATTTCAAGTCTGAGTTTTCCACATCGACAAAAGGAGGACTTGATAAGGCGTCCAAAACCAGGTTAAAGTCCCATTGTGGAGATGGTTTAAAGAAGGAGACCTTGTACAGATCCCATTTTCTGCAACGACACCTAAGTTATTACTAACTGGGATTAATCCGTCCTTAATGGTACACCACATTTATGACGTCTGCCCTTACATGTAATAAATTAGACAAATAGGGAGCCTTCTCTGAAAATTAAACCCCAAATCATTCAGAAACAAAGGCGCTCAAGTTAGAAGAGTCCATAACTGCAATTTAATAAGAGAGAGGAACACCAAATGCAGCCATTTGGCCAAAATTACTGACCAAATTCTCTCCGTAAATCGACACAAAGACACTCACCTCCCTCGCAACTGCGCAGCTCTTTCTCCATGTCAACACCTTTCAGTTCCAGCTCATCCAGGTGGTTCTCAATGTCACGCAGCTGCTGCTGGATCTTCTCTTCTGGAAGGTAGCCTGGGCGGAGCTGCCAAAGATCAGGGAAAGCAGTAGAGATATGAGATATCTGCAGGCATGGAGATGTCTCCTGCAGGACCCTTCCTGTATCTAGTCACCCCAGTGCCCTCCCCCAAGACCTTCCTTATCTCTCTTCTTCCACCCTTCCCTCCCACTTCCTGTAAGACTGAAGATTGTCATTTGAATCCTTGGAAGTTTTACTCTTGTCTACTGATAGCTGTCTTCATGTGCTTATCTCTGATCTGATGATGAAGGATTACCTTCGTAAGCTAATCTAACCATGCACTAGTTCAGTGTATCGCAAACGGTGTACCATGAGACGCCAGCGAGGAGGAGAGGCACCAGCTGACTGCTTACAGGAACGTCCTATAGTCACTTGGCTGGTGCCTCTCCTCCTCCAGTAACACCACTGGTGTGGTAGTTGCAAGCTCAGGGCTGCAGCTGGAGGGCCTGCATGCGGGCGTTGATGTGATGATGTCACACATGTGCGTGACGTCCGTGCCTTTCCAGATGCCGTCCAGACGCGGCGCCGAGTTTAGTGTGCCGCGGCTTTCAAAAGTTTGTGGGGCACTGCTCTAGTTAGTCCAATTTTAAAAAAAGTATCGCTTGGATTCTGTTTCTTTCTTTTTACATATCACTTACTGCCTGAAAAATGCTTTTTGGACCTGCGTCCCTTGACGAAATACCTTTCCCTCATTCATTGCCCCAGGTACAGTAAATAGATTGTGATCCTGCTGTGACAGACGGGGGGGGGGAAATGCTTGAGTACCTGAAATCATTCATGTGAATTGTTCTGAGCTCCCCTGGGAGAACGGAGCGCAAGACGTCAGCGCGCTGACAATCTAGCGCCGACAATTTGGCGCAAGACAGAAGTGTGCGGGGGAAAAAGTAATTTTTAAAGAGCTCTGACGGGGGGGTTGGGGTGGCAACCCCCCCCACACACTTTATTGGTTAGTGTTTGCGCTGCTGTTGGAGGAGGGTTCGGGGGGTTGGAAACCTCCATTCTAGCGAAAACGGAACTTTTTCTGATTTTTTTCGGGAAAAGTTCCGTTTTCTCTATAATGTGGGGGGTTTCACCCCCCACCCCATCCTGCAACGGCAGCGCGAACACTAACCCCTAGTCGGAGCTCTTTAAAAATTATTTTTTCCCCCGCGCGCTTCTATCTTCCGTCGAATTGTCGGTGCGCTGGCGTCTGGCACGCGATTATCCCGTCACCGGGAGAACAGTATAGAAAAATTGAATTAAAAAATTTTTTATAAACTGATGCCTAAATATAGGCGTTCACAGTGTACCAGATTTATAGAATACAAGCAGTTACATGCATGATTTCTGTCAATAATTGGCAGTTATGAGTGTAAGTGATATTCTATAAACAATGCACCTAATTTGCATAGTATGTAACTGCAAGCAGGCGTTAAGTGATGCGGAATTTGAGCACGCAACTGAGAATACTTATGTAACTACTAATTAGCTCCAATTTAAACCAATTATAGCCAATGGATGGATAAGGCCAATTAGCATCTAATTAATCTATCAGGTTGCATACACAATTGACCTAAGTCAATAAATTGCATGCCAATTATGTTACAAATTTGGACACTCAGCTTTAGAGAATTCAGGGGTCAGCACCTACTTACAGAATACTGCTTAGGTGCATTTTTTGCAAGTGCATATATGCTTCTGTTCTAAATATTTATGTGCATAACTGCCATGCATTAGTCCCCTGAAGCTGAGCGGGAGTCCTCTTCATTGCTGGGTGTCAGGTCAAAACCGCGGAAGACAAAGGCGCGCGCCGACAACTGAGCGCAGTGCGGAGGCGCGCGCCGAAGAAAATAACTGTTTTTAGGGGCTCCGACAGGGGGGTGTGGGGGGGAACTCCCCCACTTTACTTTATACAGATCGCGCCGCGTTGTGGGGGCGTTGTGGGGGTTTGGGGGGTTGTAAACCCCAAATTTTACTGAAAACTTCACTTTTTCCCTAAAAACAGGGAAAAGTTAAGTTTACAGTATAATGAGGGGGGTTACAACCTCCCCAAACCACCCACAACGCCGCCGCGATCTGTATTAAGTAAAGTGGGGGGGCTCCCCAACAAAACCCCCCGTCGGAGCCCCTAAAAACTGTCATTTTCTTCGGCGCGCGCCTCCGTCTTGCGCTCAGTTGTTGGCGCGCGTCTTTGTCTTCCGCGGTTTTGTCTATGAACCGCATTGCTGCCAGAGGGGGGGGGATAGTGCTTCAATATTGAGGGTTCCTTTTACAAAGATGCGCTAGCATTTTTAGCGCGTGCGCTACCCGAAAAACTAATGCTTGCTCAAGAGGAGGCGGTAGCGGCTAGTGCGCGCTATTCTGCGCAGTAAGGCACCTAACGCACCTTTGTAAAAGGAGCCCCGAGTTTTAAATCACTAGAGATCCAGCAGAACTCGCCAGTCCTTACTATCGTAAATGTGATCGTGAAACAGTACCACCTACTAACAGGACTCAGCTTGGAGAACCTTCTTATATTTCCATCTGCTAAGGCAGGGGTGTCAAAGTCCCTCCTCAAGGGCCGCAATCCAGTCGGGTTTACAGGATTTCCCCAATGAATATGCATTAAAATAAGCCTTATAAATAAAAAGAGCTATATATTTAACATAAATATTCTATTAATATTCTAAACATTCACAATTTTATTATTTTTTCATTCTAACGTTTACTTAGCCAAAATCTATCCACTATTAATTCATACCACATATACTATTTTAATGTATAGGAGCTATTGAATAGATATTATAAATCCCGGTGTTATTTATTCATTGAGTATGCATGAGATCTACTAGCATACAATGAAAGCAGTGCATGCAAATAGATCTCATGCATATTCATTGGGGAAATCCCGAAACCCCGAGTGGATTGCGGCCCTCGATGAGGGACTTTGACACCCCTGCCGTAGGGTTACCAAAAGGAAGATGGATCGAGACATCCGGGTTTTACTTTCATTGAAAGCAATGGAAGTAAAACCAGGCTGTCTCAATCCGTCCTCCTTTTTCTGGAACCACATGATAACCCTAAGACAGGAGTGTCAAAGTCCCTCCTCGAGGGCCGCCATCCAGTCGGGTTTTCAGGATTTCCCCAATGAATATGCATGAGATCTATTAGCATATCATGAACGCAGTGCATGCAAATAGATCTCATGCATATTCATTGGGGAAATCCCGAAACCCCGAGTGGATTGCGGCCCTCGATGAGGGACTTTGACACCCCTGCCGTAGGGTTACCAAAAGGAAGATGGATCGAGACATCCGGGTTTTACTTTCATTGAAAGCAATGGAAGTAAAACCAGGCTGTCTCAATCCGTCCTCCTTTTGGTAACCCTACGGCAGGGGTGTCAAAGTCCCTCCTCGAGGGCCGCAATCCAGTCGGGTTTTCAGGATTTCCCCAATGAATATGCATGAGATCTATTAGTATATCATGAACGCAGTGCATGCAAATAGATCTCATGCATATTCATTGGGGAAATCCCGAAACCCCGAGTGGATTGCGGCCCTCGATGAGGGACTTTGACACCCCTGCCGTAGGGTTACCAAAAGGAAGATGGATCGAGACATCCGGGTTTTACTTTCATTGAAAGCAATGGAAGTAAAACCAGGCTGTCTCAATCCGTCCTCCTTTTTCTGGAACCACATGATAACCCTAAGACAGGAGTGTCAAAGTCCCTCCTCGAGGGCCGCCATCCAGTCGGGTTTTCAGGATTTCCCCAATGAATATGCATGAGATCTATTAGCATATCATGAACGCAGTGCATGCAAATAGATCTCATGCATATTCATTGGGGAAATCCCGAAACCCCGAGTGGATTGCGGCCCTCGATGAGGGACTTTGACACCCCTGCCGTAGGGTTACCAAAAGGAAGATGGATCGAGACATCCGGGTTTTACTTTCATTGAAAGCAATGGAAGTAAAACCAGGCTGTCTCAATCCGTCCTCCTTTTTCTGGAACCACATGATAACCCTAAGACAGGAGTGTCAAAGTCCCTCCTCGAGGGCCGCAATCCAGTCGGGTTTTCAGGATTTCCCCAATGAATATGCATGAGATCTATTAGTATATCATGAACGCAGTGCATGCAAATAGATCTCATGCATATTCATTGGGGAAATCCCAAAACCCCGAGTGGATTGCGGCCCTCGATGAGGGACTTTGACACCCCTGCCGTAGGGTTACCAAAAGGAAGATGGATCGAGACATCCGGGTTTTACTTTCATTGAAAGCAATGGAAGTAAAACCAGGCTGTCTCAATCCGTCCTCCTTTTTCTGGAACCACATGATAACCCTAAGACAGGAGTGTCAAAGTCCCTCCTCGAGGGCCGCAATCCAGTCGGGTTTTCAGGATTTCCCCAATGAATATGCATGAGATCTATTAGCATATCATGAACGCAGTGCATGCAAATAGATCTCATGCATATTCATTGGGGAAATCCTGAAAACCCGACTGGATTGCGGCCCTCGAGGAGGGACTTTGACACCCCTGTGCTAAGGGCTGTAAAAGTTAAAAAAAAAAATACTATGATCGCACTTCTTGGTTTTTTCAGGCAGCTTTTTCTGATATGGACTTTCAACAACTTCTATCTTCATCCCACTCTCATCCACACTTTAGAAAACATTTAAAAACACTCCTTTTTTCCAGGTTTATAGCTAACTAGACCCTACATGATGTCCTCTCAATTTGTATTTCTCCTTTATTAATCTTTTGTAAACCACATTGAACTTTACAGCTATGCGGTCTAGAAATCCAATGTTATGTTATATATATGTTATTTTGCAGAATTTGTCCCTGTATGCACAACTAAGAACACATTTGAGCTGCATAGGTTTATACCAGGGATCTCAAAGTCCCTCCTTGAGGGCCGCAATCCAGTCGGGTTTTCAGGATTTCCCCAATGAATATACATGAGATCTATGCTTTCAATGCATATTCATTGTGGAAATCCTGAAAACCCGATTGGATTGCCGCCCTCAAGGAGGGACTTTGAGACCCCTGGTTTATACCTATAAATGTACATGGCTGTATTTTAGTAGAGATTTCTGTAGATTCTACGGAGCAGTTTTATAAAGACACGCGTGAACCAATATGTCTTTATAAAGCAGGCTTAGAATAGGTGCCTATATGATCTAGGTCTTAGGCGACTTGTTCTTCCATAGCATGTATTTTACACACATGGGCGGAGTCTGGGCAGAATGTGGGTGGGACTTAGATGCATACACCTGAATTCTATGTAAGGCAGTTGGGATTTGCAGATTACACTTCTCCCTCCGAATCCGGGGGTTTAGTACCCGCGAATTTGGTTATTCGTGATTTTTTGCCCCGGACCTCCCTCTAGTTTTTAAAGAATGAATCGCTGCGTCCCGGATCTCCCCAGACCTTACCTTGTGGTCTAGCGGTGATGCGGGGCAGGAGCGATCTTTCTACGCTCCCGCCTCGTGCAGAGCCGTCATCAAAAATGGCTGCCGCGAGTTCCTGTGGTCTCACGAGATTACAATGGGAACCCACGGCAGCAATTTTGAGGACGGCTCTGCACGGGGCAGGAGTGCTGGAAAATCGCTCCTGCCCCGCGCCACCGCTAGACCGCCAGGTAAGGTGTGGGGAAGTCCGGGACACAGGAGCGAGGCAAGGGTGGGTCAGAGTCGGCCCTAAAAGCTATCTGCGATTTTTCCATATTCACAGGTTGGCTCTGCCCCTAACCCTCGCGGATTCGGAGGGAGAAGCGTATTTTAACTCGTACCTTGATAGGAGACTCAGTCATACCACGGGGAGATTTCTGAGGCCTTTGGGGATGCAAAGGTTGATCTAGAAAAAAAGAAAACCCAAATATATAATCACCTTGGTGAGGATGAAACATCTCACATAAGATGTATTTCATGTAAATATAAAATATTTATATTCCACTTTTTCAGCTTAATGAGATTTAAGGCGGGATTACATTAAACGAGAATAAAATTCAAGCCTTAACTGTCTCAATCATTCCCAATTCACCTATCTATTGGGGATAAACCTTATCATCAATAATTCAAAATACAGTGTTTCCCTCGCGAATTCGCAGTTTGCGGACTCACTAATTCGTGGTATTCTCCGACCCGCCTCTTCCTGTACTAAAGTCGGGCTACACCAATCAGGAGCTGCGTGTCAAAGCAGCTCCTGATTGGTGTAGCCTTACTTTAGTAACAGGAAGCGGCAGTCGGAGCATACCGCGAGTGATTTTCTTCACTCGCCGGCGCTCCAGCTGCCCTTTGACAGGCGAAAAAACATATTCACGTTTTTTTGAAATTCGCGGGGGTTCCTAGAACGGAACCCCCGCAAATATTGGGGGAGTACTGAATAACAGAACTGGATAGCAAGCTACCGTAGTCACCTTTCTCCTGATATTTCCAGCCAAAAATATCCATATTTTCAGCTTTTATTCAACATATATTGCTCCTTCCTCTTCTTTTCCTTTCCTTGCTTAATGTATTAAGCTACGTCATTGTACGACTGATTTTTGTTAACTGCCTCATAGCCCCTAGGGAGTGGTGTAGTAAGGAGGGAAGGGGGGGCACGGTGCGCCCCAGGTGCTGTCTTGGTGGGAGCGCTGGCACCCGTCCTCCTCTCCGGTCCCCACACTCCTTCTCCACCCCCCAATACCGCATGTATGCACCCCTTTCCCTTCCCCCGTGCCTCTTTTAATGTTCCGGGCACGAGCAGTTCTTTCTCTGATGTCACTTCCTGGACCCGTGCCTAGGAAACGATAGAGGAATAGCTGATGCTAGCGCAAGCAGTAGGTTGCGGTTACCGCTCGTGCCCGGAACATTAAAGAGTTACGGGAAGGGGTGCGCATGTGCATGGCAGGAGGGGGGCGGACGAAGAGGGTGGGGGAGGGGCGCCACCGCTTCGGGTGCCTCTCAGCCTCACTACGCCACTGCCTCTAGGTATATACGAAAATGCAGACTTAACTGTTCTTCACTGTTTGAGAAACCGGTTCCATTTCCCAGACACCAGACCGCACAATATTTGCCTCAATGCGTGATAACGGCAATATCGTGGGTGTCAGGTCAAAAGCGCGCCAGGACAAAGGCGCGCGCAGACAACTGAGCGTAACGCAGAGGCGCACGCCGAAGAAAATGACTGTTTTAAAGGGCTCCAACAGGGGTGTGGGGGGGAACCCCCCCACTTTACTTTATACAGATCGCGCCGCGTTGTGGGGGGTTTGGGGGGTTGTAACCCCCCACATTTTACTGAAAACTTCACTTTTTCCCTAAAAAACAGGGAAACAGTTAAGTTTCCAGTATAATGAGGGCGGTTACAACCCCCCAAACCCCACCACAACGCCGCCGCGATCTGTATTAAGTAAAGTGTGGGGGGGTTCCCCAACAAAACCCCCAGTCGTAGCCCCTAAAAACTCTCTTTTTCTTCGGCACGCACTTCCGTCTTGCGCTCAGTTGTCGGCGCGCACCTTTGTCTTCAGCGGTTTTGTCTATGAACCATATCATGCACTGTATTACCATAGTGATGCCTATATGTTGTGTGCAGCTGTCTAATGGCCAAGGCTGCCCACTCCGCAGGTGTGAAGACGAGTCTTAGTATGGAAGCCCCAGAACTCAGGTGTTCCTGAGTTGGGGAGAAGAGGTAAATATTGTATGTTTGCTTGTTGCCACGGCAACTGGAGAATGGGATGGGGGAGCAACAGATGGCTTCTCTGCTCAGTAGTGCTCTATCTGGACTATGCTATGCTTAGGGTTATCATTTGGAAAATCTGATCCCCCCTCCCCCAGACCCGCTCAGTTCCACCCATCCCCACCCCCCGCTGCTTGCTCTCATCGGGCAATGCGATGACATCACACACGTATGCGCGTGGCGTCCTTGCATGGCATCCGTGCATGTATGGATGTGCTCCTGCCCGACAGTGATTTGGTTCCAAGCTTTTCAAACCGGACAATGTGCCGGGTTTTGAAAAGTCATCCGGGGAAATCCGGACGTTTGCTAACCCTAGCTATGCTGAATACACAGACTGTGCAAAAGACAAGCAGCCAGATTCTCTCATTCTAGGATCAGAAAATCAAACGTATCCTTACCAGCTGCCCACTTTGACCGGGCAGGCTCCTCTCTCTTTGCAGAAATGTTGGTGTCTTGCCAGTTCTGCTGAAATTCTGGCCAATCTTTGGAGATATCCAAGTTGGCAACCAGCAGTTTCTTCTTCTTAGGAAACTCTCCAGATGCGCCTGCACAAAACCACAATCGAGGAAATTGTATTTCATGAGAAGTCAACCTGTCGGCCTACATTCCACCTCAACCTTCAGATGCTATTCTTAAACTCTTTCCTCCTGCAACCCTCCGTTCTCCCGGATGCTGGCAGAGGGCACACAAAGTTTAGTAAGTGTGTATTGTGAGGACTCAAATCAGGAGCCAACTTTTACAGCTGACCTCCCGAGCAAGCACGCATTAAATCTTTTCCTCTCTCTCTCTCTCTCCAATAACTGTAGATCACACCAGAGGGTTTGCTCAATCACTTGATCCTTCACCTCATAGGTAACTTCAGAAGAGGGAATAAACAACTCCAACAGAACGATAACAGATAACCATTCAGCAAAAATAATAGCAAATTTTAAGAAAAATGGAGCTTTATATAATCAGTGGCTTTGAGTGATTCCAGGATAGGCTTTAAAAAATACAGTCAAACCTCGGTTTGCGAGCATAATTTGTTCCAGAAGCATGCTTGTAATCCAAAGCACTCATATATCAAAGCGAATTTCCCCATAGGAAATAATGGAAACTCAAGACGGTTCGTTCCACAACCCTAAAACTTTAATACAAAATACTGTATGTACACTTCTCCCTCCGTATCTGCGGTTTCCGAAACTGCGGATTCGCTTATTCGCGATTTTTCGGCTGCTGACTCCCCTAATTTTCATCACTGAACCCGGCGTTTCACATTGGAAATCGCTGCTCCCGGGGTTCATGGAGGAAATCGCTGCCCCCGGCGTCGTACGGAGCAAAATCGCAGGTCGGGTTATTCACGGTTTATTATCTTTTTCAGGTCTATTTTTACTGAAAACCACGAATAACATGCAAAAAGTTATTTGCGGTTTTTCGGTATTCACGGCTATGTTCTGCCCGCATCCCCCGTGAATACAGAGGGAGAAGTCACTACACTCCCACAGCGTCAGAGAGAGAAGAACCGTCGGCTCAGTTGTGATGTGTGTATACTGTATGTACTCGTATTGCAAGACACTGCTTGTATATCAAGTTAAAATTTAATCAAATGTTTTGCTTGTCTTGCAAATCAAGTTAACGTATTTTCATGCATATAACGCGCGCGTTATACATGATTTTACAAACTGAGCATAACCATGTGCATTATATGCGTGATCGCGTTTTACAATTTTTTTTTTTTACATTGCTGGTTCCCCCCCCCGACCGCTGGCCCCCCCACCCTGAAGGACCGCTCGCACACACCCCCTGACGTCCGATTCATCCCCCAGCCCCCCTGCACCGTTTGCGGTGGAGAAGCAGCCTACCGTGGGTTCGCGATGCCAGTAAGCCCTGCGCTGCTTCCTCTGCCGCGGTCCCGCCCCTTCTCTGACATCAGAGAAAGGGCGGGACCGCAGCAGAGGAAGCAGCGCCGGGCTCAGAGAAGGGGCGGGACCGCCGGCAGAGGAAGCAGCAGGGCTCACTGGCATTGCGAACCCAAGGTAGGCTGCTTCTCTACCGCAAACGGTGCGGGGGGGGGCTGGGGGATGAATCGGACGTCAGGGGGTGTGTGCGAGCGGTCCTTCAGGGTGGGGGAGCCAGCTGTCCTTCGGGGTGGGGCATCAGGCTTTCAGGGTGGGGACAGGACTTCAAGGGGGGACAGGCAGACCTTTAAGGGGGGGCAGGAATTCAAGGGGGGACAGGCAGACCTTTAAAGGGGGACAGGACTTCAAGGGGGGCAGAAGGAGGTTTTAATTCAATGAGCAGCATGCGCGGTATACGCGTGTGCACGCTATATATTAATTTATTTACATAATTTTCTTTTTCCCACGCGCTATACCCGTATGCGCGTTTTACACGGGTGCGCGTTATATGCGTGAAAATACGGTACTTGCAGTCCTTCTACACCAGCATTCTTCAAAGCAAAGCTTGAGGGTCAGTGGTTGTGGCCATTCATACTCTGATTCTTATGTGAGCCAAGGATAATGAAGCCATTGTGAGATCACTGATGTGATTGGCTTTTAGGCATTGGTGGAATGAGGCATTATGACATCACAATCTCAGCTCTAGAATGTTGCTACTCAAACTCGGTCCTTCAACACCAGCATTCTTCAAAGCAAAGCTTGCGGGTCAGTGATTGTGGCCATTCATACTCTGATTCTTATGGGAGCCAAGGATAATGAAGCCATTGTGACATCACTGATGTGATTGGCTCTTAGGCACTGGTGGAATGAGGCATTATGACATCACAATATCTGCTCTGGATACCAGAGACTGTCATTCTATAGTGTCTGTTTCAACCTCAGTCCTTCTACACCAGCATTCTTCAAAGCAAAGCTTGTGGGTCAGTGGTTGTGGCCATTCATACTCTGATTCTTCCCTCTCTCCTTAAAGAATGACATGAAGATGATTTCCCGCGGTTATCCGCGGGGATGGGGACGGTGATGAATTTTGTCACCGTGTCATTCTCTACCTCACATCTCAATTACTTCCTAGCTCTGATTCACAGTAGAGGCATCTGTAAGATAAGATACAATAAAATTTAATATCCAAGCCATAATTCACCGATGTAAACCATCTCGGACTTGGGAAGAGGGGAATTCCCCAAACAGACCTTCGGAAAGACCTAGGGCTCCTTTTACTAAGGTGCGCTAGTGTTTTTAGTGCACGCATGAAATTACCGCCCGCTAAACCGCACGGTACGCTTCTTGAATGATGCCAGCTCAATGCTGGCGTTAAGGTCTAGCGTGCGCGGCAATTTAGCGCACGCTATTCCGCGCGTTTAGGCCCTAACGCACCTTAGTAAAAGGAGACCCAAATCTATATCATCCAGCTCTCTTCCTGACCTGAATAATCAAAGGCTCCTTTCCTGGGAGAATTCAATCTCTGTAACCATTTAGTCTTCTTTTACGGTGAATCTTGCTTTTTAGAATTTCTAAAACAATAGTAAGACTAATTAAATAATCCACTGGTTGACATTTTCATCTCATATTGGCTTTCTGCCTCTGTAGGAGTTAAGCAAACAAGTTTGCATAGGCTAAATGAAATCCTAGCTACTAATTTCATTAGCTGAAGTACAGAGAGGGGTATATGATGTATAAAGCACGAAAAAAACATTGTACACACTAGAACGCTATTTAGGAAGCGCCTAAAAACATACCTGTTCCTGAAATACCTAGACAACTGACCCGCTCTTCTCTCTCTCCTCAATAAAGGTCCTCCTGACCTCTTACCCATTCCCTCTTTCCCCTCTTAAGTCTGCGATATATATAAACTGTTACTATTATCATATTGTAATTTTCGCTGTATTTTTTGAAATGCGTGACCTTTTCCTTACAGGTCCTCTCGGAAATTTCTTAGCAAACTGTATATCTTATATTCTCGCTCAGCAAACTGTATATCCATATTTTTGCATTCTTAAAGTTTCTGCACTCTGTATTTTCCTCCGACTATCTGCACATTGTAACTCGCTGAATGTCCAGCTCTCTTGATTGTAAACCGCCTAGAAGTTGCAAGATTGTGGCGGTATAAAAGAATAAAGTCATTATTAGTTATTATTAAAACTGTCTGTTATACGCCTACCCACAGGAAGCAAATCTTATAAATAAATTCGCATGTGCATGCATTCAGAAAAGAAAAAAAAACACCAAACACCTTTTCTCACAGATCACTCTATACAAGCTCAATACTTGTAAAAAAGAATTCATCAAATGGAAAAAAAAAATTGAATACAAAAATACAGAAAAAGATGGCAGATAAAACCCATACAGCCAATCCAGTCTATCCATCTGAACCAACTGCTCAGCTCAGCAATCGTTTCCTCCCCCTTAGATAGGGTTACCAGATTTTCCTGAAGGAAAATCCGGACCCATGTTTTAAAGAATTTAAGGCACCCTTTTATTAAGCCACATTAAGGGGGGGGAAGGTTATCGCCGGCCGCTGCGGTAAAAGCTCCGACATTCATCGAATCTGAGTGTCGGAGCTTTTTTTTTTTTTTTTTTTTAATCTTTATTGATTTTCCAAACTACCATTGTGCAAACAAACAATTCCAAAATACATAATATTACAAGAAAAGCACATTAAACAGACATTAATGAACAATTATTTCCCCCACCCCAAATAATCAGAAAGTAGATACCTACAAGAAACTATCCATATGTTCCCTGAATTAAACTCCAATGCAAAACCCTCCCCCCTCCCACCCACCCTGGGTGTGTATGCTCTGACGTTCATCGAATTTGAGTGTCGGAGCTTTTAACGCAGTAGATGGCGATAAAGAAACCCTCTCTGGAGAGGAGCAGTATTTCAATTTAACTTTCGGCGGGAGACATCCCCGAGTTTGCCCCTGATGATGAAGGACACGAAACGGGGCTCCGTAGGGTGAACAGTTGGCGCTCCCGGATATCAGACTTTCCTACCAGACGGATGTTGGCAGTCTCAGAGATAAATCCTTGTAGATGGCAGTTATAGTTAATTGGATGAATGCAATTTCCTGCTTTCATGAGGGCTCATCAATTAGTGATTTTTTGAATTTGCGTTTTTTGAATTCTAGAACGATGCGATTTCGCACTTGACACTTTGGGCACTTTATTATTATCAATTTTTATACTTCTGAATTAATATTTATAGGACATCTTTTAAAAAATTTTACACACACACACACATATCCTATATAATAAAACCCTAGCCGCGCATGCGCACTCCAACCTGCGTGTTCCATTTTCCCTGATCCACGAGATGTAAGTCTGTGGCGGCAGGAGTGCGCATGCGCGAGTCCACAGCCTTACAGCACCTAACTACACTCGCGGCAGGACTGGCCGCCAGCGCTGGACTCCCTGCTTTCTCGCGGCAAAAAAACAGTAAGTTTTTCGCGGTCTGACCCTCCCATCCCTTCCCGACATCTGACTGGCCCCCCCTTCCCTTCCCGCGGTCCAGACTCCAAACCTGTCTGCAGCACTCTACACACGCTGCTTCGGGGCCTTCTACTGCCCTGATTTGCTCTGCCGCGTGTCTGATGATGTCATCAGGGACGTGCCAGAGTAAATCAGGACAGAAGGCCACGAAGCAGCGTGTGTAGAGTGCTGCAGACGCTACTAGAGTTGGCAGGTTTGTCGGGACCGCGGGAAGGGAAGGAGGGGGGGGGGCAAGGGACTAAGGGAGCCGGAGAGACTTCTAGCACCCGTTAATGTAACGGGCTAAAATACTAGTGTATATATATATATATATATATATATATATATATATTTTAAAAAGTCTTTTGAGCTAGAGGATGGTATTCTACGTTGTTTGCGGGTGGCTTTATGCTTGATAAGCCCCGGTGAACTAATGACTTTTTGGTCAAAAAAGTTCCCATGAACTGATTGCCACCCTCAGCTATACATTAAACACTTCCAAATTTAGTAGTGGGCTTAATCAGTACTAGGGCTCCTTTTACTAAGGTGCGCTAGCGTTTTTAGCGCACGCAGGAAATTACCGCGCGCTACGCTTCTAGAACTAAAGCCAGCTCAATGCTGGCGTTAAGGTCTAGGGCGGCAATGTAGCACGCGCTATTCCGTGCGTTTAAGCCCATGCGCACCTTAGTAAAAGGAGACCTAAGTAAGCCGTGCAAATTTGAAAGCCCGTAGGTTCAAGATAGCCCTAAGAATCGAGAGCAGGTCTCTTTTTTCCAGTTTATATGTTTTGACCCCTCTCTAATAGAGTAGGCTAATTTAGGTGACAGGTCAAAGGCGCGCCGACAACCCAGCACAGACAACTGAGCACAAGGTGGAAGCGCATCGAAGAAAAACAGTATTTTAAGGGGCTCCGACGGGGGTGTGGGGGGAACCCCCCCCCACACACTTTACTTAACAGAGATCGCGCCGGCGTTGTGGGGCGTTTGGGGGGTTGTAACCCCCCACATTATACTGAAAAGTTCACTTTTTCCCTAAAAAAGAGGGAAAAGTTAAGTTTCCAGTAAATGAGGGGGGTTACAACCCCCCAAGCCCCCCACAACGCCGGCGCGATCTGTATTCAGTAAAGTGGGGGGGTTCCCCACCAACACCCCCCGTTGGAGCCCCTTAAAATACTGTTTTTCTTCGGCGCGCTTCCGCCTTGCGCTCAGTTGTCTGCGCTGGGTTGTCGGCGCGCGCTTTTGTCTATGAACCCTAATTTATTACTTTGGATTTTAAAAATACCTTAGCACAGCTTGATAAAAGGGTGCCTTAATACATACTTTAAAACAACCAATCCCAAGGAAGGGAACCCAGGAGATATAATGTTATTTCAATATGGAGCTGTGGGCGAACAGAACAGTAATCAGCATTTCCCAGCCCAGCTTCAAGTCGCCACACGCGAGTTATTCAGGAAGGTATTTGTTCTTGAGAAATCACCCATGCTATAAGAGCCAAAACAGAGTAAACCTCTTTGAAGATAAAATACCTACAGACACATGTTGAGGCTGGGCCCTGGCTGGCAACATTATACATGCCGATCGATGCATTATTTATAAAAGTGATCCAACAGGCACGCGGGAGAAAATAATGTGCTTGGAAATAAAAATCCGACAAAGCAGGCACATCATCTTTTGATGCAAAAACAGAGGTCTGCTTCTTGCAATGTGCAACACCGACTTAGCACAACGTGTGAAATAAAGCAGCAACTGGTAAAATCGCAAACACACTGGGAAATACTGAGAGTTACGTCTCAAACCACAGGCAGATCAAACCCTTGGCACAGGACTGGTTAAGAAGGGAGAATTTAAACCTAAAGACGAGAGACTGGCAATTGCAGCAGAGGACAATGGTTCGCTGTCCTTCCATGCACTAGACCAGTGGTCTCAAACTCGCGGCCCGGAGGCCACATGCGGCCAGCCAGGTACTATTTTGAGGCCCTCGGTATGTTTATCATCATCACAAAAGTAAAATAAAACCGTTTCTTCATCATATGTCTCTTTAGCTATAAATGACAATATTATAATTAAGACTTAGCCAAAAGGAAAGATTTATAAACTACAAAGAGTTTTACCTCATGCAAAATTGTCATTTCTTTAATAAGACATTAACTATTTTTTTTCTGAGGCCCTCCAAATACCTTCAAATCCAAAATGTGGCCCTGCAAAGGGTTTGAGTTGGAGACCACTGGCCTATAGGAAGAGGAGATGCAAATGTTAAGAGCCTTAGCCAATAGGGAGAGGAGGAAATAGTGGATGCTATGGATTGGTCATTTGGCCTTTATCTGCCATCATGTTACTATGTTTCCATAACCATAAAGTTCTATGACATCACAATGCAGGTGTAAAGAGCCTTAGCCTATAGGAAGAGGAGATGCAAATGTTAAGAGCCTTAGCCAATAGGGAGAGGAGGAGATAGTGGATGCTGTGGATGGGCCATTTGGCCTTTATCTGCCATCATGTTACTATGTTTCCATAACCATAAAGTTCTATGACATCACAATGCAGGTGTAAAGAGCCTCAGCCTATAGGAAGAGGAGATGCAAATGTTAAGAGCCTTAGCCTATAGCAGTGGTCTCAAATTCGTGGCCCACCAGGTCCTATTTTGAGGCCCTCGGTATGTTTATCATAATCACAAAAGTAAAATAAAACCGTTTCTTCATCATATGTCTCTTTAGCTATAAATGACAATATTATTATTAAGACTTCGCCAAAAGGAAAGATTGATAAACTATAAAGAGTTTTACCTCGTGCAAAATTGTCATCACTAATAATAAAACCCTAAGCGCGCATGCGCACTCCTACCTGCATGATCCCTGCTTCTGTGATCAGTAGCTCCATGGCCGGCAGAGAAATGTTAGTGCGGGTTTGGCGCATGCGCGTTCAGGGGTTTACAACGAGTGCGCGCGTGGTGGTTTACTGTGTGCTGGTTGCCCGTGATTAAAAAATAAATAAATAAAGGTAGGTGGGAGAAGGGGCACGATAAACAACGACACACACACTGAAAGACAGGTAGGTGGGAGTGAAAGACACACAGAAGGGCTACTGCTGGACAGGTGGAGCAGGGAAGGGGTGCTGCTGGACAGTGGAGAGGTAAAAGGAAGGGAGAAGGGCTGCTGCTGGACAGTGGGGAGGAAAAAGGAAGGGAAAAGGGCTGCTGCTGGACAGGGGGAGCAGGGCAGAGGTGCTGCTGGACAGTGGAGAGGTAAAAGGAAGGGAGAAGGGGTGCTGCTGGACAGTGGAAAGGTAAAAGGAAGGGAGAAGGGCTGCTGCTGGACAGTGGGGAGGAAAAAGAAAGGGAAAAGGGCTGCTGCTGGACAGGGGGAGCAGGGCAGAGGTGCTACTGGACAGTGGAGAGGTAAAAGAAAGGGAGAAGGGCTGCTGCTGGACAGGGGGAGCAGGGAAGAGGTGGTGGTGGACAGCCGAGAAGAGAGAAAGAAAGAAAGACAGAAAGACGGCGGCCAAGAAGAGAGAGAGACAGAAAGACAGACACACACACACACATCTATTCTAGCACCCGTTAATGTAACGGGCTTAAAGAATAGTTTCTTTAATAAGACATTAAGACATTAACTATTTTTTCTGAGGCCCTCCAAGTACCTACAACTCCAAAATGTGGCCCTGCAAAGGGTTTGAGTTGGAGACCACTGGCCTAGACTGAGCTGGTTTGCTCTCCTTCCATGCAAAGCTGTGATTGGCTGTCGAGGACGACCTTCCTCGAGGGTCCTATGTAAATATGTGGCAATGGAAGTGATATAATGAATATCATCATTTTTATACATTATATTTTACAGCAATTCTCAATGGTTCACTATCACTTTAATGACATCGTTATCATGACTCCCCATAGCTTACTTGGACATTTGCATTGCCCCCTATTTCCATAGGACCCCTGAGGAAGGTCGTAATATCCGAAACACGGACCGTGTCAAGATCATCGATTCCAAAGTGACGTTTCTTTTGTTTAACCCTTTCAGGACCAAGGGACATATTTGTCCCATAACTTTAAAATCCTATAAATTTTGATTGGGATAGTCTACAGTTCTAAATTTGATATGTACGGATTCCATATGATACTGCCTTTATGTAAACAAACTGGTTCCGACATTCATTCATTAGCGTCGTTGCCAGATGGACGAGAAGATTCACTTGCCACACTGTCCATAAGCCAGAAGTGTGATTTTTTTAAATAAAAATAATGATATTTCACAAAAAAAATCAATTTTTTTGGCATCTGCAAGCCCTTTTTACCATAAAAATGTCGTCAAAACCACAAAAATTGGCCTACGATCCTTATGGTCCTGAAAGGGTTAAAGAGGTCATCTAACAGTCACAATCAAAGACCAAGAAAGCGTGGCTGATTAAAAATAACTTCCAAACACACCTGGAAATGCTTGTTGCAGGTTTCCGGGTCTCGCTGGATCTTGTCAGGTAGAACCGACGTTTCTGATGTGGCTTTCTTCAGGGGATGCTGTGAGGCATGCAGTTTGTCTTTATATAGTAGGTGCTCAAACCCGATTGATTGGGGCTTGAGGTGAACGAGGTTCTGCCGGCCCGATAAGATGCAGCATGACTCGGAAACCTGCAACAAGCACAATGTCGGCTGCGGAAACCCTGAGAGAACACCTTAACAAGTTGCCCCTATATATTATGCCTTATGAATGCCAGAAGGAGGTTCTCTTTGGCACAATGCAAGCGATGAGATTAGTGTTATATCCGAGAGACCCTCTCCAAAATACTCTGGCATAGATATGAGGTTCCTTCCTGCTATGATATGTGCAAAACTAATTCATTTGGAGATATTAACCCAGGTAAAATCTGGGATCTGGAAGAAATGTTCACACACAGAAAATCTGATGGATTTAGGATTGGTATTATAATCCAAAAATGGAACAGCATGAGCTCTAGAAGTACGACGGTCGCCATAAGATGGAAAAACCAGCATCAAAAGCTATGATTAAAAGACATTTTCTTTTCCCGTGAGACTGTCGGCAGAATGCTTTTAAGTTACACTTATATAGTCTGATATTTGTCAACTTTTGCTTATTTCTCACCCAAAGGCGTTGCCTTTGAAAGCTAATCGAAAAAATGTATTAAGCTAAAATGTATTGCATTAGTTAATACAGGGGTAGGCAACTCCGGTCCTGGAGAGCCGAAGCCAGGTCAGGTTTTTAGGATATCCACAATAAATATGCATGAGATAGATTTGCATCTCAAGGAGGCAGTGCATGCAAATCCATCTCATGCATATTCATTGTGGATATCCTGAAAACCTGACCTGGCTCCAGCTCTCGAGGGCCGGAATTGCCTACCCCTGGTCTAATACAAGAGGTGTTGTTTTGCCTTTTTGTTTTGTCTTATTTCTATTCATTATCTTCTCACCAGAAAAGCAATGGCTGGAGTTGGAATACATTTTTTGTTTCTTTTTCAGAAATATGACATACAATACCCCCAAATCATAATTTAATGTCAACAAGGTGGACCCTTCCAGGCAGGTACAAGGGGATAACATTATATGATCGACAGTGGCCAAAGCTCATGATGAAATGAAAAATTCCTCTCCGAGTCTAGTCGATGTTGCCCATACAAAGTTAAGATGAAATCGACCTAAATAGCGCATAGATCGATTTCATAGACTATGGAACCCATTTCCCTATGGTACCTGCGTTCCCTAATTAATGTAGAGTCTTACCTATTCCTGAGGTAGTTTGTTCTGCTGGAGATGTGCTGGACTCAGTTGATTTGCTCTCTTTTGATGGAGTATTGTGACTACTTGCAGATATGTTGGAGTTGCTTAGTATGCTCTCCTTCCATGCACTGCTGTGACTGGCTGCAGGTGTGCTTGGTTGGGCTGGTTTGCTCTCCTTCCATGCATTGCTGTGGCTAGCTGCAGGTATGCTGGACTGGGTTGGTTTGCTCTCCTTCCATGCATTGCTGTGGCTGGCTGCAGGTATGCTGGACTGGGTTGGTTTGCTCTCCTTCCATGCATTGTTGTGGCTGGCTGCAGGGGTGCTAGACTGGGCTGGTTTGCTCTCTTTCCATGCACTGCTGTGACTGGCTGCAGGGGTGCTAGACTGGGCTGGTTTGCTCTCTTTCCATGCACTGCTGTGATTAGCTGCAGATGCACTGGATTGGGTTGGTTTGCTCTCCTTCCATGCACTAGACTGAGCTGGTTTGCTCTCCTTCCATGCATTGCTGTGATTGGTTGTAGATGTGCTTGATTGGGTTGGTTTGCTCTCCTTCCATGCACTGCTGTGATTGGTTGTAGATGTGCTGGATTGGGCTGGTTTGCTCTCCTTCCATGCATTGCTGTAATTGGTTGTAGATGTGCTGGATTGGGTTGGTTTGCTCTCCTTCCATGCACTGCTGTAATTGGTTGTAGATGTGCTTGATTGGGTTGGTTTGCTCTCCTTCCATGCACTGCTGTGATTGGTTGTAGATGTGCTTGATTGGGTTGGTTTGCTCTCCTTCCATGCACTGCTGTGATTGGTTGTAGATATGCTGGATTGGGTTGGTTTGTTCTCCTTTGATCCAGTACCAACACTTGCTGAAGATATGTTAGACTGGATTGGCTTGTTTTCTTTTCCTGAAATACCTGAGCCGACGTTCACAATACCTACAGAGCCAGCAATAGGTGTCTTTGGAATAGCAGTACTTGTCTGAGAAGCTGGGGACCATTTTTCCTTCAAATCTGGAATCCTGCTGGAAGGGGAAGGATAGCGTTGTAAGTCATTGAATCTCTCTCTAAAACGATCATCTGAAATACCTACATTTATAAAAATCACTTTTTCTGCTAACAAACGCACACAAAAAAAAGACAAACTGGCATGCTCCAAATAGAACATGAACTACTGGCAGTGAATGGTGTAACCATCAATCAAGTAGTGATTGATGTAATAACATAAACTTTCATTTACTGTATTCTGTTAATACAGAATCACAAAGCAAATAGAGGCAGCCATGTTCGTTCAACTAAGTGGAAACTATTGACCTTTTTGCAAGAGATTAATGATCTTCGGTCCTCATGTGTATACTCTTCCTTCCCAGAGGTCAATATTTTCCTTTATTGACCTCCTTGGCACTTCATATTTGCCACATACCTACAACATATCTACAGTACACATTAACCCTTTGGACAGAAAATAAAAACAAAATCAGTGGCAGTCCAGTAAATTTCCAGAAAGACGAATCCACGAGTCTGGCCGGCCATCGGGGCTCAAGATATGTTTTTGTTTTCCAGCGACTTATTTTTGATTCTCTTTATTGCTTGTCCTGTCCAAGTTCCGAACTCCAAATACTGCTCCCCTAGGCTTTCCCTAGTCATTTGTTCAATCAAGCAACCTGCATAGATTCAAATTTCATGTTTGCAACAGATAAGAGAGAAACGGAAGAAAGAGAGAAAGCCCCTCTAGTTTGTTCAAAGATTGTCCTTCCAGGCTTTCCAGCTTTACGCGGAGCTTACAAAGCATTGCAAATCCATCCATCAGCACAGTCCTTTGCTTGTGGAATGTATTTTGGGGGTTTTTATTGGGGGGGGGAGATTGTTTTTTTCATTATGCTTACGATGCTCCCTTCCCCATTGCTGGGATGCCGGTTGGTATGAGCATTTTTACACTTGGATTTTTTTTCATCATGCTTTTGCTTATCTTTACATTGAGCAGAATTTATTGGTTTTAAATTTAATAAACAGAAAATGATAATAAAAAAAACTAATTAAATATAGCAGTGCAGTGTTAGAATACATGGCTGCCTCTCCCTGGTGAGATGGGAATGGGATTTACATCATATATTAGGAAGTGTTTTTATTGACCACTGTACTTTTTAATTTTTTTCCTTTTTTTTTAACTTTTCGTAGTAAACTGCTTTGGGTTCATAGTTTTATAAATGAAGGGTAGTAGACAAGTACAAAACATATGGAGAGTGATCTTACTTTACCAGCTCGGGTAGCTCTGGCTCAGCTCAAACTAAATCATGCTTTTGATCAGGTTAATCTGTCACCAGCTCTTCTTCAAAGACAATCATATTTGCACACACAGACACAAGGATGACTACAAACATAGATCCATTCACATTATACATCCATGCAAGAGAAACATTGCATATACAGGGTGCCCTCAAAAACACTCCTTGATTTTAAATGGTTACAAAACCAAAATTTAGTGGAATATTCTTTCACCTTTGAGGCTACCGTTTCATCAACTCGATGTGCGCCCCCATCTGCTACTCAGCAAGCATCGATGCATTAATCGAGCTCGGACCAGACTCTCCGAAGCCTATCCGGCGTGATTGCGTTTATAGCTTCAGTGATGCGTTCCCGCAGATCATCCATAGTTGCGGGTAACGGAGGTACGTACTCTCTATCTTTCACATACCCCCAAAGGGAAAAGCCACACCCAGTCATGTCTGGTGATCTCGGGGGCCACTTGAGGAACCCCTGGTCATTTTGTCACATTACATTGTCTAAAGGTTGTAACTTCTGCACCAATTGCAGTTCATAAGGGTGAACGTGCAAGCGATTGTGTTAAGATCTTGCTAACCGTGCATTTTGGGACTTGTATTTGCTGTCACCTTCAATTATAAACATATTCCAATAAGTTTGGATTTTGCAACCATTTAAAATCAAGGAGTGTTTTTGTGGGCACCCTGTATTCTGCCCTGAAAAGTCAAAAACATAGTAACTGTCGAAAATGTAAATATGAGAATAATTTTTTAAAAAATGGATTTCTTTGATTAAATCCCCACGATGTAATTCTTGAGCAAAAATAATATAGTACTGTATTCTCCCATTTATCCAAAAAAAATACTGTGTTTTGGATTTTTCCTACAGGTTTGAAAATGCATCCATATATTAAATGGATTTCAATATTAAGAAATGCACAGTAACTACAGGACAACTGGCGAGTTAGCTCAGTTTTGGCAAAGTTTCAGTTACTATGTTCTGGCTTTTCAGGGCAGAGTAGATTTAATGCACTACCATAAATGTTTATCATTCCTAAAGGCATGCACCAGTTATTCTAGAAGTTGCAGGTAGGATAAGGCAAGGAGTAAGTTGGCAACTCACCAAGGTTGATCCTGTCCCAGGTTTTCCGAATTTAGTCACAGGCTTGATGTTCTGATTAAGCAAGACTACAAGTCCCTGCATGCAATGGGGGTAAACCCAGGACTGGATCAATCCTGTTAAGTGAATCTAATGCAGCTGGCAACTCCTGAGGTACATGCACTCAGATGCTTCTTCCCACAACTGTGTCTGGCACAAACCTGTTTGCCACTGGACCTTTCTCTACGTGTTTTAGCATGGATCTCCAGTCGGCAGGTAATTCGGATTTATCAGGGCTCTTGCTTCCTGAAGAAAAAAAATGGGCAAATGTTGAGGTTTTTTTTTCAAAAGCAGCAACAGAATTCCCTCTCAGAAATTTTCAACACAATCAAAGTTCTCAGTGTCAGAAAAACATAGTTCCCAATTTATCAAATTTGTTGTAAGTATGAGGGTCATTTCATAAATAATGCACACTTTTGTTTTAAATTTACATGTTTATTTTTTTTTCCAAGTTTTTCTTTACAATCCTTCAATATAGTCTCCCTGCTTTGCAATGACCGAGTCCCAACGTCCGGGAAGCTTCCTCCCTGCCGTATTTGCGCAGTTTTTCAATGACGAGTGAAGAGCTTCATCTTCCCCATGATCAAAAAAATTTCGATGAGCTCAATCTAAAGTCAAACAAATGATGATTTTCCTTATGATCATGAAGGCATCATCATCACAGACAAAGTTCCATGTGGAAGAAGTGTCACAGCAGTGTATTATCGTGATTTTTTGCAGAAAAATGAACAAAACCCAACCTCAGTTGCTCTTGGCTGGGCCACTCATTCTTCACGACAATGCTCGCCCGCACATAGGGAATGTCATTGAAAAACTACACGAATACGGCTGGGAGGTGTTACCTCATGCTCCCTACAGTCCAGACACGAGATCAGCAGACTTTGACCTTTTTCCAAAGTTGAAACAACCTATGCGTGGACATCGTTTTGCATCTCTGGAAGAGCTTTTTTCTGCCGGTACCCAAGCCATTCAGCAACTGAACAAAAACGGTGTCTTGGATGGAATAATGAAGCTTCCCGGACCTTGGGACTCAGGCACTGCAAAGCAGGGAGACTATATTGAAGACTGTAAAGAAATGCTTGGAAAAAAAACAACAACCATACATGTAAATTAAAAAAAAAAAAAAAATAGTGTGCATTATTTATTAAATGACCCTCGTAAATTAATGGAAACACTTTTAAAACAGAAAATAGCAACGTTTCTGGAATCCAGTGGATTACAGGATCCGAGGCAACATGGATTCACATGGAGCAGGGCTTATCAGACAAATTTGGCCCAACAAATTAGATAGAGGGAGAGCACTAGATATGGTGTTATTGAGATTTTAGCAAAACCTTTGACAATGTTCCATGCAGGAATCTAATAAATAAACTGAGTGCCCTCAGGATCGGACCCAAGTGATGGACTGGGTCAGGAACCGGTTGAGTGGAAGGCGACAGAGGGTAGTGGTCAATGGAGATCATTCCGAGGAAAGGGATTTTACCAGTGGTGTACCTCAAGGTTCAATTCTTGGACATGTTCTTTATAATATTTTTGTAAGCGATATTGCTGAAGGGCTGTCATGTAAGATTTGCCTCTTTGCGGTTGATACCTGATGGTGTGATGAGGAAGAACCTAGCAAAGCTTGAAGAATGGTCTGAAATTTGACAGCTAAAATGTAATACTAAGAAATGCAAAGTCATGCATTTGGGCTGCAAAAAACTGAGGGAATTGGTTTAGGGGCTGAAGAACTTTTGTGCACGAAGGAAGAGTGGGACTTGGGTGTGACAGTATGTGATGATCTAAAGGTGGCCAAACAGGTTGGAAAAAGTGACAGCAAAAGCTGGAAGGATGCTTGCGTGCATAGGGAGAGGTATGGACTGGGTCCGGTTGAGTGGAAGGGGAAAGATTCCGTACGAACGTAAGGAAGTTCTTCTTCACCCAGAGAGTTGTAGAAAACGGGAACGCTCTTCCAGAGGCTGTTATAGGGGAAAACACCCTCCAGGGATTCAAGACAAAGTTGGACAAGTACCTGCTGAACCAGAACGTACGCAGGTAGGGCTAGTCTCAGTTAGGGCGCTGGTCTTTGACCAGAGGGCCACCGCGTGAGCGGACTGCTGGGCACGATGGACCCCGGGTCTGACCCAGCAGCGACAATTCTTATGTTCTTATGTATGGCCAGTAGGGGAAAGGAGGTATTGATGCCCCTGTATAAGAGACTCTGGCGAGACCTCATTTAGACCATTGTGTACAATTCGGGAGTTCGCACCTTCAAAAAGATATAAACAGGATGGAGTTGATCCAGAGTAGGGTTACCAGAAGGCCGGATTTCAGTAGGGAATGTGACAAAGATATCGGGATCAGGAACGGTGTGTCTATGATGATGACAGATCAGCACTGTAGCAAGATTTAAACAGATTTGGGGCAAAAGAAAAAGCAGGATGGAAAGGGTGGATAAAATATATGATGCAGAGGTTGGTTTAAGCTGTGACTTTATAAACTCAGTTACTCAAAATGGGAAAGAATCAGAAAGCAAGACAAGCAGACAGACTGGAGAGGCCATTCATTCTTACCCACCGTCATCTACTAGGGTGCTATTATTTATTTATTTATGTTAGTTAATTAGTATATTTATTGCACACTTGATTGACATATGCTTCAAGCATCATACGGTATTAAAGCTTCCTTTACAAGAATTTAAAAAAAAAAAAAAAAAATACAATATAAAAGTTTCTAAACCAAAGATAGCAAAAAATACTCCTATTATTAACACAATACTCCAAAACATGCTCCTATTATAAACACAATAATCCAAAACATGCATTATACATCTACAAACAGGAAAGCAATCCACTTAAAAGCTAACCAAGGGAAATAAAAAATGACAATAGATCTCTTGGGTCAACAGGAAAAGTAGAAAAAGTTGAATAACCAGTCACCAGGCCACAGTGAGGAAAAACAGTATATACGACAACGATTGGCCACCAGATACAGACCTTGGGACTAATACAGAAAGATGCATAACCTTTCTGGGAACTCAGTGGAGATGAAAGTAGAATCAGAATAGGATAAAATAAAATATTAATCAACATGCAGGACAGGGAAGTAGCTATCCCTGAATGCAAAAAGCCCAGGACCACCCAACGATAAGGAGAACTTGTTGTCCAGCATCTCTCCCTTCATCCTCCATGAGTCCAGCATCTCTCTCTAGCCCTGCCCAACCCTTCAAACGTTCACCGGCGGCAGCAGCAGCAGGGACAAACTGGTTGTCTCCTGTGGCCCTGCTACAGCCTTTCCCTGTGCTGCCGCCCCTGTTGTAAATTCCTGTGGTCATGGAGAGAACAGAGGGACGAGAGGAAGAAAGAAGACCCAGTCGAAAAGGGAAGAGAGAGAAGGACCTTGACCAAAACAGGGGGGGGGGGGGAGAGAAGGAAAGACGAAAGGTTCTGAAACTACAGAGGGGATGGAGAGAAAAACTCTAGACCATGGGGTGGGGGAGAGGAAAAGAACAGCAGGGGAGAGACAAGGATAGATGCCGCCTCCAGAATAAGAGGACATGAGAGGGAGATATGCTGGCCCTGAGGTGGAGCGTGCAGGTGGTAGGGAAGAGAGAGGGATGGACCTAGTGAAGAGAGCAAAGGAGCAGGGACACCGAGGAGAGATACACAGAGAGTAGATGCTGAACATGGGGACACAGAGATGTGATGCTGGACAGCATGGATAAGAGAGACAGACGGAAGTTGGGTGATGAACAGAGAGAAAAAATTTCAAAAAGGACAGGAGACCCTGTAAAGCAGGGGTGTCAAAGTCCCTCCTCGAGGGCCGCAATCCAGATGGGGTTTCAGGATTTCCCCAATGAATATGCAAGAGATCTATTTGCATGCACTGCTTTCATGGTCTGCTAATAGATCTCATGCATATTCATTGGGGAAATCCTGAAAACCCGACTGGATTGCGGCCCTCGAGGAGGGACTTTGACACTCCTGTCTTAGGGTTATCATGTGGTTCCAGAAAAAGGAGGACAGATTGAGACAGCCTGGTTTTACTTCCATTGCTTTCAATGAAAGTAAAACCCGGATGTCTCGATCCATCTTCCTTTTGGTAACCCTACGGCAGGGGTGTCAAAGTCCCTCATCGAGGGCCGCAATCCACTCGGGGTTTCGGGATTTCCCCAATGAATATGCATGAGATCTATTTGCATGCACTGCGGTCATGGTATGCTAATAGATCTCATGCATATTCATTGGGGAAATCCTGAAAACCCGACTGGATTGCGGCCCTCGAGGAGGGACTTTGACACCCCTGCTGTAAAGAGTTAAGAAAAAGCAGAAAGCAGAAGAAAGGCATTGGGACCAAAGCAATTCTCAAACAAAAAAAGGTAGGGGGAAAAAAAGATTGTTTTTTTAATGTATTAATTGTTATATATCAGCTTTGAGAAATGCAACTCTCTGATCTCTTGCATTTTATTTATTTAATTTTCTATACCGTTCTCCCAGGAGAGCTCAGAACGGTTTACATTAATTTATCCAGGTATTCAAGCATTTTTCATAGTAACATAGTAGATGACGGCAGATAAAGACCCGAATGGTCCATCCAGTCTGCCCAACCTGATTCAATTTAAATTTTTAACATTTTTTCTTCTTAGCTATTTCTGGGCAAGAATCCAAAGCTCTAGCCGGTACTGTGCTTGGGTTCCTACTGCCAAAATCTCCGTCAAAACCTACTCCAGCCCATCTACACCCTCCCAGTCACTGAAGCCCTCCCCAACCCATCCTCCACCAAATGGCCATATACAGACACAGACCGTGCAAGTCTGCCCAGTACTGGCCTTAGTTCAATATTTACTATTATTTTCTGATTCTAGATCCTCTGTGTTCATCCCACGCTTCTTTGAACTCAGTCACCGTTTTCCTCTCCACCACCTCTCTCGGGAGCGCATTCCAGGCATCCACCACCCTCTCCGTAAAGTAGAATTTCCTAACATTGCCCCTGAATCTACCACCCCTCAACCTCAGTTTCTGTTTCTATTAGTAGGCATTCTATAGATCTGGAATGTGTTTTCAGGGTTTGTTTACTGGACTTCTTCCACTACCTTGGCAGAGATAGTGCTACGTAGGGCTCATCTTCATTTTTCTGCCTGGAAACCATCCAGTCCACTGATGCAGATGTATCCCCTACTCCACTTGCTGAACAGACAACTGCCTCTTAGGGAAGATCAGTGGCTGCTTAATAACCAATGCCTCTGGGATTCTTTTTGGAGCAGGGCCCTTAGGTGTGTGGGAAATTCTCTCTCTAACCCCCGGCAGAACGACAAGACGCTCAATTGCTCTGGGTGAGGTTGTTCAAAATCAAATCAGTTTCCTGGGCCATAGATGAACATAACTTATGTCTAGTGCAAAAAATCCACACAGCTCATGAAGTATTCATTGGAAAGAAATCGTCAAATAATTCGCTGTTTCTGCTCCTTAGGAATGATGCTCTGTTTCTCCGAGTCCCTGAACCTCTTGGAGTTATATTGAGGGAGGTGGAGGAAGGGAGGGATTCAGTCTTCATTCATTTGAACTTCTAGGGGTTGATTTTTTTTAAAAAGGATCAGAAAGATTTTCACAGAACCTATCAATAATAAAATGTTAAGCGCGCAAGCGCACTCGCGCCGCGTGTTCCCTGTTCCGTCGCGACGGCACGAGTGCGCATGCGCGCTTATACGTCACAGTCTCCTTTTTTTACAGCCCGGCTCGCAGAGAGGGAGAGCGTCACTGGCACCGGGGAGGGGTGGGGGACGCCAGTTCAGCTCAGCCGCTCCGTCTTTGCCGTCTCAGCAGCCCCCGAAGCTCCTCAGCAGCCTGCCCCGCTCCCTCGAGAAGGGCTCCCGATGGCGGCACTGCTGCTGGTGGCGCTGCTCCCGCTGCTGTGAGCGAGTGAGCTGGACCCCGCCTGTCGGCAGCGGATCGACCACATGGCGAACAGCAGACAGAGGTGAGGATGGATTGATGGGAGATGCTGAACTGTTGGGGGGGATAGACAGAGGGGAGATTCTGCTTTGGTGGGGGTTGGGGAAAGGAAGGGAGGCCTACTGCTGCACAAGGGGAGCAGGAAGAGGTGCTAATGGACAGGGGGGATAAAGGAAGGGAGGCCTACTGCTGGACAGGGGGATCAGGAAGAGGTGCTGATGGACAGGGGGGAAAAAGGAAGGGAGGCCTACTGCTGGACAGGGGGATCAGGAAGAGGTGCTGATGGACAGGGGGGAAAAAGGAAGGGAGGCCTACTGCTGGACAGGGGGATCAGGAAGAGGTGCTGATGGACAGGGGGGGGGGAAGGAGGCCTACTGATGGATGGGGGGGAAAGGAAGGGAGGCGTACTGCTGGATAGGGAGAGCAGGAAGAGGTGCTAATGGACAGGGGGGAGGTAAACAAGGGAGAAGAGCTGCTGCTGGATAAGGGGAGGTAAAAGGAAGGGAAAATGGACAGGGGGAGCACGCAAGGGGTGGTGATGGACAGCCAAAACAAAGAAAGACAGAAATACAGAAAGCGGCTAAGGAGACAGAGAGAGAAAAAAATAAAGACAGACACACACATACATTCTAGCACCCATTAATGTAATGGGCTATAAAGCTAGTATAATAATAATGTCGGTATCCACAACTCCCCCCAGCCCCCTCCCCACAAATATTATTTTAATTCAAAATAATTTATATCAAAAATAATATATAAACAACTCCTTATCCTACCCTCTCGCCAAATATCAGATACACAACTTCACATCATTTAAAAAGCCCAAATAATAATGAATTAATGGCAGAAGTCACAGCAATTGGAGCTTCGTTATTGCCTATGAAATAACATTATTATAAGATTCCCAACAGAAGAGAGAAATCAAAAACTGTAACTTGCCATTTGCAGGCTGAGCATTGGCCCTCTGCTCAGCGACGGCACTATATCTTTCAGGCTTTCCTGCTGCGCCCGTCTGCTTCGTTACTTGCTCAGGTTTGGGAGATTCCGTTTTTGGACTGGTGGGTGGTATGTGAGAAGCAGAGGGGGAGAACCTATAGTCCCCAAAAGACCAATGAGATGACAGGATAAGTAGATCGCAAAAGCACTATAGGCATACAAAGATGTTTGCGCTTATCTGATAAGCTCACGTGTTTCAGAGCCCCGACAGAGAAAGATAGACTAAGACAATCCTTAAGAGTCTGAAATGATCCACAAAAACACAAGGCAAGATTAGAGCCTAAGGCAGTGTCTCTCAAATTGTGTTCCACAATGGTATGCCCCAAAGATATTTCAGGTGTGCCCCAAGAGATTCCAGAATTTTATTTTGGGGTCCTTTTATCAAGGTGCCCTAACCGATTTAGTGCATGCTAAAGATTAGCGTGTGCTAAATGCTAAGGTGCCCATAGAATAGATGCATTATCATCTAGCGCGTTAAATCAGTTAGCACGCCTTAATAAAAAAATCTCTTTATTTTAAAAAATTTCCTTTATAAGTATACACTAGAATAGATGGAATGTACACAAAAATCTGTCACTGTTCTGAGCGTCTGTGGGCGTAAGGATACAACCGCCCAGACAAGCAGCATTCGTTGACGCGATTGGTCATTGAAAACTTAAGGCAAGTGATTTTATTTTTTTATGCAGTAGTTATCCTAACTTGAGCAACAAAGCAGTCAAGACTTTTGTTATCCTTTGGACCTTCTTAGCTTTGTGAACTTGGATTTTCAGCTCTGACAGAAATTAAATCGGGAAAAAAAAAAAGTCTGCAGACGGTGGATGATGAAATGCGCATTTGCTTGTCGGCCAACAAGCCGCATTTTGGGCTCCTTTTACTAAACCGCGTTAGGGCATTAAGGCGCCGAATAGCGCATGCTAAATTGCCGTGCGCACCAGACGCTAAGCTGGCATTAGCTCTAGCCACGTCGCATGGGTTTAACGCACGCTAAAATGCTGCGTGCGCTAAAAACGTTAAACATAAATAAAACAAAGGCAATGATTTTTACCTGGAAAAATGGGTTCATAGACAACGGCGTGAAAGACAAAGGCACGCGCCGACAACTGAGCGCAAGACGGAGGTGCGTGCCGAAGAAAATTACAGTTTTTAGGGGCTCCGACGGGGGGTTTTGTTGGGGAACCCCCCTACTTTACTTAATAGACATCGCGCCGGCGTTATGTGGGGTTTGGGGGGTTGTAACCCTCCACATTTTACTGTAAACAACTTTTTCCATAAAAACAGGGAAAAAGTGAAGTTTTCAGTAAAATGTGGGGGATTACAACCCCCCACATCCCCCACAACGCCCCCACAATGTGGCGCAATGTCTATTAAGTAAAGTGGGGGGGTTCCACCCTACGCCCCCCCATGCCCCCCGTCGGAGCCCTAAAAACAGTAATTTTGTATTTTTTTGGCGGAGGGCTATTTAGGCGGCCTTTCTGCAGGGGATAGCCAGCTCATTCGTAAGGGCTATATTGTGGGAATGAAATGTATTCTTACTCATTGGCTTCAGGACTCCCCGCCCACCATCTGGTATTGGCGCAATAAATTGCATCTTTTAATGGACTGGGAGTCCATGTCCGCTCGGTTCTCTGGATCTCGGAGCAAGCTTTTTCTGTCTGTTTGGGCTTCTTATTTGGATACTTTGCCCCCTGTGATAAAGAGCCAGGTGGTCAATCGCTTGCGGAAGCCAGTTGCCCCTGTCTTGCCAGTGGGTTGAGGGTGGGGTTTTGGGGGTGGGGGGTGTTGGGAGGGAGCGGTTGGGGGGTTGTGTCTAGTATGGATTTGGAGGGCTCCAGGCTATCAGAGTACAGGCCTGGACTCTCGCTGATATCTGGGATTTCTAGTTGGGTGTTACCATGTTCATCTGTATTGTGGCATTGTACTGAGAAAATGATTGTGTTCTCTCTGTTCTGTGTATATCTTTCATGTTGGTGAATAAAAAGTTTATACTAAAAAAAGAAAGAACAAGCAAGAGAAAAGGAAAAAAAAAAACAAAAAAAAAAAAACAGTAATTTTGAGCGGCGCGCACCTCCACGCTGCGCTCAATTGTCTGGGTGCGCTTTTGACCTGACACCGGAAAAATGATATCGGTCTGAAGTCGCCATTCATCCTTAATAATACCCCAATAGAAATCGTTCCCAAATTAAAAATTTTAGGGGTTATAATCGACAATAAATTAGTATTCCAAGACCATATCAATAACATAGTTAGAACATGCTTTTATAAACTACGCTTGATACGATCTATTGCCACATTTCTCGAGCCCAAATCGCACAACATTTTGATTCATTCACTAGTAATAGCTAAAATGGATTATTGTAATTCTTTACTACTTAACATTACTCAAAAAGAAAAGCGACGTCTGCAAATTATCCAAAATACTGCTACTGATTATAACGCAAGAAAATATGATCATGTTACGCCATTATTTATTGACGCTCACTGGCTCCTTATTAGCCATCGCATATTGTTTAAGGTTCTGTTGCTTATATTTAAAACTTTGGCTTACAACGAACCCCAGTTTATATCAAGAATGCTAATTCCCCACGGCTCTGCGCGTACGCTCAGATCATCTTTTCAAAATCTATTAGTTGTTCCTTCTCTAAAAATAATAGGTACACGAAGATCAGACATGTTTTCTGTAATCGGTCCCCAATGGTAGAATTCTCTGCCTCAACACATCAAAAACCAAAAAGATATCCCTTCTTTTAAAAAATCCTTGAAAACACACCTTTTTAAAGATGCTTTTAACATTGAAACCTTTTTCGACTTTTATGATATTTTTTTAACTACCCTGTTTCCTTTTGTTTTTTCCCTTATTTGTCTTTTTCGATATAACAGATGTATCTTTTTACCCTCCTCCCCTTCCAACTAATGTTTGTCCAGTCTCAATCTCAATGTTCATGTATTTTGTATTTTGTAATTCTATCCTATTTTATAATTATGTACATCGCTTTGTAAACAGATTCAGCAATTCATCAAATATTTAATAAACCTTGAACCTTGTTAGTAAAAGGAGCCCTTTGAGTTAATTTGCCCTCAAAAACAAGCATATCCATCGTATTGATTAGCAATTCTATTCTATCTACTTCAGTTTCACCGCTGTTACAATTACCCATATATAGCTTAAAGAATTTTAAATAAATAACTCCTCATTGGTTTTGCAAATTTATAATTTCAATTATAATGTGCCACGAAAAACATTCCTTTTGTTTAGTGTGCCGGAGCAAAAAATGTTTGAGAGACACTGGTCTAAGGGGATGTTATCAATGCAGTTTACCACTAACTCATGCTAGGACCTATTTTATTCAACCATAAAATAACACATCTTAACGGTAGTTCATGATAATAACTTCCCCCTTAATTAAAGAAAGAAGAAAAGTGAGCCAAGTATAGGACAGTCAAGCCATTGTGACATCGCTGATGAGGTTAGCTCTTATTGGTGGAATGAGGCATTATGACATCACAATCTCAGCTCTGGTTACCACAGACAAACTCTTCTCACAAAGGGGGGACATTATCAATGGGAGGGGCTACTGTTAAAATGTATTATTTTACTACCAAACAGGGCTATTTTAGCACTGGTCCTATTTTAGGCAAAGTGACCTAGTTACTAGTAACTGGGGTAAACAACATAACACATCCTTATTGGTAGCCCACATTAGTGCTGCCCGATTCAGGAAAAAAAAAAATTTGATTCGATTCGATTCAGCCTCCCTAAATCCCATTGTCCATCTCTCCCTCTATCCCTCTCCTCTATTTTCAGACCCATTTCTTCCTCCCCAAAGTCCGGCATATGCACATCTCTTTGAAACCCCCCCTTCCCTTCCTCCATGTTCTTCTATACCAGGGCCCCCCCTCCCCTGAAGGTCTGTCCCCCTTGAAGGTCTGTCCCACCTGAAGACCTGCACTCCACCCCTAAAGGCCTGTGCCACCATCCCTGAAGGCTTGCCCCCCCTTTAAAGGTCTGCATCCCACCCCTGAAGGCCTCCCTGTCCCCCCTAAAGGCCTGTCCCCCCTCTGAAGACCTGTCCCTCCCTTTGAAGGCCTGCCTCCCCCCTTGAAGGCTTCTGTCCCCCACCTTGAAGACCTATCACACCCCTGAAGGCCTGCCTGTCCCCCCCCTTGAAGACCTGTCCCCCCTAAAGGCCTGTCTCCCCCCTTGAAGACCTGTAACTCCCTTTGAAGGCCTGCCTCCCCCTTGAAGGCTTGTCCCCCCCCCCCCCTTGAAGGCCTATTCCACCCCTGAAGGCCTGCCTGTCACCCCCCCCCATTGAAGACCTGTCCACTCCCCTTTGAAGGCCTGCCTGCCTGTCCCACCCAGAAGGACTGCTCACTCCCCCCACCAGCGTCCGACTTCCACCCCCCTGGCCTTCCGCTTCCCCCCCTGGCCTCCCCGCACTGTTTACCTTCCAGGAACATCCTGCAAACAAGATCGCGGTGTTAGCTATCTTAGTAGCGCTTCGGAGCTGGTTCCTCCATCGTGGTCCCGCCCCTCCTCTGACATCAGAGGAGGGGCGGGACCGCGACGAAGGAAACAGCACTGAAGCGGTACTAAGAACGCTAACACCATGATCTTGTTTGCAGGCTGTTCCGGCTGGAAGGTAAACAGTGCGGGGAGGCCAGGGGGGGAAGCGGAAGGCCAGGGGGGTGGAAGCCGGACGCCGGAGGGGGGGGAGGAAGCCGACAGAAACACTTCCCGACTGACCCTCCCCCCTTGCCTTCTAAAGCAGGTGCGGCAGCTGCTGCTCCTGCTTTAGGGGGCGAGGGTCAGGCGAATCGGGAAGCCGTTTTGTTTTTTTTTTGTTTTGAACCGATTCGAATCGATTCACCCAAAGTGAATCAGTGAACCGATTCGAATCGTGAATCGGGCAGCACTAGCCCACATTGATAACGTTTCCCTCTTCTAGAAATTGAAATCACTGCTATATGTAATAAATGTGAGCCAAAAATGGGACAATCAAGTCATTGTTACATCACTGATGAGGTTGTCTCTTATTGGTGGAATGAGGCATTATGACATCACAATCTCAGCTCTGGTTACCACAGACAAACTCTTTACATTAAGTTATCAACATGGGCTACCCTTAAGGCATCTTATCTTAGAACTAACTCATGCTACTTTAGCACAGGTCCCATTGGATGCAGTGAGACCTGGTTACTAATAACTGGGGTAAATAGTGAAGTTGCACATCTTAATGGTAGTCCATGATGATAACTTCCCCCTACATCACTGGATAAATTTTATAATCCCTTTGACTTTCGAATGTCCTTTTTAATCCAAGCAGGAATGTATGATTGGCATAAACACCCACCCACCTGCTTGCAACCTGCACACCATTGGAAGTAGGGCCACTGGGGCTGGATGATGAAGATGAGGGTACTGGAAGAGCACCGAGAAGAAAATTCCGTGCTTTGTCCTTCTCGCTGGTCTCTGCAGCTAGGCCAGAATTGTTCATACCAGTGACAGCTTTATTGGGCACCATGAAATGTGTGGTTTTGGACTTTCCTCTACCTGATACATCGTCACGCAATGCTGCTGGACTACCGGTGGACTGGAAAAACTTCTCTCGCGCTGCTTGCGTTTTTGCTGCAGACGATGTCCAGGGCGTGGGGACGGCGTCATCGTTCTGATTCACCTTCTGCCCCACAGGAGACCACTTGGAACTAGGTGGACTGACGGAACTGGCGTTAAGGCTGCTGCTGGAACCGGAGTTTTTCTTTTGCTGAGAATTCTTCACAGGTTCCTCTAGGCCCAGGGGCTTCTTAGATCCCAAGTCCTTTTGGTGGAAGGCCGCATTCGCCGCACCCGTGTTCCCAGAGCCTGTTCCATTCAGGTGGCCAGACCTTGCGGGACTAAAGGTAGGATTGCTTTGGCTGACAATTGTCTTGTTGGATCCAGTCCTGGTGGCTTCAGAACCCGGCATACTGGCTTTGTATTGGTGACTAGTACATATAAAGGTGCCAGGCTTTGGACCAGATGTATAGGTACCAGACAACAAGGTACTGGTGCATTCGGTACACCTAAGCAGTTCAAGAGAGAGTGACGGTTATCTGACATGATCACAGAGGCAGATGCATACTGTATGAGATCAGCTGCCCCCATTAACTAATAATAATTGGCTAGACAGTTACATTAATAAAGCTGAACTGACCTACAATGCTTTTAGAAAACTCATAAAAACTACCTTATTCGACAGATATATCACCTAAACAGAATCTCACCAAACACTGTTTCTTTTCACTTTCCCAATATGCCCTCTGAAATCCTAATCGAACAGCATTTGTAATTTCAGGACCTTTCTTCTAATATGTTCCCTCTGAATCTCTAAACAAACCGTATATTGTAAGTTTTGCTGTTTTTTTTTTTTTAAATTTGCGACTTTTCTTTACAGGTCCGCTCCGAAATTCTTAGCAAACAGTATATTTTGTAATTTCGATTTCTTAAAGTCTCTGTACTCTGTACTCCTTCTACATATTGTAAATCGCTGAATGTCCAGCGCTCTTGAATGTAAACCACCTAGAAGTCGCAAGATTGTGGCGGTATAGAAGAATAAAGTTATTATTATTATTATAATTCACTATAATGTCATTCACCCGCTAAAGATTTAGATTTTAAAGGGGAAATTGCAGTGGTACAAACCTGCAAAGAAATTCTTACCCAAAGATCTCTGAAAGAAGCACATAGCCTGAAGACGGACTGGCCCAAATAGCGAACACACGTGGATGGTGTGGAATAAACAGAGCCTCCACCAGCAAACAGATTGAATAATAATAATAATAATATTATTCTTATATACAGCCATACCTTTCGAGTTCTAGGCGGTTCACAGCAATTACATTAGGATCCGCATTGACATGCCGATTTACAACAATTTATTAGATTAATAACACAATTTAGCCGAACTTGGCTGAAGCAGGAGGGAGTGGGTAGAAGAGAGGGAAGAAAGCGTTTAGGAAGGTGGGGGAGGGTCGAACTTGGGGCAGGTAATGCTGGAAGGGGGCGGTTACGGGTCTTGCTTGTTGAATAGTAAGTTTTGAGTATTTTTCTGAAGCTGAGGTAAGTGGGGGCCTCGAGTATCATTTGGGCAAGCCATGGATTCATCTTGGCTGCTAGGAAGGCAAAAGGTGTGTCTAGGAATCTTTTTAGATGACAAAGTTTTAGCGAGGGGTAGGCGAACAGTTGAATTCTGCGGGATTTCTTGTTGTTGCAGTAAAGGTTAAAGAGGGGGTTGATGTATCTTGGTGAGAGGCCATTTACCGATTTGTAGCAGAAGCATGCAAATTTGTAAAGTACTCTGGATTCGAAAGGCAGCCAGTGGAGTTGGTGATAGAAAGAGGTGATATGTTCCCATTTCTTTAGGCCATAGATAAGACGAACGGCGGTGTTTTGGATCAATTTTAGTCTCCTGGTAGTTTTCTTTGTGGAGTTCAGGTAGATAATATTACAATAGTCTAGAATGCTGAGAATGGCAGATTGCACTAGCAGGCTGAAAGCGGTGTTGTTGAAATATTTTTTTATGGTGCGTAGTTTCCAGAGTACCGAGAAACATTTTCTGACGATGAGGTCGGTGTGAGTTTCTAAGGATAAATTTTTATCCAGCGTGACTCCTAGAATTTTTACGGTGTTTTCGAGGGGGAAAGTCCTTCCTTTCAGTTGAATTGTGGTGTCCTTGATTTTGTCGTTGGGGCTGGCAGAGATACGACGTATTCTGGCAGCCGGAGCAGTGACCTACGACCCAAAACTCCCGAGACACAAGCTCAGTTCTCTGCTACCACTGGCTGACTCCGGAAGGTCAATATTCAAAGTGATTTAACTGGCGAGAAACGGCTCCTGGTCAGTTAAATCGATCGTTCAGGCTACCCACCAATATTCATCGGCACTGTGCTACCGAAAACCACCACAGACCGCTAAACTCAAAGCCGTCTTATTTTGTGGGGCAGAGTCGGCGTTTAACCGCCTAAGTTTAGCGGTCAAACTGGACCACATAAGTCAGTCCTATCTTTATGTGGTTTTAACTTATCCAGTTAAGTGCTGAATATTGCACCAGTGAAAACAAAGAAATTGACCCTGGGAAATCCACAGAGACAAAAATCCAAGAAAAACCAAAATACACTGTGGAGTGACGATGTTCCTGAAATGGACTTTATTGAAAATTTCAAAGTTCCAATGGTATAATTAAGAAATCCACATAAAAACCTAAAGGACCTAGTTCGCTGAAAGCGTGGGATCCAACACGGTTCATGTTACGACAAGATAGTCTTCTTCAGGGGTTTCAAGCAGCTCTTTCCTCACGATTCTCCACACACTAGTTACTCCATATATCTACAACTACTGGACTTTTAGGGACCCCTGAAGAAGATTATCTTGTCGAAACACGGACCGTGTTGGGTCCCATGCTTTCAGCGAACTAGGTCCTTTAGGTTTTTATGTGGATTACTTTATTTTTTTGTGGATTGCTTAATTGTACTATTGGAACTTTGAAATTTTCAATAAAGTCCATTTCAGGAACATCGTCACTCCACAGTGTTTTTTGGTTTCTCTTGAATATTGCACCAGCCACATAAAGTCGGATGTTCGACGGAATAATCCAGAACAGCAGCAGCAACAGCTAAAAACGCTCACTGCTCCCGGCTGAATATCAACCCCCCCTGTGTGTCTTTGGGCCAGTCCCTTATCTCTTCTACAGCTTGGTAAATATAGCTTGCTTCCCCATCATTCTTTTGGAAGCTTATGGGCAGGAAATATTCATTCATCTCATGTCCATAGGCCTTCATGTTTCTAAAACATTAAATTGCCTTATCCTAGGCTCTTGGAAGAAAAATGTTACACAAATTTAAATTATCATTTATGTCCGACAACTCTGTAGTTCTCGCGTTTGATAAACATTTGGATTTTTTCAGACTCTTTCAAGGTTCGATTGAACACTACAGATCGGAAGTCAGGTGATTGGCTACCATGAGAATGTGCTACTGGGCTTCATAGCCCTTTTTCTGGAAACGTTATCCCTCCTCCTAAACTTACTGCTCCACTTCATCAATGACGCTGAAACCGTGGATTGAAGACAAAGTTTTATTTTTATTTTTATTTCCAGCTTATGATCTATCTTTAATCTTATCTATTGTTTTGCCTTTTGTCTTTGTTTAGTTCTATTTCTATCATTTAAATTTCTCCAGAATTCTACTGTTCAACGGTTCCCCCTTCTGCTTCTATTCCTTTCTCTCCTCTCTTCTACCTTCCAAAGTATTTAGATCAATGCTGTCTTGATAAAATATTTATTTTTATTTTTTTTCCTCTAACTCTACTTTTCACTTCTCTATTACCCTCCAGGTACTTTAGTTAGATTGTGAGCCTTCGGGACAGTAAGGGAATTTTTCAAGTACCTTTCTTATTTTTAATCTTAATGTATATTTTCTGTAAACCGCTTAGAACCTAACGGATGTAGCGGTATATAAGAAATAAATTACATTACATTACATCATTGGTATGACCCAGTAAGGCTATTCTTATGCTCTTATGCAATTTGCTTCCCCGAGGTCGGGCTTTACCTGAAGCAATTCCTGTGGTAGAGTTTTCCATCAACTAGATGCCTCTGGACCAGATGGACGTGTTTCTTGCAGATGGCACAGCTGCTACTGAGCGTGCCCGTTGTGTAATTGTTCTCTGTCAGGACTTTTTTCTGAAAACCAAAGGCCACACCTTAAGAAACGATGCCTCATTTCATTTTTGACCAGTTAAACAGAACCTAGCTGGCACAGGCACAATATTGTATGTTCATATGCCGTAAAATAAAAAGAAATACCAGCCAGACCTTAGTCAACTGGTTTGGAGGCCATGATGGACTTGGAATGTTTTCTTCTTACTCATATAAGATCCCAATACTCTGGAATGTCTTGGCCATCAACAAGTGATCCTACTGAACCTTCTTCCCCTATTTACAGATTAACACAAACTCAAGTGAGAGGAAAAAGGTTGAAGAACTGCTTGAAGAACCCAGAACAGCAACTGTGTTCCTACTTAAAGTAACCAACACTTCTGAAGTCAGCCCTAGCTGTTCACCTGACAACCTTCAGAATTACTACCCAACCACTACCCACAGTAAAGGCTTTTGCTGGCACAGAAGAGGCATTTTAGAAGGAGAAACCTCTTGGATGAATTTGGATTTTAGATTTATTGTAGAGAATGACACGGAGACAAATTTGTCCCTGTCCCCGCAGGAGCTCAATTTCTCTGTCCCGTCCCTGTGAGGTTTCCCACTGTCCCTGTCCCATTCCTGTAAGCTCTGCTTTAACCACACAAACCTTGAACACTTATGATTTTAAAGTGTTTGAGTCTTGTGCAGATGAGGACGGAGCTTGTAGGAATGGGGCAGGGACAGGAAAAGAACTTGCCAGGACAGGACGGAAAAATGAGTTCCCACAGGGACGGGGAAAAATTTTTACCCGTTTCATTCTCTAATTTATTGCACACCTCTTCCCAAGCTGAGTTACATTCTGGTACAGGATTTATTTCCATGAACAAATGGGCTCACAATCCAAGTTGTACTTGAGGCACTGGACAGTGAAGTGACTTGCCTAAGCTCAGAAAGGATATCAGCGGGAGAACTGAGATTTTGAACCCTGGCTTGCAACCTGCTTCTCTAACCCCTTAAGCTACTTCTCCCCTATGCAGTTTTAACTTCTCCATTCCGCTTCCCCCCCTGGCCTCCCCGCACTGTTTACCTTCCAGGAATATCCTGCAAACAAGATCGCGGTGTTAGCGATCTTAGTAGCGCTTCGGAGCTGGTTCCTCTGTCGCGGTCCCGCCCCTCCTCTGACATCAGAGGAGGGGCGGGACCGCGACGGAGGAAACAGCTCTGAAGCGGTACTAAGATCGCTAACACCACGATCTTGTTTGCAGGCTGTTCCGGCTGGAAGGTAAACAGTGCGGGGAGGCCAGGGGGGGAAAGCGGAAGGACAGGGGGGTGGAAGCCGGACGCCGGAGGGGGAGGAGGAAGCCGGCAGCAACACTTCCCGACTGACCCTCCCCCTCGCCTTCTAAAGCAGGTGCGTCAGCTGCCGCTCCTGCTTTAGGGGGCGAGGGGGGAGGGTCAGGCGAATCGGGAAACCGTTTTTTTGTTTGTTTGTTTTGAACCGATTCGAATCCCAAGATAAGTCCCAAGATAAGTGCCCCATCTAGAAGGTTCTGGCCATGTGAGCCACCGTTTCTTACAGTTCTCACGGGAGAGTGTTCGGTCACTATGCTGCGCTTTGACGGCACTGGGCTTGTCTTCACGGTAGACGGATGATGGGCCCTGGATGATTTGGGACTTGGCGTCATCCTGGTTTCTGAAATGGCCTTCTTCCCCGCTGGCTCATCACCAGCCTCTGAAGGAGGCCTTTTGATAGCAGCCATGCCTCCAACTGAAAGATAAAAAAAAACAAAACATTGCATCACTTTAGTACCTATCGACCAGCAGATTGGAGCTTATGTTATATGTAAAATTAAGTTGCCAAGACATGAAGAATCCCAACAAAGAGATTCGGGGGATGGAGCAGAATTCTAATTTGATTTAAGAAAATAAAAAATTACCACTTTCTTAGACAAGAAGAATTTCAAAACTATGAGGGGCATTAAGATCCCAAAAAACCATTTCAAGCTTCCAATTTAAACTTAATGGAGAACAGATAGAAAGAGAAAGTGCCTCTGAACCTAATGTGAATGATCCAGTAATTCAATGAGACATAATTCCCTCAGTAGTTCTCCATGTCAGTAGCATCAGAAGCAAAGTGAAAAAAATCTAGCCGGCCTTTGGTTATCGAACATAGCAAGTTGCACCTACACTGCTACTACATCTTCTTAAACTGGTTAAGGGTTTCATAAGAACATAAGAATAGCCTGACTGGGTCAGACCAATGGTCCATCAAGCCAAGTAACCTGTCCTCATGGTGGCCAATACAGGTCACTAGTACCTGGCCTAAACCCAAAGAGTAACAACATTTCATGCTACAGATCCAGGGCAAGCAGTGGCTTCCCCTATGTCTTAATAACAGACTATGGACTTTTCCTCCAGGAAATTGTCCGAACCTTTCTTAAAATAATTTTATAATGGATGCAGAGTTGAGTTTGGGTTGGTGGACAACTTTAGATGGGGGGTGGGGAGGGTTGATGGTTGGAAAGAGTGGAGTGGGTTTTGTTTTACTGAGAGGTCAGGGTGGGTGGAGAATTTTAGATGTTGAAAGGAGTGCAGCAGGGATTTTGGTAATGAGTTGTTGGGGAGGGGGGGGTTGATGGTGCTGAATGAAGCATGCTGGGACAAAAAGATCCTCAGAGGGAGGGGGGTTGATGGTGCTGAATGAAGCATGCTGGGACAAAAAGATCCTCAGAGGGGAGCTCGGGATTCTATTGGTTATAGATTTGCTCATTTTTTATTATTATTTTATGTGAGAATTCAGCATAATAATCAAGCATATACTTGAAAAAGCATATTTTAAGGAAAAAAAAGTGCATCCTATACGCCAGCAAATATGGTAAGTAGAACTGGCCTTTCTCTCTCTCTCTCTCAAGTGGTAACAGCAAGGACAGTGAACCCAAAAAAAGAGCGATTCGGGCAGGGCCGGTTCAAGGAGATTTCAGCGCCCCAGCCCATGCCCGGCCCTTCAATCGATGGCCCAGCCGGTTCTCTCCTCCCTCCTCTGATGCTACTGCCCAGTCCGGCAGGATGAAGTTTCATAGGCTAGCGTTGGAGGAGGGGTAGGGAAGTGCTGACACTGGCCCATGAAGCCGCATCCTGCTGCATCAGGAGAGGGAGGAAAACCACAAAGTAGCTTAATTTATGGGCTCGTGACGTCAAGGCCCTGGGTGTTTGGCACCATTTATTGCCAGCGCTCTTGGCCAAAGCCTCACCTGGTCCATAGTTTAAACCAGCCTTGGGTTCAGGAGCAGAACCAAAAAGCAATTATTTTTGATACTTCCATCGGTATGACTAATGATCATGTGAGGTTAATAGCAAGATTTACTGCTGCTGCGATCCAACTATTTTGAAAACATGGAAAGATGCATTTTTATTATCTTTTCAATTTTGGTGGAACTCAGTTTGCTCAGCCATAATGGAAAAGAGAGGCAAGCAGGCTAAACTCCAAAGGTTGTGGTCACCTATACAAGAATATGTAGAACATGGTTGAGTGTTATTAAAGAATGGATAAGTATGTACGTACAGGTATGAATGCATGAATGTATGGTTTTTCACTCTGCAAATGGGGTGGGATGGGTGGACTACGAGAGAGATTTTCTTAGAAGTTTTAAGAATAAAGAGGATGGAACGCCTCTCATATGATGAAGGACTAAAAAGGTTAGGGCTCTTCAGTTTGGAAAAGAGACGGCTGAGGGGAGATAGGATTGAAGTCCACAAAATCCTGAGTGGAGAAGAACGGATACAAGTGGATCCATTTTTCACTCTGTCAAAAGTTACAGAGATTAGGGGACACTCAAAGAAGTTACAAGGAAATACTTTTAAAACCAATAGGAGGAAATATTTTTTCACTCAGAGAATGATTAAGCTCTGGAACGCATTGCCAAAGGGTGTGGTAAGAGCGGATAGCGTAGCTGGTTAAGAAAGGTTTGGACAAGTTCCTGGAGGAAAAGTCCATAGTCTGTTGTTGAGAAAGACATGGGGGAAGCCACTGCTTGCCCTGGATCGGTAGCATGGAATGTTGCTACACCTTAGATTTTGGCCAGGTACTAGGGACCTGGATTGGCCACTGTGAGAACAGGCTACTGGGCTTGATGGACCATTGGTCTGACCCAGTAAGGCTATTCTTATGTTTTTATATCCTTTGCATTGTGACGATATTGTTTGTGAACAGATGTGTTATAATTTATATTCTCACCTGCTTAAATGTATGTTTAGTATATAGTAACATATTAAAAAAATTTTAATAAAATTTTGGAACTTAAAAAAATTAAAAAGCAGTATCAGCCACTATATATCATTCATCAAAACATAGAAACATAGAAGATGTCGGCAGAAAAGGGCTACAGCCCATCAAGTCTGCCCACTCTGCTTACCCACCCCCTGTCTATGCCCTAATGACCCAATTTCCTTATCTTGACTCTCGTAGGGATCCCACATGGGTATCCCATTTATTCTTAAAGTCTGGCACGCTGTCTGCCTCGATCACCTGCACTGGAAGCTTGTTCCAATGATCAACCACTCTCTCTGTGAAGAAATACTTTCTGGTGTCGCCATGAAATTTTCCGCCCCTGAGTTTGAGCGGGTGCCCTCTTGTGGCCGAGGGTCCCTTGAGAAAGAAAATATCATCTTCCACTTCGACACATCCCATGAGGTACTTAAATGTTTCGATCATGTCTCCCCTCTCCCTACGTTCCTCGAGAGTGTAGAGCTGCAATTTGTTCAGTCTTTCTTCCCTTGAGCCTCGAGATCATCCTGGTGGCTGTCCGCTGAACCAATTCAATTCTGCGCACATCTTTACTGTAATGTGGCCTCCAGAATTGCACCCTGTTCATTGTTTTTGCAGTGCAAAGCAATAGGTAGGCCTAAGTCACAGGCTAAGATCTCTTCACTTGCCAAGTGGAATTGTGAACACATTATATACTAGATAAGATAAACACAAATAGCTTTAACTTTTTTTCCTAGTTTGCTCTGGAATCTTGGAACCAGTAAAGAACATGTCGCCAGCTAAACAGGAACAGAAGGTCAGAGATCAAATGGTGTGGAATTTGGCGGGGGGGGGGGGGTGAGGTGGGGTGGATGGTATGTACTGTCAACAGAAGGCATGTTCATTACGGAGCTCTTTCTGCATGTGAAAAACAGAACTAGAAGCGCGCCGAAACGGCCGCGCCAGCGCGGATGAGAATTTTTCCTCCTTCAAGCTCCGTTGCCTCAAAGTCAATGAGGAAGAGGAACTAAAAAGCAGGAGATGAAGAAGGAGAAACTGGAAAGAATCCATAATGGCAGCTGTTTTTGCCCCTTCGCTTTTCAACATTAGGGAAAGAATGTGAAGTTTATGTGCACACACGCAAAGGAGCATGTGACTAAGAAAACACAGTAAACCAGATGGAATCTATCCACATAAGTGTCCTTGGCTTAGGGAAAGCAGCAAAATTGGAGGAATCCCTTGATGCATGACAAATATTACTTGAGGGGGAGGGGGGAACATCTATAGTGCAGGTGAAAATAGGGTTACCAGAATTTTACAATTGTAAAATTCGGACCTATGGCCCCGCCCCTAGGCCCACACAGCTCTACCCAGCCCCGCCCAAGTCACGGCCCGGTTTGCCCCAGCCTCACCCCTTCAACCTGTTCTCGTGCTCGGAGCCGCTTTGGCAGGGAATCCGCGCGTGTGCGGGGGTGTCAGGTCAAAAGCGTGCTGGGACAAAGGCGCGCCGGGATAAAGGCGCACGCAGACAATTGAGCGCAGTGCGGAGGCGTGTACCGCAGAAAATTACTGTTTTTAGGGCTCCGACGGGGGGAGGCGTGAGATCGCGCCGCGTTGTGGGGGCGTTGTGGGGGGTTTGGGGGGTTGTAACCCCCTACATTTTACTGAAAACTTCACTTTTTCCCTGTTTTTAGGGAAAAAGTTAAGTTTACAGTAAAATGTGGAGGGTTACAACCCCCCAAACCCCCCACAACGCCGGCACGATCTCTATTAAGTAAACTGGGGGGGCTCCCCAAGAAAACCCCCCATCGGAGCCCCTAAAAACTGTAATTTTCTTCGGCGCGCACCTCCATCTTGCGCTCAGTTGTTGGCGCGCGCCTTTGTCTTTCGAAGGGTTGTCTATGAACCGTGTGCAGGTGTGATGCGATTACTTCACATGCGGGCGCGTGACATCACCGACACGGTCCCGAGCTGGAAGCTTTACAAAACACGGACAAAGTGCAGTGTTTTGAAAAGCTGTCCGGACGCCCGGACATGTCCTCTAAAAAGAGGGCCTGTCTGGGTAAATCCGGACGCCTGGCAACCCTAGGTGAAAGCAGTGGAGAAAGGTTTAGATTATGATTATAGGAACCCTTTACATACGTGGATATCTGGAAGGCCTTGATTCGCTCAGACTCCTCAGGCCCCGCCCCTTGGGAGGGGCTTGAGACGCCTCAGGCCTGAGGAGTCTGAGAAAAATCAGGGCCTTCCAGATATCCACTTAGGGCAGATTAAGATTGGCGTGTGCATTTCACAAGGCGTAATTGACGGGGCGCATTTGTCGTGCACGGATTTGTCGGTTTGCCAGAATACTTACTAGGTGAGCGTCCATGGAAGTAATTGTAGTATTGGGACACATAGGTCAGGATGCTGAGTCTGTCCGGCACTTTCAGATTCACCATATCTTCAGCATCCAGCAGAGCGGGAATTCCCAGCTGCTCCTCGGCAACATGGAAAGCCTGAAACGGAACAAAAAAAAAAGAAAATCGGGTTGTTCTGCCAGTGGACTCGAGCATGAGAAAAGGGAGAGGAAAGGACTGCAAAAGGTAAAAGCAGATGAAAGACGAGCAAAAGAAGGCTACGAAGGGAGAATTCAGATTCTCTTGAATATTTTTCATTGTATTGATTTTTGTTGTTTTAAATCAGGGGTGTCAAAGTCCCTCCTCGAGAGCCGCAATCCAGTCGGGTTTTCAGGATTTCCCCAATGAATATGCATGAGATCCATTTGCATGCACTGCTTTCATTGTATGCTAATAGATCTCATGCATATTCATTGGGGAAATCCTGAAAACCCAACTGGATTGCGGCCCTCGAGGAGGGATTTTGACCCCCCTGTCCTAAGTAAAGTGTGTTCCGTTAATGGTTTGATACAGGGATCTCAAAGTCCCTCCTTGAGGGCCGTAATCCAGTCGGGTTTTCAGGATTTCCCCAATGAATATGCATTGAAAGCAGTGCATGCAAATAGATCTCATGCATATTCATTGGGGAAATCCTGAAAACCCGACTGGATTGTGGTCCTAGAGGAGGAACTTTGACACCCCTGATCTAGTGGATAGGGTGGATGGTCTATGCCAGGGGTGTCAAAGACCCTTCTGGAGGGCCGCAATCCAGTCGGGTTTTCCCCAGTGAATATGCATTGGAAGCAGCACATGCAAATAGATCTCATGCATATTCATTGGGGAAATCCTGAAAACCTGACTGGATTGCGGCCCTCAAGGAGGGACTTTGAGATCCCTGGTTTGATAGATTCTTATTTTACAATCCTCCTAGGTAGTTGTTATTGTCTTAAATAGTTCTACTGCATGGGTAGGGAACTCCGGTCCTCGAGAGCCGTATTCCAGTCGGGTTTTCAGGATTTCCCCAATGAATATGCACGAGATCTATTTGCTTGCACTGCTTTCAATGCCTATTCATTGGGGAAATCCTGAAAACCCAACTGGATTGCGGCCCTTGAGGAGGGACTTTGACACCCCTGTTTTAAATGATGACTCTTTGTTTTGTCCTAATGTATATTTTACGAATGTTGGATGATCAGATTTGTGGGATACAATTGGAATAAAACATTGACCTGCCCTGCTAAACCAGAAAGAACTAGGCAAACTTATGAGATGCAACCTAAACCCAAAACAAATCAGCACCCCTAATCTGTCTTGTAAATCAAAAGCATCCAGAAGGGAAAGTCCCAAAATCCCAACACAAAGCACAGACGCAGGGAGGCAGCAAAATTCAACCTGCTAAAGTCCAGAGCGACAAAGAGAGCTTTCTGTGCAGTCGTCCACTGTCGGAAAAAAATATAACTAGACATAACAAGGTCAACATGTTATGCAAAGTGAGATCACGGAGAAAAGTACTGAAGAAAATCAGAGGCAGAGGCCAGAGGACATGTTTAGACTGTTATTAGTGTGAATACCTGTATATTGGAATTTTCCAGGAATGGAAAGGCTCAGAAATAGTTTAGCAATAACACATTTTTGGTTGAAGGGGCCAAACAAACCATCCTTCATACTTGGTCAACATTACACTCATCTTTTTTCCTACTACGCTACGGTTTCATTTTGATGCTGCCAATAAGTTCCTCCTAAGAACATAAGAACATAAGCAGTGCCTCCGCTGGGTCAGACCAGAGGTCCATCATGCCCAGCAATCCGCTCACGCGGCGGCCCATCAGGTCCAAGACCTGAGTAGTAATCCTCTATCCATACCCTTCTATCCCCTTTTCCTTCAGAAAATTGTCCAATCCCTTCTTGAACCCCAATACCGTACTCTGTCCTATCACACCCTCTGGAAGCGTATTCCAGGTGTCCCCCACCCGTTGGGTGAAGAAGAACATCCTAGCATTGGTTCTGAATCTGTCCCCTTTCAATTTCTCCGAATGCCCTCTCATTCTTGTAGTTTTTGAAAGTTTGAAGAATCTGTCCCTCTCCACTTTCTCTATGCCCTTCATGATCTTGTAAGTCTCTATCATATCCCCTCTAAGTCTCCGTTTCTCCAGGGAAAAGAGCCCCAGTTTCTCCAATCTTTCAGCGTATGACAGGTTTTCCATACCTTTTATCAAACATAGAAACATAGAAACATAGAAATTGACGGCAGAAAAGGGCCTCAGCCCATCAAGTCTGCCCACACCAATGACCCACTCCCTGACTTTTATTCCCCTAGAGATCCCACGTGAATATCCCATTTTCTCTTAAAATCTGATACGTTGTTGGCCTCAATCACCTGCTGAGGTAGCTCGTTCCAATGATCGACTACCCTTTCGGTGAAGAAGTACTTCCTGGTATCACCATGAAATTTCCCTCCCCTGACTTTCAGCGAGTGCCCTCTGGTGACTGAGGGCCCTGTAAGACAGAAGATATCTTCTTTCACCTCTATACGTCCCGTAATATACTTAAAGGTCTCATGTCTCCCCTCTCTCTTCGTTCTTCCAGTGAGTACATCCGCAGTTTTTTTAGCCTTTCTTCATATGTGAGTTCCCTGAGCCCCAAGACCATCCTGGTAGCCATTCGCTGAACCGACTCAATTCTCAACACATCTTTCCGGTAGTGCGGTCTCCAGAATTGAACACAATACTCCAGATGAGGTCTCACCATGGATCTGTACAGCGGCATTATGACTTCAGGTTTTCTGCTGACAAAACCCCTACGGATGCAGCCCATCATTTGTCTTGCCTTGGACGAAGCCTTCTCCACCTGATTGGCAGCCTTCATATCATCACTAATGATCACTCCTAAATCACGTTCTGCCGTGGTCTTGGACAAGGTTTCTCCATTTAGTGTGTAAGTCTGTGTGGATTTTTCTTACCTAGGTGCATCACTTTACATTTTTTAGCATTGAAGCTTAGCTGCCAAGTTGACGACCACTGTTCCAGCTGCCGTAGGTCCTGCGTCATAGTGTCAGGCACACTGCTTTTACCTACTATGTTGCATAGTTTGGCATCGTCGGCAAACAGTGACACTTTTCCTCTAAGCCCTTGGGTCATATCTCCTATGAATAAATTGAATAGAATCGGCCCTAAGACGGAGCCCTGTGGTACTCCACTCGTCACTGCTGATGTTTTGGAGGGGGTACCGTTTACCATCACCCTTTGAAGCCTACCACTTAGCCAATCCCTAACCCATGTAGTGAGTGTATCCCCTAATCCCATAGATTTTAGTTTGTTCAACAGCCTGCGGTGTGGGACGCTATCAAAAGCTTTGCTGAAGTCCAAATAAATCACGTCCAGGGACTCCCCGGCATCCAGATGACTAGTCACCCAGTCAAAGAAGTCAATCAGATTAGATTGGCAGGATCTTCCCCTGGTAAATCCGTGTTGGTGTGGATCACGTAGATTTTCTTCATCTAGTATTTGGTCGAGTTTCTGTTTGATCAGTGTTTCCATGAGTTTGCACACTATGGATGTGAGACTCACCGGTCTGTAATTTTCTGTTTCTGTTCTGCAGCCCTTTTTGTGGAGTGGAATTACGTTAGCTGTTTTCCAGTCCAGGGGTACTCTTCCCGTGCGCATGGAAAGATTGAAGAGCACGGATAGTGGTTCAGCTAGAACTTCACACAGCTCTCTGAGCTGTCACTTTCTTCTGAACCCTCTCGAGTATCGCCATATCCTTCTTAAGGTATGGTGACCAATATTGGACGCAGTACTCCAGATGCAGACGCACCATCGCCCGATACAGCGGTAGGATAACTTCTTTCGTTCTGGTTGTAATACCTTTCTTGATTATACCTAGCATTCAATTTGCTTTCTTAGCGGCCGCTGCACACTGTGCCGACGGCTTCATTGTCTCGTCCACCATTACCCCCAAGTCCCTTTCTTGGGTACTCTCACTCAGTAACAGCCCTCCCATCGTATAGCTGTACCTTGTGTTTCTGTTTCCTACATGCAAGACTTTACATTTCTCTACATTGAACTTCATCTGCCATCTCATCGCCCACTCCCCTAGTCTGTTCAGGTCCCTTTGTAAGTCCTCGCAGTCCTCTTCCAAAGAAGTACAGTACTCCCCCAAAATTCGCAGGGGTTCTGTTCCAGGAAGACCCGTGAATTTCGAAAAACTGCAAATACAGTTTTTCAGATGATCGAAGGCAGGAGAGGGCAGCTGGGGCGCTGGTGGGTGCTTAAATTATGAAGCCAGGCACATTTTCCGAACACCTCTTCCTGGTACTAAAGTCATGGTTACACCAATCAGGAGCTGCTTTGATACGCCAGATAGCGTGTCAAAGCAGCTCCTGATTGGTGTAACCATGACTTTAGTACCAGGAAGAAGCGGTCGAAAAATACCACGAGTTACTGAGTCCGCGATTTGCAAAGATGTAGGATCACTAGCTTAGTAAGGGGGGTGCATGGGGGGGGGGCGGTTCGCCTCAGGCGCGGTCTTTATAAAGGGCGCAGGCAACCGCCCTCCTCTCTGGCTTCCCCCCCAGCCATGCGCCTCTTCCCTTCCCTCGTACCTCTTTTCATTTTTTCCTGCAAGAGCAGCATTGAGAACTTGCTGCCCGCGTTGGTGTTGTCTCTCTCCAACGTTACTTCTGGGCCCCCGAACCTAGGAAGCGACGCCAGAGATAGCCGACACAATGCGGGCAGCATGTTCATGCTGTTGCTCTCACCTAGAAAATTAAAAAGGTCTGGGGGGGGGTTAGGATTTTTCCTGACGTTTCTAGAGCTACTCAATTTCGATGGAAAGAATTTTTGAAGTTAAAGCTTAGAGTTTTGGCCCTAGAGGCGTCTTTTTATTTAAAATTTCCCTGTAAATGCTTAGTTAAGTTACATGATGTTGAATATGTTTTCTGGGATCCCATTCAATTGCAACAATTTTTAGTTGCACGTGAGCAAAAATAATATTATTTCTTTCTTTCTTGTATTGTTTCATCCCTAAGATCTTTGAGGAGGCATGTATCCCTATAAGTAGGGATTGATATAAGGTTTGCGAAGGTCGAGTTCAAAAATTTTTTCTTTTAGCTTTATTTTACTTTTTGCTTGCTCTTGGTGAGCTGAGAATCTTTCCTTTATCTTTTCTTTACTGTTTCTTGTTGTATTAGTACCTTGCCCCCTCCCCCCCAATTTTGTGGGCTTAAAAAAGGGATTTATGTATGATGAAATTATGTACTTTGATTGTAGATTTCTCTTTTTTTTCCTGTTATTAATGGATAATGTATTATTCAAATTATAATAAAAATATAAATATGATTATAAAAGGTTCGGGGGAAGGGAGGGGGGTGCACATTAGGCGGGGGGGAGGAGCGGGGGTGGAAAAGAGGGTAGGGAGAGGCGCCCTTGCCCTCACTATGCCACTGTGCAGGATCCCACATTTGAGCTTGTTTAAAGGTTCTTGCAAGTGAGAGCAGCTACTGGTATATCCTTGACCAAAGAACATTCTTCTTCTATCGAGAGGGTCTCAACACACAGCTTTGGGAGAGACGAGCAAGGAGCAGTGAGGGAGGAACGGGACATCCACCTAGCCTAGTAATCAATGGGGTAGCAGATGTCTCCGCTAGATCAGCAGTTCCCAACCCTTTCCTGGAGGACCACCAGCCAGTCAGGTTTTCAGGAGAGCCCTAATGAATATGCCTGGGGCAGATTTATGTGCCTGTCACCTACATAGTAACATAGTAACATAGTAGATGACGGCAGATAAAGACCCGAATGGTCCATCCAGTCTGCTCAACCTGATTCAATTTAAATTTTTTATTTTTTTTTATTTTTTTCTTCTTAGCTATTTCTGGGCAAGAATCCAAAGCTTTACCCTGTACTGTGCTTGGGTTCCAACTGCCGAAATCTCTGTTAAGACTTACTCCAGCCCATCTACACCCTCCCAGCCATTGAAGCCCTCCCCTGCCCTCCCCTGCCCTCCACCAAACGGCCATACACAGACACAGACCTGCAAGTCTGCCCAGTAACTGGCCTAGTTCAATATTTAATATTATTTTCTGATTCTAAATCTTCTGTGTTCATCCCACGCTTCTTTGAACTCAGTCACAGTTTTACTCTCCACCACCTCTCTCGGGAGCGCATTCCAGGCATCCACTACCCTCTCCGTAAAGTAGAATTTCCTAACATTGCCCCTGAATCTACCACCCCTCAACCTCAAATTATGTCCTCTGGTTTTACCATTTTCCTTTCTCTGGAAAAGATTTTGTTCTACGTTAATACCCTTCAAGTATTTGAACGTCTGAATCATATCTCCCCTGTCTCTCCTTTCCTCTAGGGTATACATATTCAGGGCTTCCAGTCTCTCCTCCATTATATGCAAATCTCTCACATGCATATTCATTAGGGCTATCCCTAAAACCCATGGTGAGGCCTTACCCATTGAACCCCAATCTGTAACTTTCCCCTCTTCACTATTGTATTATATTCAGACTCATTATACGATACTGTATTTAGACTTATGTATGGTGTTGTCTTTAGACTTATTGTATTGTATTATATTTAGACTCGTTGTATTATATTGTACTGTGTTGTATACACTCATTGTATCGTATTGTATTGTATTGTTTTGTCTTGTATTGTATGTTGACTTATTGTATTGTATTGTGACCTTGTTATTCGCTGAATGTCCAGCCTTCTTACAGTGTAAACCGCCTAGAAGTCACCTGACTATGGCGGTATAGAAAAATAAAGTTATTATTATTATTATTATTATATTATCTGGAATATTGTGTACAATTCTAGAGGCCACATTACCAAAAAAGATGTGCTGAGAGTTGAGTCGGTTCAACAAATGGCCACCAGGATGGTCTCGGGACTCAAAGATCTCTCGTATGAGGAAAGGCTGAATAAACTGCAGCTATACTCACTCGAGGAACGTAGAGAGAGAGGAGACATGATAGAGACGTTTAAATATATCACGGGCCGTATTGAGGTGGAGGATGATATTTTCTTTCTTAAAGGTCCCTCGGCCACAAGAGGGCATCCGCTGAAAATCAGAGGTGGGAAATTTCATGGCGACACCAGGAAGTTCTTCTTCACCGAAAGGGTGGTCGATCATTGGAATGAACTTCCACTTCAGGTGATTGAGGCCAGCAGCGTGCCAGATTTTAAAAGGAAATGGGATACACATGTGGGATCTCTAGGGGGTTAAAATCAAGGGGGGGGTCATTGGAGTGGGCAGACTTGATGGGCTATGGCATTTTTCTGCCGTCATCTTCTATGTTTCTATGTAAATCGCCCTCACATCCTTTCCTAGGCCCAAGAGTTTCCTAGCTATAGCTCAGGGGTGTCAAAGTCCCTCCTCGAGGGCCACAATCCAGTCGGGTTTTCAGGATTTCCCCAATGAATATGCATGAGATCCATTTGCATGCACTGCTTTCATTGTCTGCTAATAGATCTCATGCATATTCATTAGGGAAATCCTGAAAACCCGACTGGATTGCGGCCCTCGAGGAGGGACTTTGACATCCCTGCTATAGCTGATCCCATCCACTGCTTGGCTGCAGCCTCTGAAGGTCAATGCTTTTAACCTCTACCTCTATAGGCAGTGTTCCCTACCAAAAAAATGAAGGGCGGGGTTATTGATTTCAACTCGGTGCAAAGTTTTTCAGCAGCGTTTGGAACAAAGTTATGGGGAATAATTCCTCTTTAAGCTTTTTCTTCGTGCTGCTGAGTACAGTAGATGACAGATGAGTGGGCTGCATAAAAAAAAAGTTTGGCAGGGTGCCTCCCATCCGCCCCCCCCCTCCCCCACCATTCCTTATCCAGTAGTTCAACAGATTTCCAAAAGGTTTTCTACTCGCTGGCAGAGGGAAACAAAGGAACGTAAAGAGACAGAAAAGAAGCAACTGAGCACTTCGAAGAATGAAGTCATTCAAGGGAAAACGAAGGCAATGCCATGGGTTCAGACAAAACACAATCCTGCCTACAGAAACCATGGGACAACGAGGATCCTTTCGGTGCGAGACAATGTAGAAAGAAGCAAGTGGGAAAGAGGAGGCACGGAGGGGAAAAACCCAAAAGTAATGCAACATAAGAGGGTCCCAAGACCACCCTCTCGCCTCACTTGTCACACTACTCGCCCTCTCCAGCACAATATTCGGGATGTGCCAGCCTGCCTGTTAAGCAAAATGTCTTCCACAACCAATAATAATCACATCAAAAATTAGTTCCATCACCCTTACTGATGGACTTTGAGATTCACTTCCTCCTCTCCGGGCCTCTTATTGCCTAACAAATAACACTTTTCATGAAGGACTGTGCATTTTGCATCCTCCGGCTTAGCGGAGTCGCGTTCAAAGACACTGCAGTTTAAATGCTTAATGATGTGAACGCGGAGTGGGAGTCTTGTAAGCCGTGGAGCCGTTCCAAACAGCAGGAGGTCTTCTATGGTCCGGTGCCAGCACTTCAACTAGTAACTGAAGCCGAACAGCTGCAGATTCAGGGCAGAGCAGGAAAATAGTCCAGTTTTCCAGAGACGGTATCTGTAATTCTTTCCTGAGAAGGTGGGTGGTCCGGCTCCATGCAACTTTTTCGCAGCTGACCACCCCCATCCTCTAGATCAGTGTTTTTCAACCTTTTTTGGGCAAAGGCACACTTGTTTCATGAAAAAAATCACGAGGCACACCACCATTAGAAAATGTTAAAAAATTTAACTCTCTGCCTATATTGACTATATATAAAGTAATTCTCTTGAATAGGAATCAAATAAACACAAAGAAAGTATTTTATAATTACTTTATTACGAAATAAAAAATTATAAAATACTTTATTCAGTGCGAAACCTGGGCCTGTTTGGCTGAACACAAAGCTGATATCCTGGCTGGAATCGAAGAAAGACAGTAGCTCTTCGTCAACAGCTCTCAGTCTCTCTCTGTATTTGGTTTTTATAGCATACAAAAATAGACAAATATACCCTCCATCCTTTTTATTAAACCACAATAGCAGTTTTTAGCGCAGGGAGCTGCGCTGAATGCCCAGCGCTGCTCTTGACACTCGTAGGCTCCCTGCGCTAAAAACCACTATTGCGGTTTAGTAAAAGGTGACCATATTGTAAAATATAGACAGCAGATATAAATTCAGAACTGTGCATAGTAAGTGAAGGGAAGTTTTCATCTCTGGGAATTTACCCAGTTAACTACTAAGTTATTTGGGCAAATTCCTTTGAAAACTGTGGTAATACTGCCTCCACTTTGCTAAATTTAAAATAAAATCATTTTTCCTACCTTGTCTGGTGATTTCTTCTTCTGACTGTGCATCCAATCTTTCTTCCCTTCTATCAGCCTGTATGCTTTCTCTCCTCCACACCTCATTCCCTCCCCCAACTTTTTCTTCCTCTCTCCCTGACCTTTCTTTCTTTCTTTCTTTTTTTCTGTTTCTCTTCTTTCCTTCTGTTTCCCTGCCTGCCCCCTTTCTTTCTTTCTCCCTGCCGTTCCCCAAGCCACTGCCACTGCTGCTGCCATCGGGGAACAGGACCCACCAATGGATAACAGGCCCCAAAGCCGACGCCGACGCATGCTCTCCCTGACGTCAATTCTGCAATCGGAGAGGAAGTTCCGCCCAGCCAGGCAGCGATTGGCTGGCCCGAACTTCCTCTCCGACTGCAGAAATGACGTCGGGGAGAAGAAGACTTATCGGCTCGTTAGATTAGATCGCCAAGACAAAGTGAGTCCTGGGTGATCGACTCACTTTGCCTTGGCGAGCTACTGGCGCCCCTGCCTCGGGCCCCCTGTCAGCTCCGGGCCCGGCGGCCCTGCGGCACACCAGGCAACATCTCGCGGCACACTAGTGTGCCGCGGAACAGCGGTTGAAAAACACTGCTCTAGATCAGCGGTCTCAAGCTCAAACCCTATGCAGGGCCACATTTTGGATTTGTAGGTACTTGGTGGGCCGCAGAAAAAAATAGTTAATGTCTTATTAAAGAAATGACAACTTTGCACGAGGTAAAACTCGTTGTAGTTTATAAATTTTTCCTTAATTGCTTCTGATCATTTGCAGAAAGTGAAGTTTAGAGAGTTTTTCACTTTCTGCATGTTGCACTATTTTCAGCTGTGTATAGCCGAAATTATCAGAAGCAATTAAAAAAGATTCATAAACTATAAAGAGTTTGACCTCTTGCAAAATTGTGATTTAGATTCTAAAGTATCAACTGCAAGAGACAAGATTTTGGTGTAGTCCTCTAGGGGAGAATCAATATCCGACTTGTGCCTTGAAGTGTCCGGTGGTCGCATCCGCAACCGCTTTCAGCTCTCACCTCCTCCAGCACCGGGACACCACCGCCATCTTACATCAAGCAGTCACCGCCAGGAGAGGTGCCGAATTTTGCGAGAGTTCAAGAGATGACGCACGCACCCACAAGCTGAAACTGCCTCCCATGGTTACCTTACGTTCTGGAACGTTGCCCGCCTCACTGCTGTAACCTCACGCCAGCGCATTCCTGCGTCTGTACGCGATTGCCCTCTCCACGTCACAATCGCGTACAGACGCAGGAAAGCGCTGGCGTGAGGTTACAGCAGTGAGGCGGGCAACGTTCCAGAACAATGGCGACATACCAAGGGCCTCAAAATGGTACCTGGCGGGCCGCAGATTTGAGACCGCTGCTCTAGATCAGGGGTGTCCAATGACGGTCCTCGAGGGCCGCAATCCAGTCGGGTTTTCAGGATTTCCCCAATGAATATGCATTGAAAGCAGTGCATGCACATAGATCTCATGCAGATTCATTGGGGAAATCCTGAAAACCCGACTGGATTGCGGCCCTCGAGGACCGACATTGGACACCCCTGCTCTAGATAGAACAGGCCGAGTTCTGCAAACAAGGGAGTTTTACAGAACTGCCTCAAACATGTCCACAAGTTTTACACTCTCCTAGTCAACGGGCTGCACTGAGAAAACAGACTGTTAAAGCAACTGAGAATTGCACTATCTTATCCCTGTCCCTATTTTGAGATGCGGCGGCCAGAACTGCACACAGTATTCAAGTTGCGGCCACACCATAGAGCAGGGGTAGGCAATTCCAGTCCTCAAGAGCCGGAGCCAGGTCAGGTTTTCAGGATATCCACCATAAATATGCATGAGATAGATTTGCATCTCAAGGAGGCAGTGCATGCAAATCCATCTCATACATATTCATGGTAGAGATCTTGAAAACCTGACCTGGCCCTGGCTCTCAAGGACCGGAATTGCCTACCCCTGCCATAGCGCAGGGAACTCCGGTCCTTGAGAGCCATATTCCAGTCGGGTTTTCAGGATTTCCCCAATGAATATGCATTGAAAGCAGTGCATGCAAATAGATCTCATGCATATTCATTGGGGAAATCCTGAAAACCCAACTAGAATACGGCTCTCGAGGACCGGAGTTCCCTATCCCTTCCATAGAGCAATACGAAGGCATGGCAACATTTCCATTGTTTGTTTCCATTCCTTTCCCGATCATTCTTTATTTAAAACTTTTTATTGAAGGAATCAAATAAGTATACAATAATATAATACAATAAAAAAATTCATTACAATTAGATTCACAATACTAATTTTCATACATATTTCTATCATTCCTCTAAAATATATTTCCAGATTACCTATTTCATACCTCTATACCAGGGATCTCAAAGTCCCTCCTTGAGGGCCGCAATCCAGTCGGGTTTTCAGGATTTCCCCAATGAATAGACATGAGATCTACTAGCATACAATGAAAGCAATGCATGCACATAGATCTCATGCATATTCATTGGGGAAATCCTGAAAACCCAACTGGATTAGACTCCCTGCTCTATACATTCCCCCCTATTCCCATCCCCCTTTCCCTTCCCCACCCCTTCCCCCCACCCTTCCCTACCCCCCATTGTTTTTATTTCAATTATAACATTGTAATTAATGAATTAAGCAAATATATAATTCAAGTATTTCCATACATATTACTATCATCCCTCCCATTCCCTCCCCTCCCCCAGAACGAAAGGTGACACATATTACTAGATGTTGAAATACAATGAATTTTTCCAAAGAATCGTACTTCGTGCTCTAAAGGAAAGATTTTGAATATAGGGGTCCCAAATTTTCAAAAAGAGACGAGTTCTTAACGTTCTGTTTGTTTTCTTAGCCACCGCCACACAATGAACGCTTCAACGTATCCCCAAGGATGACACCTAAATCCTTTTCCCGGGCGGTGACTCCTAACATAGAACCTTGCATCACTTAGCTATAAGTTCGGGATCCTCTTTCCCACATGCACCACTATGCACTTGCTCATATTAAACGTCATCTGCCATTTTGACGCCCAGTCTTCCGTTCTCACAAGTCCTCTTGCAATTTTTCAACCCTCTTCTGCCAAAATTTCTATCTTTTAATTGTTACCAGTTTTTCCCACTGGTGCCCGTCCTTCGTTCAAATGTACCAAGCTAACAACTTACTTCTCATCAACATCTTATCTTATCTTTTTCACCTTCACAGTCTTGCACCTTTGTAACTCAAAGCGCAATCTCCTTTCTCTTCTCCTACGTATGCTCTGAATATCGTCGACTGTATAATGCTACTCATTGTGAAACCGTGTAATACACAGGTGTATACACAGGTGTATATATAGGTATAATACACAGACCCTGTAACTCTCCTGTTACTATCACTAGATGTTCAATGCTATATTCTGTAATTCGCTGTCTGTACAGTTTCTCTTCATTGTAAACCGCCTAGAAGTCACAAGATTGTGGCGGTATATAAGAATAAAGTTATTATTATTATTTAACAACTTTGAACAACTTGGTGTCCCTCAGCAAATTTCATTATCTCACTAGTTATTCCCATCTCTAGATCATTTTCTTTCTAGTAATTGTAGTTCCAATCCCCTCTTCCCTTTTGTTCCCGTTCGTCTTTGTCCTTAAATTGTCTTTTCCCTTGGTTTGTTTTTGATTAAATTATATTTGAATTGGTATATTGTTATGGAATTTTTGTACACCGCCTAGAAGGCTCAAGCGGTATAATAAATTTTAAATAAACTTGAAACTTGATTGATAAATATGTTAAAAAGCAAATGTCCCAGAACAGACCCCCCCCCCCCTAGGGAACTCCATTATTTACTCTTCTCCATTGGAGAATATTGACCATTTAACCTCCCAATGATGCTGGATTTATGTATAACAATTTTTATTGAAAGAATCAAATAATCAGTACAATAGGATAATACAAAAATACATTCAATACAGTAAGAATTACAATAAATTTCATACAAATTTAAATCATTCTTTCAAATTTAATTTCCATATGAATTAATTCAATCTTATCTACACCCCCCTTAATTCCATCCCCTACTCACTATCTTCCCCTAAATGAAATCCCTCACCCTGGATGAAAGTTGACAAAAATAAAGAATTAAAATAAATAATTGGAATGTAATTATTAAACCTAATTTTCATAATAAATCATTGATAACCAAACTTCGTATTTTTGGTAAAAGATTCTGAATATAAGGATCCCAAACCTCCATAAAAAGATGAGTTTTTTTAGGCGAGCCTCGAACCTCCCAACTCTCAAATAAAAATAAGCGATGTAATTGATTCCTCCAATGCCAAAAACTTGGAGATTCTTTCTGCAACCAAAATTGCATAATACATTTATGCCCAATCATACAGGCTTTGTGAAATAAAAGACATTTTAGTTGGCCAAAAACCCCACAAGCTGATGCTTTACCAAAAATTATTCCCTTAGGACAACCCACTATCGAATTACCCCATAAAGAACCCCAAAATAATAGTTTGGATGCCGGATTTATATGCGATGCAACACAATAGTCCTAGTTTAAGTTGAATTTTAGTTTAAGTTTAATTTTTTTTGATCAGTGGCTTCCCGTCTGCCTCCAGAGTTCTCTTACAAGAGATGCCAAAAAAGCATGCACAACCAATGGGAGCGCTGCACGTCTGCAAAGCAGAACAGGAAACCCTACACAGCAGTCGTCTCCTTGTGAAGCACCCCACTCAGGTTGAACCCCCATGTTGTTCCTGCTCCTGGGACACAAACTATAGACACTGTTTGTGCAACTTACAGGACAGTAAAATACTGGATAAAGGTAAAACAAACCCGAGGCAAACTGGAGGCCACCAAAAAATCCGGTTGTATACATGCTTTTTTTGGCGACTTTTGTTAAGGCGACTCCAGAGGCAGACCTGCTTATGTGTATACCAATAGTACGCAGTTCCAAGGTCTTTGGCTCCCATCTACCGCATACTATTGATGGTCCACTGTATTTGTAAAGTGGCTCCTCCTACTGTGCGTGGTGTAGGAGGAGCCATTTTACATTCCTGTGTGTCTTTTTATGTATTTTACAAAAAGCTCTATGCTTTTCAGAGCCTTTTGTAAAATAAGGGAGAGTTGAGAATATCCCAACATGGATCTCAATTCCAATCTCAACATCCTATGTAAAATAAATGAGGCATCACAAATAACCAGCTTCTACCAGAAGAAAACCTAATCTACTATAGTAAGATTCCCCAATAATAACTACCACCACCAATATTTTATACACCTTCAATAACTTGGAGCTCAGGACAGTTCACGATCAATCGAAAGCAACAATAAAATAACAGATCACATACATCAAATGAACTCACAAATATTTAAAAAAAAAAAACCCACCCATGATAAAAACAACAGACTGAACCAAATATCCTAGAAGCTCTCACAAATCAGAAAACTGCCTAACTATTGAAAACTCACTTATTTGTAAAAGCCTTCTATGAATAAGGAATTCCTGCTTTGATGAACTTTTCTAGGATCATTTTATATGCTGAATTTATTTCTTTTACTGAGTTTGTATTTTAGTATGTTTTTATTTGAATTTGTATTTTTTGTAGGTCTCATTTTATGTACGTTCATTTGTAATCTGTCTAGTTGATAGGCGGAATAGAAATTTTTAAAATAAATAAATAAAAATACTTACCAGGTGGTTGTTTTCATAAACATTTTCTTTACGGAGGGAACTGAAGTTTCTGAAAAGATATAAATAAAAGTATTCAGCCCTAAAATCATTGATATTGTTTATCAGTTCACCAGTATCTCACTTCTCTCTCCTGAATTCATGTCCTTAGTCTATGTCACCTCCCACCTGAGCTCTCTCACCATCCTTCAGGAGTGGAAACTTTGGATTGTTCTAGAATCTACTAGGCTGACGGGAAGATCATTTTGTATCTTGTGGAACTTAGGGTAAGTGGAAATTGTGAAGGAGAGAGGTAGCAATTGAAACATTCAAATAAATGAATCAACTTGCTTAATGTAGAGGGGATTCTCCTTAGGGAAATGTTTGATTATGCTGAAAATACTCTAGGGCAGGAGTCTCCAAATTTTTTGCCACAAAGGCCACATTGGGTACTTCAGCACTTTTCTGCGAGTCGTAGTGAAAAAAAAAAAAGAAAGATAAATATTTAACTCTGGATATATGAGTTTTATTGAAAGCAGAAAATGTTATCAATTAATTACATACTATGGGGCTCATAATCAAAAGAGAAAAACGTCCTAAAGCTGGCCTAAGTCGGCACTTGGACGAACATTTCTCAAATACGTCCAAGTGTCGATACTAAAAACGGGTTTTGGACGTATTGCTAAACGACCTACGCCTTCATAGTGCCACTGAATGACCAAAGCTAAATGGGGCGTTTCGGGAGGCGTGTCGAGGGCGGGAGTTGGGAGGGACGTGGGCCGGCTTATACTTAGTCGTACAGCATGTATAACCAAAAATTATATAGCCCAGGATCGACGGAACTTGGATGTTGTGACTTAGACCATGTAAAACATGGCCTAAGTCACATAAACCCACCTAAACTCACCAGATAAAAACTGAAAACACATAAAACAGACCCCCCCCACACACTACCCCCATAAAAATATTAATCACACCTTTAAAATTCAACCTCCAGACCAGGGGTAGGGAACTCCGGTCCTCGAGAGCCGTATTCCAGTCGGGTTTTCAGGATTTCCCTAATGAATATGCATGAGATCTATTTGCATGCACTACTTTCAATGCATATTCATTGGGGAAATCCTGAAAACCCGACTGGAATACGTCTCTCGAGGACCGGAGTTCTCTACCCCTGCTCCAGACCATCATCACCTGGCCGCCTGGCATAGGAAAGCCTAGTCGTCCAACACAGAGACAGCTTAAGTTGTCTTGGAGGTGGGTTAGGGACCCAAAGAGAGGAAGACCCATGCCCATAAGCCCCTGTAATCACTGCATTGATACTTAAACATGTGCACTCCCTTATACACCTCCAAAACCCTTTTGTACTAGCAAATAAGTGGCTTCTGCAGCCATAAGGGCTATTGGGGTGGAAGATAAGTGGGTCTAGGGGATTCTGGAGGTGGTTTGGGAGGCTCACCATGATCTATAAGGGAGCTGTAGGGAGGAGATGACATGGCACCCTTTTTGTGAAGTTCACAGCAGTGCCCTGTAAGGTACCCCACTATTTAGGTGGCATGTCTGGGTGTTCAGTCTATCACTTTGCAGACCCCTCCCACGTCCAACAGGGCTTGTTCTAGGCGTTTTGGACTTTGACGAAAAGGTGGACGGAAATGTGGTATAAAGATGTACGATTTAGCGGCTTGGATGATCAGATTGGCGATTTTCGAAACAAAAAAAATTTTGGACATATTTTTCGAAACTGTGTCTTAGGCTGTTTTTTACTTTGGACGACTTGTGAGTTGGACGCAAACGGAATTAGACGTCCCTTTCGATTATGCCCCTCCACGTGAGATTAAATTATCGTATATTAATGACGATGAACACTACCAGTAAATTCTCATATTTTCATCACAAATTATAATAAAACAATTAATGTGAATGATGGAACTATTTTTGTGTTTTTAAAACCTTATTAAACCGAGGTTCAGATTTTGAAATACTAATTACAATTAGCGGCTTCAAATGCTCATCAGATAAATTTGCCCTGTTTTGTGACGATATATTTCATTCAGGAAAAAAAGTTTGTTCGCAAAGGTATGCGAATTGACACTGTCGATCGAGGCTGAACAAATACGAAGAAATATCACAAAGTATACAATTACGATTCGGTATTAAACAAAGTTGTGAATAACATTAATATTGACATAATATGAAATATCAATATATTTTTAACACAATTTTAATAAATGCATTTGAAATCTATCAACACCCCATGGGGTTTGTTGTTTTTTGGGGGGTTTTTGCAGATTCTCATTGGAAAATTAGTTCAATTGGCGTATTTCCGTACAATTATTTCACGGGCTGGATAAAATCATATCACGGACCATACTTTGGAGACACCCTGCTCTAGGGGACAGATACATTAAAGAGGGAAAGGGTGTATTCTAGCGTATAACTTTAACAGACAAAATGATCTATAAATCCTTCAGAAGAAAGGTTAAAGTTAAAAGGTATAATTGCAGACATCTCAGAAAGAATTCATATAAGGGCGGTTCAGTGGAGCAACTGTTACAAAGGCATCAGGAAATGCAAGGCCGGCTGTAAGGGGTCAGGAGTCACCGCCAAGTTAAGTACAAAAACTGTCTCTCTAATATGTGTACTGTAAACTCTAACCCTACAAAGCCCCAGGGAATGCTCAGCCTAAACAATCTCCACTATCTCTTCATCTACACAAAGCTACATGAGGTCTGTGTGTGTGTGTGTCACTCCATCCTATTCACTTAGGCCTTTCCTCTACCATTATAACTACCTATACAATAAGACAGCACATCCCTGCATGTGCGCCTGTCTGTCTGTGCATGTGTGTGTCATTCTGTTTCTGTAGCGCTGCCAGATGCTCATAGCGCTGAACATTAAACACGCAAGAGACAGTCCCTGCTCAAAAGAGCTTACAATCTAATTATGACAGGCACACAGGACAAAGGGTGAATCAACATATGCTGCTCATGAAGGGATGAAGAGGTAGAGAGGGCAGGGGCGACAGAGGGAATTTATTTATTTTTAGTACAGTACTCCCCCGATATTCGCGGGGGTTCCGTTCCAGGAAGACCCCCGAATATCGAAAAACCGCAAAAACGGTTTTTCGCCCGGGGAGGCAGGAGGGGGCAGCTGGAACGCCGGCGAGTGAAGGAAATCACTCGCGGTATGCTCCGACCGCCTCTTCCTGTACCAAAGTCGGGCCAAACCAATCAGGAGCTGCTTTGACACACAGCTCCTGATTGGTGTAGCCCAACTTTAGTACAGGAAGAGGCGGTCGGAGAATACCGCGAATGAGTGAAACCGCGAACCATGAATTCTTGGGGAAAACACTGTATTTATATTTATTATTTTATTTATTTTTAAAATTTCTATACCGTTTTTTCCAAAATGATTTTAAAAAGTTACATATATATATATACAGCCTAAGGGGTCCTTTTATCAAGGCGCGGTAGGGGTTTTACGCGCGTTAAACCACCTGGCACGCTAGTTGCTAATGCCTCCATTGACGAGGAGTTAGTTTTTTGGCTTGCCGCGGGGGTTAGCGCATGATGAAAGGTCCGACGCACTAACCCCCATAGCGTGCCTTGATAAAAGGAGCCCTAAGTGGTTCACATTCAGGTACTCAACCATTTTTCCCTATCTATCCCGGTGGGGAAATGGGGGATTAAGGGGTCCTTTTACTAAGGCACTAATATTTAGCGCGCCTTAGTAAGAGAAAGTGACTTGCACAGGGTCACAAGGAGCAACACGGGATTTGAACACACAACCTGAGGGTGCTGAGGCTGCAGTTGTAACCACTGCGCCACACACTATATGAGTGTATCACAAGTCAGAAGGGTTAGGACCTGAAAATGTCAAGGGCAAATCAAGGTCACGTACACATATGTAGCATCACATCCCCTATGCTATGATTTTATATTGTTGGGCAGATTGGATGGACCATACAGGTCTCTCTATCTGTCATCATCTACTAGGTCACTGTGTTATTTTCCTTTTAATACTCATGTTGTTTTCAATCGGTCCCTAATTCTAGAGCAAGGGTGGGAAACTTTTGTTCACAGAGGGTCATGCAAATGTCAGTAATATCCCTAGCAGGATGCAACTTTATGCAATGTGGGAACTAGAAATACACAGAGCTCCATAGACCTTCTGTGATAAATAAATATATATGAATATTTATATAAATATAATATTTATGTATATTTATAAGGGAGAAGGGCTGCTGCTGGATAAGGTGAGCAGTGATGGGGTGGTGGAGGACACAGGGGAGGTAAAAGGAAGGGAGAATGGACAGGGGAGCAGGCAAGGGGTGGTGGTGGACAGCCAAGGGGGAAAAGAAAGAAAGAAAGAAAGAAATACAGAAAGCGGCTAAGGAGAGAGAAAAATAAATAAATAAAGACAGACACATACACATATAATCTAGCACCCGTTAATGTAATGGGCTATAAAACTAGTATAAATATAATATTTATGTATATTTACAAAGCCACGTCAGGCTTTTTTATGGCCAGCCACAGCGGTATTTTGCTCACTGAATTCCTTTGAGCGTCGGAGCTAATATCACCACAGCCAGCAATAAAAAAAAAAAAAAGAGGTACCAGAGTTTTTAGCTGGTGGGGCTTGGGGATCAATACATCAAGGGCTCCTCAACTTCTTGGTAAAAAAAAATGCTTTTTTAGCTTTCATATGCTGAGGAAAGTGAGATCCTGCTTCCATCAAAAACACTTTGCCGTCCTTGTACAATCCATCATCCTCTCCAGATTGGACTATTGCAACTCTATCTACTTAAGCCTAAGAAAAGCCTCCATAGACTTCAGCAGATTCAGAATGCCGCAGCTAAGCTTATTTTCGCAAAAAGTAATTCGACTATGTCTCACCACTCCTGTCTAAGCTTCACTGGCTTCCAGTAATCTTCAGGGTCCACTTCAAATGTGCCTGCCTAACCTTCAAGATCCTACACGGCATCCTTCCTCCCGTTATTCCACTATCTTGGAATTCCTCAAATCCTAATTCCACCAGATCCTCCCAAAAATTAAAACTATCCTTCCCTTCTATAAAAGGTATATCCCATGCTGGAAAACTAGGGACATCCCTCCCCTTTAGAATCACTGAGCTTTGGAACAACCTTACATCCCCACTCCGAAATTCGAGCTCCCTCCAACTCTTCCGTAAACATCTGAAAAACATAAGAAGTTGCCCCCGCTGAGTCAGACCAGAGGTCCATCTTGTTCAGCGGTCCGCTCCCGCGGCGGCCCATCAGGCCCAGTGCCTGAACAGTGGTCCCTGATTAATTTTGTAACTTACCTCTAATCCCATCCCTATAATCTACCTCTACTCTTATCTGTACCCCTCAATCCCTTTGTCTTCCAAGTACCTAGCCAAAGCTTCTTTGAACCCCTGTAGCGTGCTCCTGTTTATCACATCCTCTGGTAGCGCGTTCCATGTATCCACCACCCTCTGTGTGAAAAAGAACTTCCTGGCATTTGTTCTAAACCTCTCCCCTTTCAATTTCTCTGAGTGCCTCCTTGTACTTGTTGATCCCCTTAATTTGAAAAATCTGTCCCTGTCTATTTTTTCTATGCCCTTCATGATCTTGAAGGTTTCGATCATGTCTCCTCTAAGTCTCCGCTTTTCCAGGGAGAAAAGCCCTAGCCTTTTCAGTCTGTCAGTATATGAGAGGTCCTCCATGCCCTTTATTAGCTTAGTTGCTCTTCTCTGCACCCCCTCAAGTACCTCCATGTCCTTCTTGAGGTACGGCGACCAGAACTGAACACAGTACTCCAGGTGCGGGCGCACCATAGTACGATACAGTGGCAGGATGACTTCCTTTGTCCTGGTCGTGATACCCTTCTTAATGATACCCAACATTCTGTTTGCTTTCCTTGAGGCCGTAGCACACTGCGCCGACGCCTTCAATGTTGTGTCTACCATCACTCCCAGGTCTCTTTCAAGGTCGCTCACCCCTAGCGCTGATCAAAAATGTAACACTTCCCCCCTCTCTGGCACCCTAAAACCCTCTATATCTTCCTTACACTTAATCCTATAATCCTCCTTTGGAGTTCCTTTCTATCTTAGCCCTATAAACCGTGCCGAGCTCTACGATTGCGGAGAAGGTGCGGTATACAAACATAAGGTTTAGTTTAGTTTAGTTTTACTAAGCTGCGAAAGCGGTTTTAGCGCACGCTAAATTGCCCCACGCGCTAGACGCCAACGCATTGAGCTGGCGTTAGTTCTAGCCACGTGGCGCGGGCTTAGCGCGCGCTAAAAACTCTATCACAGCTTAGTAAAAGGACGCCTAAATGAAAAATTGATCTGCCAAATCAGTAAGCTCTACAGAACGCAAACCAATGAAGGTCTATCTAAGGGCTCCTTGTATCCTTGTGTTAGCGGTTTAACGCGCATAATACCGCGCACTAAACCACCAGCCGCGCTAGCCGTTACCGCCTCCCTTGAGCAGGCGGTAGTTTTTAGGCCAGCGCGGGGTTAACGCGTGATGAAAAGTCGTGCGCGTTAACCCCCCAAGCGCGGCTAGAGGACAGTGTCTCAGAGTACCACTCAAGGGATCATGATGGCTTTCACCCTTAGTTTGTGTGGTAATGGTTATTTTTCATTGACACCCCCCCCACACACACACACACACTCCTTTCTACTTTATCATAAATAACTTTGTTACTCTTAAATAATTAAATCTTATTTTTTATCAAAACTTTTCAGACTAATAAATTAATTTATTTTTTGTACTTTTTAAAATTTTTATTTATTTTTTGTGCCTTTTGTTTTCTTTCAGTCACCCCTTAAATCGTGTCGGTGATCAGCTATTTTGCTGCCTCCCATACGGGTCCCATTTCACCGCACTAGGCGGCTTCCTCAGGGTCTTGTAGTCGGATTTCTTTTGCATAGGGTCCCGTCGGTATTGTCAATGTTAGCCAGTATTTTGATGAAAATGCAGTTTGGGCCTTTAGCGAATGGCATGAGTAAAGACACAGAGCAAAGATAAGTAAAATCGCTCTTTCTGTACGCTGAAGATAATCAGTAGAGCGATTACAGTCTTGAATGTGAGGCAGCAAAATAGCTGATCACCGACACGATTTAAGGGGTGATTTAAAGAAAACAAAAAGCCCCCCCCCAAAAAAAAAAAAAAAAAATTTTTAAAGTACAAAAAAAGTTTTACTACAAAAAATAAATTTATTAGTCTGAAACATTTTGATAAAAATAAGATTAATTATTTAAGAGTAACATAAAGTTATTTATGAGAGAGTAGTAAGGAGTGTGGGGGGGGGGGGTCAATGAAAGATAACCATTACCACACAAACTAAGGGTGAAAGCCATCATGATCCCTTGCGTGGTACTCTGAGACACCGTCCTCCACACTTAGATAGACCTTCAGGGGCTTGGGGATCCCCATCAGCCACCGGGTGGGTCTGAGCCCAAAGCGGGTTGGCCTAGGCCCACCCATGGCTACGCCACTGATATAAATAAATAATGAAAGCATGTGGCAAATCTACACAACAATATTTATATGTGAAAGTCTAACATCCAGCTGTGCATTTTTACAAAGTTATTGAGGCCGGGGGCTGGTTGGCCTAGGAGCAGGAGGAACTGAGCACCCCTCCTGCTCCCAACTTTTTGGTGCTTTGGGGTGTGGGCCGTGCCAGGAGGGGGGCGAGGAAGGGCTGCGCTGGTCGGGGGGGGGGGGGGCAAGGGCTGTGTTACATGCATGCAGCTTTTTTTTTTTTTTTTAAACGCTGATGGCAGGAGGGAGTTAGTATCCCTCCTGCTTTTTTCTCCGGGGGGGGGGGGGGGGGCAGGCAGGAGAGATCAGGGCTTGGTGGGGGGTTAGGGGTCGAGCAGATCTCTCTTGCCTGCTCCCAGATTCTCCTGCTCTCTGCCGCCATTCTCTGCAGTGCAGGCCCGTTTAAAACCACGGGCTTGCACTGCAGGGAACGGCGGCAGAGAGCAAGAGAGTCCGAGAGCAGGCAAGAGAGATCTGGGCTGGGCTGAGCCCTGACAGCAGCGACAGGAGGCTGCTTTTCCTGTCACTACTGTCAGGGTGTGCGCATGAGCGGGGATCGCTCTGGCCGTGGGTATGGGGGGCCGTGTAAGGGGCGTGACGATCGTCCCCATTTGCATGCAGGCCTTTACTGAATCAGTCGTCCGGTTTGCAAACGGAAACGGATCGTGCGCGGTTTGGAGGTTTAGTGAATCCTGCCCTTTGTTCTTAATGCCAGGGGCCGGGCGGACGAGGCGGTGCTGCCTGCCTAGGTTAGCAAGTTTCTCTTCATAGTCTTTCTTAGCTTCCTTTATCAACGCTTTGCAAAGAAATAGAGCAACGAAAGAAAGGAAAAACTTTTAAACATACACATAAAACTCTTAGCTCCAAAACTTATTACAGCACCATCAAGACAGATCGTTCATTAGGTGCAGCCAATATCGGAGCAGACATCTGCTTGGCAGCAATAAGTGCGGGAAGATAAGAAGGCTCAAAGACGTACTTTAGTGGCTGCAGCTGTACAAAGCCGTCGCAAGGAAACTTCAATCAAACTGAAGCTCCCAACTGCGAAACCCCTGGTTATAACAGTAAAGACTGTTTACGCCTCTTCTGCGTCTCCCTAGACCCGTCTGGAAAAATTCTTACTTTACAGCTGAAGAAAAGCTTTTCTCGGCTCGCTCAGAAACCGTTCCTCGTATGAGGATAAAGCCAGGGCTACAACCCTAGTGAACTGCATCACAGTTTAAGTTTATTTCCTTGACTGTATTAATTCATTCCACCCTCCTTTTACTAAGGCGCGCTTGCCGATTTAGCGTGCGCTCAATGCTAAAGAACCCCTTATATTCTACGGACGAGTTACATTTAGCGCACTCTAAATCGGTTAGCGCGCCTTAGGGATTCTTTTACAAAGGCGCGTTAGGGCTTTAATGCGCGGAATAGCGCACGCTAAAATGCCATGCGCGCTAGCCGCTACCGCCTCCTCATGAGCAGGCGGTAGTTTTTCAGCTAGCGCACGCTATATAATGCGTGCTAATCCGGTGTGTGTGCTAAAAACGCTAGCGCACCCCTTATATTTTATGGACAAGTTAGCGCGCCTTAGGGATTCTTTTACAAAGGTACATTAGGGCCTTAACGCGCAGAATAGCGCACGCTAAAATGCCATGCGCGCTAGCCGCTACTGCCTCCTCATGAGCAGGCGGTAGTTTTTCAGCTAGCGCACGCTATACAGCGCGTGCTAATCCGGTGCGTGCGCTAAAAACGCTAGCGCACCCCTTATATTCTACGGACGAGTTAACGCGCCTTAGGGATTCTTTTACAAAGGCGCATTAAGGGCCTTAACGCGTGGAATAACGCACGCTAAAATGCCACGCGCGCTAGCCGCTACCGCCTCCTCATGAGCAGGCGGTAGTTTTTCAGCTAGCGCACGGTATATAACGCGTGCTAATCCGGTGCGTGTGCTAAAAACGCTAGCGCACCCCTTATATTCTACGGACGAGTTAGCGTGCCTTAGGGATTCTTTTACAAAGGCGCATTAGGGCCTTAACGCGCGGAATAGCGCACGCTAAAATGCCACGCGCGCTAGCCGCTACCGCCTCCTCATGAGCAGGCGGTAGTTTTTCAGCTAGCGCGCGCTAATCCGGTGCGTGCGCTCAAAACGCTAGCGCACCTTTGTAAAAGGAGCCCTTAGTAAAAAAAAAACCCTTTATTTGCTATGCATCCTTCTCTGTACAAGCGTATTGCTCGATTGTTATGACGTTATAGTCCATAAATAATTTTTTTATTTTTAAAAACACACATATTCCGGGCACCTGAATCCACCAGCCAATACTGCGCTCTTATCTATTCTGACTCTCTAAATAGTTTATATTCCCTCCTTTACTAATTCACAGCGCGGGTTTTTGCTCCAGCATTGGCAGTAACTGCTCCGGCGCTCATAGAATTCCTACGCGTGTCGGAACAGTTACCGCCGCTACTAAAACCCACGCTACGCGTTAGGAAAGGATGGGGCTAGTTTAGTTTGATGTTATATATACATACACACATACGGTGTCAGGTCAAAAGCGCACCGGGACAAAGGCGCGCCCAGACAATTGAGCGTAGCGCGGAGGCGCGCACCGCTCAAAATTACTGTTTTTAGGGCTCCGACGGGGGGGGCGTGGGGGGGAACCCCCCCACTTTACTTAATAGACATCGCGCCGCGTTGTGGGTTCGTTGTGGGGGTTTGGGGGTTGTAACCCCCCACATTTTACTGAAAACTTCACTTTTTCCCTGTTTTTAGGGAAAAAGTTAAGTTTACAGTAAAATGTGGAGGGTTACAAACCCCCAAATCCCCCATAACGCCGGCGCGATGTCTATTAATTAAAGTGGGGGGGGTTCCACAACAAAACCCCCCATCGGAGCCCCTAAAAACAGTAATTTTGAGTGGCGCGTGCCTCCGCACTGCGCTCAATTGTTCGGGCGCGCCTTTGTCTTTCGCGCCGTTGTCTATGAACCCACACACACAGTACTCCCCTGATATTCGCGGTGGTTCCATTCCAGGACCCCCCCCCCCGCGAATCTTGAAAAAACCGCATATACGGTTTTTCGTGGGGTGAGACTGGAGAGGGCAGCAGGAGACGCAGGAGAGAGCAGCCGGAGCGCCGGCGAGTGAAGGAAATCACTTGCTGTATGCTCCGACCGCCTCTTCTTGCGCTAAGTCGGGCCTTACCAATCAGGAGCTGCGTGTCAAAGCAGCTCCTGATTGGTGAGGCCCGACTTTAGTACAGGAAGAGGCGGTCGGAGCATACAGCGAGTGATTTCCTTCACTCGCCGGTGCGCCGGCTGCCCTCTCCTGCTTCTCCAGCTGTCCTCTCCTGGTCGGCGGTTCACAGTCGGAAAATATCGCGAATGACTGGGACCGCGAACCACCGACCGCAAATTTGTGGGGGAGCACTGTACAGTAAAACCTTGGTTTATTAGCATAATTTGTTCCAAAACCATGCTTGTAATCCAAAACACTTGTATATCAAAGCGAATTTCCCCATAAGAAATAATGGAAACTCAGACGATTCGTCCCACAACCCAAAAACTTTAATACAAAATACTGTATGTACTCATATTGCAAGACTTTGCTCGTTTAGAACAGTCACTACACTCCCGCAGCGTCAGAGAGAGAAGAACCATCGGCTCAGTTGCGATGATGTTGTGCGTGTATACTGCATGTACTCGTATTGCAAGACTTTGCTCGTTTAGAACAGTCACTACACTCCCGCAGTGTCAGAGAGAGAGAAAGAGAGGACCCCATCGGCTGTTGTGATGATATGACGCGTGTACACTGCTTTCCGCATTCTTAACTTAAAAGGTCAATTGTCTTTGTCCCCCTTCCTATCGTTTTTCCCCTGAATTTAATTAAATATTTTAAATTCGAATTAATAATTATATTATTGAATGTAACCATTAAATAATTTTTCCTTATGTTTCACTCTACCCTATTTAAATTACCTTTAAATGTAATGTTATATGTGTTATTTGTATTTTAGATAATTGTTTGTTTAATTTAATAATTGCAAGTGTGTTACCAACTATTTTATTTGTACATCGCCTTGAATTTTGAATAGGCGATAAATCAAAAATACCTAATAAACTTGGAAACTTGGAAACTTGGTATGTACTCGTATTGCAAGACTTTGCTCGTTTAGAACAGACACTACACTCCCGCAGTGTCAGAGAGAGAAGAACCATCGGCTCAGTTGTGATGATGTGACGCGTGTATACTGTATGTACTCATATTGAAAGACTTTGCTCGTTTAGAACAGTCACTACAGTCCTGCAGCGTCAGAGAGAGAGAAGAACCATCAGTTGTGATGTGTGTATACTGTATGTACTTGCATTGCAAGACATTGCTTGTATATCAAGTTAAAATTTAATCAAATGTTTTACTTGTCTTGCAAACCAAGTTCCTTGCAATCCAACGTTTTACTGTATATACAAATTTTTATTGAGATGATCCGGTTGAACGCATACAAATAAAGAAACAAGCACATTACAATTTCTATACCATTGTACTGACCTGAAACAGAAGAAACAACAAAAGAATGAAACAACCAAAGTATCAAGCTAAGCAACCAATGCGGGATACATTACTACCCACATATTTTAGTTTTGGAATACAAGCAGACATGCTAGCGCAGGGATCTCAAAGTCCCTCCTTGAGGGCCGCAATCCAGTCGGGTTTTCAGGATTTCCCCAATGAATGTGCATGAGATCTATGTTTATGCACTGCTTTCAATGTATATTCATTGGGGAAATCCTGAAAACCCGACTGGATTGCGGCCCTCAAGGAGGGACTTTGAGATCCCTAGCCCTACACAGAGACAGCGTCATCCCCCCCCAAGAGCACAGCCAACAGCCACTCACTACAAACACGCTCACATTCATCCCCGTACAAACCCCACATTCACACCAGCACACATTCACTACCAACCCCCCACCCCCGCCCGAGGACTCATCAACTACAACTCTTAACGGGGCAGGTTGCCACTCTCGTTGACGCCGAACTCTGTATGTCAAGAAATTGGGTCCACAGCGCTAGGCGTCCATTTCTTTCAGGGTGCGACGAGGCTCGATACGTCCAAAGTTAGAAAACCCGCTAACTCCCTCATATTCGTCACCTCTCCTAGGGAGAAACTGGGTGGGCCTGAGCCGAGAGGGTGGGCAGGTCCCGCCCAGGTCCACCCAACGCTACGCCCCTGGTCAAGGCTGATATACCAGACCTGATTGCAGGTCTGTACATCATGTGCTCTGGAGAAATTTTTGAATACCTTGAAAAAAAAGTGGTTATCTGTGGTATAGGCTTAAAGCAGGAGTTCAGGCAAAAACTGGAATGAATGTAAACCAATTACTTAAAAACCTTATGTCAGTCATAAAATCCACTTGGAAGCTGTGAAAAAAAAAATAATAAGACCACTTGAAGCTGTGAGAAATCTGAAGTGACATTTTCTGAAAAAGCTACAGACAGAACCACCCACAGCTTGGAAAAAAAACCAGGAACGAATTTGTTCCACAGGTAAAGGTTTAAATTGCTAACCCTACTTTGCACTCTTGGAAGTCTTGAACATTCCACTTTATAAGTACATGTGCCAATGTTGTCCTTTAATAAATTACCAAGGTTGCATAATAGTGATTAAAGCCCATAGGAAAAGTAACCGGATATTTTTTTGCACACAATGAAATCATTTTGCTTGCGGTAGTCCTTAGAGCAGGGGTAGGGAACTCCAGTCCTCGAGAGCCGTATTCCAGTCGGGTTTTCTTGATTTCCCCAATGAATATGCATTGAAAGCAGTGCATGTAAATAAATCTCATGCATATTCATTGGGGAAATCCTGAAAACCCGACTGGAATACAGCTCTCGAGGACCGGAGTTCCCTACCCCTGCCTTAGAGGGAACAGTGGTACTGACCTGGCCACTACGGGGCCGGTACATCAAGGTCTTACTCTGTAGACTAAGAAAGAACTTCCTGCCTCGGGCTCCACAGTATCTCCTTTTATTTTCATTGATTTAATTTAGGACGAATCCCATTCCACAGACTAACACGTAACACAGTGCTGTACAGCCTCCTAGGTTTTGACGCTGTTGCCACCGCCACCACTAAAACCCACAAGAGGGCGCTCATTGCCAGCGTTTCTGAATGTGTGGGACATTGCACTCGAGGGGGTGGAGTCGAGGGGAGGAGGAAGAAGGCAAGGCCAGAACCAATGGCGGTCAGAGAGCTCAGTGTCACAGGGTAAATGGCATTTTGTTTTCGCCACGGTAGCAAAAGCTTTTTACCGCTCTCGCGGGTGTTAAAAAGGTTTGCCTCCACATCCACGGGATGTGACTTCTGATTGTCCCATAGAGTGGATTTACCACTGCTCCCCGTCCCCATGTCAATCTCTAATACATGACCCCAGCACCCATAAGCTGTGCATCCAAACAACCTACCCACCTTGCTGGTGTCCCCTCTCCCTGCCCCCTTTTTCTTTTCGACATTGTAGTTCTCCCTTCCCCGTTTTGGCAGTCTAGTGCAGCCTACTTTTTTCTTTAGACTATTAAGCCACTGAGACATTCGTTTGATGGAAGGAATAGTAAATCTTTCAGTGAACTTAAGAACATAAGAATAGCCGTACTAGGTCAGACCAATGGACCATCAAGCCCAATAGCCCGCTCTCACAGTGGCCAATCCAAGTCAATAGTACCTGACCCAAACCCAAAGAGTAACAACATTTCATGCTACCGATTCAGGGTAAACAGAGGCTTCCCCCATGTCTTAACAACAGACTATAGACTTTTCCTCCAGGAATTTGTCCAAACCTTTCTTAAAGTCAGCTACGCTACCCGCTTTTATCTTTTATCTTGAAAACTTGTATCCAGGCTAGACTGATCCACCCAGACTCCAGCATGCAGCAAGATGCAGGATGGGCGGAAAAGGGAACGTGAAGACATATAGTAGCTCATATGGAAAAGGGAAGTCATTGTGGAAAAGGAAAAAGGTTTAAAGACTTCAACCTCATCCTATTCTGCATTTGTAACAGAACCACACCGGGAGAATTTACCCACCTCATCCACCTGGAGGTGAGGGAAGCTCAGATGACATTTCTCTTCAAACCCACATCCTTGTCAATCTTAGGGGTGCACCTAGAAAAATGTTGTGGGATGTTTTCGTTTCTTGTTTCATTCACGACTGTGAGTTTCATTTCTGGATTTCAGTTTGTGCTGAAATTCAGAAACAAAATGAAATTTTGGCTTCTTAAGAACATAAGAACCTAAGAAATGCTGCTGCTGGGTCAGACCAGTGGCCTATCATGCTCATGCTGGTCAAAGACCAGCGCCCTAACTGAGACTAGCCCTACCAGCGTACGTTCCGGTTCAGCAGGAACTTGTCTAACCTTGTCTTGAATCCCTGGAGGGTGTTTTCCCCTATAACAGCCTCCGGAAGAACGTTCCAGTTTTCTACCACTCTCTGGGTGAAGAAGAACTTCCTTACGCTTGTACGGAATCTATCCCCTTTTAACTTTAGAGAGTGCCCTCTCATTCTCCCTACCTTGGAGAGGGTGAACAACCTGTCTTTATCTACTAAGTCTATTCCCTTCAGTACCTTGAATGTTTCAATCATGTCCCCTCTCAATCTACTCTGTTCGAGGGAGAAGAGGCCCAGTTTCTCTAATCTTTCGCTGTACGACAGCTCCTCCAACCCCTTAACCATCTTATTCGCTCTTCTCTGGACCCTTTCAAGTAGTACCGTGTCCTTCTTCATGTACAGCAACCAGTGCTGGACACAGTACTCCAGGTGAAGGCGCACCATGGCCCGGTACAGCGGCATGATAACTTTCTCCGATCTGTTCGTGATCCCCTTCTTTATCATTCCTAGCATTCTGTTCACCCTTTTCGCCGCCACCGCACATTGTGTGGATGGCTTCACTCCCAAGTCCCTTTCTTGGGAGGTCACTCCAAGTACCGCCCCAGACATCCTGTATTCGTGCATGAAATTTTTGTTACCAACATGTGTTGTTTCTAATGAGAAATGGCAGCAGATCACAACTGTTTCTGTGAATCCTTGCCATTTAAAAATGAGGGCCTTTCCCCTGTTAGGATGAAGGTAGAATCCAAATGCACCCTTATAGAACCGACTGGTTTCTAAATTGAGGACAATTATACAAAAAGCTTACAAATTAAGAGCATAAGAAGAAAAATGTTTGCTTTGTGGTTGGATACTTTTTGAAATTTTTTGGCCAATTTCATGACAATTTTAGCTCATTTAAGAAGTAATTTATGACTACTATGCATAAAATATTTTTCTGACACAAATCAACATCACACCCGTTAGTTGGGAGCTCTTATGTACATGTGGGGAGGGGCATTATCAAAAATGTGCCTAAGTCTGAGGTTGGACGTTTTGTGCAAAACGTCCACAAACCCAGCAGGAAAAATGTCCCCATTTTCAAAGCTGCCAGACGTCTATCTTTTCGTTTTGAAAATGAGCCATGTATAAGTTTTGGTCCTTAGGTAGGTATGTAAAAGCGGTATATCAAGTCTGAATAAACTTGAAATTTGTCTACCTTTCTTGCCTATTTTCAAAAATAAAAACGTCCACGCAAAAAATGTACAAAAGCAAGTTTTGTAGACATACACACCAGCTACCTTATCTGATCGTGACAGAAGGAATCCCCATCAGCTGAGCCGGTTTGGAGGATTCCAGGCGGCTTAGCTGATGGGGATTCCCCCTGCCAGGATCAGCTGAGCCAGGGAGCCCTACACCCCTCCCCCGACATCCCCCACATCCTTTTGACATCCCAGACCTCCTGCTGACATCCCCCACATCCTCCCAACATCCCAGGCCTCCCGCTGACATCCCCGACATCTCTTCCCCCCCACTCCCACATCCCCCCAACATTCCTGGGCCCCCATCCCTCCCCCTCCTGTACCTTTGGAAGAGCAAATGGCAGGAGGGAAGCTCACTCCCTCCTGCCTACAAGGCCGTGTGCTGCAAATGATGGGGCTTCCCCTCCCAATGCATCTTGGGATGCTGTAGGAGGGGCCGAAGACCCCGATTGGCTCAAAATCATGACCACTGAGGGAGTAAGGGAGGGTGTTCGTGCCTTAAATCATCCAGTGGTCTTCTTCTCAGTTTGGGCACCTTTGTGGAACTTAGACGCAACTCAAATAGGTCTAACTGCTGGCGTCTAAGTTCCCTCTAGGAAAGCTTCGATTATGGCTGGGGTACGTCCAGGTTGAAGCCCACCCAATTCCCGCCCATAACACACCTAACATGTCCCTTTTGCTCTCACAGCAGCTTAGAAGTGCTGCTGAACCTCCAGAAAGTTGGTTTTGATTATCGGCACTTGGACGTCCCTGCTATTAGAAAGTCCAAGTGCCGACTTAGGCTTGTTTTTGGGCATTTTAAAGTTTTGATTATGAGCCCCACAGTCAATTTTCTATGCGTCCTTCACGTGCACAAAATTTTCCAAACTGAAACCAGAAGCAGAGTATGAAAACCTACAGGCACAGTTTGAAATGAGACTAATTCTACACCACAGGAGATCTAAGCTGAACCTTTTGCTATCGGAGAACAACTCAAGGAACGCAGGTGGGATCTTAGGGGAAAATTCTAGAACACGATGCCTCAAGTTAGGCAAAAGAGAAAAAAGAAGGAAAGATCTTGCCTCAAATATCTAACAGTACAAGAGAAGAGGCGAGTGAGAAGTCTAAAACCAAGCAACAGTTACATTGATTAAAACTAGTCCAGATAAGCAAATGTTCCAACCAAAGTACTTGAACATATGTAATCAGGATTAGAGAATGACACGGTGACAAAATTCATCACCGTTCCCGTCCCCGCAGATAACCGTGGGAAATAATCCCATGTCATTTTCTAGTGTCTATTTCAACCTCAGTCCTTCTACACCAGCATTCTTCAAAGCAAAGCTTGAGGGTCAGTGGTTGTGGCCATTCATACTCTGATTCTTATGTGAGCCAAGGATAATGAAGCCATTGTGACATCACTGATGTGATTGGCTCTTAGGCACTGGTGGAATGAGGCATTATGACATCACAATATCTGCTCTGGATACCAGAGACTGTCATTCTGTAGTGTCTGTTTCAACCTCAGTCCTTCTACACCAGCATTCTTCAAAGCAAAGCTTGCGGGTCAGTGGTTGTGGCCATTCATACTCTGATTCTTCCCTCTCTCCTTAAAGAATGACATGAAGATGGTTTCCCGCGGTTATCCGCGGGGACGGGGACGGTGATAAATTTTGTCACCGTGTCATTCTCTAATCAGGATGTATCCAGAAAAGTCCCCAACTTAGATCTGAGTTTCGGCAATGGTACTGCCTTCTTCTGGGGACAACAGATAACTGCAAAAATTATATAAAATGAAATAAAGATTATAACATCATACATTGGGAGCAGCTGAGCATTCAGCGAGCCGGCCTGCGCTATTAAACGCTTTTGAAAAAAAAAAAAGGGGGGGAGGGGTTTAGAGAACCTGAATGCAGAAGCGTCAATTAAAGCACTGTTCACATTCGCAAACCTAACTTTACACGCCCCGTTATAGAATTTGCTTTTTATGTTTTTTTTGTCCTGTTATAGTCCAGAACCAAGATAACCACAGAACTGGTACGTCATCACTTCCACCCTGGCACAGGTTCCTCAAATTAGTTCACCAGTAACCTTTCGGTCCACAGCAGCTGGCTACTAGTTCAAATGAAAAGAACAATGATCCCCTTCGCCATATGTTATATGGCAGGAAACAACAAGAAAAGGAAAAAAAAAGCAGACTTAGGGCCTCCGAAATAGAAGGTCATTATCATCTGCGTTTCCATAGCCGGCAGCTTCCTGCCATACCCAGAAGAGCAGACAAAGACAGATATTCACTGCATACCCTCCCTCGTTCCCCTGCTCATGCTTTAAAGGTCATCTTGGGTGAAAAAACCCACAAAAGAAGCAGAGAAACAGCCGCCCACTCCAGCGCAAATAAGTTACCAAGACTGGCTTCGTGTCCACAAGAAGCAATGGTATGCTCCTTCACCTAATGCAGTGGTCTCAAACTCGCGGCCCGGGGGCCACATGCGGCCCGCCAGGTACTATTTTGAGGCCCTCGGTATGTTTATCATAATCACAAAAGTAAAATAAAACAGTTTCTTGATCATGTGTCTCTTTAGCTATAAATGACAATATTATTATTAAGACTTGGCCAAAAGGAAAGATTTATAAACTATGAAGAGTTTTACCTCCTGCAAAATTGTCATTTCTTTCATAAGACATTAACTATTTTTTTCTGCGGCCCTCCAAGTACCTACAAATCCAAAAAGGTGGCCCTGCAAAGGGTTGGAGTTTGAGACCACTGACCTAATGCCATGGCTCAAATGTATCGGAGGCTGAATTTTGTAGGAAGTGAAGACCAGCTTTTTAGCCAACTAGACCCAGGGATGTGCCCTTGCTTGAAAGTTCATTCGTTTGCATTTCATTTTCCTTATAATCTAGGCCAGAGGGTGTCAAAGTCCCTCCTCGAGGGCCGCAATCCGGTCGGGTTTTCAGGATTTCCCCCAATGAATATGCATGAGATCTATTAGCATACAATGAAAGCAGTGCATGCAAATAGATCTCATGCATATTCATTGGGGAAATCCTGAAAACCTGACTGGATTGCGGCCCTCGAGAAGGGACTTTGACACCCCTAATCTAGGCTCAATCTATATCATAAGAATATAAAGCTAGTCATACTGGGGCAAACCAATAGTCCATCTAGCCCAGTGCCATACAAAAATAAGTAAACCAACCAACCAAATGGGGGGAGGGAATTACATTTGGCAGCGTGGCTGTTAAAAATCGCCGGAGCTACAAGTCTGTTTATGCAATGGGACAAACCAGATATGACTCATCTTGTCCCTTATCAGTACTCTCTCCTACAGGCCTAGCAAGAAAATAAACATTGTCAGAGAAGCAGGCCAGCATTCCTAGTGCAAACTAGCTGAAACAGGCCAAGGAAAATCATTTTCTTCACCATAGAGGATTAATAGACTAACATATTATTAAATACTAGCATTTTAGCCCATTACATTATATGTCTGTTTGTCTTTATTTCTGTCTCTCTCTCTTTCCCTCCCGCTGTCTTTCTTTCTGTCTGTCTCTCTCCCTGGCCCCCTTTATCTGTCTGTCTTTCTGTGTCTCTCCATGCCCCTGTGTCTTTCTTCTTTTCTTTCTGTCTCCCTTCCTCCCACTGTCTGTCTTTCTTTCTATCTATCTGTCTTTCTCCCTGCCTCCTATACAGCAGCATTTCTCTCCCCCCCCCACTTCCCTGTGCAGCAGCCACAGCAGTATTCCCTCCCCCTCCATTTCCCTCCCCCCACACCACTTCCCTGTGCAGCAGCAGCGTTTCCCCTACCTCCCCTTTCTCTTCCCGCGGTCTGGCCAGCTCCCTTACTGCCCGCCCCCCCTTCCCGTGGTCCCAACAAACCTGCCGATTCCAGCAGCGTGTACAGAACTATACACACGCTGCTTCAGGGCTTTCTACTGCCCTGATTTACTCTGGCACGTCCCTGATGACATCATCAGAGTCGCGGCAGAGCAAATCAGGGCAGTAGAAGGCCCCAAAGCAGCGTGTGCAGAGTGCTGCACATGCTGCTGAAATCGGCAGGTTTGTAGTCGGGACCGTGGGAAGGGAAGGGGGGGGCAGTAAGGGAGTTGGTCAGAAGTAAGCTTGACTCCTACGACTGAATTTTGGCAACTTTGTTTTTAGACTACCCTTAGGCTAACGTCTCCTTTAGTTACTTTGCGGCTCCTCTCTAGAAGCCTTCTCCGACGCAGGTGCAGCTCGAGACAGGAGCCTCCACCGCGGCTTTGTCTGTTGAAAATCATCTGCTCTGCCAAAAAAACAAAAATGTGCAGCCACCCCTAGGATGGCTTACTTTAGGTTTCTTCCCCCTCCCCGATTGCTGAGTCGCTGTTAATATTCAGATGCCCTCTCTCTATCTCGCAGCAGGCTTGCCAGCTTCAGCCAGACAAAGTTCATTTTTTATTTCAAAACCGATGCTGCGTCTCCTCTCTCGATCCCGGAAATCTTCTCCGACTCTGGTGAGGTTCGACAGAGGAGCCGCGGCAGGGGCTTTGAACAAAAAAATGAACTTTGTCTGGCCGGAGCCGGCAAGCCCGTTGCGAGACAGAGAGATGCGTGGTAAGCGCGCATGCGCACTCTGCCGGCCACGGAACTACAGATCAGGCAATACGGCATTAAGAGTGCGCATGCGCGCTTAGCGTTTTATTATTATAGATAGCATAAAAACTCCCAAAACATTTTGAAGTGTGGTGCTCAGTGAAAGCCAAAAGTATGTGAGCACAGACTCCAATAGCTCAGGCTGAAAACATCATTGCACCCTTCCTACCTACAACCAGCATGATGCTTTTATTGGAAAAGATAAGCATCTTTACTAAATTATCTTTTCCGATAAAAACATCGTGATGGTAGGTAGGAAGGGCGCAATGATGTTTTCAGCCTGACCTATCGGAGTCCGTGGCTTATATACTTTTAGGGCTCCTTTTACAAAGGTGGTTTAAGCGCACGCTAAAATTCCCCGCGTGCTACCCGCTACCGCCTCCTCTTGAGCAGGCGGTAGTTTTTCGGGTAGCGTGTGCTAATCCTGTGCGTGCGCTAAAAACGCTTTATAAAAGGAGCCCTTAGTTATTTGGCCTTCACTGAGCACAATACTTCAAAAATTGGGGGGAGTTTTTATGCTATATTTAATAATATGTATTAGTATAATTAATCCTCTATGGTGAAGAAAATAGTAGTATAGCTTTGAGGATTAAATTTTGACCAGCGCCCTAACTTAGACTATCCCTATCAGCGTACGTCCTTGTTCAGCAGGAACTTATCTAACTTTGTCTTGAATCCCTGGAGGGTGTTTTCCCCTATAACAGCCTCCGGAAGAGCGTTCCAGTTTTCCACCACTCTCTGGGTGAAGAAGAACTTCCTTATGTTCGTACGGAATCTATCCCCTTTCAACTTTAGAGAGTGCCCTCTCGTTCTCCCTACCTTGGAGAGGGTGAACAACCTGTCCTTATCTAACAAGTCTATTCCCTTCAGTACCTTGAATGTTTCAATCGTGTCCCCTCTCAATCTCCTCTGTTCGAGGGAGAAGAGGCCCAGTTTCTCTAATCTTTCGCTGTACGTCAGCTCCACCAACCCCTTAACCATCTTAGTCGCTCTTCTCTTGACCCTTTCGAATAGTACCGTGTCCTTCTTCATGTACGGCGACCAGTGCTGTTCCAATCTAAGTTCTGTTGGCAGAGAACTATGAAGTAACCTACTGGGGCAATGACTAGTTGCAAAGAAAGGGGAAAGGGAAAAGGGATAGGAACTTATATACCGCCTTCCTGAAGTTTTACAACCACACTCAAAGCGCACTTCAAGCATTTTCCCTATCTGTCCTGGTGGGCTCACGATCTACCTAATGTACCTGGGGCAATGGAGGATTAAGTGACTTGCCCAGGGTCACAAGAAGCAGCACCACACTCTCCTCTAAGTGAGCCAAGTATAGAACAGTGAAGCCATTATGACATCACTGATGAGGTTGGCTCTTAGGCACTGGTGGAATGAGGCATCATGACATCACACTGTGAGCTCTGGAATGTTGCTACTGTTTGGGGTTCTGCCAGACATTATGACATCAGGGAAAGGAATTGGGACTTGTATACTGCGTTTTTGAAGTTTTACAGCCATACTCAAAGCTATTTACATATGGGTTCTTCAAGCATTTTCCCTTTCTGTCCCGGTGAGCTCACAATCTATCTAATGTACCTGGAGAAGTAAACTAAAAAGAGGTTAAATACTTGGGACTACATCCATGCAAAGTTTTAAAATTTAAACATAAAATTTTAAACTCAGTCCTAGCAACTACAAGGAGCCAATACAAAGATTTTCATGAAGGTGTTATTGAGAACGCGAGAACATTTGATCATGCGACACCACTTCTAATCAAGGCACATTGGCTCCCCGTATCCCACAGAATCACATATAAAATTTTGCTTCTAGCATTTCAAAACAGACATCAAGAAATTTCCAAAATTTCTTGAAAGACTCTTAATCCCGTACGCCCCTTCAAGAACACGAAGGTCAAATACCCAACATCTTCTACCCCATTCCATCCATGTGTCTCATTAGCACAACCCGTTCTACCATCTTCTAAGTTACCGTACCCATGCTCTGGAATATAATCTAATCTAATCCTTAGGTTTGTATACCGCATCATCTCCACGTTCGTAGAGCTCGACGCGGTTTACAGTAGGAGAAATAGGAAGGAACTACAACAGAGGGTTAGAGGTAGAAGTGGGAAGAAAATTTACAGGACTTGGGATGGCAAGGTATAAGAGTTTCCTTGATTCCTAAGTTGGAGGGAGACTTACATTTTTTGAGAAAAGCCAGGTTTTCAGATGTTTGCGGAAAACTTGGAGAGAGCTCAAGTTCCGAAGAGGGGAGGTAAGGTTGTTCCAGAGCTCAGTGATTTTGAAGTGGAGGGAGGTCCCTAGCTTTCCTGTGTGGGAAATGACCATAGAATTACATGAACAAATGATATTAGGTCGTTTTAAAACAAAACTACAGTTACCCATCCCAATTCGCACTTTCCCCAATCGCGAATTTAGTTATTCGTGATTTTTTTTTGGCCCCTTGAATTTTTAATTCAGAAATGCTGCCCCGGACATCCCCAGGTGACAGGTCAAAAGCGCGCAAGACAATCGCGTGCGGACAAAAACGCGAAGACAACTCAGCGCAATGACAATCGTGCTCACAGACTATTGCGCTAAAGACAATTGCACGCAACTATATCTCCGCGCAAGACAATTGAGCACAGCGATAGCCCATCTCCCAGACCTTACTTGGTGGTCTAGCGGCAACACGGGGCAGGAGCGATCTCCCTATGCTCCTGCCCTGTGCAGAGCCGTCATCAAAATGCCGCCGTAAGTTCCCGTTTTAGTCTCGAGACTACAACGGGAACTCACGGCAGCCATTTTGATGACAGCTCTGCATGGAGCAGGAGCATAGAAGATCATTCCTGCTCCGCGTCGCCACTAGACCACCAGGTAAAGTTGGGGATGCAGGAGGGAGGCAGGGGTGGGTTAGAGCCAGCCCAAAAAATTATTCGCAGGCTGGCTCTGCCCCTAACCCCGCAAATATTGAGGGTCTGCTGTAAAAACATATCTATTCAAAGACGCATTTGATCTTTAATTAAATCTTTCTCCAAACCTTTATCTACAGACTGGTCCCTTCCTACTGTACTACCCCTTAAATGGCTTTCTGTCCTATTTCGATATGTAGTTCTCGTACGTCTGTATGTCATATCTATGTTACCCCGATTTTATATTTTAAATACCGGTATATACCACTTAGAAGCTTGATAAGTGGAATATAAAATTTTAATGAAACTTGAAACTTATCAAATTTAGATTTATGAAGCAGAATGCTAGCTACAGTATTTTGAAACAACATTGTAACTTATAACCAATTGTTCCGTTGTTTCAACTTAAGATGCATTTTTCAAGAACGAATTGGCTGACATTTAAAGACTATCTTGATTAATTTATAAACCACTTAGATATTGCTTTGGTATGTTTTATCAAATGAAACTTGAAACTAATACTGAATCTACTGCATTTTAAGAACGGTCATTATAGAGCGGGGGGGAAAACTGTAAAAATCAAAGCAGTGGAGTAATGTACACCATCCAGAGGAACAGGTAGAACAGGAAACCGATAAATGCATAATTATGAAGTAGGGAAACTGTTTTCAGGAAACTCACTGTCAAAAAGCATTTCTTTGTTTGAACAAATTGTTCATCTTAGCTAAGCTTTAATGTACTACAGGAACCTAAAGGTATCAAACCCTAGCTTTGAAGTGGTACAGGAACCACTGTTCCCTCTAAGCTATGTGGCCGCGCAGCTGCACAGTTGGCACAATGGGACCTCCCGCCCTACTCTGCTGCAGCTTTCCAGGACCAATAGGGGCAGCAAACCGAAATCCAGCCATCGTGGGACCTTCCTGTACCTACCCACAGCTGTCGGTCCACCCCTTCCAATGTCACTTCCTTGTTTGGCGGCAGAGACCAGCAGCTGCAGGAAGGTCCCATGATGGTGCCTCCCATGCACCCTGTACAGACACTCTACCCACGCATACGCTTGCTATGGCCCTGTCGACAGGAACCTATAGATATCGACCCCTACCTTGATTTAGATCAGAGGTGTCAAATGTCGGTCCTCGAGGGCCGCAATCCAGTCGGGTTTTCAAGATTTCCCCAATGAATATGCATGAGATCTATTAGCATACAATGAAAGCAGTGCATGCAAATTGGGGAAATCCTGAAAACCCGACAGGATTGCGGCACTCGAGGACCGACATTTGACACCTCCGATTTACAGGCACTTGTTAATTACAAAGCACGTTTGGTGGCTGAAGGAGGTGAAAAGCATAAGGGACAACACCTCAGAACTGATGAGAAAAAGTAGCACCTTTCTCTCCCTTAACCTTGCATTATAAACACTGGTACTTGACATGTCTATGCTGCAGGCAAAACGTGTCCCACAAGAGGATCAGGAAGGTATTGATACCCCTGTATAAGACTCTGGTGAGACCTCATTTAGAATATTGTGTACATTTCTGGAGGCCGCACCTTCAAAAAGATATAAAAGGGATGGAGTTGGTCCAGAGGAAGGCTACTAAAATGGTGCCTGGTCTTCATGATAAGGCATATGGGGACAGACTTAAAGATCTCAATATGTACACTTTGGAGGAAAGGCGAAAGAGGGGAGATATGATAATAATAACAGTTTATATACTGCAGGACCGTGAAGTTCTATGCGGTTTACAATGGTCAACAGGTATTACAGATTGAGTGGAATAAACATAGTTCAGAGTTAGTGAATAACAGTTCTCAAGATCATTTGTTGAGGACTAAGATTGTATAGGTCCGTTACCTAAGTATTTCAGGAACAGATGTGTTTTCAGGCGTTTCCTGAATTCCCTATAAGTAGGCACGAGCAGTTGTTCCAGATCTTTACCCCATAATGCTGCTTGATGTGAGAAAAGATGTTGGTGATGACTTTTAAATTTACAGCCTCTAGCCGGTGGAGAAACAAAGTTCGGATGTGAGCTTCTCCTAAGTCTGTTGGTTGTGAAAGAAAAAAGGTCTGTTATATATTTAGGGGCTAAGCCGTAAAGTACCTTGAAGCAAAAACAAGCAAACTTGAATTTCACACGTGCCTCCATCGGCAGCCAGTGTAGAAGTCGATAGGAAGGTGTTATATGATCAAACTTTTGCAGTCACAAAGTAGCCTAACCGCTGCATTTTGTACCAGTTACAGTCGCCGAATATTCTTCTGGGAGAGTGCCAAATAGGCGATGTTACAATAGTCAAGTTGACTCAGTATAAGGGATTGTACCAGAATTCTAAATGATGGGACATCAAAATAAGCTTTAATGGACCGAAGCTTCCAGAGGGTGAGAAAGATCTTTCTAATCAAGGAGTCTACCTGGTCTTTCATGGTCAGACTCTGGTCCAGTGTTACTCCCAATTCCTTCATAGTGGGTTGAATGGGATAGAGACGTTTAAATACCTACGTGGCGTAAATGAGCATGAGTCGAGTCTCTTTCATTTGAAAGGAAGCTCTGGAATGAAACGGCCTAGGATGAAGTTAAGAGGTGATAGGCTCCAGTGTAATCTAAGGAAATACTTTTTAACAGAAAGTGTGGGTGGTAGATGCGTGGAACAGTCTCCCGGAAGAGGTGGTAGAGAGAAAGACTGTGTCTGAATTCAAGAAAGCCTGGGAAAGGCACGTGGGATCTCTTAGAGAGAAGAAGAGATAATGGTTACTGCAGATGGGCAGCTCTATGACCTCACAATGCAGGTGTAAAGAGCCTTAGCCTATAGGAAGAGGAGATGCAAATGTTAAGAGCCATAGCCAATAAGGAGAGGAGAAGATAATGGTTACTGCGGATGGACAGACTAGATGGGCCATTTGGCCTTTATCTGCCATCATGTTACTATGTTTCTATAGAGATAACACAAAAAGGCAACCTAGTCACATCAAGGTTTGTGTGGGGGACGCTCAGGATGCCAAAATTGGCTCACAACTTACAGCCCAAAATTAAATAAATATAATATAGGTAAAGAGTGAAGGGTGCTCTCAGTGTGAACCATCAGTGATAGGAGCGCAGCTCCGACACTTCACTTCTGGGTCAAGGTGGTAAGCCTCCACCCCCACACCATCATCGAGCACCCTAAGTGTGCTGGAATTTAAAGGGACCTGAGTCCACTAAATCAAACAAATCAATCAATCAAAGTGAGTAAATCAAACTCAACACAAAAAACCTGAGCGACCCCCAAACAAACCCTGCCAGCCAGACCCCCCGGACCACACAACAAAATCAAGAATCACCATACAAAAAATACCAAATAAATACAATACTTATCTGAAACCATCTCACAGACTAATAAACGCAAAAAACCGCGCCAGGAGAAAAGGTTCAACCACGCTGGTTTCGGGAGGAGCCCTTCTTCAGGAACCTGACCCCCGACGGAACACAAACGTTCTATGGCATCACAATTCAGGTGTTAAGAGCCTTAGCCTATAAGAAGAGGGGATGCAAAAGTTAAGAGCTTTAGCCAATAGGGAGAGGAGGAGATAGTGAATGCTGTGGATGGGTCATTTGGCCTTTATCTGCCTTCATGTTACAATGTTTCTATAACCATACAGTTCTATGACATCACAATGCAGGTGTTAAGAGCCTTAGCCTATGAGAAGAGGAGATGCAAATGTTAAGAGCCTTAGCCAATAGGGAGAGGAGGAGATAGTGAATGCTGTGCATGGGTCATTTGGTCTTTATCTGCCATCAGGTTTCTATGCTTCTATTTTTCACTGTTAAGAGACCCAATATGGCCTATATTTCAGTATATTGCCTGCATCAGGGGTCTACAAGGGAGCACATGGAAAGATATTGAGCAGAGATTTAAAAAAAAAAAAAAAAAAGTACAGGACACCTAAGCCAGATATCTAAAATGATGCCCCACCACTCTCATAAAAGCATCTAATCAAATCGATTTGATATAAGAACATAAGAAGTTGCTTCCATTGGGTCAGACCAGAGGTCCATCTCGCCCAGCGGTCCGCTCCCGTGGCGGCCCATCAGGTCCATGACCTGTGAAGTGGTTTCTGACCACTTCTATGACCTACCTCTTGTTCTATCTGGTATATGGTTAAAGAGGTTGGTAAAAATTATCTCCCTCCTTTACAAAGCCGCGCTGGTGTTTTTAGCGCCAGCCGCCACGGTAACAGCTCTGACGCTCATAGAATTCCTATAAGCATCTGAGCTGTTACCACTGCGGCCGGCGCTAAAAACACTAGCGCGGCTTTGTAAAAGGAGGGGGAATGTTTGTAATAGAAATAAAATGATGAAGACGAGAGGAAGTTTTTTAGCTGATGATTGAACAAACTGATACCATAAAATGCTAATATGAGTCTGAGGGTCTTCCTACCCCATTTTTAAACAATCGTCATGTTATATAACAAGGAATCAAGTTATATGGTGGACTGAGTGAAATTTATGTAAAAGAGCAGACATAATTAATAGAAAAAGAATTGTGAATGTAAAATCAAAGGAGTTGTTATTTTGGGTGAAGGTAAGCTTTATACCACTGTTCTCAGAGTTTGCCGAGTAGACTACTGTAATGCCGGAACTGATAGGGAAAATGCTTGAAGTACCTGTATGTAAACCGCTTTGAATGTGTTTGTAAGGTCATCAGCTTATTTGGGGAAAGCCCTACAAGTAACGCAGAATTTCTCTGCAGATTTGATCCCTAGTTGTGGTGTTTGGGAATCTTGTCCCTCGTTGACCGAAATCTCTGTATTGGCCTCTATTTGTACAGCAAATTCTTTATAAAATTTGTATGCTTGGGTTCAAGATATTGTAGCGTAAGTAACCCGGAATAAGCCTCTAGTTATATTAAGAACAGAATCTGATTTTCTGTTCAAAAAGAAATGTAAGACTTTTGATTTTACTCAGGAGCCTGACCGAGAAACCTATTTTAGAGCGTGCGAGTGTATATTTTAATTTTATTTATTATGCATAATGTGTGATGCCTTTTTGGGTACTTATTTATTTAGTGTTCTATTAATTTTTAATTGTATTGCATGTTTTATTGCAAATAAGAATGCATTTTTGTGATGTGCTTTGATCAATATAAATTGGCAGTGCATAGTACTGGAAATTAAAGATTAAGTGGCCTAATTTTTTTTAAGTCATAAAATGGAAAAATCATTACAGCCCCAACTAAATAAATCAGACTCAAACATTGGAGACAGCCAGATGTAGGGCTGCTTCCTCACCCAAGCATGTAATCCAGTTCTGGTTTTGCATGCTTGGAGATATAATCCTGCTTTCCTTAAGAAAATTAGACTATGGATGAAACGTTGCAAACCCCTTCCCCCCCAAAAAAAACTGCTGAAGTGGCACTATGCCAACCCTAGCCAGACGTACTAATCTCCCACCTCTAAACCCCCATAAACTCAAAATGGAAGACTCGTGAATACTCCTGGTCCTTTGTGCATAAAGTTAGCAAACAGTGTCTGTAAACGAAAAAAAAAAAAAAAAAAAAATTCCCCACGTTTCCACGGAGATGAGGCAGCCATGCAATGCAAAGCCCTTACCACGGAATAATAATGTTTGATAAAAGAAAAGCTTCTAAAACCAGCAGGGACAGCAGCATGGAAACCCCCATGTTTCTTTGTGGAAATATTTCTCCCCCCCCCCCCCCCAACCAGAGAATGATAAGACTCATTTGGCGAACTGCTTTCTTAAGCACAGGCTTTAATTGCAAAAGAATAAAATCTCCAACTGTTGTTTAAGCTTGTTTAGCAACAGAAGTGACACCAAAACATTCAAACCTGCCAGAAAATCTTTCACAACTCACTTTATACAATTAGCAGGGCTGGTTAACCCTTCCATTACCGAACCGGTCTGTGAATGTCCGGGCAAGCAAAGTGTTCACCAGAGAAAGTACTAGGGACAGTTGATCAGAGGGGAAAAGCAGTCTGGACGTGTCATTCAGCTCTCATTAATGTCATAACCAGGTAAAGAAATTAATTTAAGTTAGTCCACTATGAAAGGGAACGTCAGGAGCCCCAGCCAGCTGGATTTCCATCCGCTTGATACCGAGCTGTTTAAAAAAGTTTGCTCTGCTCCCCCCCTGGGTCCAGTCCAAATCAAGTCATTGCACTGAAGGGAGCCCAGTGCCAGCATTCTCACCTCACATACCTGACCCTCAACCGCACTCAGTAGGGCATATTCAAACATTTCAATAGTATCGTTCAGAATTCCCATCTAGCTGGATTTAACAGGGGTTTGGCCAAACTCCCAGAGGATGTGTCCAGAAACCATTATTAGAAGAAGCAAATCTCATACAGTTGCCACACAGCCCTGGCAAGGAGCAGCAAGAAACCGATTTATTCTTTCCATCTGCCGGGTACATCTTTGTGGCCCAGACTGGCCACTGTCAGAGAGAGAGAACACTGATCTGGATAGACCTTTGAACTGAACCACAGCATGCCTCATTTTATATTTTTATGGCCTGCAATACTTGGTATTAACGGTTAACCAATAAAATAATTCTGCACGATACAGCAATATAGCTGTACTGGACAAGCTTAATATATTTATCCACTAGCTATCTGGACTACTAATAATAATAATTTCTATAGCGCTACTAGACATATGCAAGGAACACTGTACCTCAAAACATAGAAGAGATAGTCCCTGCTCAAAAGAGCTTACAATCTAGTCAAGTCAGATAAACTGGACAAGAAGGCGCATCAAGACACAGCACTCGGGTGAGGCAATTACAGAGGGAATGATAAGGCAGGTGTTGGTGCTTAGAAGGCGGGTTGGAGTTTGGAATGGAAAGCATCTTCAAAGAAGTGGGCATCGAGTCTGGATTTGAAGGCTGCCAGAGACGGAGTCCGACGTATCGAGTTGGGCAGTTGGTTCTAAGCATGCAGTGCAGCAAAGTAGAAGGGACGGAGTAGGCCGTAGAGGAGACGGGTACAGATAAGAGAGACTTAACTGATAAGCGGAGTGCCCCAGGGGGAGGGGGATGAGAGTGGGGAGAGAGGAGATATACTGAGGAGATGCAGAGCGAATACACTTGTAGGTCAGTAAGAGTTTGAACTGTATGCAGAAACAAATAGGGTGGCACAGTGGTTAAAGCTACAGCCTCAGCACCCTGGGGTTGTGGGTTCAAACCCACGCTGCTCCTTGTGACCCAGGGCAAGTCACTTAATCCCCCCATTGCCCCAGGTACATTAGAGAGATTGTGAGCCTGCCGGGACAGACAGGGAAAAATGCTTAAGTACCTGAATAAATTTATGTAAACCTGGGAGAACAATATAGAAAATTGAATACAGTTTCAGCCTCTGATACCCAAAGCTGGTATTGTGACATCTTAATGCCTCATTCCACCAATAAGAGCCAACCTCATCAGTGATGTCACAATGGCTTGATTGTCCTAGATTCGGCTCACTTTGACTACATTTTGATTTCTAGCGTGGCGCAGTGGTTAAAGCTACAGCCTCAGCACCCTGGGGTTGTGGGTTCAATCCCACGCTGCTCCTTGTGACCCTGGGCAAGTCACTTAATCCCCCCATTGCCCCAGGCACATTAGATAGATTGTGAGCCTGCCGGGACAGACAGGGGAAAATGCTTGAGTACCTGAATAAATGCATGTAAACTATTCCAAGCTCCCCTGGGAGAACAGTATAGAAAATTGGGGAAAATATATAAAAAAATGAAGTGACTTGGAGAGGGGTAATGTGGGCATAGCAACATTGGTAGAATATGAGGCATGAAGCAGAGTGCTGACAGACAAGGGGAGAGAGATGGTTTAGTGAAGTGGAAGTAATACTGAACCAAAATCAATGGAAACAAGTTGGTAAATCCTAAGATCAAACGTTCCAAAAACGTGTTAAATAAATGTTTCAAGTATGCAACTGAACTCTCAGATGCCTGCTCTGGTGAATCATCAAAGATTTCTATCCAGAAATGCAGGAGAAGGTATCAGTCATTGAGTTCGTTGTGAATTTAAACTTATAACTAGTGCAAAAAGCGTGTATTGAACAAAACCATTAAGTAAATAAATATGAGTTCAAAACATCGCACTTATCTTGTAGTTTTTTTCTAGTGCCGATGTAAGAAACCCTACGGGACCCGTTTCGCCATTTGTGGCTTCATCAGGGGTCAAAATTGTGCAGCTTAGCTCTGTTAAAGAGACAAAATGGCCCCTGATGAAGCCACAAATGGTGAAACGGGTCCCTGTAGGGTTTCTTTTATCGGCACTACAAAAAAACTATACGATAAGTGCGATGTTTTGAACTCATACTCGAGGCCCGGCATGCTCAAGGCCCGGCACAGGAAGCAGATTTTCGGGCACCGGCACCAACGCACAGGACATGCTGGTGCCGATGCCGATGCGGAGGCTACACTGGAAGTAAGAAGAGGGTTCGGGTGGGTTGGGGGATCTCAGGTTGCGGGGGGGGGGGTGCCCGATGGCGGCGGGTGGGGTGCCGGATCGTGGGGGGAGGGAAGGTGCCGGTTCGCGGGAGGGGGCCTTCAGGGGGAGCAATGGAGGTTTTCGGGGGGGGGAGCAGCGCTGCTGGCCCCCGGGGGGGGAAAGGTGGGGGGTGGGAACATATCAAAGCAAGTTTCCCTTACTTCCTATGGGGAAACTTGCTTTGATATACGAGCATTTTGGATTACGAGCATGCTCCTGGAACGGATTATGCTCATAATCCGAGGTACCACTGGTACCTGTAAACCAGGGATCTCAAAGTCCCTCCTTGAGGGCCGCAATCCAGTTGGGTTTTCAGGATTTCCCCAATGAATATGCATGAGATCTATGTGCATGCACTGCTTTCAATGCATATTCATTGGGGAAATCATGAAAACCTGACTGGATTGCGGCCCTCAAGGAGGGACTTTGAGATCCCTGCTGTAAACCGTGCCGAGCTCTATCTTTATAGAGATGATGCAGTATACAAACTTAAGATTTAGTTTACATGAGCGGGGAAGCTGTCGGCTCCCGGATGCAAAGGCTGGCAGGACACACGTTCCACTGGGGAAGGGGTAAAACCCGGACCTCATAGATCTTAATGGCACGTCCTTAAAAATCTGAGGTCCGCGCCACTTTTAGTTTCAGCAGAGGTCAGGGGTAGGCAATTCCAGTCCTCGAGAGCCGGAGCCAGGTCAGCTTTTCAGGATATCCCCAATAAATGGATTTGCTTCTCAAGGAGTCAGTGCATGCAAATCCATCTCATACATCTTCCTTGTGGATAACCTGAAAACCTGATCTGGCTCCGGCTCACGAAGACCAGAATTGCCTACCCCTGGCATAGGTTAAGGCTCTGACAGACCTCTATGACAGGGGTTCCCAACCCTGTCCTGGAGGACCACCAGCCAGTCAGGTTTTCAGGATAGCCCTCATAAATATGCATAAGAGAGATTTGCATATCATGGAAGTGGCAGGCGTGCAAATCTGTTCCATGCATATTCATGAGGGCTATCCTGAAAACCTGACTCTGGCTGGTGGGGTTCATAGACAAAACCGCCGAAGACAAAGGCGCACGCTGACAACTGAGCGCAAGACGGAAGCGCGCACCAAAGAAAAAGAGTGTTTGTAGGGGCTCTGACGGGGGGTTTTGTTGGGGAACTCCCCCACTTTACTTAATACAGATCGCGGCGGCGTTGTGGGGGGCTTGGGGGGTTGTAACCGCCCTCATTATACTGGAACCCCCCAAAACCCCAACACCCCCACAACGCGGCGCGATCTGTATAAAGTAAAGTGGGGGAGTTCCCCAACAAAACCCCCCGTCAGAGCCCCTACAAACACTCTTTTTCTTTGGCGTGCACTTCCGTTTTGCGCTCAGTTGTCGGCGCGCGCCTTTTTGTCTATGAACCGTCATAGAGGTCTGTCAGAGCCTTAACCTATGCTGAGACTAAAAGTGCCGCGGACCTCGGATTTTTAAGGACGTGCAGTTAAGATCCGTGATGTCTGTGTTTTACCCCTTCTCCCTTTAAGTGGGTAAACTGATTAGAACCTGGGAATTTGTGTGTTTAGAACTGTCAGATCATTCCAGGTAGCTGCTCGCCTGTTCCAGACTTTTACTGATAGTTTGACTTTGGTAAATAGGTTTTACTAATCCAGGTCTGTTGGGATTTTGGTGGTAGCCTGGCTTCTGATTAGTTTTGGTTGCCTTTGTTGATCTGGGTCCTACATCGTCAATTTGACTTTTAATGCTCTTATTAATAAGAAATTGGGGGAAAAAAGAGGAGCTGATGAAGTATGTTGACAAGGCAGAGGATCTGCAAAACCGGAAGGAAGAAATATAACTAATATCTGATCTGATAAAACTTCAGGAAATAAATCTGTAGGAGATCTTTAAAAAAAATCGAGAGCTTCATCTTGCAAAACTTAAAAACACTTAGGGTTTCTCAGGAGGGGTGGTAAAGGATATTAAATGGTTTAGGTCAGTGGTCTCCAGCTCAAACCGGCGGCGGGGGGGGGGTGCTGGATCGCGGGGGGGAAGGTGCCGGTTTGCGGGGAGGGTGCTCGTACAGCGAGGCAAGCTCGGTTTACGAGGCACCAAGTTTGCGAATATTTTGCTCGTCTTGCAAAACACTCGCAAACCGGTGCACTCGTAAACCGAGGTACCACTGTACTTCAATAAATGAGGGAAGGTCATAATAAGAAATTAGAGGTTATGAAGAGGATAGCTAGGGTTCATAGATAAAACCACCGAAGACAACTGAGTGCAAGACGGAAGCGCGCGCCGAAGAAAAAGATTGTTTTTAAGGGCTCCGACGGGGGGGTTTGTTGAGGAACCCCCCACTTTACTTAATACAGATCGTGGCGGCATTGTGGGGGGTTTGGGGGGTTGTAACCACCCTCATTATACTGGAAACTTAACTGTTTCCCTGTTTTTTAGGGAAAAAGTGAAGTTTTCAGTAAAATGTGGGGGGTTACAACCCCCCAAATCCCCCACAATGCCCCCACAAAGCGGCGCGATCTTTATAAAGTAAAGTAGGGGGGTTCCCCCCCACGCCCCCCGTCGGAGCCCTTTAAAACAGTCATTTTCTTCAGCGCGCATCTCCGCGTTGCGCTCAGTTGTCTGCACGCACATTTGTCCCGGCGCGCTTTTGAGCCGACACCGATAGCTAGCTTTACATTTTAAATAGATCCTGTACTCACATGAGATCCGGCCTGTGCCGATGCAGGATGGCACAGAACGCCAGCCCATCCCGGAAGGAGGTGGTCATGTTGGTGATGTTAACGTCCCGGTACCCATTGCACTGCTGCCGGCACCACTGCTGCAGGGCTTTGATCGCTGCCATCCCGAAGGAGAAACGAGCTGGCCGGGAGAGAAGGGGGAGGCGGCTGAGGCGGCTCAAATATTTGTCCCCTGCAAAGATGTTTCAGAGGGAAACTCCAGCATGTCTAAACGCTTCCAGCAGAGCTAGTCAGTCCTGAGAAAATCCCCAATCCAGGCTCCGGAGGGGGGCTGGGTAAAACCAGGATTTCCTTAGGATCCTGGAAAATGCTGCTTTTTTTCAACCAGTATCTCGATATTATTCAATAAGGATCCTGGTTTTACCTTGATCCCTCTGGGGGAAGGGGTAAAACCCGGACCTCACGGATCTTAAAGGCACCTCCTTAAAAATCTGTGCTACTTTTAGTCTCAACATAGGTCAGGGGTAGGCAATTCCAGTCCTGGAGAGCCCGAGCCAGGTCAGGTTTTCAGGATATCCCCAATAAATGGATTTGCATCTCAAGGAGGCAGTGCTGGAAAATCCTGCTTTTTTTTATTAAACCAGGATCTCGATATTATTCAATGAGGATCCTGGTTTTACCTTGATCCCTCCGGAGGTCTGAAGATCTGTTCAGAGATCTAAAGTCAGGCAGTTAGACGTCGACTCGGAAATGTTCCAGCCTGGGCTCTGCACGCAGTGCCGGAGTCTTGGAACAACTGCAAAGAAACTTTGGCAGATCCGGAGCCCCTCGCACTTGCAGCTCAAGTCTGGAGGGGGGTCGGAGAGAGAAGGTGAAACTTTACAGCTCCGTTTGCCTCCAGTCCCTGCTGGTGGAGCTCTTCCCAGGACGGGGGGGGGGAACCAAAAATCCTTGAGTCCCAGCTGCAGCCCGCCGATCCTATGCCCAGCCTATGCCCGGGGCCGGACCGATCGGGAGCTTTTAGTCCCGGTCTAACTGCTCCGATCCGCCGGGGCTGCTTAGAGAGGAGCCTGCGGTCTGCGTGTCCGTGGGAGGAGTGAAGAGCCACCGCCGGATATCTGGGAGCTGCGAGGCGGGGAGAGGCCGGGGGAGGAGCGAGGGAGAGCGGCCAGCAACCCCCCAGGCGTCCGCTAGCAACATGTGCGCTCTCCTGGGGGGGGGGGGGGGCTTCGGCCCAAACGCGTCTATTCGAACGTCCAACTTGCGCGTCTAACTTGGCCGAGACCGTCGCAACAGTTCGGAGGTGCGTGTGCGTTTTCTAAAAGTGAAGTGACCCCCAGTGGCCCCGGTGCTGTGCCTGGGAGAGTTTGAATGAACAGGGAAACGCGTTCAAATTAAGCAACAACAGAAGTTCCTGGAGTTTAGTTTCCAAGATGACGACGAGAATAAACAAAAAAAAAACCAACCCAGCAGACACGTACGTGTGTGTCAGTCGGTCACAAGGTGGAAACCAGGAAAGCATGTCACAATAAACAGAAAATTAAATGAAAATCGTGTGACATTTTTCAGGCTTTTTGGTTTTATCCATCAGATTTCCTCTTAGGGCAGGGGTGTCAAAGTCCCTCCTCGAGGGCCGCAATCCAGTCGGGGTTTCTGGATTTCCCCAATGAATATGCATGAGATCTATTTGCATGCACTGCTTTCATTGTATGCTAATAGATCTCATGCCTATTCATTGGGGGAAATCTTGAAAACCCGACTGGATTGCGGCCCTCGAGGAGGGACTTTGACACCCCTGTGGTAGGGTTATCATGTGGCTCCAGAAAAAGGAGGACAGATTGAGACAGCCTGGTTTTACTTCCATTGCTTTCAATGAAAGTAAAACCCGGATGTCTCAATCCATCTTCCTTTTATTTTATTATTTTTTTTTAATTAAATTGTCAGTCTCCCTCTATTAACTTATGTTTATTATTATACTATGTACATCGCTTAGAATGTTAACTAAGCGATTAATCAAATATTGAATAAACTTGGAAACTTTTGATAACCCTATGGCAGGGGTGTCAAAGTCCCTCATCAAGGGCCGCAATCCAGTCAGGTTTTCAGGATTTCCCCAATGAATATGCACGAGATGTATTTGCATGCACTGCTTTCATTGTATGCTAAAGATCTCATGTCTATTCATTGGGGAAATCCTGAAAACCCGACTGGATTGTGGTCCTCGAGGAGGGACTTTGACACCCCTGCCATAGGGTTACCATATGGCTCCAGAAAAAGGAGGACGGATTTAAATAGTTTTCAGTGTAAGTAAAATCCGGATGTCTCAATCCGTCCTCCTTTTTCTAGAGCCATATAGTAACCCTACTCATAGGATCCCTGTGGGGATCCTCTGGCAGGTGTGAGGAGTCTTGTTTCGGGTCCCTTAGGGTTATGGAAAGACTCCACACCAGACCGTGTTATGCCACAAGTGTTTTCTGAATTTACTTCTGGTGATAACCATAAAATAAGTTAAACAGTCAGCTCCAACATGGCATAGGCCTTTCTTGTCCTCAGGTGCTCCCGTAGGGAGCTATCCTTAACTCTCTGTAGCTGGGTAATTGTAATAATGGTGAAACTAAAGTAGATAGACTAGAATTGTGAATCGATGCGATGGATGTGCTTGTTTTTGATTGCAAATTAACTCAAAAAGTGGCTCGATGGTTGACAAGCAAACGTGCATTTCATCATTCACCATCTCAGTCGTTCTCTTTTTTTTTTTTCGATTTCATTTCTGTCAGAGCTGAAAATCTAAGTTTGCAAAGATAAAATCCAAACAGTAACAGGTACTCAAGCATTTTTCCCTATCTGTCCTGGTGGACAATGGGGGATTAAGTGACTTGCCCAGGGTCACAAGGAGCAGCATGGGATTTGAACCTACAACCTCAGGGTGCTGAGGCTGTGGCGCTAACCACTGCACTTGTAGGTAAACCACTTTTGAGTGTGGTTGTAAAACTTCTAAAAGGCAGAATACAAAGCCCAATGTTGCTCCCTTGAGTAGGCCAGTATTAAGCAGTTCTGTCAATACCTTCAGGAGGTGGGAACTGATAGGGAATTTCTACCTAACATTTAAAAAAAAAAATTGGTTCCCATGCTTGCTGCAGTAATTTCACACTGTCAACCTTTTACACGTTGACGTGTTTGACATGGTGATAATGCAGTTTGTGTATTGCCGATTTTAGATAAGAGGAGGAACCTTAGATCCCTCTGTTTAATCAAGTAGTAGCTTTTTCATGTATGATTTTGGAATGTTTTCCGTGTCTAATCCAGGGGTTCTCAGCCCAGAACTTGAGACACACCTAACCGGCCAGGGTATGCACAGTGAATCTGCCGGAAATAACTTTGCACGTACTGCCTCCATTGCAATGCAGATCTTTCTCGTGCATATTCATTGTGGGCACCCTTTACGGAGAGGGTAGTGGATGCCTGGAATGCGCTCCCGAGAGAGGTGGTGGAGAGCAAAACTGTGACTGAGTTCAAAGAAGCGTGGGATGAACACAGAAGATCTAGAATCAGAAAATAATAGTAAATATTGAACTAGGCCAGTTACTGGGCAGACTTGCACGGTCTGTGTCTGTATATGGCCATTTGGTGGGGGATGGGCTGGGGAGGGCTTCAGTGGCTGGGATGGTGTAGATGGGCTGGAGTAAGTCTTAACAGAGATTTCGGCAGTTGGAACCCAAGCACAGTACTGGGTAAAGCTTTGGATTCTTGCCCAGAAATAGCTAAGAAGAAAAAATTAAAAAATTTAAATTGAACCAAGTTGGATAGACTGGATGGACCATTCGGGTCTTTATCTGCCGTCATCTACTATGTTACTATGTTTGAAATCTGACTAGCTGGGTGTATTCCAAGGACCGGGTTGAAACCCACTGGCGCTGTCGATGCAAAAGCTGCTTCCGCTTGGGTTTCTGTGATCTTCCTTTCGTCTCTACCCTGTGGTGCTATCACTTGTAGTGGGTCAGGCGCCTTGCTGTACCCTGAAGCGTTTCACACCTAGAAAATAAACAACCAGTGATGGAGGGGAAAAAATAAAAGTCGACCGAGAGCAGCAAAGAGGAAATTGACTTTTGTATTGGCGGCACATTCGCTGCGGTCCGAGGCATCTGTCATAGAAACCTATGCCCATAGCATTGAGCTTCTTCCGGCCTTAAACAGAGGCCAGCCTGCAGCATAAATGCAGAATGGTATCTGGCATTTATTAGCACCTTATTTGTAACCTGAAGATCGATTTCCTGTACCGTCAGGACTTTCTTCCTTCATGTGGATTTTGTTTCTTTGCGAGAAAAGGGATAATTAAAAAGCCAGGAGTATGGTGTCCCCTCCACCAATATTAACATGGTGTGGGGACATCAGCCCTTATGCGGTTCTACACAGGGCTGTGTGGGGGGAGAAGGGGGCATATTAGCACAGAGGAAGAGGAGAACCAGTGAGAACATAGAATAGCCTTACTGGATCAGACCAGTAGCCCACTCTCACAGTGGCCAATCCAGGTCACTAGTACCTGGCCAAAACCCAAAGAGTAGCAACATTCCATGCTACTGATCCAGGGCAAGCAGTGGCTTCCCCCTGTCTTTCTCAATAACAGACTATGGACTTTTCCTCCAGGAATTTGTCCAAGTCTTTCTTAAAACCAGCTACGCTATCTGCTCTTACCACATCCTCTGGCAACGCGTTCCAGAGCTTAACTATTCTCTGAGTGAAAAACAATTTCCTTCTATTGGTTTTAAAAATATTTCCCTGTAGCTTCATCGAGTGTCCCCCTAGTCTTTGTCATTTTTGACGGAGCGAAAAATCGATCAACTTGTACCCGTTCTACTCCACTCAGGATTTTGTAGACTTCAATCATATCTCCTCTTCAACCATCTCTTTTCCAAGCTAAAGAGCCCTAACGGTTTTAATCTTTTCTCGTACGAGAGGAGTTCCATCTCCTTTATCATCTTGGTCGCTCTTCTTTGAACCTTTTCCAGTGCCACTATATCTTTCTTGAGATAAGGAGACCAGAACTGAACGCAATACTCCAGATGAGGTCACACCATTGAGCGATACAGGGGCATTATAACATTCTTAGTCTTGTTAACCATTCTTAGTCTTGTTAATAATTCCCCAGCATCTTGTTTGTTTTTTTGGCTGCCGCCACACATTGAGCAGAAGGTTTCATCGTATTGTCTACGATGATTCCCAGATCCTTGAGAATGGTGCTTTAAGTTTGAACTGGAGGAAGAGAACGCAAGACCAAGAAGGAAGATCAGTGGCGTAGCCCGGGGGGGGGGGGAGGGGTGGCGGCGCCCCCCCCCCCCCCACCCTCATCTCTGCTCCTCACTCCTTCCCCGATCCTCCCCCTGCCGCACATGTGCCCCCTTCCCTTCCCCCGTAACTCTAGTTGCTCACCGCGTGCGTGGTGAGGGGAAGAGTGGAAAGAGGTGGAGGCGGACTGCCCAACCCCACCCCGTTACTACTCCACTGTGAAATCTCTGGTAGAAAATGTTCCTGGCGGGGCTTGTGAGCCTTTAGGTGTTTCAGGGAAGTTGGCTCTTTCCTGGACATTCTCGTCACTCGGCTTTTTGAGCCGCCGTCCTGCACACAGCTTTTACGGATCGGTTGATTTCCGACTGTTTATCCACGGATCTTTACCATAGGACTTCATAGGGACCCCTGAAGAAGACATTTTGTCGAAACGCAGACCGTGTTGGCTCCGGGGTCCAAAGTTATTCAGCGGACTGCGTCCTAGAGGTTTTGATGTGGTTTGCCGAGTTTTGATATTATTATCTATAATAATAATAATATGCTAAGCACTCATGCACACTCTTATCCCGTGTTCACTGAGATCTGATCTGTCGGGATGTGGCTGGCAGAGTGTGAATGCGCGCATTGAAGGACTGGCCAGGTAACACACCGTGACTCCCCCTCCTCCCCCCCCCCCCCCGCCGCCGACCCTACCCGGCACACCACTAACACGCTGCAACTCCCCTCCCAGCCGACCCTCCCACCACTACATGGGCGACAAACCTCGCAACTCCAGCAGTGTCCCAGGCACAGTAAATACGCTCCTTCGGCTCTTCTACTGGCCTAATTTCCTCTGCCGCGTCCCTGATGATGGCATCGGGGGTGGGGGTGGGACAAAGTCTGGAAGATAATGATGAGGACTTAAGGAGGCACTGTGCCTGGGGGCACTAAGGACATAGAAATGGGCACTGAGGGCACTAAGGACATAGGATGCAATGAGGGCACTAAGCAGGACAGAGGCACTGGGGGCACTAAGGACACAGGAAGGAGGCACTATGGGCACTAAGGACATAGGAAGGAGGCACTGGGAGCATTAAGGACATAGGAAGGAGGCACTGGGGGCATTAAGGACACAGTACACTGGCACTGGGGCACTAAGGACACAGTACGCAGGCACTGGGGCACTAAGGACATGAGAAGAAGGCACTGGGGGCATTATGGACACAGGAAGGAGGTAATGGGGGCAGTAAGGACATAGGAAGAGGTACTAAGGACATGGGAATGAGGCACTAGGGACACTATGGACATAGGGAGAGACACAGACAGAAAAAATGACAGACAGGCAGCATGCAAGGAGAGAGAGACAAAGAAAAAAAAAATCCCCAGACAGACAGACAGACATCTACTCTAGCACCCGTTAATGTAACGGGCTTAAAGACTAGTAATAGTGATAAAGGAACATCATTTCACCACATTGTTTTTTTGTTTCTTCCTGGAAATTCTTGGCAGAGCAAGTGATTTGGCAGAGGAGGATTCCAGAGGCCATTTTCCCTTCCCCTCCCCCATTCCCCTAAGAACCAAGAAACGAGGAGAGGGAGCAGAGCAGTACTCACTGCCACTCTTTCCCACCACCAGCAAGCAGCCGTGCTGGGCAGTGGCGTAGCGAAAGTGAGAGGCGCTCGGGGTAATGGTGCCCCTTTCCTGCCCCCCCCCCCACTCCTTCCCCAATTCCACCTGACACTCGCTCCCCTTCCCTTCCCCCGTACGGTCAACAATGTGCTCCTCGCGACCCCGTCGGCTCTCCCTCCGACGTCACTCCCTAGGCGTGGCAGCTGGAAGTGGCGTCAGCAGGAGAGCCGAAAGGGTTGTGAAGAGCACGTTGTCAACCGCCGCAAGCAACTTCAACTAGAGGTACGAAGGAAGGGAAGGGGGGTGGAGAAGTGGAAGGGTGCCAGCGCACCCACCAACATGGCGCTCGGGGCAGACTGCCCCCCTCCCTTACTATGTCAAAGTCAAAAAAAGCAGGGTCTGATTGCAGCTGACCTGATTCTGGAGAGTCCTTCAACTAAGTTTAAAAGAAAGTGGAAAATCATCTTATGTATAACAAATTTATTGAAAGAATCAAATAATCAGTACAATAGGATAATACAAAAATACATTCAATACAATAAGAATTACAATAATATTTCATACAAATTTAAATCATTCTTTAAAATTTAATTTCCATATGAATTAGTTCAATCTTATCTACACCGCCCTTAATTCCATCCCCTACCCACTATCTTCCCCTAAATGAAATCCCTCACCCTGGATGAAAGTTGACAAAAATAAAGAATTAAAATAAATAACTGGAATGTAATTATTAAACCTAATTTTCATAATAAATCATTGATAACCAAACTTCGTATTTTTGGTGAAAGATTCTGAATATAAGGATCCCAAACCTCCATAAAAAGATGAGTTTTTAGGCGAACCTCGAACCTCCCAACTCTCAAATAAAAATAAGTGATGTAATTGATTCCTCCAATGCCAAAAACTTGGAGATTCTTTCTGCAACCAAAATTGCATAATACATTTATGCCCAATCATACAGGCTTTCTGAAATAAAAGACATTTTAAAATCATCTTAAAAAATGGGGGAAAAAGTTCAGCAGGCAGTTTTCTGCTGAAGGATAAGACGTAGAGATCAGGGAAGATTGAAGGAAACGGGCAAAGAGGGTGACCTGCAATCAGATGGCTGGACACGTTGAAAACAACCATGGAGATGACACTGGAGGACCGCACCTGACTAGCTCAAAACCAATTTCTTTTTAGGGAAAGGAACTGGGACTTGTATACTGCCTTTTTGTAATTATACAACCACACTCCAAACGGTTTACATATAAGTGCTTCAAGCATTCGCCCTATCTGTCCTGGTGGGCTCACAATCTATCTAATGTCCCTGGGGCAGTGGAGGATTAGGTGACTTGCCCAGGGTCACAAGGAGCAGCGTGGGATTTGAACCCACAACCTCAGGGTGCTGAGGCCGTAGCTCTAACCACTGTGCCACATTCTCCTCCAATACAGTATTAGAAGTGAGCCAATTATAGAACATTGAAGCCATTGTGACGTCACTGATGAGTTTGGCTCTTAGGCATTGGTGGAATGAGGCATTATGACATCACAATATGAGCTCTGGAATGTTGCTCCTCTTTGGGTTTCTCTCAGGCATTATGACATCAGGGAAAGGGACTGGGACTTGCATACTGCCTTTTTGTAATTATACAACCACACTCAACGCAGTTTACATACAGGTGCTTCAAGCATTTTCCCCATTTAAGGAAATTTGGGGCCTGTTAACAAAATATTGTAAGATATGAATGTGAATTATTAGCATTATTTCCCTTTGATTCATGAAAGATTGTTATACATATCCGGGGGGGGGGGGGAAGGCTAGGGTGGGGGAGGGGGTTAAATAGCTGTATATTATTTATTGGTATAGAGTGCAGTATGTTATATTACTTGATTGTTCATATGTTTGCACTATGTATTTGACTTTAAAAATGAATTTAAAAAAAAAAAAAAACCCCAAAACATTTTCCCCATCTGTCTTGGTGGGCTCACAATCTATTTAATGCAGTGTATCGCAAATAGGTGTGCTGCGACACACTGGCGAAGAGGCGAGTCATCCACGCCGGCTGCCTGCCTACAGGATGTGCCTCTTGTGGCGAGAGGCATGTCCTATAGGAAGTCAGCCAGCGTGGACGACTCTTCTGGCCGGCATCTCTATTCTTCTCCCTGCGCCTCCCGGATCTCCATAAGGGCGGTGTCACGGCAATACGGGCCTGCGCGGACGTTGACGCGATGATGTCACACACGTGCGTGACGTCATCGTGTCGCCTTCTGGGTGCCTTCCGGCTGTGGCACTGCATGTAGTGTGCCGCCGGCTGGAAAAGTTTGCGGGACACTGATTTAATGCAGTGGAGGGTTAAGTGACTTGCCCAGGGTCACAGGATTCAAACCCACAGCCTCGGGGTGCTGAGGCTGTAGCTCTAACCACTACCCCGGATCGGTAATTCATCAAAGGGCAAATTCTCTAAGAAGCGCACAAAAGTTAGGCGCCGATATAGGCACCGTTCAGCGCGATTCAAGTAGAACTGGGCGCTGTTTAGTGAATCGCGCTGAGCGGAACCTATTTTGGAGGCGCCCGAGAAATAGGCCAGCTCTAGGCACAACTAAAGGTTAGGCGCCTAGCTGAGTGCTTAAGCACGCTTAAGAGCAACGATTCTGCAACAAGGCACCTAGCGTGTAGCCACGCCCACGCCTAACGCGCGTAGCGCCGATTTTTTTGAAGGCCGCCTAAATTTTTAGAGGCGCCTTGTTACAGAAGCGCGCTTTCTGGATAGGCGCCTAGGTTTCAATCAGTGCCAATTAAAAAGCTTAATTGAGCTTGTTATTCAATTTAGATAGGCGCTAACTTTAGGCGCTTGGTATAGAATTTGGGCCCAAGTTGCGAGGACTCGTAGCACCTAACTAACCTCAGTTAAGTAGATTCTTAACGGTGGGCCTAGAAGAGCTTTGAACCAATCTTCCCATCAGAAAGAGGCATAATAATGACCTCTGTTCCCTTTAAGCAGAGCATGTGAGCAATCACTCATACATTACATGGTTGTTACACAATTGCTCAGGAGCAAACAAACCAAAACTGCAGATATGTACAACGATGTAGGCAAACTTTATTGTGACAACAAAAATGTAATTAAAAACCTTTTTACCAAACAGGGGACACGGTCTGTGTTTCGGACAACCTTCATCAGGAGTCCATGGTAGAAAAGGGAAAAAACTTATGTCACAAAAAAATGCAGTGAAACATACAACAGAAGCAAACAAATAAGATGTAACGCCAAAGGTCACTAGATAATGTAAAATATCGCTTTGGCGTTACATCTTATTTGTTTGCTTCTGTTGTATGTTTCACTGCATTTTTTTGTGACATAAGTTTTTTCCCTTTTCTACCATGGACCCCTGATGAAGGTTGTCCGAAACACAGACCGTGTCCCCTGTTTGGTAAAAAGGTTTTTAATTACATTTTTGTTATCACAATAAAGTTTGCCTACATCGTTGTACATATCTGCAGTTTTGGTTTGTTTGCTCCTGGTTGGTTTTTTTTTTACTTCAGACAACGTTGGACCCTCCCCTTTTTTCCTTTGGGTTTTGTTGCGTTGTTACACAATTGCTCACAATAATATTGATCTTACTTTCAAACAAAATTAAACTAAATCTATGACCATATGTGCGATGGTTTATCTATTGTATACAGAAATACATTGCTAATACTGGGATAAAAAATTGTTGGGTTTTAGGATGTGTCTCACCCAAAAACATTTTGCATGCCTGGGTTACACCTTACAGGGAGCATCTTGATAATGACTGTTATTTGTTGTTGTTTTTTTTTAATTTATAACATTTTATTGAAGAAATCAGTAAATATGCAATAATATAATACAATAAAATAGTCATTATGTTAAAATTCATCATAATAATTTCCATCAAATGTCTTTCATTTCTTCAAAAAATATTTCCAAATTACCCATTGCATCTCTCAATACCCTTCCCCTAATTCCTACCCCCTTCCCTGTACCCTATTCACCTCTCCCCGCTATCCTCCCTTCCCTATTCCCCTAAATTATGTGTAAACCTTTTATTAAAAAAATAAAATAACCCAGAAATTAACCCCCCCCCAAACCATTACATTGTTATATTTTAAAAATTTGGGGGGATGTGAAGGGGAGGGAAAGGGGGGTGGAAAGGTATAGGGGGGTATATATGGTATTATAAATAGGTACTATAGAAAATATATTTTGGAGAAATGATAAAATTATTTATGTAATATTTGAGCTTTGAATTTAATTGTAATGAGCATATATTAAATAATTGTATATTTGATTGATTTCTTCAATAAAATGTTTCAACATAAACCTCCAAACCCAATGAAAGTTGACAAAAATAAAGAATAATAAAAATAAAGAACTGGAATTTTAAATAAATAATCATAGCTTCAATGTAAATCATTAAGAATTAAACTTCTTGGCTTAGATGAAAGATTCTGAATATACCACCTCGTACTGATTGCCACTTTAACCGAGGCTGTGTCAACTCCCGGAGAGTTATTTATTGTGTGGTTTTTGTACCGTGTTCATGTGCGATGTATAAATTCATCATTTCTGTAAAGCCCACAAAAACCACAGCCTTAATATACCTCTCTCCAGAGTTGGCTATTGAAGTGGTCCCAAGAGCTTTTGAATTCCCAGCAAGCTTTAAAAATGTCTCGTTAATAAACTTAGCGCAAGTTTGGAAGGTGAGAGCAGTAGCGCCAATTTAGCTACAGTCCATTCACTCTTAATTAACTCCCCCCCCCCTTAATGAGCTTCAAAAAAAGAAGGAAATACATCTTTCTTTCTCTCCCCTTAATTTGGACTAGTAAAAAAAAAAAAAAGAGAGAGGGGCATGGAAAACTTTGCTTTTTAAGGATTAGAGAAGAAAGTTGTTCAAAAAAGGGAGTGAAATCCAAAGTAGGACCAATTGGACTACTGACTCTTCCGCGATCTCTCAAGCTCTGCCTAAATGCTTTTCTTAAGCCTTTAATTCTGTTTAGTAGTTCAGATCAACCGATGTATTTAAAACATATTTCGTCTTTTTATGGAGGTTTGGGATCCTTATATTCAGAATCTTTCACTAAGAATAAGGGTTCATAGACAACGGCGCGAAAGACAAAAGCGCGTACCGACAATTGAGCGCAGCGCGCACTGCCGCACCGCTCTAAATTACAGTTTTTAGGGGCTCCGACGGGGGGGTTTTGTTGGGGAACCCCCCCAGTTTACTTAATAGACAAACAGTAATTTAGAGCGGCGCGGCGGTGCGCACTGTGCTCAATTGTCTGGGCGCGCCTTTGTCCCGGCACGCTTTTGACCTGACACCAGAATAAGAAGTTTGGTTCTCAATGATTTACGATGAAACTTGGGTTTTCTAATTACATTCCAGATATTTATTTTATTTCTTTATTTTTGTCAACTTTCATCCGGGGTGGGGGATTTCATTTGGGGAGAAAGGTAGGGGGGTAGGGGATGGAATTAAGGTGGGTGTAGATAAGATTGGATTAGTTCATATGAAATTTAATTTGAAGGAATGATATAAATATGTATGAAATATTATTATTATGATTCTTATTGTAACAAATGTATTTTTATATTATCTTATTGTATTTTTTTTATTTGATTCTTTCAATAAAAATTGTTATAAATTAAAACCATATTTCAGCCCTCTCTGCCCCACAAAACGATGCCTGGGTAGTTCCCATTTCAACAAATCTGAGTTGCAGTCATGCCAGGGAAATTGATTCAGGCAGAAAAGGGAAAATGAAACTTGCAGGGCGGAAACTAAAGACTGGGGATTAGGGGGGAAGCAGGGGGAAATGGGTTGGGCTCGGGCATGCCCAGTGGGGCCCGGGCACTGCACGTGCTCAGAGAAAAAAAAAAAAATCTCTCTGAGCTATTGGAGAGCTTATCTGCAAATTGGAAGCTGTTGGGACAACACCCATATGTGGCTGACTATCCTGCTGTCCACGGAGAACCTATGTTACAGGTAAGTAACTACACTTTTCAACAAATCTGAGTTGCAGTCATGCCAGGGAAATTGATTCAGGCAGAAAAGGGAAAGTGAAACTTGCAGGTGTTGTGCTGGCGGTAAACATTTCTAAAAGCCTGATCTTTGCACAAAAGCACAAGTCTATACTCTCTGAGCCGCAGCAGCAGTGCCTCATTCCCAGCCGCCACCATAGGCCCTTGTCAGTGCAACTGATCAGCGGCTGCGCTCTGTTGAACCTTATTTACCATTCATCACAGTAAGGAGGGGCCGTGAGGAAGAAAACTGCTTTTTCTTCTATCCGTGTTTCCCTGAAAATAAGCCCTAGTCCAGGATTGGGCAACTCTGGTCCTTGAGGGCCGGAATCCAGTCAGGTTTTCAGGAGTTCCCCAATGAATATGCATGAGATCTATTTGCATCCACTGCTTTCAATGCCTATTCATTAGGGAAATCCTGAAAACCCGGCCCTCAAGGACCGGAGTTGCCCACCCCTGCCCTAGTCCCTGAATTCGCCAGCAGCAGAGCTTCCCCCCCTCCTCCTGGCTCCGCCGTGCAGCTGAACCCCTGCTGACCCTCCCATCTTTTCATCTCCCCCAACCCTGTCCTGGGGGACCACCAGCCAGTCAAGTTTTCAAGATATCCCTAATGAATATGCATGAGAGAGATTTGCATATAATGGAAATGCCAGATATGCAAATCTCTCTCATGCATATTCATTAGGGATATCTTGAAAACTCGACTGGCTGGTGGTCTCCCCAGGACAGGATTGGGAACCAGTGCTCTAAACCAGTGGTCCCCAACCCTGTCCTGGAGGACCACCAGCAAGTCGAGTTTTCAAGATATCCCTAACGAATATGCATGAGAGATATTTGCATACCTGTCACTTCCATTATATGCAAATCTCTCTCATGCATATTCATTAGGGATATCCTGAAAACCTGACCTGCCCGTGGCTCTCGAGGACCAGAATTGCCTACCTTTATATGAGATCCCAGCAAGCTCTGCCATACCAATCTCAAAGCTGCCAGTGTCCAAGGGACTTCTTGTACTTGCTAACTTCCTTAAGAATGTAAACATTTAACTAATTATCAGCCCAGAGAGAGTCCTGTTGAGATCCATTATTAGTTGCTATGACTAGAGGAGGTGGTGGGCCTGGATTTATGGCAGCTGAGAATGACGTGGCTTCATGCCCCTTGGGCCCTCCTCTTTCATATCGTGGCTCCCAGATATTGTGAGAGATGCAATGTTGTAGTGGTGTGGCCAGATACACCAGTGGAAGAGGTGCCAGCAAGAGTAGAGTTATCATATGGCTCCGGAAAAAGGAGGACGGACTGAGACATAATGAAAGGTCACTTGGACACACAAAGTCAGAGGCATGAAGAAAGTACAAGAAATTTATTACGGTATACCGGACTCTAGTGCAGTTAATAACCTGCCTACTAGAGTGTCAGAATCAGGAAATACACAGACTTTTTGCCCTTTTTGCAAACTAATATATGCAAAAATTACAATTTTCATTTGTTACTTCTATAACTTTTCTACAATTATTATTGGTCCTAAGCTCACACTAGCAGATCACTTATCTAACTCTTACAGTTCTAAATGTTAAATGTACAGAAGGGCAGGGTACATCATGGCTCAAACTCTTATCTATTTAGCTTACAATGCGGTAAGGCAGGGACATACATTTTAGGCAGATGAAGTTAATAGATTGTACACTTTCTTCAGCAATGTAGGCCAGAGCAATATTTTAAACAACAGTTAACCATTTCATGACGCTACAATGCAATGGAAGTAAAACCCAGATGTCTCTATCTATCCTCCATACTTCCATTATTTTCAGTGGAAGTAAAACTCGGATGTCTCGATCCGTCTTCTTTTTTCTGGAGCCATATGGTAACCCTAAGCAAGAGCAATGATGGGAACCAGTCGTGGCTTTCTGGTCACATTTTTGGCACTCCTCCCATTCACCGGTCCCATTCGTTGCTTGATTTTTGCATGATGGCTGTCACAGCAGCAGGTGGGCCTGAGCCTGGGAGGGACGGGGGGGACTTGGACTAGGGTTACTATTTTTCAGGCTGCAAAAATCCAGACACATGGCCCCGCCCAGTTCCATCTTCGGCCACACCCCATCCCCCCTCCCAGTTCAGCCTCCAGCCCTACCCCCACAAACCTCCTCTCTTCTTCCCCGACAAGCTCCGTCTGCGTCTGGAGGGTATGGGGCATATGCGGATATGCGTGCGACATCATTCACGCCTGCTCAGATGCCCTCCAGATGCGGACGGAGCTCGCCGGGTTTTGGAAAGTCCATCCGGGAACCCGGACAGTCCTCTAAAAAAAGGGCAAGTCCAGGTTTTCCTGGACACCTGGTAGCCCTAACTTGGACTATGAAGAAAGGACTCATTCGAACAGGGACCATCTTTGTGATTGTTCAGCACTGCATACGTCTGGTAATGCTCTCGAAATAATAGCAATAGTAGTAGTCCGTCCCCCCCCCCACTTCTGCCACTAGGACAGGGTAAACGAGGGTCCCAGCTGCTACAGATCAGAGTTTCTAGGGCTCATCTTGAGAGAACTTAATAGGAAAGAGGAAGAAAACAGAAAAAAAATGGCTTATCCTGTCTACCTATTCGGTGTCAGGTCAAAAGCGTGCCGGGACAAAGGCGCGCGCAGAAAATTGAGCGCAGCACGGAGGCGTGCACCACAGAAAATTACTGTTTTTACGGCTCCGACGGGGTGTGTGTGTGGGGAGGAACCCCCCCACTTTACTTAATAGAGATCGCGCCACGTTGTGGGGGGTGTGGGGGGTTGTAACCCCCCACATTTTACTGAAAACTTCACTTTTTCCCTGTTTGTAGGGAAAAAGTTAAGTTTACAGTAAAATGTGGAGGGTTACAACCCCCCAAACCCCCCACAACGCCAGCGCGATCTCTATTAAGTAAACTGGGGGGGCTCCCCAACAAAAACCCCCGTCGGAGCCCCTAAAAACTGTAATTTTCTTCGGCGGCACCTCCGTCTTGCGCTCAGTTGTCTACATCACCACCAAATCCATGAGGAGGCCATTTACTGCATCTACACCCCTTTCCATAAAGAAGTATTTCCATAATGTATCCCTTCAGCCTAAGCCGCCTCATATGTATAGTCTATTGCATTGTGAACCGCTCTGAACTATTTTATGGTATTTGCAGTATACAAAAATAAAGTTATTATTATTATTATTATAACTGTAGCTGGGATGCCCTCATCGGACTGGAGCTGCTTGATGTGGCCACTGTACATATGGCTCCATAGGTGTAAGACGGGGCTGCCCCCCCCCCCCCCACCCACCCCCTTCCCACTCCACTGAAAGAGCTGAAAATGATGGTCCTGCTGGGTCCCAATGTGTAGGTCTGCTGGTGTTAATCCATTAGTTTGTGCTTATGTTGGCCAGGATTCACTAACCTGCCAGATCGGTTCATAGACAGTAACGCGGAAGACAAAGGCGCGTGCCGACAACTGAGCGCAAGATGGAGGCACGTGCCGAAGAAAAAGACTGTTTTTAGGGGCTGCGACGGGGTTTTTTGTTGGGGAGCCCCCCCTACTTTACTTAATACATATCGCGGCGGCATTGTAGGGGGTTTGGGGGGTTGTAACCCCCCACATTTTAGTGAATGTAACTTTTTCCCTAAAAACAGGGAAAAAGTTCAGTTTTCAGTAAAATGTGGGGGGTTACAACCCCCCAAACCCCCCCCCCAATGCCCCCACAACGCGGCGCGATCTGTATTAAGTAAAGTGGGGGGGTTCCCACACACACACCCCCCGTCGTCGCCCCTAAAAACAGTCTTTTTCTTCAGCACGCACCTCCGCACTGCGCTCAATTGTCTGCTCGCGCCTTTGTCCCGGCGCACTTTTGGCCTGACACCGCCAGATCGGGCCCGATCCTGGCAGGTCCGACCAATTCAGAAACCAAAAATATGGAGATGGGGCGATCGGAGGAACGCCCCCATCTGCCTGCATGGATCGCGCATGCGCAGACCATAGGAGCAGCAATTTCTTTTTTTAACTTTTTTGTACTTTGGGCTGCAGGACTTCGGGGAGACAGAACCAAGCGCCGCCACCTCCACTGACCCCAACCCGTGTGGCTCCCAGAAAGCTGGTCCCACTCTTGCCAGCTGTCGCCCTCACTAATAATAAAAAGATAAATGGGGCCCGTGGTTTTTACCCGCTTAGAGCCTGCGGGTTAAAAGCACGAGCTTGCACTGCGGGGAAGGGTGGGAGAGTCCAGGCAGGCAGGAAATCATGGCAGTTCGGGGGTAGGCAGCAGTTTGAGCAGGCAGGAGAAGAGCATCGGAAAGATGAGCAGAAGGAGATAAGAAGCAGGGCAACATTCGGGGCGAGCAGGCAGGAGAGATTGCAGGGCAGGGAGCAGGGCTTCCAGTCGGAAAGACGTTTTCGACTGGTCCCCAGCAGTCGCTTCTTCAGGTGATCGGCTAGCCCAGTCGGATCGGAAATTTGATGTAGTGAATCGGGTCGCTGTCCAATTTGCATGCGCTTCACCTCATTTGCATGCCTGGATTCAAAGCGGATCGCAGGAGAGGTAAGTGAATCAGGCCGAATGGAAATTTGATAGTAAAGGGGTCGCAAACCGATCGGTACACGATCGGTTTGCTTTGTGAATCTAGTCCATTGTCATTTGTTAGAAAAGCTGCAGCCTAATGTTTCTTCCGCCAGAATTCCTGTGTCCTGTCTTTAACAGCGAGATCTGGACACGTCCCGTTGTCACCCTATAACCCAACTCCTTGGCCCACAATACTCCCCTGCCATTACTACAAAAACACCGACTACTATTGATGGTAATTAGCCGCAGCTCAGTTTATTAATCATAACAATTAACATAATATAATCTCAATTATAACATTAATTAACATAAACTCCCAGAGCTCCTCCCAAACTACCCATAAAAAACATTCAGTGCCCTCGACCCTGCCACCTCAGCAAGGGTCAGAGGAGTGGCATGTCCCTCATGCCCCATTATCCGGGTTACCTGACCCACCAGGCACGGCACCCCGCCGGCCCCACCGCTCATCACCTGATGAGCCCCAATGACCCAGTATCTCGGGAGATCCGCCCCCCGAGCTACACCATACTACCGGAAAAAACATGGGGTGGGAGGGAAAAGCCCGCTCTGGAGGACCCAAACGGTTGAGTCCTCCACTGCCTCCCCCTTAAATAGATTCGCTCCCCCCACGCGCCCAAGCCTCCTCCAATTAATTTAAAGCTTGGCACCTGCTCGCCACCGGCCAATCACGCCGCACCCACATACACCGCCCCCCCGACCGCCCCAGCCGATGGGCAACACGCAGGCCTGCCAGCCCCGTGTTATCCTTCGCCCATCGACACGGGGTCTCGGGCTCCTCTTTATTGCAAAAACAGTTTCCTCCTATATCAAAGCAAGCAAATGAGTATGGTGTAAATGCGGGAGTCAGGGCTGCCTTGGTGACACATTTGGCTTTCAAAAGCAGCTTTTAACCACTCCACCAATAAAACTATTATGAATCACAAATCAATGGTATGGGGTGGGGAAGCTATCTTTAAACAGGCACTTTTTAATATCTAACAACCACTAAAGGGAAGTGAAAAGATCTGTTTATCCTGCTTCACCTTTTGTGCCTGACTCTTTTGATCTGGCTTCCTGCCCTGGTCTTAATGGTGATGTCTCAGGAAAACCTGGCAGGAACCTGTTGGTACTGATTTACCCTCTTATCTCTGGATTGTTTGATAATGGAGGAGGGGAACAGCCCTACCCTGAGATGCTTCAGCAATGGAAAGGGCCGATTCATCGCAGGTCATTTCAGCACGGCCGCGATGAATTGTCCTCTCCACGATGAACCGCGATCAATCGTCCTGCTTTTCTCCGCCCCTGCCGGCGCCTCTCCTCCTCTCTGCCCCCCCCCCTTCCCCTGCATACCTCTTGAAAAGTCTGGCAGCGCATCTTCCACCCCCCTGCCACTTCCTAATCGCGGGACCAGGACGTGGCATCAGAGGTGAGACGAGGCTGGCGCAAGCAGGGGATGGAAGATGTTGCTCCTGCCGGTAAACTTTTCAAGAAGTATGTGGGCTGCGGGGGGGGGGGGAGAAATGTTGCTCCTACCTGAGGGGATGCGGGGGGCACTCTTAGTTGGAGGGTTATCAGAGGTGCTACTACCTTGGGGGGGGGGGGAGTGGGGGGCATAGCGTACAAAGCTGTTCTGATCGCCGTGACCCAACAACGAAGACTATGGCGGTCCAACTGCGGGTTCAGAAACCTCGATATACGTCAAGAACCAGCCCAGCGTTGCTGCGCCTACTTCTTGGAAAGAAAAACAGAGGCAGTCTCGTTACTTTTCAATCCGCCCGGGTAGATTTTATTTTACTAATGCTCAGACCAGTGCCCCCCTCATTCCCTTCCCCGCTGCTGCATGTGTGCGCCGCTTCCCTTCCCCCGTACCTCTGTAACGTTCCCGGATCTTCCTCTGATGTCAATTCCCGGACCCGTGCCTAGAAAGTGATGTCAGAGGAAGAGTCGATGGTGGCGTGACAGCGGTACGGGAGGGAAGGAAAGCGGGGTGCGTGCGGCAGGAAAGGGTGGGGAAGGAGCGTGTGGAGGAGGGGGGCACCCCCCCCCCCGGGTGCCTCTCACCCTTGCTACGCCACTGGCTCAGATCACTCCCTGTGACTCTGGGAAGTCACGTAACCCTCCATTGCCCCAGTTAGACTGTGAGCCTGCCAGGACAGATAGGGAAAACATTGACCCCTCCCCCTTTACTAATGCATAGCGTGGGTTTTAGCACTATTAATTCCTATTAATCAACATGTTGGGACAGTTAGTGGGGTGGGCGCTAGTACTGGCCTGGAAGTTTGTTCCCTATGCTTGCTTTGGGTTGTTTGGAATTATCTTCATGCAGACTATTGCATACAATATTTTATGGGACTTCAAGTTCTTTTTTTTTTTTTGTAATTCTTTATTGATTTTCCAAACTTTGGCAGTGCATTACAAATAATATAACCTTAACAGGTTGCATAAAATACACCATACTACACAAATAGTAAAGAAAACAGCCATTTTCCCCACCCTCCTCCTAATTATTAATACATTAAATCATATTATTTATTATAACATTATAATTAAATATTTTTAAACTCTTCCAAATACCTTTCCCTCCCCTCCCCCCCCCCCCACCCTGGATGTGTCAGGAAATCTAAGAAATAAAAGATATATCTCTATTATTGTATGTTAACAAATGCAGTCAACGGGCTCCATACTTTATTAAATGCATTACTAAAACCCAAACATTCCACATTCATTCTTTCATATTTATATGTATTACACACACTTGCCCAACAGAATGTGTAATTAAGTCTGTCATGACATTTCCAGTTTCTCGTGATCATTTGGACGGCTATTCCTGTCATGATCAATAAAAGACAGCTTTTGTATTTATCCAAAACAGGCTTTACCTGTAACAACGTACCACAAATTATGGTTTCATAAGATAAAGGAATAGATGATTCAAGTTTTTAATGAGGAACCTTGCTCTAGGAGGTGGATTGTTGCTTTTACTGGCAGAGTCTCGGTGTGAAGGGAAGTCCATGTTTGCTGAGGTCCCAACCATGACTGATAACTCTCCACGGCAGTACATGCAGCTGGGAGGCCGAGTCCCGCTGGTCCTCATGTTTACGACTCTGCTGCACCTGGAAGCCAGTGCATTCACTATTTTCCAGGACATCTCTGGCATGGCGATGATCATTCTTGTGGCAGTCGCCTTTAAGACCAAGCTCGTCGCACTGACACTGGTGGTCTGGCTTCTAGTTCTAAACCTGGCGCACAATGCTTTCTGGAACATCCCCACGTACAGACCCCTCCACAACTTCCTCAAGTATGACTTTTTCCAGACCATGTCGGTCATAGGAGGGCTTCTCCTGGTGGTGGCATTAGGGCCTGGTGGAGTGTCTATGGACAAAAAGAAGTGGTTGAGACAGACCAGATCTGCCACTGCCATCACCATTCTCAGAAAGATTTTTTGGGAAGGGGTAAAACGCGGACCTGACGGACCTCGCGGATCTAAAACCGCACGTCCTTAAAAAGCTGAGGTCCGTGCCACTTGTAGTTTCTGGCTCTGACAGACCTCGATGACAATTTAGCTCGGACGGATCCGTCTCAGTATTAGGATCCGTCAGCACTAAAATGTCATAGAGGTCTGTCAGAGCCAGAGACTAAAAGTGGCGCGGACTTCAGATTTTAGGAAACCGGTTTAAAGGATTCGTTTTTGAGCCGCTCCAGCACTAGTCTCTGGCTCTGACAGACCTCTATGACATTTTAGCGCTGACGGATCCTAATACTTTTCCCTCCCTATATGCTGAGACGGATCCATCAGCGCTAAATTGTCATCGAGGTCTGTCAGAGCCAGAAACTACAAGTGGCACGGACCTCAGATTTTTAAGGACGTTCGGTTTTAGATCCGCGAGGTCCAGTCAGGTTCGCGTTTTACCCCTTCTCAGATTTTTGTATTAACTTAGTCCATTTTATGTATTTTTCCATTTGTATGTGAAATAAAACTATCGTTGTTCACGGTTAAAAAAAAAAAAAAAATTCCTATGAGCGTCGGAGTAGTTACCGCCACTGCTGGCGCTAAAACCCACGCTATGCGTTTGTAAAAGACGTGGTTAAAGGGTACCTGATTACTATTCAATGCATTGTAAAACACTTTGGGTGAATCTTCATGCAAAGGTGGTTAATAAAAATCCAGATAAATAATGCGGTGGATGTTAATCACTTGAGAACTAGCAGATGACAAAACAAAACGACCTACACATGGGATAACAAAGCTCTGTCCATGGTATCAACTTTGCTACCATCAAACACAGCCAGAAACAAACTGTTTCGTTAAAATGTAACAGACATAAATGGCACTGAAAGATCCAAAATGTTACTAAACTGTTATTCGGAAGCTGAAAGAGAATTCCTCTCTAAAGTGTCAGAAAAATGTCAGCGCTTCTTGTCGAAATTCTTCTCATCTCCCTCTGCATCGCCAACTTTCATGTTGCTGGCTGAGTTCAAATTCTTGCCAGCCTTGCAAAAAAAGAAAGAAAAACAAAAAAAACCCCAAAACAAAAAAAACAGGAACGTAAGGTTTCTTCTTTCTTTCCTTAATAATTATTTTTAGAAAATGTAATCCAGCTTATTATTTTTCATCACACATCTTCATCATTCTTTCTTAGCCAAGACTAATGCTTCGTCTAATGAAACACCAAGATCATACAGAGAACTGCTGGAACTCTTAGGAACAATTAAGAATTCCATTAAAATTCAATAAGATAGTTATTGCCGGGTAATTAAGATGTAATAATTGATAACAATCTTATTAGCATTTAATAGTTGTGCACAAAACTGATAACATAAAAGTAATAAAGCCAAAATTACCCTTTTTTTTTTTTTTTAAATAAATTCATTTGAAATCTAAAGCGACAATAATATGTTCCCTGTGGATTTGTGAAAATGTACTTCAATTAAATAAACTTTAAATGCCTCTAACTACCTTCAGCTGAGAATTAGCGTTGCCCCTCCACTGCTGGACACAAGAACCCTTGACAGATGGAGAACCCTGGTGGTTTCCCCCTTTGCAGTTGGATTCTACGGAAGAAGTCCTATATTAAGGTCTTACCTTAGCATGTCATTTTAGTTTCGAATCAGAAATACAGTAAAACCTTGGATTGCAAGTAACTTGATATGCAAGTGTTTTGCATGACAAGCAATTCATTTTATTAAATTTTAAGTTGATATAAGAACATAAGAAGTTGCCTCCGCTGAGGCAGACCAGAGGTCCATCTCGCCCAGCGGTCCGCTCCCGCGGCGGCCCATCAGGCCCATTGCCTGAACAGTGGTCCCTGACTATCCCTATAACCTACCTCTACTCCTATCTGTACCCCTCAATCCCTTTATCCTCTAGGAACCTATCCAAACCTTCTTTGAAGCCCTGTAACGTGTTCCGGCCTATCAAAGCCTCCGGAAGCAAAACGAGTACATACAGTATACACACATCACAGCTGAGCCGATGGTTCTTCTCTCTCTGATGCTGCAAGACTGTAGTGACTATTCTAAACATAAGAACGTAAGAATTGCCGCTTCTAGGTCATACTAGTTGTCGATCATGCCCAGAAGTCCGCTCACACAGTGGCCCTCTACTTTGTCTTGAATCCCTGGAGGGTGTTTTCCCCTATGATAGACTCCGGAAGAACATTCCAGTTTTCTACCACTCTCTGGGTGAAGAAGAACTTCCTTACGTTTGTACGGAATTTATCCCCTTTTAACTTTAGAGAGTGCCCTCTCGTTCTCTCTACCTTGGAGAGGGTGAACAACCTGTCCTTATCTACTAAGTCTATTCCCTTCAGTACCTTGAATGTTTCAATCATGTCCCCTCTTACATTACAAGTACATACAGTATACACGCATCACAACTGAGTCGATGGTTCTTCTCTCTCTGACACTACGGGAGTGTAGTGACTGATCTAAACAAGCAAAGTCTTGCAATACAAGTACACACAATATTCTGTATTAAAGTTTTGGGGTTGTGGAGTTTCCATTATTTCTTATGGGGAAATTCACTTTGATATATGAGTAAAAGTTTTGGATTACAAGCCTGTTTTTGGAATTAATTACACTCGCAAACCAAGGTTTTCCTGTATAGAGGTTGAATATTCCGGAATGGGATTCTCTTTTCCAAGAAACATTAGCTTGTCCCATGTCGATTTATTTTTCGGAGGGGCTAAAAGGTCAGCAGGGAAGTGGCAATATGAGCAAGCTTTGTATTTCTGGCATTCTCCTATCATTTTATCTGCAAATTCTGGTTGGGATTCTCATACGGTGATGTAGGAGACCTACTATGAAATGGATGACATCTGGAGGCAGTACATATATCCTAAGCAGTTTATATTGAATAACAATGGGGTATTCTAAGTATTTTCCCTGTCTCAATGGGCTCACAATTTAACTATGGTACCTAGGGCATTGGAGGGTTAAGTGACTTGCCCAAAGTCACAAGGAGCATCACTGGGATTGAACCCACAACCTCAGGGTGCTGAGACAGCAGCTCTAAACACTAGGCTACGCCTCCTCTCCAAAATTCCAAAAGGCACAGTGTTTTGGCAGATCTGGTCTGCAACATCCCATCACCTGCCCCATCAACTGCCTACAATGGAGGAAAAGCCCCCTTAGATCACTGGGCTTAGAATCATAGCAGCCAGGGGTCAAGACCTACATTGTCCCTTGATGCTCCATCTGACTTTGAAGCAAGACACGACATCCTCTGTTGCCTGTAGTACAAACATCCGGGTCAACATTCAAAGCAATTTAACCAAGCAAGAGAGGCTCTTGGAAGTGGCGCACCAAGGGTAGGGCAGTCTGCCCCAGGTGCAGGGAGCCCGGGGGTGTTGGAGTGGTTGCAAGTCTGCAGTCCGCCTGCTGCACGTGGCCATCAGCTCTGCCAGCCCCTGCTACCTCTGATGCCAACTTCCTGTTCCAGGGTGGGGGACCAGCAGAGCCACCGGCTGTGCGCAGGCAGTCTGCAACCCCACAACCGATCCACGCATCTTGCCACTTCCTAGAGGAGGGGGTGCTCTGGCCAGAGGAGGAGGTGTTCCACCCCGGGTTCCCACCCCACCACTCTTGGATATTCAGTAGTACCTAAATGGATCAAGCCACTGAATATCCCCTCTAATTGTCTAAGCCAAAGCCAACTATGTTGTGGGCAGTCCGAGGGCAGAGTCAGGGCAGAGTGCACAGTAACGCTGTTAAGTGTCAATATTCAGCATTTAACTGCATAAGGTAACCGAACAAATCAGACCACATAAAACACGGTCTTATCGTTGTTCACTTTCACTTACCTGGTTAAGGGCTGAATATTGACCTTAACTGAACGTGTACCAGTCATCCTAGGGTTACCGTATGGCTCCAGAAACAAAGAGGACAGACTGAAACATCCGGGATTTGCTTCCATCGCTTTCAATGGAAGTAAGACCCAGATTTCTCAATCCATCCTCCTTTATCTGGAGCCATATGGCAACCCTAAGCCATCTGCATATACCCAGATACGACCCAGCATTATATAAGCAGAAAGCCAGTGGCAGCTAGCCTAAAACCTCACTCACTGACTGCCACCAGCTGAATATTTAACCCCATAAATTCTAAGCACCTGGGGCATGAAAATTCCTAGTGCATCAGAACTTTGACTTGGAAAGACAATTAATGAAATGCAAAATATCCAGACCCTCCAGTGACCCCCCATGGGACTATAGGAACTCCTTATATGGTGATGGCTGCAACACAAGAGCTGGGCTCCTATCTGGGACCATTTTTAACCTTCCTAGGAAGAAGAGGTGGATAGACTTATGCCGAGGAGGAGCAAAAGAACTAAATCTGTCTCAGATTGTTATTCGTATGGACTGGTGAGTTAGTCAGAAGCTCCCACAGCTGAGAAAATTAGTCATCCCCTGTTTGGCTTTTTTTTTTTTTTAGTCTAAGTTCAGGAATTTATTTCCTCACTGCTGCCTTCCTGTATATTTCAGCTTTCTTATTCACTGGTGTCTCCCCTCCCAGGACAGAGAAAACACTAACAGGACACATCTGGGAGTGCAAGGGATGTTGACTGAACATTTGTTTTGGAAATCACTTGCCTCCACTACAAGTTTTAAGTTTTATTAAAATTTGTTATTCTGCTTATCAAGCTTCTAAGGCAGGGGTGTCCAATGTCGGTCCTCGAGGGCCGCAATCCAGTCGGGTTTTCAGGATTTCCCCAATGAATATGCATTGAAAGCAGTGCATGCAAATAGATCTCATGCATATTCATTGGGGAAATCCTGAAAACCCGACTGGACTGCGGCCCTCGAGGACCGACATTGGACACCCCTGTTTAAGGGGTATATATAAAAATATAAAATCGGGGTACACGAATTTTGACGCACAGACACACTGGAAGAGAATGGAGGAAAGAGAATAATTAAATTTCTAAATAAGATAGGGAGCCAATTAAGGGAAGAACAGTAGGAGGGGACCCATCAGTAAATAAAGGTATAGAGTCGTTAATTAAAGATTGAAAGCATCTTGAAATAAAAATGTTTTTAGTTTCAATTTAAATCGGTCTTTTATCGTTTCTTTATGCAATTCTGCGGGCATTAAGGTCCACAGCGCGGTGAGCGGTGACTGAGAAAATGGTTGAACGATGTCGTGCTGATGTGTACGCATCGATGGAATAGATAGCAAATGGGCATTTGATCGCAGTGTTCTTGAAGGAGCGTACAGGATTAAGAGTCTGTTTATACATTCGGGAGAGTTTGTGGCGCATGTTTTAAAGGCTAGAAGCAGGAGTTTTATATGTGATTCTATGAGATTCTGGGAGCCAGTATTGCATTCCTATATATATATATATCTGTGTTCTCAAACTGTGTGCCATGGCACAGTGGTGCGCCCTGAAGAGATTCTGTGCTCGCCAAGAAAGATTCCAGAATTTTACTTTATTTAAAAAAACTTCCCTTCATAATGTATGTCGCATATGCAAGGGTCTGTCAATGTTATGAGCATCTGTGTGCATAAGGATACAACCGCCCAGACAAGCATCATTCTTTGACCTGATTGGTCCTTGAAAATTAATGGCAAGTTATTTTATTTTTTATAGTAACATAACATAGTAGATGACAGCAGATAAAGACCCGAATGGTCCATCCAGTCTGCCCAACCTGATTCAATTTAAATTTTTAAATTTTTTCTTCTTAGCTATTTCTGGGCAAGAATCCAAAGCTCTACCTGGTACTGTGCTTGGGTTCCTACTGCCGAAATCTCCGTTAAAACCTAATCCAGCCCATCTACACACTCTCAGCCATTGAAGTCCTCCCCAGCCCATCCTTTCCCAAACGGCCATATACAGACACAGACCGTGCAAGTCTGCCCAGGACTGGCCTTAGTTCAATATTTCATATTATTTTCTGATTCTAGATCCTCTGTGTTCATCCCACGCTTCTTTGAACTCAGTCACCGTTTTCCTCTCCACCACCTCTCTCAGGAGCGCATTCCAGGCATCCACCACCCTCTCCGTAAAGTAGAATTTCCTTACATTGCCCCTGAATCTACCACCCCTCAACCTCAAATTATGTCCTCTGGTTTATGCAGGAGTTATCCTAACTTGAGTAACAAAGCAGTCAAGGCTTTGTTACCAAACACCGTCAGAGTTTTTACCGCAACGGCCTGTGATTAAAAACCCTAACACGGCTTGATAAAAGGGGGCCTAAATTAAAAATATATAGAGAGAGAGAATGACTTCAGAGGATGGATGATGAAATGCATATTTGCTTGTTGACTATCGAGCTGCATTTTGAGTTAATTTGCAATCAAAAACAAGCACATCCATCACATTAATTAGCAATTCTGTTCTATCTACTTTAGTTTCACCCTTTTTACAATTACATAAGAACATAAGAATAGCCTTACTGGGTCAGACCAATGGTCCATCAAGCCCAGTAGCCTGTTCTCATGGTGACCAATTCAGGTCACTAGTACCTGGCCAAAACCCAAGGAGTAGCAACATTCCATGCTACCGATCCAGGGCAAGCAGTGGCTTCTCCCATGTCTTTCTCAATAGCAGACTATGGACTTTTCCTCCAGGAACTTGTCCAAACTTTCTTAAAACCAGCTACGCTATCCGCTCTTACCACAACCTCTGGCAACGCGTTCCAGAGCTTAACTATTCTCTGAGTGAAAAAAAATTTCCTCCTATTGGTTTTAAAAGTATTTCCCTGTAACTTCATCGAGTGTCCCCTAGTCTTTGTCAATTTTTGACGGAGCGAAAAATCGATCCACTCGTACCCGTTCTACTCCACTCAGGATTTTGCAGGCTTCAATCATATTTCCCCTCAGACGTCTCTTCCCCACATATAGCTTAAAGAACCTTAAATAAATAGCTCTCAAATTTCATTTTATGTTGGTTTTGCAATTTTATAAGCTCAATTATAATGTGCCATAAAAAACATTTGCTCCATTCAGTGTGCCGGAGCTAAAAAGGTTTTCTCCAAGGAAAATTCTAGTGTTGTCCAATTTCCTTTTGGATAACTAACCCAATCCATTTCCTGTGATGATCAAGTGTTTCCAGAGATACCATATTTAATAGACAACACTTTAGTTTTATACACTTGGTAGCCCAGAACCGTTGATATAAAACTCATTACCTGGTCCCCCCCAAAATTTGCACCTTGGTGGTAGGAATTCTGCTTAAAGTGTGCACTCATCTCTCCTTCTTGGGGCTCCTTGTACTAAGGTGCGCTAGCATTTTTAGCGCACGCAGGAAATTACCGCGCGCTACGCTTCTAGAACTGACGCCAGCTCAATGCTGGCATTAAGGTCTAGCGCGCGGGGCAATGTAGCAGGCGCTATTCCGTGCGTTAAAGCCCTAGCGCACCTTAGTAAAAGTAGCCTTTAGTCGGCGGATGGTTTCTACCAAGTGTATTACAATTTTATGACTGTATGGTTTATTTTATTGTTTGGGGGGGGGGGTTATTTTATGACTTCTGATCTGCACCGTACTTTCATTGGAATGAAAAGGCCGATTATAAATAGTGACATTGAATTAAATTAAATTACTAGCTGCATGGCCAGAACTGACTGGAACATACCATGGCTGCATTAGGAGATTATGGGATGAGAAACAGGACTCTCTGCAAAAGCAAATGAAAATTAAACCCTTTATTTGACAGCTATTAGCTTTTACGTCCAGCAAAATCTTTTGATCCCTCCAGTCATTTATGTCGTACCGGCGGCATTTCTGTTTTCCTTATTATGCGTTCAGCATTCCAATACTTCGTCTCCTCTTTCAGTCAGTTGCTGCTATTAATATGCATTTCTTATTGTCCTCAATGAAAAGAAATAATGAATGCACATTGGGGGTCCTTTTACTAAGGCATGCTAGCCGATTTAACGTACGCCAATTAGCCCATGCTAAACGCTAACGCGTCCATAGACTATAATGGATGCGTTAACGTTTAGCGAGTGCCAAATCGGCTAACACCCCTTAGTGAAAGGACCACATTAAATTTTTTTTAAAAAATCACTTTGAATGGCAGGTTCCCTCTTTCAAAAAATAGGCACCATTTTTTTTTTTTTAGGGGGGGGGGGGTTTAGATGGTTTGATGGTTTTTCATTTTTAAAAAAATCCAAGCTAGAGGTGAGTTGTTGCCTTGCCCAAATTGGTTTACTATCTAAATTGCTCCTGAGGCAGTGAAGGGTGTGTCCAAGATCACAAAGGGGGAGGGATTTTGTAAATGGCACTCACAATCGGCACCGGAAAAGATTAATGTTAAGCAGTGGTGTGGTAAGGGTAGGAAGCACCCGGGGCGATGCTCCTCCATGCCCTCCCCTCTCCCCCGCTCCTTCCCCCCACCCTACACCACACTTGTGCCCTCTCTTCTCCTACTACCAGCATTGGCTTTCCCCGCGACCTGGTCACCCCACCCCTCATCAGGGATGATGTATCAAAAAGGTGCACTGAACACAGTGAGAGAAACCACACGAGAGCCTAAAACATGTTTAGGGAAAGAAATGCAGGTGTAAGCAGGTGAACAAGAGGGAGGACAAGACCTTTTTTCAATATATTAGTGATAGGCAGAAGTGTAAAAGTGGCATTGTGAGGCTCAAAGGTGAAAGGGAGAAGCTGATATAGGTACGACTGAATTGCTTTACAAATTGTTCTGTGTTCACAGCTGAAGCACTGGAAGCAGGACCGCAGAGCATAAACACAAATAGGGGTGGAGCTAAACTAAAGGTGGACAAAGCAAAGGGGCCGGATGGCATAAATCTGAGGGGACTGAAGGAACTTAGAGGAGTTCTGGCAGCTCCGCTGGCTGACATTTTCAATGCTTCTCTGAACGCCACAGTGGTACCAGAGGACTGGAGAAGGGCAGATGCTGTCCCTCTCCATAAAAGTGGAAGTAAGAAGTAGCGAACTACAGGCCGGTAAGTCTGACTTCCGTGGTACGTGAATTAACGGAGATGCTTTTAAAACAAAGAATAGTGACATTTCTGGAATCCAGTGGATTACAGGACCCGAGGCAACATGGATTCACTAGAGGCAGGTTTTGTCAGAGAAATCTGATCAATTTCTCTGACTGGGTGACCAGAGAATTGGATAGAGGGAGTGCGCTAGATATGATGTATTTAGATTTTAGCAAAAACCTTTGGCAGTGTTCCACACAGACATCTAATAAATAAACTGAGGGCCTGTTTTACAAAGCCACGCTAGCAGCTGCTGCGCGGTAACGGCCCCGAAGCCCATAGAGATTTAAAGGGCTTCGGGGCTGTTGCCACGCAGCTTTGTAAAACAGGCTGTGAGTGTCCTTGATGGTTCATAGACAACACCGCGAAAGACAAAGGCGCGCGCCGACAACTGAGCGCAAGACGGAGGAGCGCGCTGAAGAAAATTACAGTTTTTAGGGGCTCCGACAGGGGGGGGGTTTGTTGGGGAGCCCCCCCCAGTTTACTTAATAGAGATCGTGCTGGTGTTGTGGGGGGTTTGGGGGGTTATAACCCCCCACATTTTACTGTAAACTTAACTTTTTCCCTAAAAACAGGGAAAAAGTGGTTTTCAGTAAAATGTGGGGGGTTACAATCCCCCAAACCCCCCACAACGCGGCGCAATCTCTATTAAGTAAAGTGGGGGGGTTCCCCCCACGCCCCCCATCGGAGCCCTAAAAACAGTAATTTTCTGCGGCGCGCACCTCCGCGCTGCGCTCAATTGTCTGCGCGCGCCTTTGTCCCGGTGCGCTTTTGACCTGACATCGTCCTTGATAGGAGCTCCAAAGTGACGGACTGGGTCAGGAACTGGTTGACTGGAAGGTGACATAAGGTGCTCGTCAATGGAGATCGCTCTGAGGAAAGGGATGTTACCAGTTCTTGGGCCTGTTGTTTTAAAAAATGTTTGTAAGTGATATTGCTGAAGAGCTGTCAGGTAAGATTTGCCCCTTTGCGGATGATTCCGAGATCTGCAATAGAGTAGACACCCTGGATGGTGTAAATAGCGTGAGGAAGGACCTAGTGAAGCTTGAAGAATGGTCTGAAATTTGACAGCTAAGATTTAATGTTAAGAAATGCGAGGCCATGCATTTGGGCTGCAAAACCCGAGGGAACGGTACAGTTTAGGGGGGATGAAGACCTTTTGTGCACAGAGGAGGAGCAGAACTTGGGAGTGATAGTATGTGGTGATCTTAAAGTGGTCAAACAGGTTGAGAAGGCGATGGCGAAAGCTAGAAGGATGCTAGGGTGCATAGGAAGAGGTATGGCCAGTAGGAAAAAGGAGGTTTTGATGCCCCTATATAAGACTCTGGTGAGACCTCATTTAGAATGTTGTGTACAATTCTGGAGGCTGCACCTTCAAAAAGATATAAACAGGATGGAGTCAGTTCAGAGGAAGGCTACTAAAATGGTCTTGTGGTCTTTGTCATAAGACGTATGGGGACAGATTTAAAGATCTTAATATGTTTTCTTTGCAGGAAAGGCCGGAAAATGGAGATATGATAGAGATGTTTACATACCTACATGGCATAAATGCACATGAGGTGAGTCTCTTTCATTTGAAAGGAAGCTCTGGAACGAGAGGGCCTAGGATGAAGCTAAGATGTGATAGGCTCAGGAGTAATCTAAGGAAATATATTTTTACAGAAACATAGAAACATAGAAGATGACGGCAGATAAGGGCCATAGCCCATCAGGTTTGCCCACTCTACTGACCCACCCCTAAGTCTACTATCCTAGGTATCCCACTCCTGGTGACAGGTTCCCTTGGCTTAACCCTCTAAGGGATCCCACTGGGCATCCCATTTGCTCTTAAATTCTTGCACGCTGTTTGCCTCGATCACCTGCACCGGGAGCTCGTTCCAAGGATCAACCACTCTCAGTGAAGAAATATTTCCTGGTGTCGCCATGAAATTTCCCGCCCCTGAGTTTGAGCGGATGCCCTCTTGTGGATGAGGGTCCTTTGAGAAAGAGAATCTCTTCTTCCATCTCGATACAGCCGGTAATATACTTAAACGTCTCGATCATGTCTCCTCTCTCCCTACGTTCCTCCAGTGAGTACAGCCGCAAATTTTTCAGCCTTTCCTCGTACAATAGATCCTCGAGCCCCGAGACCATCCTGGTGGCCATCCGTTGCATCGACTCTACTCTCAGCACATCTTTTCGGTAGTGTGGCCTCCAGAATTGCACACAGTATTCCAAATGAGGTTCTGTATAATGGCATTATGACTTCAGGCTTCCGGCTGACGAAACTCCTGCGGATGCAACCTAACAACTGTCTTGCCTTAGATGAAGCCTTCTCCACATGATCAGCAGTTTTCATGTCTGCGCTGATGATCACTCCAAGGGTGGTAGATGCGTGGAATAGTCTCCCAGTAGAGGTGGTGGAGACGGAGACTGTGTCTGAATTCAAGAAAACATGAGACAAGCATGTGGGATCTCTTAGGGAGAGGAGGAAATAGTGGATGTTGTAGATGGGCAGAATGGATGGGTCATTTGGCCTTTATCTGCCGTCATGTTTCTAAGTTTCTGTTTCTATCTTTCAGATTGTCATTTGAAAACTTTATATGAGTTCACTTTTATCATTCTCTTATAACCCGAGAAAGCACGTTAACTCCTGAAATCTTGCCAAGAAATATATTACTTTATTTCTCGCTCTCAATTGATACATTTCTTTTGATGTGCATTAACCTTCATTCCTGTGTCAAGTGAACTAACATTGCAACATCTTTACTTCATCGACTCTGGCATGGCTCCCTCTAGTGTTTTAAGAGGTATAGATTTTGGAAGACCGAGATTTCAACTTGTTAGATTGCCCCTTGGTTTTTGGCTTAATGTGCAATATTGTGCATGTCTGTGGAAACACCCAGTGGAGGGGAATTCTAAAAATGACACTCAAAATCAGCATTAGAAAAAAAAAAATTAGTGTATAGCATTGTGCTGAGCTCCGATTCCCATGCCAGGCGTACACCTGCTGAAACCTGGTGCAAATTCTGGGGCCCACATTAGGTGTCTATCCTAAGGCAGTATTCTGTAAGAACATGTGTATTATATTAAACTAGTTTTTTAGCCCGTTACATTAACGGGTGCTAGAATAGATGTGTAGACTTAGGCATTTCTTTCTTTCATTCTTTCTTTCTCTTTCCCTGGCCCCCTGTCTTTCTTTCTTTCTCTCTCTCTCTCCATGCCCCCTGTCTGTTTTTCTTTCTGTCTCTCTCCCTGCCTCCTGCCTGTCTTTCTTTCTGTCTCCCTGCCCGCTGTCTGTCTGTCTTTCTTTCTTTCTGTCTGTCTCTCCCCCCTGTCCAGCAGCACCCCTTCCATGCTCCCCCCCCTGTCCAGCAGCCCTCCTTCCCTGCTCCCCCTGTCTAGCAGTAGCCCTTCTCCCTTACTTTTACCTCCCCCCTGTCCAGTAATATCCCTTCTCCCTTCCCTGCTCCCCCCAGCCTAGCAAATGCCCCACAGCTGCTTGATGAAACCACGGCTGCTGCCACTGCTGGTCCGGGGGTGAGAAGAAGAGGCGTCCCGGCAGCGGCAGTGTAGTCAGAAGGCAGGAAGTCAGCTGGTGTTGGAGATTGAGGCAGAAGGCAGGAAATCAGCTGAGGCAGGCACTGCGCATGCGCTGCAGGGCACCATGGATCACAGAGGCACAGAGATTGAAGTGTGCATGCGCGCTAAGGGTTTTATTATAGCGGATGTTTCATCATGCACGCTTGCCTTACTGTTTTTGCCAAGTCGTATCATACTATGTTAGCCATGCTTTCTAATACTATGTTTTCCGTGCTATGTTTTGCTGTACTTAGCTTGCCATGCTGTCTCACCATTCCATGTTTTGTCATATTATGTTTTACCATGCTTGTTAACTGTTTTCCATCTCTGTCAAACAATGGTTGCCACGCTATCTTCTACCTTATTATGTCTGAGAGTGTGACGCAGTGGTTAAAGCTACAGCCTCAGCACCCTGAAGTTGTGGGTTCAAACCCCCGCCGCTCCTTGTGACCCTGAGCAAGTCACTTAATCCCCCCCATTGTCCCAGATTGTGAGCCCACCAGGACAGACAGGGAATCTGAGTACCTCAATAAATTAATGTAAAGCTGTTCTGATCTCCACTGGGAGAACAGTATAGAAAATGAATAAACAAATATGATAGGAGCCATGAAACTTACAAGTTATTCCACACTTTTCATTTCAGTGAGGCAAATGCATCTAGTGAATGGGCCCAAGTATAGGGGAACCAAACCATTGTGACATCACTGATGAGGTTGGCTCAGGCATTGCTGGAATGAGGCATTATGACATCATAATACGAGGGGCCACTGAAAAGTTCTCAGCCCAACCAAGCAGGGAATGGGGAGATGGTGGCTCAGTGGTTAAAGCTACAGCTCAGCATCCAGGCTGCTCCTTGCCCCTCCTCTCAATCAACACTGTTGCACTTACCCCCCAAAAATGTTTATATTCAGTATATTAAAACATGATAAGAACAAAATGTGATAAAAGTGAGCAGGTCACTCAATCCCCCCCCATTGCTCAGGTACATTAGATAGATTGTTTAGCCCACAAGGACAGACAGGGAAAAATGCTCAAATACCTGAATAAATTCATGTAAACCATTCTGAGCTCCCCTGGGAGAAAAGTATAGAAAATTTAAATAATTAAATAGTGTGACAGGTTTCAGCCTCTGATAACCAGAGCTGGTATTGTGACATCATAATGCCTCATTCCACCAATGCCTAAGAGCCAACCTCCTCAGTGATGTCACAATGGCTTGATTGTCCTATACTCAGCTCACTTTTGATACATTTTGATTTCTAGAGTGGCGCAGTGGTTAAAGCTACAGCCTCAGCACCCTGAGGTTGTGGGTTCAAATCCACGCTGCTCCTTGTGACCCTGGGCAAGTCACTTAATTCCCCCACTGTCCCAGGTACATTAGATAGAAATATAGTTTATTTACGGTATTTCACTTATAACCTGCCTCTTAACTAGGCAGAGAACAATTGTAACTTTTCAGAATGCCCCTGACTCATCCAATGCCCCTCCCATGGTCTGCCCCCTTATGAGTTATGCATTATTAGTGTTAGGTTCCATGTTTTATAAAATAATGTGGAGCCAGATGTGCACACAAATTGTAATGGTGCCAAGTAACACCAATATTTGTTGATAGAACTCAATTATGGTAGTAAATTGGCTCATATGCCAATTAATTTGCATGTACAATTCAGCTGAGAGAAATTGTCTCACAGCGTTACCACCCTTCATTCACACTTATGGTTTATTTTTCATTTAATTTTTCACTGTTCCTCAGCGGGCCACCACACACTCAAGCGTTCTCATAGGGCATGGCTTTACGCTCCCACTCCTCATTGGAACCAGCATGTGTTTTTTTTATATATATATACTTCTTGTGCTTACTTTATAAATAAATTATATATACTAAAAGTACTTAGCTTTTAGCGAGACGCTGTGCAGGGGAGTTTGTGTGAGTACACCGACATGTTTCGCCCGTGCAAATTAATGGGCTTTATCAAGGTTCCCACTCCCTCTCACTAACAATTTTCATTTCGACGCTATGGTGGCTGAATGTTAGTGAGAGGGAGTGGGAACCTTGATAAAGCCCATTAATTTGCACGGGCGAAACATGTCGGTGTACTCACACAAACTCCCCTGCACAGCGTCTCGCTAAAAGCTAAGTACTTTTAGTATATATAATTTATTTATAAAGTAAGCACAAGAAGTATATATATATAAAAAAAACACATGCTGGTTCCAATGAGGAGTGGGAGCGTAAAGCCATGCCCTATGAGAACGCTTGAGTGTGTGGTGGCCCGCTGAGGAACAGTGAAAAATTAAATGAAAAATAAACCATAAGTGTGAATGAAGGGTGGTAACGCTGTGAGACAATTTCTCTCAGCTGAATTGTACATTGTCTACACTGTCTAGATTGTCTAGATTCTTCATTCTAAAAGACTTTATTATAATAGTGCTTAAGTTTACAATTAATTTGCATGGGCATCTCAGGAGCATGCCCAAATTTTGGCATGAAAATCTAAGAACCATATATAGAATCTGGGTGAGTATGGATAATGGCTCTTATTCAGTAGAGCCTGCAATAAATATTTTTTATATACCACGCATGGTATATTCTAAGTGGTGTGCATTCAGGTACTCAAGCATTTTCCCTATTTGTCCTGGTGGGCTCACACTCTATCTAATGTACCTGGGGCAATGGGGGAATTAAGTGACTTGCCTAGGGTTAGAAGGAGCAGCTTGGGATTTGAACCCACAACCTCAGCTCTAACCACTGTGCCACACACTTCCCTGCCTCTGTAGTCCATTGTGGTAGCCAGACAGATTAAAAGTCTGCTGTACATTATTGGGTTACTATAGTTATTGTATCAAGTGCTTTGTAATTCCTATCATGTTTTAATATACTGTATATACACACTTTTTCTGGTAAAAACAAGTGTTGATTGGGGGAGGGGCAAGCAGTAGGGAATTAGCTGAATTAATGGACCTGGTAAATGTTGAGCAGGAGCCGATTTAGGCCCAGATGTAGCAAAGCCAGCGACCGTTGCTAAACCTATTTTAACAGCTCTAGCGACGATCGCATTTGCCGGCCCGCTGCAGAAAACGGTTGACCGCCTGGTTTTCTGCACAATCGCTCATTCCCTGATCCAACCATGCAAATAAGCTGATTAATATTAAAATGCCTTGTAAACTAATAGAGCAATTGATGCTTTAAAATGGCTTCCTCATGCACTACAAAAAAAAAAAGGATCGCTTTTAGCGATCCAAAAAAGCAACTGGTCAAGACCAGTCACTTACCTGTCTAGCCTTGGGTTTTTTTTTCAAATGGGCACATGTTACACGTGTACGGTATCTGTCCCATTATTTATTTTTTTTTAAAAAAAACCCATACATACACCCCCCAACCAATGATGGCCCTCCCTCCCCGATGAACACATTTGCTCAAACTGTTTTGCCACAAAACATCTTATTCCCAAGACTCTGATTTCCTGCCACTTCTGAAAGAAAGAAAATGTACAGAAATTAATTTGCAGAAGCAAAAAAAAAATCCATCAAGAAAGCTTTTGAAGTCCATTTGATAATATATAAAGATTGATCACAAGTCTCTTTGTGACAGTCATGCACATTTTCTATATGGGATGTACAGTGGTATAGTTTTGTTCCTGAACCTGTGAAAAATTAAATCCTTGGACAAAAGTTGTGTTGTTTCAAAACTATACGTGCAAATTAATTTGCACAACACACTCGCACATTGCATACACTTTTCGATGAACATGAAAATTGGTCCTTAGTGCAAGATGTGAACCAGAAAGATATACCAGATAAATCTGAGCACCTAAATATGTTTAATTCTTGTAGGGCAGTGTTTCTCAAGAAGGGTACTCGAGCCACTTGTTGGGGGCACGCGCCGCCATGGATATTGCCTGCCTGTCTGCCCGCCCACCCACCTCCGCCTCAGCTGCCTCCAACATCAGGGATCCCTCCTTCCTGCCCGCCCCCCTCCGTCAAAGCCAACCCAACCCCAGCCCCCACTCCTCTCAGCTGGATCCGACCTCTCCCCAGTTCTCGATTCCCCCCACCTACCAGCTGCCCACCGCTTGATTGTCCTGTACTCCCCACTGCCCACCAACCCAGCCAGCAGAATAACCGTTCCCCTTAACTGTATCCATGACATCCTGTTTGTCTGTCTTGGCTGTTTAGATTGTAAGCTCTTTAGAGCAGGGACTGTTTTCTTACTTTTTGTGACTCTGTACAGCGCTGCGTGCGTCTGGTAGCGCTATAGAAATAATTCATAGTAGTAATATAACAGCATTTGGGCACCAAGGTGTCATTATAGAACATTAGCATAAGTTGGCATCAACATATCTACCGTACATTTTGGCATGGCTGCTTAAGCAATGTCAATGGCAGGTGCTAATGGGCATACTTGAGTACAGCCCGCGAGAACTGACGTCAGTCACTCAGCAAGCGGTGCGGGGGTAGGCTGGATGCCGAAAGGATCGAGGCTGCCCTGTACCGCTGGAGACTCGCCATCCAGGGGGCTCCGAAAAAGGTACCGGGGGGAGGGGATGGCTAAATTTTTTTTTTATAGGCCGCCCCTTATATCTAGGTTTCGCCCCATACACGGGTTTGTAAAATCCATGTATAGGCAGTGGCCTATATATGGGGAAATACAATACAGTGTGCATTGCATATGTTTGAATTTTCACAGGACTCCCGCATGCAAGGCACATGCAACCAGTGGCATAGAAAAGGGGGTGCGGACCGCCCCAGGCGCCAAGTCGGTGGGGGCGCTGGCACCTCTCTGCCCCGCCCTGCCACACCATGGCATCTGTCACCCCTAGGCGCCTAACTCTCTTCGTTAGCGTGCTTTGGCAGTGACAACCACCACCCCAGCGTGCCCTCTTTAGCTAGAGGAACCCTTCAGGACTTGGACCGGAACTAGGCAACTGCCTAGTAGTGCATGTACTGGTAAGTATGAACTTCTACACCCAATGATCAATCCACAAGTCAGAATGTCCTCAGAAAATAAAGGTTTAATAAGGCCACTGGCCAAATAAGATTTCAACACTGCGTCGTGTTCCTGGCACACAGCACCGATAACACTCACGAATATTAGAAAGAAAATATTTCAGCTTCGATAGTCAGAGTCTTTGAAAAGCAGAACAATAATCCAAAATAAATGCTTTACAAAGCCATTATGTTCCTGGTTGTAACTTCCAGCATGAGATGGTTGCTGAGCTGGTTTAAGCAAAGTGTGATCAAGGCTGTCTCTGCCAGCTCTACTCATTAGCACACCCTCAGCAAGGGAAAAAGGCGTGCTGAAAGCTTTAGTCATAGTTCTTAATTGAAGTATAATGCAGACAGTACATTTATCAGCAGTGCTATGGTATCTTACAGTTCTTTACACCACATAGAATTTCTCATTCAGAGGATGCAGGGAAACTTTAACAGTAAGGAGCGGAGAATGCAGCACACAGCCTGGTCTCCTCCTGGTCTCCGTGGTAACCTCACAGAGCAGCCTCAGCTGAATGGAGCACATTAATTAGTACAGACGGGGAAAAGAAAAACTGCTTCAAGAACATAAGCAAAGCCTCTGCTGGGTCAGATCTGAGGTCCATCGTGCCCAGCAGTCCGCTCACGCAGTGGCCCAAAAGGTCCAGTAATCCTCTATCTATACCCCTCTATCCCCTTTTCCAGCAGGAAATTGTCCAATCCTTTCTTGAACCCCAGTACCGTACTCTGCCCTATTACGTCCTCTGGAAGCGCATTCCAGGTGTCCACCACACGTTGGCTAAAGAAGAACTTCCTAGTATTCGTTTTGAATCTGTCCCCTTTCAACTTTTCCGAGTGCCCTCTTGTTCTTTTATTATTCGAAAGTTTGAAGAATCTGTCCCTCTCTACTCTCTCTATGCCCTTCATGATCTTGTAAGTCTCTATCATAAGGAGATTGATGAATCTTTGATTTTGTCGTTCGGACTCGCCAGGAAGAATTTGGTTTTATCTGTATTGAGTTTCAATTTGAACTCTGTCATCCATAGTTCGATTTGCTTTAAAATAGATGCAAGGTGATTTTTTTGTCTCGGGAGTTAGTTAGTTAGGGGGAAAACTATGGTGATGTCGTCAGCGTAGATGTAGAATTTGATTTTCAGACTTTGCAATAGGTTACCTAGAGCGGCCAGGTATATGTTGAATAGTGTGGGGGACAGGGGGGGAGCAATAAGTTCGTTAGGCACGATCTCCCCTTGCAGAAACCACGTTGGCTGGTTATCAGAAGTTCGTTTCTTTCAAAATGTTCATCATTGTTTTCTTTTATCAGTGCTTCCGCCATTTTCCCCGGAACTGAGGTCAGACTCACTGGTCTGTAGTTTCCCGGGTCACCTCTTGATCCCTTTTTAAAGATGGGCGTAACGTTGACTATCTTCCAGTCCTCCGGGATCACGCCTGTTTTCAGGGATAGATTGCAAATTTGCTGCAGTAGTTCCGCTATCTCCTCCTTTAATTCCTTCAGAACCCTGGGATGGATTCCGTCCAGACCCGGGGATTTGTCAGTTTTTAGTTTTTCTATCTGCCTGCGTACATCTTCAAGGCTCACTTCCATGGATGTCAATTTTTCTCTTGATTTCCATTGAAGAATTGCTCAGGTTCCGGTATGTTGGATGTGTCTTCGTTTGTGAATACAAACGAAAAGAACACGTTAAGTCTCTCTGCCACTTCTTTCTCCTCCTTCACCACTCCCTTCCTGTCTCCGTCGTCCAGCGGTCCCACCTCCTCCCTAGCCGGTTGCTTCCCTTTAACATATCTAAAGAACGGTTTGAAATTTCGTGCTTCCTTGGCTAGCCTCTCTTCATACTACTACTAATAATAATAACAGGTTTTTTTATATACCGCAGGACCGTGAAGTTCTATGCGGTTTACAAAGATTAAAAGATGGTACAAATTGAATGAACTTAGCAGAGGAGAAAGATAGTGGTTAGCAGTTCAAGTGAACCGTTATTGAAGAGAAAGAATTGAACGGGTCAGCTGTCTAGATACTTCAGGAACAGATACGTTTTCTCTTTTGGCTTTTCGAACCACTCGGTGACAAATCCAAACTCCTCCCCTTCTGATATAAGCTTTTCCAAAATACTGCACTTTTCAAGTTCATAGAACATAAAACACTTTTCAGTAAAGAGAGAAAACATACTTCACAGGTTTAGTTAATCTGCTTAGCCTCGGCATCTTCGTGGATTTCAGGTATACATTCCACAACTTCCATAGCCTCTGGCAGTGAAGTAAACTGTGCAGCAGATCTAGGAGGGACTTCTTCCACCTCCTGCATAACTCAGTCTGAGGGGTCAGCACTGGTAGGCAACTCCAGCTGCTTCCCAGCTGGGCTCTTGTTCTGTCTGCTCTCTTCTCCCTGTAGCTTCTCTTCCAGCTCTCCTCACCCTGTAACCTGATCTTTTCTTTAAAGAGCTCCAGGCCACGCCCCCTAAGTCAGGGCGTGGAAAACAGAATCAGGCACTTCATACTGCTGAGCAGGCTTCATTCTCTTGCCTCTGGCAGCTTTCTGCCTTAAAGGGACAGGCACACTATCAGGTACTAAACCCATAGATGAACTCAGGCTTGCCTCAGCCAGGTCCATGCCATCTCAGGGGCAGTCAGTACTTCCTGGAGACCCAGCACTAACTTGATCTGCCCTCCTACAACGGGGCTTGGGAAAACCCCTGTCTCTTCTTGGGGCAAACCCTGAGCTGGCACTGGGTTTGTCACACACCCTTGTGTCATCCCTCCCCCCCCCACCCCGTACCTCTGTATTATCATCGCTAGCGCAAGCAACTTCTGCCTGTTGCTCGCACCAGCCTGGTTCCCTTCTGAATCACTTCCGGGTCGCGGGTGCAGGAATGACATCCGAGCGAATCCAAAGCTGGCGTGAGGAGCATGCTTGCAGAAGCCACTTGTGTTGGCAAAGATTAAGAGATACCAGGGGAAGGGAGAGCACAAGTGTGAAATGGGGGGCAGGGAAGAGCGGGGGGGGGGGAAGGAGAGGGGGCACGGAGAGGAGGGAGTGGGAGGTGCAGGGGAGATGCCACTGCCCTTGGCGCCTCCTACCCTTATTACGCCACCGCACACACCCAGTTATAGAACTGCCCAGTCCACTTCTCTAGGTGCAGTGAAAAACCAGTGTGAAGATGATTTTGAGAACTGCATTTCAAAAATGTAGAAACCTGGAGCTGATTTGTAGGTTCCTGCATTGCAGCCGCATATTAATCACAACTTTCCATAAACTTTTGCACATGGTTTATGCATAAAAGGGTTTTTTTGAGGATGGCCCTTGTTTCGCAAATATTTTGACAAACAGGCTCTCCACAAGAAAACCATGCAAAGTGAAGAGATTTGCATATTTTGGGCCATTGAGAACATGTTTATTCATGTAGGCTCCCTGTTTGCATAAAATTCCACAGTTTAAGCATATAAGGCTTTTTGTAACAGATTTTATACCCATAAATGTCTTTCAGTAGAATTGGTTTGATCCTAGTCATCAAGAAATGTTCAGGAAGCTGAAGACACAATAAAGGGGGAACATGGTCCTTGCTCGTCCATCTCTCTTGGACAGTCTACAATCTCTTGAAGTCAGATAAGGAAGACTTGAAGAAATGGAAGCTGCATCCCATAAAAGACCGGGGCTGAAACTCTTTCCCACGTTTCAAAACGATTGGGAAGGCCAAACACAAATAACCCCTCCCTGAACTCAGTGAAGGAGCTTCCTCAATATTGGGCGTGCTCAGTAGCCACAGAGCCGGCTCCTGTGAAAAGCCATTTGTCAGGGGCTCTGAAACCATTTCGTCGGTCCTCCTGTCTCTACTGCTGGTCTCGGTGCCGGCTCCCTCTGGTTCTGAACCGCAGAACTCTGGATCTCAGCTTCGTGTTTTCGTGCCTTTGCTCGCAGATTGGCAATACTGCCGGAACATGTCTCTTCTGGACTGGAACCGTCCTTTTCCTGAGCTGCTCCGGATAAGGGAAGCAGCAGGATGCTTATCCCTCCAGGCCCGGAAGCCTCGGTGACCCTGTCGGACCCCACCATTGCCTCCAGCTGCCCTGATGGTGGCGAGATCCCGGTGAGAGCCCTGTCTGAGTGGTGTCCATGCAGTTTCAGCTGTCTCCTCATCTTTGCCCTCCGATTCTGGAACCAAACCTAACAAAAAGAGTAACACACCAGAAGATTCAACTAAGATAAATGTATTTATTTTTATATTATTATTTTCAAAAAATTCGTAACTCACCGGTCAGGTAGGTTATAAAACTAGCTACGAGAAATCATCAATGCAGTCATAATGAATATCACCTAATACAGGCAGTCCCCGGGTTAAGAACGAGTTATGTTTTCAAAGCTGTTCTTAAGTTAGATTTCTATGTAAGTCAGAACTTAAGATTCTTGCTGCTTACTTCTGCTCCCAGCTCCCTACCAGTGTTCCCTCTAAGGTACAGCATGCACAACCACGCACTGTTCTTAATGTGGCCATTCCTGAATCCGCTAGGAGTCTAGGCCACTGGAAATACAGTAAAACCTTGGATTGCAAGTAACTTGGTTTGCAAGTGTTTTGCAACACAAGCAAAACATTTGATTAAATTTTAACTTGATATACAAGCAATGTCTTGCAATACAAGTACATATAGTATACACACATCACAACTGAGCCGATGGTTCTTCTCTCCCTGAAGCTGCAGGAGTGTAGTGACTGTTCTAAATGTGCGAGGTCTTGCAATACAAGTATAGTATTATGTATTAGTTTTTGGAACAAATCATCTGAGTTTCCATTACAGTGGTACCTTGGATTACGAGCATAATCCCTTCCAGGGGCATGCTCGTAATCCAAAATGCTCGTTTATCAAAGTGAGTTTCCCCATAGGAAATAATGGAAACTCGCTTTGATAGGTTCCCACCCCCCCCTCTCCCGAGGCCAGCAACACTGCTCCCCCTCACCCCGCTCGCAAAGACCCCCCCTCCGCACGATCCGGCACCCCCCCCCCACCGTGCAAACTACCCCCCCCCCCCGCCCGAACAACTTAAACTTACCCCCCCCTCCCCCCCCCCGTCTGGCACCAGCACGCAGGCACAGATCGTGGTGCCTAGAAGATCTTCCGGCTTCTGCCTGCCTTGAGCATGCATCTGCACATGCTCAAGGACTTCTAATTCTCCCTCTCACCGAGAATCTCGGCGAGAGGAATCTCAGCGAGAGAGAGAATTAGAAGTCCTTGAGCATGCGCAGATGCATGCTCAAGGCAGGCAGAAGCCGGAAGATCTTCTAGGCACTGGCACGATCTGTGCCTATGCCAGATGGGGGGGGAGGGGGTAAGTTTAAGTTGTTCGGGTGGGGGGGCCGGTTCGCGCAGGGGGGGGAGGTGCTGGATCGAACGAAGGGGCCTTTGCGAGCGGGGGGGATCGATGCCGGTTATCGGGGGGGTGCTCACAAATCGAGTCAACACTCAGTTTGCGAGTCAAAAGTTTGCTGAGTGTTTTGCTCGTCTTGCAAAACACTCGCAAACCGGGTTACTCGCAAACCGAGGTTTGACTGTATTTCCTATGGGGAAATTCGCTTTGATATTCGAGTGCTTTGGATTACAAGCATGCTTCCGGAAAGAATTATGCTCACAAACCAAGGATTTACTGTACTGTTCAGTGAAATCAAATGAAGCCACAACCATGCTCTTACGCAGCAACATTCCAGAGCTGAGATTGTGATGTCATAATGCCTCATTCCACCAATGCCTAAGAGCCAACCTCATCGGTGATGTCACAAAGGCTTGATTATTCCTATACAGGTAGTCACTGAGTTAAGAACGAGTGACATATTTAAAGCTGTTCTTAAGTCGGATTTATATGTAACTCAGAACTTGTAGATTTTAAGATTCTTGCTGCTCACCTCTGCTCCCAGCTGACAAAAGGGCCGACTGTCCCTTCCAGTGTTCCCTCTAAGATACAGTATGCAAAACCACACACTGTGTTCTTAATGTGGCCATACCTCATTCCTGAATCTGCTACAGGAGAAATGTAGGAGTCTATGCCACTGGAAATCAAATAAAGCCGCAATGGTGTTCTTAAGTACGAGTCGCACTTAAGTCGGGTGTCTGTAACTCAAGGACTGCCTGTACTCTAAATGTAATCCAGATAAGCCCTGTGGACCCCCCACCCCCCACACATAAAAAAACTCCTTTGCTACTACATTCTACCACCTCTAACAAGGAGGAAAACCCAGTAATAATGTGTGATGGACTGGTATTCGGAGATACGAGAAGTTCAAAACAGTTCATTCTCCCATCTAAATATATCATACCAAAAGAATAGTAGAGTATCAGTATCTCAACACATATATACCACAGTAGGTTCATAGTCAGCCGCGCGCGAGACACCAGCGCGCCGACAATCGAGCGCTGACAAGAAAAAAGCGCGCCGCGGGAAAACTTAGTTTTAAAAAGCTCTGAAGCGGGGTGTGAGTGGGGAACCCCCCCACACACACACTTTACTGTATAGTGTTCGCGCTGCTGTTGGGGGGGGGGTTTGGGGGGTTGGTACCCTCCATTATAGAGAAAACGGAACTTTTTCCGATTTTTTCAGGAAAAGTTCCGTTTTCTCTATAATGTGGGGGATTCCACTCCCCCCACCCCCCCAACGGCAGCACGAACACTATACAGTAAAGTGGGGGGGGGGGATTCCCCACTCACACCTCACTTCAGAGCTCTTTAAAACTAAGTTTTCCCGCGGCGCGCTTCTTTCTTGCGCCGAATTGTCAGCGCTCCATTGTCGACGTGATGGTGTCTGGCGGGCGATTATCCCGTCAACCTGAAGGAGTCTGGGACTGGTTTTCCTAAGTGTTGAACTAAGTTTTCTCTTTAATAAAATGCTGAATTATGTTTAGCTGCAGACTTAACTTATCTCATGTTCTAGCTTGGGCATTCTAGCTTCTTATGGCTAGCTCAGCATAAACGACATGTAACAGAAAGACTGCAGGGCTTAGATAAGTGACCTGCTAGTGTGAGCTTAGGACCAATGATTGTTAAGAAAAGTAACACGTGAACAGTTTTTTCTAGAATTCAGTTGTATAGCCAGAAGAATGTATAAATAGCTCTGAAACTTCCTGGTTTCGGGACTTCTGAAGCCAGCTTGGGGCTCAGGGGTCCGCATAAGCTGAATAAACACCTGTGCTTTCTTCAAGTCTCTAAGTTTTGTGGCTGCCCAAAATGACCTTTCAAACCCAAGTTTCCAAGTTTATTAAATAGTTTGATTTATATCGCCTATTCAAAATTCTAGGCGATGTACAAATAGTTCAAAAATTTAGATAACATATCATTCAGACATACAATAAATTTGGGTAGAAAAAGTAAACTTATTTAAACAGTTATCAATACATTTACATCTACGTATAATAATAAAACCCACAGTATCTCCACTCTTAATTCATCAGAGAGAGAAATATTCTCACGAGGGCTGACTGATAAGTAATGAGACTGCCCCTGGTTGTCTTTCCAAATAGGTGACTCAGGGCTCCTTTTACTAAGCTGCGATAGCGGTTTTAGCGCGTGCTGGACCTTAACGCCAGCATTGAGCGCGCGTTAGTACTAGCCGCGTGGCGCGGGTTTAGCGCACGCTAAAATCCTGGGTGCGCTAAAAAACGCTATTGCAGCTTAGTAAAAGGAGCCCTAAACATGTTTCTCTTTATGGAATTACCATCTAAGGGCTCCTTTTAAGAAGGCGCGCTAGCGGTTGAACACGTAATAGCGCACGCTAAACCGCCAGCCGCGCTAGCCGCTACCGCCTCCTCTCGAGCAGGCGGTACGTTTTCAGCTGGCGCGGGGGATAGCGCGTGATGAAAAGTCGCGCGCGTTAAACCCGCTAACGCGCCTTCGTAAAAGGAGCCCTAAGTTTTTAACGTTAGCAATGAGCACAAATAAATGAATGTTCTAGATTTTTTTTTTTTTTTTTTTTTTTTTTTTTTTATTCAATTTTCTATACCGTTCTCCCAGAGGAGCTCAGAACGGTTTACATGCATTTATTCAGGTATTCAAGCAGTTTTCCCTCTCTGTCCCGGTGGGTTCACAATCTATCTATCATACCTGGGGCAATGGGGGGATTAAGTGACTTGCCCAGGGTCACAAGGAGCAGGGTGGCTTTGAACCCACAACCTCAGGGTGCTGAGGCTGTAGCTTTAACCACTGCGCCACACTATTAACTCAGCGCCTTGCTGTTCGAGCACATTAAAATCCACATTCATACCTAGCCGCTGGGCTACTCAGTGCAAATTCTGGAAGTCTTGACACCTGTACCTGGACTCTGGCCTCGATGAGGTCCAGACGGAGGGCCAAGGCCTCCCTCATGAAGACGTCGGGGTAGTGAGTTGTCTCAAAGGCCCTCTCTAGCTCCTCCAGCTGCCAGCCACTGTAATTTGCCCGGGCTCTGCGCTGCTTGGGTGGTCGGCCTTCATCTGTAAAGAACTTCGTTAATGCAAATCAGAAAAAGAGACCCACTATTTTTTTAATTACAGCCTTTGGTGACAAGGGGCTCCAGGCTCTGGGATAGTTGTACATGACTTTCTGAACTTTTATTTTATTTTACTGATGTCCTTCCCTTTCCTGCTTCTTTTTACTACTTTGACTTTTTTTTTTTTTTTAAGTAAAACCAGTATATCAAACTGCGATAAATAAGAACAGAAGAATAGCCTTACTGGGTCACACCAATGGTCCATCAAGCCCAGTAGCCCATTCTCACGGTAGCCAATCCAGGTCCCTAGTAGCTGGCCAAAACCCAAGGAGTAACAACATTCCATTATCTCAGAGTAAGCAAAATTCTGGAACCTCGAATAGTAGCAACATTCCATACAGAATCCCCAAAGAGTAGCAAAATTCTAGAATCCCAGTGTAAAGCAATATTCCATGCTACCAATCCAGGGCAAGCAGTGGCTTCCCCATGGTTTTCTCCATAACAGACTATGGACTTTTCCTCCAGGAACTTGTCCAAACCTTTCTTAAAACCAGCTACGCTATCCGCTCTTACCACATCCTCTAGCAACGCATTCCAGAGCTTAACTATTCTCTGAGTGAAAAAAAATTTCTTCCAATTGGTTTTAAAAGTATCTCCCTGTAACTTCACCGAGTGTCCCCTAGTCTTTGTCATTTTTGACGGAGTGAAAAATCGATCCACTTGTACCCGTTCTGCTCCACTCCGGATTTTGTAGACTTCAATCCTATCTCCCCTCAGCCGTCTCTTTTCCAAGCTGAAGAGCCCTAACCCTTTTAGAACCGCCAACTAACCTTTAATTTTCCAGTCCTTTCTCAAATGATACAAGTATATACTGCATATGTAATTCACAGAACCAGATTTTAAGATCATTCTCTTTAAGGGGATTGGTCAGAAGGACTGCGCTAATTTCACCAGTTCTCGTGGCAACATTTTACTGAAAATCTAGAACCCCCAGGAGGAAACATTCCGGCAAATCTTTAGATCCTCCCAAGACCACATATTCTCACTGCCATGGAGGTTGGGAAGAGGCCTGCGAGTATGTTCAGTCGATCTTTTGTTTTCAAGTTTGTAGAGATCTGGAATGAACTTCCTGACTCCGTTAGAGTTTTAAGCCAGCTGCAATTATTTCGTAAATTCCTGAAAACTTTGTTGTTCTCGCAATTTTTTAATGGTTTAACTACAGCCTCAACAAAATGATAATATTATAGTTACTTTTCTTATGTACTTTTGTTTTTAATTAGTTCTTTCTCTTATGTTTTCTGCTATGTACTCTAGTCTTAATTATATGTGAACCGAGTCGAGCTCCACTGAGAGATGACCCAGTATATAAACCAAAGATTAGATTAGATTAATTGGAGATCAGCATATTTTTTTAGAAACTCCTATTTAGAGACGCATTCGATAGCGTCCCAGCAGACTTTGCTTTTAGCATACAGATTTTCCTTCTACCTCTATTCTCAAGTATGAGCCTTTATTTGTTACTTTCCTATAAAATATTTGTAGTTCAACCCCCTTTCCACATGTAGTCATTTAGCACGTGGTTAGCGCACACTGAAAACGCTAGCGTACCTTAGTAAAAGGAGCCCTAAATGATATTTGTAAATCCAATTTTTAGTAGATTTGTAATTTGCTTTGAAATATTATTATAAGCGTTTTCATCAAATTTTAATAAACATGAAACCTAAACATGCTACTTTTAAAATAGAAATTGGTCCTCTTAAAAAACAACCAAAAACACTGGCCAGCGATTTTTAAGCTACCCTTATAATGTACTTTTGAACAGGGCTTTAATATTTAGCAGGTGGTAAATTTTAGGCCCAAGCTTCTGAATTACTACTATTACCGGTAATTATTTCTAGAGCACTACCATATGTACGCAACGCTGTACAGAGTCACAAAGGAGACAGTCCCTGCTCCAGTGAGCTTACAATCTAAAAAATCAAGACAGACAAGTAGGGTTATGGGTTGAAGGCTGTCTAAAAAAAAGGTGGGTTTTCAGCCTACTTTTGAATAAGGGAACGGGAGTGGCGGACGGGCTCGGGTCATTTATTCCAGGCATACGGGGCAGCGCGCTGAAACTCAGGCATGGAGGTCCATGCCTGTCATTCCTGCAGTTCTAGCTACTATGCAGGATGTGTGTTAAGTTTTCTGCTGCTTTTACATGTGAACGCCTTGATGCTAACAGCAAGAAATCCGGGGTTTAGATTGTCAGACAAATATTTGCCTTCTTAGCTAGAACCAAATTTGCTCACCAATAAACGGAGCTATGGCCTATTTCAGTCCACCTACTTGTCCAGTCTAATTCTTAAGTGTCATAGTTAAATAAATTTTCTAAAGTCAAGTGCTATTATGATATTAATCATTGTTTTAGCCAAAGATCTGAGGAGGGTCCCTATTAATTAAAGAGGAAATCGGTGGGCTGCCAGCCATCCTGATTCCCGACTGCTAAACAAGCAAACGGCAAATGCCCATTCCAGCAAAAGCTTCTGAACTGGTTATTGCTGTCAGATGACCCTAAGAGCTTTTAAATTCCATCACCTCTGCCCCTCGCAGACGATAATCCATCTCCAGGACTGCCAACTTCAAATATTGATGAAGAGAATTTTCCCTTGAACAAACATAAGTTAATGTCTTAGGGACCAGACCATTCATTTTATTTTAATTTTAAAAATCCTCTGCATCAATATTTTATGAAAATAATATTGTTTGCACATTGCTAGGGCAAGCCAAACCTGCTTAAACCTTAGAGCCTAAATTGAAAAATGATTTATATGAAAGTTATACAAAATATCTTTACAGGAATGTCAAGAAAACAAGCTTGGCCGTAAAATAACTTATTGTCCTATTGGCGGTGGTTATTAATGAGCCGCTGTGTGTACAGCAGTGTATAAACATAGCTTTTCAATACCTATGCACTGGAGTATACTTTCCTATTTTTCATTTAAAGATTTTATGGCACATTTCCATTTCTTGCTCTTCACATTTCATTGTTTTTATTCCTGGAAATGTGTATCTCAACCCTCTAAAATGTAAAATAAATAAATAGATAACGTGGAAATATACTGAGTAACCCCAGAATGCTCTCCTGGAGCAAATAATATTAGGAGAAATATTCCATTGGAGTACGTGAAGTTAAACCTGCCTGGGCTTTTAAATCAATGAATCACAATGCACGTTTCCAGTTTGCCCATAGCTTCTGTTCATTCAATGATGGGAAGCCAGGCTTTTTAGTGCAGTGGTCTCCAACTCAAACCCTTTGCAGGGCCACATTTTGGATTTGTAGGTACTTGGAGGGCCGCAGAAAAAAATAGTTAATGTCTTATTAAACAAATGACAATTTTGCATGAGGCAAAACTCTTTATAGTTGATAAATCTTTCCTTTTGGCTAAGTCTTAATAATAATATTGTCATTTATAGCTAAAGAGACAAATGACCAAGGAACTGTTTTAGTTTACTTTTGTGATTATGATAAACATACCGAGGGCCTCAAAATAGTACCTGGCGGGCCGCGAGTTTGAGACCACTGTTTTAGTGGGTCTTCTTGGGTCAGGCCATAGCAGAAAGTCAGTGCTTACCGGAAAAGTCCCCCAAGGTCCCCAGCCCCACAGCCTGGCTGGCCAGCTGTAGCGCTTGCTTGCAAGTCTCTGGGGGGCTGCAGGACTGCAGGAGCTGGTAGCCGAAGAAAGGGGGTGGCAGGAAAAGCCCACAGCCTGGGTAGAGTCCCAGTGAGCCCGGAAAAGGGATGCTATAGAAGCAAGTAGCTGCTGGACCGCAGGGCAGCAGGTGGTCAGGGTTAAACATCCTTCCTCAGACTGAGATCCAGCACTGGGAGCGCGTGACAGCACCTGGAGGGGAAAGACAAAACAATCAGACCCGGGGAAGGCTCCAAAGAGTCTGCCAACAACTCAGGTGGGGTCGGAACTGAAGAGATGGAAGAAACTGAGGAGTGCAGACTGGAGCGAGAGGTGAAAAGAGACAGGAAGTGCAAAAGGTCTGAGGAAAGAGGAAAAACCTGCTAGAGAGGGAACAGATGGAGGGGCCCCAGGGTGCAGCAGAGGAGAGAGAACTAAGGGGATCTCCAGAGGAAGGATTGGGGGAGGTCCCTGGGGTGTGGGAAAGAGGAAATGAGAAAACAACCAGCTATCCCATGGAAAAGAATGGCGGGGCCCCTGCGGTACTACAGAGAATCCCTAGAGTACAAGGGTTCAGAGAAAGAGGGACAAGGAGAGAATTGCATGAGGAGAAAGGATGAAGAGAAGCGAGGGTAAAAGCAGAACTCCAGGAAATCCCTAGGGGGAAAGAATGCAAAAAAGGGGGTACAGAGAGGAGTACCACAGAGACCTGGAGGTAGGGGGGGGGGGATTTGCAGAGAAAGAAGATCTCCCCGGTGTTGAGAAAGAAGGATGTATGTAAGAGGGCACCTTGCAGGGAGCCAAGTCCCCTCATTAGGCTGTTGGAAATGCTCAGAACCCCCCTTCCCTTTACCTGCCTTAACCGGTGATCCGGGTGCCCGTATTGGGGTGAAGATCCCGTCTCCGGCTCTGATCTTTCCCAGGGGTGCGAGTGGAGGACGTGGGCAGCTGGAGACTCAGGTGTGGAGTGGACTAAAGTCTTCAGGAGTCATTATCTGCCCCTCCCCCCCCAGGCTCTCTGGAATCACGTGCTAAGCTTCTTCTCACTTCAAAGGAACTCTTCAATCAATTAAAGAGAAGTGTGATCGAGAGGCTGGGATTGAATTTCTGGCTAAATATTTCCACTAATGCATCCTTTGCACTGACCCAGAGACATGGTCGCACCTTGAGGAGAGTCAGGCTAAAGCCACTAGATTTTAGGCTTTCCAGGATCCTGGAGTTCCCAAACTTTGCAGCCTTCAAACGAGCCTCTTAGGCGTCATGAGTGTGACCTTTTGCACTCCCCCCCCCCCCCAGCTTTTACTCCCCATTGCCTGGGAATCATTTTGGGTGAAAGCAATTCATTCTTAAAATGTGGCCAGCAGCACTTAACATTTTCAACACCCTCCAGCTCTTAGCCTGGATTCTCTCTTTCGTTCAACGGGAGTCATTCCCTAATACTATTTAAACTCTACCACTGTAGGGTAACAAGGCAAATCCTGTATAATAAATTAAAAAGTTGGAAACTGACAACCAGCATTGTCAGTCTAAGGCCAGGCCAGCTTAAGGATGGTAGGCTGCCATTAATGGTTGTCTTTAATGTCAGTCCCTAAAGCAGGACTTTTAAAGGATTACATGAGAGATTCTGACCAGCTCAATTGAACAATGAGCCTGCAGGGAAGTGTTTCTGGGGCATTCCTCCCCACCTGTATCCAAATTTGGGAACTGAGCTTCCTGGTTCATAGACAATTGCGCGCAAGACAATCGCGCGCAGACAACTCAGCGCGAGACAACTTAACGCGAGACAAATGAGCGGAAGACAATTGAGCGTTAAGACAAGTGAGCGCAAAGACAACCGAGCGTGAGACATTTGAGCGCAAGACAATTGAGCGCAAATTATTTTCCGAAATGTGCACGAGCGGGACAACTGAGTTATCTTGCGCTAAATTGTCTGGCGCTGAGTTGTCGCTGCGCTCAATTGTCTTGCGCTGAAATGTCTTACGCTCGGTTGTCTTTGCGCTTACTTGTCTTCACGCTCAATTGTCTTTGCGCTGAGTTGTCTGCGCGATTTTGTCCGCACGCGATTGTCTTGCGCGCTTTTGACCTGTCACCGAGCTTCCTTCTTCCTTCTGCATCTTCTACATTGGGCAGGCGGGAGTCCACTGCCTTTACTATTAAAACTACAGCAAAAGTGGCCTTAGCGCACCCGTAACGCGGGTCTTTTCCACACACCAAGGCCACGTTCGCTGCTGCCGGAAGTAGGCCGATTTTCCTATTTCCAGAATTAATGGCCATGTGGTAATTGTGCAGTTAGCGTTCTGCATTAAAAATATTACCGTGTGAGCCCATTATGTAGGCCAGTGTATCACAAACTGTGTGCCGCAGGGAGATTCCCGGCGCGCTGCAAGACGCCGGAAAGGAGGAGGGGCACCGTCTGCCTACAGGATGTGCCTCTTGCAGCGACAGGCACGTCCTGTAAGCAGTCAGCCGTGCACCTCTCCTCTTCCACCATTCCCCCAACTGGCGGCTCAGGACCCTGTTGAGGGCCTCCATGCATGCACGGATGTCAATGTGACGATGTCATGCGTGTGTGTGATGTCATCGCATCAACGTCCGCATTTCTGGATGCACTCCAGCTGCGGCCCCCGAGTTTAGTGTGCCGTGGCTCCGGAGAGTTTGCGAGATACTGATGTAGACAGCAAGGGCTCACACGCTTACTCATCGGCGCTTTCATGCCCCACTCTCCACCCAGAAGAATAACCCGAATCACAGTTACCGGATGCTAGGGTCCACCTTGGGGGTTAGCGCCCAAGAAAAGGATCTGGGTGTCATCGTAGACAATACGATGAAACCTTCCACTCAATTTGCAGCGGCAGCCAAAAAAAGCAAACAGAATGCTAGGAATTATTAAAAAAGGGATGGTTAATAAGACTAAAAATGTTATAATGCCCCTGTATCGCTCCATGGTGCAACCTCATCTGGAGTATTGCATTCAGTTTTGGTCTCCTTATCTCAAGAAAGATGTAGGGGCGCTAAAAAAGTTCAAAGAAGAGCGACCAAGATGATAAAGGGGATGGAACTCCTCTCGTATGAGGAAAGACTAAAACAGTTAGGGATCTTCAGTTTGGAAAAGAGACGGCTGAGAGGAGATAGGATTGAAGTCTACAAAATCTTGAGTGGAGTAGAATGGGTACAAATGGATCAATTTTTCACTCTGTCAAAAATTATAAAGACTAGGGGACACTCGAAGTTACAATAGGAGGAAATATTTTTTCACTCAGAGAATAGTTAAGCTCTGCAACGCATTGCCAGAGGTTGTGGTAAGAGCAGATAGGTTCTGGTAAGAGCTGGTTTTAAGAAAGGTTTGGACAGTTTCCTAGAGGAAAAGTCCATAGTCTGTTATTAAGACATGGGGGAAGCCTCTGCTTGCCCTGGATCGGAAGCATGGAATGTTGCTACTCTTTGGGTTTGGGCTAGTGACCTGGATTGGCCATCGTGAGACCTGGCTACTGGGCTTGATGGACCATTGGCCTGACCCAGGAAAGCTATTCTTATGTTCTTAACTCTGGTACTTGGAACCTAAATACAGTTCCAGGCAGACTTCTACAGTCTATGGCCAAGGAATATATATATAAAAAGACAATTTACGTTTTAACATTTTTATTGAAGGAATAAAGTAAATAAACATTTATGTAGTACATATAGATATTCATTACAAATGATTTCATACATTTTGAAAATTCAGTTTACATATTCTATTAAATAAAATCATTCCTCCAAATATTTTATATAAAAAAATCTAATTTCCCCCTGCCCCCTCCCTACCTTCCCTCCAATCCCCCCCCTCCCACCCAAGATGGAAGGTGACAAGGACAACCAGGTATAGGATACAATGAATTCAATTAAAGCTTCAATGCAATTCATTAAGAATCAAACTTCGTGCTCTAGGTGAAAGTTTTTGAATATAAGGGTCCCAAATTTTCATAAAAAGACAAGTTTGTCTAGGAGATCGATGAACCTCCCAAAGTACACGATGTAATTGGTTCTTCCAATGTCAAAAATTAGGAGGTTCTTTCTGCAACCAATATTGCAAAATACATTTATGACCCACCATACAAGCTTTATAAGAGGCATCTTCCTTGACCATATACCCCAAAAGCAGCTGCCTTACCAAATAGCACCCTCCCCCCTTGGAAATCCCACCACAGGACTATCCCATAATGAACCCAAATAAAATAGAATGGCAGACTAGAAAGACTTAATAAAAGGACATTGCCAATAAGCACGAGATAACATATTGAGATCTTTGTCACATTTATTACATTTTGGAGAATTCACCAATCCCGCATGAAAAGCTTGTATTTGTGAGAAATAAGCCCTATGTATCACTCTATATGTGCATTCCCTCCATACAAAACCCGTAATAATTTTAGGTAAATGATGAATTGCTTGACTAAAATCAAAAAGCGATATCTAAGTCCCCAACTCCTCAACTCAATTTTGTAAGAGCTTATCATATGTACAATTTGGAAGTAGGTTCCACCACCACCTCTTTAACAGAGAAACCGAAATTGGTAAACCCTCACCTTGATTGACAAAAGTAAGAAGTCTGTCACGAACTCCCCAGGAAAGAACAGAATTATAGGTGACGGGTCAAAAAGCGCGCGAGGACAAAGGCGCACCGACAACCGAGCGCGGACAACTGAGCATAGGGCTTAATCGCACCAATGAAAACCCGTATTTTAAAGGGCTCTGATGGGTGTGTGTGGGGGGAACCCCCCCACTCTACTTAATAGGGATCGCGCTGCCTCAAACTGCCATGTTGGGGGTGTGTGGGGGGTATAACCCCCCACATTATACTGAAAACTTAACTTTTTCCCTAATAAACAGGGAAAAAAGTTACGTTTCCAGTATAATGAAGGGGGTTACAACCCCCCAAACCCCCCACAACACCAGCGCGATCTCTACTAAGTAAAGTGGGAGGGGGTTCCCCACCAACACCCCTCATCGGAGCCCTTTAAAATATTGTTTTTCTTCAGCGCGATGAAGTCCTGCGCTCAGTTGTCTGCGCGCCTTTATCTTCGCGCGCTTTAGACTATGAACCGAATTTTAAATGTAGTCCAGTGGGTGATGGGCAAGCCGTTGCGCCTTTTTAAAAAGAGGGGCGACATGGTCTTTTTTAAATTAAATTAAATTTATTTTTTTTTTTTTGCTTTATAAATAATTTTAACAGCCGTATTCTGTATTATCGGAAGCCTTCTAATTTCCTTTTACGTTATTCCCTGGCAAGGTGAATTTCGATAATCTAAGGGCTCCTTTTACTAAGGTACGCTAACGTTTTTAGCACACGCACAAAATGGCCGCGCGCCACGCTTCTAGAATAACACCAGTTCAATGCCGGCGTTAAGGTCTAGCGTGTGCGGCAATTTAGTATGTGCTATTCCGCGCGTGAAGGCCCTAAGGGCTCCTTTTACGAAGCCGTGTTAGCGGTCTAACGCGCGGAATAGTGTGCACTAATTTGCCGGCCACGCTGGCCGCTACCGCCTCCTCTTGTGCAGGCAGTAGGTTTTTTTTGGCTAGCGCGGGGGGTTAGCACGCACTAAAAAGGTGTGTGCGATAAAGCCGATAACGCGGCGTCGTAAAAGGAGCCCTAAGTGTGAAATTACTAACCGAAATGATCACTTCCTCTCCTCCCTAGTTCTCTGAAAGGTTATTTCTGTAACTGTTCTGATGTCTATTCGAGGGCGTCTCCTCCGCAAATGGTAATACTCCTGCGACCAGGATCACTAGTGTCACCCCAAATTGTCCGCAGATAGAAGGTAATTGAATTACCTCCACTTACCTGCAGCATTAAGCAAATCACCTACCTGTCCAGAGTTTGAAATTCGCCCCTGAAACATGGCGACTGACAGGCGATTATAGCTTTAGCTTATCCAATTAAATACAGATTACAGTACAGACCGGTTCCTGGTAAAGGGTCCCCCCCTGCATCATCTTGGCTCAATTAACCAGGAGCTCCTGACAGCTGTTAAATTAGAAAGAGATTCTCAACTATTTCCCCTGTCCAGAGAGAAATCCAGCTGCCTCAGCTCCGATTGTGGAGAAAATAAACTGGTCGGCTTGAATAGCAAGTCAATTAAAAAAAAAAAAATTTTAATACGCAAGACCTCGTTTATCTTAATGACCAGTGGAAAAGTCCCTCCCCCAGTTCACATGTACACCCAGTTGCATTTCACATTTTCCGCTCCGAATAGATCATCATGCCTGTTATCCTCTTGCTGCTTCTGGTCTGTTATTACTGTGTCTCTACAAGCACAAAATCTGTTTTATGTACACTATATAGAAAGAGCGAGAGGGTGGGTTCATAGACAAAACCGCCGAAGACAAAGGCGTGCGCCGACAACTGAGCGCAAGACAGAAGTGCGCGCCGAAGAAAAAGATTGTTTTTAGGGGTTCCGACAGGGGGTTTTGTTGGGGAAACCCCCCCCCACACACTTTACTTAATACAGATTACAGCGGCGTTGTGGGGGGTTTGGGGGTTGTAACTGCCCTCATTATACTGGAAACTTAACTGTTTCCCTGTTTTTTATGGAAAAAGTGAAGTTTTCAGTAAAATGGGGGGGGGTTACAACCCCCAAACCCCCCACAACGCCCCGCGATCTGTATAAAGTAAAGTGGGGGGGTTCCCCCCCACACACATACCCCCGTCGGAGCCCTTTAAAACAGTCATTTTCTGCGGCGCGTGCCTCCACGTTGCGCTCAGTTGTCTGCGTGCGCCTTTGTCCCGGCACGCTTTTGACCTGACACCAGAAGGTGGGATGTACTGGAACAGTCCGTCCTGAACTCTGTGATATTGCAAAATCCTGTCATACTGACCCCCTAGTTCTTAATAGGTTGTCAATTTTTTGTTATTTGATGTATGTAGGGTCACCATATGGCTCCGGAAAAAGGAGTCACTACGCTATTCCCGGTAACCTGCCACTGGAACTTACAAAAGAGACTTACAAAAAGGCAGAACAAGTCAAAAGGTTCTGAGAGTGGTAACTCAAAGACAAAAGCCCCTGTGAATATCAGCACAATTTCAAAATGAGATAATATGCTAGCTATTTAGTGTAATTGGGTACCATACCCCCACCTGCACACCATCATCGGGTACCTCATGTGTGCCTTAAATCAAAATGTGAATCAAACCACAGTGAAATAACTAATAAAACACAGGTGAAATCAAACATTATAGAAACATAGAAGATGACGGCAGAAAAGGGCTAAAGCCCATCAAGTCTGTCCACTCTGCTTACCCACCCCCTGTCTATGCCCTAATGACCCAATTTCCTTATCTTGACCCTCGTAGGGATCCCACATGGGTATCCCATTTATTCTTAAAGTCTGGCACGCTGTCTGCCTCGATCACCTGCACTGGAAGCTTGTTCCAATGATCAACCACTCTCTCTGTGAAGAAATACTTTCTGGTGTCTGCAGCAGCCACTCTCTCCTCCTCTCTCTATTGGCTAAGGCTCTTAACATTTGCATCTCCTCTTCCTATAGGCTAAGGCTCTTTACACCTGCATTGTGATGTCATAGAACTTTCTGATTATAGAAACATAGAAACATGATGGCAGATAAAGGCCAAATGACCCATCATAGAAACATAGAAGATGACGGCAGAAAAGGGCTACAGCCCATCAAGTCTGCCCACTCTGCTTACCCACCCCCTGTCTATGCCCTAATGACCCAATTTCCTTATCTTGACCCTCGTAGGGATCCCACATGGGTATCCCATTTATTCTTAAAGTCTGGCACGCTGTCTGCCTCGATCACCTGCACTGGAAGCTTGTTCCAATGATCAACCACTCTCTCTGTGAAGAAATACTTTCTGGTGTCGCCATGAAATTTTCCGCCCCTGAGTTTGAGCGGGTGCCCTCTTGTGGCCGAGGGTCCCTTGAGAAAGAAAATATCATCTTCCACTTCGACACGTCCCGTGAGGTATTTAAATGTTTCGATCATGTCTCCCCTCTCCCACTCTGAGAACCCCCCAGCCTACTCCCCAAACAGAAACAATGGACTTAGCTTCAAGTAGTCTTCATGAGTCCTACAACAAAAACAAGGGGAAATAGGTCGTCAATGCACCCCTGGATACCAGGTTCAACCAAGCCCGGTTTCGGGAACTCAGAGTCCCTTCATCAGGAACCCGCCCTCCTCTCAGCTGGCTTGGACTTATGCCATTTCTTTTCATCTGCGGGTTCCTGATGAAGAGACGCTGAGTTCCCGAAACCGGGCTTGGTTGATTCTGATATCCAGGGGTGCATTGATGACTTATTTCCCCTTGTTTTTGCTGTAGGACTCATGAAGACTACTTGAAGCTAAGTCCATTGTTTCTGTTTGGGGAGTTGGCTGGGGGGGTTCTCAGAGTGGTCTCAATGTTCGATTTCACCTGTGTTTTATTAGTTATTTCACTGTGGTTTGATTCACATTTTGATTTAAGGCACACATGAGGTACCCGATGATGGTGTGCAGGCGGGGGTATTGAAACATAGAAACATAGAAATAGACGGCAGATAAGGGCCACGGCCCATCTAGTCTGCCCACCCCAATGACCCTCCCCTACCTTTCTCTGTGAATAGATCCCACGTGTCTATCCCATTTGGCCTTAAAATCAGACACGCTGCTGGCCTCAATAACCTGAAGTGGAAGACTATTCCAGCGATCAACCACCCTTTCAGTGAAAAAGAATTTCCTGGTGTCCCCGTGTAGTTTCCTGCCCCTGATTTTCCACGGATGCCCCCTTGTTGCCGCGGGACCCTTGAAAAAGAAGATATCTTCTTCCACCTCGATGAGCCCGTGAGATACTTGAATGTCTCGATCATGTCACCCCTGTCTCTGCGTTCCTCGAGTGAGTACAGCTGCAACTTATCCAGCCGTTCCTCGTACGGGAGATCCTTGAGTCCCGAGACCATCCGGATGGCCATTCTCTGGACCGACTCCAGTCTCAGCACATCCTTGCGGTAATGCGGCCTCCAGAATTGCACACAGTATTCCAGGTGGGGCCTCACCATGGATCTATACAATGGCATAATGACTTCAGGCTTACGGCTGACGAAACTCCTGCGTATGCAACCTATGATTTGCCTTGCCTTCGATGAAGCTTGCTCCACTTGATTGGCAGTCTTCATGTTCTCACTGACGATCACCCCTAAGTCTCATTCTGCTTCAGTTCTTGTTAGGATCTCACCATTAAGGGTGTAAGTCTTGCATGGATTTGGGTATGGTTGCCTCCGCCTTGTTGTGTGAAGCGCTGGAGAAATTCTCCCTTCGCTGACCCTCCACACTGAGGGTACCCAATTACACTAAATATTTACCACATTATCTCATTTTGAAATTGTGTTGATAATCACAGGGGCTTTTGTCTTTGAGTTACCACTCTCAGAACCTTTTGACTTGTTCTGCCTTTTTGTAAGTATCCAGAAAAAGGAGGACAGATTGAGACATCCGGGGAATTCAGGAAACGCCTAAAAACACATCTGTTCCTGAAATATCTAGGCCAGGGGTAGGGAACTCCGGTCCTCGAGAGCCATATTCCAGTCGGGTTTTCAGGATTTCCCCAATGAATATGCATTGAAAGCAGTGCATGCAAATAGATCGCATGCATGTTCATTGGGGAAATCCTGAAAACCCGACTGGAATACGGCTCTCGAGGACCGGAGTTCCCTACCCCTGATCTAGGCAGCTGACCTATACAACTCTTTCTCCTCAATAACTGATCCCTTGAGCCGTTAATCACTAGCTTCCACCCTGTTAAGTTCAATCTATTTGTACCTTCTTTAATCTTTGTAAACCGCATAGAAATTCACAGTCCTGCGGTATATAAACTGTTATTATTATTATTATTATTATTATTATGTTGGCAATATTCAGTGCTGGGACCCGCTTACCTAGGCTGGCCAAGTTAAGACAGCTCAAAGGAAATTCAAGACCCAAACGTCAGCGGGAAAGGTTATGGCCATAGTGTTTTGGGATCAGGAAAGTGTTGTAATGAGTGACTATCTTCCAAGGGGGTGAAATAGTTAATGCAGAATGCTCCCGTTACTTGCTGGGCCGATTAAAGGAGACATTGAAAGAAAAAAGGGGTGACAGGTCAAAAGTGCGCAAGACAATCGCGCGCGGACAAAATCGCGCAGACAACTCAGCGCAAAGACAATTGAGCGCAAGACAAGTAAGCGCAAAGACAATCCAGCGTAAGACATTTGAGCGCAAGACAATTGAGCGCAGCGCAATTGTCTATGAACCGAAAAAAGGAGAGGGACACTGTGGAAAGGCGTTCTCTTTCTGCAAAACAATGCACCTGCTCGCAAGGCTGGCAAAACATGAAGACAAATATCCGACTCCCAAGCTGAGTATGTTAGAAATGTCCATTCCAGGTGCACAACTGTGGCTTATCTTAGCCTGCACCTACAAGTGAATGGTTGGGACCTACCTTGTAGAAGCAACTCAAGGGTAGGAGACTTAGGAAGCAGCTCAGTTCAGACCAAGAAATTTTTAATTGGCTTGCTAATACTATGAGCTATAACAGCCAACCAATGGATGGACAGGAATCAAGAATAAGTGCGCATGATGCTGTATGGTAAGAGATTTAAAGGAGAGTGGAAGGGGCATTATAAATTGCTTTCGATGCTACCGGACAAAGTTGGAGATATTTTGACGCAGCTGGGGTTTCGGTGCATAGACCATCCACCCTACTCCACAGATCTTGCGCCATCTGACTGGTTTCTGCTTCCCAACGTTTGAAAGGGTGACAATTTTCAAGTGATTCAGAGGTGATTGCAGCAACAGTGCAATATTTCAGTGATCGGACATCAGAGTATTTTTTTGGGTAGGGTTACAGAAATTTCAAGACACGATGTGCTAAATGTGTTGAACTTAGGGGGGAATGTGTGGAATAACCTGTACAAGAGTTTCATGGTAGAGAATGACACGGTGACAAAATTCATCACCGTTCCCGTCCCCGCGGGAAACCATCTTCATGTCATTCTTTAAGGAGAGAGGGAAGAATCAGAGTATGAATGGCCACAACCACTGACCCGCAAGCTTTGCTTTGAAGAATGCTGAGATTGAGCAGCAACATTCCAGAGCTGAGATTGTGATGTCATAATGCCTCATTCCACCAGTGCCTAAGAGCCAACCACATCAGTGATGTCACAATGGCTTCATTATCCTTGGCTCCCATAAGAATCAGAGTATGAATGGCCACAACCACTGACCCGCAAGCTTTGCTTTGAAGAATGCTGGGGTAGAAGGACTGAGGTTGAAACAGACACTACAGAATGACAGTCTCTGGTATCCAGAGCAGATATTGTGATGTCATAATGCCTCATTCCACCAGTGCCTAAGAGCCAATCACATCAGTGATGTCACAATGGCTCCCATAAGAATCAGAGTATGAATGGGCCCAGCCACTGACCCGCAAGCTTTGCTTTGAAGAATGCTGGTGTAGAAGGACTGAGGATGAAACAGACACTACAGAATGACAGTCTCTGGTATCCAGAGCAGATATTGTGATGTCATAATGCCTCATTCCACCAGTGCCTAAGAGCCAATCACATCAGTGATGTCACAATGGCTTCATTATCCATGGCTCCCATAAGAATCAGAGTATGAATGGCCACAACCACTGACCCACAAGCTTTGCTTTGAAGAATGCTGGGGTAGAAGGACTGAGGTTGAAACAGACACTACAGAATGACAGTCTCTGGTATCCAGAGCAGATATTGTGATGTCATAATGCCTCATTCCACCAGTGCCTAAGAGCCAATCACATCAGTGATGTCACAATGGCTCCCATAAGAATCAGAGTATGAATGGGCCCAGCCACTGACCCGCAAGCTTTGCTTTGAAGAATGCTGGTGTAGAAGGACTGAGGATGAAACAGACACTACAGAATGACAGTCTCTGGTATCCAGAGCAGATATTGTGATGTCATAATGCCTCATTCCACCAGTGCCTAAGAGCCAATCACATCAGTGATGTCACAATGGCTCCCATAAGAATCAGAGTATGAATGGGCCCAGCCACTGACCCGCAAGCTTTGCTTTGAAGAATGCTGGTGTAGAAGGACTGAGGATGAAACAGACACTACAGAATGACAGTCTCTGGTATCCAGAGCAGATATTGTGATGTCATAATGCCTCATTCCACCAGTGCCTAAGAGCCAATCACATCAGTGATGTCACAATGGCTTCATTATCCATGGCTCCCATAAGAATCAGAGTATGAATGGCCACAACCACTGACCCGCAAGCTTTGCTTTGAAGAATGCTGGTGTAGAAGGACTGAGGATGAAACAGACACTACAGAATGACAGTCTCTGGTATCCAGAGCAGATATTGTGATGTCATAATGCCTCATTCCACCAGTGCCTAAGAGCCAATCACATCAGTGATGTCACAATGGCTCCCATAAGAATCAGAGTATGAATGGCCACAACCACTGACCCGCAAGCTTTGCTTTGAAGAATGCTGGTGTAGAAGGACTGAGGATGAAACAGACACTACAGAATGACAGTCTCTGGTATCCAGAGCAGATATTGTGATGTCATAATGCCTCATTCCACCAGTGCCTAAGAGCCAATCACATCAGTGATGTCACAATGGCTCCCATAAGAATCAGAGTATGAATGGCCACAACCACTGACCCGCAAGCTTTGCTTTGAAGAATGCTGGTGTAGAAGGACTGAGGATGAAACAGACACTACAGAATGACAGTCTCTGGTATCCAGAGCAGATATTGTGATGTCATAATGCCTCATTCCACCAGTGCCTAAGAGCCAATCACATCAGTGATGTCACAATGGCTCCCATAAGAATCAGAGTATGAATGGCCACAACCACTGACCCGCAAGCTTTGCTTTGAAGAATGCTGGTGTAGAAGGACTGAGGATGAAACAGACACTACAGAATGACAGTCTCTGGTATCCAGAGCAGATATTGTGATGTCATAATGCCTCATTCCACCAGTGCCTAAGAGCCAATCACATCAGTGATGTCACAATGGCTTCATTATCCATGGCTCCCATAAGAATCAGAGTATGAATGGCCACAACCACTGACCCACAAGCTTTGCTTTGAAGAATGCTGGGGTAGAAGGACTGAGGTTGAAACAGACACTACAGAATGACAGTCTCTGGTATCCAGAGCAGATATTGTGATGTCATAATGCCTCATTCCACCAGTGCCTAAGAGCCAATCACATCAGTGATGTCACAATGGCTTCATTATCCTATACTTGGCTCAAATAAGAATCAGAGTATGAATGGCCACAACCACTGACCCGCAAGCTTTGCTTTGAAGAATGCTGGTGTAGAAGGACTGAGGATGAAACAGACACTACAGAATGACAGTCTCTGGTATCCAGAGCAGATATTGTGATGTCATAATGCCTCATTCCACCAGTGCCTAAGAGCCAATCACATCAGTGATGTCACAATGGCTTCATTATCCATGGCTCCCATAAGAATCAGAGTATGAATGGCCACAACCACTGACCCACAAGCTTTGCTTTGAAGAATGCTGGGGTAGAAGGACTGAGGTTGAAACAGACACTACAGAATGACAGTCTCTGGTATCCAGAGCAGATATTGTGATGTCATAATGCCTCATTCCACCAGTGCCTAAGAGCCAATCACATCAGTGATGTCACAATGGCTTCATTATCCTATACTTGGCTCAAATAAGAATCAGAGTATGAATGGCCACAACCACTGACCCGCAAGCTTTGCTTTGAAGAATGCTGGTGTAGAAGGACTGAGGATGAAACAGACACTACAGAATGACAGTCTCTGGTATCCAGAGCAGATATTGTGATGTCATAATGCCTCATTCCACCAGTGCCTAAGAGCCAATCACATCAGTGATGTCACAATGGCTTCATTATCCATGGCTCACATAAGAATCAGAGTATGAATGGCCACAACCACTGACCCACAAGCTTTGCTTTGAAGAATGCTGGGGTAGAAGGACTGAGGTTGAAACAGACACTACAGAATGACAGTCTCTGGTATCCAGAGCAGATATTGTGATGTCATAATGCCTCATTCCACCAGTGCCTAAGAGCCAATCACATCAGTGATGTCACAATGGCTCCCATAAGAATCAGAGTATGAATGGGCCCAGCCACTGACCCGCAAGCTTTGCTTTGAAGAATGCTGGTGTAGAAGGACTGAGGATGAAACAGACACTACAGAATGACAGTCTCTGGTATCCAGAGCAGATATTGTGATGTCATAATGCCTCATTCCACCAGTGCCTAAGAGCCAATCACATCAGTGATGTCACAATGGCTCCCATAAGAATCAGAGTATGAATGGGCCCAGCCACTGACCCGCAAGCTTTGCTTTGAAGAATGCTGGTGTAGAAGGACTGAGGATGAAACAGACACTACAGAATGACAGTCTCTGGTATCCAGAGCAGATATTGTGATGTCATAATGCCTCATTCCACCAGTGCCTAAGAGCCAATCACATCAGTGATGTCACAATGGCTTCATTATCCATGGCTCCCATAAGAATCAGAGTATGAATGGCCACAACCACTGACCCACAAGCTTTGCTTTGAAGAATGCTGGGGTAGAAGGACTGAGGTTGAAACAGACACTACAGAATGACAGTCTCTGGTATCCAGAGCAGATATTGTGATGTCATAATGCCTCATTCCACCAGTGCCTAAGAGCCAATCACATCAGTGATGTCACAATGGCTCCCATAAGAATCAGAGTATGAATGGGCCCAGCCACTGACCCGCAAGCTTTGCTTTGAAGAATGCTGGTGTAGAAGGACTGAGGATGAAACAGACACTACAGAATGACAGTCTCTGGTATCCAGAGCAGATATTGTGATGTCATAATGCCTCATTCCACCAGTGCCTAAGAGCCAATCACATCAGTGATGTCACAATGGCTCCCATAAGAATCAGAGTATGAATGGGCCCAGCCACTGACCCGCAAGCTTTGCTTTGAAGAATGCTGGTGTAGAAGGACTGAGGATGAAACAGACACTACAGAATGACAGTCTCTGGTATCCAGAGCAGATATTGTGATGTCATAATGCCTCATTCCACCAGTGCCTAAGAGCCAATCACATCAGTGATGTCACAATGGCTTCATTATCCATGGCTCCCATAAGAATCAGAGTATGAATGGCCACAACCACTGACCCACAAGCTTTGCTTTGAAGAATGCTGGGGTAGAAGGACTGAGGTTGAAACAGACACTACAGAATGACAGTCTCTGGTATCCAGAGCAGATATTGTGATGTCATAATGCCTCATTCCACCAGTGCCTAAGAGCCAATCACATCAGTGATGTCACAATGGCTCCCATAAGAATCAGAGTATGAATGGGCCCAGCCACTGACCCGCAAGCTTTGCTTTGAAGAATGCTGGTGTAGAAGGACTGAGGATGAAACAGACACTACAGAATGACAGTCTCTGGTATCCAGAGCAGATATTGTGATGTCATAATGCCTCATTCCACCAGTGCCTAAGAGCCAATCACATCAGTGATGTCACAATGGCTCCCATAAGAATCAGAGTATGAATGGGCCCAGCCACTGACCCGCAAGCTTTGCTTTGAAGAATGCTGGTGTAGAAGGACTGAGGATGAAACAGACACTACAGAATGACAGTCTCTGGTATCCAGAGCAGATATTGTGATGTCATAATGCCTCATTCCACCAGTGCCTAAGAGCCAATCACATCAGTGATGTCACAATGGCTTCATTATCGATGGCTCCCATAAGAATCAGAGTATGAATGGCCACAACCACTGACCCGCAAGCTTTGCTTTGAAGAATGCTGGTGTAGAAGGACTGAGGATGAAACAGACACTACAGAATGACAGTCTCTGGTATCCAGAGCAGATATTGTGATGTCATAATGCCTCATTCCACCAGTGCCTAAGAGCCAATCACATCAGTGATGTCACAATGGCTCCCATAAGAATCAGAGTATGAATGGCCACAACCACTGATCCGCAAGCTTTGCTTTGAAGAATGCTGGTGTAGAAGGACTGAGGATGAAACAGACACTACAGAATGACAGTCTCTGGTATCCAGAGCAGATATTGTGATGTCATAATGCCTCATTCCACCAGTGCCTAAGAGCCAATCACATCAGTGATGTCACAATGGCTCCCATAAGAATCAGAGTATGAATGGCCACAACCACTGACCCGCAAGCTTTGCTTTGAAGAATGCTGGTGTAGAAGGACTGAGGATGAAACAGACACTACAGAATGACAGTCTCTGGTATCCAGAGCAGATATTGTGATGTCATAATGCCTCATTCCACCAGTGCCTAAGAGCCAATCACATCAGTGATGTCACAATGGCTTCATTATCCTATACTTGGCTCAAATAAGAATCAGAGTATGAATGGCCACAACCACTGACCCGCAAGCTTTGCTTTGAAGAATGCTGGTGTAGAAGGACTGAGGTTGAAACAGACACTACAGAATGACAGTCTCTGGTATCCAGAGCAGATATTGTGATGTCATAATGCCTCATTCCACCAGTGCCTAAGAGCCAATCACATCAGTGATGTCACAATGGCTTCATTATCCATGGCTCCCATAAGAATCAGAGTATGAATGGCCACAACCACTGACCCACAAGCTTTGCTTTGAAGAATGCTGGGGTAGAAGGACTGAGGTTGAAACAGACACTACAGAATGACAGTCTCTGGTATCCAGAGCAGATATTGTGATGTCATAATGCCTCATTCCACCAGTGCCTAAGAGCCAATCACATCAGTGATGTCACAATGGCTTCATTATCCTATACTTGGCTCAAATAAGAATCAGAGTATGAATGGCCACAACCACTGACCCGCAAGCTTTGCTTTGAAGAATGCTGGTGTAGAAGGACTGAGGATGAAACAGACACTACAGAATGACAGTCTCTGGTATCCAGAGCAGATATTGTGATGTCATAATGCCTCATTCCACCAGTGCCTAAGAGCCAATCACATCAGTGATGTCACAATGGCTTCATTATCCATGGCTCCCATAAGAATCAGAGTATGAATGGCCACAACCACTGACCCACAAGCTTTGCTTTGAAGAATGCTGGGGTAGAAGGACTGAGGTTGAAACAGACACTACAGAATGACAGTCTCTGGTATCCAGAGCAGATATTGTGATGTCATAATGCCTCATTCCACCAGTGCCTAAGAGCCAATCACATCAGTGATGTCACAATGGCTCCCATAAGAATCAGAGTATGAATGGGCCCAGCCACTGACCCGCAAGCTTTGCTTTGAAGAATGCTGGTGTAGAAGGACTGAGGATGAAACAGACACTACAGAATGACAGTCTCTGGTATCCAGAGCAGATATTGTGATGTCATAATGCCTCATTCCACCAGTGCCTAAGAGCCAATCACATCAGTGATGTCACAATGGCTCCCATAAGAATCAGAGTATGAATGGGCCCAGCCACTGACCCGCAAGCTTTGCTTTGAAGAATGCTGGTGTAGAAGGACTGAGGATGAAACAGACACTACAGAATGACAGTCTCTGGTATCCAGAGCAGATATTGTGATGTCATAATGCCTCATTCCACCAGTGCCTAAGAGCCAATCACATCAGTGATGTCACAATGGCTTCATTATCCATGGCTCCCATAAGAATCAGAGTATGAATGGCCACAACCACTGACCCACAAGCTTTGCTTTGAAGAATGCTGGGGTAGAAGGACTGAGGTTGAAACAGACACTACAGAATGACAGTCTCTGGTATCCAGAGCAGATATTGTGATGTCATAATGCCTCATTCCACCAGTGCCTAAGAGCCAATCACATCAGTGATGTCACAATGGCTTCATTATCCATGGCTCCCATAAGAATCAGAGTATGAATGGCCACAACCACTGACCCACAAGCTTTGCTTTGAAGAATGCTGGTGTAGAAGGACTGAGGTTGAAACAGACACTACAGAATGACAGTCTCTGGTATCCAGAGCAGATATTGTGATGTCATAATGCCTCATTCCACCAGTGCCTAAGAGCCAATCACATCAGTGATGTCACAATGGCTTCATTATCCTTAGCTCCCATAAGAATCAGAGTATGAATGGCCACAACCACTGACCCGCAAGCTTTGCTTTGAAGAATGCTGGTGTAGAAGGACTGAGGTTGAAATAGACACTAGAAAATGACATGGGATTATTTCCCGCGGTTATCCGCGGGGACGGGAACAGTGATGAATTTTGTCACCATGTCATTCTCTATTTCATGGCTCCAAATCATTCTCGTCTTGGTTGGGCTGAGAACTTTTCAGCACCTCCTCATAAGTCGTGCCCGAGCATCCTTCTGACCTATTACTGGGATAGGATGGACTTATCGAAACTACAGGGACAAATTACCCCCAGTCAGTAACAATAAGGGTATTAGCAAAACAATTAAGGGGCAGCTTTCTGAAACATTAACCTGAAGGAGAAAGACTTAGGTAAGCCTCCTGTGGGTATCAAATTGCAGTCTTGAAAAGCCCCATAATAGCTCCCTGGCATCAGGGCTTTTGAGAGTGTCTGCAGAGGGACAATTTGAAAGTAGTTCCCCCTTCCTCGATGACTGCAGTTGACTATCTCTCCATTAACACGTTTTAAGATCTATGACCTTTCATTCAGCTAGGATTTCCACTAATTATAAATAAGGAGATCATTGGACCACACACTAAGTCTTGCTCTGTGAGTTTAGACATTACTTGACCCATACATTCAAAACAGGGGAAGGAGACAGACAAACTGACTGAGAGTGATGTTAGAGCCATATGCTGACAGCTGAGCCCATATCTTCGAAAGCAAATGTACTGAGAAAGTTTTGCCCTCTGATGCATCAGCTGATCATATGCACAGAAAAAGAGAAACATGAAGGCAGATAAAGACAAGAGAATGACACGGAGACCGATTTGTCCCCATTCCTGCAGGAACTCAATTTCCACAATTCCAATTTCCACTCAAGATCCCTGTGAGATCTGTCGCGGCTCTCTCTGCCCCATTCCTGTAAGCTCTGCCTTAACCACGCAAGCCTCGAACATTTATGATTTACAGTGTTTGAGGATTGTGCAGACGAGGACGGAGCTTGCAGGAATGGGGCAAGGACAGGAAAAGAACCCGCCGCGACGGGAAAATGAGTTCCCGCGGAGATGGGGAAAAATTTGCCCCTGTGCCATTCTGTAATAAAGACCATGGGATTCATAATCAAAAAACTAAAATCTCCAAAAGAACAGCCAATTTGGCGCTTGGTGGTCCTAATTGCCGGGGCCGGCCAAGTGCTAATAATCAAAACCCTTTGTTTTGGGTGGGCTTAACTTGGATGTCTTGTAGCAATAATGAAATCTTTTCGGAGATGGGCTGGACGGAATTTAGATGTTCGGAGTTAGTTCTGTCTCCCCGCTCCTGGCCAAGCTCCACTGGCTTCCGATCATCGCCAGGGTCCACTATAAATGCGCCTGTTTAGCTTTCAAAATCCTATATGGTATCCTCCCTCCCTTTATCCCTCTTTCTTGGAATACCTCAAACCCTAATACCACCAGATCCTCCCACAAATTAAAACTATCCTTCCCCTCGCTAAAAGGCATTTCCCACACAGGAAAGCTAGGGACCTCCCTCCACTTCAAAATCACTGAGCTCTGGAACAACTTTACCTCCCCTCTTCGGAACTTGAGCTCCCTCCATCTGAAAACCTGGCTTTTCTCAAAAAATGTAAGTCTCCCTCCAACTTAGGAATCAAGGAAACTCTTATATCTTGGCATCCCAAGTCCTCTAAATTTTCTTCACACTTCTACCTCTAACCCTCTGTTGTAGTTCCTTCCTATTTCTCCTACTGTAAACCGCGTCGAGCTCTACGAACGTGGAGATGATGCGGTATACAAACCTAAGGATTAGATTAGATTAGATTTAGAAGAGTCTAAGTGCCACAAAGGGAACAGATGACCACTGGACACATCAAGGTATGACCCCCACACACTCTCGCACTGCTCACTAACCCCCTCCCACCCCTAAAAAATCGGAATGAAAGAGTGCATACCCATCTCTAGAACGGCAGCATTTGGTATGGGAAAGCCTAGTAGAGCATCACACAAGTGCCTTAAATAACCTGGTGGATGAGGTAGTGAACCATAGAGAGGAGGACCCAGGCCCATAAGCCACTCTAATCACTACATTTATGAAGTGTGAGCCCAACAAAACCCACCAAAATTCTACCATATAGGTGCCGCCTGCAGCCATGAGGGCTATTAGGGTGATAGACAGTTGGGTCTAGTAGGTTTTGGGGGAGTTTTGAGGGGCTCAGCATAAATTAGAAGAGGTATATGGTGAGATATAGAGTTTTACCTCATGCAAAATTGTCATTTCTTTAATAAGACATTAACTATTTTTTTCTGCAGCCCTCCAAGTACTCTATTTTTTTCTGCAGCACTCACATTTAAAGTTCAATATCTTATCTTTCTCAAAACTGGCACATTCCAATCACTAAATTGAAAATAAAATCATTTTCCTACCTTTGTTTGGTAATTTCATCAGTCTCTGGTTGCACTTTATTCTTCTGACTGTGCATCCAATACTTCTTCCCTTCTTTCAGCCTCCTGTATGCTTCCTCTCCTCCAGACCTCATTCCCTCCCCCAACTTTTTCTTTCTTTCTCTATGTCTGTCTTTCTCTGATTCCGTGCCCCATTTTTTGCTTTGTTTCTGGTTCCCTGTCCCCCCTTCTTCTTTCTTTCTTCCTTCCTTCCTCCGTGCCCCATTTTTTGCTTTTTTTTTCTGGCTCCCTGTCCCCACCCCACCTTCTTTCTTTCTTCCTTCCTTCCTTCCTGCCCTCCCTCATGCCACCGCCGCCACGAAATAGGCTGCTGCCGCTATCGGGAACAAGCCATCTTCCTGCTTCTCTTCTGCACGGGGCCGACCAACTCTCGCTGCCCAATGTCAATTCTAACGTCAGAAAGGACGTTCCGGGCAGCCAGGCAGCGATTGGCTAGCCAGAACGTCCTCTCAACGTCAGAATTGATGTCGGGCCGCCAGAGTTAGTCGACCCTGCAGGGAAGAGAACCACCCCCCCCCCCCCCCTTGGTACGCTACTGGAGCAGCAGCGTGTCTGGCCGGTTCATTCATTCAAAGCTGCAGGTGGCGGCTCCTTGCGAGATCCGCGCCTGCGTCTGAAGCCTCTCTGATGTTGTGACATCAGAGAGGCTTCCGATGCAGGAGTGGATGGCGCAAGGAGCCGCCAATCCGCGGCTTTGAGCGAACGAGCCGGCTGCTGCTCCAAAAGGAAGAGAATGATGGCCTCCAGACCGCTGGCCGCAAATAAAACCTGGAGAGCCACATGCGGCCCGTGGGCCGCGTGTTTGAGACCGCTGCTCTAGGGTGTCCCACTGCTCTGCTGGAATGTCTATGTGACCAGTCCATCACAATGATGGCCATTCCCACGTCCAAATAGTCTGGATTTGGATGTTTTCAACTTGGACATTTCTTTGGTTGAAAATGGGGTATAAAGTTAGGCGTTCTAAAGGTTGGATATCCTGTCGGCCTAGACATCCAACTAGGTGATTTTCAAAAAAAATTATATTTTTGAACATCTAGTGGTTCAGCTTTTGAAAATGGACGTTTCTGTGCTTTCGACTTTGGACATTTGGTGGGAAACATCTAAATCGGACTTAGATGTCCTTTTCAAAAATGGCCTATCTCGTCTGCCTAACCATACCCTCTACAATCCCCTCCTTTCCCTAGCTTTCTTGAATTCAGATACATTTATATCTCCACCTCCTCCACCGAGAGGCCATTCCAAGCATTCACCACCTTTTCCATGAAAAAGTATTTTCTGAGGTTACTTCTGAATTAGTCTCCCTTCACTTTCATCCTATGCCATCTCCAGCAGCCTACTAATGGGGGTGGGGGTGCCGGCACCTCTCCCCCCCCCCATCTCAATACCTTTTTAAATGATCACTGGCACAAATACATATTTCACTTGCTACTTGTGCCGGCCTTGGTTCGCTTCTGACATCACTTTCTGGTCGTGAGGTCAGGGTGCTGAGGTTGTAGCTTTAACCACCGCGCCACACCCTCCCCATTCTCTTCTTGGTTGAGCTGAGAATTTTTCAGTGGCCCCTTGTTTGGTGACATCATAATGCCTCATTCCACCAGTGCCGCCTAAGAGCCAACCTCATCGGTGATGTCATAATGGCTTGGTTTCACTATACTTGTGCCCATTTATTAGATGCATTTGCCTCATTGAAATGAAAAGTATGGAATAACTTGTAAGTTTCATGGCTCCATATCATATTTATTTATTACATTTTCTATACCATTCTCCCAGGGGAGCTCAGAATGGTTTTATATGAATTAATTCAGGTACTCAAGCAATTTTCCCTGCCTGCCCTGGGCTCACAATCTATCCAATATAGCTGGGGCAATAGGAGAATTAACCCCCTTTTTTACTAAACCGCAACAGCGGTTATTAGGAACTCTATGAGCGTCGGGAGCAGCGCAGAACGTTCAGCGCAGATCCTTGTACTAATAACCACTTTTGCGGTTTAGTAAAAGGGGTGGGGGTAAGTGACTTGCCCAGGGTCAAAAGGAGCAGCATGGGTTTGAACCCACAACCTCAGGATGCAGAAGCTGGTTTTTTTTGTGTGGTTTTTTTTTTTAAGTTCAAATTTTTTATTGTGAGTTTAGGCTGTATTTTTAACCACTGCACCACACCACTATTCCTGCTGTCTACTTTACTGGCAAAGTGCAGGGCTTGGCTCCCTGCCCAGATCTCTCATTCCACTTCTACAAGCCTCGTCTTCAAACTCCAAAATGAATCAGGAGGTCCCTGAGCATAACCTGAAAATTAACACCAATGTACATTACAGCTGTATTGTTCTTGCAATAATGTCTCCTTCTTTGCAGGCTTGAGTGGAGCTACTCCCAGACTTGGTTAAAAGGCAACGAGAGACACGACTCGAACAGGCCCTACCTTCGTAGAAAACAAGCCCATAATTTGTGCAGCAAGAACGCTAATGTGATAAGACATTTTGTCCTTCATAGATAGTCTTTACAACCTTTTTTTTCTGTTGTCACCTAATAAGAATGTCTTTAATAATAATTTTAAAAAGAGTTTGCTCTTGGTTCATATGGTCTGAATTAGAAAAGTTATTAGATAGTAATATCATAAATGGTGAAAGATAAAGATCAAAAAAGCCCAATTAGTCTCCATATAACCATGACAGCAGAAAAAGGCCAAATGGCCCATCCAGTCTGCCCATCCGCAGCATCCCCTATCTCCTCCTCCCCCTATTGGCTAAGGCTGTTAACATTTGCATCTCCTCTTCCTATAGGCTAAGGCTCTTTACACCTGCATTGTGATGTCATAGAACTTTATGGTTATAGAAACATTGTAACATGATTGCAGAAAAAGGCCAAATGGCCCATCCGCAGCATCCCCTATCTCCTCCTCTCCCTATTGGCTAAGGCTGTTAACATTTGCATCTCCTCTTCCTATAGACTAAGGCTCTTTACACCTGCATTGTGATGTCATAGAACTTTATGGTTATAGAAACATTGTAACATGATTGCAGAAAAAGGCCAAATGGCCCATCCACAGCATCCACTATCTCCTCCTCTCCCTATTGGCTAAGGCTCTTTAGACCTGCATTGTGAGGTCATAGAGCATTATTGTTATAAACTAAGGCGCTTAACAGTTGCATTGTGAGATCATAGAGCGTTTTGGTTATAGAAACATGATGGCAGAAACAATGGCTCATCCTGTCTGCCCATCCACAGGATCCACTACCTCTTCCTTTCCCTCAGAGATCCCACGTGCCTGTCCCACATGGCATCTTTTGGTGAATGTGCATATTAAATTCCCAAATGCAATCAACGGTAACCCCCCTCCTTACCCATGGCAGGATTAAAGGATAGGTAAACTAGACACATGCCTAGGGCCCAAATGTTTAGGAAGGGCCCTCTTGGATGTGCTAATTAAATGGATCCCAAGGTAGATTGTTACCCTGGTAAGTCAGCTACAGTAGAAAGGGGGGGGAGGGGTACCAGAGTCACCACTGCCCACAGGGTTGTCTATTCCTTCCACTCCCTCTAGTCCAGCATTTGTCAAACAGTGAGCCATGGCTGCTTCCCAGGTGTGCTGTGGGGACTGGATCAGCTTAATCTGTGCCAAATGAAGTAAGTTTTCTTGTCGCTAGCAGTAGGGTTACCAGATTTTCTGTCTGGAAAATCCAGGCTCACCCAAACCCACCCCCAGGGCCCGCCCCAGTTCCTCCCTGTCACACCCCCAAGCTCCGCCTTCAATCCCGCCCCAGCCCCCACTGCCTTCTCTCGTCGGGCAGGACATCTGCGGATGCCCTCCTACACAAAGGAAAACTTTTCAAAACCCGGACAAAATGCCGGGATTTGAAAAGCCATCCGGACCCACGGACACGTCCTCAAAAGGAGGACATATCCGGGGAAATCCGGACTTCTGGTAACCAGCAGTCACCAGTAGCAAGCAACTCATACAGCCTGCTTGTACTAACCTCAGAGCCTTTTCTCTGACATAACTTCTTGCTTCTGCATAGGCAGGAAGCATCGGAGAGAAGGCTCCAAGGCTGGGACGAGCAGGTTGCATGAATCACTGCCGTTGACTGCTAGAGAAAAGAAAACTTTTGAAAGGTACATTTGGGAGGGGGGGGAAGAAAGACAAGGGGAGATGCCTGGTTGCCAGACAGAGAAGGGACAAAATGAAAGGGGTGGGGGAGAAGGTAAAATGCTGCACCATGTGTGTGTGCGTGTGTGTGTGTGGGGGGGTGCATTGTCAATTTTAGCACCATGTAAACGTAGAAGAGAGGAGTGGGCAAGTAAAGCTTCTTACCTGTTGCTTCATCAGAACCACCGAGAGACCCATTTGTGGGAGTTTTAAAAAGTACAGTGGGGGAGGGATCCAATGAACTCGTTTATCATTCATTTATCATCTAACTATATAATGTTAATATACCTCTTCATATGCAGTATAACTCAAAGCGGATAACAATACAATCTGGCTATATCAAGCCACAATCCTATGCCTCCATGCTATATATCGAGTGATTTGATTCTGTATTACTTCCATTTCTCTATTTGATGTTAATTCATTCACACAAGAACAGAATCTTTCCATCTACCTGGAAATTAGCATATATTTTATCAAGAATATATATATACTAGTGTTTAAGCCCGTTACATTAACAGGTGCTAGAATATATGCCTGTCTGTCTTTATTTATGTCTCTCTCCCTACTCCTGTCTCTTTCTTCTTTCCTTTCTTTCTGTCTTTCTCCCTCCTGCTATTTTTCTCTCTCTCTCCCTGGCACCCTTTGTCTGTCTGTCTTTCTTTCTGTCTGTGCCTCTGGTCCCCTGTCTGTCTTTATTTCTGTCTGTCTCTCTCCCTGGCCTCCTTTGTCTGTCTGTATTTCTTTCTGTCTCTCCCCCCCACTTTCCTTTGCAGAAGCAGCAGCAGTATTTCCCTTCCCTTCCAGGTCCCTGTGAAGTAGTAGCAGCATTTTCCCCCACCCCCCATTCCCTTCTCTTACCGTGAGCTGCCCTGCTCCGTTCGGCCCCTCCCCCTTCCCGTGGGCTGGCCTGCTGCGGCTGAAGGTTTTTTTTCGGCGGCTCTTCTCACGATCCCCGTGGTGGCTGGTCCTCCTGTAAAGAGCAGCCTGTGATGGTGTCCAGCTTTAGCGAACCTCGCAGGCCACTCTCCAACTCGGTAGCACGTTCCCTCTGACGCGATCCCATGCATCAGAGGGAAGGTGCTACCGAGGCTGGAGAGCGGCCTGCGAGGTTCGCTAAAGCCGGACACCATCGCAGGCTGTTCTTTACAGGAGGATCAGCAGCAGAGGCGGCAGCGGCGAGTTAGGGCGGGAGGTGTGTTCCCTGCTGAGGACGCAGGCAGGGAGAGAGCTTGCCTGGCTTCCATGGTGAGTGAGGGCAGGAGGAGGGGAGTGGCCAGAATTTTCCCTGCCGCCGGATTGGCTGCCACGGATCAGAAATCACGGCGGCAGGGATCACGAAATTTCAAGAGCGCATGAGCACTCTAGGGTTTTATTATATAGGATAGTGTTTAAGCCTGTTACATTAACGGGTGCTAGAATATATGCCTGTCTGTCTTTCTTTCTTTATGTCTCTCTCCCTGCTCCTGTCTCTTTCTTCCTTTCTTTCTGTCTCTCTCCCTCCTGCTATTTTTCTCTCTCTCTCCCTGGCACCCTTTTGTCTGTCTGTCTTTCTTTCTGTCTGTCTCTCTGGTCCCCTGTCTGTCTTTATTTCTGTCTGTCTCTCTCCCTGGCCTCCTTTGTCTGTCTGTATTTCTTTCTGTCTCCCCCCCCCCCCCCCACTTTCCTTTGCAGAAGCAGCAGCGGTATTTCCCTTCCCCTCCAGGTCCCTGTGAAGTAGTAGCAGCATTTCCCCCCCACCACCATTCCCTTCTTCCCCCCCCCCACTTTCGTTTGCAGAAGCAGCAGTGATATTTCCCTTCCCCTCCAGATCCCTGTGAAGTAGTAGCAGCATTTTCCCCCACCCACCCCCCATTCCCTTTTCTCCCCCCCACCACTTTATATATCCTATATAATAAAACCCTAGAGCGCTCAGGTGTGCCATTAGATGCTGGGGAGGAGAGGCACTGGCACCAGCTGCCTACAGGACATGCATCTCGCATTGAGAGGCACGTCGTGTAGGCAGTCAGCTAACAACAGTACCTCTCCTTCTCACCATGCATCTTCCCTGCCTGCACCTCCCACTGGTGGCTCCCGGTCCGTCTGCAGGGCCTTTGCATTGTAACTATGACATATTTAACCCGTAAACTGTATATTAGGCAGTTTAGCCTGTAACCCATTCTGAGCTCTTTGGGGAGGACAGGATAGAAAACAAAATAAAGATGTGATATGGTCAGATTCCTTTGTTTCTTTCCTTTCAAAAAAGCTTTGAAGGCGTAAGTTTTCCAGTAAGCAACTTATGAATAGAGAAAACAGTGTATTTGTGGTATTTTATTATCATTTTAATTGCAATTTTAATGTGTGATTGTGTTTTACTGTATTTGTATGTATTTTGGAACTCGCAGAATATAAATGTTTTAAAATACATACATAAAATGCTACTTGTTCTTGTTAAGTATCCACAGCTTGGGAAGGTATTAGAGAATGACACGGGGAAAAATTTTTCCCCATCCCCATGGAAATTCATTTTCACATCCTGGCGAGTTCTTTTCCTGTCCCCGCCCTGTTCCTGCAACTTCTGTCCTCATCTGCACAAGCCTCGAACACTTTAAAATCGAAAGTAGCAACATTCTAGAGCTCAGAATGTGATGTCATAATGCCTCATTCCACCAATGCCTAAGCTCCGTCCTCACCTGCAGAAATCTCAAACCCTTTAAAATCATAAGTAGCAACATTCTAGAGCTCAGATTGTGATGTCATCATGCCTCATTCCACCAATGCCTAAGCTCCGTCCTCACCTGCAGAAATCTCAAACCCTTTAAAATCATAAGTAGCAACATTCTGGAGCTCAGATTGTGATGTCATCATGCCTCATTCCACCAATGCCTAAGCTCCGTCCTCACCTGCAGAAATCTCAAACCCTTTAAAATCATAAGTAGCAACATTCTAGAGCTCAGACTGTGATGTCATAATGCCTCATTCCACCAATGCCTAAGCTCCATTCTCATCTGCACAAGCCTCAAACACTTTAAAATCATAAGTGTTCGAGATTTGTGCAGTTAAGGCAGAGCTTGCAGGAATGATGCAAGGGACAGCAACAAAACTCAAGGAGATGAGATGGGAAAACTGAGTTCTGGCGAGGATGGGGACAAATTTGTCTCCACTGTCATTCTCTAGTAGACATAAAAAGCTGGTAAGCATGATTTTTACACATTCTCACAAAGGTCCTGTCTCAGAGGATATTTAACTACATCTGCATCAACTTGGAAACCTAAATGTGCCAGACTTTTTGAGAAGTCTCTGTTAAAATGGCGCTCCCAGTTGTTAGCTTGCAATTCCTGGGACTAGAAAGTAATCTTCTATGGGTTTATTAGAGGGTTAACTTTTATGTGGACAACCATCTATCCTGATGGCTTAAAGAAATCAGCATGCATAATTACGTTATGTCAATAATGGGATGCGGTTAAATTTGTTAGGATGATGTAGTTCAACATATTTAGCACATGGGGACACCAAACCCTTAGTAATATGTATGGTTAAATCTAATTTAATAGTTAGGATGACAATGCAGTTTAACACATTTACCACATGGGGGAACCAAACCCTTTATATTACTCATAGTTTCGTAAGGCACATGAGCAGTTTGAAGGAGATACTGTATATTGAATGTCAGTGAGTTGTTTTTGCCAGTTATTAGGATTCTGTGATATCTCAAACTGGTATGTGGCCTTATTTTGAATTAGTATTTAAAATTTAAATTTAAAAGTATAAGAATAAAAACTTTTGTTACAACATAAATCATTAAATATTGTAATGACATTGTTCGTCACTTGTGGAAAAGTTATGGTTACACAAAAGTTTCAAGTTTTATTTCAAATTTGATTAAATCGCTTATCAAACTTCTAAGTGATGTACAAAATTAAAATAGTAACAAAAATTTGAGACATACTCGTACAAAGTACAAACAGACAAACGGAACCATAAAGTAAGCAGGGGAGAAATACAATTGTAATAGGATAGAAATCCAAAAAAAGGAAAAAATACAGCAAGGTGGGGGCTCAGAAATAAAGTCAAAGAATGATGCGACTGTCAATTAAGCATTCGATAGAACCTACTTACGAGGAATTATAAATCGTAAGCATCTTTAAATAGAAAGCATTTTAAGTTACCCTTGAATCGATCGAAAGAACTTTCTTCCCTTAAGTGAGCTGGTAGAGAATTCCGTATTTGGGGTGTAGTAAAAGAAAAAATGTTTTGACTCTTCGATTAATAACTTTCTAGAGGCCCCCCTCCCCCTTCCGGCTCACCGTTCTCATTCCCTGCGGCACTGCCCCAGCAGTGTGAGTGAAGCAAACACACTGGAACTCATGACAGCCATTTTTATTCCCAGTTCTGCACAGGGCAGGAGCGTAGGAAGATTGCTCCTGCCCCGCTTCACTGCTAGACCACCGGGTTTTAAAAAGTGAGTAAGTGGAGAGGTCCGGGAGGCAAAAGTGGGTCACCCAGATGAAAACCACGAATAACCGAAGTGGCGAGTTCTGAACCCGCAAACATGGAGGGGGATGTGTACTTCTGGGGTGAAAAAAACTCATTCAGCAGTGCAAAAAATTAACTAAAACGTGGGGTAAAAAGCCCAGGGTGACCCAGTATTAGGGGCCACCCGCTGCTGGACCCTCAAGTTCAGCATCCCTCCCTTCCTCTATCCATGTGTCTGGCATCATTATAGGCCCCACCCCCAACTGCATGCTGTCCTCTAAATGTGCGTGAAGCGGCTGACAGAGGCAGCACAGAAAAAAGGCTGCCTCCAGTGGTTCCGCCAAATCCTTTCCTCTGCTATGTTGTGCCCACAGAAAGTTTAATCAGAGAAAGCAGGACATGAGAGGAAAGACCCTGATGGGGCTAGCCAATATTCAGTATGGCTGCTATTTACCTGATACATAAAATAAAATAAATAAAGGCAGTCTGTTTTCAGTGTTGTCTTTGCCAGCCACCCACCAGGAATTTAGAGATGTTGGAGCAACATAGGGAGGGGGGTACAGGTGGGGGTTCAGGAGAAAGGGAGGGATGAAAAGTTGGACATAGGGAGAGACAAGGATACAGAGGGGTAATGCCGAACACAGGGGGGTGTACAGACACAAAGGGGATGCTGGAGAGAGTAAGATAGGGACACAGAGGAGAAATGCTGAATCTGGGGGTGGATAGTGACAGAGGACAGATGTTGAATGTGGGGGAGGATTAAAGACAGGGACACTGAAGGGAGATGCTAGATGGGACAGAGAGGGATTTAGAGGAAAGACGAATGGTGGATGGAGAGAGAAGAAATGTCAAAAAGACAGAGACACTGGAAAGAGAGTTAAGAAAAAGCAGAAAAGAGACAGAGACAAAAAAAAAATTAGAAAAAAAAGGTTCATTGTGCAGATACCAGGGCAACTGCTTTTCCAAATGTGGGGACCCCGTTTGTGGAGTCCTTCGCCAGGGTACCTACACCATGCAACAAATGTGGCCAAGTTTAAGCAACTGTTGAAGACCCATTTGCTTCTGTAATGGGAGTGTGGGTACAATATGGGGCAGCTTTTCAGGCTGTTTTTGTTTATATATCCAGTTTTGGGATGCTGTGTTTGTAGGCTTTGTATGGATGTTTTATTGTGATCTGCCCAGTTCATAGGCATAATGTAAATAAAAATGAATGTGCTCTTTTCTGAATTCATTAATTGTACTATGTCAGCTTTGGGAAATGTGTACCTCGATATTTGCATTTCAGCTTTATTTCTATTACTATGACAGACTTTCTATATAGATCTGGAATGTGTTTTCTTTTAGCAGAGTTTGTTTACTGGAGCTCTGGCTGCCCTTGTTCAGTCTCTACTACCTCGAGAAAGCTGGTGATTACATTGGCCTATTTTTCCACCCAGGGCCCATTCAGTCATAACTTTGTTGAGAACTGGCTGGATTGTCCCTACTTTCAACATTGACGATGCCAAAGCTCTAATATCACTTTAAGTACCCTAGAGACCACCTTCCTGAAGCTTTTTAATGACTAAAGTACTTTAACATTAGAATTAAGCTTCTAAAAATATTTTGAAGGGAGAGACTCTTAAATGAGTATCAACTTGCTAAGTCACCAATCTTTCATATATCAGTATCTTACCCTCAACTTAAGGCCTCCTAAATGACTCAATACAAATTAATATTTTGATCCAAAGACTACAGAATCATCTCATTTCATCCATGGAATACACAGTGGTTGGAGTACGTAGGTGCAACATGCTTAGTCAGACATGGATTACTTATTGCCAACACCCACTGCACTGATAGAAGCAGGCACATTACTGATTTCCAAATTGCGAACCACTGTATATGCAATCCTGCTTAATCAGACAGATGGAGGGGCATTAAAAAAAATGTCTTAAGTTCAACTTGGATGTCCAAGGTTGAAAGAACAAATACGGCTATTTTTGAATTAAACTGCTGGATGTCCAAATATAATTATTTTTTTGAAAATTGTCTACTTAGACGTCTTGGTCACCTGGACATCTAACTTTATACCCCATATTCGATCACAAAAACAACCAGGTTGAAAATGTCCAAATGCAGATCTTTTGGACATGGGAGGAGCCAGCATAGTAATGGACTGGCCACATACCGTGTTTCCTCGAAAATAAGACCTACCGCAAAAATGATTTTCAGGGTAAGTCTTAATATATGCTCTATCCCCGAAAATAAGCCCTAATCGCCAGCAGCAGCAGCGCTTCCCCCCGCCCCATCTCTCCCTCCCTTCCAAACTGCGAAACCAAAATAAATACCTTATAACAAAACGGTAGCGTTGGCAGCAATCTAGAGATACTGCTTTGCGACCTTTTATCGCCTGGGATTCCTCTGCCGCGTTGCTGATGATGTCATCAGCAATGCAGCAGAGGAACCCTGGGCGATAGAAGGCCGCGAAGCAGCATATCTAGATTGCTGCCAACGCTATCGGTTTGTTATAAGGTATTTATTTCGGTTTCGTGGTTCGGATGGGAGGGAGAGATGAGGCGGTGAGGGGGGGAGTAGAAAGATGCTAAACAGGGGTATGGGAGGAAGGGAGGGATAGAAGCTGCAAGGGATAGGAGGGAGGGAGGGATAGAAGCTGCAAGGAATGGGAGGGAGGGATAGATGCTGCATGGGTTCTGCTGCACAAGGGATGGGAGAGAGGGATAGAAAGATACTGCACAAGGGGATGGGTTAGAGGGAAGGAAAGATGCACATGTGGGGGAGAGAAAGGAAATAGGAAGAATTGGGATGGAGGAGAGGAAGGGAGAGATGATCATTGTACATGAAAAAAAAAAAGACCTCCCCAAAAATAAGACCGAGTGCGTTTTTTGGACCCCAAATTAATATGACAGTGTCATATTTTCAGGGAAACACAGCAGACATCCCAAGAGAGCAATGGGACACCTTAGACGGCACAGCTGTGAACTTCACATAGAGGGTGCCAGGTGTATATCTCACCATAATCCCCTTATAATTTATGGTGAGCCCTCCAAACCCCCAACCCAAACCTACTATACCCTCCTGTGTACCACCCCAATAGCACTTATGGCTGCAGGTGGCATCGATATGGCAGTATAGTAGGTTTTGGGTGGGCCCATATGTTCTACCATAAATGTAGTGGTTAAGAGTGGCTTTTGGGCCTGGGACCTCCTCTCTCTGGCTCAGTAGCCCACCCACCAGGCTACTTAAGATACCTGTGTGCAGCTCTAATAGGATGCCCCATACCAGATGCTGCTGTTTTAGAGCCAGGTATGTACCTTTTTGTTCTCATTTTTGTGTGGAGGAAGGGGGGAGGGGTCGGTGAGTACTGGGAGAGTGTCTTACCTTGATGCATGCAGTTGTCATCTGGTCAGTTTGGACAGCTTTGTGGCACCTTAAACGTTTCTAAAACAGGTCTAGTTCCAAACGTGTAAGTTCCATCCAGGATGTCTTGCAAAACATTTAATTATCGCTGCAAGACATCCAAGACGAACCCACCCTTGGGCACGCCCAAAGTCCGCCTCCACCACGCCCATCTCGTGCTCTGGACGCACAGAGGCTGGAACACCTCGCTAGACATCCAGAAAGGCCGTTTCAATTATCAGCACTTGGACGTCTCAGTGATTTAGGATGCTTTTTGGACGTCTATATTTTTTTGATTACCGTATTTTCACGCATATAACACGCATACACGTATTGAGAATCTCGGAGAGAGCAAGACCAGAAGGCTTTGAGCATGCGCAAATGCTCAAAGCCCAGTCCAGCCCGGCACAAGGAAGAAGGAGGATCTCCCTCGCACCGCTCAGCCCAGCCCAGCAACAACAAGGGAGGATCTTCGGGCACTGGCACGACCTGTGCATTGGTGCTGGTGCCGGTGCCCAATTGGGTAAGAGATGTTTTGCGGTGCTGGGGGGGATGTAGGATCGCGGGGGAGGGGGGTGACGCGAGCGGGGGGGAGGATGCCGGTTCGCAGGGGGGATGCCAGATCGGAATGAAAAAAAAAAATTGTACAACGCGCTCACGCGTATAACGCGCAAGGTTATGCACGGTTTGTAAAAATCATGTATAACGCACGCGTTATATGCATGAAAATACGGTATATGAGCCCATTAGTCAGTATCTGTGCCTGGATAACTCCTGTTTCCACCTTTGCTCTACTCCTGGACTGTCCCAAGCACTAATCTGAGAGTGTCGCAACGATCTATGCTGATATCGCCAATCAGTTAAGTGCTGCTCAATATCCGCATCGGAGTTGGTCAGCATAAGTTAACCAGGCTGGAGTTCTCCATAACCAGCTAAATCATGCAGAATATCAACCAGTTAACTTTGCGCTCTCCGTGACCTTCTCATTGTGAGCTTTATTGCTTTACAAAGGAGGTTCAGGACAAAAAAATACAACTACAACGCATAAATACAAAAGTGCAGGGTCTTTAAATATAAAGAAAATGAAAAAAAAAAAAACATTTTATGGTATATGTAACAAAGGCAATGAACAGATCTTCACCCTGCCGCTTCCTCGTCTGCTCTTGTATTTTAACCAAGAAACAAAAAGTTCATAGCAAGGCTGAATCATGACTTTCAGATCTCCAGATAAAGGTACGAATGGGAACAACCCAGTCCTCGGCAAGGGAAGAGATGCGGACACAGGGAATGTTTATTTTCTTAATCTTCTCCATGAGCAACAGAAAACAGGGAGGGTCATTGTGGATAAAATATGGAGAAGTGAGCTAAAAAACATCCGAGAACTCTGGGGATAAAACATCGCATAGAGGTTGCCAAAAATAACAGATCATGGGAGCGCGGCTTAGAGCAGACTTTTCACTCCACTCCTTTCTAAGATCCAAAGTGAGCACATGATTTTGACGTTGCCCGACTCCTCCCATCGACAAACCAGTCTCCAGCATCCTTTTTCGCTCCTGGTGAGAGTTCAGTCTGGTTGCTGGTGGCAGAGTTGGATTCCCTAGTCACGGGGAAATACGATCACGTCAGTGCTTCCATGCGCAGGACCTTGAGGGCCTCGGAAATCTGAGAGCTGGTGTCAATGTGTCCGTACATCCCAGCCAGAAAAGCCCGGTGAAGCAAGGCCGCTGCGTGCTCTGTAAGGACAGAAGTGTGGCAAGTGAGACCCAAGAAATCCAACCCCCAGTGGCGTTGGAAGGGGGGGGTGCAGGCCAGTCTGCCCCAGTCTTCCTAAAGGAGCGGCAGCACCCCTCCTCCTCTCCGCCCGATCACTCCCTACTCCTTTCCTTGCCGCACGCGCGTGCCACTTGCCTTTCCCCAGCACGAGGTTGTTGCTCACATTGGCATCGGCGCTCTCTCTGATGTCACTTCCGGGACTTGCGCCTAAGAAGTGACGTCAAAGGGCGAGCTGACGTGGGCAGCATGCTAAGAAGGTATGGGGAAAGGGAAGGGGGCACCGCTCGCCCATACTACGCTACTGCCAACCCCAGGGAGCTTTAGCTTCTAGAGTCATAATGAGACAAGACTTTTTCTTTTCTTTTTTACTTTCTTGACAACTGATTACCTCAAGCAGCTAACAGATTTAACATAAGTCTGAACTACAAAAAGATTTCCTAACGTGCAAAATAACTCAGAAAGTATAGGGCACGTCAAGAAAGCAGGACCCATACTACAGTCCACCATTACCGAGGTAGCTTGAAGTCAACCTGGAAAGCAGTAGGGTCATAAGAACATGAGCATTACTATACTGGAACAAATGAAAGGTCTATCAAGCCCAGTATCCTGCCTCCCAGAAGAGTAAAATAGATTATACAAATGTGTCTGCATTGAAAACTATCTCAGAAAACTCTAACTCTGTATTGTAACACCTTTGCAGAAGCTCATGTACTGTAACAACTTTACAGAAGCTCAGATAAATCGCTCAGAATTGACTCCCCAGTCATTAGTAGTGGTATAGAAGCTTTCAATAAACAACAAACAATTTTATGCTGCTTATCCTAGACGTAAGCAGTGGATTTTCCCAAGTCCATCTTAATAATGGCTTATGGACTTTTCTTTTAGGAAATTATCCAAACTTTTTTTTTTTTTAAACCCTGCTAAGCTAATGCTATTTTCATTCAAACAGCACTCAACACACTCAACATAATGCAATTATTCCAACACAAATACTGTTTATGAATCAATCAGTCCATTTTCTTTCGCTGTAATGTGAGACTCAGCCCCATGCTAGTACACAAAGGAGGAGAGCACTCCGATATGGCTCTGTCATAACGAGGAGTAAGTAGAACTTACCTTGGCAGAGCAGCGTGTACTCAGGCAGGTTCCGCAGGGCTGTCTGCACTACTTCAAAGTCTCGACTGCCGAGACAGTACATGAAGGTGGGCAGGAAGTCTGTGGCAATACTGGGGGGAAAAATATTTATCGCTATTAGCATAATCAAAATGACTGTAACTTCATTCCTGTTTACAAAAGACAGTGTTCATCTGTGTACCTAGGCATCCCAGTTCTTGTTAACATAAAATGCCTGGCACCAAAGAAAAGGGATTTATATGATCAGTCCCGGGGCGCAGAAAACTTCATGCAAATGAACCTTCCGATCCGAGATGAGATCATCTTTATGCCTTAGCATTGCCAAAGGAGGTTTAGAAGAGAAGGGACTGTGATGGTGTCTAATTTCTCTCTCCATATGTTAGACCAAATTTGAGACCTGTGACCTTTTATTTATTTACTTATTCAATTTTCTATACTGTTCTCCCAGGGAGCTCAGAATGGTTTACATGAATTTACTCAGGTATTCAAGCATTTTTCCCAGTTCTGTCCTGGTGGGCTCACAATTTATCTAATGTACCTGAAGCAATGGGAGGATTAAGTGATTTACCCAGGGTCACAAGGAGCAGCATGGGTTTTAACCCACAACCTCAGGGTGCCAAGACTGTAGCTTTAACCACTGTGTCACTCTAGAAATCAAAATGTAGTATAAGTGAGCCAAATATAGGACAATCAAGCCATTGTGATGTCACTGATGAGGGTGGCTCTTAAGCATTGGTGGAATAAGGCATTATGATGTCACAATACCAGGTCTAGTCAGAGGCTGAAGCTTTTCACACTATTATTTATTGAGTTTTCTATACTGTTCTCCCAAGGGAGCTCAGAATGGTTTATATAAATTTATTCAGGTACTCAAGCACTTTTCCCTGTCTGTTCCGGTGGGCTCACAATCTATCTAATGTACCTGGGACAATGGGGGGATTAAGTGATTTGCCCAGGGTCACAAGGAGCAGCATGAGTTTGAACCCACAACGTCAGGGTGCTGAGGCTGTAGCTTTAACCACTGCACCACAGTGACCTGGATTTGCCACTGCTGGAAATAGGATATTGTGCTTGATGGTCTGTCAGTCCATCCCAGTATGCAATGCTTATGTTCTTATGTATTAATTCTTCTCCTGCCGTAGGTCAGCTACAACCAGATCAGATCCTAATGCACACTAACTCTGAAACTGGCTGGCATATATCTTTGTAGTCAACAACAACACACTCCTAATTTGCCAAACAAATCCTAAACTAGAAAAAACAAGGAAGGCAACCAAGTCACATCAAGGTCTGTGAGGGGGAAGCTCAAAGTGCCTAACTTGGCTCACAACTTGCAAACCAAATATAGTGTAATATGTCAAAGAACATGTCACATTATATGATGTTATAGGGCGCTCTCAGTGTGAACCCTCAGTGATAGGAGCACAGCTCCGACACTTCACTTCTGGGCCAAGGCCATAAGCCTCCACCCGCACACCATCATCGAGCGCCCTGTGTGTGCAGAAATCAAACCAATCAACAATCAAAGTGAGTAAATGAAACTCAACACAAGCAACCTGAGCGACCCCCACACAAACCCTGCCAGCCAAACCCCCTCAAAAAACTCACGCAAAATCACAAACAAAGTCAAAAACCATACCAAAAAGTGAAAAACATGTCCAAAAGAAACAATACTTATCCAAAACTGTCACACAAACGGAAAAACCGCGCCAGGAGGAGAGGTTCAACCGCGCTGGTTTCGGGAGGAGCCCTTCTTCAGGAACCTGGCCTCCAACAGAACACAAGCAGAGAGGAAGGCTGGAGGGCGCCCGCCCTCCAGCCTTCCTCTCTGCTTGTGTTCTGTTGGAGGCCAGGTTCCTGAAGAAGGGCTCCTCCCGAAACCAGCGCGGTTGAACCTCTCCTCCTGGCGCGGTTTTTCCGTTTGTGTGACAGTTTTGGATAAGTATTGTTTCTTTTGGACATGTTTTTCACTTTTTGGTATGGTTTTTGACTTTGTTTGTGATTTTGCGTGAGTTTTTTGAGGGGGTTTGGCTGGCAGGGTTTGTGTGGGGGTCGCTCAGGTTGCTTGTGTTGAGTTTCATTTACTCACTTTGATTGTTGATTGGTTTGATTTCTGCACACACAGGGCGCTCGATGATGGTGTGCGGGTGGAGGCTTATGGCCTTGGCCCAGAAGTGAAGTGTCGGAGCTGTGCTCCTATCACTGAGGGTTCACACTGAGAGCGCCCTATAACATCATATAATGTGACATGTTCTTTGACATATTACACTATATTTGGTTTGCAAGTTGTGAGCCAAGTTAGGCACTTTGAGCTTCCCCCTCACAGACCTTGATGTGACTTGGTTGCCTTCCTTGTTTTTTCTATATATCTTTGTAGAGCAGGGGTGTCAAAGTCCCTCCTCGAGGGCCGCAATCCAGTCAGGTTTTCATGATTTCCCCAATGAATATGCATGAGATCTATTTGCATGCACTGCTTTCATTGTATGCTAATAGATCTCATGGCATATTCATTGGGGAAATCCTGAAAACCCGACTGGATTGCGGCCCTCGAGGAGGAACTTTGACACCTCTGTTGTAGAGTGATGACTGCTGTGTCCTCCCTCTCTCACAATGTAATCATTGCTTTTTGGTTTTCTTTATGTTTGTATACTTAATTCCATTCTGATATTCTCTGGGTGTAAATATGCACTAAATCACAAGCCAATTTTTGTCTTTTAGCAGCAAAAAATGTTTCTTCACTGCTAGTACACAACTTTAGAGATGAAGGAATGGACATGTGTAAGTGTGTGTGCATATATGTCTCAGGACAAGCTATGGAAAAGCAGATGAGTGCTTAATAGGAGGATCTGTTGTAAAAGATAGCACACGAGAAAGCTGATGAGAACAGGAAAAGTGCACAAAGGTTTGGGTGAATCAAAATGTTTCATGTTTGCCACGGTCAAACACATGAGATTCTGGGTTATATTTGTCCTCTCCTCACCTGGGATTGTTCTGAATTGAACGCAATGCAAGGTTGAAGGCCAGATTCCGACAAGACTCTTCGGAAGAGTTCATCAGCCTCTGAAGGTCAGTCTGTAAAGCAGAGACAGCAGAACTCAAAAAAAAAAAATCAAGCTTTTCATTCACACCCTGCCTTCCCTTTTACACGGGGGACTACCCTCGCATTTCTCGGTTCCTTTCTCAAGAAAACTGAAAGCATTTTCTCTTTATATTTTTAATTCCTACTTATGCAAATCTCTTCAGGAGGCCAATCTTGGTTCACAGACTGTTCATATGTTATGTTTCAGAATGGTGTGGCTCTAGGTTCATGGTGATAAAACACCAAACCATTCTAATGAAAAATGTGGTCTTACCTGCTAATTTTCATTCCTCAAGTCTTACAGAGAACAAAGATTTGTGAGCCCTGTCCTATATATGCAGCCAATTGGCTCCCCAAACAAGAGGCTGACAAAATAAAGGCAAAAGTTGGTAGCATTCATGAAATAAAAGAGAACAACAAGAAGAGATTACGGGATAAAACTGGAAGAAGCAAAGGCTGGCAAAGGCACTGTCAGAAGAACAAATAGTTAAACATCAAAGAATGGTGAAAAGCAATTGCCAGGTGCCTCCTTTGCCTCGGCAACAGTGTCTTGCCTCTGTGAACCTACATGTGTCTGAAATCAGCTGAGAGGAACTTCTTGACTTGTCTTCCAGCAATTTCTAGGCTTGAACTCCAGTCCTCACCAAGCAGAAGCTTCCCTTTAATCTAATCTTCCATTAGCGTGTCGCTCATACCTGTGCAGGCTCTAGGCGACTTACAGAGAGAAGGTGAGAGCGCGGAGGGCAGGGTCAAGGGAGGGGCAGAGGAAGGACTTGGCTTAAATTGTGGGAGGAGAGATGCATGTAGGTTTAGTTGTTGAAGAAAAGAGTTTTCAGCTTCTTCCGGAATAAGGTGTAGCTAGTTTCCATTCTGATTGCTTTTGGGAGGTCATTCCAAGTTTTTCACCCAGGAAGGTTAGCATGGAATGGAAAATTCGCATGGAATGGAGATTTTTTTGTGGTTGGCAGATTTAGTTGAATTCTGTTAAGGATTCTCCTAGAGGTAGACCAAGCCGTTGAGAATAGTTGGGTAAGGGGTGGGGGGGGGTGGCTGAGTTTCCATGGAGCATGTGGTGTAAGATGCATGATATTTTGAAGTTTATCCGCAACTACTTAACTGAGTCTTAGAGGCCATTATCTGCGGATCAATTTCTCAGTCACAGAGCACATCTGGTGGAAACGGGCACCTCCATACTCACAACAGAACTTTGGATAAGGTCATACAAGGCGTCCACCACATAAGCCAACCCTACCTCCAAGCAAGCAGTCTCCTTTCTACTGTGGTATCTGTCCTCTGAAATCTCCTCTGGCAACTGCTAAACCCAGGGCAAACAAGCTCCGCATATGTAAGGCCCGGATATATAAGACCCTATTTGCCAGAAGGATGCTGGGCTGTATAAAGAGAGGTGTAACCAGTAGAAGAAAGAAGGTGTTGATGCCCCTGTTGGTGAGGCCCCACTTGGAATATTGTGTTCAGTTTTGGAGACCGTATCTGGCGAAGGACATAACAAGACTTGAAGATGTCCAGAAGAGGGCGACAAAAATGGTAGGAGGTTTGCACCTAAAGACGTATGAGGAAAGACTGGAAGCCCTGAATATGTATACCCTAGAGGAAAGGAGGAACAGGGGAGATATGATTCAGACATTCAAATACTTAAAAGGTATTAACGTAGAACAAAATCTTTTCCAGAGAAAGGAAAATGGTAAAACCAGAGGACATAATTTGAGGTTGAGGGGTGGGAGACTCAAGAGCAATGTAAGGAAATTCTTCTTTACAGAGAGGGTGGTGGATGCCTGGAATGCGCTCCAGAGATAGGTGGTGGAGAGGAAAACGGTGACAGAGTTCAAAAAAAGCGTGGGATGAATACAGAGGATCTCGAATCAGAAAAAAATAGTAAACATTGAAGAACTAAGGCCAGTGCTGGGCAGAACTACACGGTCTGTGTCCGTATATGGCCATTTGGTTGAGGCTGGGGAAGGCTTCGATAGCTGGGATGGTTTAGATGGGCTGGAGTGAGCTCTGATGGAGACTTCAGCAGATGGAACCTAAGCACAGTACTGGGCAGAGCTTTGGGTTCTGGCCCAGAAATAGGAAAATTTAAATTAAATCAGTAATTTAAAGAGTTGGTAAGGTTGGGCAGAATGGATGGACCGTTCAGGTCTTTATCTGCTGTCATCTACTATGTTACTATTTTGATTTTTCAAGTTTTATGGCCTCTTTTACAAAGCAGCGCAGCAACAGCTCCGATGCCCTTTAAATCTCTATGGGCCATTAGCTCGGCTTTGTAAAAGAGGCCGTTAGACTCCCGGTGCAGTCTTTGATTCTTGGTTCGCTCGACTACTGCAATATTGTCTATTACGCAGGTCTCCAGAGAAATCGTCATAGAATGCGACCGATTCAGAATACAGCAATAAGGTTAATTTTTAACCTGAAAAAGTCAGACCATGTCACTCCTTTCTATTGTAGGCTACATTGGTTGCCAATTGAGGCCAGGGTCATTTTCAAATTTGGGTCATTATGTTACAAAGTGTTGTTTGGCCTCACAGCTGAGAATCTCATGGAACATTTTGTACAGGCCATTTCAAAATGCTCCCAACGAATTTTGACATTCTTTGGCTTTCCTCCTGTTAAGGACTGTCGATTATTTTCTTTTCAGGGAGCAGTCGGAGAGAAAGAATTAAGCCAGTTAATAGCTAGTGCAGCGTTCTACACGTCTCCCTCCGCATTCGCTGTGATACGGTATTAACAGAACCGCAAATACAGAAAAACCACAAATAACTTTTTCATATGTTGTTCGCTGTTTTCTATTAAAAATCATCGTGAATATGGTGAAACTGCAAATAACACGGTGGGAGACCAGGCCAGTTCCTGAAGGAGAGGCAAAACACGGTGGAAAGTTTTGGGAATCGGCGATTTTTCTCTGTAAACGCTTGGAATCAGTGATTTCTCTATGCAAGCTGATGTCATTGGGGGGGAGGAGCCAGCAAGCAAAAAAACGTGAATAATCGAAACCGCGATTGCCGAAACCGCGAATGCGGAGGGAGAAGTGTATAAACATTTCAGAAAGCTCTTGAAAACGTACCTCTTCGATAAATTCTTATAAAAGATGATCCGTTTTGAACAATTTTGAATTGTAATTCCTGCGAATGTCCCGGCTTTTAAGTTGTAAACCACACAGAACTGGAAGGAAATGCGGTATACAAATGATAATGTAATATAAGCACCGGAGAGCTAAGGCCGATACTTCAAATTCCAGCTTCAACAAGGATTCAAGTTTATGATCCTGATGATCCTTTAGTGCTCTTCTGCCTTTTTACAATTTCTATTTAACCCTTTAATTGGCAGATGGCAAACGGCTGCTTTACGTAACTTGATGCTGAACGAGAGCAACAGTGCTAAGTAATCAGGCATTTGGCGACGCAGATCTCCCATAAGAGCCATAGAAAACACATGTTGCTTCTGAGCAACAAGGCCAAATAAAGGGTTAATTGATAGATTATTTTTATTCTGTGGTACAATCAAAGGGGGTTTATATATTGCATTCAGGCGCTTTCTCTGTCCCTAGTGGGCTCACAATCTAAGTTATGTCCCTGAGGTAAAGGAGGATTAAAGCGACTTGCCCAGGGTCACAAGGAGTGACCAGCTGCAGTCGGTCAATAGTGCTTCTCCCTTCAAAAAAATATAAAAACTCAGAGCCCTGCCTAAGAGAGGAATTTTCATCCTGTGGAACTTCTCCTGAACCTGTATCCAGGTAAATAGCAGCCGCCCTGGATACTCTCTTGCTACATCCCTGCTACTTGTGACCCAAACTGGCCACTGTCAGAGATAGGATGCTGTAGGCTTGATGGATCTTTAATCTGATCAAACAAACTCATCCAGTACTTTTAGGCAACCTTGATCTGGAATACTCACAGCAAAAAAAGCAAGAATCTCGGGTCTGCGCTTGGCCATCTCATCAATATCACTCAAAATTTCCAGGATATCTAGGGGGAACCAACAAGAGAAACAATAAAAAAGAATCCATTAGCTGACAGGTTATGATTTGAGTTTTGAGTTGAGTGTAGTGGTCTGTGCTGGCCCCCGTTACCATTCCTAGATTCCACTCATTATCCATATTAACATGAGGCAGAAAGATTGTATATCAAAAACACAGAACCAGAGAAAACAAAATAAAGTTCCAGACTGAATCAGACTGGAGATGTGGTTACTATCCACCTTATTCATAGGAGAAAGAGCGTATTTTTACAAATAACCTTATTAATTCCCTACACTCTCCAGTGGAGTCACTAACGCCACAATTAAAAACACTCTAACGGAGCATACAAAACAAATTTTTTTATCAAAAATTATATGAGGGAGGAAAAGCCCTCACGTTTAGCTTCATAGGTCAGAAAAAAACTCCCTTATCTTCAAAAACAGGCTTTAACCATGTCCCATTAAAGAACAATAACAACAGAAAAACCCCAAAAAGAGGAAACTGAAAAAATATGTCAAGAGAACTAGTCTCCCCTGACCCAAAAAAGGAGGATGAGGGGGAGAGACAGCCAAACTAAACTAAACTAAACTAAACCTTAGGTTTGTATACCGCATCATCTCCACATTCGTAGAGCTCGGCATGGTTTACAGGAGATGGGATAGAAAGGAACTACAATAAAGGGTTAGAGGTCCAAGTATGAAGAGTTTTTAGAGGGCTTAGAATGCCAGAGATGGAATAAGTATCACATTTTTGAGAATAGTCAGGTCTTCAGATGTTTGCGGAAAAGTTGGAGAGAGCTCAGGTTCCGAAGAGGGGAGGAAAGGTTGTTCCAGAGCTCAGTGATTCTGAAGGGGAGGGACACCTACCGCTCAATTTTAATTTTAAGGTTCAGCGCCGTTTTCAACTTTGCTTGATTATCTTTCGGCTGGTTACTTCAGAGCACACAGCGATAGTACAGCTGGTTCCTGAGGAAGGGGTTTTTCCCTCAAACGGAGCCCCGTTGGACGGATTCATTTCATGCTGGCTATTTTTTACTCCAGACTTTCACGGAGAATTTATAAGTACCTCAATTTTTTGGGACTGTGCTGGCTCGACTGATTCTGGATGCTATTGTAACCTCGGATGAGGGGCAGAGACAGCCCAACTTATTTATTGATGTGGTTATTTATGATTATTGTCAGTGAGGTTATGATGATCGTCAGTGAGGACATGAAGGCTGCCAATCAAGTGGAGCAAGCTTCTTCCAAGGCAAGACAAATCATAGGTTGCATACGCAGGGGTTTCGTCAGCCGTAAGCCTGAAGTCATTATGCCTTTGTATAGATCCATGGTGAGGCCCCACCTGGAATACTGTGTGCAATTCTGGAGGCCGCATTACCGTAAGGATGTGCTGAGGCTGGAATCGGTCCAGAGAATGGCCACCCGGATGGTCTCGGGACTCAAGGATCTCTCGTACGAAGAACGGTTAGATAAATTACAGCTATACTCGCTCGAGGAGCGCAGAGAGAGGGGAGACATGATCGAGACGTTCAAGTATCTCACGGGCCGCATCGAGGTGGAAGAAGATATCTTCTTTTTCAAGGGTCCCACGGCAACAAGAGGAGACCCGTGGAAAATCAGAGGCGGGAATGGTCTTCCACTTCAGGTGATTGAGGCCAGCAGCGTGCCTGATTTTAAGGCCAAATGGGATCGACACGTGGGATCTATTCGCAAAGTAAAGGCAGGGGAGGGTCATTAGGGTGGGCAGACTGGATGGGCCGTGGCCCTTATCAATGTCTATGTTTCTATGTTAAATTTGCACATGGGTGAGCCCGGGGATGTTTCACAGATAATACCCTTTTGGGTGTATGACTGTGACAGCTGATGCATTAGGGACTAGTTCCCACTGCAGACTGCGAGACTGAGAGCTTCCCATTCACCTTAAAATTAAAATTGAGCGGTAGGTGTCTGTTTGGCTGTCTCTCCCCCTCATCCTCCTTTTTGGGTCAGGGGAGACTAGTTCTCTTGACCATTAAGGACTTGAATAGTTCGTATGATGCACACAGTCTAGCAAAAACATGCTTATGAGCCCAATGAATATTTAGCTGTGATCGTAAAGTTTGATCACAAAGCCATACTATTTATAATCCAGTTTCTTTTTTTTTTTTTTAAATCTTTATTCAATTTCAAAAATTACAAGTGTACAACAATCATTCATAAATATCTTAATTAATCACTTGACATTCTTATTTTTAATAATCCAAATAAATAATTATATAAGAAGCCCACCCCTCCCACCCATATACTAATAAATAACAATTATCAATTATTATCCTTCATAATCCCACCCCCCCTTATCTTGTCCAATATTTAGGTGTTTAAGATGTCTGATCACCAGAATAAATCGTCAATGGCCCCCAAATCTTTTTAAACTTATTATAATTGCCTTGTTGTAGAGCAAATACCCTTTCCATTTTATAAATATGACACACTGAATTCCACCAAAAAGTATAATTCAATTTAGTATAATCTTTCCAATTCCCTGTATTCTGCTGAATGGCAACCCCTGTTAATATTAATAAAAGTTTATTATTATTCGCTGAAATTTGGCTTTTAAATCTCATTGAAGTACCAAATAATATAGTATCATATGAAAGGGCAACATGATTTTCTAACAATGAATTAATTTGGGGCCAAATTAACTTCCAAAAGGCATTTATACAGGGACAAAAAAATATCAAATGATCTAATGTCCCAACTTCTAAACCACAATGCCAGCATCTATTAGATCTGGAACTATCTAACTTCTGTAAACGAACTGGGGTCCATAAAGCTCTATGCAACAAAAAAAACCAAATCTGTCTCATAGATGCTGCCCTTGTAGTTTTTATTCTCCAAGACCAAAAACGTGGCCATTGAGAGGCAGAAATTTGATGCCCCAGCTCAATGCTCCAAATGTCCCTAAGACCAGTTCTTTGTTTTTTATTCAAATATCCATATATTAATTTATACCACTGTGCGGCTTGGTGACCCAAGAAATCCACCTGAAAGCACAGGAATTCCAAACTATACTGAGAATTAAGAACTTTCCATTCAGGGAACCCTTCCTGGATGGCCTGCTTCAACTGCAACCATTTAAAACTTTGTGAATTATTTAAACCAAATTTATGTTGCAATTGTGAAAAACTAAGCAATGATCCATTTATAATCACATCATTCAAAGTCCGTATACCTGCAATGATCCAATGCTTCCATAGTTTCAGATCAGACGGGGAGTCCCTGTTTCACCTCCCAACCATTTTCTGTAGAAGCATAGTGAATCCTGATGCAAATGGTGCAGATCCCTGATGTAGCTGGGAGGTAAAACAGGGATTCCCTGTCAGATCTGAAACTGTGGATTATAAATATTATGGATTTGTAGTCAAGATTAAAGATACAGGATTTATGATTGCAGTTAATTATTCATTGGACTCTTAAGCATGTTTTTGCTAGACTGCGTGAATCGTATGAACGGTTCAAATCATTTATGGGACACGGTTAAAGCCTGTTTTTGAAGATAAGGAAGTTTTTTCTGATCTATGAAGCTAAACTTTTTTTCCCTCTTATATAATTTTTGATTAAAAATTTTTTGATTCATTTTTTTTTCTTTTGCATGCTCTGTGGTGGAGACAGAGACTGTTTCTGAATTTGAAAGGGCCTGGGATAGACATGTGGGATCTCTCGGAGAGAGAAAGAGATAATGGTTACTGTGGATGGGCAGGCTAGATGGGCCATTTGGCCTTTATCTACCATCATGTTTCTATTAGTGACTGCATAACAGTTCTGGTATAATCTGTGATTACTGTCCTACATATCTCATCTGTTAATAAATACAGGCAGTCCCAAACAGAGCTAAGAAAGAAAAGAAAAGAAAAATAAAAGAACTGATGTCTATTCATCACAATACTTTGCCAATGGCCCCCATATCTTTACAAAGTTATTATATGTCCCTTTTTGTACCGCTATTGCTCTTTCCATCTTAAAAATATGGCATAATGAATTCCACCAGAATGTGTAATTAAGATTCTTGTAATTTTTCCAATTGTTGGTAATATGTTGAATGGCAACCCCAGTCATGACTAATAAAAGTTTATTATTATATAACGATATTTGACTCTTCTTCCTCATAGCCATTCCAAATAAAACTATCATAAGGGGAGGGTGGATTTGGGGTGTAATTTAAAAAGATTTATCATCATATGTTATATTAGATTTTATGTGTTAGATATTATAGTGCTATATTGGAATTACTTGTATGATATATTTTTGTGCACTTGTTGTTTGATTTGAAAATGAATAAAGATTAAAAAAAAAAAAAAAAATACAGGCAGTCCCTGAGTTACAGACACCCGACTTAAGTATGACTCATACTTAAGAACGTGTTTGCGGTTTCATTTGATTTCAGTGAGCAGTATTTCCAGTGGCATAGACTCCTACATTTCTTCTGTAACAGATTCAGGAATGATACGTGGCCACATTAAGAACAGCATATGGTTGTGTATGCTGTACCTTAGAGGGAACACTGGTAGGGACAGTCAGCCCTTTTGTCAGCTGGGAGCAGAGGTAAGCAGCAAGAATCTTAAAATCTACAAGTTCTGAGTTACATACAAATCCAACTTAAGAACAACTTTAAAAACGTAACCCGAGGACTGCCGGTACTGACATTATAGGTGGGATTTCGGATTGCTTTGGGGGAATCTAATTTCTTTTGAGGACTGGGTCTCCTAAGCAGCTTCAGGTCTTACCCTCCACAGTCTGGCCCCTAGAAATCCTCTTCAGGTAAGGGGCCATTTCTGCTGGTGTCAGAGGGGAGAACAGAGACAAGCTAACGAGTGGAAGGGAGCCTGCTCCTGCTTCATCTGTGAAAATGGACAAAGATCACACACAGCAACTAAAGTGCTTAGAAAGCAAAAGTTAAAGGATTAAACTACAGCCTAATAACCTCCCACTCCTCCCCAGAAAGTACATTTCAAAATTGTAAATAATGTCCAAGAGCAAATGTCTTCAAGTTTAGCAAAGCAAGTACTCTGCCCCATCCTTCAGCTTTCATAATGCACAACGGGGGCAACTGCAAAGCAAAGGACAACAAAACCCAGATCAGATTAAATGGGCTTTCTGCAGATTTTACCCCGTTCTTAAGCCTGAATTGAGGATACCTGTAGCACCTGCTGAAACCAGCCAGTTTACTCATGGCACGGTTTCAATAACAAATCAATATCTAGGTTCATTCCTGCATGCTCAGCTCAAGCATGGAACCTATGAGGACTGAAGCCAGTTGCAAGAACTAACCCCTCCCCCTTCCTCCTTTTAGCAAGCTGTGCTAAAGGTTTTTAGCACAGACTGGCAAGGTAAGTGCTTCGACGCTCATTGGACTTCTATGAGCGTTGGAGTATCTACCACGCCGGCCTGCACTAAAAACGTCTAGAACAGCTTGATAAAAGGGGCCGTAAATTAGCTAAGGAGCTGGGCTTTTATAACTGCAGGACAGCAGCCGTCTACTGAGACGTACAACTAGAGAATAACATGTGGAAAAAATCTGTCCCCGTCACCGAACCACCGTCCCCGTCAACGCCCCATCCCCGCAGCATCCACCCTTCTCTCTTGGCACCTTACTGCCCTTCGGCACCCCTCGCACGGTCCGTGTATCTCCCTCCCTTTGTGATGTGTTTTAAGGTTTCAGTCTTGTTGAAAGCCGCCGGAGTGTTCGTGCAGTCGTGTGCGGGCGGAAGCTTCTCCTCTGACGCAACCGTCTCCAAACCCACCTTCTTTCTCTTCCTCGGAGCTTCTCTCTAGGACGCCACCACTACTGGGCAGGCTTAACCCTGCCATAAGAGACTTCAACATCACCAAGTCACCGTTCTCAGATGACAAATCACTACAAAAGGAACAAGAGTCAGATTTCTAGTTACAGTCAGGGGAAGAAAAGTAGGGCAAAAAACATGAGGAGGAGGAGGTGATATGAAAGGGAGCATGTCGTATACTAAAATACAAAAAAGACAAACCCAAACCAGAAAGAAACCTCCATTTCAACCCCATAATTCTATGAGGGTCATTTCATAAATAATGCACACTATTTTTAAAAATTTACGTTTTATTTTTTTTTTTCAAGTATTTCTTTACAATCCTTCAATATAGTCTCCCTGCTTTGCAATGACCGAGTCCCAACGTCCGGGAATCTTCATTATTCCATCCAAGACACCGTTTTAGTTCAGTTGCCGAATGGCTCGGGTACCGGCGGAAGAAATCTCTTCCAGGGATGCAAAACAATGTCCACGCATAGGTTGTTTCAACTTTGGAAAAAGGTCGAAGTCTGGACTGTAGGGAGCATGAGATAACTCCTCCCAGCCGTATTTGCGTAGTTTTTCAATGACAACATTCCCTATGTGCGGGTGAGCGTTGTCGTGAAGAATGAGTGGCCCAGCCAAGAGAAACTTAGGTCAGGTTTTATGCATTTTTCTGCACATTTTTTGCAAAAAGTCACGATAATACACTGCTGTGACACTTCTTCCACATGGAACTTTATCTGTAATGATGATGCCTTCATAATCATAAGCAAAAATAATTTGTTTGACTTTTGATTGAGCTCGTTGAAATTTTTTTGGCCGTGGGGAAGATGGAGCTCTCCACTCGTCATTGAAAAACTACACAAATACAACTGAGAGGCGTTACCTCATGCTCCTTACAGTCCAGTCCACCTATACGTGGACATCGTTTTGCATCTCTGGAAGAGCTTTCTTCTGCCGGTACCCGAGCCATTCGGCAACTGAATAAAAACAGTGTCTTGGATGGAATAATGAAGCTTCCTGGTCGTTGGGACTTGGTCATTGCAAAGCAGGGAGACTATATTGAAGGATTGTAAAGAAATACTTGAAAAAAAAAATAAAGCATGTAAATTTTATATAATAGTGTGCATTATTTATGAAATGACCCTCATATAAAGTTAGGTGCTCAACTGTACGCTTAGCCCCTAACTCTAGAAAAAGTGCAGAAAACTGCATACAGAAATTTAGGCGCGTACCCAATTTCATCGAACAGCAAGCCAATAAGCACCCGTATTTCAACATGCAATTAATGGTGCTAACTAGAATTAAGAGGGTGGTTTGAAAACTCTGGTAAAAAAGTAAGTTACACAACGTAGGCTCAGGGCTGTCCAGAAAAACCAAAAGTTGGGAAAACTGTGCAAATTGAAGTTTTTCTCATGAACTTGATTGTGCCTGATCAGAAAATAATTTTGAAATACAGTAAAACCTTGGATTGCAAGTAACTTGGTTTGCAAGTGTTTTGCAAGACAAGCAAAACATTTGATTAAATTTTGACTACATATACAAGCAATGTCTTGCAATACAAGTACACACATCACAACTGAGACAATGGTTCTTTTCTCTCTGACGCTGCAAGTGTAGTGACTCTTCTAAATGAGCAAAGTCTTGCAATATGAGTACATACAGTATACACGCGTCACATCATCACAACTGAGCTGATGGGGTCCTCTCTCTCTCTGACACTGCAGATGGTTCTTCTCTCTCTGATGCTGCAAGAGTGTAGTGACTGTTTTAAACGAGCAAAGTCTTGCAATACGAGTACATACAGTATACACACGTCACATCATCACAACTGAGCTGATGGTTCTTCTTTCTCTGATACTGTGGGAGTGTAGTGACTGTTCTAAATGAGCGAAGTCTTTCAGTACAAGTACATATAGTATTTTGTATTAAAGTTTTTGGGTTGTGGAACGAATCGTCTAAGTTTCCATTATTTCCTATGGGGAAATTCGCTTTGATATACGAGTGCTTTGGATTACAAGCATGCTTCTGGAACGAATTATGCTCGCAAACCAAGATTTTACTGTATTTTTTAAAGCCCATCCTGGAGTCACTCAAAGCCACCGATTATATAAAGCTCCATTTTTCTTAAAATTTGCTATTATTTTTGCTTAATGGAACAAATTTCTTGGCATTCTAGCTTTTATGTTTTCACACTCAGCAATGATGCATTGATAAAAAAGACATTTTATACAAAAAATCTAGCAGTATTTTATAAAAATTAGACCTGTTTGTAGTATTTGAAGCTGGCCACACTGACTCAGACCTCCATGTAGTATGGAGAAGAAAAAAAGAACACATGAAATATTCTACACTTTTTAAAAAAAATTTCTGGCAGACACCCAGAATTGACCATTTGCTCCCCACTATCCATTCTTTCTGCTCTTATAATATTATTGAGGAAATGAATGTAGGGGGGTAAGCAGGGGTTTAAGATGTGTGAGCTGGTGCTGACGTTCACTTACTGGAGAGGGTCAGCATGTTTCTGCAGGAAAGACACAGCTGCTTGTGCATCGCTTGTGATGTACTTGTGAATAAACTGCACAAACTTGTTGAGGAATGCTGCCAAGTGACGGGAGAACTTTCTGTAATTCTAGACGAAGGAAGAGCAAAACAAAATGGAGCGTTACATTACATTACATTAGTGATTTCTATTCCGCCAATACCTTGCGGTTCAAGGCGGATTACATAAGATTTATCCGGAGTTACAAGAATTGTAACTTTACATAAGAATTGTCATAGGAATTACATAGGAGTTATATAAGAATTGTCGGGAACTTGAGGCGATACATGTTGGGTAATTAGAAACAAGGGGTAGTGGGTGTGGTGGGTGGAGATTGGGAAGGAACTGGTTGTGTTAAACAGGTTTTATGTATTTTTTGAAGAGTAGGGTTTTAGTTTCTTTTTTGAAGGTTTTGTAGTCTGTGGTCGAGGACAGCAGATTGGTGATTTGTCTGTCTAGTTTTGCTGCTTTGGAGGCCATTAGATTGTCATATAGTTTTCTTCGTTTGACATTTTTGGTTGGTGGGTGTGTGAATAGTGAGTGGGTTCTCCTGTGTCTGGTTGAGGTGGATTGAATTAGTCGGTTGTTCCAGTAGGTTGGGCTTTCTCCATTAATAGCTTTGAAAAGTAGGCAGTAGAATTTGAAGTGTATTCTTGCTTGTATTGGGAGCCAGTGTGAGTCGTGGTATGCTTCTGTGATGTGGTCATATTTTTTCAATGAGTAGATGAGTCTTAAGGCTGTATTTTGTATTGTTTGTAATTGCTTTATCCTGGTTGCTGGGCAAGGGAGGTACAGTATAGTATGTTGCACCAGAGGTACCCAGATACCCTTCTGCTTTAAAATGAAAAAAGGTATTGCAATATTCCCATGTGGTCCTGGGCAGCAAATTCTTCGCATGTTAAACAAACAAACAAAAAACTGGGTTTTAGAATTTAACATAATCTAATCTAAGAACAGCCATACTGGGTCATACTAAGTGCCATCTAGCCCAGTATCCTGTTTTCAACAGAAGCCAATCCAGGTCACAAGCACCTGGCAGATACCTAAATAGTAGTAAATGATGGCAGATAAAGACCTGCATGATCTATCCAGTCTGACCAAAAAGGCAGCCAGGCTTGTGATTCCCTCTCCCTCTTCAGGGCTACACAGTAAATGTGAGAGAAGTCTGGGAAAGTATTCCAACTTGGCATGGGAGCCCCCAGGTCTAACAATCCCTGCAAGGTGGTGTTAACTGCCTGCTACTTGAGAGGACTCTTGCATGGCAACTCCAAGAAACACTGCGAGAGGTCAAGAAAATTCCAACTTGTAACCTTCTAAGATCACTTCCAAGACTCTCTGGTCTACACTTCGAGAAAGCTGGCCAGTCAACCTCCTATTTGCTGAACCAAGAAATGGGCCAGAGACCCATCACTGGAAAGCCTGAGAGGCACTGGAGGGTCCCTGATACTTTCCTTTTCTTGACTGGTCTGATAAGGATGCTAGGGAAGGAGAAATTGTATCTTACCTCATAATGTTCTCTCTTTAATCCCATCAGGCCAGACCTCCCTCTGCAACTCTAATGGCCTGATGCACAAGAAAGAATGCAAGGATTTCCAAATCCCTCTCAGCAACAGGTCCCAAAGAGCTTTTTTTTTTTAAAGCCTATCCTACTGGCACTCAAGAATGGCTGTGCTGTCAGGCAGAGAAGCACAGCTCAGGCACACACTACACAGTGCCTTAAAATAGAAGTAGGGAAAGAAAGGGAAGGACTCAGCCAAATGAGTGCAACACTCTCAGGGTGAGAGACCCCTGCGGGCCTGAACCCCTATTCAGAGCATTCAAACACTACTGGCTAGTCCTAAGAGTAAATAAACCCAATTTGGAAACCTTAGATTGAGACTACACAAATCTAGCACGTTCACACTTGCTGTAGACTATACAGCATGGTTATAGGTAAACTCAAAAGTCAGTGGTTCTGTCTCCCTCTGCTGGTTGGAGTGCATAACCAATCTGTGCTGGTCTGGAGAGCAGCTACTGAAATGTGCGTTATGTCTGCCATTGGATATAACATTCTCTTGACTGGTCTACTAAAAACGCTAAGAAAACACCTTTTCACTTGGGTAAATGCCTTTGCATCTTATCTTCATGAAATTGTTAACATTACACAAACATTTTCCATAATTCATGTGCTGTGTTGTATACAATGGTGAACACATAAAAGTGCCGCTTGGAACAATGTACAAAAAGAGATCCTTCATAACATGGTGTATGCTAGTTTCTTTTCTATCAAAAGATAAGAGTACCTGCAATAGGTGAATGAAGGAGAGAAGGCAATCCCACAGTGCTCCTTGGTGCTCATTCTGGAACACTTGCGGCTGCAGCAACTCCAGAATCCCCAGTACATGCATGAAGAAAGTCAGCTGGTTCTGCTGCCGAAACTCTTGGAAATTGAGGTGAGTCCTTCCATGTAGCAGAGCAGCAATCATTGGCAGGTGTCTACAAATAGAGCAGGGTGTCAAGGAATTTCAACAGAATCCATTCAGAAAAAACACACTGAATGCATTGAACTATTCTTTTTTTTTTTTTTTATATTCTTTATTTATTTTCATATTTTACATCAAGTGCACAAAATATTAAATTACTACACAATATCACTTTTATATTTACTACATAAAATTCTAATATTTTTACCCTCTCCCCCACCACCCACCCTTCAACTGCTTTCCAATCACCATATACACATTATATAACATATTATGTAATATTATTTCCATTACCCACTCCTCCTGATGTGCCGTAAAGAAAAAGAAAAGAGAAAAATTGATGATTGTTCACTACAATATTTTGTCAATGGCCCCCATATTTTTATAAATTTAGTATATGTCCCTCTTTCATTGAACTATTCTAAGAATCTGCTCCAAGATCCTGTATCACCATTTATAAAAGATATATTGCAATGCCCTTATCTTGCTGAATCCACTCCAAGAGCTTCCTTTGGAATTCTCATGAATCATCTTTAGGTTTTCACTTTCAAATACTCACTCACATATTCATGTTTATGGAAAAATTTATTCTTACCTGATAATTTTCTTTCCATTAGTCCTTTATACTATTCCAGGTCAGTAGGATAGTTATGTCCAGTGAGCAGTAGGTGGAGATAGAAAACACCAGAAGCGCTGCATGATATAGGTCCTACCTGATCATCCAGCTCCTCAGTATTAACGTAAACAAGTAGAAAGAAACTGGAAAACTAGTCAAGCAACCCACCCCGTAATGACACACTTTGACAATGAATCAAGATTAAACTAGGCCTCATCTACTCTTTCTTTTATTTATTTTTTTATACGAGGACCAGCCCCCAGAGAATAAGGCACAAACAGCGAAGACATCTCGCAGCTCTACATGACACCCCCAGAAGAGGGTGGGCCTCTGGAATAATGTGAGTCACTCTAATAAAGAGTACACGCAGAGTGTATCGGTTTACATATCCCTCCATAAAATCTTGTCATTACAAGAAGTTCCTTGAGAGAACCTTCTCATTTCAGGCCCCTAAACTGAATGCATGGCTTGGAAAAATTATGTTAGAGGCGTCTTCTTATTTTGATTTTAGAAAATTGTTAAAGACACAGCTATTCGATAGGTTGGTATCTTAATGCATTCTGTTTTAACTTTTAACATGTTCTTTCTCATTTTAATTTGATGTATTTATTTGCGGTATATAAATCTGTTATTATTTTATCTGCGGTATATAAACTGTTATTATTATTAGCCTTGTTTGTTGTGAACCGCCTAGAACCTTTCCGGTATGGCGGTATATAAAATAAATTATTATTATTATTATTATTATTAATGGAAAGAAAATCAGGTAAAAAACTAATTTTTTTCCTTCCATCGCGTCCTTCCCACTATTTCAGACCAGGAGGATGCCCAAAAGCAGACCCTAGTAAGGGAGGGATTCTGGAGCTGCAGCCTGCAAAACAGATGTGCCAAGCCTATCTTCCGAGCGTGCCACCATGTTCACCCAGTAACGTTTTGACAAAGGAATGGAAGGACCAACCAGGCGGCTGCCCTGCAGATTTCCACCAGTGACTGCAAGGCTGACTCCGCCCAAGATGCCGCAATGCTTTTGGTCGAATGAACCCGTAAAAGCCACGAGGGCTGCTTTCCAAACAGCAAATATGCAGAAACCACCGCCTCCCTCAATCATCATATTCACCATATTTTAAACATTTCTGGAAAGATCTACCAACAAGGTGGTCAGAGATGAATTTGGCACTCTGCACAAGTTCCACTTCTCCTTGACTAAAACACTGGCATACTTACCACCCAACATTCAGACTGCTGGATATAGCTTCCGTGATCCCGGTGAATCCAGAAATTCAATGCCAGCACCATCTCTGGCCAAGACAGAGCTAGCTAAGTCACAGCGGCCAAAGATAAACCCACCTAAAAAGCAGGTGTATCTGGTTGCTGAACTTAGCCGGCCAGTCGATGAATATTTGGGTGACCACTGAACCGGATATCGGGCCCTTAATCTCTTTCTCTCCATGCTAATTTTGGGTCACAGACTGTAGAGGTCTGCCGAGTACCAGAGCTACTTCTCAACTACCGGAGTCACTGTTGAAGCCCACTCCAGCCTTGATCCTGATCTGTTTTTTGCCATTTACTGGACCCAGACCACAGAAGTCTGTCCATCATGTCTTACTTCCTAACCTCTGAAGCTGCCGTCAAGTTCACTCCAGTTATGAGGCCATTCAAGTTTTGCTTTAGCACAGAGTCTCTCAAACTTATTTAGCTCCGGCACACTAAATGGAGTAAATGTTTTTTGCGGCACATTATAACTGAAATCATAAAATTGGGTACATCCATGTCTTACGATGTGGTTCTCTTTGGAACTATACTGCAACTCAAGTCCCTAATTTCAGCAGCTGAGAATAAATTACTTCTTGTAATGACTGAGATTGCTATACAAATGATCACAAAAAACTGGAATTGTGATAGACTAAATCACACCTTTTGGTGGGAATCCCTGTTATTGTGTTATCAATACGAACGTATGAATTCAGAAATAAAGGGTTATGGTAAAAATTTTAATAAGATTTAGGGCCCTTTAGCAGATTTTGTATCCACCAATCAATAGTCAAAGCCTTCCATTTTATTGAGTTTTACACACATCCGGATTGGGAGGGAGGGATGGGGGGAGAAAAGATGTTTATATTATTATTGTTAGTAATAAGTGCTGTTATTTGGTGCCAATTGTTGTATTTTTGTATGTACAGTGGTACCTTGGATTACGAGCATAATCCGTTCCAGGAGCATGCTCGTAATCCAAAATGCTTGTTTATCAAAGCGAGTTTCCCCATAGGAAATATGGAAACTTGCTTTGATAGGTTCCCCCCCCCCGAGGCCAGCAGTGCTGCTCCCCCCCCACGAGAACCGGCATTGCTCCCCCGAAGGCCCCCTCCGCGAACCGGCACCCTCCCCCCCGCGATCTGCACCTCCCCGCCGCCATCGGACACCTCCCCCCCCGCCGCCATCGCGCACCCCCCCCCCCCCCGCAGCAGCACCGGCACCAGCATGTCCTGTGCGTGGTGCCAGTGCCTGAAGATCTGCTTCCTGTGCTGGGCCTTGAGAGTTCACGTTCGACGTGAGAGTTCACGTTCGACATGAACTCTCAGGCCTTGAGCATGCGCACATGCTCAAGACCCAGCACAGGAAGCAGATCTTCAGGCACTGGCACCACGCACAGGACATGCTGGTGCCGGGTGCCGCTGCGGAGGCTACAGCAAAGTAAGAAGAGGGTTTGAGTGGGTTGGGGGGGACCTCAGGTCGCGGCGGGGGGTGGCCCGATGGCGGCGGGGGGTGCCAGATCGCAGGGGGGGAGGGTGCCGGTTTGCAGGGGGGGGGCGCTCGCAAATCGAAGCGTGCTCAATTTCCGAGGCACCGATTTTGCGAGTGTTTTGCTCGTCTTGCAAAACACTCACAAACCGGTGCACTCGTAAACTGAGGTACCACTGTACTTTGTATGTTATTAAAATGAATAAAGAATTTAAAAAAATAAAATAAAATTGCAAAACCAACAAAAAATCAAATTTCAGTTATATATTTAAAGGTCTTTAAGCTATGAATGGGTAATTGTAACAATGGTGAAACTAAAGTAGATAGAATAGAATTGTTAATCCATGCAATGGATGAGCTTGTTTGTGAGTGCAAATTTAACTCAAAATGCATCTCGATAGTTGACAAGCATACACACATTTTATCATCCATCATCTGCAGTCAGTCTCTTTGTTTCGATTTAATTTCTCTCAGAGTTGAAAATCCAAGTTCGCAGAGATAACAAGATCCAAACAGTAACAACCCACCTGGGACTGACTGAAGCAATTTACCTGAGCAGGAGGATGGGATGTGCCACTGCAAGCTTCCGGCATGCCATGTTAGCATCTGACATCCGACTCTCAGATGACTTGGAGTCCCCTGTCTCTGCAAGGAGTGTGATGAATCGATGAACGAGGGCATCCAGCTAATTTGGGGGAGGGAGAGATGGAGAATGCAAAAAAGAAATACAGCATCTTTAGGGGAAAATATTAAAGCAAAAGGGTACATATTTCCAGTTACACTTGCAAACCTTAAGAGATTTTTTACTAAAGACAGCAGCCAGTTGTCAGACATCTATCTGTACCATGGAAATTGGAACCTGAAGGAGTTTGTGTGTCCATCTTATACACTTCTCCCTCCGGTATTTGCTGTGATAGGGGATTAACAGAACCACAAATAACTTTTTCATATGTTATTTGCTGTTTTCTATTAAAAACCATCGTGAATATGGTGAAATCGCGAATAACATGGTGGGAGACCTGGCCTGTTCCTGAAGGAGAGGCAAAACACGGTGAAGAAAGTGCTGGGAATCGATGATTTTCTCTGTAAATGCTTGGAATCAGCGATTTCTCTATGCAATGTAATTTGGGGGGGAGGAGCCAGCAAGCTAAAAACCGCGAATAATTGAAACCGTGAATGCTGAAACCACGAATACGGAGGGAGAAGTGTATACAAACATCAACAGTCAAAAGCCAGTGAACTCTGACTGACATTTCACTCATTGAACTCAAGAAGAGCTCCATCTGCTGGCAGGGAGATATAACACTCTTGTTTAGACTGGTCTGGCATGGATCAGGAAACTTGTCAGTGAGGCACTTGATAAATGATGCTGAAAACTAGCAAATATGTACAGATGTCCATGACACTTCCATGGTCTGCAGTCCTCTCATACCATCCTATATAATAAAACCCTAGCCGCGCATGCGCACTTACCTGCGTGCTTCTGTGATCTTTGATCTGTGATCAGTAGGTCCGTGGCAAGCAGGAGTGCGGATGCGGCGGCCAGACAACTCGGAGAAACAGCACAGCTGCCGACTCCCCCTTCCCGCCCTCACTCATTGCCAAAACCACCACTGTCAAAGCCTCCTCCTTCTGGCCGGCTCACCTGCCTTTAAATTAAGAGAAAAACGCTGCACCGCGCTAACGCTGGCCTCGCCGTCTTCTGTTCACTGTGGCCCACCCTCTCTGACTACTTCCTGTTTCCGCTAGGGTTGGCCGCAGTGGATAGAAGATGGCGAAGCCAGTGGTAGCGCGGTGCAGCGTTTTTCTATTAATTTCAACGCGGCGGCTGGGAAGGGGGCAGGGGAAAATGCTGATGTTACACAGGGAAGGCCGGGAAATACTGCTGCTTCACAGGCAAGTGTGTGTGTGGTGGGGAAATGCTGCTTCTGCACAGGGAAGTGTGTGTGTGGTGGGGAAATGCTGCTTCTGCACAGGGAAGGCCGGGAAATGCTGGTGCTGTGTATGTGTGTGTGGGAGGGGCAGGACCGCGGGAAGGGAAGGGGGGGAAGGAAAATGCTACTGCTGCACAGGGAAGTGGTGTGGGGGGAGGGAATGCTGCTGCTGTGGCTGCGGCACAGGGAAGTAGGGGGGGATCGAAATGCTGCTGTACAGGGAAGTAGGGTGGGGGGAAATGTTGCTGCACAGGGACATGGAGGGGGAGGGAATGCTGCTGTGGCTGCTGCACAGGGAAGTGGGGGGAAAGAAAGACAGACAGCTAGCATCCGTTAATGTAACGGGCTAAAATACTAGTTTTTTATAATCATTGTAAACCGCATAGAACTTCACGATCCTGCGGTATATAAACCGTTATTATTATTATTATTACCTTGCAGGTGCTGCTGTCTGCGGTCCCTTCTCCGCTCTGCGTGACCTCAGGCACCGGCATAATGAGCGCTGGCAGCTGCAGGTAAAGCTGTAGGAGCAAATCTCGGGCCTGTCTTCTGACTGAGCTGCAAGACACCACATTAGTTGCAGCGGGAACCCAACAAGGAAGGGGAATGGGGATTTAGCTGATGGGGTTACGTTCCGATACAGTAGGTACTTTCTTCTTTCAGAGGGCTCACAATCCACTTTTCATATCTGAGGCAATGGAGAGTTAAAAGACTAGCCCAAGGTTACAAGGAATGACATTGGAATTTGAATCTGGATTCCCTGGTTGCTTCTCCTAAAGTAATTTATTATGCAAGTGGAGACCACCTGAAGATATGAATACCAATTAGTGGGGGCGGCATAATCTTCTTCTAACCTAAGGCAGTGACATTAAACTTAAAGATGGCAACAGATTAGAGTTCTGGCTGCCAGTAAATGTGGAGAAAAATCTATGGTTCTTTGAGCAGTTGTACAAGAAATAAACAGCAGACACCACTTCACTGAGTGTTTGAGAGGAGAGTGTGGCGCAGTGGTTGGAGCTACAGCCTCAGCACCCTGGGGTTATGGGTTCAAACCCTGTGCTGCTCCTTGTGACCCTGGACAAGTCACTCAGTCTTCCATAGCCCCAGGTACGTTAGATAGATTATGAACCCACCGGGACAGATAGGGAAAATGCTTGAGTACCTGACTGTAAAAACCGCTTAGATAATCTTGATAAAATCCTAATAAACTTGAAACTTCTGCACCGAATAGAATCAGAGTTACATGGATGCGGTGTGACTGCTAGGAGACTGTTTAAATCACATTTGATCACCCCCAATTTCCTGTAACCCCTCCTCTAAAAAAATATATATTTACATACTCGGCAAATGTATACATCCTAGAGAATGACACGGGGAAAATAATCTGTCCCCGTCCCCGCCGTCCCCTTCACCGCCCCGTTCCCGTCGTATCCACCCTTCCCTCTCACCACCTCACCGCCCTTCAGCGGCCTGAGAATCTCCCTCCCTTCCCCTTACCTTCGTGGCGTGTTAGTAAAGAAACTTAAGGGAGGGAAGGCGCGCGTGGCCCCCTCCCTCCGGCCAAATCTATCTCCCTCCCTCCCCCTTACCTTCGTGGCGATTTAGTAAAGAAACCTACAGAAGCCTGCCTGTGCCTGTAGTCGCGTGTGTGTGGGCGGAAGCTTCTCCTCTGATGCAACTGGAAGTTGTCCCCCCTTAACTGTGGGGACAAGGCCATTGGCTCCACAGGGCGGTGGATGGCCTTATCTCCGTGCCCACAGTGAGCACTTCCCCCCCCACACCGTTTCGGAGGGTTACCCACGGGCCACTGCCACCGTGGCATTCTCTAATACATCCTCACCTGCTTCCCCGCTGTTTGATACAACCAATCAGATACTCCACCACTTTTTTAATACTTTCATCTTCTCCATGACAGCAGCTGAGCAGTAAGGGGAGTCGAGACTGGATAAGGGTACAGGCTGCTTCCTCTGAGCTCTGGCTCCTGGTTTCAGACTCAGCCAAGATAAGTTCCACCAAACAGATCAGCTCAGGAGGCTTCAGTCGGAGCACAAACTCATCACATCGTTTCTGCAAAACAGTGATGCCTGTGTCAGAGCTCAATGCTGTGCAATAAAAGGGTGACCCAAGACATGCTGTGGACAGCAACTATGTAGGAATAGCTTTTCCACCGCATTTGCTTCATACATTGGGACCTCCCTGTGGGGCTCCTGAACTGAAAAAAAAAGTTCCTTTTTTTTCATTATTAGGGGTTTTTTTTGTGTGTTTTATAGGATATTTTTAAATTGTAAACTACTTTGGTATGAAAAATAAAGCAGGATATCAAATTTAATAAAACACTTTTCTCTGAGGAAAATATATACCAGTATAAGGAAATTAGGTCTTAGCTGGACACAGAGGGAGGTCCTTAGGCATCTGAACCAATCAGGGCCTTTGGCACCGGGGAGGGGAAGGCTTATCTTTTAGGACTGGCAGCCCGAAGCAGGAGCCTCAGAGCAGGCTTCCAAGTTTCCAATTTTTTAAAATGGTACGGGAAGGTTCAGGGGGAGGGGGGGTGAACAGTGGCAGGAGGGAGTGGGCATCCCTCCTGCCATTTTGGGGGGGTTTAGGGGGGTTCTACGTGGCAGGAGGGAGTAGGCATCTCTCCTGCCTATTTTGGGGGAAGGGGAAAGGATTGGCATGGGGGAAGGGGGGGTCAATGCAGGGAGGAGGGGGGGCTTTTTTCTTTTTTTTAATGGAGCACACACGTAACATCTGTGCCATAAAAAAAAGAAGCTCTAACAACAGTGACAGGAAGCGCTTCCCCCGTCACTGCTGTTAGGGCTCTGCGCATGTGTCAATCGCTCACTGAGCAATTGATTGGTCATGTTTACAAGCAAGTGATTTGCATCTCCATGCAAATCATTTGCATGTAAACTTGACAGTGCATCGATCGCTGCTCGAGAATCGGCCAACAGCGATCCAGTCGGTATTCAAAGTGTTTTAACCAGATAGGAACATCTCCTGCCTGGTTAAATTGTTTATCACTGCCTAAGTGGTGATATCTTGTAGCACTTAACCAGACAGTGGCATTGAATATCACCACAGATGGAATAGAATTTTTTTTTTTTTTTAAATAAATAATAAACAACAAAAAAGTGGGTAGGTCAGGGGAATGGTGTTGAGGAGGAGTCAGGGATTATGTGGATGCCGGCATTATTCAGTGCTGGGACTACACAGCTAAGCAGGTGAACTTAGGACAGCAAATTCACCTGCCTCGCTCTGTAGGCCCTGGCAACAAATATTGGCCTGGACCTGCATAACTGGGTTTTAATCTCAATGTACGGCCAATCCCCCTTCTTTTAACATCCCCCAGCCTTCTGAAACTCAAAATCTTCTTTCCCCCCCACCCTTACCCTAGGTCCAGATATGCCTCCCAGGCCTACTTGAAAGCCCTGCTGGTCCTAATAAGGGGGTGTTTTGGGGGAGAAGAAAGGAGGATGTTGAGCCTCATGGGCTGGGGGGTGCTTCTTGAGGGGCTGGGAGGGGGTTCGGCAACATTTAGAAATTAAAATCCAATGATGTGGGTCCCAGCCGATATTAAGCCAGAGCCCGCAAAACTGTCTTATGGGGGCCCAAGCAAAAGCATAAGCTCCAGTGGCCAACCCCCACCAGATTTAGCCCCTGATATTCAGTGCCAGCGTCCAGGCATGGCTTGGCACTGATTATCTGAGGCTAATCCAGGTCATGACAAGGAGAAATTAGGTTCTTACCTGCTAATTTACTTTCTTTTAGCTGCTAAAGAAGATATTATTTTCATGTGGTATATTTTAGTTGTATATGAATTTGGGAGGGGGGTGGGGGTTAAATCTTCTTGTTGTATGATATTGTAGATTTTCAAGTGATGTTGTACTATAATTGTTTGATATTTACTGTACACTTGATGTAAGTTATAAAATGAATAAAGAAATTTAAAAAAAAAATCAAAAACACCTTCAATATTAACATAAATGTTGGAACTGAGAATTTAGCTTATGGTCGTTCTGTGATTCACTTTTGGGTGTCAGCCACAGTTCAAAAACCAGTGTAGCAGATATATGTGAATAGAGAGTGGAGACAGTGGTGTAGGGCATAAACAGAACCAAGGGTCTCTCACAACACTGCACAGCTACAGTCTAGAAATAAAAATTCACATGAAGAAATGGAATTCTCTGCCACAAACCTGAAGAAACGCCCCAGACTCACCTATGTTTTCAGGGTTAAATGCAGCCACCACAAGTAGCAGAGGCCAAGCTTTCCAATACAGTGTGGAAATGGCCAGGTTTGGAGGCTGGTACCTGGAATAAAAGCCGAAAGAGAACTTCCATTAGGCATGCCACTGCGTAGTCAAGTGTAGGATGACAGTTAAGAAAGAAATGAATGTGAAGAAAACCCAAATCAAAAGTGAGGGAGAGAAGTCCTGGCAGAGATAAACAGGATCTATATTTCCAAAGTTGGTTAAAAATGGAGATGATATGCCATCAGTTTGGGTCAATGACAGTTCATCTAATAGACAACCGATCTAAAATACAGGATGGCTAATGGGTCATTTGGTCTAAACACAGAATACTGATGCAAAAATCAGTGTTATTTTGTAAAAAAAAAAACCACCACAAAAACTAAAGTAAGATACAGGTCTCAGAAATTTTACAAACATATATATGAGTGAAGAAAGTATAAGAAAATTAAAAAGCACAAAACTTTGTCAATGTTGTTCTAAAAGCACAGACTACATGTACAGTTAATGTCTTGATTAGATTAAAAAACAGTTACAGCACCTATGTCAAATAAAACTATATGAGTTCTTCATTTGCTCAATCGTCTTACACACTATCATTGATCGTTTTCACCGAAGTTCCTTAGATTACCACACTCGCCACTCTGTAGATTTGGCAAATTTATGTGGTGGTCTTCCTCACCGGAACTTTATTAAATCAGTGTTTTCTCTATTACATTATTTGTGCTTTATACGTATTTTCTATATTTCATGTATTCTTAAAGTGCCTGTGCTTACACTTTAAAAATTTTTCTTTAAATATATAAATAAAGGGAATGAGACTTTCTTTAAATATATAAATAAAGGGAATGAGACAGTAACTGTTCAAAGCTAAGTCCCTTTATTTATATATTTAAAGAAAATATTTAAACAAAAAATTTTAAAGTATAAGCACAGGCACTTTAAGAATACATGAAATATAGAAAATATATATAAAGCACAAATAATGTAATAGAGAAAACACTGATTTAATAAAGTTCCGGTGAGGAAGACCATCACATAAATTCGCCAAATCTACAGAGCGAATGTGGTAATCTGAGGAACTTCGGTGAAAACAATCAATGATAAGTATGTGTAAGATGATTGAGCAACTGAATAATTCTTATAGATATAGATTGATTAGAATAAACCATGTTCTCATTACGAACTTTAAAAAAGTGATCTGCCACATAAAAAATGTATGACTTCCATCTTTATCCTTTTTATTATGAGTTTTAAATATGTTACAAGAACATAATAGTAATAACTTTATTCTTTTATACCGCCATAACCAAAGTTCTAGGCGGTTTACACTAAAAAGAGCTGGACAATCAGCGAAATACAATAATACAGTAAAAAAAATACAAATATTTGTAAAATAGAATTTCAATAATAAAACTCACTAAGTAATAAACTTATCGAACAAAGTGGTCTTAATTAATTTCCGAAAACAGCAATAGGATAACATAGCTTGCTGAATACATTTACCTAACCAAGATTGGTGCCTACCAGCTTGAAATGCTAGGGTCCTATAATCCGTAATATGCATTTAAAGAAATACATAATAACTAGAACCAAAAAACTTAAAGCATACAAATTGTCTCTTTGGATGAGTTAGTCTTTAGAGGAATTGTATCCTTACACCAACTGTCATTATATTAACTGACCATTAGACCAACTGTCATTAACCAATTTGTACCAAACCCCACTAGTTTCTGATCAACTTATTATTTTGTTAAGAAAGGGTGGCTGAGAGGGGGAAGGTTGGATTGAGGATGGGGGAAAGAGAAAGCATATTCATAAAAACTAAAAAGTAATGTTAAAGAGTGGTTTAATATTCACTGGAAACTGTGGAAAGATTTTGTTCAGTTTCTTATACTTCTTATTGATAGTACTGATTTCATTCACAATTTGTAATCTTATATTATAGCTGCTTTTTAATAAAAATTAAATACACAAAAAAAAAGATGGAGATGACAAAGCAAAATCTTGAACTTTCTCTCCCTCTTGGACAATGATCATCAGGATATGTAGCTGAGACATGATGGAGGAAATCTATTACACAGTGGATTGGAACATCTTCCGAAACATCCACGCCTGGAGCAAGGCTAGGAGTCAGCAGCAAGCAGGGGTCCCAACACAAACGTATGTATTAATTAAGATTTGAAACACTAAGACATTGCATTTTGTAAGGGATTAAATCTCTACAAACTCTTACGGTGACCCGTCAATTGAGCACAGTACAAAAGCGCTCCAACAAAAATGCGCCAACAGTCGCACGCAGGATGTATGCACCTCACCGGTCCCACTGTTTAAAACCCATAACGTTATCAATGTGAGGGGATGAGGGGGGAATTCCCCCCACTACACTGAAAAACTCCTGAACTCCCGAAAACGGAAGTTTTAAGTGTACTTAGAGGGGTTCGCCCTCCCAACCCCCCCCCCCCCCCCACTGGAGCGCGAGGACTTCTACATGTACTGCAGGCCTTCCCCCTATACCCTCCCTCACAGCGGTAACGTTACCGGTTTTAAGTGGCGGGGCCAGCAGCATGCATATGTCCTGCTCGGAATTGTCGGTGCACTTTAGTTAAGGAACCAACGCATACAATCTTGCTTTCTTTCTCATATTACCCTGGAGGCAGCTGAATGTTCTCAGGGTGATGGTAGGTGCACAGATTAAGAACTGCATCAAGAAGCTGAATTCTCTCCACTCTTAAGACCTCCACGTCTGCAAGAGGAAAGAACCCCAAAACAAAAGCAAAATGCTTAGTCAACGTAATCTGATGGAAATGTGTCCTCTCCTGACCAGTCTTTTTTTGCCCAGACAGTGCAAGTCACTAAAATCCCAACTGCATTTTGGCATACTCAGGGTCCCTCCATTTCAGCACTCTGCACGTTTCTGTCTAGCCCAGTGGCTTCCAACCCTATCCTGGGGGGACCCCAGCCAGTCAGGTTTTCAAGATATCCCTAATGAATATGCATGAGAGATTGGAATACGTGTCACTTCCATTATATGCAAATCTCTCTCATGCATATTCATTAGGGATATCTTGAAAACCCGACTGGCTGGGGGTCCCCCAGGACAGGGTTGGGAACCAATGATCTACACTATTCCTCAATGCTGCAACTCTTGCTCCATACAAAGACCATCCAAGATGCAGCAGATGTTACATCCACCGACACATGCACCTTGTGTTGCCTCTCCCATGCCCAGATATCTCCCCACAGAAACAGGCAACGCTACAGAATACAGCAATTAGATTAATCCTCAGATTGAAAAAAAAGTGATAAGATTACACCTTATTTACGTGAATTGCACTGGCTAACTATAGAAGGGAAAATACTTTATAAATTCTATTGTATTTTATTTAAAACTCCTGATTATATGCTACATCTCGTTACATTTTCTTTTTTTTTTGTAAATCTTTATTCTTTTTCATTTCTTACATCAAATGAAAAAATACATATTAAAATACAATTATTTCATAACACTTGAATTACACTCAAATACTCTTATAATATAAAGTAAATATCCCCTTTTTTGTCAGTATTCCTACATCCAAATACAGTAAATTGAATTACCCTCCCTAATCCCCTATATATTCTATCCATGTGCTAAGATATCTGATCATTAAAAAAATATGGGGACCATTGGCTAGTTTCTCGTTACATTTTCTAATAATCCATCTTTGAAACCTAAGAAACAATGATACTTTTCGGTATCCAATCATTAGGAACATTAGATGCAATAGAACTTTTAACTTCACATGGGCATATCAAGCAGCGAAACTGTGGGAAGCATTACCAACTAATATTAACCAGGAATCTAATTTTAAATGTTTCAAAAAAGACCTAACGACCTTTCTATTTCATGATTTTGTTACTAATAATTCCTAAATATTGTAATACTAGTTTTTAATTTGTATCACCATAATTACTTATGTAAACCGCTGTGATACTTCATGGAGTTATTGGCGGTATACAAATAAAGATTGTATTGTATCGTCTGTGTATAAGCAGACCCAAGTTCAGATGAAGGTTGTGTGAACTGCGGGTAGTTTCTTCTGCACCCCAGCCCAACCTGAGGCCACTCTCTCCCATTCCTCATGGGGACCCTTACCGTCTGCCTGAATGGCAGCAGCTCGCTTTACAAGGTGGTCCGCAAGCTCCATGGCGTCTGCAGGACCCAATGGAAGTTCACGCGACAACCAATGACCAGAATGCGCATCAGCGTATCTTCCAGGAGTGGCACTTCGGAGCAGAGGCGAAGGAAGAAACTGGGACACGGGAATTAAAGAAAGGCACAGTGACTCACAGGATCTAAAACACTTTTACTGCATGGCAAGGAAGCCCTGTGTGCAAGCCATTTTCTTACACACAAAGCAAATAACTCTAAATGGGGACCATGTACCTAAAGTGGGGAAACAAAATACCCCAAAGTGGGCACCTAGTCATTTGTGTGTGGATCTGGCAACATATGTGAATAAATGACCCCTTACTGAATACCGACATGACATGATGGGAGTGCACATTGCTGGTGAGCATGCATAGGGAAGAAATTTGGGGAGAGGGTGGGTGCAGCGCATAAGTCCACCAGTAGCACCCGATATTCAGCTGGTGGTGATCAGTATTTTGCGACTGCATTTTATCATCCTGCATTATATCCAGAAATTCAAAGTTGAGTCAAGTCCATGCTCAGGCACTAACCCCCTCTTTTACTAAGGTGCGCTAACCGATGTGCACGTGCTAAATGCTAACGCATCCCTAGACTAACATGCACGGGTTAGCGTTTAGCACGTGCTAATCGGTTAGCGCACCTTAGTAAAAGAGAGCCTAAGTTTCCGGGTATAGGGAGTCAGCAAAAATATGGCCAGATAATTGCGATATTCGGCTCTTAACTGGCTATGAAGAACCACATAATAGGACTGTGTTTTATGCAATCCTATTATGCAATTAGCTTGGCCCTGTAAGCGCTGAAAATCAGAACTTAACCAGCTAAATGCTAACTCTGTCTCCGGAATGCTCCCATAATGCCCTGTTAGCCCAGACAGGCGATTTAAATAGCCAGGAGCATCTCTTGGTCATTTAAATCATTTTAAATCTCAGGCCCATAGGTTATAGAATTGTATAATTTATAGGGCTGTACATCACTTAAAATTTTTAATCACATGATTAATCACAATTAACATTTTTAATTGTGCAATTAATTGCATAATTTCCTCCTGTATAGTGCAATTATATACATAGCAGACGTAAATTCTCAAAACAGACACATTTCAATTCAATTGTCCCATAGAAAAGGCGGTTTATCAAATTCCATTATCCCCCTTACTAAACATAAAATAATCTTATCTTTGTTGTCTGGTGATTTTATCTTTCTAATCATCTCGTTCCGCATCCCTGTGTTCTGTCTATTCACTGTTTTTTTCACCTCTTCCTGCCCTATATCTATCTTTCACAATCAACTACGTAGTTTCCATTTCTTCTCTTCTAAGAACATAAGAAATGTCACTGCTGGGTCAGACCAGTGGTCCATCGTACCTAGCAGTCTGCTCCCACGGCGGCCCCTTAGGTAAAAAACCAGTGCCATAACTGAGACTAGCCTTTCCTGCATACGTTCTGGTTCAGCAAGAACTTGTCTAACTTCATCTTGAATCCCTGAAGTGTTTTCCCCTATAACAGCCTCTGGAAGAGCATTCCAGTTTTCCACCACTCTCTGGGTGAAGAACTTCCTCACATTTGTACAGAATCTATCCCCTTTTAACTTTAGAGAGTGCCCTCTTGTTCTCCCTACCTTGGAGAGGGTGAACAACCTGTCTTTATCTACTAAGTCTATTCCCATCAGTATCATGAATATTTCAATCATGTCCCCTCTCAGTCTTCTCTTATCTGCCATTCATGGGCAACATCATCTCCCTCCCCTCCCCTCCCCTTGCAACGGTACCCTCTCTTCCCTCTCCCACCACTCCATGCTCACCATTTCTTTCTTTCCCTCCTCTGTCACCATAACCCTTGTTTTTTCCATCCCTATTTCCAGAATCTGGCCTCTCAAATATCATCCTACTCACCCCCCACCATCTGTGCCTCTTTCTCCCAGTAAATTTTCCTGTGCTCCTATCCTATCCTTCCCCTCTCCCACCCCCTCCCTGACCAGATCGCTCTCTTAGAACCCCCTGTGGTCAGGTCTCCCTACCTCCCTCCCTTCCCCTGTGGTCAGGTCTCCCTCCCTTCCCCCGTGGTCAGGCATCTCTCTCCTTCCTCATTTCCCCCATTGGTGCAGTTTGGTCGGGCTGAGTCTCTTTCCTTCCTCCCTCCCCCCCTGGTCAGCAATCTGTCCTCCTTCCATCCTTCCCTCTAACCTTTCATAGCTGCTGGCAGTGCTAGCGATTAAAGAAGAGCACTACCTGCAGACTAGGTGGCTCCAGTCTCTCGCGGTCTTTTCAGTCCCTGCTACACCAGAACAGCTGATGTAACTTTCTGTTCCAGTATAGCAGGTGACTGAAGAGGCCACGAGAGAATGGAGCCGCCTAGCCTGCAGGTAGTGCTCTGCTTTAATTGCTAGCACTGCAAGTGGCTGTGAAAGGTTAGAGAGAGGGAGAAAAAGAGGAGAGAGAGGGGAGGGGGGAAGGTGGAAGGAAGGGGGGGAAATAGTGGACTGCTTTGAATGCCAAAGCCACAAAAAGACAGTATTCAAGTCCCCTTTCACCTTTGTGCTGTCTGTGATAACCCAAATATACTGTATGCACAGGTGTGCATTACAGGTGACAATACAATGTTGAGACCCATCACCAGAACACAAAGGGGCCAGTGGAGAGGAAAAGGTATTTCCTTGGCCCTCTTCCAGTATGGAAGAATCTTCCAGAAACACCTTCCCCAATGGTGAATGCTGGATTCTTACTTGCGGTCACTCTCTGGGGGCCAGTTATCCCATTTGTAGTAGGTTTCTGGCTGCTCTGTGAACAACACTTTGTGGAGACTAGGGAAAGGAAGGGAAAGAAGAAAATATTAGGCCTATTGTAGTATATCCATAAGCAGTAGAGTTTGTCGCTTTTCCTTCTTGAGTGTGACTGATGCACAGGAAATAAAACACTTACCAATGAACATAGTCCTTGGGGGGCAGTTTGCTGATCGATGGGACAACAGTGTGAAGCCACCAGACAGCGTCTCGCTGGATGGCAGCGATTTGATTCTGAAATGAGCGCAGCACCTCCAGATCTGAAATGTACACACAGCTTGATTATGGAGTAAGCCCACATTTTCTCGGGCCACAGGAGCTCTGCAGTCAGTGGAAGACTTGCTAAACCCTTGCTTAGAGTCAAAGTCTAAGGCTAGAAGTACCAATAGACCAATGGTCTCAAACTCACGGCCCGGGGCCCACATGCGGCCCTCAGTATGTTTATTATAATCACAAAAGTAAAATAAAACAGTTTCTTGATCATATGTCTCTTTAGCTATAAATTACAATATTATTATTAAGACTTAGCCTAAAGGAAATATTTATTAAATTACATTAGAGATTTCTATTCTGCCATTGTCTTGCGGTTCAAGGCGGATTACAAAAGAATTACAAAAAATGTATTACAAGAAGAAGATATCTGGTAATTTCTAGAGGAGATACAAAAAGTTTTACGTCATGCAAAATTGTCATTTCTTCAGTAAGACATTAACTATTTTTTCTGAAGCTCTCCAAGTACCTACACATCCAAAATGTGGCCCTGCAAAGGGTTTGAGTTTGAGACCACTGCAATAGACAATGCCAAGGGAAATCTCATTTCCCAGAGGGCCCAAATAATTTACCTGCTGTCCGAACCCATCAGCAGATTAATTTCCCTTGGGCAATGAGTGAGAAGGCCGACCTACTTTTTTTCTCTCCTTTGTCCCAGGCAATACCGGCCTCCTTCACCTGAGCTGTGATCCCCAGCATCATGGAGACAGCAAGCAGGTCAGTTATATGGTTTACAAAGCGTTCCTAGAAACCAAATCAAGAGTGTCACGATACCACCAGCCATTTGTATACCTTGAAAGAGAATGATTCTCCCACAGCAAAAAACATCCCTCAGTACAAATTTAAAAATATTTCAGGAAAAGGAAAAACCTATATAATACAGCAACAAGTTGGCAAACTGGACCCACAAGATTGCCAGGAAACATTTTTATTTCAATTCTTTTTATTAGAAACCATCAAACCAAAACAAATAAACTTCAATTCTTTTCAAATTAGTCCAGGAACCTGGGGGACTTTGCTCTTAGTACCCCCATGGCACAAACATTACTATCTCCCCCATCACCCCACCCCAATTTCCCCCCTCCTCCTTTGTTCAACACCCAGGAAACATTTTTGTTACAAGAGAATATTAAAAAAGTATAAACTGAGCTGGAAAGCCAAGAGGCCCCGATGTCAATGCAAGGCACAGGAGGTCCTTTTTGATGGGAAAAGAAGATTTTACAGATCTCAACTGATACAGTGTTTCCCTAACCTTTTCAAGCCCAAGATGCGTCTATATTTTCAAAAGTATAGTGCAACATATCTACATCTGCAGAGCAAGCAATGTGAACATGGGAAAATAGCCAAAACAAAAACTAGAGAAGCACTGAAAATCCCACCAAAGAATGAAGGGTCCCAAAGAAAACGACACCATGCGTAGTGTATGATGTAAAAAGCAAGAAATGCTTATCTGTGTGCTATATGCTACCTGTTAATTCCCACACTATGGTGTTCATGTTGCATCTAGGAAGGAGATATGTACTCAGGAAGTAGCTCCTGCACATTTAGGAGCGATTGCTGTGATGTGCTGAGAGCAGAGCCCAAGCATCAGGCAGTGGTGACATTTTTCTATGACACATTTCATCAGAGTTTGGACAAGTTCCTTGAAGACAAGTCCATAGTTTGCTATTGAGACAGATTATAGGGAAGCCACTGCTTGCCATGGGATCGGTAGCATGGAACGTTGCTACTATTTGGATTTCTGCCGGGTACTTGTGACCTGGATTGGCCACTGTTGGAAACATGATACTGAGTTAGATGGACCATTGGTTTGATCCAGGATGGCTATTCTTATGTGAGCCAAGTATAGGACAATCAAGCCATTCTGACATCACTAATGAGGCTGGCTCTTAGACATTGGTGGAATGAGGTATTATGACATCACAATCTGAGCTCTGGAATGTTGCTGCTATTTGGATTTCTTCCAGGTACTTGCGACCTGGATTGGCCATTGTTGGAAACATGATACAGCACTAGATGGACCATTGGTCTGTCCCAGGGTGGCTATTCCTATAGGGCTGAAGGCCAAGGCATAGTTGTGATGGGTAAAGCTAGCAAAATCTCCTAGAAGATGAAAAAATGATTGATTTTCATTTTCAATGGACAGGTGTGATATTACCTTGTCTGTTACAGAATGAAGGACTATGTAATTGGAGGAGGAGTAACTTCTCAGTTCACCAGTTACAAGACATCCCAGCTCTCTGCAATAAGTGTGTGTGCATGGATCTGGGAAAAAAAAATCCTATCCCTCCTCCCCTGCTGTGGCCTGAAAATTTGGTGTGGATAAGACCCCAATGAGTAATTAAGACTACACACACAGGAGTAACAGAACGAGAAGAGATGACCACAGCTAAGAGAAAGAGGGAAGGTTTCAGTCACAAAAAGGGAGCAACTGCACTTGTACCTTGAATTCCATGTCTGCATACTGTGGTTCTTTCCGTTCCTGCATTAGACCCAGGCAAAAGGCCTGGAAGTTGATTTCATGCTTTGTCTGTTTGATAATCTCTCGAAGCAGCGCACGGGATGCCCTCAGGTAATCATCTTTGTTAGTCAGCAAATCCTGAAATACCATGGCCAGGTACTGATGGACAGAAAAAATAATTTTCTTAATAAACCACCATCAAGACAGTCAACCTCCTTCTCCCAACTGCAACAATAAAATAACTTGATAATAATAGAGTTTTATGGACCCCAACGCGTTTACAAAAAGTAGATAGCACTAGATCCAATAGATGAGGGCATTGTAAAATAGAAGTTGGGACATTAGATCATTTAATTTTTTTTTGTCCCTGTATAAATACTTTCTGGAAACTAATTTGGTCCCAAATTAATAAATTATTAGAGAACCATGTAGGACTCTCATATGACACTATATTATTTGGTACAGCAATGAGAACTCAGAGTCCGATTTCTGCAAATAATAATAAATTATTATTAATATTGACAGGGGTCGCCATGCAACAAATTACTCAAAATTGGAAAGACTATACTAAATTAAATTACACATTTTGGTGGAATTCAGTTTGCCATATATATAAAATGGAAAAAACGATTGCGTTACAACAGGGGAATATTCATAATTTTTAAAAAATATGGGGACCATTGGCTAGTTTCTCTAATGATCAGATATCTTAGCACATGGATAGAATATATAGGGGGTTAGGGAGGGTAATTCAATTTACTATATTTGGATGTAGGAATACTGACAAAAAAAGGGGATATTTACTTTATATTATAAGAGTATTTGAATGTAATTCAAGTGTTATGAAATAATTGTATTTAATATGTATTTTTTCACTTGATGTAAGAAATGAAAAAGAATAAAGATTTACAAAAAAATAAAATAAAATGACTTGAGACATTCTGCACACAGGGCTCTAAGGAAAATATATTTGGATGTTTCTTCCTTTCCTTCAAGGAAACATATCTCCATGTGTGAATAGCAGCATTTACATATGTACATCACATACACGTGTAAATACTAATTTACAGTGAAGATCACATTATGCAGCGATTTCAAATAGGGAATGGTTTAGGCAGGACTAAGGGCTCCTTTTACGAAGGTGAGTTAGGGCCTTCCTGCGCAGAATAGCGCACGCTAGGTGGTAGTTTTTTGGCTAGCATGCGCTAAAAACACTAGTGCACCTTCATAAAAGGAGCCCTACATTTTCAAAGGGAATACCGTATTTTCACGCATATAACGCGCGCGTTATACGCGTTTTTACCTACCGCGCATACCCCTCGCGCGTTATATGCGTGAGCGCGGTATACAAAAGTTTTAAAACATAGTTCCCACCCCGCCCGACGCCCGATTCACCCCCCCAGCAGGACCGCTCGCACCCCCACCCCGAACGACCGCTCGCACGCGCTCCCACCCGCACCCGCATCCACGATCGGAGCAAGAGGGAGCCCAAGCCCTCTTGCCCGGCCGACTCCCCGACGTCCGATACATCCCCCCCCCGGCAGGACCACTCGCACCCCCACCCCGAAGGACCGCCGACTTCCCGACAATATCGGGCCAGAAGGGAGCCCAAACCCTCCTGGCCAGACCGCTCGCACCCTCACCCCCACCCCGAACGACCGCTCGCACGCGCTCCCACCCGCACCCGCATCCACGATCGGAGCAAGAGGGAGCCCAAGCCCTCTTGCCCGGCCGACTCCCCGACGTCCGATACATCCCCCCCCCCGGCAGGACCACTCGCACCCCCACCCCGAAGGACCGCCGACTTCCCGACAATATCGGGCCAGAAGGGAGCCCAAACCCTCCTGGCCACGGCGACCCCCTAACCCCACCCCGCACTACATTACGGGCAGGAGGGATCCCAGGCCCTCCTGCCCTCGACGCAAACCCCCCTCCCCCCCAACGACCGCCCCCCCCCCAAGAACCTCCGCCCGCCCCCCAGCCGACCCGCGATCCCCCTGGCGACCCCCACGACCCCCCCACCCCCCCTTCCCCGTACCTTTGGTAGTTGGCCGGACAGACGGGAGCCAAACCCGCCTGTCCGGCAGGCAGCCAACGAAGGAATGAGACCGGATTGGCCCATCCATCCTAAAGCTCCGCCTACTGGTGGGGCCTAAGGCGCGTGGGCCAATCAGAAATAGGCCCTGGAACCTTAGGTCCCACCTGGGGGCGCGGCCTGAGGCACATGGGCCCAACCCGACCATGTGCCTCAGGCCGCGCCCCCAGGTGGGCCCTAAGGCTCCAGGGCCTATTCTGATTGGCCCACGCGCCTTAGGCCCCACCAGTAGGCGGAGCTTTAGGATGGATGGGCCAATCCGGTCTCATTCCTTCGTTGGCTGCCTGCCGAACAGGCGGGTTTGGCTCCCGTCTGTCCGGCCAACTACCAAAGGTACGGGGAAGGGGGGTGGGGGGGTCGTGGGGGTCGCCAGGGGGGTCGCGGGTCGGCTGGGGGGGCGGTCGGAGGTGCTTGGGGGGGGGCGGGGGGGGGGAGGGGGGGTTTGCGTCGAGGGCAGGAGGGCCTGGGATCCCTCCTGCCCGTAATGTAGTGCGGGGTGGGGTTAGGGGATCGCCGTGGCCAGGAGGGTTTGGGCTCCCTTCTGGCCCAACTACCAAAGGTACGGAGAAGGGGGGTGGGGGGGTCGTGGGGGTCGCGGGTCGGCTGGGGGGCGGTCGGAGGTTCTTGGGGGGGGGCGGTCGTTGGGGGGAGGGGGGTTTGCGTCGAGGGCAGGAGGGCCTGGGATCCCTCCTGCCCGTAATGTAGTGCGGGGTGGGGTTAGGGGGTCGCCGTGGCCAGGAGGATTTGGGCTCCCTCCTGGCCCGATATTGTTGGGGAGTCGGCGGTCCTTCGGGGGGGAGGGATGTATCGGACGTCGGGGGGGGGGGCATCAGGCTTTCAGGATGGGGACAGACCTTCAAGGGGGGACAGTGCACGGAAGTCAGGGGGGGTGAACGGAGAGTCGGGACAGCGCACGGAAAGTCAGGGCGGGCGAAAGGAGCGTCGGGCAGCATGCGCGGTATACCAGTGAGCGCGGTATACCAAAGTTTTTGTACATATCATCGTGATTTCTGCGCGCTATACCCGTGTGCGCGTTTTATACGGGTGCGCGTTATTTGCGTGAAAATACGGTACATGTTTTGGTGGAAAATCTCCATGTCACATTTACATCAACTCAAAGACACGTTCACTAGAGCTTTACAGAGGGATTAAAAGGAGTCAATCCTATACCGTTCATTTGCTCCTCCAAAATGAAATCATATCACATTTCAACCATTTTTTTTTTTCACTGATGAGTGCTCAATAATACAACAATCAAAGATACAAAACAATGCAACTTTTATCATCCTTATCTGTGAATCACATCAGCCCCCTCAATCCCTCCTCACTCCCTGACCATCTATTCTGTAGCTCTCCCACATGGCAAAACATTCCATCTCCCCTTTACTCCTGTATCAGCCTTCAGAAACCCCAGCTCCAGAAGGCCTTTGATCTTATGACCCCCCTGGGCATATCGCAACAATATAAAACAATAAAAAAGGAGGGATGTGAACATTCTGTCTAGTTAGTATTGTTTCTGTTTTGATATATGGAATAGATCAAGACACACGGTGTCATAATTATTTAACAAAAGGCTATAGCCCCATGGATAAATGTTTTACACTAGAGAATGACACGGGGACAAATTTTTTCCCATCCCCATGGTAACTCAATTTATCTTCCCATCCCCGCAAGTTCATTTCCTGTCCCTGCCCAATTGCTGCAAACTCCATCCTCATCTGCTGTCTATGGAGAACACCTGTTACAGGTAAGCAACTTTGCTTTCCTGCAGGGACAGGGACAAATTTGTCATTCTCTATTTTACACACAGCCCCATGGATATAAGCTTTAGTTAGGATTCCCACACCTTCATGTATTGATCTTTCCTATTAGGAAATCCTCTCGCTCCTTTGCCCCCCCCAGATAGCCAATGAAACCATATTCAAACTGCAGCCTCATTAGTTAATTGGCAGCACTTCTTTCTTTCTTTATTTTTTTTAATATTTCTTATCTGCCTAGAGCCTAGGTGGCTTATAATAAACACCCCAAATCTTTAAAACTTATAAACATATCTTAAAAACATAACAGGCATATAAAAAATAGAGAGTTCTATCACAAAACCGATATCCAGGCTGAATGAAATCATAATTTAAAAAAAAATCTCATTTCAAATTGAATGCCTGGACAAAAAAATGGTTTTTTTAAATTAACTAATATATTTTCACAGAAATGCAATGTCCCAGGCAAGCTAGTCCACAAACCTGTCTCGGCCACTGAAAAAAGGGGATTTTGCTGTAGGTTTGTAAAATGGGGCAGCTATATGTGGTATGCCACTTTCACGTGGGAGTTGTGAAAAATCGCCACGCCCATACGTAAGCGCCAACACCTCCACAGAGACGCTGCCAGGTCTGTGCCATTCATTTTTCTGATATGTATATGTGTAAAACAGCTGCTCCTGCTGCCCATGCCAGCACACACACAGAAAAGGCTTGGCGTCAGTAGACCCCCTTCTAAAACACCACCAATACTCAGCCCGCCCTGACCTGGACATCTCAGTTCTGACTCTACATTCTGCGTAAAATGTGACTCATTGTCTATTGCCATCAGGGTGCCCACAAAATCACGCCTTGATTTTAAATGGTTGTAAAACCAAAATTTATTGGAATATTCTTTTACCTTTGAGGCTACAGTTTCATCAACTCGATGTGTGCCCCACCTGTTACTCAGCAAACATCGATGCGATAATCGAGCTCGGACCAGACTCTCCGAAGCATATCCAGTGTAATCGCGTTTACAGCTTCAGTGATGGGTTCCTGCAGATCAATAGTTGCGGGTAGGGAGGTACGTACACTCTGTCTTTCACGTACCCCCAAAGGAAAAAGTCACAAACAGTAATGTCTGTTGATCTCGGGGGCCACTTGAGGAACCCCTGGTCATTTGTCGCGTTGCACTGTCTGAAGGTTGTAACTTCTACACCAATTGCAGCTTATAAGGGTGAAAGTGCAAGCGATTGTGTAAGATCGTGCTAACCGTACTTTTTGGGACTTATATTTGCTCTCATCTTATTTATAAACATATTCCAATAAGTTCTGATTTTGTAACCATTTAAAATCAAGGAGTGTTTTTGTGAGCACCCTGTAAATCTCTCTCTCATCATTTTTTATAAGCACAGAGACAAAGCATAAAGCTTCAGCTATCTTATCAGGCATTACTATGTTTATATGATTGCAATGGACTGTGGAATGCATGCGCCATGCCCTGATCAGGCATGTCTCAGAGACCAGATCCTTCCTCCCTATGCTCCTGCCAGTACCTTTGGTGCTAACTCAGAGTTGTGCTGTAACACCGTGTACAGAATCTGCATGTTGTTCGGGTTTCTGGCATTTGAAAGTTCGTTAAAAATCACAAACTTCACCATGGTGCCTAAATTATCCCTGTGCGCATTCAGCAGCTCTCTGCAAACAAAGAGTAGAAATATTAAAAAAGTAGAAATATGTTATAATATGTTATTAAAATATGTTATAATACGTTATAGAACACATATATATTTTATTTCGGTTGAAAATGTGATGAAGGGTGGGTGGGTGGGGGTTATTACATTACTAGATTTTTATGTTAGATATTACAGTGATATTTTGAAATTACTTGTATAATGTATTTTTGTGCACTTGTTGTTCAATTTGAAAATGAATAAAGATTTAAAAAAATAAAAATAAAAAAGTAGAGGAAATCCAGCCACCACAGACTGCAGAGTTTTCTGGCTTCTTATGGCATCTGCCTTCTACCACTGCAAACTGCACCATGTTAGTTGATTGAGAATTGGGCACATCAACATTTTTTAAAACTTAATATGCCAAAGACAAAAATGGTATTATTTAGTCATGCTTTACCGACTATTTCATTTTCTATTACACTGAAGTCTGGAAAACCAACTAAGCTAGAAACTTCTAAAGGTCCTCGGCTTTATTTTGCACATTCGATAGCCTATCTAGGGTGCCAGAGTCAATTTCAATAAAAAAACATTTTTAAAAAAACAACTTTAAGCAATTCGAGTTCTCTTATTTCCCAAACATTTTCAGCTCATGGTTCATGCAATAATTATATCCCAACTTGACTACGTACTGCAATTCTTTCTATGCAAGTCTTTCACCTAAAATCTATAATAGGTTACAACTATTGCAGAACACTGCTGCAAAATTGGTTTTCTGTCAGAAGTTGTTTGATGGGGTTACCCCATTGCTCATTAAGCTATACTGGTGACCCGTTTGAGCCCGGGTTGAATTGAAAATTGCCTGTTTGCTCTTTAACATTTTACACCAGGGATCTCAAAGTCCCTCCTTGAGGGCCGCAATCCAGTCGGGTTTTCAGGATTTCCCCAATGAATATGCATTGAAAGCAGTGCATGCACCTAGATCTCATGCATATTCATTGGGGAAATCCTGAAAACCTGACTGGATTGCGGCCCTCAAGGAGGGACTTTAAGACCCCTGATTTACACGGTGTCTGGCCTTCCTCTCATAATTCAGCTTTTAATTTTTCTGGTTGTGCGGAAATCTTCACATTTTTATTCTACACTGATTTTAAGTTTCCCAGCTATTAGAAATATTCAATTTACGAGTCTTCTTGACAGTTCTTTTGTGTATCAATCTAGTAAAATCTGGAATAGCGTTCTCATTCAACTTCAAATACTGTCAGAATATTGCCTTTTTGTGAGGCCTTGAAAACTTTTTCTTTAATAAATAGGGGTGCAATTTTTCTTACTGGATTATTTTTTTTTCTGTGTTTAGATTATTATTGTAACCTGCTTAGATTCCTTTTTGATACAAGCAAGATATAAATGCTGAGAATACAACAGAACACAACAAAGCGGTGTCAGGTCAAAAGCGCGCCGGGACAAAGGTGCGCCCAGACAATTGAGCGCAGCGTGGAGGCGCGCACCGCTCAAAATTACTGTTTTTAGGGCTCTGACGGAGAGGGTGTGGGGGGGGAACCCCCCACTTTACTTAAGACATTGCGCCGCGTTGTGGGGGGTTTGGGGGGTTGTAACCCCCCACATTTTACTGAAAACTTCACTTTTTCCCTGTTTTTAGGGAAAAAGTTAAGTTTACAGTAAAATGTGGAGGGTTACAACCCCCCAAACCCCCCATAACGCCGGCGTGATGTATATTAAGTAAAGTGGGGGGGGTTCCCCAACAAAAACCCCTGTCGGAGCCCCTAAAAACAGTAATTTTGAGCGGCGCGCACCTCCGCGCTGCGCTCAATTGTCCGGGCGCGCCTTTGTCTTTTGCGCCGTTGTCTATGAACCCAACAAAGCACAACATGCTGAAAAGGTAAAATGCCACCGAGCACAAGGGATGCAGATACCATCAAAAGCTCTACGCTTTTGTTTTCCTTAGAGTTGTTCATTGAAGCAGTTTGGATGCATACTGTTTCAAGGTTTTTTTTTAGTTATTTTTTAATCTTTATTAAGTTTCTAAACCTAACAAAAATGCAATACAATATCTATACAAATAATAGTAATCATATATGCACTTATAATCAATCAGAATCCATTCAACATTAAAAAATAACTCCACCCAATTTTCATAAGGGAATAGAACCATACAAAAGAAATACCCCCCTCCCGCCCTCTGGGTGTGTGTGCATTATACCAACAGAAATAAAGGAAAAGACAACTATAATGAATCCATAAAAGATGTCAATGGGCCCCAAATTAACTTTTACGGCCTCTTTTACAAAGCCGCGCTAGCAGCTGCTCTGCGCTAAAGGCCCCGAAGCCCATAGAGAATTAAAGGGCTACGGGGCTGTTTCCGCGTGGCTTTGTAAAAGAGGCCGTTAGTTTATTTTAAAATTTGATCAAACACTTACAAAAATTTCTAAGCGGTGTACATAATAAAATTATAGGAAAACAAGAAAGTTAAAAGTACGAACAGAAGCAAACTTAAAACACAGACATACGGAAACAAAGGGACAGGGGGGTAGAATTACAATGGTTTAAGAAACGTGAAACAAACAAAAAGGAGTAAAAAGATAGGTAGGGGGAAGGATAAGAGCTACAGGTCCTATGGGTTTTTTAAAATTCTTTATTTATTGATTTATATAGATAGATACATAAAACATTATGGACTCCTTTTATTAAGCTGCGATAGCGTTTTTAGAATTTTAGCACACGGTAAACCCGTGCTACGTGGCTAGAACTAACGCCAGCTTAATGCTGGCGTTAGCATCTAGCGAGCGCAGCAATTCTGCATGCTCTAAGCGCATGCTAAAACCGCTATCGCAGTTTAGTAAAAGGAGCCCTATGTGTTAGAATAAGGGCTTAGCTACCTAATTGCTCCAAAGGAAATACAAAATTCAGGCCTTAAAAAACAGAAAACCCCTCAAAAATTAACATTTACTCAAAACTCTTGTAACAGCCCACATATGGAAGGGAGACATAGAAACATAGAAAAAAGCAGCAGAAAAGGGCTATAGCCCACCAAGTCTGCCCATTCCAAGTATCCCCTCTCCTGAATTTACTCCCTTAAAGATCCCACGTGAGTATCCCATTTTCTCTTAAAATCCGTCACGCTGCTGGCCTTTATCACCTGGAGTGGGAGTCTGTTCCAATGATCCACTACTCACATCTTAGAGAGAATTATAAAAATAAACATTAATGAAGATCAAATTCGTAGTATTGCTTCTTCAAATTTTTAAAATGGACCTTTCTACTTGGGATCAATTAGGATTGCCTCATATCGAAGCACTAAACATTGATACCCCCCTTTCCTTCAAGATAAAATTTCAACTGGGAGGGTTCAAAAAAATGCATAAGAATTCTGATCCAAAAGGAACATACATTTACAAGGATATCTAAGTTGAAATTTTGCTCCCAGTGTAATCACATGTTGCTTTAATTCAAGGAACCTCTTGCTCCTGGTCTGAGTTGTTTTCGAAACATCTGGGAACATGGAAATCTTACCTCCTAAGAAGGTCACTTCTCTAAGCCTAACAAATGGAAAACAAATGTCACCAGAAGAGTCGCACGACTAATGACCTTACAGGTCCTATGTAAAGTACGTAAGAATTAATGATTCAAAAAGGAGAAATTAGGTTCTTAGCTGCTTATTTTCTTTCTTTTAGTAGCTCCAGACTGGCACAACTCACTGATGGGTAATAGATCACCATGACCATCAGTGAGTTGTGCCAGTCTGGAGAGACAGTTTTATCTGTGCATTTCAGACACAGTCAGGGCTCCAGCTGCTCACCTGACACACAACATGTAATGATTGAGAAGGACTTTGGGTTTCAGACGAATTTTGATCAAATTGGAAACCACTTCCATGTCCTCAGAACCATGAGTGCTGCAGTTCATGCACACAGACATCAGCAAATCCTGAGCAGGTCTGGTCAGCTGCAAGTTAAAAAATGAACAAGGTTAATCTTATCAAGTGCAAAGTCTCTACAGGTCACCAAAAGCACTACATTCAGTCTGAACACATTTCTTCTGTTTGGAATATTGCACACTGTGACTGAATCTCTTTGTCTTCACCTCTCTGCAAGAGGGGATTCTCGGCATTTTGTCTCACCCTGGACCATTTTTACTTCCACCAGTTCCACTGGGATTCTGATATCCATGTAGGGAACAAACACACACACACACACTGCTAGACATTCACAAGAGGAGGTGTTTATATTGTCCTAATAAAAAGATTATCAAAATACCATATCTAGATTGTGATTATAGAGACGTCACATGCAGAAACAGACAAGGGGTGGCAGTATCTAAATCTTTATAAACAGCTTGATTTTAAAGCCTGGAATTCTGTTCCCGTGGTCCATCTACACCTGGCATTTCATCTGGAGAGGTATCACAATCTCAAGGAGGGAAGGCAAAATAAAACACTTAGGAGCAGAAGGCTACACCAGCTCCGTAAAAGCAATGTTCACACTAAGGAGTGGCCTGGTGTGTGCAATTTTTTTGTGTGTGAGCGACACATTCTAAAAAAACAACAATTTTTGATCCCAGTATTAGCAATGCATTTCTATATATAGCATAAAACAATCATCACACATATGGTAATTGATTTAGTTTAGATTAATTAATTTTTATAGTTTAATTTTGTTTGAAAGTCAGGTCGGGTCAGTAATTTTGCACATGCCCATGTAAAACATGAAAGCGCTCCATTTAAAACAGTGGTCTCAAACTCAAACCCTTTGCAGGGCCACATTTTGGATTTGTAGGTACTTGGAGGGCCGCAGAAAAAAAACCAGTTAATGTCTTATTAAAGAAATGACAATTTTGCATGAGGTAAAACTTGTTATAGTTTATAAATCTTTCCTTAATTGCTTCTGATTGTCCTCTCCACTCCACCTCATAATCGCGTACAGACGCAGGAAAGCGCTTGCGTGAGGTTACAGCAGTGAGGTGGACAACGTTCCAGAACAATGCTAACATATCGAGGGCCTCAAAATAGTACCTGGCGGGCAGCATGTGGCTCCTGGGCCATGAGTTTGAGACCACTGGTTTAGAAGAAACACAGCCAAAAAAGAGAATGAAGCTTTGAGTTGCTGCCATCTGCTGGCATGAGGACATAATAACTCCTACTTGTTTGGACTAGTGTAGCATAGATCAGTGTTCTTCAACCACCGGTCCGTGGACCGGTGCTGGTCCACAGAAATTTCCTGCCGGTCCACAGGGTCAGCACATGCATCAGGCCCAAAACAGTGTTCTTCAACCGCCGGTCCATGGTGCAATCGATGCGGTATTATCTTCGAGCCAACTCCCTCTTCCTCACTGATTCAGTGCACAAAGCCACGGGCAGTGGTTCCTATGGGCATCATGCGCCTGAACCGGAAGTCTTCTCTCTGACGTTGCAACGTCAGAGGGAAGGCTTCCAGATGAGGCATGGGATGCGCAAGGAGCTGCTGCCCGCAGCTTTATGCACTGCATCAGTGAGAAAGAGGGAGCCGGCCTGAAGATAATACCGGGGGCGGCATAAAATGGCCAGGTGGAGCAGGCCAGAAGGTAAGCCATATCATGGAGGGAGGGAGACAACAAAGGTAGGGGGGAATGATTTTATTTTTGAATTTAGTGATTGAATTATGTCAATTCTGAGAATTTACATCTGCTGTCAGTGTACTTTGTGTAGTTTAATTTTGTGGTTAACCATTATGTGTTGATAATAAGATTATATTGTGTATCTGTGAAAAATGAATGGAAAAAATAGTGTTACAATTAGTACTATTATGGGGCGGGGTCTGGGTTGGAAATTGGGTAGAGATGGGCGGGGTCTGGCTCACGACTTAGCCCAGTGTTCTTCAACCGCCGGTCCATAGACTGATGCCGGTCCACAGAATAATTCTTTTATTTCTGCCGGTCCATAGGCGTAAAAAGGTTGAAAAACACTGGCATAGATAATAAGGAGGAAAAAAAATGAAAACACGTAGCAATGAGAGATTCTTGAAATCCCCTGCTATTGACTGGATGGGAATGGGAAAAGAAGTCAGAAATGAATGCGACTAGCTCATCATCTCAAACACCACACCAGAAAAAAAACACCATGATCCCAGGAAGAAACCTTCTCACCTTAGGGTTCTGCAGCCACATCTCAAGCCTCTGTACAGCCATCAGGCGCACTTCCTCATAGCCACAGGTAGCTGTCAGAAGCCGTAGAAGATTCCTCGACACGTTGTCCATGGGCTGCCGGCGGTTCAGTTGATCTCGCAGCATATCCAGGACGTATTCCTCCACGCTCTCTGCCAGATCGTCGTACCTACCCAGAAACATAATGACCCAAACTCTCCAGATTGTTCACTCTGTGAAAAATTACAAAGACTAGGGGGAAACTCGATGAAGTTACAGGGAAATACTTTTAAAACCAATAGGAGGAAATATTTTTTCACTCAGAGAATAATTGAGCTCTGGAACGCGTTGCCAGAGGTTATGGCAAGAGCGGATAGTGTAGTTGGTTTTAAGAAAGGTTTGGACAAGTTCCTGGAGGAAAAGTCCATAATCTGTATTTGAGAAAGATATGGGAGAAGCCACTGCTTGCCCTGGATCGGTAGCATGGAATGGTGCTACTCTTTGGGTTTTGGCCAGGTTCTAATGACCTGGATTGGCCACCATGAGAATGGGTTACTGGGCTTGATGGACCATTGGCTTGACCCAGTAAGGCTATTCTTATGTTCTTATGTAACTGTAAACACCCCTCAGTTCAAACATTAGGTCTCAAAAGTTAGTGCTTTTCAAGGAGGGAAGGCACAGCTACATCAACATCAGCATCACTGAGCCAAGGCCATGTTAGAGAACAGACTGAAGATAGTTCTAAACCATTCCAGCCCTTCCCTCAACCAGCATAGGCTCAAAGCATCTAAAAGTACTGTAGTGCTGGGAAGCAGCTACCAACTGATGTCCTCCCATCCTCACTTTCTCTACATGAAGTACATGTATTGCTCACAGTGTCCTCTAGATAAGCAAGTACCTTTATTAAAGTGTCCTCTTCAGACTCCCACCAGAGCTATGCTTCATTAAAGTGGTTTCAGACATACCTGGGCATCAGCTGCCCCTCTTGCTCTGGGCTTAGTTTCTCCTCGGCTATCAGCACTTCAGTCTGGCTATCTTCTTCTTCGGTCAAGGATGGGTGAGGGCTGTTCCCTGCACGAAGGCCAAACAAATCAGCTGAAGTGAGGTAGGAGTGCTGTACTGTGAGACCCACCTTTTTACCCGACTCTCTTAAAGATACCTTAACCTCTACTTTTACCCCAGCAAAGTTATACTGCCTCACTGCATGTGCCCTTTACCTGACTTGTAGCTGTAACTAACCCCCTCTTCTACCACACTTCTACCGACACGTATAGGAGCAGCGCGGGCCATTCAGCGTGGCTCCCTGCACTAAAAACCGCTAGTGTGGTTTCTTAGAAGGGGTGTCTCTATGCACGTACCCAATTCCAAACTATACAAGATCTTAAATTGTCCTATGCAACGAATGTATTGTATTTCTAGCGGTGGCAAGTCAAATGCGTGCGAGCTGCTATACTTACATTGCCTTATCGTTTGCTTTGCTAATAATAATAATAACTTTATTTTTGTATACCGCAGTACCAGAATAGTTCAAAGCGGTTTACATGACAAGAGACTGTACATCTACAGCAAAATTTACAAATAAGTCAATCAATCAATATAACTTAGCGAGTCGGGAGCAGGCAAGAAGGAGATAGAGAGGTTATAAACAAGTCAATCGGCGTGGCTTAGGAAGTCGAGTGCAGGTAGGTGGGAGGTACAGGTAGGGAGAAGGCAGGTAGGTGGGAGGTGCAGGAAGGTGGGAGGTACAAGGCATAGTTAAAAGTAGAGTTACAAGGAGGGCGGGAGTCAGCAAGCCCATAAACATGTATCTCACTTTTGCTGTTCCTTCTTTCAATCTGTTGTTCTGTATATCTGCTATATGTGAATGTGTAACTTGTTGCTAACTTTCCACTGCAGCTAAACTTATTTTTGATAAGAGTAAATTTCATCACGTAACCCCTCTGCTCAAGGAATTACCATTGGCTTCCAGTGTATCTCAGAATTCAATTTAAGTGCATTTGTATTGCATTTAAGATCCAATTTGGCATTTTTGCCACTTTGATTCCTTTAGACTGGAATGTTCATAGATCTCATCTTGCCAGAAGTTCTCAAAAATTAAAACTTACATTTCCCTCTCTCAGTGGTAAAAACAGAACCTTTAAGAGATTTAGTTATTCTTTTGCTTTTAAATTAACCGAATTCTGGAATGCTTTACCGCTTACATTAAGAAGCTTAGGTTCTTTTGCTTTATTCCAGAAAGTTCTGAAAACTTTTTTGTTTGCTAAACATTTTAGAAATTAACTACATTTCTCCCTCGTATTTGATGTGATAGGGGATTAACAGAACCGCAAATACAGAAAAACCACAAATAACTTCATATGTTACTCGCTGTTTTCTATTAAAAACCATCGTGAATATGGTGAAACCACGAATAACACGATGGAAGACCTGGCCTGTTCCTGAAGGGGAGGCAAAACACAGTGAAGAAAGTGCTGGGGATCAGCAGTTTTCGCTGTAAACGCTTGGACTCAGTGATTTCTCTATGCAAGCTGATGGAATTTGGGGAAGGAGCCAACAAGCTAAAAACCATGAATAATTGAAACCGTGATTACTGAAACCACGAATACGGAGGGAGAAATGTATTTCAGTCTGCTCTTCCTTGTCAAATTTATGTATTATATTTTACATTACTGTTAACCGAGTCGAGCTCCTCTTGGTTAGAAACATAGAAACATAGAAAGATGACGGCAGATAAGGGCTATAGCCCATCAAGTCTGCCCACACTATTTACCCACCCTCTTAAGTCTACTGACCCCCTAAAGTATAATTGTAATTATACTGTCACTCTACTGACCCGCTCATTCAAGTTCTAGTGACCCTATCCCTTAGCATGACCTCGTAGGGATCCCACATAGGCATCCCATTTGTTCTTGAAGTCTAGGATGCTGCGTGCCTCGACCACCTGCACTGGAAGCTTGTTCCAATGCTCAATCACTCTCTCCGTGAAGAAGTACTTCCTGGCGTCTCCACGAAACTTCCCTCCCTTGAGTTTGAGCGGATGTCCTCTTGTGGTCGAGGGTCCCTTGAGAAGAAAGATATCATCTTCCACCTCGATCCGTCCCGTGATGTACTTAAATGTCTCAATCATGTCTCCCCTCTCCCTACTCTCTTCGAGAGTGTAGAGCTGCAATTTGCTCAGTCTTTCTTCGTACGAGTTGATGACTAGATCTATAAAACTAACTTTTAGTAACCCGTTCTGGGCTCTTCTGGGAGGACAGGCTAGAAAATCGACTAAATAAATAAATAAAAAGTTAGGCAAAGGGTAAGGACAGAGCGGGTCTTCCTTTCTCAACCCCAGGTTGAACAAAAAGAGCATTAGATTGGGCTATTTAGAACAGAAAACATCCTTGTTGCAAGTTTCATTTTAATCCAATGCTCCCCTTTCAGTGACCTGGTTCACGGTCAGAAAATACTGCGAATGACCGGGACCACGAACCGCTTACCGCGAACGACCGGGGGAACACTGTAGTCCCAGGCCCAAGGGTTCTACTGCTGGTCAATGAACATAACGCCCACACATTCTGGACTGGTCTGGTGAGAACGCTAAGGATACATGCATAAATTGTTTGCCATTATATTTTATTTTTGTCATTTTGCATTTGCCTTGAACTATTGGAAAGTAATAGAATGAAAATTAATTCACTTTTCAGTTCTTCATGCTAATGAGCTCTGTTCCAGCATCAGGTCCACTCAGCTTTAACGTGCTTTGCCTCCCCCACCTTCATCCCTCAAAACAGAGAAAGGATCATCTTACCAGCACTAAGATCCCCTCCACTGCGGCACACCTCCCCTTGCAACAACATGGTCTTTGGTGGCATCTTTGTGCTGAATGCCGTCTGGATGTTATCAACAAATGCCTTACAGTGAGGGCTGTCCACCCATATTCTCTCCCCAAGTGAGTCTTCTATGTATACCTGCAAGACGGACACCAAGCAACTAACCTCAGTATTCCACTGAACAAAGGAGAAACCACAAGACAAAGCAATGGTGAAACAAAATTGGCAACATGGAGTTAATGAATTGAAATAGAGAATGACTTGGGAACAAATTTTTCCCCGTCTCCATGGGAACTCATTTTCCTGTCCCTGCAAGCCCTTTCCTCATCTGCACAAGCCTCAAACACTTTAAAATCATAAGTAGCAACATTCTAGAGCTCAGACTGTGATGTCATAATGCCTCATTCCACCAATGCCTAAGCTCCGTCCTCATCTGCACAAGCCTCAAATACTTTAATATCATAAGTAGCAACATTCTAGAGCTCAGACTGTGATGTCATAATGCCTCATTCCACCAATGCCTAAGCTCTGTCCTCATCTGAACAAGCCTCAAATACTTTAATATCATAAGTAGCAACATTCTAGAGCTCAGACTGTGATGTCATAATGCCTCATTCCACCAGTGCCTAAGCTCCGTCCTCATCTGCACAAGCCTCAAACACTTTGAAATCATAAGTGTTCAAGGCTTGTGCAGTTAAAGCAGAGCTTACAGGAATGGGACAGGGACAGCGACAAAACTCCACAGGGACGGGAACAAATTTGTCCCCGTGTCATTCTCTTAAATTGGAACTCTTAGGTTTATTGATAACGTAAGATAAAATACATAAAACAATAAAAACAGTTAAAGCTGGCAATGATAACAAACAGTTCTTGGTTTATACAAGTCTATGTAAAACAATGATCAACCGTATGTGGATAATTCCACCGTAGCATATACAATGCCAACAAACAATAGTAACACTGTCACAGTGTGGCAAATCGGCTGGCAAGTGGTGTAGCAAATGTTGAGCCAAATGAATGACTGGACCTGCAAGAAGGGCCAGCATAGAGTCAGGAAATCAAGAGAGGAGAGAAGACCAAAAAGAAAGAGAAGAACAATCCCAAAGATATGAGTAAGGAAGGGAGTGAAAAAAAAGAAAACAAAGTGTAAAAAAATTGTATCTGCAAACCCCGTAATAGAGATTCAAAACTGCTCTCAAAAAGCTTGTACAGTGAACCTCTTTCATCAGACATAACTGAACTCAGTGTGCTGTCCCTTGAAATCTGGGATTTACCTTTACAAAGATCTCTGGCCAGTTCTCGTCCTCCTCATAAGCTGCCATAAGAAGGTTACAGGTCAGGACGGACACCAGGCTGTTTCCCTTCGCTTTGAAGTTAATGGAGGCATCTCTGCGTAGGAGGCTGCAGAGGGCCTGTAAAACATGATTAAGAGCAGATTAAGGCATGGTGCAGAACCTTCATACAAACCCCAGCCAATCGCAACGCAAGAACTGGTGGACTCCGAGAATCTCACAGAGAGCGAGAACTAGAAGGCCTCGAGCATGCGCAGATGCTCAAGGCCCAGCACAAGGAAGAGGGAAGATCTTTGGGCACCGGCATGTCCTGTGCGTTGGTGCTGGTGCCGGATGGGGGTTAGCGAATGTGTTTGGGGTGGGTGGGGGATGCCAGATCGCAGTGGGGGGGGCGCTCGTAAATCGAGTCAAGCTCAGTTTCCGAGGTGCCGATTTGGCAAATGTTTTGTTCATCTTGCAAAACACTCGCAAACCGGTGCACTCGTAAACTGAGGTTTGACTGTAGTTTCTATTGTAAAAATTGATTTCTCTTTCTGCATATCTTCCATGCAATTTCTATATAATATCGATGTCTCTGTAGCAATTCTAATATTGTGAAGCCGCAGTGATTCCTAGCTGACATTTGCAGGATGCAAGAGTTGGTATGGTATATGTACAGTTCAATGTTACTGAACCCTCATGAAACACTTCAAGTTCATAAGAACATCTGAAATGCCACGCTGGGTCAAATCAATGGTCCACGAAGACCAGCATCCTTTTAAGTACTGAGCACCATGGGTGAATCTTTAGCTTTACACCCCTCTCGAATACCCTTCAGGCCCCTTGTCTACCTTCCCCAACTCTGTGATGGTTTAGTTTAGTTAACAATTATTCCAACATTACAATGCTGTTAAAATGCATATATGAGTGTGGGAGTGTATGTGTGTGTGTGTGTGTCTCTCTCTCTCTCTCTGTTTCTGTCAGTGTGCCCATCCTATAGCGCTGCACAGGAGACTGAAACCCCTCAGCCCCAGACCAACAAAGGTCAGCAACCCACTTTGCAAAAATTTTGTCTGGTGGTGGTGCTGGTTTCTTTTGTTTTTAATCTGTTTGGATCGGGGAGGGAGGGGGGGAGAAGCCAAAGAAAATACGGAACACAGGCTCTGCAAAAGAGAGGGATGAACCTCATGCCCAACACAATTATTATTGTTTAACCCAGAGGGCATGTCTAATAAGTCTCCCCACACCAGAACTGGGATGCACAGGACCTACCTACCATCTGCTGGAGACCGAGAATACTGGCTGGTTCAGGGATGCACAGAACCCCTTATAAGGTGATGTCACAGCCTTAGTAGCTGGCAGGAGGGCATAATCCACTCATCTGGACCAGTCTAAAGCACCACTGAGGATTATGCTTTACTATTAAATTGTGTGTATTGGGTTCTTGAGTTTGTCTGGCTGTTGGGATATATTATTTTGCTTTGACTGCAGGTAATCTTTGCTCCTAAGATGGTCCTAACAGGAATCTAGTCTGTAATCCAGATTCTCACAACTGCTAAAGGGGGGGATTTAACTTCAATGTAGAACCCTAACATGGTTTTCAAAATGAGAGGCAGGAGTATAAGGAAACGGGAGACACCAGCAGCAAATTAAGCCACATGACAGAGACTTAACACATTATAGAGCCACATGAAGGTTACAAACACATGTGATCAAAGTAATGATCTCAAAGTAACAGGATACTGAAGATCAAGAAAGTTACAGAAAGTCACTGGATGCTTTTCAGCTTACATTGGTTGAAAGATACAGACAAAGTCGTTCTCAGGTGATTATACAGATTTGCAATCAAGAGCAGATCAATGCAGTGATCCGACAAGCTAGTACCTGCTGATCCAATAGTATTTTTACATCTCAATGTTCTTTCTTATCTTTTGTATATCTAGTTCGCCTTATCTCAAAAGAGGTCCAAAGCGGATTACAAAAAAAGAAACTAGACAATCCCTCAGGGGAGGGGGGGGAATCCAACCCCCATTAAAAACTTATATAATAACTTAAAATGAAACTACAGACAAGATTAAAAATCTTAAGTAAGACATTTATGAAACATAAAGGTCTTAAGCTTTTTGCAGAAAAGTCTTTTTTTTTGTTTATAATTCTTTATTCATTTTTGTATGTTACAACAAGTGTATTAAATAAACTCATAAAAAACTTAAATATACACACTTGATTAACTCACATATTAGCATTAAATTTAACATTTCATTAGAAATTAGTATTATATAAAGTTAAAATATTAAAGAGATCTAAATTGATATCATTTTTATTAAATATAATAATCCCCCATCCCACCCTCCCTCCCAATTCAATAATACATAAAATCAATTTTATTATGAATTCATTCAAATATTGATATATTATATAATAATCAGAAATAAAATCCCACCCCTTTCCCTTCTAATCAAATATCTTATCATAGGAAAAGTTAATCATTCATTACAAAAATCTGTTAACGGTCCCCAGACTTTCTGAAACTTACTCACATAACCTTTTTGTGTTGCAATGGTAAGTTCCATTTTGTATATATGACATACAGAATTCCACCAGAAATTGTAATTTAACCTGTCATATTGTTTCCAATTGTATGTTATTTGTTGTATTGCTATTCCAGTTAAAATAAACAAAAGTTTGTTGTTACTTGATGAAATTTGACTTCTTGCTCTCATAGTTGTTCCAAATAAGATAGTATCATATGTCAAAGCTACCGGGTTTTCTAACATCCTATTAATTTGGGGCCAAATTGATTTCCAAAATGATAGAATAAATGGACAATAGAATAAAAGGTGATCTAATGTTCCAGCTTCAATATGACAATGCCAGCATTTATTAGACTTAGAGCTGTCTAACTTTTGTAATCGAAATGGGGTCCAAAATGCTCTATGCAACAAAAAGAACCAAGTTTGTCTCATAGATGCTGACACTGTATATTTTAACCTCCAAGACCAAAGTCGTGGCCATTGAGATGCATTAATTTGATGCTTTATCTCAATGCTCCAAATGTCTCTAAGACCATTTTTTATTTTTTTATTTACAAATCCAGATATTAATTTATACCACTGTGCAGCTCTATGATCCATTGAATCCATCTGAAAGCATAAGAATTCCAAACTATGATAATTAGTAAGATTTTTCCACTCAGGGAACCCTACCTGAATGGATTGCTTCAATTGCAACCATCTAAAATATTGTGATTTATTAAGATTAAATTTATGTTGCAATTGTGAAAACTCCAGCAACTTACCATTTTTTATTACATCCTCCAAAATACGAATACCTGCTATCATCCAATGCTTCCAGATGATTTTAAAACCGCCAATTTTGATCTTGGGGTTTAACTAAATCATTTGAGTTGTTGATTTACTTATTGGAATAGGAGTTAGATTACTTATATATCTTAAAGTTTTCCAGGTATCCATAAATATTTTATGCTCTTTATATAACCTTGGCATTTTGATACTAACTACATGACTAAAACGCAAGGGAAACATAAGTTTCCATTCTAACCAGAACCAATCTGGAATATTGTCAGTGGGCTCTGGGAGGATCCAATACATACCTTGACGTAAAATATAGGCTTGATGATACCTATAAAAGTTGGGAAAATTTACCCCTCCCTCCATAATTGGCCTTTGCAACGACACTAAAGCAATTCTGGGATTTTTACCAAGCCAAATAAATTTTGTCAAAACCCTATTTAATTTTTTATAAAAAGATTCTTGAAAGAAAACTGGTATCATTCCCATTTGGTAACAAACCACAGGCAAAATCTGCAGAAAAGTCTGTTAAGATAACACTGGCTGATATTCAGTCAACAGTGGACAGCGTTTTCTTTTTTATCCGGCACCAGCGCTCAAGCCAGAAATTCAATGCCGGGCCCTGTGAAGGCATCGGCATTGAATTTTTGGGTTTTTTAAATGCATAATCGGTAAAGCTGATATTGACTTAGTCAGCCATGGGTTAGCTAATAAAGACATGACTGCTATCTATGCAATCCTATATACGATCCACTAAGTTAAGTTCCGAATATTGGAATTAACCAGTCACGCCTCCAAAATGCCCCCAACGTTCAGTGGCATTAACTGGTTAACTGCTGCTGAAAAAGACCATTTAGCTGCCGATAAGCGAGTTAACCAGTCAGCGACCAATCCCAGCTGGTTAACTCGCTCTGAATATCTGCCGGACAATTGTCTAATTCCTTTTTTTTTTATTTACTGAAATTATAATAAACATAAACAAGCACCTGCATACAGATTTGGATACTACAATAACAGTCTTTCAAAAAGACTGATGAAAGAAAAAGAAAAATTATTTAGTCCACAATCTTAAGGATCCAAGAACAAAGAAAAAGAAATAAAAAGGTAGGCAAGATATTAACCAGAGCCGGTCTAGATTGATAGTACAGTCATTGAACCAGTAACTACTCCCCCTCCCCTCCCTAGCTACAATAAACTCAAATAGTTGTTTTGGCTCAAAAAAAAAAAAAGGAAATTTTTTCCCTCGAATGAGATACAGCATTTAGAAGAAAATTTCAAGATAAAGGATGCTCCTAGGGCTATAAACCAAAAAGTTTTTTCTTCTTTTCTATGTCTCTTTAGAAATGTCAGGAAAAAGTCTAATAGTTGAGCCAAGAAAAATGTCATTCATGTGCCTAAAATAAGTTTGAGTGAAAATCTGTGAGGGAAGGACCAGAATAAAAATATCATCTGCCTACGAGAGCAAGACTTGGATGAATTAACAGTGTACCCTGGGAACTCAAATATTAAACAAAAAAAGTGATGGAGAAAACTCTGGAAAACTCCACCAAGTCAAACAAATGACAGAACAGTATCTTGTTAATATAGAATGATCTATTTGTTAGAAAATCCTTAAACCAGTTAAAAACAAGAAATTCTGAGTTCTCTGGTATAAGGATCCTGTTGGAAGAAAAGTCAACACCGCTCCACTCACCTCAATAACACCCTCTGTTGCAAATATGTTGGGCTTAATTTTAGCCAGGTACATCAGACTCAAGTACAACATGGGATCCGGTTTTGCTCGGTACATTTTCAGCTGCTTTACGGCACCACAGAGGACACCTTCAATTCTATCATCATCTCCTTCAGCCTCTGCAGTTTCAATATCATCCAGAAGTGCAGCAGGGAGAACTGAATGGAAAAAAAAAAGCCAGGGTGATCATCAGCTACCTGCACTAATGGTTTAACCATCCTAGAGGTGTCTGCAGCTAAAACCAATGACAGAATTATTGTTAATTCCTTAACCCAGTGTAAAATATCCAGAATGAGCTCTACCCCACCCACCTGGGCCAAAGATGAGAGGCCCAACAAATTATGGTTACTTTTTTATGGGGTAGAATGGAGAATATAGAAGCAGGAAGAGCCAACTGAATAATTAAAATCAAGTGCATGCCCTCATTTATTAGAAGAAACTGGATATAGAAATCTGATAATAATCAGCTGGAAAGTTACAAAAGATTCACCTTTACTTCCAGCATGGTAGTGGAAGCTGAAAAGGATTTATGTCCACAAGTTATTTTAATATTAATAAAAAAAAAAAGAAGATTTCCTTAAAGCAAGTTGCTGATAGAGACTGTTACCTTCTATTGGGACAACTGAAGGCTCTTTTATAGAGGGTGAAATTGCTCGTTTTTCTGCTACAGCAGCCTCTGCTAGACGCCCTAGGGCACTCAGTGGAGGAGTAGAGGAGAGTTTGGGACGTTTAGTGAGCCCAGATAGCCCTGCTGTGCTGGACAGTGAAGTTGTAGTTTCACGTTTGCGTTCAGATGGCAACCCAGCTGGAGCTGGCTTTAGAAGAGTAGCTGGTGCTTTGGACTCATTAGAAGACTGTCCCTTAGAACCCAATGCAATGAAATCTCCTGGAGGAGGGTGACCTATGCAGAAAAACAAAGATGATGGATTAATGTACTGTACAGAGACAAAAAAGCAGAGCACAAACCAATATTACATACTAAAAACCTATAACAGAGCTGCCCAAAGTGTAGGTTGGGACCCCGAATGGGTCAAAAAACTGTGTCTGAGGTTAAGAGTAAGACCCTGGGTGGATTTGCTATAGATGCATCATTATTTTGCACTTCTGCAGAGGGTGCCACAATCATGGGATCACAGACACAAAACAAAGATTGCTAAGCACTGACATATAAGAAATTAGAATACATGATCAGTTTTACCCTAAATATTGAAGGGTTAATTTTCAGCAGACCACTTAACTAGCACACTACAGGTCTGATGTGAGCAGAGCAAGGTGGTGTGCCTTTATAAAACAGACTTCCCTAATGTATGAATCCACACACAGTGTTATTGTCTTATGTATTGTTTAATATTTGGCTGTACACTTGTTGTGAATTATAAAATAAAGAAATAAAATTTAAAAAAAATCCACACACACACAGTCAATATTCAAATACAAGGTAGCTGCATATTTTGCTTGGTTATGTAGCTAAGTATATGCATGTATACTTCCACCATCTGAAAAGAAAGTATATGCAAACATTTTTTTTTTAAGTTCAGCATATGAAAGTAGCTTACTCCTTAGATAAATCATCCCCCCCCCAAGAAATTCCCTCTTATTGCAGCTAAAAGAATGTGCACATGTATTAAGGGAGTTGAAAATTCACTTGGGCAGATTCAGCCATTCTAGTTGCATAAACCCTGTTTTTACATGTGCAGTTCCTATCTAAACCTTCAAAAATTAACCCCTCAAATGACCCCACAAAATTAAAAGGCTTCATTTCTACTACTACACTTCATCCCTTTCCAACAGTAGCTCAAAGCAAACTACATGCAGGTACAGTAAGGGCTCCTTTTACGAAGGTGCGCTAGCGTTTTTAACGCACGCACCAGATTAGCGCGCACTAGTCGAAAAACTACCGCCTGTAAAAGAGGAGGCGGCTAGCGCGTGCATTTTAGCGTGCGCTATTCCGCGCGTTAAGGCCCTGATGCGCCTTCGTAAAAGGACCCCTAATATTTCCCTGTCTCCCGAGTGATTTACAAGCTAAGTCTGTACCTGAAGGAAAAAAATAAAAAAGGAAGTGGCTTTGCCCAAAGACAGAAAGATCAGATACCAAGTTTCCAAGTTTATTAAAATTTGATATACCGCTTTATCAGTATTCAAGGTGGTTTTACAAAGTTAAAATATGGGGGAAACATTAAAATGACTAATACATCAAATCCTACAACAGACACACATAAGGCATTTAATAAAAACAATGACTGACTTGTGCGAAGAGAGAAGGGGAGGAACTACAAAATTTAGATAGGAAAGAACAAAAACTGGAAAAAAACAAAGGCAGGGAAAGCAGAGGGACCCATTAAGGGCAGGACTAGCATATTTGTAGAACATCCTTAAAAGGATGGTCAAAAATTCAAAAGCATCTTTGAATAGGAATGTTTTTAGGCTAGATTTTAAAATGTCTAAGGATGTAATCTCTCTCTCTTTTTTTTATTACTTTATTTAATATTTGTTACATATAAAAATAACAAAATACAAGAAAATCATCACCAAATATAAACAAAAAGAAAAAGAAATTACAACTTTACGTGATACAGTTATTATTGGAACCGCTTAATATCTTAACAAAAGTAATTATCAAAAGTAAATCAGATTCTCTATTTAGGGACAGGCAAATTTGGCCATTTTTTTTTTGTCAAGTTTCAAGTTTATCAAGTTTATTATGGGACTTGATAAATCGCTTAATCAAATATTCTAAGCGATGTACATTTAAAATTTACAATATAAATCTAAAATACAGTAACAATACATTACATTACAATGCAGACAATATATTTAAGTAATAACTAAAAAACAATAAATTTAAGCATAGTTAAACAAAGAAAAAGAAGGGAAGAAATCCAATTTTAAATAAAGATAAGACAATGAAGGAAAACACAGAATAATGTAATTAGAACAGGATTGATCAAATAATCATCATTCTTAAAATATAAAAGAATTATGTGAAGAAGGCATCATTAAAACAGTAAAATTTTAACACAGATTTAAATTTACCCAATAAATTGACCAATAAACAGAATTTATAAAATAAATAAATTATGTAAAAAAAGCGTCTTTAAAAAGGAAAGTTTTTAACGCAGTTTTAAATTTACCCAAGTCTTTCTCATCCCGCAGCACAATAGGAAGGGCATTCCAAGTTTGCGGTGCCATACAGGAAAAAATAAATTGTCTCCTAGTATTAATAATTTTTAATGATGGAATTGTTAGCAGATTTTGTTCGCTAGATCTTAAAATTCTTTTAGTAGAATAAGGAATCAATGATCTATATAAAAAAGCAGGAGTCTTATTAGTCAAAGTTTTGAAAATAGTTATACATAACTTATAAGTGATTCTATAATTAACAGGAAGCCAATGCGCCTCTTTAAGAAGTGGTGTTACATGATCATATTTTTTTGAATTATTGATTAATTTTATTGCTGTATTCTGTATGATTTGTAATCGTTTTATTTCATGAAGTGCAATCCCTTTGAATAAGGAATTGCAGTAATCGAGCTTAGACATCACCAAAGAGTGAACAAGTATAGTAAGTGATTTAGAACAGAGAAATTTTGAAATGGAACGAATTTTACGTAATCTGTAAAAAGTGATTTTCACAATATTACTGATATGATCATGGAAATTTAGTTTATTATCAAAAATAACACCTAAAATTTTTATATTCTTAACTGATTGTAAGGGAACATTATTGATTAATATCGGATGAGCAAGAGAGAAACTATCTTTCCAAGGAAATAGCATCACATTGGTTTTATTAATATTGAGAGCCAATCTGTTTTTGTTTAGCCAATGATATACTTGTTCAAGTTTCTCATTAATAGATGAGATATCAGTTAAATTGTTATTGTTTAAAGGGTGTAATAATTGAATATCATCGGCATAAGCAAAAACTTGAAATCCTACTGATTGGCATAAAGTCATCAAAGGAGCTAAAAAAATATTGAAGAGTAAAGGTGAGAGAATAGATCCCTGTGGAACTCCATAAGAAACCTGGGATGGAAGAGATGCAGTATTATTGAAATCAACTATAGAGGTACGCTCAGTAAAGTATGAAGTGAACCAAGCTAGAACTTCATCAGTCACCCCAATAGTCTGAAGTCTAGCAAGGAGTAAATGGTGATCAATAGTATCAAACGCTGCTGATAGATCAAGAGAAACTAAAAGCACCGATTGATGGTGATCTAAGAAATAATGAATTGAAGAAGTCATTCCAAGAAGTGAGTGCTCTGTGTTATGGTGTTTTCTAAAACCAGTTTGATTAGGATGTAACACATTGGTTTGTTCAATAAACTCTGATATCTGATTAAAGACAATTTTTTCTGTTAATTTAGCCAAGAATGGAATCGTAGATATTGGTCTATAATTAGAAAGTTCATCTTGACCAACTTTTTTATCCTTGATGATTGGACGAATATATGATTTTTTCCAATTTAATGGAACCCTTTGTTGAATTAAACTCTCTGTAACTAAGATATGAATCAGAGGTCCAAAGATATTAAAATATTTTTTTAGAAAAAAAGGTGGAATTAAATCCGCTTTTGAACTTTTGATATTCAGAGTTTTTAGAACCATATCTATTTCATTTAAACTAGGTATTTTGAATTTTGAACATTTCGAGGATAACCAGTCTGAGTTCAACTGTTTGGAATCACTTATAAGAGAAGGATTTATAAAAGACTTCCTAATATTTATAATTTTCTCTGAGAGATGATTCGCAATTGTCTGGGCTGTAGGAACTAAGCTATTGGAATCACACTGTAAATTAATATGTGATGTTATTTTGTTAAGAATGTTATAAAGAATTGAAGAATTTTTAGCTTTAAGTATCTTTTCAGAATAATATTTCATTTTCGTTTGATTAATTTTAGTTTTATAGAAATTCATATGATCCCTATATATAGAATGATTTTCCTGGGATTTATCCTTTCTCCATCTCCGTTCAAGAGATCGTAATTGTTTCTTGTGAAGTAAAAGCTCTGTGGTAAACCAAGGGTTCCTAACTTTACGAGCAGAAATAACCTTTTTTTGAATTGGAATAAGTTTATTCAAAGTATTTTGAATAGCGTTATTCCATAAGTCGGTTAATTCATCTATTGAGGTAGTAGCTGAATTTGAAAAATCTAGCTTGAATGTAGATTGGATTGTATCATAAGAAAGTTCATTGAAATTTCTATAAAGAATAGTTTGTCGTGTAGACTTAGATCTAGTGTAAGAGCTAATATATGTTAATGAAATGAAAAAATGATCAGACCAGGGAACTGATAAACAACAATTTAAAAAAAAATTTTCCTTTATAGAAATTGGAATAAATACTGAATCTATGGTATGACCTGCTTGGTGAGTCGGTTGGGTTACTAATGAAAACAGATCCAATTGATTAATATAAGAAAGAACTGTTTTAGTGAAATTATTATTTTGATCATCGAAATGAATATTAAAATCACCTAAAATTACTGGGTTTGAGGAAGAACTACCAAAATCAAACAGTAAGGACATCAGGAAAGCCATATTATCCAAATTTATTGGGGGAGGAAGATAAATTAACAATATATCTGTTTTGGGTTTTGTTTGAATGGTTAAATGTAAGAATTCAATAGGGACAGTGCCTGTGGATTTTTCAACCAGGGTCAGTAAAAATTCTCTAAATATTACGGCTAAGCCACCACCTTTTTTATAGGACCGATGATTATAAAAAAAAGAAAAACCATCTGGACAGGCAAATGTAAGATAGGCTTCATCGCCATCTGATAACCAAGTTTCTGTTATACATAATATATCTAATGATTTATCTATGATAAGATCTTTAACAAGATGGAATTTTGTTTTAATTGAACGAATATTAATTAATCCTATATTTAAAGATAGAGGGTTGCGATTCGGAGGTAAATTAAGACTGGAAGAAGCTGTTATCTAAAGGTAGTGATTTTAGATTAGATGGCTGAACTGAATGAGGATTACTATAATTAACTTTATTTTGAATTTCTCTACGACCCCAGAGAACAGGAATAGTGGACGAATTGTTGTCCATATCTGTATAATCAGCAAAATGATTATAAGGACAACAATTCTTTGTTTCAAATAGAATAGTGCCAAAAAAAGGAGCTATTAAGCAAAAAGATAAAATTTTCTTGAATGTTGGTGTATTTTGTTTATTATTTAAAAGAAAATTTGGGAAATTATTTGAAACACATTGCAGAATCGCATAAAGGAGCGCATTAAGGAGCAGAACCTGCTCCTTAAGCGCGCTCCTTTGGCGTGCGCCGCAAAGTGACTGGTTTTAATAGTCATGTACCGGAAGTAAGTTGAGGGGTGGAATCAGGAACGCGCTGCCGCTGCGCGGCAGCAGAGAAATCAGGTAACAACTGAGAAACAAAAATACAATGACACCTTAATACAATTAAAATAATAACTAAATTTTAAACCATAAAAACAAACTAAAATAACTTTAAAAATAAGCTCAGGACTCATGCAATAGCTAGCAGTGCTTGCTCGGTGTGCTCAGCGTGCGCCGCAAAGTGACTGGTTTTAATAGTCATGTACCGGAAGTAAGTTGAGGGGTGGAATCAGGAACGCGCTGCCGCTGCGCGGCAGCAGAGAAATCAGGTAACAACGGAAGTAAGTTGAGGGGTGGAATCAGGAACGCGCTGCCGCTGTGCGGCAGCAGAGAAATCAGGTAACATTTATGAAATTTTTTGTACAGGTTTATCTTTCAAGAAATCTTTTAACTGAGAAGGAGCCATAAATACATATTTATCACTTCCACAGGATATTAAACATTTACATGGAAATTTAAGGAAGAAAGTTGCCCCGTAATCTCTCTTAAGTGATTGGGAGTTGAGTTCCAAAGCGTGGGGGTTATAGCCAAGCAGCTGTCACAAGTTACACAGTAGCCTACCTCAAGGTTTGAAAAGAGATCCGCAGATTACAAATTCTACAAAATACTGCCGTTAAACTTATCTACTATGCTAAAAATTTGACCACGTCACCTCGCTCTTACGTGACACACATTGGCTCCCTGTCCCTCATCTCATCACATACAAAATCAAACACCACCACTTCATTGATAAATATTAAATCCCTTTTGCCTCTAGTCGTACACTGTTCAAAACTATCAAGATCTTCTTGTTATTCCATCCATTCAAGAAATCTTCTATGATACAACCCGTAATTCCATTTTCTCAGTCATGGTGCCCTCTTTGGAACACCCTGCCCCTTCATATAAAACAAGAGTCTTCTCTCCCTGTATTTAAGGCCAAACGCATAACGTTTCTCTTCAATGACGTCTATGACAACTAATCTAGGATTTCATCTGCTTTTCCAAGAATAATTCTCTCTCCAGGCTTTTAAATCCAAATGCCTCCTTAGAGGCAAACCAACCCCTCTTGCTCTATCCTCCCCTTCCTCGCTTTTATATATATGTATTTTTTTGCAACTTCATGTACTTACCTTCCCCATGATGATAGCCTTAAGTTATGGCATCCCCCTTCACTAAATTGGGTGAGGGGTTTTTATCCCTCACCCCCTTTTATTTTAACATTTGCCTTTAAATACAGTAAAACCTTGGATTGCAAGTAACTTGGTTTGCAAGTGTTTTGCAAGACAAGCAAAACATTTGATTAAATTTTAACTTAATATACAAGCAAGGTCTTGCAATACAAGTACATACAGTATACACACATCAGAACTGAGCCGATGGTTCTTCTCTCTCTGACACTGCAAGAGTGTAGTGACTGTTCTAAACAAGCAAAGTCTTGCAATTTGAGTACATATAGTATACATTCATCAAATCATCACAACTGAGCCAATGGTTCTTCTCTCTGACGCTGCAAGAGTGTAGTGACTACAGTCTACGGCCCAGAAATATCAAAGAACAGACAAGTTAATATAATCATGAATTTTTTAATGAGTATAACTTATGGGCAGACTGGATGGACCGTTCAGGTCTGTATCTGCCGTCATTTACTATGTTACTATGACTGTTTTAAGAACATAAGAACATAAGCAGTGCCTCCGCCGGGTCAGACCACAGGTCCATCCTGCCCAGCAGTCCGTTCCCGCGGCGGCCCAAACAGGTCACGACCTGTCTGAATAACCAGAAGGGGCCCCCTTGGTTTCCCATTGAAGTCCTATCTTCTCATCGAAGTCCTAACCCTCCGGTCTTGCACATTCACGACTTGGTTGGGTTTCCATACTTATTACCTGGTTAGCTTTCTATACTTGTATTACATCCCAGCACCTCTCTCAGTATCCCACGATCCCTTTATCCCTCAGGAATCCGTCCAATCCCTGTACTGTACTCTGCCTGATCACTTCCTTCGGTAGCGCATTCCAAGTGTCCACGACCCTTTGGGTGAAAAAAAACTTCCTTGCATTTTTTTTTTTTTTTCTGATTTCTCCATTGCATTCCCAAAGATAAGCAAGATTATAAGGTCCAGCATACATTTGGGGGAGGGGGGAACAAAGTCTTGCAATACGAGTACATACAGTATTCACGTGTCACATCATCACAACTGAGCCGATGGCTCTACTATCTCTGACGCTGCAAGAGTGTAGTGACTGTTCTAAACGAGCAAAGTCTTGCAAAATGAGTGCATACAGTATACATGCGTCACAAAACAACTGAGAACATAAGAACTGCCATCACCAGATCAGACTTATGGTCCATCAAGTCCGGCAATCCGCACACGCGGAGGCCCTGGCAGGTGTGCACCTGGCGCAAATTAAGTCACCCATATCCCTCTATGCCTCTCTGGTTCTTCTCTCTGACGCTGTTCTAAACAAGCAAGTCTTGCAATACGAGTACATACAGTATGCACCTGTCACATCACAACTGAGCCGATAGTTCTCTCTCTGACACTGCAGGTGTAGTGACTGTTCTAAATTAGTGAAGTCTTGTAATACAAGTATGTATAGTATTTTGTATTAAAGTTGCCTGAGTTTCCATTATTTCCTATTGTGAAATTCGCTGTGATATAGGAGTGCTTTGGATGACAAGCAGGCTTCTGGAACGAATTACGTATGCTCGCAAACCAAGGTTTGACTGTTTATTTTATTAATTGTAAGCCACCTAAATATTATTTTGTGATAGACGGTATATTGGTATATCGAGATATTAATAAACTTGGAACCTGAGACGCAAATCACTGTCAGTTATTATCACCCTGAACCCAGAAAATGCTTTCTTATTCACCAGATGTCTTGGCCGCAGCGCTGGGCCGCCGCACAGTGGCTGGCTTTGGACGGTTCATCCCGCTCCAGCGCTTCAGATACAGTTACTTAAGAGAGCGGGAAAGACCTTAAGGCAGGGGGAAGCCTCGCAAAGGTCAACCCCTCCCCCCTTTTTTTTGTCTGCACACGGGTCAGGGGCTGTTTCCGGCTCGGGGCTCTCATCCACGGCCTCTTTCTTCCGGGGACCCAGACGTAGCGCCGGTGCTCTTCCCCGGCTTCCTAGTTGCCCCGCAAGCGTCCCAGCGTGCAGACGTCTAGCCACGGGGGGTCGTCCAATCAGACGTCTAGCCACGGGGGGTCGTCCAATCAGAGCGCTATCAGCGAGGAGACGCTAATACTGGGCGCGGCGCGAGAGGAGCCTCGGAGTCCCGGAGCGCCTGCGGGGCGTCGCTGCTGACATCTATCGGAAGGAGGAGAGAACGGTCCTGAACGGAGCAAAAGGAAGAGAAATGTGCTGTGTTATAAATTTTGTATATGTTTTCTGTCTCTATAGCATTATATGGAATGTTCCTGCTTTATTTTGCTCTGATTTTGCCGATGTGGGAGGAGGTTAGGAAAAACAGGAGATGAGGGAACTGAGGAAACAAGTGGGGGTGATAGCTGAAAGGTGAATGCTTTCATTGTATGCTAATAGATCTCATGCATATTCATTGGGGAAATCCTGAAAACCTGACTGGATTGCGGCCCTCGAGGAGGGACTTTGACACCCCTGCTATAAGAAGTGTGGGGTGCAGGGCTCATGGCAATTAAATTGAAGTTGACTCTAGCATAGGGGTGGGCAACTCCCGTTCTCTAAGGCTAGAGTCCAGTCGGGTTTTCAGGATTTCTCCAATGAATATCCATTGAAAGCAGTGCATGCAAATAGATCTCAGGTTTCATTGGGGGAAATCCTGAAAACCCGACTGGATTACCGCCCTCGAGGACCGGAGTTGCCCATCCCTGCTCTAGCACAAAGACTGGATTGGGGGGGAGGAGGTGGGAACTGTACCTTCTGACCTGATGTTGATATCTCCTGCCTCTCTACCACTTCTGAGTAATGTCAGAAAGGAGTGTGTCTACTGTGGCAACACAGACCCCCCCTCCCCAAAAAATGTGGCACCTGGGGTAATGACCCCAATTATTCTCTCTCCCTCACCCCAAGGGATTCCCTATTTCAGATAAACAAGAGTAGGAAATAATGACAATCAGAAAGGAGGCCAGAATTCTAACTGGTTTCCATAGAGCTGCTAAGCTACCCATTCCAAGAGGGATATTTTTTCATCCAACCTCAACCTGGTGCATTATGGGACTTGCAGTACTGATTTCAATGAATAGACTCATGGTCTACAAATACTACACTGCTTTGAGATGTAAGTTTAAAACTAGGACCGTCCAAAAAGTTTCCCACCTGGAATAGGTAATTTGGCAGCTCTAACTAATGCTGCCAGCTGCATCCACATTGGCAGGAGAGGGTTGATGCAGTTCTGGGTTTACCTTGTTGCATGCCCGGAATTGTAGTTCTGATTTCTCCATTGCATTCCCAAAGATAAGCAAGATTATAAGGTCCAGCATACATTTGGGGGAGGGGGAACAAATCCAGGACTGGATAAACTGTGTCCTGTGAATCTGGACCCAGTTGGCAGTCTTACACTATACATATACTTAGTTTGTAACTCTTAAGAACATAAGAAGTTGCCTCCACTGGGTCAGACCAGAGGTCCATCGCGCCCAGCAGCCCGCTTCTGCGGCGGCCCATCAGGTCCGTGACCTGTGAAGTGGTTTCTGTCTAATCCTATAACCTACCTCTACTTCTTTCTGTACCCCTCAATCCCCTTATCTTTTAGGAACTTATCTAGACCTTCCTTGAACCCCTGTAGCGTGCTCTGGCCTATTACAGCCTCCGGGAGCGCGTTCCATGTGTCCACCACCCTCTGAGTGAAAAAGAACCTCCTAACATTTGTTCTAAACCTGTCCTTTTTCAATATCTCCGAGTGCCTCCTTGTGCTTGTGGCTCCCCACAGCCTGAAGAATTTGTCCCTGTCTACCTTCTCTATACCCTTCATGATTTTGAAGGTTTCTATCATATCTCCCCTAAGTCTCCGCTTTTCCAGAGAGAATAGCCCCAGCATTTCCAATCTGTCCGCATATGAGAAGTTTTTATACCCTTTATCAACTTTGTCGCTCTTCTCTGGACTCCCTCAAGTACCGCCATGTCCTTTTTGAGGTATGGCGACCAGTACTGGACACAGTACTCCAGATGTGGGCGCACCATCGCCCGATATAGCGGAAAAATGACTTCCTTCGTCCTGGTCGTGATACCCTTTTTGATGATACCCAACATTCTGTTCGCTTTCTTAATTATGCTTTGGCAAAGCTGCCAAGTTAATCCAGTTCCAAGAAGGAAATTTTAGGCCAGACTTGGATTCCTGCCAACCTCATTCTGATACTCTATGGTGGGCTAAGGCTTGTCCAACTTCCTGCTCTCCAAGAGCTTTTGCTTGGCCCTCTGGAGCTCAGCAGGATTCCTGCTTTCTTTGTCTGCAACTCAGCTATCTGCAAGTTTGAGCTTCTTGGTGCCAGAAGTTTGGATTGGTCTTTTTTTTTTTTTAATTCTTTATTCATTTTTTAATCTTATAATTTAAGTGTACAAATAATAAAACATTTGAAATTAAATACATCACTTGAATTTCTTTCTAATGTAACATCAAATATATAAATTTATTCCCTTCCCACCCCCCTTTCCTTTAACATTTAATCAAAAATATACAATATAAATATTTTTTTTCTTTTGATTAAACCCACAGTAAACTATAAACCACCCTCCTCCCCCCATTTGCAAATATACTTTCACTAGAAAATGGTATCTATTCATTACAATAAGTTATCAATGGCCCCCAAATCTTTTTAAATTTATTATAATACCCTTTTTGAGTAGCAATTATGCTTTCCATTTTAAAAATGTAACAGAACAAATTCCACCAGAAGGTATAATTTAATCTACTGCAGTTTTTCCAATTACTTGTGATATTTTGAATGGCGACTCCTGTCATAATCAATAAAAGTTTATTGTTGTTTGATGAAATCTGACTCCTTGTTCTCATTGACGTACCGAATAGAATCGTATCATATGATAAAGCTACATGATTCTCTAATAAACAATTAATTTGGGACCAAATTGATTTCCAAAAGGCCATGATAAAGAGACAATAGAATAATAAAAGATCTAGAGTCCCTGCTTCAAGTTTAGAATGCCAGCATCTATTAGACTTAGAGCTGTCTAACTTTTGTAATCGAAATGGGGTCCAAAATGCTCTATGCAACAAAAAGAACCAAGTTTGTCTCATAGATGCAGACACTGTACACCTCATCCTCCAAGACCAAATTCATGGCCATTGAGACGCAGAAATTTTATGCTTGATCTCAATGCTCCACATGTCTCTGAGGCCAGTCTTTGTTTTTTTATTTATAAATCCTGTTATCAATTTATACCACTGTGCGGCTTGGTGTCCCAAGAAGTCCACCTGAAAGCATAAGAATTCCAGACTATATTGATTATTAAGATTCTTCCATTCAGGGAACCCCTCCTGAATAGCCTGCTTCAGTTGCAACCATTTAAAACTTTGTGTTTTACTAAGACCATATTTTTGCTGCAACTATGAAAAATCAAGCAGTTTACCATTTGAAATAACATCGTCTAAAACCCGTATACCTGCAATAATCCAATGCTTCCAGACGACTTTAAATCCGCCAATTTGAATCTTGGAGCTAAGCCATATAGATTGATTTGTTGATTTTTGTATTGGGTTAGGTGTTAAATTACTGACATAACGTAATGTTTTCCACGTATCCAATAATATTCTATTATCTTTATATTTTCTAGGCATCTGAAAACATGACATAAATGTAAAGGGAACATGAGTCGCCATTCCAAATATAACCAATATGGGATATTTTCCATGAGCTCTGGGAGGACCCAATACATACCCTGACGTAAAATATAGGCTTGATGATACCTATAAAAATTTGGGAAATTTACCCCACCCTCCATAATTGATTTTTGTATAGATACTAAAGCAATTCTAGGTCTTTTGCCCAGCCAAACAAATTTTGTAAGAATACCATTTAGTTTTTTATAAAAGGACCCCTGAAAAAAAACTGGTATCATACTCATTTGGTAACAAACCACAGGCAATATCATCATTTTAATAGTTTGAACTCTCCCCCAATAGCTAATAACAAGGGTTCTAATACAATATCAAAGAGCAAAGGAGATAATGGACAGCCTTGTCTAACCCCCCTCCACAAATTAAAACGCTCTGATAAATTATTATTAATATACAATCTTGCAGTTGGGGAGCTATACAATGATTGAATCATTTGTATAAATCCAGAACCTATACCAAACCATTCTAAAGCTTGATACCTAAAGGTCTATTCCACCTGATCAAAAGCTTTCTCTGCATCCAAGGACACAGAGAAAACTGGTTCATTCATGGCTTCTGTTAAATTTAACATATGAAAAACCAATCTGGTATTATTAGATGAATGCCTGTTAGCAACGAATCCAGTTTGGTGCATATCAGTAATAAAAGGGAGAGCCTTAGCCAAACGTAAAGCCAATGTTTTAGCTAAAAGTTTTCCATTAACATTAATTAGTGAAATAGGCCTGTAGTTTGAAATGATTGTTAATGATTCTGCCATAGTATCTGTAATGCAACCCTTAGTTAGTTGATACTGATATAAATTTAATAAATGGGGTAATAGGATAATTTGAAATGATTTGTAAAATTCTACAGTAAAACCATCACCACCTGGAGCAGATCCAACTCTAAGAGATTTCAACGCTGTTTCTATTTCTTTTAATGATATAGGCTCATCTAAACTTTTTTTTATATGCTCAGGAATTTTCGGCCCAACAATTAGATTAAAAAATTCTAAACCATCTTTTCCTCTATCTTTATAAGGCTCAGAAGAATATAGGTCTTTATAAAATTTTAGAAATTGATTTAAAATATTTCCAATTTTAGTATGTGTATCTCCTTTCTCATCCTTTATAGCAATAATTTTTGTTCTTCTTTTCTTCGCTTTAAGATAATTTGCTAATAATCTTCCCGCCTTAGAGCTTCCATAATACAAAGTTTGATGAGAAAACAAATCCTTCCTTACCAATTTTGAAGATATCTCATTATATTTACCTTTTGCTTTTAATAAAGCCTGTAAGGTTCTTTGCTCCCATTTATCAATTAATTTAGCTTCCAGATGTTTAATTTCTTTTTCCAAACTAGAAAATTGTTTTTTAATTTGTTTTCTTATGTATGCCGAATACGAAATAATATTACCTCTCATGGTAGCCTTAAATGCATCCCATAATGTTTCTATGGTAATATCCTCCGAAGTATTAATTTGAAAAAATTCAATCATTTTTAATTTAAATTCTTCCATAAAATTTGAATCCGCAATCAATGTATTATCGAATCTCCATACAGACCTGCTATAATCTTGCTCATGAAACTGAAATTCAATCCATACACCACCATGATCAGATAAAATGATAGGATCTACGGCAGCTTTTGTTACTTGTTGTACCATTTAATTTGAGAAAAAAATATAATGTATTCTTGAAAAGGATTTATGAACTTGTGAGCAAAAGGAAAATTCCTGATCATCAAAATGAAATATACGCCATATATCTTTCAAATCACAAGAATTCATCAAATTATCTAATCCTAACGACTTCTTAATCCTACTTGTTTTTTTTGTCCATTATTTTATCCATAACAGCATTAAAATCTCCTGCCACTACTAAATTAAAGCATGATTCTATATTGAGAGGAGCGGTTTCTTTAGAGCAAGATAATTTAAATCGGGAGCCTCAACCCTGACGAAAGCATTGAAACATGGACATGTTGGTGGAGGCGCTCCCTTAAAGTTTTTTCAAGCTAAGTACTTTACTTTATTATAAGGAAATATCACAAAAGTAAATTAAAAAAAGCAATATAAAATGCTATAAATATAAATATAAAAATAAATATAAAGTTACGATTAAGTGCAACGGATCCTATGAAGATTGGGTTCAGTGATATGTTTCACATGAACTAGTAGGTAGTTTAACCCTCTGAGGATTGGAGAAAAAATAGTAAAAACACTACTGAAAAAAACACAACACTAGAAGTTTGATATGGTATATTCATTACCAAATTAGAAGCAGCCAGTGGTAGTAATAACTGTTGTAACTTCTTAAAAAATTCAATTTGATTCGTATTTGGGCATACACATTAAAAAATTCCAGGGTATTATTTCCCATGCTCATTTCCACATGTACCCATCTTCCCAAGGGATCAAAATCAATTAATTTTAAATTAGCTGTACATTTTTTATTTACTAGTATAGCAACCCCTACTTTTTTGCCCACTGCAATTCTTTTAACTTTACTGGGCCTTGAAAATGTAAAGATTTGTTTTGATATGTTATCCGCATAACAGCTGGGTAAAAAAGACCGTATTAAGCCCCAAGTTGTTTAAGCTGAGGTCTTAATTGAAGAAACTGTTTCCTGGTATCTGCAGTTCTCTTTTCAAAATCCGATACCAACAGGATTTTTGCATCTTTGTAGCTCAAATTTTTATTTTGTTTAGCAGCTTGAAAAATTTCAAATGCTTGTTGATAACGAAGTACACAGAATATTAAAGGTCTTGGACCGGTATATCCAGAATTTCTTTTAATAGGAATTCTGTGGCAGGACCTCACACCGCATGCTCGCAGTAGACTTTTGAATCTTTAAGATTTTATTCCCACTCTCAGCTGTTGGGCTGGCCATGGATTCTTGAGGAGGGGAGGGGAGGGCAGGGATGGGAGAGAAACTGATTATATTGTTGAAAATGTTATTTCCTGAATGGTACTACTGTTTGTATTTGCTTCTTACTGCTGGAATAATAAAAATCATTTAAACATAATAGGAATTCTGTGTGCCCTTTCCACTTTGAATAGAAGTTTAGATGCCAGTGGTATTAATTTTGGAATAAGCATTTCTATAAATGCAACCGGATTTTTCCCCTCTACATTTTCAGGTAATCCTAAAAGTCTTATATTTTGCCATCTTGCATGGTTCTCAAGATTTTCCAGTTGTGCAGAGAATTCTTGCTGTACTTTCTGGCTTTTTAGACATGTTTTTTGGCATGTTATAACTGCCGTCTCCGTTTTTTCCAGTCTACTTTACACATTATCCATCCTTATAGTGATGGCATCCATTTTATGAGATAAATTTGTTACCTCTTCAATTACAGTGGAAAGCTTTTCCGCATTACTCTGTAATAATGCCTGGATATTCTTTAAATCCTCTCTTACACTTATTTTATCCGGCGAATCCTCAGGTAACGGTATCCTGGACGGGGTTGTAAGATCTTGCTTCCATCTTTTCGATTTTCCACCTGAAAACGCTGCTTCTATATTAGTTTGTTTTGAGGCAGCCATAGTTAGTACAAAAGATTTTTTTTTCTATTAAACTTGATATCCGTGATCGAAAATCAATAAAAAGTATCCTGGGTAGACGGAGCTATTTAGTTACACGTCCATTAGCCAGCGCTCGCAATCCACGCCCCCTTGGATTGGTCTTTCAATTTCAACTCTTGCCAGTTTTGAAACTGCAAGACAGACCCAAACTTCCAGCACCACACTGCCTAAGTTTGCAGACAGCAGAGTCGCAGGACAGGGTTGGGAACCACTTGTCTACGGGCCAAATTATGGTCATTGGAGGCTATGTTATTTTTAGTGCTAATGGAGGCTATGTCTGTTTCTGACTGGGATACAAAGAAAGGTAGGATTTTGCTTAATATTTGGAAGCCATTTTTAGAAACATTGACTCCAGCTGCTCGCAGTCGTGTTCTTTTAGGAAAACCTTAATTTGTTTTTTTTTTGTTGTTGTTGTTTTTATTATTATTATGCAGTTCTGGAAGGGGATATAGATATATTTATTTATTTACTTATTTGGATATTTATTTTTCAATTATTATATTTACATATTTATTAATTTGGAAATTAGGTGGGTAGGGATGGGGCATGGGATGGTAGAATAGAGATTGGCAGTTGAAATTGCAATTGTTTAAATCTGATCTTTGCTGTTTGTATAAATGATTTTCTTTTATTTCTGCTTTTTATTGCATTTCCTTATATTCAATAAAAATAATTTAAATATAAATTCATCCTACAAGATGGAAAGACAAAATCCCATAAAAACATTTACAGGATGGGAAAGCATTAACAGAAAATAGCATTAGCACCATGAAGGCATTGACAAATAATTATGTTTTCAACATTTTCTTAAAGTTCAGTCTCCCATCACAGAATCGCAGAATATTAGGCAGCGCATTCCAGAGCTTGGCACCTGCTACAGATAGCATTGTTGCCCCAATCTTAACATGAGAGACTAGCCCCCTCTTCTATTACACTATGCTAGGTACACCATGAGCGACTACTTAGAAAGCTGCGTAACCACAGGGTGGAAGGGGACATATACAGATGGATTAAACACTGGTTGGCAGGCAGAAAACAAAGGGTTGGGGTGAAGGGCCAATACTCAGGCTGGCGGAGGGTCACGAGCGGTGTTCCGCAGGGGTCGGTGCTCGGACCACTGCTGTTCAATGTATTTATAAACGACCTGGAAACGGGGACGAAGTGTGAAGTTATAAAATTTGCGGATGACACCAAACTCTGCAGCAGGGTTAGAACTGCTGAGGAATGCGAAGATCTACAAAGGGACCTAAACAAACTGGAAGAGTGGGCAAATAAATGGCAAATGAGATTTAATATAGAGAAATGCAAGGTCATGCATATAGGGAAAAGGAACCCGATGTTCAGCTACAAAATGGGGGCATCGGTGCTAGGGGAAAGCAACCTTGAAAAGGACTTGGGTGTGCTAGTGGATACAACAATGAAATCAACGGCACAATGTGCAGCAGCCTCAAAGAAAGCAAATAGAATGTTGGGTATTATTAAGAAGGGTATCACAACCAGGACGAAGGAAGTCATCATGTCGCTGTATCGGGCGATGGTGCACCCGCACCTGGAGTACTGTGTCCAGTATTGGTCGCCGTACCTCAAGAAGGACATGGCGATGCTTGAGAGGGTCCAGAGAAGAGCGACGAAAATGATAAAAGGTATGGAAAACCTTCCATACGAAGACAGGTTAGAAGGGCTGGGGCTCTTCTCCCTGGAAAAGCGGAGACTCAGAGGAGTCATGATAGTGACTTTCAAGATCATGAAAGGGACAGATTCTTCAGATTATTGGGGACCACAAGTACAAGGGGGCACTCGGAGAAGCTGAAAGGGGACAGGTTTAGAACCAATGCTAGGAAATTCTTTTTCACTCAGAGGGTGGTAGACACCTGGAATGCGCTGCCGGAGGTTGTGATAGGATAGAGTACACTACGGGGTTGTAAAGAAAAATTGGATAAATTCCTGAAAGATAGGGGGATTGAGGGATACAGATAGAGGTAGAGATGGGATATAGAGAGAGTATAGATAGAGACCAAGGGGGATTTAAGGGTTCAGACAAAGATCACCGTACAGATCATGGGCCTGATGGGCCGCTGCGGGTGCGGACTGCTGGCCGCGATGGACCTCTGGTCTGACCCAGCAGAGGCAACTTCTTATGTTCTTATGTTCTTAGCAGTTTTAGCGCAGAGAGCCACGCTGAATGGCCCTCACTGCTCCCGACGCTCATAGGAACTCTATGAGCGTTGGGAGCAGCGCAGGCCATTCAGCGCGGCTCCCCACGCTAGAAAACTGCTAGTTTAATAGAAGAGGCCCTAACATCTTACCCTCCAAACTGTGGTTATGGCACCCACTTTAAACCTCCTGCTGCACCATACAATTCTTAATGTACCTGGAAACTGCTGTGCTGTTTGTCATCCTAAACCAGGGGTAGACAATTCCAGTCCTCGAGAGCCGGAGCCAGGTCAGGTTTTCAGGATATCCACAATAAATATGCATGAGATAGATTTGCATATCAAAGAGGCAGTGCATGCAAATCCATCTCATACATATTCATTGTGGATATCCTGAAAACATGACCTGGCTCTGGCTCTTGAGGACCGGAATTGCCTACCCCTGTCCTAAACCAATGCATATTTATTTATTCAATTTTCTATACTCCCAGGGAAGCTCAGAACAGTTTACATGAATTTATTCAGGTACTCAAGCATTTTTCCCTGTCTGTCATGATGGGCTCACAATCTGTCTATATGTGCCTGGGACAATGGGGGGATTAAGTCCAGGGTCACAAGGAACAGCGTGGGAACACCCTTTAATTTCAGGGTGCTGAGGCTGTAGCTTTAACCACTGCATCACACTCTCTCATCCTAATACAATTAAGATTAATTTTTTTTTTAAAGTTTAAATAACTGAGGTGTGACCTCAGGGGTGTGCTTTTAAATGAATTAAATTACACTTCCCTCTCCATATTCGCAGTTTCATTAACTGTGGTTTCGGTTATTCGCGGTTTTTCATTTGTAGGCTCCACCCCCCCCTCCCAATTACATCAGAGAAAATTGCTGCTCCCAGCATTGCACAGAGAAAATTGCTACACTTTCTTCACAGGAACAGGTCAAGTTATTCGCGGTTTTGCGATACTGATGTGTTATGAGGGGCAGAAATGGTGCTTAGACAACAACTCCAGCTGTGAGGAACTAAGTCCAGAGCCCAGGAGACTTCTATAGTCTGTGTCTCGCGTAGGGCAAGTCAGATCGGGGTGGTCTGGAATGGGCTTCAATGGCAACTCTAGTAGTTGAGACCTACGGGCAATGCCGGGTGGGCTTCATAAGTTCTGTGTCCTGAAAAGGCAACGAAAGATCAGGATGAAGTGCAACAGGAAAAAGTTATTTGAATCCACCTTTAAATATTAGGGTCCCAAAATATGGACTGACCTGCATTATTTCTCTGCCAGATCACTTCCTATTACCATTTACCTGGCCCCTTCTATCTCTCTATGTCCTTTATGCAGATTGTCTTGACCTTCTTCCCTGTACCATTTCATTGCCATAATTGTACCCATCTTTGCTGACTGTACCATCCTTCGCCGATTGCACCACTGTTTTCTTTCTCTTTGTACCATTTTTTTTCTCTGTTGTACCATTTTTTTCTCTGATTGTAACATTGTACCATTTTCGCTGATTGTCCAGCCCTTCTTTGTTGTAAACCGCCTCGAACTACTATGGCTTTGGCGGTATATAAGAAATAAAATTATTATTATTATTTCAGGAACATAGAACTTCTCCCTCCGTATTCGCTGTGATAGGGGATCAACAGAACTGCAAATACAGAAAAAACGCAAATAACTTTTTTATATGTTATTCGTTGTTTTCTATTAAAAACCATCGTGAATATGGTGAAACCGCAAATAACATGGTGGCAGATCTGGCCTGTTCCTGAAGGAGAGGCAAAACACGGTGAACAAAGTGCTGGGAATCAGCGATTTTCTCTGTGCAAGCTGATGTCATTTGGGGGGAGGAGCCAGCAAGCTAAAACCCGTGAATAATCGAAACCGTGAAGGCTGAAACCGCGAATACAGAGGGAAAAGTGTACCTATTCTCCTGTAACCCAGGAATCTTACTGTAACTGCAGAGAAAACCCTAGGAATATTTTGTAAGCCTCAGTGAATCCTTGCTGGGTATAAGAACCTATTTTATATCACAATCATTATTGGTTTAATCATGAGCAGATCATAAATATGATTGTTGGGCAGACTGGATGATGGACTATTCAGTCTATATCTGCTGTCATTTACTACGTTAATAGACATCAGCCTGTGAGATGCTGAAATCTGGTGGTAAGAGTGGATAGCATAGCTGCTTTTAAGAAAGATTTGGCCAAGTTCCTGGAGGAAAAGTCCATAGTCTGTTATTGAGAAAGACATGGGGGAGGCCACTGCTTGCCCTGGATCGGTAGCATGGAATGTTGCTTCTCTGGGAATTCTAGAATCTTGTTACTCTCTGGGATTCCGGAATCTTGCTATTCTTTGAGATTCTGTATGGAATGTTGCTACTCCTTGGGTTTTGGCCAGGTACTAGTGACCTGGATTGGCCACCTTGAGGACAGACTACTTGGCTTGATGGACCATTGGTGTGACTCAGTAAGGCTATTCTTATGTTCTTATTACGTGAGCCAAGTATAGGGCAATCAAGCCATTGTGACATCACTGATGAGGTTGGCTCTGAGGCACTGTGGAATGAGGCATTATGACATCACAATCTCAGCTCTGGAATGTTGCTCTCATTGGGGTTCCGGAATCTTGCTATTCTTTGAGATTCTGTATGGAATGTTGCTGCTCCTTGGGTACTAGTGACCTGGATTGGCCACCGTGAGAACGGGCTACTGGGCTTGATGGACCATTGGTCTGACCCAGTTAGGCTATTCTGATGTTCTTACCAGCAACCAGCCTGCACGGATTCTTCAGTTTCCCTATTCTTCCCGGATTCTTCCCGGATTCTTCAGTTTCCCTATTAACCCTGTCTCGTAGAGAACTCTTCCCTCCCAGGAGAAGGCTTACATTGCATCTTTTCTCCGCCTGCTCACCTGTCATTGGCAGGGAGCAGTGTCCATTAAATACAGGAAGTGAGTAGCCTGGGAGAGCAGAACTGAGGCTTCTGAGAAAGGAGAAGTTAAGAGCACAGTAAGGATCCAGCCAGACAAAAGCAGTAAGGTAAACGAAAGCTTGCAATTGTTTTCATTCTTAAGGCATGCAGCTCCCTTGCAAAAACAAAAACCTTTTTTTTTTTTTTTTTTTTTGCATGTCTCCAGGCTGCATCTTTAGTGCAAATGAAGGAACCCTCTGCTTGGCAAACTACGGGGGTTTCTCTGTTTACAGAACCAGGAATAGTGTCTGGAGAGTGCCCGAGATCCACACCGTAGATAATGCCAGGAAAGAGGGCCTTGCTGCCCAGCCAATTATGCCTGCCGCAGTTAATCTGTCCTGCAGTGCAGCATATGTGTTGATCCCCTTCATTTTTGTGTTTTATGTCCAATCTACACTAAATTTTTAGGACTAAACTAAACTAAACCTTAAGTTTATATACAGCATCATCTCCACAGAAGTGGAGCTCAACACGGTTTACAGGAATTAAAAAAGAAAGGAACTCCAATGGAAAGAAGAAGGGATTTGGTAAACAGGAAGGAAAGAGGGAACTTAGAATAATGGAGAGGGAGGGAGTAATTACATTTTGGAGAAAAGCCAAGGAGATATAAAGGTGTGTTATTGTTTTTTTCTGGTCCTAGAACTAGACTCTTTTGTTGTGGGTAGAACTTCTTTTGATTCAGTCGTGAGACTGGACTAGAGTGGGGGTTCCTGACTCTCACTGGTCTAGCAGATTTTGTTGATGAGGTCTTGGCAGGCTTCTCTGGATCTCTCTGTCTCTTACCACAGGCAGGAGGACAAACTAGAAAAAGGAAATCCACCCAAAACGTGACTACACGGGGTCTAAAAAAAATGCACTTAAAATAGACCAAGCTGAGAAAGAGGATTATCCAGTGGGTTCTGATCATCCATCTCACCCTCTGTCCGGTACCACAAATTATCCCGACTATAAATCAACAGTAACCTTCTGGTGACTTGTAGTCTTGCCTCCTCTTGCCCTGGATAGGGAAGGGGTAAAACACGGACCTGACGGACCTCGCGGATCTAAAACCGCACGTTCTTAAAAATCTGAGGTCCGTGCCACTTGTAGTTTCTGGCTCTGACAGACCTCGATGACAATTTAGCTCTGACGGATCTGTCTCAGTATTAGGATCCGTCAGCGCTAAAATGTCATCGAGGTCTGTCAGAGCCAGAGACTAAAAGTGGCGTGGACCTCAGATTTTAGGAAACCGGTTTAAAGGATTCATTTTAGAGCCGCTCCAGCACTAGTCTCTGGCTCTGACAGACCTTGATGATATTTTAGCACTGATGAATCCGTCAGAGCTAAATTGTCATCGAGGTCTGTCAGAGCCAGAAATTACAAGTGGCACAGACCTCAGATTTTTAAGGACGTGCGGTTTTAGATCCGCGAGGTCCGTCAGATCTGTGAGGTCCGCGTTTTACCCCTTCCCCACTGGATATGTCTCTTAGCTTCCACTTTACCCAAATGTTCTTCATAGAAACAGAGAAAAATGAAAGTACGTAGTTAAAGACCATTTGAACAATGGTATAGTGAGGGTAGGAGGCGGCCCGGGCGGTGGCACCCCCTGCACCCTCCTCTCTGCGCTCCCCCTGCTCCTTCCTGCCCCCAACTCCACACTCATGCTCTCCCTTCCCCCTCCGTACCTCTAAATCTTTGCAAGCGCGAGTGGCTTCTCCAGCATGCTCCTCGCGCCAGTGTTGGATTTCACTCTGACATCACTTCCTGGCCCCGTGACCCGGAAGTGATTCAGAGGGGAGTCAGGCTGGCGCGAGCAACAGGCAGGAGAAGTTGCTCATTATAGCGAAGATCTACAGAGGTACGGGGGGAGGGACGGCACGAGCGTGGTGTGGCGTAGCGGGGAAGGGCGGAGAGGTACCGGCACCCCCACTGACATGACGCCCAGGGCGGTCCGCCCCCCTTACTACGCCACCACATATGGACTATCCAGACTGCCCTTCCCTCTCTCTTAGAGATCCTATGCACTTATCCCACGTTGACAATTTATTTTCTCCGTCAGAGCGCCCCAAACGTGGAATTCCCTCCGCATTTATTTAAGGGAAGAGCGCCTTCTTGACAGATTCAAGTGCAAGTTAAAATGCTTTCTTTTTAAAGATGCATTTGACTGTTAATAAGCAAATTTTATTTTCTGACTTAAATTTCAAGTCTTCTGCTTTTACCCTCCATGCTGTTTCTTTCCTTATTTGTCTTATTTACTATCAACAATTGTAGTTCTTTCCCCTTTTTAATAATAATAATAGTTTATTTTTATATACCGCCAAACCATCAGTTCAAGGCGGTTCACAATAATAATGCACTGGGTATTAAAAAGTACAAGGTCATACGGGAATGTTAAAAATGGAAATGACACAAATCTAAGTAATTACAACACTAAGCAAAGAAACAGCAGCATCCTAAAACTTATTAAAAAATGGAATTCGGCTGATAATACCATGTTCTGTCTGGTTAGTCCAAATTGTTTATTCTGTCCCCTTGAAATTTGTCATTTTTGTAAATCGCTTAGAATTTTGAATAAGCGATTACACTTCTCCCTCCGTATCCACGGGGGTTAGAGGCAGAGCCGGCCCATGAATATTTTAAAAACCGCGAATAATATTCGGGCTGGTTCTGCCCCTAACCCCCGCTTCCCCCGGCTATTTTAAGCCCTGTAAGCCCCCCCTCCTTAAGCCTTACCTAGTGATCTAGCGGGTTTTCGGGCAGGAGTGATCTTCCTACACATATTACATTACATAACATTAGTGATTTCTATTCTGCCAATACCTTGCGGTTCAAGGCTGATTACATAAAAGTTTTCAGAGATTACATAAAAGTTTACAGGAATAGCATTAGAGAAGTCATAAGAGTTACATAAGAATTACCAAAGAGTTGTTGAGATCTTAAGGTGGTAAGTGTTGGGTAAATAGAGGCATTTTAGCATTAGTTGAGTAGTTAGAAGCATATTAGAGTATATTAAGGGTGTAGAGTGGGTGGGTAGGTGGGATTTAGGTAGGAACTGGTCGTATTAGATAGGTTTTATGTGTTTTCTGAAGAGTAGGGTTTTAGTATCTTTCTTGAAGTTTTTGTAGTCTGTGGTCGATGACAACAGAATGGTGATTTGTCTATCCAGTTTAGCTGCTTTGGTGGCTATTAGGTTGTCATATAGATTTTTTCGTTTGACATATTGAGATCTTTAAGTAATATCGACATTGTTCCCTTTAGAATTCTTCCTGCGTTCCAGACCTTAGCTATGCATCCAGGCCACTCACCCCATGGCATTATAGAAATCCAAAGTCCTATTACCGTAGGGTAAATGTAGTGTTACATAAGATGGGACACTGCAAGATGAAAAGGGTCGCTTATTATTATTCGTTAAGTCTGTTTTAATCTTAATTATATGATATTCCCCATTTTTATGTACTTTGCTTAGACATTTCTTTTATAAGCGTTTTTATCAAATTTTAAAATAAACTTGAAACTTATTACACACTACAGTATCTTGGAAATTTGGAAGATATCCTTTTAGGTTACAAATATTGAAATCAAATAAGTTAGCTGTCAGCATATATCGTTTCTGCTTCAATATACTTCATCAGACCGAAACCAAAACTGTTTTGAATGTTGAAATACTGTTGTACTGGGAGAATGAGGCAGACATTAACCTTTAATTCAAGTTCAGCAACAACCCCCCCCCCCCCCCCCATTTTTCTTCTGATCTATTTTCTATCTTACAACTCCAAGAGCTCCTTTTCCAAAAGTGCACTAGCATTTGTAGTGCACACACCGGATTAGCGCGCGCTAGCCGAAAAACTACCGCCTGCTCAAGAGGAGGCGGTAGCGGCCTGTGCGCGTGGCATTTTAGCGCGCGCTATTCCGGGCGTTAAGGCCCTAACGCACCTTTGTAAAAGGAGCCCCAAATGTTAGAAGTGGGGTCTTCTCACTGATAATGCCCATCAAAGATAAATAAATAGATCTCTTAATATACAACGTGGAGCATTCAGCGCGGCTCCCTGCGCTAAAAACTGCTGTCGTGGTTTAGTAAAAGGGATGGGTGAGTGTTGCTGACAGTATTCAACTTATCAGTCTCAACTTACCGCCTTCTCCCCCACCACCCCCCTAAGCTACACACTGCAGCATCCCCACTTGCAGTGACAATAAAATGATCTAATTCAGTGTTTTTCAACCTTTTTACACCTATGGACCGGCAGAAATAAAAGAATTATTCTGTGGACCGGCATCGGTTCGTGGACCGGCGGTTGAAGAACACGGGGCTAAGTTGTGGGCCAGACCCCGCCCATCTCTACCCAATCTCCACCCCAGTCCCCGCCCCCATAATAGTACTAATTGCACCTTGCACGTCCCGTGCCTCATCTGGAAGCCTTCCCTCTGACGTTGCAACGTCAGAGAGAAGGCTTCCGGTTCAGGCGCAGAATGCCCGTAGGAGCCACTGCCCATGGCTTTATGCACTGAATCATTTAGAAAGAGGGAGCTGGCTCGAAGATAACGCCGCATCGATCGCACCATGGACCGGCGGTTGAAGAACACTGTTTTGGGCCCGATGCACTGTGGACCGGCAGGAAATTTCTGTGGACCAGCACTGGTCCATGGACCGGTGGTTGAAGAACACTGATCTAATTCACTGGAGTTATTGAAACTTCACCTGTCTCACGCCATTTGCGGGACCCAGACTGTAGAAGTCTTTGCAGCCTTGGCCTCCATTCTCACTCCTCCTGTCCAAGGTAACACTTTAACAGCCATGCTTGTTTCGTTCCTCTTTCGGTTTAGGCATCCCCTGTGTTTAGCCCATGCATTTTTGAATTTGTTCACTGGTTTTAACTCTACCGCCTCTCTCGGAAGGGCGTTCTAAGCATCCACCACTCTCTCTGTGAAAATGTATTTTCTGACTTTACTCTTAAATTTGCCTCCCTGCAACCTTCATGCTAGTCCTCTGGGTTCTGGAAGAGATTTGTTTGAATATTACTTTATAATAATTTTTATTGAAAGAATCAAATAATCAATACAATAGGATAATACAAAAATACATTCAATACAATAAGAATCATAATAATAATATTTCAATTCATACAAATTTATATCATTCTTTCAAATTAAATTTCCACATGAACTAATCTAATCTTATCTACACCCCCCTTAATTCCATCCCCTACCCCCCTAGCTTTCCCCTAAATGAAATCCCTCACCCCGGATGAAAATTGACAAAAATAAAGAATTAAAATAAATAACTGGAATGTAATTATTAAACCTAATTTTCATAGTAAATCATTGATAACCGAACTTTGTATTCTTGGTGAAAGATTCTGAATATAAGGATCCTAAACCTTTAATATTAATGTCTTTCAAGCACACGGGTCTGTATCATATCTCCTCTCTCTCTCCTTTTTTCCAGCATATTTATTTATCTTGTGCATTTATATTCCAAACTATCCAAAGTTCTAGGTGGATTACAAAGGACACACACAAATCCTCTAGTCCTCCAGTCTCTTCTCATACATATTATGAGTATCATCTGCATTTTTGTTGCCTTCCTCTGATCCGCCCAAGTCTTTCTACATCCTTGTAGAGATATGGCCTTCAAATTTGGACACAATAGTCCAAGTGGAGCCTCACCAATGGACTTATACAGGGGCATCAACACCTCAAGTTTCAAGTTTATTTAAAATTTCTTATACTGCCTAATCAAACCTTCTAGGCGGTGTACAAAAGACACCAAAACAATGTTTCTGTTGGTTATGCCTCTGTCTACGCAGCCTAGCATTCTTCAGGTTACAGCCTCATCACATCATTTTGACGCCTGGCATGGCTATGAGCCAGTCTTGAAAGATGATGTTCATGACAGGATTTCAGATAATTCTGTACAGGTTCTCACCTCTTCAGAGAAACAACAATCTTGAGAGGGAGTAATGTCCTAGTAGATCATGAATTTTGAGAGGTAGGGAGAGAGAGGATTTATTTCCTTGGGGAGGAAGGAGAAGAGTGCAAGGAGAGCATTACAGAGTGGAGGTGACTCGGAGGAAATCCAAACTGGAATGAAGGAAAGGGAAAGAGGGCCAGGAGAGAAGACCTGGTGGGGGGGAGGGAAGAAGGAGAAGGGAGTAGGGGTGGTTACTGGGCAGAGGGATCATAAATAAAAACATGATGGCAGATAAATGTTAGAATAATCTTGATTCACCATTTTCTATTTCTCCTTTTCTTTGACATATGTTACAAGGATGTTTACTTATCAGAAGCTGGAAGCCCCCAGTTTTGAATCCCATCTGCTTCCGGAGAAAAAGAGGGATAGTTGCCAGAAGTCCATACGGGTTCGGAAATTCTCGCTGCTGACTTGGATGCTGGTCATCATTATTTTATGTGTAGTCCTCATACTGAGTGAAGTCATTTTATGGGCCCTGAAGATCTCTCACGGTCTGGATTCCAGTGTTGAAACATTAAGGCAGACAGAAATTAATCTGTCTGGACATACATATGAACAGAATCCTCTGGACAAATGCAGTTCTATCTTGGACGAGCAGCGTTTCGACTGTTATCCTGAGAGAGATGTGGTGGTTACCCGAGAGCTCTGTGAGAAGCGAGGTTGCTGCTTCCTTGAAGTTATCCGACCCTTACATAACAGAGGGCGAGGGATGCCCTGGTGTTTTTACTCTCCAGATTTCCCAAGTTACACTCTGGAAGAGGTGAACAAAACCAGTCTAGGGCTTCAAGGCCTCCTGAGGAGGAAGGTGAAAGCTTATTATGTGAGAGATATTGAGAGGCTGCACCTAAGTGTGAATTTTGAAACAAACACCCGGTTGCATATAAAGGTGAGGTCTATTCTTATTTGAAGTTGTACAGTATTTTTAATTAAGAACCTAAGAATTGCCGCTGCTGGGTCAGACCAGTGGTCCGTCGTGCCCAGCAGTCCGCTCAGGTGGCGGCCCTTAGGTCAAAGACCAGTGCCCTAACAGAGACTAGCCTTACCTGCGTAAGTTCTGGATCAGCAGGAACTTGTCTAACTTTGTCTTGAATCCCTGGAGGGTATTTTCCCCTATGACAACCTCCGGAAGAACGTTCCAGTCTTCTACCACTCTCTGGGTGAAGAAGAACTTCCTTACGTTTGTACGGAATCGATCCCCTTTTAACTTTAGAGAGTGCCTTCTCGTTCTCTCTACCTTGGAGAGGGTGAACAGCCTGTCTTTATCTACTAAGTCTATTCCCTTCATTATCTTGAATGTTTCCATCATGTCCCCTCTCAGCCTCCTCTTTTCAAGGGAGAAGAGGCCGAGTTTCTCTAATCTTTCACTGTACGGCAGCTCCTCCAACCCCTTAACCATTTTGGCCGCTCTTCTCTGGACCCTTTCGAGTAGTACCGTGTCCTTCTTCATGTACGGCAACCAGTGCTGGATGCAGTAATCCAGGTGAGGGCGTACCATGGCCGGTACATCGGCATGATAACAAAGCAGTTTTGGATATATATATATGCAAAAAAGAGTTGTAAACCTCTCATATTTTAGTTACCTTTTGGAGTTATTTTACTTGCTAAACTTATAACTTACTAAACAGAGAGTGAAAGCTGAAATGATTTTTACAGTAGTTCTAAGTAGAGAAATGACACGGGGACAAATTTTTCCCTGTCCATGCAGGAACTCAATTTCTCCATCCCATCCCCACGAGTTTTGTCACTGTTCCTGTCCCAACCCCATTCCTGTCAGCTCTGCATTAACTGCACAAGCTTCACAAGTTTTGCCACTGTCCATGTCCTCTCTTCCTCTTTGCACCCCCCCCCCCCCCCCGTACTTCCTCTTTGCACCTCCCCCCCAGTGCTGCTTGTGCTGGCCTCGACACTCCCTCTGAATAGGGTTACCAGATTTTACAGATTAGTAAATCAGCTCAGGTCCGATTATAAAATTCAGTACTGCACATGACTCAAGGGTGATATCCACTTTGAGAGTAAAGGTACCTGACTCTTTCATCACTTCCAATTTGCCACTCAGACTTGAATTTAGAGAGACACATTTATCATTTTAACCGCTTCAGTGTTTGACAGGCTGCATCATCTGTTCTGTGTGATTGTTATGATTTCAGTTTTGCTTTTACCACCATTCATGCAATGTTCACTTCTTCTATTTCATCTAACACAGTTGACCGATGCTTCCAGTCCAAGATATGAAGTTCCATTTGATGTCCCTCAAGTAACTAAAAAAGCGGAAAAACCTATTTATACTGTAGACCTTGTCAAGGAACCATTTGGAGTGGTGGTGAGGCGCATCAACTCAGGAGTTATTCTGTAAGGTTTAAACCTTTGGTCTTTTCTTTACCTTCAAAGCAACTTTCAGAAGCCGTTCTCAGGTTGGCTTTGGATTTTCCCCATTGATGTCGTGCCGTATCATACATGTTCTTTTATGCCGCAAGTTTTGACAAGGATTCAATGCTGTTTCAACAAGGTTTCTAATCAGTAGTCATGAACGATAAATTACAGTTCTGAAGAAACAGAATGTCTTGCATTTTGAATTATTGGTGTAGAAATGTCTCCGCATTTCGAGTTATAGGTCTGAAGAGAAGAGATGAATCTTTAGCATTTTCTTGAAGTTGTAATATTTGTCCAGTTTACGCAGATGTTTTGGGAGGCCATGGGAACAGCAATAGGACTGGTACGTAAGAACATAAGAATTCCCCCTGCTGGGTCAGACCAGTGGTCCATCGTGCCCAGCAGTCCGCTCACGCGGCGTCCCTCTGGTCAAAGACCAGCACCCTAACTGAGACTAGCCCTACCTACGTACGTTCCGGTTCAGCAGGAACTTTGTCTAACTTTGTCTTGAATCCCTGGAGGGTGTTTTCCCCTATGACAGCCTCCGGAAGAGCGTTCCAGTGTTCCACCACTCTCTGAGTGAAGAAGAACTTCCTTACGTTCGTACGGAATCTATCCCCTTTCAGTTTTAGAGAGTGTCCTCTCGTTCTGGTCTGGTGGTGGAGGGAATGGTGTACCGTATTTTCGCGGATATAACGCGCACCCGTGTAAAACGCGCACACGGGTATAGCGCGCAGAAATCACGATGATATGCACAAAAACTTTTGTATACCGCGCTCACGGGTATACCGCGCATGATGCCCGACGCTCCTTTCGCCCGCCCTGACTTTCCGTGCGCTGTCCCGACTCTCCGTTCACCCCCCCTGACTTCCGTGCACTGCCCTGACTTTCCGTGCGCTGTCCCGACTCTCCGTTCACCCCCCCTGACTTCCGTGCACTGCCCTGACTTTCCGTGCGCTGTCCCGACTCTCCGTTCACCCCCCCTGACTTTCCGTGCACTGTCCCCCCTTGAAGTCCTGTCCCCCCTTGAAGGTCTGTCCCCATCCTGAAAGCCTGATGCCCCCCCTCCGACGTCCGATACATCCCCCCCCCCGGCAGGACCACTCGCACCCTCACCCCGAAGGACCGCCGACTCCCCAACAATATCGGGCCAGGAGGGAGCCCAAACCCTCCTGGCCACGGCGACCCCCTAACCCCACCCCGCACTACATTACAGGCAGGAGGGATCCCAGGCCCTCCTGCCCTCGACGCAAACCCCCTCCCCCCAACGACTGCCCCCCCCCAAGAACCTCCGCCCGTCCCCCAGCCGACCCGCGACCCCCCTGGCCGACCCCCACGACACCCCCACCCGCCTTCCCCATACCTTTGTGTAGTTGGGCCAGAAGGGAGCCCAAACCCTCCTGGCCACGGCGACCCCCTAACCCCACCCCGCACTACATTACGGGCAGGAGGGATCCCAGGCCCTCCTGCCCTCGACGCAAACCCCCCTTCCCCCCCAACGACCGCCCCCCCCAAGAACCTCCGACCGCCCCCCCAGCCGACCCGCGACCCCCCTGGCCGACCCCCACGACCCCCCCACCCCCCTTCCCCGTACCTTTGGTAGTTGGCCGGACAGACGGGAGCCAAACCCGCCTGTCCGGCAGGCAGCCAACGAAGGAATGAGGCCGGATTGGCCCATCCGTCCTAAAGCTCCGCCTACTGGTGGGGCCTAAGGCGCGTTGGCCAATCAGAATAGGCCCTGGAGCCTTAGGTCCCACCTGGGGGCGCGGCCTGAGGCACATGGGCCCAACCCGACCATGTGTCTCAGGCCGCGCCCCCAGGTGGGACCTAAGGCTCCAGGGCCTATTCTGATTGGCCCACGCGCCTTAGGCCCCACCAGTAGGCGGAGCTTTAGGACGGATGGGCCAATCCGGCCTCATTCCTTCGTTGGCTGCCTGCCGGACAGGCGGGTTTGGCTCCCGTCTGTCCGGCCAACTACCAAAGGTACGGGGAAGGGGGGTGGGGGGGTCGTGGGGGTCGGCCAGGGGGGTCGCGGGTCGGCTGGGGGGGCGGTCGGAGGTTCTTGGGGGGGGCGGTCGTTGGGGGAGGAGGGGGGTTTGCGTCGAGGGCAGGAGGGCCTGGGATCCCTCCTGCCCGTAATGTAGTGCGGGGTGGGGTTAGGGGGTCGCCGTGGCCAGGAGGGTTTGGGCTCCCTTCTGGCCCGATATTGTCGGGAAGTCGGCGGTCCTTCGGGGTGGGGGTGCGAGTGGTCCTGCCGGGGGGGGATGTATCGGACGTCGGGGAGTCGGCCGGGCAAGAGGGCTTGGGCTCCCTCTTGCTCCGATCGTGGATGCGGGTGCGGGTGGGAGCGCGTGCGAGCGGTCGTTCAGGGTGGGGGTGCGAGCGGTCCTGCTGAGGGGGTGAATCGGGCGTCGGGCGGGGTGGGAACTATGTTTAAAAACTTTTGTATACCGCGCTCAGGCATATAACGCGCGAGGGGTATGCGCGGTAGGTAAAAACGCGTATAACGCGCGCGTTATATCCGTGAAAATACGGTAATTCCTAGCAAGGGAAAGAGAAAACAAATGACTCCAAACATTAAGGGCTCCTTTTACTAAGCTGCGCTAGCGGTTTTAAAGCGTGCGCTGCATTGACGTGCGCGCTAGATGCTAACGCCAGCATTGAGCTGACATTAGTTCTTGGCGCGTAGCGCGGGGTCAGCACGCACGGCAATGCAGCGTGCGCTAAAAACGCTAGCACACCTTAGTAAAAGGAGCGCTAAGTATGCAGATGCTCATGACAGAATTAGTGACCTGGTAGCCACCTTGGTGACTGTGATGAAGTTGTGGTCGCCAACTCTGGTTCAGTAATAAGCAGGGCTAAAAAGCAAAGGTATCAGGAAATACCGTTTGCAGAAAGGAAAGAATAAATATAAAAGGATAAGGAATAGGTTTTGAGCCCACAAAGTAAGTAAAAAGAAGCTGATTTGCTGTGGGTTGCTTTGAAGAAAAGGGGCGTTTTTGGAGGAGTGGGTAGGGCGGGAGTTGGGCCGACCTAGACTTAGCCGTCTGGCAGCCATAACCAAAAAGGTTTGACAGGTTGCCAGACAGAACTTAAACGTTTTGACTTAGACCAAGTCAAAACAGGTATGTTCTGAATCGGGCCACTGAGTTGATCGCAGCCCAGGCAACCCATCCCCTCGCACCGGTAACGATCGTGGCAGGAGAGATGCCTAATTTCTCCTGCCGCGATCCCTCCTAACCTCCCCGGTAGAAGAGATGCCAAATCTCTCCTGCCGAAACAAACCCCCCCGTACCCTGAACCCCGACACTCACCTGCAGGAGGGAGCCCAAGCCCTCCTGCTGGACAACCACCCCCCCAAACCCCTGACCGAGCCCCCCCCCCCCGGACTCCTCCACTAGCCTTAATCGATGGCCAGACGGGTCCTTCCGTCCGTCCAGCAGGTCCGCCTGCCTCGGAATGGCGGGCCTGCCCCTCCCCTTCCCGCTGGAGTTACCTTGTATAGTCTTTAAACCAGGATTCTCAACCCAGTTCTCAGGATGCACTCAGCCAATCAGGTTTTCAGTACACCCACAACTATGCATGAGAGAGATTTGCAAACAATGGAAGCAGTTCATGCATATTGATTGTAGATATCTTGAAAACCAGACTGGATCAAGAACCCCCTGCTCTAGGCTCATGATAAGAAATTTCACAAAGTCCTATATAGGACAGCTATTGTGGGGACTCCCATGGGAAAAAAGAGAGAGAGCAGGATGTAGGCTTTTCAGACGCTTTGCTATTCCTGATCTGTCTGACACCCAACAGTTGCCACCTTTATAAAGCCTTTCAAAGCAGCCTGCAGCTGCCTCATTCCTTCTTTCCTGTTTGCCTACTCTAGTTTGAACACCACCGTGGCACCCTTGATTTTTGCTGACCAGTTCCTGCAGATTTCAACCGCTCTTCCTTCTAAACTCCTGTACGGCCTCGGAGAGCATCGCAGTAGCTTCCTGCAGAGCCTTGACTGGAAGACTTTAACTTTTTGGGCTCGCGATGTTCCACCAAGGGTAAAATTGTGTTCCTAATTAGAAAATTGGAAATGTACTATTTATGACTACAACCTAAATAAAATCAATAAAGAGAGATGACACAAGCCATAGGCAGGTAGTGAGCATACAGTTTAAGAAGCTAGCAGCCAACAGTGGATGAGTTACACTCTCAGCTGCCTTCTGTTAAATACTGAATGAATTTTGAAACATGGGGGTTATGCCTTCTTTGGGTTGGTTAATGTCAGTGTAATAATGAACATGAATTTCTAATTAATGCATCAGGATAACGTGGTATTTTAACCAGGTGAATTTCAGATAATCAAAATTCATCTACTTTACCCAGCTAAACTGATACAATACTCACCGCTGCTAGATGACTATCAGAGAGGATGATGTTCAGTGCTGTCTGGCCTAAATCGTGCAGATAGATTCATTAGCACAGTTAGCCAGATGACTTTATCCAGACATTCAATGGCACTTCTACTGGATTTAATTACCCAGTTGAAGGTGAGATCAATTCAGATACAATAGGTATTTTTCTGTCCCTGGAAGGCTTACATTATAAGTTTGTACCTGAGGCAGTAGAGAAATCACCTGGCGCAGATCATACTGAGATTTCAACCTTGGCTTTCCTTGTTCTCAATCCTCTGTTCTAACCACTGTTATTCTTCCTCTTACCTGCTCACATGGTTTTTGAATATAACACAATATAACAGTGAAAATAAAGGTATCTGTTTTATATCTTGGAGAGTAGAATAGGTTTCACAGATTTTTTTTTTTAGAGATGGATTTATAGAGACAATAATCATTTCTACGGATGACATAGTTAAAGTACAGAAAAAAAATCAGAGAATAAACTGGAAAGTCTCTGGTCATATGAAGAACTCTGATCTTGATAGTAGAACAGATCACATGGTCCTAGCTAAGAGCTAACTGTTAGAAAAACAACTCATTTTCAAACAGCTAGCTCTTAGCTAGAATCATTATGATCTGTTCTGCTATTGTGTTGTCCAGTTTTGTTGAACAGCCGATGTGATGTGGGGAAAGTTATAAATGTAATAGCCTGAAAGTCTAACACCAGAATTTAGGGACAGGAGAGAAGGGCACCTACCCTCCTAGTCATAAACACTTTCTCAATTACTATCTTTTATTAATAAATCAGAACTGAATCATTATATTTCAGTCTTTAATTTGTAACTGCAGGCTGAGAATCCTTTCCTTCCGGATGGGAAGCTCACTCTAGAAAGTTCCCTCCTGTCCTACTGACCAGGTTAGCAGCTCCTTGTCAGAGATCATTACAGAAGGTGGGAGCTACCCCCAAAAGAAATATCTACAACATGGAAAATGTGACAGTCATAGCAGGCTTTTTCATTAGTGTCAGGAAGCCTTTGGGTCATTGAGCACCCAGGTAAATCATCATACCAAGGAAGAAAAGAGCTTGGCATTTTTAGCCTGACCTGTGGATACTTTGTAATTTGAAATATTACTGTCACATATATGTAACCCTTTATCTTGTGCAGCCTCTATGTCAGCCATTGAGCAAATGATACATTACAAGCACATTTCCAGGCACAAAGAAAATGTATCTGATAAGATAATGCATAGAAAATCTTGTTACAAAAAGAATTACAAAAGACGTAAGGAGAGGTTCAATCCTTCTCTCTGCTGCTGACCTTGGGCAAGTCACGTTGACCTCTGGGACCTAATTTAAAAGAAGACATTTTCATCTTGCTTCCTTGGGAAATGTGTTCTTAATTTTGATTAATTTAATTTTTTAATATCTTGTTCTTTGGTTATTGGGAGGAAGGGAAATGGGATGCCTTATACTCCTCAGTTCAGAGTTTCTGACTTGATTTTTTTTTTTTTTTAACTTTTAGGAAAATTGCAACCTCTACGGGGCTCACCCTTTTTACCTGATGTTGGAGGAAGAAGGAGCAGCAGCTCATGGTGTTTTCCTGTTAAACAGCAATGCAATGGGTGCGCATTTATTATTTCAGTGCTATCTAATAGATCGTGCAGTTTTCAGCAGTCTCTTCCTGAATAACATGCCTGTCTGTTGCAGTGGGGAGTGCCAGGGAAGCATTTTTTTTTTTTTTTTGAAAAGACATAAAACATCACTTGTTTTTGTGTCGTTTTTCAAAATGAAACAACATTTTTTTAAAAAACCAATTGAAGTTGCATTTTGTTTCTGTATTCTCTAACCCCGCCCCCTCCTCGGCCGGACAGCTAAATACTGCTAAATCCACCAATATTCCCACTGAATATCGGGCTTGCCGACTAGCCCAGTGACAAGCTATGTCGCACAACATGTCTGGTCACTGCTGATTTTTATTAGCTGGCCAATTTAAGGCATGTAGCCAGATAGACCCGCCCAAAAGGCAGGTCTGTCTGTGACCATTTTGCTTTAGCCAGCCAGCCGATGAAAATTGGTCCGGCCACCAAACTTTGCCCTGGATTTTCAGTGCCGGGATTGCCACAGCCCCTCCTGTGGGCTGAATATCAGGCCCTAAAAAGTTTTAGCACACATCAAAACATTTTTACCTCATGTGAAAACTATATAGGAGTCAATATTCATTGGGAGTTGGGGAGGCTCTTGCTCAAATAAATTCTGCTGACCAGGCCACCAGTGGCATAGTAAGGCGCTGTCTTCACGGAGATGCCGGCACCTCTCCTCCTCCCCAAGTACTTCTTTAAATGTTCACCAGTGCAAGCAGCATCTTTCACTTGCTGCTCACACTGGCCCCCCACTCCCTTTTGACATCACTTCCTCGTTGCGGGACCAGGACGTGATGTCAGAGGGGAGCTGAGGCCGGCGTGAGCAGCAGGTGGAAGATGCTGCTCGCGCCGGCCAGCATTTAAAGAGGTATGCAGGGGGTGGGGGAGAGTAGGGGGCGCATGGCATGGCGATATTGAGCGCTACCATCCCAAGCACCAACTCCCCCTTGCTGCGCTACTGCAGGCCATACCTGGATTTTCACAGCACTTTCCTGGATATTACTGCTGAATATCCAGGCATGGATAAAATGGCCGCTTTTTCTATTTAAAAAAAAAAAAATTAATGGCCATGCTTTATTTTTCTCATTAGCAAGTAGCTGTTAGCGTGCGAGTACACACCACCAGCTATTTTGTAGGTGATAAGGGCTTGCCTTGCATGCTAACCATGCACTAAGTGATCAGTGCACGGGATGTCGCTGCACTAACCCACACATGTCAAACATAAGGCCCACGGGCCGAATCCAGCCCGCCTGTCTGTTTTGATGTCCACAGAGACTGTGCTGCATCCAAGCGCCTGACCGTTTTGCCCCAGTCCCAGCGGTGCTCCAAACAAAGAGCAAAATAATTTCCCCTGCACTCCCCCAAAGAGCACAGGGAATAGTTGGGGGGAGGGGTCTATTACTATGAATTATTTCTATAGCGCTACCAGACGTAAGCAATGCTGTACAGAGTCACAAAGAAGACGTTCCCTGCTCAAAAGAGCTTACAATCTAACCAGACAAACTGGATGTCATGGATACAGTAAGGGGAACGGTAAATCTGCTGGCTGGGTTGGAGGGCAGAGAGGAGTACAGGACAATCAAGTCATTGTGACATCACTGAGGAGGTTGGCTCTTATTGGTGGAATGAGGCATTATGACATCACAATCTCAGCTCTGCTTCCCAAAGACTGACACTCTTTACACTACTACTACTACTATGAATTATTTCTATAGCGCTACCAGATGCACGCAGTGCTACACAGAGTCACAAAGAATAAGAAAACAGTCCCTGCCCAAAAGAGCTTACAATCTAAACAGGCAAGAGAGACAAATAGGATGTCATGATTACAGTTAAGGGGAGCGGTTAATTAGCTGGCTGGGTTGGAGGGCAGAGGGGAGTACAGGACAATCAAGCCATTGTGACATCACTGAGGAGGTTGGCTCTTATTGGTCGAATGAGGCATTATGACATCATAATCTCAGCTCCGCTTCCCAAAGACTGAAACTCTTCACACTACTACTACTACCATGAATTATTTCTATAGCGCTACCAGATGCACACAGCGCTGTACAGAGTCACAAAGAAGATGGTCCCTGCTCGAAAGAGCTTACAATCTGAACAGACAAACAGGATGTCATGGTTGTTTAGTTTTGTTCCTTGTTACTAATGTTTTGGCATCGTTTGTTCATCCAACACCTATATTTTGCTCAAATTATATTCAGAAGTATTTTATGGCCATTCCATCTGGTTTTCCCAGAAACCATTCATAGTTTGTGGGCAGCAGGGATGAGATGATGATTTCTCATTTTCACATTTTGCTTTCTCTCATTTTGCAGAGGTTGCTGTGCAGCCAGCTCCAGCCCTGACCTGGAGAACCATTGGAGGCATCCTGGACTTTTACATTTTCTTGGGTCCCAGTCCAGCTGCGGTTATCCAGCAGTACCAGGAAGTGATAGGTGCCTATCATTCTCATGGACATTAATTTTGTCACTGTCGTCCTTAGACAATTCATTACGAATTGGTTTGGAGGGTCCATGTCATGTGACTAGCCACTAGTGATCATGGAATAGCATGAAAATTACATGAGTACACATATCTCTGTCCCACTAAGGACCTGATTTACCATTTGCTGTTGCTGGAAAAGATCTCTATCATGCAAGCCCTAAATGTAATTAACGAGGCAAAAAAAGTTCCTTTTTTATGCCATTCTAACCAGTACATTTTGTAATTGCTTTAGTAAGCGTGGTCCAGAGCCATGAACTTGCCCGCAATACAATACCATTTTTTATTTGTATACAGCCAATACCTCTTCGAAGTTCACAGCGATTCGCAAGCAATGACGTAAAGAACATAAGAACATAAGCAGTGCCTCCGCCGGGTCAGACCATAGGTCCATCCTGCCCAGCAGTCCGCTCCCGCGGTGGCCCAAACAGGTCACGACCTGTCCAAATCACCAGAAGGGGCCCCCATGCCACCCTGGTTTCCCATTGAGTGCTATCTTCCCATCAAAGTCCTAGCCCTCCGGTCTTGCACATGCACGACCTGGTCGGGTTTCTATACTTATTTTCTGGTTAGCTTTCTCAGTATCCCACGATCCCTTTATCCCTCAGGAATCCGTCCAGTCTCTGTTTGAATCCTTGTACCGTACTCTGCCCAATCACGTCCTCCGGTAGCGCATTCCAAGTGTCCACGACCCTTTGGGTGAAAAAAAACTTCCTTGCATTCGTTTTGAACCTATCTCCCTTTAGTTTCTCCGAATGCCCCCTCGTACCTGTTGTCCCCTTCAGCCTGAAGAATCTGTCCCTATCCACCCTCTCTATGCCCCTCATGATCTTGAAGGTCTCTATCATATCACCCCTGAGCCTCCTTTTTTCCAGAGAGAAGAGCCCCAGCCTATCCAACCTCTCGGCATATGGGCAGTGTTCCAGCCCTCTTACCAGTTTCGTTGCTCTCCTTTGGACTCTCTCGAGTACCGCCATGTCCTTCTTGAGGTACGGCGACCAATATTGAACGCAATATTCCAGATGCGGACGCACCATCGCTCGATACAGTGGCATGATGACTTCCCTCGTCCTGGTTGTTATGCCCCTTTTTATGATGCCCAGCATCCTGTTGGCTTTTTTTGAGGCCGCTGCGCACTGTGCAGATGGCTTCAGTGATGCATCCACCAGCACTCCCAAGTCTCTCTCAAGACTGCTTTCTCCCAACAATGCCCCCCCCAATTTGTAGTTGAACAACGGGTTCTTTTTCCCTATATGCATGACCTTGCATTTTTCCACGTTAAAGCGCATTTGCCATTTGTTCGCCCAGTCTTCCAGCTTGTCTAGGTCCCTTTGCAGGTCCTCACACTCCTCCCTGGAGCTAACTCTGCCGCACAGTTTGGTATCGTCTGCAAATTTTATAACCTCGCACTTTGCCTCCTTTTCCAGGTCATTGATAAATATGTTGAAGAGTAACGGCCCCAGCACCGATCCCTGCGGCACACCGCTCGTGACTCCCCGCCAGTCAGAATATTGGCCCTTTACTCCGACCCTCTGCAGTCTACCCGACAACCAGTGCTCTATCCATCGGTGCACATCCCCTCCCACCCCGTGGTTCCACAGCTTCCTAAGCAGCCTTTCATGTGGCACCTTGTCGAAAGCCTTTTGAAAATCGAGGTAAATGATGTCGACGGGTTCCCCATTGTCCACCCGACTGCTTATTCCCTCAAAGAAGTACAGAAGGTTCGTTAAGCATGACCTTCCCTTACAGAATCCGTGCTGGCTTGTTCTCAGTAGGCCATTTCTCTCAATGTGCTCGCAAATGCCGTCCTTTATCATAGCTTCCACCATCTTCCCTATAATTGAAGTCAGGCTCACCGGCCTGTAGTTCCCGGGGTCACCCCTCGATCCCTTTTTGAAGATAGGTGTGACATTCGCCAATTTCCAGTCCTCTGGTACCTCTCCAGTTTTCAAGGATAGGTTACAAACATGCTGTATTGTGCCCGCTATTTCTTGTCTTAGCTCCTTCAGAACCCTCGGGTGGATCCCGTCCGGACCCGGTGATTTGCCGCATTTTAACCTGTCTATCTGTTTGAGGACATCCTCCTTACTTACCTCTATGTGCTCCAATTTTTCAGCCTGTTCCCCACTCATGAGCTCCTCTGAGTCCGGTATATTAGATGTGTCTTCTCTCGTGAAAACCGACGAGAAGAACGTGTTCAGCCTCTCAGCTACCTCTTTATCCTCTTTAATCACTCCCCTCCTATCCCCATCGTCCAACGGCCCCACCTCCTCTCTCGCTGGTCGTTTCCCCTTTACGTAACTGAAGAATGCCTTGAAGTTTTTCGCCTCCCTGGCCAGCCCCTCTTCGTATTTCCCTTTTGCTTTTCTAACCTCTCGGTGGCATTCTTTTTGGCATTTCCTGTGCGCCTGGTGATTTTCCTCCGTTGGATCCTTTTTCCATCTCCGGAAGGATACTTTTTTGTCGTTTATTGCCCTCTTTACTTCTGCTGAGATCCAAATCGGGTCCTTTGACCGCTTGTTCTTGCAGCCTTTCCTGAAACTGGGGACGTACATTTTTTGTGCTTCCTGCAGGGTGTCCCTGAATAGGGTCCAGGCGCTTTCCACAGTCTCCATCCTAAAGATGTTTCTGAGCTTCCTCCCCACCATTTCCCTCATAGCAACATAGTTCCCCTTCTTGAAGTTGAGAGCAGTTGTTGCGGTCCTCCTTACTATGGGTGTCCCCCTTTCTAAAGTGAATCTGATCGCATTGTGGTCACTGTTGCCTAGTGGTCCTCCCACTTCTACCCCTCTTGCAGGCCCTCCTAATCCGTTCAGGATGAGGTCAAGAGTAGCACTCCCCCGCGTCGGTTCCCTGATCAGTTGCTCCATAAAGCAGTCCCTCACAGCTTCTACAAATCCTGTTTCCCTAGTGCAGTTGGAGTGACCCGTACTCCAGTCTATCCCCGGGTAGTTGAAGTCCCCCATCACTGTTACACTTCCAGGTGCTTGGAAAAACATCCCTAACTGTCCAATAGGCTCACCTGAATAAAACAATTGCTTGCCCACTTACATACGTAAACAGACCAAAGGCTCCTTTTACAAAGGCGTGCTAGCGGTTTTTGAGCGCGCTAAAATGCCATGCGCGCTAGTCTCTACCGCCTCCTTTTAAGCAGGCGGTAGTTTTTCGGCTAGCCCACACTGCAGCGCACGCTAATTTTGTGTGTGCGTTAAATACGCTAGCGCACCTTAGTAAAAGGAGCCCCCCAATAAATTCTAAATAACCCAATAGAGAAAACTAATAAAGAAAACCCAAATAAAATAAATGATAGGATACCCCTTATGAGCGCGAGTCACTGGGATATCCTGAGGCTAATTTTCCTAAAGTGTTTCTGTGGTAAATCAGTATTTACCTCTAGCAGAGCACTTTCACATAATTTCTCTGCCGGTACGTGTGTAAGTTTACCAGGGCTGTGCAGAGGTGTTCCTGGGTGCTCCACCCCCCTTTTATGAAGCACTGAAGAGAGGGCAGCGCGGGCCTTGACAATTTATCTTTCAGTCTTACAGTGAAAGATTAGAGAAACTGGGCCTCTTCTCTCTCGAACAGAGGAGATTGAGAGGGGACATGATCGAAACATTCAAGGTACTGAAGGGGATATACTTAGTAGATAAGGACAGGTTGTTCACCCTCTCCAAGGTTGAAAGGGGATAGATTCTGTGCAAACGTAAGGAAGTTCTTCTTCACCCAGAGAGTGGTAGAAAGCTGGAACACTCTTCCAGAGGCTGTTATAGGGGAAAACACCCTCCAAGGATTCAAGACAAAGTTAGACAAGTTTCTGCTGAACAAGAACGTGCGCTGGTAGGGCTAGTCTCAGTTAGGGTGCTAATCTTAGACCAGAGGGCCGCCGCTTGAGCGGACTGCTGGGCACGATGGACCACTGGTCTGACTCAGCAGTGGCGCTTCTTATGTTCTTATGTAGAAGTCCAACCTAAATACGTAGGAGCCAGGGATTGAGACTTCTCAGGCCCTCATTCTCCCCACCAAAGTTCAAGACCAGTGTAGGGAAGGGTGTCCTCTCAGAGGACAGTCTCAACCATTTTAGGTCCTGACGTACAAGACTGATTTTCCTAGTCTGTTTTCCTAGTAAAAGAAATTGAATTCAGGCCCCGAATTCACCACTGCATAGCGCTGGAGAAACCAGCAACTCCCCCCCCCCCTTCCCCAAGGGTCATGTCAGCAGCATAGCAGTGCCAAAGGAGACGGCCTGTTTGGTTTATTTATCTTATTTATCCTCACCCTCTCACATACCACCCTCCACCCCGTCTGGTTTCATCCTTCTCTCTGTCTCGTCACCCTCCACATTGTATTCCCTCAGCCTCCTCTCTCATCGCCCTCCACCCTGTCCTCCCTCAGCTTCCACTCTTAAACATCTAGCACGTAGCCAACCATCTTTCATCCCCTGTCCTCCCTCTTGTCGTCTTTTCTTCTCTTCCCATCCCCCACCCTCATCACCCAGTCCCTGTTTTAAACTCCTCCCTCTCCTCTCTTCTGTCCTCAACAGTCACCCTCTCATCTTGACTGTAAACAAATCTGCCAAAGTACAAAATGGCCCCCTTTCTATATTAAAATCTACTCTCCAACATGTAGGGCCCCTTTTACAGAGCCACGACAGTGATGCTGCTGCGGTAATTGCACCGAAACCCGTAGGAATTGAATGGGCTTCAGTGCATTTACTGCGCCAGCATCGCTACCATCACTCTAGAAGTTAGAGATTTCTGTGGTACTTTGTGTCTCTGAGTTTCTTGAAAATGAGCCCCCTTGTTTTGATTTCTTATTATTAGGTAACTATTTCCTTAGGGCTCCTTTTACTAAACATCACTAGAGGTTTTTAGCGCAGGCTGGCGAGATAAATGCTCAGACGCTCGAAGACTTCCTATGAGGACCAGAGCATTTACCTCAGTGACCCACAATAGAACATAAGAACATAAGCAGTGCCTCTGCTGGGTCAGACCAGAGGTCCATCATGCCCCGCAGTCCGCTCACGCGGCGGCCCATCAGATCCAGGACCTGAATAGTAATCCTCTATCTATCCCCTTCTATCCCCTTTTCCTTCAGGAAATTATCTAATCCTTTCTTGAACCCCCAAACCGTACTCTGTCCTATCACACCCTCTGGAAGCGCATTCCAGGTGTCCACCACCCTTTGGGTGAAGAACTTCCTAGCATTGGTTCTGAATCTGTCCCCTTTTAATTTTTCCGAATGCCTTCTCATTCTTGTAGTTTTCAAAAGTGTGAAGAATCTGTCCCTCTCCACTTTCTCTATGCCCTTCTATCGCCGTTTAGTAAAACCCAGTGTTAATTTGTACAGTAAAGTGATCATTTTTCATTGCTTGGTTATATATACAATAAACTTGCAATAAATAAATAAATTATTTCTTTGTTTTATCTCAGGTTTCCCTATGATGCCTCCTTTTTGGGGTCTGGGTTTCCATCTCTGCCGCTGGGGTTACCGAACGAGCAATAACACCTGGCAGGTTGTGAAAGAGATGAGGAGTGAAGAGATCCCGCAGGTAAAGCCACTAAACAGAAACAAACCTCGAGAAAACTCATCCCATGCTAAAAAGCACCATAAGATCGCAGAGAGGGAGTTTCCGGGGTGTGAATCCTCAGTTTCTTTGCCTTTCAGGATGTGCAGTGGAACGATATTGACTATATGGTTGAATACCGTGATTTCACCTTTGACCCTGAGAGGTTTGACACTCTGCCTCAGATGGTCGATGATCTTCACAGACAAGGGCAGTATTACGTCCCAATTCTGGTAAGGATGAGCACTTTTATTTGATGAAACCTTGTAATAATTAAGGAAGTAATTATCATACACATATGCTAATATATGCACACATAGCCCCTAATTCTATATAGTGCAGCATAAGTTAGGCACCAATAAAGTAACCGACTTTAAATACTCAAATGAAAAGTAAGCGCCCAAATGAGGGTATGGTGGGAGGGAAGTGAAGGTGCACGCGTGGCAGTGGTGACCCGTCAAATGTGTGCAGGACAAGAGCGCCACGACAAATGCGCGCAAGACAAATGCATGCACTGAATGGGAGGACGGTGGATATTATTTTGTCTTTTTGAGGGTTACAAAGTAACACTCTTTTTTGAGAGGGGTGGGGTGGGGTGAAACCCCCCCCCCCCCAACTACATTTAAAATAGTCACCTCTATCTAGTGTTAGGGTAAGGTTTACCTCATGATTGTGGGAACCCTTTACAGAATTGGATATCTGGAAGGCCCTGATTTGCTGAGACTCCTCAGGCCTCGTCCCTTGGGGGAGGGGCTTGAGGCGCTAAGGCCCCTCCCAAAGGACGGGGCCTGAGGAGTCTCAGCAAATCATGGCCTTCCAGATATCCACGGGCCGCAATTGTCCTGCACGCACTTGACCATGTGCGCATTTGTCAGAGTGCTCTTCTCTTGCGCGGATTTGTTGGTGTTCCGTGATGGTGGAAGAGTGTGAAGGAGGGGGTGCCGGCACCCCCACCAAGATGATGCCAGGGGCAGACCACTCTCTCCATGCCCCCCTTACTACTCCATTGATGGAATGACAACTGATTTCTTTTTTTTAAATCTTTGTCCTAACAGGACCCTGGTATCAGCAGCACTCAGCCTCCTGGCTCGTACTGGCCTTATGATGAGGGTTTAAGACGAGGAATATTCATTAATACAAGTCAGGACAGACTCCTGGTTGGAGAGGTGAGAGGATAGCCTATGTGTACCTGTTTCTGGTCTTGGATTTTATCTCATGTAAAGCACTGCTAAGGAAGACCTGAGTCTCATCCTGGGCTATAGTTCTGTTCCCCAGAATAAGCAAGGCTGGAGATGTTGTGGAAGTCTACAGCCAGTGGCTGGACAATGATCTGTCTATTCTCCCCAGTCCCTAGGAGTAATGTTAGGAAATTATTTTTCACGGAGGAAGTGGTTGATGTCTGAATGCCCTCCTGAGGGAGGTGGAGGAGTGAAAAATGGTGACAGAATTCAAAAAAGCATGGGATGAACACAGAGGATTTCTAATTATAAAATGAATGGTGCTGGGCAGACTTTACAGTCTGTATCCCGCAAATGACAAGATGGCTTGGGTTGGCTGGAGTGAGCTTTGATGACAATTCTAATAGTTGCAACGTAAGGACAGTACCGGGTGGACTTTACAGTCTATGGCTCAGAAATATCAAAGAAAAAAGACAATTTAATCATGAATTTGTAAAGTGTGTAACTATTGGATGGGCTGTCCAAGTCTTTATCTGCTGTCATTTACCATGTTACTATGTTCCAGTTGGTAACAAGAGTCTCTGATAAGAACTTCTACTTGTTCCTCCTCATTTGATAGTTTTCCTTTGCAGTCAGAACCACACAGAGCCACATTTGTGGAAAACATGGGCGGTGGGAGGAATAATTTGCTTGTTTGCCTGGGATCCCTGCCCATTTAGCAGACATATTTTTAGGAGCTGACCTTCTAACTTTCCTATGTCAAACATGTTCTCTTTCTAGGGTTACAGTAAAAATATAAAACCAAAAAACCTCAAATGGTTTTGGATTTCTTCATAGGTCTGGCCTGGGCGTACAGCTTATCCTGACTTCACCAACCCACAGACCCATCAGTGGTGGTTTGAGAATTTGAATCATTTTTATAATCAGGTGCCCTTTGATGGACTTTGGATTGTAAGTTCCTCATTTCCTGATTTGTAGTACTGCAACATAAAGCCCCCTCTCTTCCACCCCCCAGGTCCAGTGATATTATTTGAATATGTGGATGTATCTTAGTTATTGTATTGGGTTTTTTTTGTACAATGCTACGAGGGGGTGCTAATAAGTTCTCAGCCCAACCAATCAACTTCCTGAATTCTGAGCGTTATTTTGCCACTGCAGCTGAAAAGAGTATTTTGTTAAGTGCCAATTTGCAAGAACAAAATTCTATGTTCTGACATTGTTTCAGATCATTGATTGAACCATATCCAAATCATTCTCTTCTTGGTTGGGCTGAGAAATTTTCAGAATCCCCTGGTAGTGTGAAGAGTTTCAGTGTCTGGTAACCAGAGCTGAGACTGTGATGTCATAATGCCTCTTTCCACCAATAAGGGACAACCTCATCAGTGATGTCACAATGGCTTGATTATCTTGTACTTGGCTCACTTTTATTACATACAAGGGAGTGCTGGTAAGTTCTCAGCCCAAGCAACCAACTGAGTGTTATTTTGCCATTGTAGTTGAAGAGGGTTATCTTTGTTCATTAAGAGCCAATTTGCAGAAACAAAATTCGATGTTTTGACATTGTTTCAGATCATTGATTGAACCATATCCATGACATTCTCTTCTTGGTTGGGCTGAAAACCTTTCAGCACCCCCTCATAGTATAAAGAGTTTCAGCGTCTGGTTACCAGAACTGAGATTGTGATGTCACAATGCCTCATTCCACCAATAAGAGCCAACCTCATCAGTGATGTCACAATGGCTTGATTGTCCTATACTTGGCTAACTTTTATTACATACGAGGGGATGCTGAAAAGTTCTCAGCCCAACCCACCAACTTCCTAAATTCTGAGCGTTATTTTGCCACTGTAGCTGAAAAGAGTGTTATCTTATTTCGTTAAGTTCCAATTTGCAGAAACAGAATTTTATGTTTTGACATTGTTTCAGATCATCGATTGAACCATATTCACGTCATTCTCATCTTGGTTGGGCTGAGAACTTTTCAGCACCCCCTCGTATTGTACTTATTGCTATCTTTGTATTTCATAGTATTGTAAACTGCTTAATACTTAATGTCATAGTGGTATATCAAGAACAATAAATCCAATCTAATTCATATGTATAAGTAACAGCTTCTCTGAAATCCCTTCTCATACCTGAATGGTGATTTACGAGTCTAAATCAGCTTTTTGTCATTCTAAATGGCTCACAACTCTTCTAAAATTGAGTTGTTGAAGTAATTGGCTGCACTGAGGTGGGCATTACATAATAATCTTAGTAAATCAACTGAGAAGAGGAGGTGGTGTCTTCTCATTTGTGCATGGGAGGAGGGCATGTGGCCTGCATTACAAGCTTCTAATGGAGAGACGGCTGTGTGATGTTCATTTCCCATGTGACCTCTTGTCATCATTTTAGGACATGAATGAACCATCCAACTTTATGAATGGGTCGCTGGATGGCTGTTCCTCAAAGGACTTCGATAACCCGCCATATATTCCTGGTAAAAAGAAAAAAGCTTGTAACCTTACCAAGCCAACACTGCTCATACGTCACTCTATGTCAAGGGATGGCCTTCATGATGCAGTATAATATGAGGGGGAGGGGAGTGACCCATTCTCAGGTTCTATGTGCCCACTAAGAACATAAGACTAGCCTTACTGGGTCATACCAATGGTCCATCCACCCCATTCACTGAGAATATCACCGAGGCCACTGGGAAAATATCACTGAGGCCGATCCAAGTCACAAGTACCTGGCAAAAACCCAATTAGCAGAAAGCATTCCATGCCAAACAAGTATTTGGTTTTTTTTTTTATTGTAACATTTTATTGAAGAAATCCAATAAATATACAATAATATAATACAATAAAATACCGGTAATCATTACATAATAAATTTACCATATTGTCATTTTATCACATATTCATTTCTTCAAAATAAATTTCTTGAAATAACCTATTACAACTATCAATACATTCCCCTTTTTACCTTCCACCCTTCCCTTTCCCCCACTTCCCCCCTCCCCCCAATTATTTTATATATAACTTTTTATTGAAGAAATGCAATAAATATATAATAATATAATAAAATAGTCATTACATTTAAATTTACCATATCAACTTCCAACATATGTCTATCATTCTTTCAAAATAAAATTTTCAAATTATCTATTATCTCTCAATATATTCCCTTAGTTTCCAACCCCCCATACCCTCTTTCCCCCCTTAATTCCCCCCTATTATTTTAATTTCATTTTAACATTATAATAAATAAATTAAACAAAAATACAGTTCAATTAATTTCACACATATAATATCATTCCTCCTATTCCCCCCCTCTACCCAAGAATGAAAAGTGACATCAAATATCAAGTATAAAAAATGTACAAAACATTTACATAGCTTCAATGTAAAATATTAAGAATTATACTTCTTGTTTTTGAGGATAATTATTGTATATAAAGGTTCCAAATTTTCAAAAATAAACAAGTTCTTCTAGGAAATTTACGAACCTCCCAAACCTCAAATAAAATTAAACGATGAAATTGGTTCCTCCAATGCCAATAACTAGGAGAATCTTTTTGTAACCAATATTACAATATACATTTATGACCACTCATACATCCTTTTGAAATAGAACACTTTTTTCCTGTCCAAAAACCCCACAAGCCGTAGCTTTACCAAATAGTACCCCCTTTGGCGATTCCACCAATTGACAATTCCATAATGAACCTAAAAATTTATTGATGAGAAAAGCGGACGGACAAGAACAAACCATATCAGCAGAGCACAAGCAAGTCTAAACTAAAAGAAGCATGCTATGCCAGTCATCAAATGATTTTATACAGTATAACATAAATCGTGATTTGGACATTTTTACAATATGGACCTTTTTTTTGTTATTTTGAAACATCAATCTGCTTCAAAATTGAGCACCTATTCTTTTTAAAATAGCCTTAGGTGCCTACTTGGGCTTCCTACCTAGACCTACTACAAAATTACCCTCCATGCCTTCAGTTTTATGCTGTTCTGCCTTCGTAGTATATTTGGTAATAAGTCCTGGCAGGGATGTCTTAGGGCAGGGGTAGGCAATTCTAGTCCTCGAGAGCCGGAGCCAGGTCAGGTTTTCAGGATCTCCACCATGAATATGTATGAGATGGATTTGTATGCACTGCCTCCTTGAGATGCAAATCTATCTCATGCATATTTATTATGGATATCCTGAAAACCTGACCTGGCTCCGGCTCTCGAGGACAGGAATTGCCTACCCCTGTCTTAGGGGAAGCTCTCTACCCTTCTTTCCAGTGCTAGTTGGAAAATATCTTTAAAAGCACCTCTTCATTTTTCTCATATTGGTGTTCCTTTCTGATTTTCTCCACTAGCAGTCCTAGGGGAGTCGCTGTTTTCCAAGACTATTTGTGCCTCAGCGAAGCAGAGCATCTCTGTGCATTACAATGTACATAACCTGTATGGACTAATGGAAGCAAAGGCCACAGCTAGGTAAGAGTGAGCACCTCCTGCTGGAAGAATGCAGCGGTCTACAGACACGCCACACTGGTTTACAAATTATTTTTTTAGTCTTTCCTAATTAATATGTTAGGTCAAATATTCAGTGAATTTTACAGTTCCATTAATTGTGTTATTTATATATACAGTAGATGTTTGCTGTGTACTAGCTCAAAAACTTTGTTGTAGTGTGTCCTAGTGAAAACACAGGTGTTCCTTTCTGGTTTGTATCATACATCTGGCTGACCTGCTCCCCATAGTAGTCAGTGCTTACAGAACTGAGGTGAGTTTTACATTGTGTCAGATTGATATAATTATTTCAGATACTGAACTGAGAAGTAAAATCAGATAGAAATGGCAACTAAGGTCCATATTCTACTCGTATAAACAGTGCCTTAACTTAGGCGCCTAAGTTAAGTCCAAAACACTGTTGAAAAGCGGACTTAAGAGAAATTACAAGGTGCCCAAAAAGATATAAAAAGGATGGAATTGGTCCAGAGGAAAGCTACTAAAATGGTGTGTGGTCTTCGTCATGAGGCGTACGGGGGCAGATTTAAAGATCTCAATCTGTATACTTTGGAGGAAAGGCGGGAGAGGGGAGATATGATAGAGACGTTTAAATACCTATGTAGCGTAAATGCACGAGTCGAGTCTCTTTCATTTGAAAGGAAACTCTTCAATGAGAGGGCATAGGATGAAGTTAAGAGGTGATAGGCTCCGGAGTCATATAAGGAAATACTTTTTTTTACAGAAAGGGTGGTAGATGCGTGGAACAGTCTCCTGGAAGAGGTGGTGGAGATGGAGACTGTGAATTCAAGAGGGCCTGGGATAGGCACGTGGGATCTCTTAGAGAGAGAAAGAGATAATGGTTACTGCGGATGGGCAGACTGGATGGCCTTTATCTACCATCATGTTACAGTGTTTCTATAACCATAAAGTTCTATGACATCACAATGCGGGTGTAAAGAGCCTTAGCCTATAGAAGAGGAGATGCAAATGTTAAGAGCCTTAGCCAATAGGGAGAGGAGGAGATAGTGGATGCTGTGGACGGGCCATTTGGCCTTTATCTGCCATCATGTTACTATGTTTCTATAAAAAATAAATAGAACCAAGAGAGGCTGTTAAATAAATCTATATCCACATAGCACAACCTCAAGAATATAGGATAACAAGTCCAAGTGTTACTCTTAAGGGAGAAAAGACCTCAGTGTCTAATAGGGAAAATCAAAGCAACCCATATAGACAGGCTAGTTGCAAATATCACTTGCAGCCAGCAGACACATCCTCGGTCAAAAACTCCCAAAAAGTTGAGGACACAATTTCACAGTGAATTTCAACAGTCTTAATTCTAAGTCTCAAAAACTTTTCAAAAAAACACTTATCTGAAAATTGTTGTCTTCTCAATCAAATTGCAAACACAAGAACTTGATCCTGGAGCTTGGAAGCAGGAGAAAATCACTCCATAGGAGACAAACTCAGAGCATAGCAGCTACTAAATATCACCACTAGCATAATCCAACAGGGTTCCCTGTTTCGCTGGTGCGCTTCTTCAAGGAAGCGGGTGAATCGATGCTCAAATCCCCGCAGGAACTCAATTTCCCTGTCCCGTCTCCGCAGATTTTGTCCCTGTCCCTGCCTCATTCCTGTAAGCTGGTCTTTGACCTAGGGGCCACCGTGAAAGCAGACTGCTGGGCATGATGGACCACTGGTCTGACCCAGCAGCGGCAATTCTTATGTTCTTATGTAAGCTCTGCCTTAACTGCACATGTCTCGAACACTTATGATTTTAAAGGGTTTGAGGCTTGTGCAGATGAGGATGGAGCTTAGGCATTGGTGGAATGAGGCATTATGACATCACAATCTGAGCTCTAGAATGTTGCTACTTAGGATTTTAAAGTGTTTGAGGCTTGTGCAGATGAGGACAGAGCTTAGGCATTGGTGGGATGAGACATTATGACATCACAATCTGAGCTCTAGAATGTTGTTACTTTTGGTTTCAATGTGTTTGAGGCTTGTGCAGGATGGAGGATGGAGGATGGAGCTTGCAGGAATGGGGCAGGGACAGGAAAATGAGTTCCCGCGGGGATGGGGAAAGATTTATCCCCATGTCATTCTCTAATTGAGAACTAGGACTGGTGTCCCTTCATCTTCTTGAAGCTAGAGTGTCGGTTTCTCACCTGGGGCCCCTTTTACAAAGCCACGGTTGTGAGTCCCAGTGTGGTAAATGCGATGCAGCCTATAGGAATTGAAAGAGTTGCGTTGCATTTGCCACAAGGGAATTGCTACTGTGGCTATGTAAAAGGGGCCCTTGCTTATTGCAAACATCTCATAGCCTAGAAGATTGGACCGCTGCAACCAGCTCATTACCAAGAGAGAGAATGTTAGATGAAAACACTTTTACAGCTTCACATTATCACCAGGGGAAGAAAGGGGGGGAAGGGATGAGGGATTTCATGTTTTTGCAATCTCTGCAACTTTTGGGGTAAAATAACCTTCATATGTCGCATGGTCCTACCCCTTTTGTCCACAGTGCTTTGATTAAGCTTCGGAAGAAACGTCCCTTTGTGATTTCACGTTCCACCTTTCCCAGTCAAGGCAGATATTCTGGACACTGGCTAGGAGATAACAAGAGCCAGTGGAAGGACATGTACTGGTCTATCCCAGGTAGGATGTAAATTCAGGGGCAGGGGATTCAGGTATCACTTTACAAGGTCAACTCACCTGGCTAAAACTGGGTTCTGGCAGAGTTAGTTGTATCTGCTCAGTATTTCCAGTCTTTAACCAGGAAAGACAAGGACCAACTTGAGGCATTCCTGGGGTTGGCTTTTTAAATCTAGCCATGGAGCGCGATATTCAGTGCTACCCAGCTAAATCTGTGTAAGCAAGTATTGTAAATATGACAAATTGTAACCTGTTTTGGCTATATATATTATGTATAACTAATAAAGTGAATTAAATAATAATATAAATGTTAAAAATCATTAAAAATGATTTTAAGAGTGCTCAGTGTGATATCTTATTCAAAACCAGCAGATTATAAGAATGAAGATATATTATCTCTACATCATTGCACTCACCTCCCTACCAGCCCTAAACATCTTGTTGAATATAAACTGTTCAAGCAAACTTATAGTAAAAAATGTAAATGGATGAATACTTAGCTGAATTCACAAGATGTCAATTTGGTTGAAAGATATTATAAAGTTCACCACTCATGAATGAGTTTACTCAAAATAATCAAAGTATTGTCTTTAAGGGCTGCTCGTTGATGTTAACATATTTTGCAATGAATTACTCCATGTTGTTACTCCATATTGTTGTAGCTTCGGGTCTCCCAATGGAGAGAACACGCCGTCAGGGATGGTTCAACAAATGAGCCGAATCATTTACATTTTTTACTATAAGTTTGCTTGAACAGTTTATATTCAACAAGATGTTTAGGGCTGGTAGGGAGGTGAGTGCAATGATGTAGAGATAATATATCTTCATTCTTATAATCTGCTGGTTTTGAATAAGATATCACACTGAGCACTCTTAAAATCATTTTTAATGATTTTTAACATTTATATTATTATTTAATTCACTTTATTAGTTATATTGTTCAATTAGTGAATTGAGTTTAATTATTTTTCTCCAACTCATTTAGATTTTATATATATTATGTACCATATATACTTGAATATAAGACAATCCAAGTATAAGACAAAGTACCCTTTTTCCCCCCAAAAAGGAGGAAAAAAGGTTGGCTTGAATATAAGGTGGGGGTGTTAATATTCATGTGCCCTGCCATCCACCCCCCCTCAATCCCTGCCCTGGCAGGCTCTCCACCCTGTACTCCCCTCCCTGCCCTGCCAGGCTCTCCACCCTGCTCCACCTCACTCCCTGCCAGGCTCTGCACCCAGCCCCCTCTCTCCATGCCCTCCCAGGCTCTCCACCCTGTCCCTCCTCCCTGCGCTGTCCCTCCTCTGTCCCAATGTCCTGCAGGCCTCCAATGAGCGTGCCATATGACCTGGTGGTCCAGTGGTAGGCCGGGACAAGAGGCATCCCTCCCGTCTCCTGTCCCAGCAAACTCTAACAATTTTTTTTACCTCCCTCCCATCTCCCCCCCCCCTCCACATACCTTTTTCAGCTCTTTGAATCCCTGGTAGTCCAGCAGTGTATCGGGCAGGAGTGAGCTTTCCACGTTCCTGCCCCGCGCTTAGCCCTTCACACCTTCAATGGCTGCCTGAGTTCTTGCGGCCTTTTTGCGCTCCTGCCCGGCCCTGAGCCGCTCTCGGAATGGCCACTGTCAGTTCTTGCACCCTCTTGCATCTGCCTTACTGCACCACTGACTGTGCAGATAATTTGATATGTGTTGTATCAAATTAAATAAACTTGAGACTTTGTATGCTAGAGGTCCACACATTCCTGCAGAGCAGCGCTTCTCAGTCCTCTCCTGGAGACACACCTACGCATGGGATAGATTTACATACAATAGAATCTCCCGCTGTATGTATGCAAGTGTATCTCATGCATAATCGTTGTGGCCATTTTGAAAACCCAACTGGCTTTCTGTGCCTCCTGGAGAGAATTCAGAAGCAGTGCTGTAGAAAATGCATGCTCCACTTTGTAAACATTTGAGCAGTTGTGTCTGGTTGTATGTATGGTTTACAGTGGTGAAGGGACTGAAGCGCGCCAGACAATCGCGCGCGGACAAAGCCACTAAGACAAATGCGCACTGGACGTCAGCGCGCCGGATTAAAAGGTAAGTTTAAAGCGCTCCGAGGGGGGTGTGGGGAGAAACCCCCCCAACTTTACTTCTTTCCCCTAAACCCTCCAACGGCAGTGCCAAACACTTCTAAATAAAATTGGGCCCCCCCCCTCAGAGCGCTTTAAACGTACCTTTTAATCTGGCGCGTCCTACCTCCCTCCCCACTGCTGGTGGGTGACCTTGTAGCGTGCTCTGGAGTGTGACGGCTGTCTGTGCCCTTCTCCTAGGGATGCTGAATTTTAACCTCTTCGGAGTACCGCTGATTGGGGCAGATATCTGTGGGTTCTCGGGCACCACGACGGAAGAGCTTTGCACGCGATGGATGCAACTGGGAGCTTTTTATCCTTTCGCAAGAAATCATAATATGAAGAAAGAAGAGGTAAGTGGGGGGGAGGGGACCTGCCCTTCGCAAGACAATAGTTAGTCAGACATTTACAATAAGCAGCGGATTGTCTTAGTGATGGTAACAATGAAAAACAAAAGGAAGGAGAGAAACCTCTAAGTATGAAATACGAGTACTTCAAAGAAAATAAGCATAGTGGTGGCCACAGACCTTCCAAAAGCAATAGTGAGGAGCACCAAGAGGTTGAGTAATAAAATACAGTTTTATCGGGACTATACCAAAAATAAGCAAAAAAAAAATTACACAATAAAAACAGTCTATTACCAGGAAGGCTGGGATGGAGCACTCCTCCTTCTCCTACTCTCCATTCAGCCATGTCCGACCTTGGATACTCTGTAGGACCGTCCTTGGCCATGTTTTCCTGTTTTCCACGGCTTCTTTCAATTGCTTGATGTTCATTCCCGTGTCATTCTTGATGGTATCCAGCCAACAGGCCTTTGGTCTCCCCTGCTTCCTTCCTAGTGAATTTGCCCTCATCACGTGCCCAAAATAGATCCGTTTCTGTCTGGTAGTCTTGCCTTCCAAGGACAACTCTGGGTTTATATGATCAAGTGAGGGGCACAAAAAATAACAACGAAGGAGACCAGATGGTGCTCAGTCCTTTTTATTATCAAACAGGCTCGACACGATCGTGTTTCGACCCAAAGAGGGCCTGCCTCAGGAGTCTCGGTGTTGAGTCATAAAACCGATGTATCAAGCCAAGTGTCCAAGTAGGGCAATAAAAACACTAACCCCCCCCCCCCAAAACAAAATATGGCTGACAACGATTGCAGCAAACTCCGCATGAACATGAAATCTTGCCTTCCAGGGACAACTCTGAGTTTATATGATCAAGAATATCTTTATTGGCGATCCTAGCTGTCTATGGGATTCGTAGACGTCTTCTCCAGCGCTGCAGCTCGAAGGTGTCAATTTTTTTCATCGATTTGCTTTCGCGAGTGCCTGTGTCTCGCAGCCATATGTCGCAATTGGAGCACTCCTCCACTCTGCGTACGCACTTTCTCCATGGAGGCTATTATATACAGTATGTGCAAGCTAAACACTACAGAGCTTAGATTTTGAGACTCCTGAAGTAGGCGTTTGGTAAAACAGCTCTGTGTTGACAATAGCTTAGTAAGGGGGGGCGGGAGGCAGTCTGCCCCGGGCGCTGCCTTGGTGAGGGTGCAGGCACCCATCCTTCGCCCTCCCCAGCTCCCTCCCTTCCCCCGCACTTCTGTAGCATTCCTGGTGCGAGCAGCAACCGTCAACCTGCTGTCGGGTCAGCGTCGGCTCTTCTTCTGATGTCACTTCCCGGACCCGCGCCTAGGAAGTGACGTCGGAGGGAGAGCCGACGCTGGCGCGACATCATCTCGGTTGCTGCTCGCGCCAGGAACATTACAGAGGGACGGGGGAGGGGGAAGAGAGGTGACACCCGCGTGGCAGGAGGGGGTGGGAAAGGAGCGTGTGGAGGTAGGGGGGACGGAGACTCCCCGGGCGCCTCCACTGTGGGTCGAGTTCATTGGTCTATTACAGCGCTCCTTCATAGCCTTCCTGGTGACAGACTGTTTATTTTTTATTGCGTCTTCTTTTTTGGCCCAATTATGGTATATTCACAACAAAACTTTGTATTTTATTAGTCAACCTCATGGTGCTCCTCGCTGTCATGTTTGGAAGGTTCTGAGGCCACCTCTACTCTTGGCGGTAATAATGAAACAAGCATGCGGCCTCTTGGACGTGACACGTCCTGTGCGCAGAGACTTTTTTCCTGGTTTCCTTTGCCCTGCAAAACCTGACATTTCTGTCTCTGGATTCTTAGGCCCAGGATCCAACCGCATTCAGCCCAAAGGTCCGAGCAGCCATGAAGAAAGCACTTCTGATGCGATATTCTCTCCTGCCTTTCCTCTACACTCTGTTCCACCGAGCCCACGTCTTTGGAGAGACTGTCGTCCGACCTCTGTTTTTTGAGTAAGAATGTTTCCGTGGCTTGAGTAGATTCTTTCCAACAACAGCAGAATTCCGTGGCTGCTACCGTGTAGCTGGTGAACTCATTCTGTCCTCATGATCGAAACATTCAAGGTACTGAATGGGATAGACTTAGTAGATAAGGACAGGTTGTTCACCCTCTCCAAGGTATGGAGAACAAGAGGACACTCTCTAAAGTTGAAAGGGGACAGATTCCTTATGAAGGTAAGGAAGTTCTTCTTCACCCAGAGAGTGGTAGAGAGCTGGAACGCTCTTCCGGAGGCTGTTATAGGGGAAAACACCCTCCAGGGATTCAAGACAAAGTTAGACAAGTTTCTGCTGAACGAGAACGTGCGCTGGCAGGGCTAGTCTCGGTTAGGGTGCTGGTCTTTGACCAGAGAGCCGCCGTGTGAGCGGACTGCTGGGCACGATGGACCACTGGTCTGACCCAGCAGCAGCAATTCTTATGTCCTTATGTTCATTGCTAAGGCAGCAAACACAGCACGGAGGCATTTGATTACTTCATTTAGATCTACAATATTACTTACATAGATTGAAGTGTATGAGCTGGAAAAGTGGTAACTGAAGTCAAGAAAGCCTGGGAAAAGAACATAAGAACATAAGCAATGCCTCTGCTGGGTCAGACCTGGGGGTCCATCGTGCCCAGCAGCCCGCTCACGCGGTGGCCCAACAGGTCCAGGACCTGTACAGTGATCCTCTATTTATACCCATCTATCCCCCTTTCCAGCAGGAAATTGTCCAATCCTTTCTTAAACCCCAAAAGCACAAAGGAACCCCTCGTTGTCAGGAAAGGAATATAGATAGGGGATTGTTGCTTCCAAAATAGAGGATGTGATCGACCACCACCTACAATCTGCCCCCCCCCCCCACCTACGGAAAGGCCATGTTGAAAAGATAAACATAGTGAATATATAAATGAGGCAACCAATTCACTGGTAAAATACATAAGTGAGGGTAGACCAAATCACTTATGTACCAAGAAAAGGGTCACTCCTCTATTGAACTTTCAAGAGCTGAATACCAAATGGATTTAATATACCTTATAGCAAATATTTCAAGCGCTAATATGCTCAGAGTCTTGAAGGCAAAAACAAGGGGTGATATTCTTGGGGTTCGCCCCTTGTTTTTGCCTTCAAGTCTCTGAGCATCTTAGGGCTCCTTTTACGAATCTTCGTTAGCGGCTTTATTGCACGCACCTTTTTAGCGCGCGCTAGCCGAAAAACTACCGCCTGCTCAACAGGAGGCAAATTAACGCGCACTACTACGAGCGTTAACCCGGCTTCGCAAAAGGAGCCCTTAGCTTTTGAAATATTTGCTAGAAAGGTATATTAAATCCATTTGGTATTCAGCTCTTGAAAGTTCAGTAGAGCAAAGACAAACATAAAAATTGATTTCTAGACCGCATAACCTTGCAGTTATTTTTTTTTTTTTTTTAATAATTTTTATTGAAAGAGCAGCCAGCTCCATAACAAGGAAACTTAGACTACAGCACAACAGTAGGAATGAACAAACAACAAAACAGGCAGTCCCGGGAGGACTGTAGTAACGCTCAACCATGAAAAGACAAATACAGTCACCCCAGCGAATATATGCTGTGCAGAAATAATAGAAACCGACAGTAGCAATGCCGGCCGTGGCTTGAAATTGGCGTCCACCACATGGTTTGCAAAAGACTGAGTGAAATACAACAATTAGGAAATTCAGAAGAAAATTCACGGCCTCAAAACTCAGAAAACAAATAAGTTTTCTAGTGTCTCCTAAATTCTAAATAAGAAAGTGAAACGGTGAACAACTGCTTAAAATCCTTATCCCAAAGAGCAGCCGGATACGAAAGCATGCGTTCAAGATACCTTTTGAGCATGGATAGACAAGTAAAGCACAGGTTTTACGAGAATATTTTTGAGTGAAAGCGGAAAATAAAATCAATGGAAATCAGCGGTAGGACTGTTCAGAATGAATGTGGGCAGGAAGAGAATGCCAAAGATGGTTAAACCCCACTGAGCTGACTATTTGCCAACAATCTTAAGCAAATTGTTTGTCTGAATGTTGCTTATGATCGCCACGCCACTGTCCGATTAGATCCTTGTGCCTTGGTGTCCCTATGGAGGATATAAGAGTACAGTCCTCCACAGTGGGTTGATTCTGTGGTAAAAAGAAAAATATTTGGACTGGTGATTTTGCTTTTGTATTGCTGATCTGTTTTCTAATAAAAAGATTTACACACACACACAAAAAAAGCCTGATATACCATCTTATCAAAAATCAAAGTGGTTTTACAAAGTTTTTTTTTAAATAAAAAGGGACAACAAAGCAATCGAAGACCGACTGACAAACAATGATTTACTGGAACGAGAGGAGACGGGGCGGAACTACAATATTTAGATAGAAAAGAACAGAGAAGGGAAAAAAACAGGAGGGGGAAGTAGGAGCGTCAGCCAAAGTGGCTGAACTAGCGTAAACTTAAAACATCCTTAAAAGGACGATCGTGATTTCTGATTTTTCTCTGGCAGATTCCCAGAAGATGTAAACACGTACTCTGTAGATCAGCAGTTTCTATGGGGGAGGTCACTCTTGGTGACTCCTGTACTGGATGCAGCAGTAGACTCGGTGACGGGCTATTTCCCAGAAGCAATGTGGTACGACTATTACACGGTAAGAGGTGGTAGCGAGGCGAAATGATTTCACATTTTCTCAGGGCTCACTGTTTTCTGTTCTCCTGTTCTCTCTTGCTTCTGTTCCACGGTTGGAAGCTTTTGTGGAACACAGCTACCCTTGGGCTCCATTTTCAAACAATCTACCCAGCTTAGATTGGGTTTCGCCTGATTAAATTGCCATCTTTGAAAATCTGGATCCGTTTTACAGCCATATTCATCTGGCCAAAGACACAGGCTATACAAATTGAACTAGTCAAAAGGGGCCAGCTGTAGGTGCTCCTGCGGCATTTCTTGATTGTAACCAGTTAGCAGGCTTCTCGGCACGAACCAGCTAAGGGCTCGATATACTAAAAGCACAACCGCCTTAATGGCTCCCAGATATTTAGCCAACAGATATTTCATCAGACGAGCATTTGACTGACATTCAGTGAATTGTGTGCCACCACTGCTGAAACTAGCTGGGTCCCCGGCATGCGAAGCCATCAAAGGGTACCAGCACCCCCTCACCCCGGTGGGAGCGGCAGCCAGATCAGAGCCAAGAGGCTGGCTGAGTGCCTGAGTACATCCGGCCGAAAACGGGTGACCCCGAAATGCGGGCACCTTTGGTGCAGGTAATGGCTGGAGAGGGAGTCGGAGGTCCCCTGCTGCTGCCGGTGGGGGGAGCCGGCCAGGCACGAAGGAGTCAGCCATGGCCAGACGGGCATTTCACCGAATGTCAGTCAAATGTCTGTGTGGTGAAAAGTCTGTCTGCCAAATGCCCTTTGGCAAAATGTTCGGCCACGCCATTAATACGTATTATTTACCGCAGGCCCCTTTTTATGCAGTGGGACCTATTTACTAACAAATCACATTAATGGCATTAACACAAACTAACACAGTAGTAGAACACCACAGTAAATCTGGTTTGATTTGATTTATTACATTTGATATGCCGCTTCTACATAAGTATTAAGCGGTTTACAATACTAACACAATTGAAATGAGGGATAGAGGTCTGCACGGGAATGGGGATCGTGGGAATCCCCCCCTAGCCCACGGGACTCCCACGGGGACCCCCCTCTGGCCCACGGGACTCCCACGGGGACCCCCCTCTAGCCCACGGGACTCCCACGGGGATGGAAGGCTTTGGAAGCAGGGTTCGTCCATATCATATAATGGACACGTCAGCCTTAGTAAAAGAGGGGGTTTATAAGTTAATTAACTGAACAGAAAACAAAAAAAGGGTTCCACCAAAGAGATTCCACAAGGAAAACAGCAGCACAAACACAAAAGAAACTGGAATTGATGATCCTGTCAGAAGTAATTGCTGCTTTTTATGGGGACGGGCAGGGATGGAGGCAATTCCTTGCGGGGACAGGTGGGTACGGAGAGGATCCTGGCGGGGACGGGTGGGGACGGAGAGGATCCTGGCGGGGATGAGTAGGGATGGAGAGTATCCTGGTGGGAACGGGCGGGGATGGGTGGGATTTCTGTCCCCGCGCAACTCTCTAATGAGGGATACATTTTCAGAAGAAGAATATCCTTCTCTGTCCCAGCAAGCTCGCAATCTAGTTATATTAAATATGGAAAAGATATTTAATGACATGCTAAAGAGATATACAGAGAAAGAGGTGTCCTGTAGGTACAAAAAGGCTGAGCAAATATAACATCAAAGCATAAATAAAAACAGAAATTAAGCATCCCTTCAAAAAATAAACCCCCGTCACTCTCAAACTGTTTTTTAAAAATTCTTCTTCTTCTTCTTTATTCGTTTTTGACATCAAATACATAGGGCTCCTTTTACGAAGCTGCATTGGCGGCTTTATCGCATGCTTTTTAGCGCGCGCTAACCCCCCACGTTAGCCGAAAAACTACTGCCTTATCAAGAGGAGGCGGTTGTGGCTAGCGCGGCCGGAAAATTAGCGTGCGCTATTACGTGCGTTAAACCGCTAATGCGGGTTCGTAAAAGGAGCCCATAGTACAAACCTATGAACAATCAAGTAATATAACACACTGCACTCTATTCCTCCCCCCGCCCCTCCTGGATGCGTATAACAATCTTTCATGAATCAAAGGGAAATAATGTTAATAATAATATTAATAAATCACATTCATAAATTAAAATCATCAAAGCATAAATAAAAACAGAAATTAAGCAACCCTTCAAAAAAATAAACCCCCGTCAATCTCAAACTATTCTAAGTTTAGCCATTAATTTAGAGCTGCAGTAGCAATCCTAAATTTCCCCAGCCACCCCTCAGCTTCCCCCCCTCCTGGCAACTGGTAGATTTTATTTAAAAGAGGGTCTTCAAGCTCATCCTACCTCCATTTCAGTGCTCAGCCTTAGCTCCCCTCCTTCCTGTACAGCATCTGATTTTAAAAAAAAACAAAACCCCAACCCAAACAAAGTAATGAGGGAGGGCCGATCCCCAGAACCCCCCCAAAAGCCAATCCTCCAAGCTGGTCTATTTTTCTCGGAGCAACCCTGAATGCCGGGTTGGCAGGAGAGAGATTTTAATCTTCAGGCAGCTCAGCTTAAGGGTGACTTCGTGATGTGGGGTCAGGAGAAAGAAGAAATTTTATTTAAGACTACGATTTGGGTTTTTGCCAGGTACTTGCGACCACTGTTGGAAGCAGAATATTCGTAGTGGGCTAGATGGACCATTGGTCTGACCCAATTCTTATGTTTTTATGCATCCTCTCAATCCGCTATCTAGCTACATCTAGATCATCACATTCTCACTGGCTAGAGGTGGCCAGATTTGGGGCTGAAAAACTGTAGATTTTGATAAAAAAATGAGGAGTTAAGATGAATTTGAATATGAATGACTTTGAAACAATATAGGCTGATAATGAAACCATGCGGAGGAAGGCTACAGAGTGAATTTTCACCATAGAGTTTTCTAGTTTGAAGATCCATTTTCTAAATTTGAGGATATTGGATTTAGGTTGGAGAACAATTGATTGTGGTCTGTAAATCTAGGGTTTCATTGCATCACAGGAATGGAAGAACGCTCTGCAAAACTCCTGAGCTGATTTCATTGTTTCCTCCTAATCTCTCAACTATTTGTTCCTCAGTCTCCATCATCATCGTCACCTTTTCTTTTTTTCTTCCTGCCTCTACAGGGCTCAGAACTGCTAAGTGGTGGAGAGAGCTTTACATTGGAGGCCCCGCTGGACCACATTAATGTGCATATCCGGGCAGGTGCTGTCATTCCCACACAGGTACCTGATCTCATGGGCTATCACCAGTGCTTCTGGCACATGAAACTCATTAATGGGATTTGTTCAAGGATTATATTTATGTGCCCTCTTCATTGGTGGAGGGCGTCATTTCATTTGCATGTTTAAAATCTGACTTTTCTCCACATTCAAACTATTTCCAGTAGCTCACACTAAAAACTGGCAGCCCCCTCTCAGTGGCAAGGGTAGAGGTGCCCCTCACATCTTTTCCGCACCCCCCCCGCCCCCCGTCTTTCCTTCCCACCCTATACCTCTTTAAATCTTCGCCAGCGCGAGCAGCTTCTCCAGCCTGCCGCTCACACTGACGTGGGCTTTCCCTCTGATGTCACTTCCTGGCCCCGCAACCCGGAAGTGATTTCAGAGGGAGCCAGGCCAGTACGAGCAGTAACTTGTGCTGGCGAATATTTAAAGAGGTACAGAGGGCGGGGAAGGGAGGGTGTGGGCATGGCATGAGGGGGGCAGAGAGGTGCCAGCGCCCCTACCAAGTCGGTACCTGGAGCGATCTGCCCCTCCCCCTCATGCTTACTACGCTGCTGCCTCCTCTCTGCTGCTGATTTTTTTTTTTTTTTTAATTGAATTCTTTATTTGCATTTTAAAATTGACATCACAACAAGTCAAACAGGAAAAAAATATTGTGTAGGTGAAATACAAAGACCCAAATTCTTTATGGGTAATCTCTGCTGCTGATTAAAACCACAACTTAAAGTTGTAAAAAAAAAAATCCCCTGGGCTTCACCTTCTGCTTCCTCAAGGCCTCTTCTTGACAGCATATTGCAGAAGCCAGTAAGAAGGAAACCAAATCAAACAGAGTCTGATTCACTTGCCTTTGCATTGCTTCTTGGCGTGATGTCACATTGAGTAGGGTTACCAAACGTCCAGATTTACCTGGACATGTGTTCTGTTTAGAGAGTATGTCCGGGCGTCCGAACAGCTTGTCCGGGTTTTGAAAAGCAGTTCGCGTTGGGAGGGGCATCCACGCATGTGCAGACGCTCTCCCGCCTGATGAGCAGGCTGAGGGGAGTGGGCCTAGGGGCGAGGCTGGGGTATGGCATGGGCATAATGGGGCGGGGATGGGTGGAACTGGATGGGCCTGGGGGCAGGTCTGTGGATCCAAATTTTACCTACGTAAAATCTGGTAACCCTAAACCTTGAGTGTTGCATTCAATTCTGGTCACTGTATCTCAAAAAAGATAGAGTGGAATTAGAAAAGGTTCAAAGCAGAGCAACCAAGATGATAAAAGAGATGGACAGGCTAAAGAGATTAGGGCTTTTCAGCATTGAAAAGATGACGGAGGGGGAGATATGACTGAGGTCTTCAAAATCCTGAATTGTGTAGAACGGGGTGGGTAAAAGTAAATCGATTTGTTACTCTTTCAAAAATTACACAGGAATACATTCAAAACAAATAGGAGGAAATATTTTTTCACTCAAAGAATAGTTAAGCTCTGGAACTCGTTGCCAAAGGATGTGGTAACAGTGGTTAGTGTAGCTGGGTTTAAAAAAGGTTTGGACAATTTCCTGGAGGAAAAGTCTATAGTCTGCTATTGAGACAGGCATGGGGAAAGCCTGGGATCAGTACCATGAAATGTTGCTACTATTTGGGCTTCTGCCAGGTGCTCATTACTTGGATTAGCCACTGTAGAAACAGGATATTTGGACCATTGCTCTGACCTAGTATGGCTATTATGTTTGTTTGGTTTTTTTTTTTGCAGATTCAGATTCATTTATTAAAAATTAGATAAATATTTTATGGCTATTATGTTTTAATGCAACTTCTCAATCCGCCATCTTACTCTATCCCTCCTAGGGTTACTAGATTTTCTGTAACAATTTCATGGCCCCGCCCCCAGGCCCGCCCCGTTCTGACCGGCCCTGCCCCATTCTGACCCCAGCCCCGCCCCCTCAACCTGTTTGCTTGTTGGGAGAGCATCGGTGCATGCGCTGCTGAGATGCGATGACATCACACGCATGCGCACGTGTGCGTGACATCACCACGTTGTATCCGATGTCGCTGCTAGTTGGAAGCTTTTCAAATCCCAGACAAAGTGCTGGACCCCCAGACATGTTCTCGAAAAGGAAGAGATGTCCGGGAGAGTCTGGACATCTAGTAACTCTAATTCTGCCTAACTCTTAGCCCTAATCGTCTCTCCATGTATTTATCAGTATGGGGGGTGGAGCCTGGCTAGAGTGACAGTAACCAGCCCACTAACTGGGTCCTACCTTTACCTGGGTAGTTATCCAGGTACTGGACTGAATATCACTGGTTCCCGGATAAATGCAGGTGGCCACATTATGCCTAGTTATTCAATATAAGGGTATAAAAAACTTTTGGTGGCTGGTGCCGACTGCCGTGATTTGAATATTACCCCTCCTATGGTTCCTCAACATCAGGGGTGCCCAAAAGGTCGATCGCGATCGACCAGTAGATCGCAAAGGCAACGCGAGTCGATCGCAGAGCCCATCCCGGGCTCCGCGATTGACTCACGTTGCCTTTGCATTCTCCCCATTCCCTGACGCTGTAACAGGCCAGAATGCAGAAGTGCTGGACATACCAGCCTTCTCCCCTCCCCCCAACGTTAATTCTGACATTAGAGATGAAGTTCCGGGCCAGCCAGTCGCTGCCTGGCTGGCCCAGAGCATCCTCTCCGATGTCAGAATTGACGTCAGGGGGGGGGGGGGGGAAGGCTGCTGGCCTGTTACAGCTTTGGGGGAGAACTCAGTGGCAATGGCGGCTTGGGGGCCTGTTCCCAGATGACGATTGCGGTGGCGGCTTGGGGAGAAAGAAAGGACAGTCAAAAAGAAAGACAGGGAGACAGAAAGACAGACAGGGAGACAGACAGAAAGAAAGAAAGGGGGAACAGGGAGACAGACAGAAAGAAAGAAAGGGGAGGGGGCAGGGAGAGAAGAAGAAAAAGATGGGGGAGGGAATGGAGTGTGGCAGGGGGCAGGCAGTGAGAGAGGAAGAAAAAGTTGGACAGTTAGAAGAAGAAACTGCAACCAGAGACTCATGAAATCACCAGACAACAAAGGTAGGAAAATTGATTTTATTTTCAATTTAGTGATCAAAATGTGTCCGTTTTGAGAATTTATATCTGTTGTTTATATGTTGCACTATGGCCCCCTTTTACTAAACTGCAGTAGCAGATTTTAGCGCAGGGAGCCTATGAGCGTTAAGAGCAGCGTGAGGCATTCAGCGCAGCTCCCTGCGCTAAAAATCACTATCATGGTTTAGTAAAAAGGGAAGGGGTATATTTGTCTATTTGATCTCTTTGAAGAAAAAAAAAACTGAATATAAATGATAATTAACATTTTCTCTGCGTACAGTGTGCTTTGTGTTTTTTATCATTTTATTGTTGGTAGATTATTTTGACTTGGTCATTTTAAAAGTAGCTCGCAAGCCAAAAAAAGTGTGGGCACCCCTGCTCAACTTGATGTCCTCAGCTGCTGGTGATTGCAATGCTGCCCCCTGCTGTTCAGCTTGTTAGGGGAAAGGAATTTTCAGAGGAAAAAGTAAATTAGTGATCAGTATTGTCTTGTAGAAAGTTCCTATTCTTCCACGTGAACAAGCTTATGTTTATGTAATTTCTCTCCAGAAACCAGGCACCACAAGCTGGGTGAGCAGTGGGAACCCCCTCAGACTGACGGCAGCTCTATCCCAGCAAGGGGTAGCCTGGGGGGACTTGTTCTGGGATGATGGAGAGAGCCTGGACACATTTGAGAGAGATGATTATTCTTATCTAATATTCAATGTCTCAGAGGTAAACAGAGCTTATGCCTTTTCCTTATAGAAGGGCCAGTGGGTGTGAGGTTTAGGGTTGGGAGGAGGTGAGCAACAAATATGCTTCAAATCCTAAATAAGAAGGTTGTTTTCTACTAGTCATGAAAACATTTTTGGACATGGTTCGAATTCAGGGATGGAAAAACTGGAACCCCTTTCGGAGTTTGGCTACTGAAGATATTGGGAATAAGAATTAGAGCTAGGGGAGTCTTTTACTAAGGTGCGCTAGCCGATTTATCACGCTCGAAATATTAGCGTGCGCTAAATGCTAATGCGTCCGTAGAATATAATGGATGCATTAGCATTTAGCACGCGCTAAATTGGCTACCGCACCTTAGTAAAAAGACCTCTAGATTTCTCTACCTGCCGCGAAGGGTTACGGCGCTAACCGGGTCCGCCCATCCCCACTTAATCTAAGGCCTGATTGGCCAATCAGACCTTAGACTTAGTGGGGATGGGCAAACCCGCTATGCCTAAGGCCTGATTGGTCCAGGCTTCTAGAGCCTGGGCCAATCAGGCCTTAGGCTTCGGCGATATGGGCCGGGAAGGGGCGGGCCCGCCTCATTTCGACGAGGCAGGCCTGCCGGCTGGACATGCAAGACCCATCTGGCCGTAAGAACAGGTTTGGTGGAGTGGAGGTTTGGGGGTTGTTAGCGCCGGGGGGGGGGGTGCGTCTTCGGGCCGGAGGGATTGGGCACCCTCCTGCCAGCGATCGATATTGTCGGGGGGGGGAAGATCGGTAATGTCAGGGGGGGCGGTCGGTAGTGTCGGGGGGGGGGGGGCGGTCGGTAGTGTGGAGGGGGGGCGTCTTCGGGCAGGAGGGTTTGGGCACCCTCCTGCCAGCGATCGGTCAGGGGGCCACGGCCCACTATACTTATAGCGGCAGAGAGATCCCTTGCCGCGATAAGTGTAGCGGGCCGTGTCTAATTTAACCCGATTCTCTAACCTGTGTCTGTAACATGGACGCCGGTTACAGAATCGGGGTTTAGTTTAGGCCGATTCTGAATAGGACGCCTCTCCCGGGCGTCCTATACAGAATCAGGGCCTAGGTGTCTTGCGGGCCTCGCCTTCAATATAGGCGGCCTGCCTGGGGAGCATTTTTTTAAAAAAACGTGCATCCCGATTGGCTGATGAGACAGCTGTAGGACGCCTACAGCTGCCTAAAATCGGGACGGCACTTTTCAGAATCAGGGCCTCTGTGTTCATCCCATGCTTTTTTGAACTCAGTCACAGTTTTACACAGTTTTGTCTTGCGTAGGGTACATTTGCACACTTAGAGCTCCTTTTACGAAGGTGCACTAGCGTTTTTAACGCACGCACGCACCGAATTAGCGCGTGCTAGTCGAAAAACTACCGCCTGCTCAAGAGGAGGTGGTAGCGGCTAGCGCGCGCGGCATTTTAGCGTGGCTATTCCGCGCGTCAAGGCCCTAACGCGCCTTCGTAAAAGGACCCCCCCCCTAATATTCATCCGTATGACATTTTTATTTCTTCTAGTGTCCTATGTCACTCTCATATCACTGGCAATTTGGCCAGTAATTTGTATCTCTTTAATTTCTGATTTCCAATACTTTCATACCTTTTTTTTCTTTTCAAATACCATTTAGTGGGCACCATTCGTCTGGTCGCATAACACACATTAATACATAGGGCTCCTTGTACTAAGCTGCGTTAGGGCATTAACGCACGGAATAACGCGCGCTAGACGCTAACGCCAGCATTGAGCTGGCGTTAGTCCTAGCCGCATAGCGTGGGGTTAGCACGCGCTAATCTGCTGCGTACGCTAAAAACGCTAGCGCACCTTAGTAAATGGAACCCATGGTTATATTCATTTATTTTTTTGGTTTGTTTTTGTTTTCAGTTCCAAAACTTGTCTCTTTTCCCAGGAGAAGAGGAGACTTAGAGGGGATATGATAGAGACTTACAAGATCATGAAGGGCATAGAGAGAGTAGAGAGGGACAGAAAGAGAGAGAGAAAGGAAGGGAGACAGAGAGAGAGAGAGAGAATGAGAGAGAGAGAGAGAGAGAAAGGGAGAGAGACAGAAATAGAGAGAGATAGATAGAGAAAGATTGGAGAAACTGGGACTCTTTTCCCTGGAGAAGATGAGACTTAGAGGGGACATGATAGAGACTTATAAGATCATGAAGGGCATAGAGAGAGTAGAGAGGGACAGATTCTTCAAACTTTCGAAAAATAAGAGAACAAGAGGACATTCGGAAAAGTTGAAAGGGGACAGATTCAAAACGAATGCCAGGAAGTTCTTCTTTACCCAACGTGTGGTGGACACCTGGAATGCACTTCCAGAGGGCGTAATAGGGCAGAGTACGGTACTGGGGTTCAAGAAAGGATTGGACAATTTCCTGCTGGAAAAGGGGATAGAGGGATATAGATAGAGGATTACTGCACAGGTCCTGGACCTGTTGGGCCGCCGCGTGAGCGGACTGCTGGGCACGATGGACCTCAGGTCTGACCCAGCGGAGGCATTGCTTAAGTTCTTATGTTTATCCAGACAGGAGAACAAAGATTCTTAAACAATGCTTACAACTTTGTTGAACAGAGCATAGGATATTCATGGACTGCTAACTTAACCCCTTCCCACCCACCTCATATACAGAGATTGCAGCTTCCATGCATAACATTCAATCCTTGTTGTTGAGACTAGCAAAATGACCTTCTGCTATGCTGTGAAAAGGGGAGCTTTAGAAAATTACTAAAAGACGCAGCTATTTGTTGATGCCTTTTTTTTAGGTATTTCTGACAAAGTTGATAAATTAACCATGATCTTTTCACCCACATTGTGGTATGTTTTGAAGATTGTATTTATGTTTATTTTACCATGTTTTCAACTACAGTGGTACCTTTGATTACGAGCATAATCCGTTCCAGGAGCATGCTCGTAATCCAAAATGCTCATTTATCAAAGCGAGTTTCCCCATAGGAAATAATGGAAACTCGCTTTGATACGTTCCCACCCCCCCGAGGCCAGCGGCGCTGCTCTATTCCCCCACCCCACGAGAACCAGCATTGCTCCCCCCGAAGGCCCCCCCTGCGATCCGGCACCCTCCCCCTGCGATTCAGCACCCTCCCTCCCGCGATCTGGCACCCCCCCTGCTGTGATCGGGCACCTCCCCACCGCGATTGGGCACCCCCCCCCGCCGCTTCTTACTGTCATCTAGACACCAGCACCGGCATGTCCTGTGCGTTGGTGCCGGTGCCCAAAGATTGGCCTCCTCTTCTTGCTGGGCTTTGAGCATCTGTGCATGCTCAAGGCCCAGCAAAGAAGAGGAGGCCGATTTTCGGGCACCGGCACCAACGCATAGGACATGCCGGTGCTGGTGCCGGTGCCCAGATGACAGTAAGAAGCGGCAGGGGGGTGGCCAATCACAGCGGGGGGGGGGGGTTGCCGGATCACAGGAGGGAGGGCGCCGGATCGCGGGGGGAGGGGGCCGGATCGCGGGGGGCGCTGCTCGCAAATCAAGGCACGCTTGGTTTCTGAGGCGCCGATTTTGCGAATGTTTTGCTCGTCTTGCAAAACACTCGCAAACCGGTGCACTCGTAAACCGAGGTACCACTGTATTTGTTTGTTTTACTATGGGCTCCTTTTACAAAGGTGCGTGCGCTAGCCGCTACCGCCTCCTTTTAAGCAGGCGGCAGTTTTTCAGCAAGCGTTTGCTATAGTGTGCGCTAAAAACACTAGCACACCTTCGTAAAAGGAGCCCTATGTGCTTATTTTTATAGATTGTGTATGTAAATCTTGTAAACCGTTTAGTTTTAAACGGTATATAAATTTTTTTAAATAAATACAATTATTTGTTCACTAATATTCTAGGTCCCCTGAGGAAGGTCCCAGGGCTGTGGAGTCAGTAGTTAAATCCTTCGACTCCGACTCCTCAGTTTCTGGTACCCACGACTCCGACTCCAGGTACCCAAAATTGTCTCCGACTCCAGAGCCCTGGTTTTACCGAAACACGGCCAGTGTTGGGTCCATTCAATACAAATGTGGATAGTGTTTTTATGTTTTCTTGAAGAAATAAAACGAAGACCTTGAACATTGTTTGCTTCCACATTTCGGTTTGGTTTGCCATTTTCAATGAGGAGCAGGCCGGAAACTAATGCTTTGACGGACCGCAGTTTTCCCACCCACCCCCACTCTAATTCATTGTGACCCGTCTTCTTGCTTGTAGAACACTTTCTCGTCCCGTGTCGTTCATGCCAACGTGGAAGCCACTTACATCGCTGTAGAGACGCTGACTGTTCTGGGAATCAAAAGCAAACCGTCAAAAGTCATTGTCGATGGCAAAGAAGCTCCTTTCTCCTATATGGAAAACCAGGTATGAACCTTCTCACTCCATGCATGTCAAATTTTATGCACAAGCCCAGAGAAGAATTTTTTTAAAAAAACTTTCTTTGTATTAAATTCCAAAACAAATTTACAAGCAATTAACACTTGACCAGGAAACAGGATAAGTTCATATCTTTCTCTTAAAAGAAAATATGAACCAAGCTGGAAAATAAATAACTGTGGCCTTCGTTCAGCAGGCGCCATCTAGAGGCGTGCTGAATTGTCATTGCGCTGAGTTATCGTTGCGCTCAATTGTCTGGCGCTCAGTTATCATTACGCTCAATTTTCTTGCGCTGAGTTATCCTTGCGCTTTGTCTGGGTTTTGAAAAGCTTCCCAAAATCGGAGGAAGGAGTGTTTTCCCAAACACGGACCATGTCGGGTCCTGTCTCTTCACATATGAGAACCACTATTTGGATTGCTACATTGCATCTTTACCAGTAAAAGACTTTGTGCCCTGTACATCACATCTGCAGTTTTTTTCCTTTGTTTTCGTCATTTGACTCTCCACTGCAAATCTGTTGGATCGTTCTTTTGTTTTGTCTGGAAAGTGATAATGCCAGAAACAATGGAAGTAAAACCTAGATGTCTCAATCTGTCCTCCTTACTTCCATTGCTTTCAATTGAAGTAAAGCCCGGGTGCTTCAATCTGTCCTCGTTTTTCTGCAGCCCTATGGTAACCCTAGAGAGAGTGGACAAGCTTAGGGAATATGTGGGCAATTGCACACCACACTTCACTGTTAGATTGCAGGGGACATTAGTGATCAGGGTGTGAAGAAACACAGTGTGGAACAGGTAACGCACCACTGGCTTGCCACACATATGAGTGTGAAGAAATAAACAAAGAACATTTTGCATTTCCATTGTCAGGCAGTGGCGGGGAGGGGCACTGCTGCCTTGGTATGCAAATCTATCTCCTGAATATTCATGGTGGATATCCTGACAATCTGACTGGCTGGGTTCCCCTCTCTCCACCCTACCCTCCATCCAGGGAACACTTCTTTTTCACCTGGGTAAAAATGTTTACCATGGAAAACCATGGGCATATTACACTCCTTCCTCAATATTCACGGGGGTTAGGGGGAGAGCTGGCCCGCGAATATTGAAAATTTGCGAATAACGTTTGGGCTGACTGACCTACCCCATCTACCTCCCGCCTTCCCCCAGCATCCTGGACCTTACCTGGTGGTCTAGCGGTCTTTCAGGGCAGGAGCAATCTTCCTACGCTCCTGCCCCGTGCAGATCACTCATTCAAAATGGCTGCCGTGAGTTCCCGTAGTCTCTCGAGACTATGACGGGAACTCAGGGCAGCCATTTTGGATGAGTGATCTACACGGGGCAGGAGCATAGGAAGATCGCTCCTGCTACGAAAGACTGCTAGACCACCAGGTAAGGTCCAGGGAGGTCCAGGAGGTAGGGGTGATTATGGTTTTAGGAAATCACGAATAATTGAAATCGCGAGTCCTAAAACCGCGAATCGGGAGGGGGAAGTTTATTAGCTGCTCTGAAGAGAGCAGTTTTCATACAAACTGATTTGCCCAGGTAGATGATTTTAAAACTGGCCCTCAGGATGGTAAAACTCCGTTTAGTACATACGGTTCTTTGTTAACTACATTTCTGAGACTAGAACCGTTCATTGTCATTACTTTTTCTATTTTTTTCTTCCTTGTCCATTCCCCCTTCCCTGTCACAGGTTCTCATGGTGGAACACCTCAATCTGAATCTCAGCGTGGCTTTCTCCATTTATTGGATGTAGACGTAGTGCCAGGTTTGTGACCCTTCAGGAGTCAACTGACCATGAAGTAATGTCTCAGGAACAAAAGCCTATGATTGAGCTCAAGAACACCTAGAAGGATGTGTTTCAGTGTTCTGGCCTCTAAAAGATTACCTCTCAGAGTGCCATTGAAAATGAATGGCAAATATTACGGTTGCGTTACTTGACCCAGGTTCGCAGACACGAAAGACTCGTAAAGAAATGCCAATGCCGACGTTCAGTATTGTGTTTAATCCTGTGGCAATGCAATCTGCACGTGTTATTGAATGTTTAATTTTACAATGCCCAGATACAAAGCGATGTCCTTTTCAAGCCAAGCTTCTTCAAGAAAAACTGTATAATTACATCTGCTTTTACTCCACATTTCTTGGGATTCTGTGAACATCTGTGGAGAAAACCAGAATGGGGTAAGAGCAGACGCTGAAGAGAAACAGATGTCATGATGTGCACGTGAAGGCCCCATTTTGTCCCCCCATCACAAAAAATAATTTATCAAATGTCCTTCGACACAATAGCATTGTACTGAAAATACAAGGGATTTATTTATTTATTTAAAAACATATATTCCGCTTATTAAAATATCACAGAACACACATGAAAACAACAGACCATCACATTCTCTTATACTCACTGCCAGCCGCAATCACATTAGATGCAAAAAAAAAAAAAAAAAAAGAGGCCTGAACAAAAAAATGTGTTTTAAGCATTTTCTTAGATTGACATGAAAAATGTAGAACACTGACAATTATATATAGTGCATGATCTTTTTAAAACAGAGGAAAAAGACCTCAAAACACCCTCGGAATCCAGTCAATAGAGGGACACCAGTTTAGGGTTAGGGCAGGGGTAGGGAACTCCGGTCCTTGAGAGCCGTATTCCAGTTGGGTTTTCAGGATTTCCCTAATGAATATGCATGTGATCTATTTGCATGCACTGCTTTCAATGCATATTCATTGGGAAAATCCTGAAAACCTGACTGGAATACGGCTCTTGAGGACCAGAGTTCCCTACCCCTGGGTTAGGGTATTATCATAGGTCAAAACCTCTGTTGAAAAGTTTTTTAATAATTTATTTAAATTTACTATTAGTGAATACTTTATAAATAATTAGGTGATTTTTAATCAAATATCAATTTCTCTCATACTCAAATGAGAAATAAAGAGCTGTCAACTGTTGAATTATAATCAAAACAGTGTTAAATCAGGCTCTGTAAAAAACACTGACAACAAGCATAGATAGATATAATGCATTTTCCTTTTCTGTCTTTTATTTAAAGATCTCTGAGCAACGATTGATTGATACTGGCAGTAAAACAAGGTTTAACACTTCCCCTGAAGAAGCCCATTGGTGTGAAACGGATTTGGCCTCCGTCAAAAAGGGTTTAAAAGATAAGTGCTTGTTGTCACGGGCTAAAAGACTAATTTAACAATAAAAGATTGCAGATTATACAAGCTATTAATACAAATTAACGTTTACGAGACGTCACTGACGTATAAGAAACAGGAGGTTAGGAGGGAACCATTAAATGTATAGGATAGCGAGACACATAGGGGCAGTGCAAAGGGGAGGGTGATAACATGCATCGTAGATGACAATAGTTTTATTTCAACTCCGTGGGCTTTCCTAAAACCATACTGATGTTTATCCAACCACTCTCCTCCACAAAATCCTCCAAAAGTACCAACATCACTCAGTCACTTTCGCAATAGTCATTCTAGTATAAATAGGCCTATAATTCCCTAAACACAAGAAAATGATTTTATTTTCAATATAATAATAATAATAACTTTATTTTTCTATACCGCCATAATCAAGCGACTTCTAGGCAGTTCACATTGAAAGAAGGCTGTACAGTCAGCGAATAACAGGAAGCAAAATAGCAAAGTTATATCCATGGGTAAAGAATACATGAAAATTGGAGTTACCTGAGATTGAATTAGTGTTTACAACGGGGAATATCATAGTGAGAGAGGGTCGTCTGTTTAGTCAATGAATTTGTCGAATAGGGCGGTTTTAATTGATTTTCGGAATGCACTGTAAGTCAGATTGGGTTCATTTATGTAGTTTCTCAGCCAGACTTGCTGTCTGTTCGCTTGGAACATGAAGGTTCTATCCAGGAAGGATTTGTATCTACAGCCTGTGATCTTTGGGTATGCAAAGATATTTTTGCTTCTGGTTGTTCGTGTAGGGTTGTGCAGAATGAAGTGTGTTTGCAGGTAGGAAGATGCTAGGCCCCACACTTGTTTGAAGCAGATACATGCAAATTTGAATAGTATTCGCGCTTCCATTGGTAGCCAGTGCAGTTTTTTATAGTAGGGGCTAATGTGGTCTTTTTTCTCAATCCGAAGATTGAAATGTGTCAGTTTTGAGAATTTATATCTGCTGTGTATATTATATGTATATGAAAAATGATTGGAAAAAATGGCATTATAATTAGTAAAGGGGATGGGATCTGGGTCAGAGCTTGGGTGGGCCTAGGGAGGTCTGTGGTCGGGGTACTCAGTTGATATTTGTTAGACTTAGGGGGATACTTAGCTTGAAGTAGTTGAGAAACACTGCAGTGGGCAATCAGCTGGCGCCAGTGCCTCTCCTTCTCTCCGGCCTTCTTCCCTGCTGGCACCCCCTACTGGCGTCTCAGGCCCCATATGAAGGGCCTCTGCACATGCACGGACGTCGACGTGATGATGTCATGCATATGTGTGATGTCATCACGGTGACGTCTGCGCACTTCTGGGTGCCTCAAGCCGTGGCCACTACCATTAGTGTGCCCCGGCTCGAGAAAGTTTGAGAGACACTGATCTAGAGTATTCCTCTGTAGCAAAGGCTTCGCAGCCCTCTTGCACTGCACCCATCATAAGTGATTTATTAACAATTTGAGTCAGTAGCAGAACCACTTCTTTTATCGGCTGTTTCACAAGTGAATAGGAATATGGCTGAAACAATGGTCGAGTTGATGTAAAGTTACAAACCGCAGCGTTCACGTCGTCTTCTGTTACCTCATCAAATTCTGACCATCCAACCATACCCATATCAACAGTATCAACGTCCTCAAAATCAACACACCAACCAGACTCCCAACCTTATCTTTCAAGAATGCTGCATATTCAGTTGCATAATAATAATAATAATAATAATAACTTTATTTTTCTATATCGCCATAATCTTGCGACTTCTAGACGGTTCACAATGAAGATAAGCTGTACAGTCAGCGAATTACAGAGTATAGATAAAAGTGAGAACATTCAGCGATCAGTGAATTAGAAAGGTGCCAAATGGTTAGGAGAAAGATGTACATAGGTTGTTGAAAAGAGTTAACTTAATTTTCATATTACATTGAAAAACTTTGGGAATCAGCTGAAAGCTGGGTACAATTATGAGGAAGACATAATAGTAGGCGGAAAAAAATGGGGCTTCTAATTGAGAGGAATAAAGGAATATGGGTGAGGTGAGGTAGCTTTGATCGTGAGGGGAAAAATCTGTCCTTCCAGTGCCCTATTGATACCACCCCTTGTACCAAAAATCTCACAGTATTAAACAATGCTTAGCCAACTGAACCTTGTTCTTATAATACCTGTTTCTCTCCTAATAAACTCATGTGAACTGTTTCTTTAATTATCTGCAAAAATAATATTAAAGTAATTACGTCCTTCCTTTCCATTCAGAGCTGTTTTTACTTTGCCATACACTTGGAAGTTAAAGACGCAGGTGCCTTCTTTTCAAGAACCATGCTGAGATGCTTTGCAAACTTCAGAACCCAAAATGCAGATGAGACTTCAGCCACAAACCTGAAATTATAACCAGTGTCACCAGACTTATTTAAAGACTCGTCTCTGAAAAGAACTCAGTAGTTAAATGTAAGGATTGTTCTTTTATGGAGATACACACCACATATCTCTTACACATGGCCTGTAGGTACAGATCTAGTGTCCAATATAGAGGTGGAGTGGCCTAGTGGTTAGAATAGTTGCCTCAGCACCCTGAGGTTGTGAGTTCAATTCCCACTGCAGCTCCTGGTGAGACTAGACCAGGGGTAGGCAATTCCGGTCCTCGAGAGCTGGAGCCAGGTCAGGTTTTCAGAATATCCACAATGAATATGTATGAGATGGATTTGCATTCACTGCCTCCTTGAGATGCAAATCTATCTCATCCATATTTATTGTGGATATCCTGAAAACCTGGCCTGGCTCCGGCTCTCGAGGACTGGAATTGCCTACCCCTGGTCTAGGCAAATCATTTAACACTTCATTGTCCCAGGTACAAAATAAGTACCTTTCTAAAAATAGGCAAACCTATTTGATTGTAAACACACAGAAAACGCAGTATATCAAGTCCTATCCTTTATGCCTGGTCAATATTGTACTTATTTATTTATTCAATTTTTTTAGCCTGTCCTCCTTAGGGTTACTAGATGCCTGGATTTTCCTGGACATGTCCTCTTTTTAGAGGACATATCTGGGCGTCCGGGCGGCTTTTCAAAACCTTGCACTTTGTCTAGGTTTTGAAAAGCTTCCACCTTGGGACCACGTCCGGAGGGCAGATGCAATGGGGTGCTGTCAGGCTAAACTTCAACCTAAAAAAATTCGACCGCATAACTCCGTTCTATCGAAAGCTGCATCGGCTGACGATTGAAGGTCGAGCGCTCTTCAAATTCGGATGGCTCTTTTACAAAGCACTATATGGTCTACTGCAGGGGTCTTCAAAGCTCCTCCTTGAGGGCCGCAATCCAGTCGGGTTTTCAGGATTTTCCCAATGAATATGCATGAGATATATTTACATGTACTGCTTTCATTGTATGCTAATAGATCTCATGCATATTCATTGGAGAAATCCTGAAAACCCGACTGGATTGTGGCCCTCAAGGAGGGACTTTGAGACCCCTGGTATAAAGAGTTTCCATCTCTAGTAACTAGAGCTGATATTGTGATGTCATAATGCCTTATTCCACCAATAAGAGCCAGCCTCATCAGTGATATCACAATGGCTTGATTGTACTGCACTTGGCTCACTTTGATTGTACAGTATATAGCAGGGGTCTCAAAGTCCCTCCTTGAGGGCCGCAATCCAGTCGGGTTTTCAGGATTTCCCTAATGAATATGCATTGAAAGCAGTGCATGCACATAGATCTCATGCATATTCATTGGGGAAATCCTGAAAACCCGACTGGATTGCAGCCCTCAAGGAGGGACTTTGAAGACCCCTGGTCTACTGCCTAACTGCCTCACTAATCAATTCATATTCACCGGAACTGGTCGATCCACACACCATCAATCGTTCTGCACCTTCCCTTCAATCTAAGGCTGCGCTCAAAAAAGATTCATCAGCAGACTACTGTCTTACCAAGCAGCCACCAAAGACCCAGAACTGAGTCAACTGGTCAAAGCATCAGCCTCCTACGTGCACTTTAGGAAGCTCCTAAAAACATACCTTTTCCTGAAATTCAGCAGTCCTACGTAGATACTCTCAGAAGCTACCTCAAATGCTAACCTCGCTTGTCACTTATGACATAGCTCACTGATACTGGTCTGCTAAGCCTCCTCTGTAAACCTCAAGTGCCTACCTCTAAACCAGGGATCTCAAAGTCCTTCCTTGAGGGCCGCAATCCAGTCGGGTTTTCAGGATTTCCCCAATGAATATGCATTGAAAGCAGTGCATGCACATAGATCTCATGCATATTCATTGGGGAAATCCTGAAAACCCAACTGGATTGCGGCCCTCTAGGAGGGACTTTGAGATTCCTGCTCTAAACCTTACAGTTTACCGCTGTTGCCAAGTTATAGGGCAGCCCCTTGTTATTAATCTTTCTACCACTTTGTAAATATATACTGTCAAGCACCTTTGTAACTCTGCTGCTAATCTTCTCAAGTCTTATTGCATCTTGCTGACACTGGTCAGTTTTGCCTCTTTTGTAAACCGCATAGAACTGCAAGGCTTATGTGATATATAGATTAAAATGTATGTTATGTCAATTGGAATACCATTGATACCAGGTGACTTGTTTTTCGATAAAGCTTTAATTGCCACTATGGCTTCTTTTAAAATGTCTGGTCCTTCTTGTGGTTGGATAAATGTCAGTTTCCAGTTCAATTTCCCCAATGTTATCCTCCTTGCCTTTTTTGTATAAATTTTCCATATATTTTTTTCCGTCACTTTTAAATGCTTTCTGAATCATTCAATATCATTCTATTGGCGTTGATCGAGGTTGGTATTTCTGCTGCAATCTCTTAACATCCTGTCAGTGGCGTAGCGAGAGAGGTTGGCACCCAGGGCAGTGGCACTTGGCACTGCCGCACCCTTACTCTTCCACACTGCTTGGGTGCCCTTCGCGTACCTCTTGAAATCTTCCACCTGCTGCTCGCGCCGGCCTCGTCTCCCTTCTGATGTCACGTCCTGGTCCCAGGACCAGGACGTGACATCAAAAGGGAGACGAGGTCGGAGTGAGCAGCAAGTGGAAGATGCGGCTCGCGCTGGCAAACATTTAAAGAGGTACACGAGGAGACAGAGAGGAGCGGCTGCCACATTTCTTGAACTTAAGCTCGACTGTCCAGATTAGATTATAAACTCTCCTGAGCAGGGACCGTCTATTTGAATGTCACATGTACAGCGCTGCATATGCCTTTCAGCACTATCGAAATGATAAATAGGAGTAGTAGTAGAGGCAGGGAAACAAAAGCCGGGACTCACCAATTTGTGTGAGAAGAACATTTAGGCATGTGAGCTGGTAGGCCGGGGGGAAGGAAAAGAGAGATAGCAGGGAGCTGTGGAGCCAGAATGCATGAGACCTTGAGAAGGGGTTTAAATGCATGCGACTTATTATGTCTGTAGTTATTTATTTGCCTTCTAAGAAATCATGGGAAAAGTAGCATGCACTGCCAGTCCCAACAGAAGCGGAATATAACCTGCCTGCCAACAAAACTAGCTGCCACGTCGAAACCATCTATTAGTTAAGTGAATTTTCACCTCTTACAACTTCATTTATATTTTTGAAGAGTGTTCAAGATTTTTTATCCACTTCAAGCGTTATTTTGCACAATCATTTAAAAATGGAGGATCATGCAATGATTGGGTGGTGAGATGATTGGGGGATTTGTTCCCCCCATGTTAATCCCTCCATGTCCCTGAGATATATCCTACCAACAAGAAAAAATTATATTGTATTTAGATTTATTTTGGGGAGCTTTTGTTTAATAAGGAACCTCTTTTGCTTCCACCAGTAATATGTTTGGTGTTATACCTTCTCCCCTGTTTTTATCTAACAAAACTAACTGGGCAAAGTTGATGGATCACAATTGCTCTTTCTCTGCCGTTCTTAGCACTACTGATCCAAACAGACCGGGGATTTAAAATTACAGTCCACTTGAGGGGGCAATACTTTCAAAATAGAACAAAACACAAAAGACCCCCCCTCTCATCAATACTGGGCAAGTTTCTCAAATAATATCATCATATAACATTTAAAGGCTCTTCAGCAAGGCACCACAGCAGTGGTACAATGTCACTAGAAAGGTGCTTGAATTTTAATCATAACACATTGCATGGAGCAAGAATTCTCGCTTCTACTGGAGTGGCAAATGTTATGGCTCTACAAAAGCTGTTTAACAGTAGACCGCTTATCTGAAAAGGTCAGTTCACGGCTCCAACAGAGTCTATGTTTCGTTACGCTATATCAGGAAGCGGAAGGATGAGATTTTTATATTGATTTTATTTGCAGTGTGCAGTGCCTGAGTCCTTTGGTCTATGCACTTGATGTTGAGGGCATCTTTTTTCAACATCAAGAGAGGGTAGAGGGGAGGGGGGATTTAAGGGGGGGTGATATTATTTGAGAAACTTGCCCAGTATTGATGAGAGGGGGTCTTTTGTGTTTTGTTCTTAGCACTACAGCAGGGGTGTCAAAGTCCCTCCTGGAGGGCCGCAATCCAGTCGGGTTTTCAGGATTTCCCTAATGAATATGCATGAGATCTATTAGCATACAATGAAAGCAGTGCATTCAAATAGATCTCATGCATATTCATTGGGGAAATCCTGAAAACCCGACTGGATTGCGGCCCTCGAGGAAGGACTTTGACACCCCTGCACTACAGCCTCGTGCACCTTGGCACCCGTGAGCCGCCATATACGGTGCAAGTGCCTGGATGTAGGCAACAGAACGTCGCCCGGGCCTTGACAGCTCGCCCGTGACGTCACGGCCGAACATGCCCCGCCCCCACCCCGCGCTCCGCCATGTCCGCCCCATCAGCGGCTATGAATGAGGCAGGGGGGGCGTGGCCTGCTGACGTTCACGTGACGCGCGCGCTGACCAACCGCTCGATCCCGGAAGCGGAGTGGAATTCGCCAGCGTCTGTTGTTGTTTCGGAATCCGGAGGATCGCAGAGGCGCGTCCCCGATCCCCTCCCCCCCACCCCGGCGCCGCGCGTTTCCGCGAAGCCCGCACGCCTGCCGGCGACCTCCCCCCCAGGTAAGAAGCGCGGGCGGGAAGGAGCTGCGCGGACCGGTCCAGTTCTGGTCCCGTCTGGCTAAAAGCCGGCACTCCGGAAATGCTCGGGGCAGAGACTGGGTCGTCCCGAACCGGATCCGGGGGGGGGAGGTGACGACGCTCCACTGGACTCTGAGCTCCGCGGACACGTGCTGCCTCCGCCCCCCACCCCGGCTGGGCTCGGAGAACCGGCTCCGGTTCGGCCCTGCCGGAGCCCTGATCCCTCGGCCAGACGGAGGTTGGATCCCTCGGCTAGACGGAGGCTGGAGCCCGGTCCCGGTTCCGATCTCGCCTGTCCCCGGGGGAGGCGGGGTTGTTGTCTGATTGGGAATTGCTGAGTCATCACTGGGAGCCGGAGACACGTGCGGCCTCTCGGAGGTGGGGGGGAGGGGGGCCGGAGCAGGGTTTAAACCCCCCTCCCCACGTGCAAGGGAGCTGCCGGAGGGGCCCGATGACGTCATGGTTGCCCGGTGGGGGGGGGGGTGGAAGACGCCGAAGCCCCGAGGTTAGACAATAGCCTAGCGGTACAAGCGACGTGCTGGTGTCATGAAGGTACGATCTGACTTTTGCCTTTTAGCGCAACCAGGTTTAAAAAAAAAAAAAAGCACCCTCAGCTGAAGCTTGAGCTTTGCAAAAGAAGTGGCGTGCAGAAAGCGTTACAAAAGGCGTTATAGCGGGGCGTTCAGCGCCTCACCTGTGTCTTTGCCCCCGAGCAGGGCATGGACTGGGCTATCGGGCGCTGTAGGCAAACTTCCTGCCAACTCAGCGAGATTCCGGAGATGGGAGAGGAGGAAAAGGCAGCGGGCAGGAGAGGTTTTTTTTTTAACATGGTCTTCTTTTCTGGGATATCTTCTTATTCTTCTGGCAGGAGGAAGCTAGAGTTGTTGGGGTTACTCAGTCCTGGCTTTAAATTTGCGCCCCCAAAGCAGTGCTTGGTGATTGTAGACCCTGATTCTAGGCACTGGTGCTAAAGGTCCTTCAGAAGTGATGTAGTGGAATTAGAAAAAAGTACCTCTCGGGAAAGGAAAGACAAACTAACACAGCAAGAATCATTGCAATCCCCAATAGCAACCTGCTCTGCAACCCCTTATGTATTCCTAAATACATAAGAATAGAAATAATGTAATGTAAATGATGGCATCTCAACTTGGAGTAGAGACGGCTAAGGGGGGAGATATGACGGAGGTGTATAAAATCCTATATGGAATGAAATGCATAAATACAAATTGATTGTTCATTCTATCAAAAGATGCAAAGACTAAGGGATGCTAGTAATGCATTTAAAACAAATACGAGAACACTCAGCCCCTCCTTTACAAAGCCGCTCTAGCGTTTTTAGTGCCAGCCGTTGCGGTAACAGCTTCGGGGATTATGTGACGGGAGGGAGTGGGCATCTCTCCTGATCATCTATTTTTTTTTTTTTTTTTTTTTTTTTAAATTTGCGTGGTGGGGTCTGAACTGTCAAATCTTACTTTCTGTCTGTGCCTGAGCCAATCAGCGCTCAGGCACTGATCAGAAAGTAAGGTTACGACAGCTCAGAATTGGTACATTTTGGCTATAAATGTGGGACAGCGAGGTTAGGGAATTACTCGGATTGCTCATTTTAATATTAATGATCTCGTACTACATTTGCATGGCATTATCAGAGACTGCTAGGAAAAGACCACAGTAAGCCATTTTGATAATCCACCGCTAAAATACATGCACGCTAAACCAGCTGGAACTGGTTTAACGAGCACGTTAAAGACATATTTTAGTTATGAGAATCTTCGCCCTAGTGCAGTGTCCCGCAAACTTTTCCGGCCAGCGGCACACTAAATGCGGTGCCCCGGCCGGAAGGCACCCGGAAGTTGACGTGATGACATCACACGCATGCGCGATGTCCTCGCGTCAATGTCCGCGCATGCGCGGAGGCCTTTCTTGCCGCGACCCTACCGTTGCAGGGATCCGGGAGGTGCAGGGAGATGAGGAGTCGTGTACACCGGCTGACTTCCTACAAGACGTGCCTCTTGCCGTGAGAAGCACGTCCTGTAGACAGGCAGCCGGCGTGGACGACCTTCTTCCTCGCCAGTGTGTTACAGCACACCAGAAATCTCAGGAGGCACACAGTTTGCGATATCCTGCCCTAGTGTCTTGCATACAAGTTCTTTATTCAGTCGAAGCAAATTCCTAAGCTTGGTTGGGGGGGGGGGGGTGTAAGGCTAGTGTTCTATTTGTTGGAGCAGATGAAAAGATTTTAGGATGGCTTATAGAATTACAGTATGTTTAAGTTATGCCCCTTTTGCTGCAATATTTTTAACATTTCCCCATCCTGAAAAAAAAAGGCACTTTTTACTTAGAAGTGTTATTTAAAATTTTGTCAAATAAAGATATGACCAGTGACCTATCCTGCCTCCCCCAGTTTAACCAATGCTTGAAGTCTGGTTGCTGAAATAGGGTGTGAGATTTTGATGTGATCAAATTATTGAAAGGGAACGATTATCCGGTATGAAGTGAGGAAATTTGAGTTTGTTTTAGCTGTACTGTGTACTAGTTTAAATAACTAACCCCACCTTTTACTAAACCACTATAGCGGTGAGCGCAGGGAGCCGCGCTGAATGCTCCACGCTGCTCCCGATGCTCATAGGAACTCTATGAGTATCGGGAGCAGCGTGGCTCCCTGTGCTCATAACCATTATCGCAGTTTAGTAAAAGGGGGAGGTGGGCAAAATTATTACTGTTTATATAATATTTTCCTAATAAAATATTGCCTAATTTGGAATTAGGTGTTAATATAATGGTGTAAAGATGCAGCATAGTGCTTGATTGTGTATTTAATAATTAATAATAATGAAAAAAAAAAAAAAAACCCTTTCTACAGAAGAAGTCCTAGGTTCTTTCCCATAACTCCAGACCAGGGAAATACCCTGAGGCAGGTCAGACCCATTATCTGATGCTGTGTCCAGTCTGTGACAAAATTTTTTGGTTACACTCATTTTGTCTTACTCTGATTTCACCATTTCCCCTCTTTGGCCACACATCTTTCAGGGGTGCTTCTAGGGCAGTTCGAGTTAAGTTGAGTTCTCTGGAAGCCTGAGTGTAAAAAAATCCCAGAACTTTGTGGTTTTTGATTTCTTTCTTTCGTATTTGCTTAAAAGTTAGACTCCTGCTCAGCCGTACTTCCCCCAAATGAAACTGTTTTGGTTTCAATAGACTCGAGTATGTGAATACAGAAATGATTCATATTTGCAAGTGAAGAGTCTGATTTGAGTATTTTTATAAACTAGAATGATTCTCTTCTGAATCTCCAAGATTTTGTCTTCTGTAATAATGCTTCTTTGCTCCTTGATCTGGCCTATCTTTTGAAATATTTGTTTAAGAACTTATATCTTGACTAAAACGAAATGGCTTATAATAAAAACATAAAAATTAAGACAAGACATCAACTAACAAAACTAAGTCTGAACAGAAAAACTGCATATTTAGAAAATATTTAGACTGATGTATAAGGGCTTCTATAGGGCCATAGGGTGAGTGGCCTGGGCACATATTTGAGGTCTGAAATGCAGGAAGATTCCTGAATCAGAAAATAATATTAAAAATTGAACTAAGGCCAGTACTGGGCAGACTTGCACGGTCTGTGTCTGTATATGGCCGTTTGGTGGAGGATGGGCTGGGGAGGGCTTCAATGGCTGGGAGGGTGTAGATGGACTGGAGTGAGCTTTGACAGAGACTTCAATAGTTGGAACCTAAGAACAGTACCGGGCAGAGCTTTGGATTCTTGCCCAGAAATAGCTAAGGAGAAGAAGAAAAAAAAACCAAAAAAAATTTTTTAGATTGAATCAGGTTGGGCAGACTAGATGGACCATTTGGGTCTTTATCTGCCGTCATCTACTATGTTACTAAAGGGAACCGATGGGGAACAATCTCAGATTACTGCAAAATAACATGTGGGTAAAGCAGGACCTAAGCTTTATTAAAAGGGGCCCCCTTAACATGCCACATGGCTCATAGATTTAAAATAGGATAAGCAGCATTGAGTATACACTAATTCCATTAGTGCACACTAAACTTTAGCAAAAGGGCCCCTAGGAGATCCTATCAAAGGTCACGCAGAGACAAGACTTCAAGTTGTGTCCCAATATACTCTTTGATTTATACTCTGGATAGTTTGTGGTGAGGGGGAAACAGACAATGGGAACACACAGGTGGATGATTCTACTTTTAAGTTCAATTAGACCCAGTGTAGAATGAGGCTTGTTAAGTTTTCTTTGTTAAAGTTTTTATCCTCATGATGCTGGTATTAAAGAGTGATACCATTTTTAGAAAAGAGAAAAACTTGACAAGACCTCATAAGCCAAATCTTGCAGATCACTGGCAACTCTGGGCTACACACACGCACAACATCTGTCTCCATAAAAAAAACAACCCTGGTACCAAAACATCGACAGGAGGGATGCCCACTCCCTCCTGTCGTCTCCGCAACCCCCCCCCCATATGCCAGCCAAAATTGGTAGGAGGGATGTCCACTCACTCCTGCCACTGAACTGACCCCCCCTGAACCGACCTCTTCCTTTCCTCACTCCCCTTCTTAAAAAAAAAAATTGAGGGAGGAATGCTCACTCCTTCCTACCCACCAGATGTCCCAACGGAACCTCCCTTGTTCCTGTTGACGCAGTAGACAGCAGGACTAATGCCCAGTCCCTCCTGCTCACAGGCCTGCCACTCCAAAATGGCGGCCTTCCCGGTGCATCCTGGTATGCACGGGGAGGGGCCTATGGCCATGATAGCTCAGATGCCTTAGGTCCCTCCCACAGTGGAGGGTGTCAGTTCGGCGGCAGGAGGAAGTGGCATCCTTCTTGACAATTTTGGCTTGCGCGAGGGGAGATCGCAGTGGCAGCAGGAAGGAGTGGGCATCCCTCCTGATTTTTTGATACTGAGGTTGTCATGAGCAGGGGGAGGGGCTGTCATGCACGGCATTTTTTTTATGGGCACAACATCTGTACCCATAGAAAAAAAAAAAGGGAAACCAGGCAGCTCTAAAGGTAACACAGTTACCAATAGGTCTGATCCCGACCCGATTCTGAATGCACGATTAGGGCATCGATCAGATGCCTGGTTTTAATATTAATGATCTCATTTGCATGCCAGAATCAGAGAATGTAGGACCGCACGGAATATCACACTGAGATCCGTTTTGGGCATTGGGTCGGCAAATACAATCGGTCGCTAAACCAGTCAAACAGGTTTAGCTATGATTGTTAGACGATCGGACCACTTTCGTTTATCTAGCACTCAGCCTGAGACCTGGGAGCTTTTTCATTTGATATGGTTCATTTCCACAACTGAATTTAAGAAAATTCCTCATGGAATAAAATACATATGTAAAATTTGCAAGTGTTTGTGGCTTTCCTCCTCCTTGTCTTTTTGACTCAGCTTGTGGATCTTGGGCGTACTCCAGAGCGGTGATTTTCAGGCCAGTCTTCAGGATACACACAGCCAGTCAGATTTTCAGGATATCCACAATGAATATTCATGGGATGGATTTGCATATAGTAGAGGCAGTATGCGCACATTTTTCTCATGCGTATTCATTGTGGTTATCTTGAAAACCTGAATGGCTGTGTGTCCCCTGAGGACTTGGTTAAGAACCTCCACTCCAGAACATACTCCTGGTTCTGCAACAGAGAAATATTCTTATAACCTGCAGAGTAGAAAATTCCTTCATTGCTATAATGATGCTTTCTGGGGCTTTTTACACAGTATAAAAATAAACTAAAACTCCTCTAGTAAATAACTGATTGCAAAGTATGAAGAAATCACATGAATCTCAAATATAAATCAGTATACATCAGTATAAATAATTTGTGCAATAGCAGAAAAACTCTTAAGGACCTATTTTATCAAGCTGCGTTAGGGTTTTTTATTGCTGGCTGCTGTGGTAAAAATCCGGCACTCGTAGAATTCCTATGAATATCGGAGGTTTTACCGCAGCAACCAGCGATAAAAACAACCCTAACGCGACTTGATAGAAGGGGGCCTAAATGAGGGGGGAATCCACCTCCCTACAAAGATCGCATGGTAGATTATATTGGCATTAAAATAAAACCCCTTATGTGAGGAAAAACTCTGTGCTACATATAATATCTCAGCAACAAGTATAGATAGTCTCCCCGCTCCTGGCCAAGCTCCACTGGCTTCCGATAATCGCCAGGGTCCACTATAAATGCGCCTGTTTAACTTTCAAAATCCTATATGGTATCCTCCCTCCCTTTATCCCTCTTTCTTGGAATTCCTCAAACCCTAATACCACCAGATCCTCCCACAAATTAAAACTATCCTTCCCCTCGCTAAAAGGCATTTCCCACACAGGAAAGCTAGGGACCTCCCTCCACTTCAAAATCGCTGAGCTCTGGAACAACCTTACCTCCCTTCTTCGGAACTTGAGCTCTCTCCAAGTTTTTTGCAAACATCTGAAAACCTGGCTTTTCTCAAAAAATGTAAGTCTCCCTCCAACTTAGGAATCAAGGAAACTTATAGCTTGGCATCCCAAGTCTTCTAAATTTTCTTCACACTTCTACCTCTAATCCTCTGTTGTAGTTCCTTCCTATTTCTCCTACTGTAAACTGCGTCGAGCTCTACAAACGTGGAGATGATGCGGTATACAAACCTAAGGATTAGATTAGATTAGATAGAAACAAAACACACTTATTTCAAGATATTAGGACTAGCAATCTTAATCAAACAAGAACTAACCCTTAATATAATTGAAAAAACATCTAACCCATACATGGACCTATTAGCCTGCCAACTCTCAAGCACCACACTAAAAGACACACTAAACTGCATGCTCTGTTACATAGCGTCGGAAAACATATACCAAAACTCACTAATAACAACCTACAACCTACTCCTAGGAGACCTAAACCTACACCTAGAAGACCAATCATCCAAATAAGTAGACAACTTTCTCTCATTTCTCAAAGCCTTAGCCTTCCAAATGCTAAATCCACAAACAACTCATGAAAAAGGCTACCATCTTGATATCGCAGCCTTTATGACCCACCAACCATCCCTAACAGAAATTCACACATCCAACAGAACATGGTCCAGATCCATCTGGTCAGACCACTACACTTACACCTTCAACATCAACTGGACCAAAAACATAACAAAACTCAATAAAGTAACATACACCTCACGAAAACACATTGAACCCTCAAAATTCTGGACTAAAATAGATGAAACAATTTGAGAAAACAACCACGAGGACTTCATCTCACAATGGGAAAGATTATGCATCAACACCCTTGATGAACTAGCCCCATTGCAAACCAGAACCAGCAGAAGATCAGATCAATGGTTCGACTCTGAACTGCTACAACTCAAAAGACAATGTAGACGACTAGAAAGAAAATGGAGAAAATCGAACTTGGATCATACAAAATCCGCCTGGAAAAAAAATCAACAAGCAATACAAATCACAATTAAAGGACACTACACCAACCTAATAGATACTGAAACCTAAGACACCAAAAAACTATTCCAAATTCTAAAAAACTTAACTGACACCAAACCTTACCTGACCACTAACAATACCACTCCCCCCTCAGCCACTCTATTAGCAGAACACTTCCAAAATAAAATTACAAATGCAAGAGCTACCCTCAATGACAACTCTACCCCTCTTATCGAACTCTCAATTCTCCCCACAGATAGAGATTCAACTGCAGCAGACAGAATATGGTCTCAATTCCCCAACATTCAATGGCCCGAATTCAACAAATACTACAAAAAATACAGCCATGCATCCTGTGACCTCAACAACTGTCAACCATATCTCCTAAAAACATCCAGCACAAAATTCGGTGCTTTTCTTCTAAAATGGATACAAATCACGCTCATAAGCGGCCACTACCCAACTAACCTCAGCGAACTCATCATCATCCCGATCCTTAAAGGCCCTAAAGGACCAATAGACCAAACATCCAACTACAGACCCATTGCCTCTATTCCACTCTATGTCAAAATAATAGGACTAGTAGCCAAATTCCTCACCAGTTACCTAGAAAACCAAAACATATTCCATCCCACGCAATCCGGCTTCAGAACCAACTTTAGCACAGAAACACTTCTAAGATCTCTCTTAGACACAGCCAGACAACATCTCAGCACAGGAAAAAAAATGATGCTCATACAACTAGACCTGACCGCTGCTTTCGACCTGGTGGACCATAGCATCCTACTACAAATCCTAGATACAATAGGTATCACAGATAAAGTATACTCATGGTTTGAAGCATTCCTAAAATCAAGAACCTATAGAGTCAAATCAAAGAAAAATCTGAACCTTGGTCATACCCCTGCGGAGTTCCCCAGGGATCCCCTCTATCTCCTACATTCTTCAACCTCTATACAGCCTCCCTCTGCTCCCACCTGGACAAATAAGGCATAATCTCATACAGCTATGCAGATGACATCACCATTCTCATACCCTTCGATCAACCAAAACTCTCCATGACAGACACAATACACCAAACACTAAAATCAGTAGCGACCTGGATGAAAGATCACAAACTGAAATTGAACCCAGACAAAACTAAATTCATCCTCCTCGAAAACAACAAAATACCAACCATAACCAACATTGAAATCAATGCAATCAACTACCCCATACAACCTACTCTAAAATTACTAGGAATAACAATCGACAGATGCTGCACCATGCAACCGCAAATCAATAAAACAATACAAAAATCATTCTCAATCATGAGAAACTTAAGACAAGTTCAGAAATTCTTCGAAAAATCACAATTCCAGCTTATAGTACAGTCCCTAATACTAGGCCTATTAGACTACTGTAATATTCTCTATCTCCCCTGCCCTGCAACAATAACAAAACAACTACCCCCTTACCTTTGCGGTGCATTTTAAGGTTTCAGAGTACTTGTTGAAAGCCGCCGGAGCCTACGTGCAACACATGTGTGGGCAGAAGCTTCTCCTCTGACGCAACAAGTACTCTGAAATCTTAAAACATGCCAAGAAGGTAAGGGGGAGGGAGGGAGATGCACAGACCGCGTGAGGGGTGCCGAAGGGCAGTGAGGTGGCAAGAGGGAAGGGTGGATGCTGTGGGGACGGGGTGGTGAAGGGGATGGCGGGGACGGGGTGGTGAAGGAGACACTGATCCGGTGATGGGGACAGATTTTTTTACCCGTGTAATTCTCTAGTTCAGATGTCTGGAATTCAACCATACATAAAAATCTCCCAAAGAGTTGTCACAACCAGTCCATACTGCAAAAATTTCTTCTATGAAACGCAGCAGAGATGGCAAAGGGAACGGACAATGAGCAATCTGTTAGAGCCAGCAAGGTAAAAACAAGTCTTTATTTCAATCCAGGATGTTCAGTAATAAGGACCCAACATATGACTATGTTTTGGCGAACACAAACGCCTGCATCAGGGGTCACTAATACACGTATGCATAAAAATATCGACAACAGAAAAGAAGAAAAATAAAAGGATGCTATAGCCCAACTGGCTTCACAGAGAGAGACTACACTTTTGCAGATAAATCTAAAAAAGGGGCAAAGAATGAAACATTATAAAAGGGATGCATACAATCAATAAATGTGCAGGAAATAAAATATGAACAAATAAATGAAAATGTAGATTTATATAAAATATAGAATAAAGCACAGCCAAACAGCACTTACCTCGCCGGCCAACACTAAAAATCTCTAGCCTGACTTGATAAAAGGTGGGGAGTTAAGAGATTTTCTGCTATTACATAATTTCTTCATACTGATGGATATTGATTTATATTTGAGATTCATGTGATTTTTTCATACTTTGCAATTGGTTATTTACTGGAGAAGGTTTTGATATTTTTTTCTTCATTTACTCTTGTATACATAACACTTTTTACACAGAGCCATCTTTAAGGGGCCTGGTCAAAATAGCTCCACCCCTAACATCATTCAGGAAAGGGGGGGCCAGACTTGTATACCGCCTTTTTGTGGTTACACATTCAAAGCGATTAACATATACCGTATTTTCACGCATATAACGCGTGCGTTATACACGATTTTTACAAACCGTGCATAACTGTGCGCGTTATACGTGTGAGCGCGTTTTACAACTTTTTTTTTTCAATCCGATCCGGCATCCCCCCTGTGAACCGGCATCCTCCCCCCCCCCCGCTCACGTCACCCCCTCCTCCCCCGCGATCCTACATCCCCCCCAGCACCGCAAAACATCTCTTACCCGATTGGGCACCAGCACCAATGCACAGGATGTGCCAGTGCCAGTGCCCGAAGATCCTCCCTCGTTGGGCTGGGCTGGGCTGGGCTGGGTGGTGCGGTGCGAGAGAGATCCTCCTTCCTGCGCCGGGCTCAAAGCCTTCTGGTCTCGCTCTCTCCGAGATAATCTCGGAGAGAGCGAGACCAGAAGGCTTTGAGCATGCGCAAATGCTCAAAGCCTAGTCCAGCCCGGCGCAGGAAGAAGGAGGATCTCTCTCGCACCGCACTGCCCAGCCCAGCCCAGCTCAACCCAACGAGGGAGGATCTTCGGGCACTGGCACATCCTGTGCATTGGTGCTGGTGCCAGTGCCGGTGCCCAATCGGGTAAGAGATGTTTTGCGGTGCTGGGGGAGATGTAGGATCGCGGGGGAGGGGGGGTGACGCGAGCGGGGGGGGAGGATGCCGGTTCGCAGGGGGAATGCTGGATTCGAATGAAAAAAAAATGCTCTCTCGGGTAAGCGAGCGGGGGGGGAGGATGCCGGTTTGGAGTAGGCGGGAGGAGGTTTTAGCATGCGCGGTATACGCGTGTGCGTGCTATATTAAATTTTTTTTACATAAATTTGTGTTCCCCGCACGCTATACCCGTGTGCGCGTTTTACACGGGTGCGCGGTATATGGGTGAAAATATGGTATACATGTACTTATTTTGTACCTGGGGCAATGAAAGATTCAGGGCTCCTTTTACTAAGCTGCGTTAGGGCATTAATGCGTGGAATAGCGCGCGCTAAAATGCCGCACGCGCTAGACGCTAACGCCGGCATTGAGCTGGCGTTAGGTCTAGCTGCGGAGCATGGGTTTAGCGCGCGCTTAAAACGCTATCTCAGCTTAGTAAAATGAGCCCTACGTTACCTGCCCAGGGGTTACAAGAAACAGCACTGGGAATCGATCCCACAACTTCAGGATGCTGAGACATCGGTGCTTCCACTAGGCCACGCCTCACCTCTAGTGGACCAAAAGTAGTAGCAACCTCTGGTCCAAAAGTTACACGGCGGCTTAAAAAGCAAACAAGATGCTAGGAATTATTAGAAATGGGATGGTAAAATAGACTAAGAATGGGCCAGCCATTGGCCATTATTCTTATGTTTTTATCTTGGAGGGGAAGGGAGATGCTACAGACAAATCAGTTCAGGAATACGTATTATAATGAGACTCCATGCCTGGTCCCTCTTGGTACAGATGAAACTAAACGAATCTAAAACAAAACTACTCTGGCTTGGCCCAAAATTCGAACACCTGCCCACACTTTTCGCACTACCCACAGGCGATACACTACAGCTCGAGTTCTCATGCAAGGTCCTTGGTATCACTATCGATTCCTCTCTCTCCCTCAATGACCACCTGAACTCCTTGGCAAAATCATGCTTTTTCAGCCTTCACATGCTGAGGAAAGCTAGATCCTACTTCAGCCAACAACACTTTGCCATCCTTGTCCAATCCATCATCCTCTCCAAACTAGATTACTGCAACGCCATCTACTTAAATCTATCAAAAAAAAGTATTCTAAGACTCCAGCTAATCCAGAATACTGCAGCCAAACTGATCTTCTCAAAACGCAAGTCTGACCATGCCTCTCCACTCCTTGCCAAACTTCATTGGCTCCCAATAATCTCCAGAATCCATTTCAAATGTTTCTGCCTGGCTTTCAAGATCATTCACGGAATCCTGCCTCCTCTTATCCCACTGTCTTTCAACTCCTCCAGTCCCGACTCCTCCAGAACTGCTCAAAGGCTTAAACTAGCCTTCCCCTCTCCACGTGGCATCCACTATTCAGGCAAACTGGGAAAATCCCTTCTCTTCAAAATCACAGGTCTTTGGAACGACCTCACCACCCCGCTGCGGATCCTGAGTTCCCTTCAGTTATTCCGCAAACAACTGAAAACCTGGCTTTTCAGCAAATTGTAGCTCTATCCTTCCCCCCATCTACACATAAGTTCATGTAATCCTTTTTCTTCTTCTCTACCCACTATTTTAAGTTCTTGTAAACCGTGTCGAGCTCCATTCTCATGGAGATAATGCGGTATATAAACTTAAGGTTTAGATTAGATTAGATTAGATTACCTGGGATGAGCTCTAGCAGAGAGAGAGAGGTCTGTTCCTGTAGGGCAGGGGTGTCAAAGTCCCTCCTCGAGGGCCGCAATCCAGTCGGGTTTTCAGGATTTCCCCAATGAATATGCATGAGATCTATTAGCATACAATGAAAGCAGTGCATGCAAATAGATCTCATGCATATTCATTGGGGAAATCCTGAAAAGTCAACTGGATTGCGGCCCTCGAGGAGGGACTTTGATACCCCTGTTGTAGGGAATTACAGTAAAGCTCTCTTGTATCTTTAGAAATGAACGTGTTTCATGCTGGATCAGACTACTGATCCATCAAGCCCTTCATCCTTTTCCTGATCTTCGCTTATCCAAGCCTCTTTTTAAATTGAGTTGTGCTCCTGTGTGACCTGACAAACACAAAAAAGCACCAAAAGCCATCCAAAATCTGGGAGAAATGTTATTCTTGGATCCGACATGGTCCGTGTTTCGGCGTAAAGATGCCTCCCTCAGGGGTCTAGGATAATAAAAGATATTTATACAATCAACAACAAAAAAATTATATATACACAATCAAAAATATCAAAATAATTATACATCATTGTAAACACATAAAAAAAATATAATCATACACATAAGCATCTGAATATTATTTATACAAGAATATATCAACTCCATTGTATGTATTTATATATATATATATATATATATATTGCTGATTGTATAAATATCTTTTATTATCTAGACCCTTGAGGCAGGTGCCTTTATGCCGAAACACGGACCACGCCAGGTCCAAGAATAAAGTTTTTCCCAGATTCCGGATGGCCCTTGGTGCTTATTTTGTGTTGTGTCTGGTAGTTTTGTACTTTGATCCTCTCCTACACACTCCTGTGGTACCTACATTCTCGGGAAACAGAATTCCAGAGCTTCAATGGGTGGTTGTAATCTGCCTTGTATTTTATATATATAGATATATGTTAAAAATTAGCACTTTTTTCATTGCAATGATTGCAAAATGTTAGTAAATTTGTTCTAAATCTCTTAACAGACAGTTTAAAGGAACACCAGATTGTACAATTAAATGATAAACAGTGAATCTTTTGTAAACTACCTCTACCTCTACAGACCTGCCGAGTCTCCTGCATTCAAAGGGAGACTCCCGCTTTCGCAGGTCATCTGCCGCACTCCTGGAGAACCGTCGGGCTCAGCAGCAGGAAATGCATTAATAAGACTTAGAGGGCCATTTTTGATATGACATATAAATCTGAGTTTAGACGTTTTGCGGAAGACGTGCAAAAATCCAGTATCAAACATGCCCATTTTCAAAACTGCAAAACATCTATTTTTTTTTTTTTTATGGCCATGTTTTAGATGTGTGTCTCTTTTTCTGAACCATTAAAAAAAAAAAACCAAAACAAAAGAGTCCAAAAAAAAAACCCCACACAAGTTATTGGGATGTAGAAAGGACCAGCATTTTTAATAGTCTGACCACACACATCTCCGCAGAGCAGTGGGGCACCCCAGTGAACTTCACATAAAGGGTTGCAGGTAGTGAATGACATGGGGACAAATTTTTCCCCATCCTTGCGGGAACTCATTTTTCTGTCCCATCTCAGCGAGTTCTTTTCCTGTTCCTGCCCCATTCCTGCAAGCTTCGTCCTCCTCTGCACAAGCCTCAAACCCTTTAAAATCACAAGTAGCAACATTCTAGAGCTCAGATTGTGATGTCATAATGCCTCATTCCACCAATGACTAAGCTCCGTCCTCATGTGCACAAGCCTCAAACACTTTAAAATCCTAAGTAGCAACATTCTAGAGCTCAGATTGTGATGTCATAATGCCTCATTCCACCAATGCCTAGGCTCCGTCCTTAACTGCACAAGCCTCAAACACTTTCAAATCATAGGTTGCAACATTCTAGAGCTCAGATTGTGATGTCATAATGCCTCATTCCACCAATGCCTAAGCTCCGTCCTCATGTGCACAAGCCTCAAACACTTTAAAATCCTAAGTAGCAACATTCTAGAGCTCAGATTGTGATGTCATAATGCCTCATTCCACCAATGCCTAAGCTTCATCCTTAACTGCACAAGCCTCAAACACTTTAAAATCATAGGTTGCAACATTCTAGAACTCGGATTGTGATGTCATAAAGCCTCATCCCACCAATGCCTAAGCTCCGTCCTCATCTGCACACGCCTCAAACACTTTAAAATCATAAGTGTTCGAGGCTTGTGTGGCTAAGGCAGAGCTTACAGGAATGGGGCAGAGAAAGGAACAGTGACAAAATTTGCGGGGGTGGGAAAATTGAGTTCTTGCGGGGACAGGGAAAAATGTGTCCCCGTGTCATTCTCTAGTCGCAGGTACACATCCCACCATAGTCCCCTTATAAATGTATGGTGAGCCCTCCAAAACACACCAAATACCCACAGCAGGTGACACCTATATATGGGTATAGTGGCATCAGGATGGGGTTTGGAAGGCTCGCGTGCTCCACTACAAGGGTAGTGGCTAGAGTTTAGTATAGGTCTGAGTTCTCATCTCTATGACTGATTGCCCACAAGGCTACTTCAGAAACCTGCCTGCTGACCATACCATCCGAAGCTGTCATACACTCTTTCATTCGTATCCTTGGAGAGTAGGAGAGGGTCATGTTTACATTAGTCATCTGATCAGTTAGGGTACCTTTTTGGAACTTATTATTAACCGCCCCTCTCCCTGTTACTAAACCACCATAGCGGTTATTAGCGCAGGGAGCCATGTTGAATGCTCCGCGCTGCTCCCGATGCTCCTGAACATATTATGAAATGGTCGATTACGGCAGAAAAACATCCAATATAACAACTGGGTGAAAGTGCAAAAGCAATGTCCCAAAAGGAATAAAACAAAACAAGGGACAATGAATCTTGTTAAATTGCCTTTAAACCTAGACCAGTGGTTCTTAACCTGGGTTCGACCGAACCCCAGGGGTTCGGTGAGTCAGTCTCGCGGGTTCGGCGGAGGTCAAAACACACCTCCGACTCATATAGCGCTTCGGTCACGTTCAATCATCTATCAGTTATTCAGTGATTTTGATCAAGACTGATCGTGTACTTGGTTTCTTGATCTATCAATCTGTAACTAACGCCTTATATACATCAATCAATTCCTGATCAAAATTTGTGATTTAACTGATAGATGATTGAACGTGACCGAAGCGCTTATGATTCGTGATGATACGCCCCGCTTGTCCATAATTGGCTGCAGGTGATCACGCAACATCGCTTGGCCTATCTTTGCTGCAGGGGATTTGATGGGCACAGTAGTCGAATTGTAACTGTTGTGATGGTACGTCGTGTGATACCTATCTTAATATTTTAATCCCTTACTAACTATGTCGAGCAAAATACGAAAGTGGTCGGACGAATATGTACAATATGGATTCACATGTATAACGGAACGTGATGGGAGTCAGCGTCCTAATTGCATGATTTGCAATGCCAAGTTAAGTAATTCTAGTCTAGCTCCGGCAAAACTAAGGGAATAAAGAAGGGTTTGGTGAACACGCATATGATACTGGTGGGGTTCAGTACCTCCAACAAGGTTATGAACCACTGACCTAGACGGTGCTCAGATTCCACAAGTGGAACATAAATTCTCAAAACAGGGGACGAACCCCTAAAAGAGATTTTCAGAGTCTATTACTGCACCAACTTCTTAAGGTAGAAAGGTAGTTTAAATATATTTCATAGTGACACAAATGTGTAAAAAAAATTTTCTTTCCTTTTTATCAGTTTAAATTATATGATGAGTACAATGAGGTGAACTTAACTTGAGTGTTCATACAGCATAATCCGGCAAGGTTCTAATGCGTTTTGCCGGGATGGCTTCTTCAGAGAACCTGCTAGCGCTGAATGTAGCTCCAGTTATAATTCTTTCTCTCACATGACCCGTAACTTCTCATTTCCTGTAGTTACGGGTCATGTGAGAGAAAGAATTATAACTGGAGCTACATTCAGCGCTAGCAGGTTCTCTGAAGAAGCCATCCCGGCAAAACGCGTTAGAACCTTGCCGGATTATGCTGTATGAACACTCAAGTTAAGTTCACCTCATCATATAATTTAAACTGTTAAAAAGGAAAGAAAATTTTTTTTTACACATTGGTGTCGCTATGAAATATATTTAAACTACCTTTCTACCTTAAGAAGTTGGTGCAGTGATAGACTCTGAAAATCTCTTTTAGGGGTTCGTCCCCTGTTTTGAGAATTTCTGTTCCATTTGTGGAATCTGAGCACCGTCTAGGTTTAAAGGCAATTTAACAAGATTCATTGTCCCTTGTTTTGTTTTGTTTTAGAAAAACCTCCAAGCCATAAGCCTGCCTTAATTCCACCCCAGACCAAGCTGCTGACACGCCCACTTGAGATTTAGACAAACTGCGTAGAAATCCATCTAGAAAATAGGTTTTGAAAATAGCAGTTTGTCGAGAAAAACGTCCATCTGCCCATATTTAGACTACTTTTAGACGTCTTTCTTTAAAAAAAAAAAATCCCTATAATATCCTACTGCCACAGCAGCAGTAAACTGATAAGTGCTTCGGTGGCAAGTCAAATGCATGCAAGACAAAAGCGCGAAGACAATTGCACACGGACAAGTGAGCGCAAGACAATGTCACTTGTATTCGTGCAGTTGTCTGCGCGCTTTTGTCTTGCGCGCATATGACTATAAACTAAGTGCTTCGTGTGAGATTGGTCCCGCGGCAGCCAGAAATGATCTTTATTTCTCCCATTGCAATGGAACTGAGGTCTATTAGAGGTGGAGTCAAGAGGTGGAGTGGGTGGGGCTGAGGGCGTGTCTTAAAAATCTATCCATTAAAGATTGGATCCCCTTTTCAGCTCTGCCTCTGGTATCTTTTTCTCCAAGCTGTGGAGCCCAGTTGAAGCCTTTCCATATACTTTCTCATCCTAGTTGAACTCCTTGGATTCTCTCGTGTGTTATGTTTGCTTGTTAATGGGGTGGCCCAGAACTGCTCACTAGAGGTCTGCACGGGAACGGGGATCGCGGGAATCCCGCGGGTCCCGCAGGGGTCCCAAGGGAATCCCCCCTAACCCACGGGACTCCCACGGGGACCCTCCTCTGGCCCACGGGACTCCCACGGGGACCCCCATCTAGCCAAAGGGACTCCCACGGGGATGGAAGGCTTTGGAAGCAGAGTTCGTCCATATAATATAATGGACACATCAGCCTTAGTAAAAGAGGGGATTTATAAGTTAATTACATGAACAGAAAACAAAAAAAGGGTTCCACTAAAGAGATTCCACAAGGAAAACAGCAGCGCAAACACAAAAGAAACTGTGGAATTCATGATCCTGTCAGAAGTAATTGCTGCTTTTTATGGGGATGGGCAGGGATGGAGGTAATTCCTTGCAGGGATGGGTGGAGACAGAGAGGATCCTGGCTGGGACGGAGAGGATCGTGACGAGGACGGGTGGGGACGGAGAGGATCCTGGCGGGGACGGAGAGGATCCTGACGAGAACGGGTGGGGACGGAGAGGATCCTGGCGGGGATGGGTGGGATTTCTGTCCCCGTGCAACTCTCTACTGCTCACAACAGTTGCAAGCTTTTTAAGCAACTGGTTCATTTACCTTACTGCTTTTGTATTGGAGGAGCTGGTTGGATCTCTCTTGAGGTCTTAGCTTCTTCTCCTTCCTCTTTCTCAGAAGCTTCAATGCTGTTCTCCAAAGCAACTCGCTTCCTGTATTTAATGGACGCTGCTCCCTGCCAATGACACTGCAGAAAGGTGAACAGGCGGAGAAAAAATGTAACCCAACCCTTTTCCAGGGTGGGAAGAATTCTGTATGGGACTGGGTTAATAAATGGAGAGGGAGAAAAGGGCAGGAAAGAGGAGAAGAAGGGTGTGCAAGAAGACTAATGAGCTGTGCAGGCTGGAGGCTGATACATGGCTTAACAAAAGCAGAGCTGCCAAGTTGCCTAGTTACCCAATTCCGGGAAGGCTTTTTGACCAGTCCTGGTTTTGAATTTACATTCTAAAGCAATGTGGGATTTGTAGTCCCTGACTCCACCCCCTTGAAATCAGCGCTGCAGATCTCATAATGCATCAGGAGATGGTTGCCTGAAACTCAGGTTTGACCCAAATTTTCTTCTTGAAATTGGGTAACTTCACGGCTCCAGCACCGGATTTCAGCACCTCACAGCTCTGCTTAGAATAGCAGTTTGGTGGCATTGCCCTCTGTTTAGTGCAGAGATATTTGAAATTCTTTAGGAATGTTCTTTCGCAAGGTCAGTCCTCAGCTGCTCCCACATTAGGACAAGCCTCAGATATATATATATATATATATATACAAACTAGCTTTTATGTTGAAGGGCTTTTTCCTCTTTTTTCCAGTAGGTGTAGAAAAGTACAGTTAGTATTTCAAAATGAATTCCTTGCACACACCTTATACATGCCCCAGGCTTCTCTCCGTTTAATCAAAGCATTACAGCTTGAACAATAGAGCTGCTTAGGGGGAAGATAGTTCTTTGCCCTGGAAAATTTAATCTTTTTATCTTTATTTATATCCCGCCTTTCCCAAGGCGGGTTACAACATGGCACATACACAAACAAATGACTGAGTTATTGTGCCACTAAGACAGGGATCTCAAAGTCCCTCCTTGAGGGCCGCAATCCAGTCGGGTTTTCAGGATTTCCCCAATGAATATGCATGAGATCTATGTGCATGCACTTCTTTCAGTGCATATTCATTGGGGAAATCCTGAAAACCCGACTGGATTGCGGCCCTCAAGGAGGGATTTGAGACCCCTGCACTAAGATAAGTGGTTTTTATGAATTTTTTGATATTACAGAGTCAGTTTCAATGATAAACTTTGAAATCTTTATCTAAAACTGCTATTTTTGCACAGAATTGCCATTTTGCACAGAACTTTTTATATGACCTCATACAACTTTATTATTAACTTTGACAAACACAATAACTTTATTTATACAAAATTATAAAATCTATTGAAATTTTTTTTATAAATATCAATTATAGCACTTCATGAATTATTGGATCATAGACATAATTGCGGCAGACAAAGGCGCGCGCCGACAACTGAGCGCAAGACGGAGGCGTGCGCCGAAGAAAATTACTGTTTTTAGGGTCTCCGACGGGGGTTTTTGTTGGGGAGCCCCCCCACTTTACTTAATACAGATTGCGGCGGCGTTGTGGGGGCTTTGGGGGGTTGTAACCCCCCACATTTTACTGTAAACTTAACTTTTTCCCTAAAAACAGGGAAAAAGTGAAGTTTTCAGTAAAATGTGGGGGGTTACAACCCCCCAAACCCCCCACAACGCCCCCACAACACGGCGCAATCTGTATTAAGTAAAGTGGGGGGGTTCCTCCCCCCGTCGGAGCCCCTAAAAACAGTAATTTTCTTTGGCGCGCGCCTCCGCACTGTGCTCAATTGTCTGCGCGCACCTTTGTCCCAGCGCGCTTTTGACCTGACACCTGAATTATTGCATTCACATGAAAAGGATGGAGGCGGACCAATGATTGAAACCATAATAATAGCCTTTGGCTGTTATGAGACGTAGCAATACAGTCTGAGGTTTTGCCTTCTTCCATTTATGATCTATCAGTGCAATTGAATTGACAAAGTTAATTTTTGTTTCATTCCACTTTCTTTGTGTATTTGATATTTGGTTGTGGAATTGCTGCTTTTTAGTTTTGTTACATACATAAAAATAATCACAAAAATTTCAACACATGCACAATAATGAAAGCGAAGTGCATAAAATTTCTACTTAAGTAAATTTCTTTGCAAACTGACCCCATTGTCCAAGTTTGCTAAGACCTATAGTGGAATGATCAGGCGGGCCGTACAAGAACAAGGGGGCACATTTAAATAGTAATACCTTAAAAAATGAAAAAGTTTCAAAACGGATCTTAATGAGATTTGAATTTTTAAAATAGGTTTAATACATTGATGTGTGGCTACTGCTTTAAGACAGTGATCTTCTGGAGGGTCTCTGACCTGTATGCATTCTGGGTTTTAAACAGCAGACGTAATTAGAAATGGTTAATGTAATTCTTTATTTATTGATTTAAAAAATTTCTATACCGTGTAAAGCAGTGGTCTCAAACTCACGGCCCATGGGTCGCATGCGGCCCGCCGGGTACTATTTTGCGGCCCTCGGTTTATGGCTATCTCGGTCCAAGCATGCCACTGTGTGGCGAAGCTCGCCTCACCCCCCTAACTAATGACACGTCACTGGCGGGTTTCCTGTTTGGACTAGGATTGTCCCTTTCAAGCCACCATTGTTCCCTCACTTTATTTCTCTCTCCCCCTCCCCGGAAGGAGTAAATTCCACGGGCGCGAGGAGAACAGCATCTAATCTAGATCTAATCTAGAATCTAATGGACGCGTTAGCATTTAGCGCTCACTAAATCGGCTAGCACGCCTTAGTAAAAGAAGCCCTAACTATGTTTTTTGCGGCCCTCCAAGTATCTACAAATCCAAAATGTGGCCCTTCAAATGGTTTGAGTGTGTCTAAAGCCTAAACGGTTTACAAAATCTTCCATAAGTTTTAAACCAAAATAAAAGACAAATAAACGGATCCTCAGAAAATCAGCAATCGGGAAAAATCAATGCCTAAAAAAAGGCTTTTACAAACAATTGTGTTTTAAGTAGTTTCCTCAATGTACCGTTTATTACCACATTTCATTATCTGCCCCACAAGTGATTTCCACAATTTTACCCCTGCACAGCAAAAGGTCATTTGTGAGCAGAAGAGTTGAAATAAAATTTTGCCCACCCCTACTTTTAGCAGTGTTTTTCCCTCTGAAGCTATCAGGTCCTGGAGCCTCCCCTACCCCCCCCCCCCTTTTTCAGGTAGACCATTCCGTATTTTGAAGGAAGGAGTCCAAGTAGCGTTAACTCTTATTTCAACACTCCTTTTTGGCCACTGTTCACCTCCTTTCCTCATTCTCATCCAGCAGAACCAAAACAAGTTCTCTGGAGATGTCTAGCGTTCCTCCCTAACGAGAGACCTTGGCTTACAAAAGACTTCTCACAGATTTATTGTAGAGTTTCCAGGATCTTTCTCCTTCGGTGTCAGTTCTGTCCCTAATGCATAAAGGAAACAGTTTCAGGACTGGCCAGCTGGGAGGGTTGTGCCAGCACTTGCTTCCCAGAGCTGTAAACAGTGACTCATTCAAAGCTTTTTTTTTTTTCTCTCTCTCTCTCCATTTTTCAGGGTTTTTTTTTTTACTCTCTCTAATGTTGCTTCAGATGGGCTATCTTTACCACACACGCTCTGTTTGATCTGCCTGTTCGTGGCTTCCTTTTTCTGTCATGGGTAAAACTAGTCTGTCCAGCTTTCCCGTGACTGGCAGGTGCTCTCGCTGAAGCATTAGGCTTTGCGAATGACTTGGAGATTTCGCTCCTTGTGTCCTGCTGTATGAGAGTAGGAAGTGCTGTGTGGGTCATATGGAAGAGAGTGATTCAGAGCTGAGGTATGTTTTCACCATTTCCCCCTTTCGCTGTCTGATACTTATATTAAAGGTTTCGCATCCGTAGATCTGGCATTCTCGTGCTTGTCACGTCATCAATCAGCTTTACTGCAAAGCCAGTACTGAACATGTGTAACATTTTGGGCTCCTTTTGCTAAGCTGCGCTAGCGGTTTTAGCGAGCGCTAAATTGCCACCGTTGAGCTGGCGTTAGTTTTTGGCGTGTAGCGCGGGGTAAACGCGCGTTAATCTGCAGCGCGGGCTAAAACAGCTTAGTAAAAAGAGGCCTTTGTGTTGCATAGACCATCAAGAGAAACTAAAAACTTCTCAAAGAAGCGTGGGATGAACACTGAGGATCTAGAATCGGAAAATAATATAAAAAATTGAACTAAGGCCAGTACTGGACAGACTTGCACGTTCTGTGTCTGTATATGGCCGTTTGGTGGAGGATGGGCTGGGGAGGGCTTCAATGGCTGGGAGGGTATAATAATAATAATAACTTTATTCTTCTATATCGCCTCAATCTTGCGACTTCTAGGTGGTTTACAATCAAGAGAGCTGGACATTCAGCGAATTACAATATGCAGATAGTCAGAGGAAATACAGAGTGCAGAGACTTTAAGAAAGAAAAATTATAGAAATACAATTTGCTGAGCAAGTATAAGATATACAGTTTGGTATGTGATGTCTGAGAGGACCTGTTTGGAATAGGCCGCACATTTCAAAAAATACAGCGAAAAATTACGATATGATAAAGATAACAGTTTGTAGGTATCACAGTACCGTGAAATTATATGCGGGCTTATGAGGGGAGAGAGGATAAGGGTAGGAGGTCGGGAGGACCGTTATTGAGGAGAGAGAGAGAGGAGAGCGGGTCAGTTATTTAGGTATTTAAGGAACAGGTATGTTTTTAGGCGCTTCCTGAATTCCCCTTAAGTAGTGGGCGAAAGCAGTTGATCTAGGTCTTTACCCCATAAGGCTGCTTGGTGAGAGAGAAGGTGTTCGTGGTGTTTTTTCAGTTTGCAACCTCTAACTGGAGGGGAAATGAATTTTGAGTGTGTGTTTCTCTTGCGTTTGTTGGTGGAAAAGGAGAAAAGGTCCGTTATGTATTTGGGTGCTAGTCCATATAGTACTTTGAAGCAGAGGCAGGCGAATTTAAACCTTACGCGTGCTTCCATCGGCAGATGGGCTGGAGTAGGTTTTAACGGAGATTTCGACAGTAGGAACCCAAGCACAGTACCGGGTAGAGCTTTGGATTCTTGCCCAGAAAGAGCTAAAAAGAAAAATTGAAAAAATTTAAATTGAATCAGGTTGGGCAGACTGGATGGACCATTCAGGTCTTTATCTGCCATCATCTACTATGAGAGAGAGAAAGACAAAGAAAGAGAGAGAGGTGGTGGAGAGGAAAACGGTGACTGAGTTCAAAGAAGCGTGGGATGAACACAGAGGATCTAGAATCAGAAAATAATATTAAAAATTGAACTAAGGCCAGTACTGGACAGACTTGCACAGACTTGTCTGTATATGGCCGTTTGGTGGAGGATGGGCTGGGGAGGGATTCAATGGCTGAGAGGGTGTAGATGGGCTGGAGTAAGTCTTAACAGAGATTTCGGCAGTTGGAACCCAAACACAGTATAGGGTAAAGCTTTGGATTCTTGCCCAGAAATAGCTAAGAAGAAAAAATTAAAAAATTTAAATTGAATCAGGTTGGGCAGACTGGATGGACCATTCGGGTCTTTATCTGCCGTCATCTACTATGTTACTATGAGAGAGAGAAAGAGAGAGAGAGAAAGATAAAGACAGAGAGAGAGAAAGACAAAGAAAGAAAGAGAGAGAGGTGGTGAAGAGGAAAACGGTGACTGAGTTCAAAGAAGCGTGGGATGAACACAGAGGATCTAGAATCAGAAAATAATATTAAAAATTGAACTAAGGCCAGTACTGGACAGACTTGCACGGTCTGTGTCTGTATATGGCCGTTTGGTGGGGGATGGGCTGGGGAGGGCTTCAGTGACTGGGAGGATTTAGATGGGCTGGAGTAGGTTTTGAAGGATATTTTGGCAGTTGGAACCCATGCACAGGACTGGATAGAGCTTTGGATTCCTGCCCAGAAATAGCTAAGAAAAAAAAATTTGTTGGGCAGACTGGATGGACCATTTGGGTCTTTATCTGCCGTCAACTACTATGTTACTATGTATTTGCTTATCCAAAAATTGATGGGAGGAGATATAAGACCTTAGATAGGACCCTGGCATTTCAAGCTAGTAGGCAACAATCTTGGTTAGGTAAATGTATTCAGCAAGTGATGTTATCCTATTGCTGTTTTTGGAAGTTAATTAAGACCACTTCAGACTTATTACTTAATGAGAGTTTTATTATTGAAATTCTATTTTACAAATATTTGTATTTTTTACTGTATTATTGTATTTCTTTTTAGTGTAAACCGCCTAGAACTTTTGGTTATGGCGGTATAAAAGAATAAAGTTGTTATTATTATTGTTATCTAGCCCCCCTTTTTTTTACTAAACCGCGATAGCGGTTATTAACGCTGGGAGCGGCACTGAATACTTCGCGCTGCTCCCGGCGCTCATAGAGTTTCTATGAGCATTGGGAGCAGCGTGGAACATTCAGCATGGCTCCCTGTGTTAATATCGTGGTTTAGTAAAAGGGGGGGGGATAAACTTCTGTCCATTAATAATAATGGCTTAAACAGTGTGGTGGTGGCGTGCAACTCCTAGCCCTACCTAGGCAATACGCACAAGGCTATCATTAAAAAAAGAAGGAAAAAGCCTCGGAGCCCCTCCACTGCCCTCCCAAATTTGGGAAGAAATCTTGGCAGTGTAAAACTCGGAGTCAAGACTATACGTAATTGGCATAAACCTCTCCCTTCCCCCTTTTTTGGGGGGATAGCCTTGTGCAATGCAAGTGATATGTGTCTTATCAAATTATTTCTTAAGCCAATATTAGGTCACTTATCTTACGGGAGTGCACTGCATCGACGTCGATCGGCGTTTCGCCGTCTGGCTACATCAGGATGCTTGCTTCTCCCGCTCCAGTGCACATTGCTAGATTACACACATTTCTGCCACACTCATGCTATTTCGGGTGCATTTAGACACAATGAATAAAGTTCATTTTAAGCTCAAGAAGTTACACTATTTGTCCCGCACGGTTTTGACGTGTCACTGTTTGCCAGTCTATGGATACACCGGAAGAGGTCGTATTCATGCAGTTTGTGGATTTGTGATGGCCATCCAAGTTAGTCCTTCTTGTAAAGCTTGTACTGTTTTCCAGATTCTAGCCATTAATAGCCAAAATAAAGCTCTTAAGTACCTTTAACGAGCTGGAAGATGTATGGAAGTAATTGTATAACAGGCTGTCCAGGTCGGGTGGCCAGGCAAGCACCTATGTCGAGCCTACTTTATAGAGATATGTAAGGGTAAAGGATCATGGACTTGATACTCCATCTTTCAGTGATCTAACCAAAGCAGTTTACATTTCTTACATAGAGATACTTTCTCTGTCCCTGCTGGGCTCACAATTCAAGTTTTTGTACCTTTGCCAATGGGAGGTTAAGGCCCAAATTCTGTAACCAGTGCCTAAAGTTAGAAACCTATTTCGGAGGCACCCAACTAGATAGGCGCCTATCGAAATTGAATAACAAGCTCGATTAAGCTTTTTAATCAGCACTGATTGAAACATAGGCGCCTATTAAGAAAGCGCGATTCTGTAACAAGGCGCCTCTAAAAATTTAGGCAGCCTTCAAAAAAAAAATAGGCGCACGTTAGGCGTGGGCGTGGCTATGTGTTAGGCGCGGGTCGCATTGAAGTGGAGGAAGAAATCTTTTTTCTGAAGGGTCCCACATCGACACGAGGGCATCCGTTAAAACTTAAGGGGGGGGAAGATTCCATGGCGACACCAGGAAATACTTCTTCACCGAACGGGTGATCGATCGACGGAATAGTCTTCCTCGCCAGGTGGTCGAGGCCAGTAGTGTGCTTGACTTCAAGCGTCGATGGGACCAACAGGTGGGGGGGGGGGGGTACCACAGAGTTTTGCTTAAAAGATGGATACTTTAGGTGGGGGGGGGTTTGTCTTGAGTAGACTTGTGGGAGGGAGGGTTATTGTGTGGGCAGACTTGTTGGGCCGCCGGCCCTTTTCTGCCGTCAAACTCTGTTTCTATGTTTCTTACAGGATCGCTGCGCTTAAGCGTGCCTAACATTTAGTTGCGCCTAGAGCTGGCCTATTTATTGGGCGCCTCCAAAATAGGTACCGCACAGCGCGATTCACTAAACAGCGCTCAATTTTACTTGAATCGCGCTGAACAGTGCCTAAGTAGGCGCCTACCTTTTGGGCGCTTCTTAGAGGATTTGCCCTTAAGTGTCTAGCCCAGGGTCACAAGGTGCAGCAGTGGGAATGGAACCCAATTTCTCTGGTTCTCAGTTTACTGCACTGACCATTAGGCTACTCCGCCACCAAGATTGTGAGCCCGGTAGTTATTTACATGACTCTATACAATTGCCCCACAAAGCAGCCAAAATTGCTGCTAAATTGTATATCTTATAAATTACAAAAACCAAAAACAAACGAGGCATAGAGAAAACAATAAGAATCCACAAAACTACTACAGTACTTCCCCGATATTCGTTGGGGTTCCGTTCCAGGAACCCCCCGCGAATCTTGAAAAACCGCGAATACGGTTTTTCATGGGGGGGGGGGGGACTGAAGAGGGCAGCGGGAGAGCAGCCGGAGCCCCGCAAGTGCAGGAAATCATTTGCGGTATGCTCCGACCGCCTCTTCCTGCACTAAGTCGAACCTTATCCAATCAGGAGCTGCGTGTCAAAGCAGTTCTTGATTGGATAAGGCCCAACTTAGTGCAGGAAGAGGCGGTCGGAGCGTACCGCGAGTGATTTCCTGCACTCGCGGCCCTCCGGCTGCCCTCTCCTTGTCGGCGTTTCGCAGTCAGAAAATACTGCAAATGAGTGGGACCGCGAACCGCCGACCACAAATGACCGGGGGGAACACTGTACACTTCTCCCTCCGTATTCGTGGCTTCAGCACTCGCGGTTTTGCTTATTTGCGATTTTTTGCATGCTGACTCCGTCCCCCAAATTACATTAAAGTTCTTTTTCTTTTATTGTACTGATAAAAAAAAAAGTTTAGCGCTTACCAACATTCACTCAGAAAATCGCTTCTTCCCACTGTGCACAGAAAAAAACACCAGCATCCATAGAAAGAAACGCTGCTTCCCAGCATGCATGGAGAAAATCGCTATTACCCTGAAAATCGCTGGGGATCTTTGGAAATCACCTGCTAAAAGCCCTAACAGCTTTGGGAATCGCTGCTTGCCTGCTAAAAAGCCCTAACAATAGTAATACATAGTGGCTGTTTTCCAAAAACCAGGAATAACTATTGAAAAGTTATTCGCAGTTTCAATAGTAAAAACTCTGGCTGTTTCCATATTCGTGGCTATGTTCCGCCCGCATCCACCGCGATAACGGAGAGAGAAGTGTACTCTCCTCTTAAACACAAAAAGGCAAAGAAGCTGAGCTACTACCCTAGATTAGGGTAGGCAATTCCAGTCCCCGAGAGCCACAGGCAGGTCAGGTTTTCAGGATATCCACAATGAATATGTATGAGATGGATTTGCATGCACTGCCTCCTTGAAATGCAAATCTTATCTCGTGCATATTTATTGCGGATATCCTGGAAACCTGACCTGCCAACCACAATGAATATGTATGAGATGGATTTGCATGCATTGCCTCCTTGAGATGCAAATCTTATCTCGTGCATATTTATTGCGGATATCCTGGAAACCTGACCTGCCAACCACAATGAATATGTATGAGATGGATTTGCATGCACTGCCTCCTTGAGATGCAAATCTTATCTCGTGCATATTTATTGCGGATATCCTGGAAACCTGACCTGCCAACCACAATGAATATGTATGAGATGGATTTGCATGCACTGCCTCCTTGAGATGCAAATCTTATCTCGTGCATATTTATTGCGGATATCCTGGAAACCTGACCTGCCAACCACAATGAATATGTATGAGATGGATTGATTGCGGATATCCTGGAAACCTGACCTGCCTGTGGCTCTCGAGGACCAGAATTGCCTACCCCTTGCCCTAGACGACAGAAAAAGCCTCAGGTTACAGGGGACCATAAACATGCTGTACCAACCACTAACCATATCATCGGCATAAAAAACTTTCATCTGAATGGTGAGCATCTAAGCCAGTGTTCAAGTTTCAAGTTTATTTATTCTTGATGAATCGCCTATATAAATTGCTAGGCGATGTACAATGAAATAACATGTATTAATAAATGAAACAAGTACAATATTAATAGTGACATAAAAACAAATTTGTTGTTAGTTAAAATATAACACACTTTACAAACTGATTGTAAACCTAATTTTAAATTAATGTGTGGGTAAAACATACAAGACATGTGTGGTTAAGTGGGGGAGTAGTTACAATTTTTGATAGATGAGAGGAAAAAACATAAAAGGGAAAAAACAAAAGGTGGGTAATAATGGTTGTTTAAAAAAAAAAAAAAAAAAAAAAAAAAATGGAAAAAATATAAAACTCGGTGATGGTTGTCCACAGAAATTTTCTGCCGGTCCACAGGGCCAGCACATGCATCAGGCCCAAAACAGTGTTCTTCAACTGCCGGTCCACGGTGCGATCGATGCGGCGTTATTTTCAAGCCAGCTCCCTCTTCCTAACTGATTCAGTGCACAAAGCCACAGGCAGTGGCTCCTACGGGCATTCTGTGCCTGAACCGGAAGCCTTCTCTCTGACGTTGCAACGTCAGAGGGAAGGCTTCCAGATGAGGCACGGAACGTGCAAGGTGCAATTAGTACTATTATGGGGGCGGGGTCTGAGGTGGAGATTGGGTAGAGATAGGCGGGGTCTGGCCCACGACTTAGCCCCGTGTTCTTCCACCGCCGGTCCACAGAATAATTCTTTTAAAAAGGTTGAAAAACACTGATCTAAGCAACAACAAAAAGATGGAGTACTTTTTGAAGAAGAAAAAAAAGTCACTACAGCTGAACTTTAGTCCATATATTTAGAAGCTAGTGTTTCATGATTATACAACCGCTTCCTCGGGGCATATCAGACTTCCACATTTGCTGAGCGAGTCTGTAGGATGACAAATTTCTCAATATCTCAAAACAAGTTCAGTGTTATTCAAAACAAACAGCAGTGATTTTAATGCCATACTCATGGGTAAACTAGCCTGTCCAGCTTTCCCGTGACTGGCAGGTGTTCCCCTCGAAGCACTAGGTTTTGTGAATAACCTTGATAACGGTATATAAATACATAAATAAAAACTGTGGCGTGGTTTTCCCTTTCCTCTGTGCTCATTATGGTGCCTCGGCAGCTTCTATTTTGCCTCCACCAATCAGAACACAGTCTGTTGTAATAGAATGGTAGGGTTAACCAATCAAAACAAATTAAGGTCCAATTACGCACACAAATTGGAACTTTATTCTCTATCCAGAATCTGTCCCTCAAATGTGCCTACACTTAAGTTCCAGACAAATATGTGGATTCTTGTGATCACTTATATTGGTATATGTGGGATAATTTTATAAGAGGTATTTTATGCATATACATTGGCATAGTTAGGTGCCATTGACTCGTGTTCAAGTCCTAGCGACTTGATGAATTACAGATCTAAAAAGAAATCAGTTTTGTGCTAGTCTGGTAAGGTGTCATCCCCTTGGTTGTTTTCAACGTGTCCAGCCAGCATCTGGTTGCGGGTCACCCTCTTGGCCTGGTTCCTTCGAGCTTCCCAAACATGATGTCCTTCTCCAATGATCTTTCTCTTCTGATGGTGTGACCAAAATAAGACAGTCGTAACTTCATCATTTGGGCTTTGAATAAAGTAACCGGTTTGATCTCTTCCAGAATCGGTTGGCAGTCCACGACATTTATAAAACCCTTCTCCAGCACCAAAGCTCAAATGAGTCAATCTTCTTTTGGTCTTGTTTCTGTAGTGTCCAGCTTTTGCATCTGTAATTGACCAGTGAGAAAATGAGTGCGTGGACAAATCTGTTCTTTGTTTGGAGTGTTATTTCCTTTCAAGGCCCAGTTAAAAGCCCACCTCTTCGAGACTGCCTTCAACTCCTAACTCCTCTCACCTTGGGTTCCGTATCTTTAACCCTGTATGTCTTGTCTGTCTGTCCAAGTTAGATTGTAAGCTCTTCTGAACAGGGACCATCTATTAAATGTCAAAATGTACACCACTGTATGCCTTTCAGCACTACACTTCTCCCTCCCTATTCGCGGGGGTTAGGGGCAGAGCCGGCCCGTGAATAGGGAAAAATCGCGAATAACTTTTGGCTGGCTCTTACCCACCCCCGGACCTTACCTGGTGGTCTAGCAGTGACGTGGGGCAGGAGCGATCTTCCTACACTCCTGCCCCGTGCAGAGCCGTGCTGCTGAGTTCCCTTGGTCTCACGAGACTACAACAGGAACTCCCTGTTGTTGTCTCGTGAGACCACGGGAACTCACAGCACGGCTCTGCACAGGGCAGGAGTGTAGGAAGATCGCCCCTGCCCCGCGTCACCGCTAGACCACCAGGTAAGGTCCATGCTTCGATCTCCCCCTACGATCGCCTCCCCGCCGCCTCTGATCGCCTTCCTCCGCCTCCGATCGTCCTCCCGTCGCCTCTGATCGCCTCCGATCACCTCCCTCCAAGTCCCAACGAGCAATTCTGGGGGGGTGGGGGCCTGGGGAAAAACCCCCCACCGATAATCGAAACCGCGAACATTAAAACTACGAATAGGGAGTGGGAAGTATATATAAGTGATAAATAGTAGTAGAAGTAGTATTTCCTTGCCTTTGAATGCTTTGTCGAAAGTCTTCATTGAAGAGCGACCAAGTGCTATTCTGTTGAGTATTTCTCCACTGCTAGTTGTTTCTTTGTTTACGAAAGAGCCCAGGAGATTGAAATCCTTTACAACTTCTACTCTATCGCCTTCAAGCTCAAAATCGTCATCATTTTCTGTGTTCATAATTTTTGTCTTGTTTATATTCAGTTCTTATCCTATGTTATGACTTTCAGCTTTGACTTTTCTCAGTAAATACAGCATATGAACATAAGTACATAAGAATTGCCGCTGCTGGGTCAGACCAGTGGTCCATCCTGTCCAGCAGTCCGCTCACGCAGCGGCCCCTAGATCAAGACCAGTGCTCCAAATGAGTCCAGTCTCACCAATTTAGCATGAACTTGTCCAACTTTGTCTTGAAACCCTGGAGGGTGTTTTCCCCTATAACAGCCTCTGGAAGAGCGTTCCAGTTTTCTACCACTCTCTGGGTGAAGAAGAATTTCCTTACGTTTATACTGAATCTATCCCCTTTCAACTTTAGAGAGTGTCCTCTCCTTCTCCCTACCTCGGAGAGGGTGAACAGTCTGTCTTTCTCTACTAAGTGTATTCCCTTCAGTATTTTGAATGTTTCGATCATGTCCCCTCGCAGTCTCCTCTTTTCAAGGGAGAAGAGGCTCAGAAAAGAGGAGACTGCGAGGGGACATGATCGAAACATTCAAAATACTTTGCCTCTGGTGATGAGCGTTGCATCTTCTGCTTAGCGCAGGTTGTTTATATTTCGGGTGCCAACTTTGAAACCAACGCTCTCTTCTTCCAAATTTGCTTTTCTGAAGATGGCTTCGCCGTAAAGATTGAACAGGTAAGGTGACAAGATGCATCCTTGCCCGCCATATTCAGTTCTCACTGAAGCTTCTTGATTTTCATAGAGGCTCTTTATCAGCTGTGTTATGTGTTTGGGTAATCCCATTTGTGCTAGAGTTCTCCATAGGTTATCATGAGTCACACAGTTGAAAGCTTAGCCTTAATTGATGAAGCTAAAGTATAGGGGCTTTTGGTATTTTTTTCTTCTCCAATATCTATCTAATATTGGCAATAATCTCTTGTTTCTGAAACTAGGCTGAACTTTGGGCAGTTCTTGCTCAACGTATGTTTGTAGACTTCATTGTATTATTTTCAGCAATATTTTGCTGGCGTGTGGAACTAATTCAGTCGTTCTGTAGTTGTTATGGTCCTTGGCGTCGCCTTTTTTCGGTATAAATGTGAATAATCTTCTCCAATCTATTGGGAAAAAAAAAGCCTTTATAAAGTAAACCCCCACCACCACCACCCCTTAGTGTGACATATGATGATGTATTTCCGCTTCCTCTGCTGGAAGGCTGAGACATATATGTAGAGGGGAAAGATAGAGTTATGAGTAAGTGTCTTAGTAGGGTGGCAGAAAGTTTTGGGTTGGAGGTGTGAATTTTCTTTCTCCCCTTCTCTGCTGGCATCACCCGTTTGGTTGTGCTTGGCAATACTCTATTTTATTTTCAAAGGAATCTGAAACAAGAGTTACAGACCAAGGGGTGTAAATTATCAAGAGATTGCCAAAATTTAGGCACTGGGATGAGCCACACAAAATGCAAATTGTTTAACAGTGGTTGGGCATACAACCACAGTTTTTAGAAGGTAGTGACCAGAGAGGGCATACGTGTCAGGTGTGGTGGGTGGCCAGGGGAGGGCTGGCTTGGGGGAACAAACTTGTAGTTTGGGGGGGATGGGGGGACACAGTTACGATTTTGGCTTTGGTTCCAGCTGAAACGAACGGGCAAATTTCAGCCACAGATTTGGTTTTGGCTGGAAACATAACCACCAGTTTTCATCTCCCTCTGGAAATCAGGGGTGTCCAACCTTTAGGCTTCCCTGGGCCGCATTGGCTGAAAAAAATGTTTTTGAGGCCGTGCAAACGCTGCAGCAAGACAGAGGAGGGAGCCGGCAAGACGGTAAACACCCGAGGTCAACAGAGAAAAACACTTCATCGCCCTCGACCGGGGCCACACAAAATACTTCACGGGGCCGCAGATTGGACACCCCTGATCTCGATTATAACAAGGCAGCTGGACTAATCAACTCGGGGAATGAAGTTCTTAAAATTGATTTAATTCCTTTTATATCAGGTGCCTTAGCCACATTGGGAGCTTTTTATAGCTTTTATTCTAAAAAGGAATAGAACTTCAAGAAAGTAGTCTTTTTAGATGAGACAAAACAATGAAATGAGATTCAGGAAAACAAAAAAACATAGCTCAAAGCAGTGGTAATACAGTGGTACCTTGGTTTACGAGTGCACCGGTTTGCGAGTGTTTTGCAAAACGAGCAAAACATTTGCAAAATCGGCACCTCGGAAACCGAGCTTGCCTCGATGTACGAGCGCCTCCCCCCGCGATCTGGCAAACCCCCCCCCCCCGCTCATGTGACCCACCCCCGCCGCAATCCGACATCCTCCCCGTACTCATCACCCACCCGTACACATCACTTACCCCCATCTGACATCCGGCACCAACGCACAGGACATGCTGGTGCCCGAAGATCTGTCGTCCTTTTCGCTGGGCCTTAGTTCCTGCTCTCTCCAAGATTCTCGAGATCTCCGAGAGAGCAGGAACTAAGGCCTTGAGCATGCACAGATGCTCAAGGCCCAGTGAAAAGGATGACAGATCTTTGGGCACCGGCATGTCCTGTGCGTTGGTGCCGGTGCCGGGTGCCAGATGGGGGGGGGGGGGTAAGTGATGTGTTCGGGTGGGTGGTGGGTACGGGGAGGATGTCGGATCGCGGCGGGGGGGGCAATGCGAGCGGGGGGGATTCCAGATTGCGGGTGGGATGGCAGATCGGTTCATAGACAGTAACGCGGAAGACAAAGGTGTGCGCTGACAACTGAGCGCAAGACGGAGGCGTGCGCCGAAGAAAAAGACTTTTTAGGGGCTGTGACGGGGGTTTTGTTGGGTGGCCCCCCCACTTTACTTAATACAGATCGCGGCAGCGTTGTGGGGGGTTTGGGGGGGTGTAACCCCCCACATTTTAGTGAAAACGTAACTTTTTCCCTAAAAACAGGGAAAATGTTAAGTTTTAAGTAAAATGTGGGGGGTTACAACCCTCCAAACCCCCCACAACGCCGCCGCGATCTGTATTAAGTAAACCCCCCACACTCCCCGTCGTAGCCCCTAAAAACAGTCTTTTTATTCGGTGCGCGCCTCCGCGCTGCGCTCAGTTGTCTGCTCGCGCCTTTGTCCCGGCGCGCTTTTGACCTGACACCTGGCAGATCACGCGGGGTGGGGCCTTTGTGAGTGAGGGGGGAGCAATGCCGGTTCTCGGGGGGGGGGGAGGAAAGAATCAAGCGAGTTTCCCTTACTTTCTATGGGGAAACTTACTTTGATATACGAGTAATTTGGTTTACGAGCATGCTTCTGGAATGAATTATGCTCGTAAACCAAAGTTCCACTGTACTACAATTCTGACCTCATTTTGCCTTTAAACCTTTTTGCCAGAGCAGAGTGAGGCTACAGCTCTGCAGCAGAAACACCAAAGAAAGTTAGGGCTCCTTTTTACTAAGCTGCGATAGCGGTCTTAGCGTACGCTGAATCGCCCCGCGCGCTAGACGCTAACGCCAGCATTGAGCTGGCGTTAGTTCTAGCCGCGTCGCGTGGGTTTAGCGTGCGCGGCAATTCGCGCGCTAAAAAACGCTATCGCGGCTTAGTAAAAGGAGCCCTAAGGCTTGCTAGCTTATTTAGTGCGCGCTAAACGCGTCCATTCTATTCTATAGACGCATCAGCGTTTAGAGCGCGCTAAATCGGCTAGCGCGCCTTAGTTAGAGGACCCCTAAATGAGGTAGCCCTAGTTAGTGCTAGCCAGCTTAGATTTAAAGGTTTGCAATACGGAAATCAGCCTGATGGTTAGGGGGAAAAAAAAGGTTTTCTTTTCCCTCTTTCCTCCCATTCCAAGAAGAGGGTTTTTTTTTTTAAAAAAAACAAACAAACCAAAAAGCATTTAAACTTGTTGCAGATTCCGTCTCTTCCTCCTCCTGATTCCTCGCTCTGTAGTTTTCGCTGTCCTGCGTCTGCGTCCCTGCTATTTATGTGCCTGTGACAGTAGGGCCATTGACTGGAGGTGTTTTCCTTGGCTGAAGAATAAAGGCTGTTTTGTCCAGGTCCTCATCTCCTCAGAGTTCTTGTTTTCCTCTTGGAACTCTAGTCTCATCCTCCTGGGTCATAAGGAGGCTTTGCTAAGACAGGGGAGCTTGTTTTTCTAGTGTGTACAAACATATATATATATATAGTTTTTCATATGTGTGCCACGTGCCTTATGAAGGCGAGCAAATAATACGCAGGCACACCATGGAACGGTTTGCGTAGAGACCGTGACCGCCGTGGCGGCGCACACGAGAGTGGACACACATGTGCAAGGGGAAAGAGGCTGCACGCACACACAGCCACGGACACACGTGAAGAGACTACACACGCCATACACTGGAGGAATGTGCACAGACACACATGCCCCACACATATATGCTGGGTGGGCGTGGCTTTGGGTTCTGTGGGAAATGGAGCTCGGGAAGCCTGTAAACAGCCAGTGAGTCACTGCATTGCTATGTGACAGGGGATGCATGCAGGGTTTTGCACTCTGCGGGGGTGGGGGACTGAGTAAGTGTGCTTTGGGAGGGGGCTGTGGCCTTTTCCCTTTTTCTTAAAGGAAGTTTTTCTCCTTCCAGTTGCTTAGGGGCGGCTTGACGTTTCTGCCTGTGCAATGTGGTGGCGGGAGGACGGAGAGAAGGAAAAAGGCAGCTGTCAGCGAGGGAAGAATGAGGCGGAGCAGGAAAAGCGGAGGACAGCGAAGCCAGTAACGGTGATTGGCATTTTCTTTCTGGACGAGGTTCTCAATTCGTGCCAGCCTCTCTCCCGCTGCTTTTCGTTCCCTTGACACACACTTCCCCCGAAGTGAGTCTCGAGGTGACTGTTTGATCTGCCTGGGTGCTGCCCCTGCTCTCTGGGGGAGAGTTAATTCTTCTTTCTTCCCGTTCTTTGCACCTCTTGGTCAGTGTTTTTCCTGCTTGACCTAAAGACTGACCTGCATGTGTGAGCTGCTCAGGCCACAAAGGTCTCTTCTCCAGAGATGCCTCCCCCCCCCCCCCTCCCTGCTGCTTGCAGCAAATGTTGAGCCCGAGCCCTGTTAAAGATACACATTAGGGTGTGTCAATTTTGGAGATGTCATAATTTTTAAAAGCACTAGTGGGAAAAAAAATAGTACAATTTCATGTGGAAAATCAACAGCTAGCTTTTAAATTTTGCGTAAAATGTTATTTACTTACCCGGAAGTTTTAGGAAATTATGCAAAAGTACACAAATTACTGAAATATGTTTGTGCTCTGATAATAATTGTGTGAGTGTGTTTGCCTTGCATATTAATACCTTTTATGCCTCAGTTATCAAGGAAAGAATCTGAAAAACTTTATGAATGATTGTAGATTTTTTTTTGTTGTTGGGGTTTACACGATAAACTTCAGTAGTTCAAAATAAAAAGCCCTTGGGCGCAAGGTCCCGGGCATCTCTTCCAACTGCAACTGTTGAAAGGATAGTGTAAAGCAGTGGTTCTTAACCTTGTTGGAGGTACTGAACCCCACCAGTTTCATATGCATGTTCACCGAACCCTTCTTTATTGGAAAAATAAAATATGATTTTTACAAATTCAAAACATAGGTATACAGTGAGGGAAAAAATAATGTCAATTTTGAAAACAAAAAAGTTCTCCTATATTTCGAATAATAATAACATAATAATGAAATTTACTGCAAATCAGTGTGACTTCTGCTGTTGATTGATAGATCAAGAAACCGAGTCCACGATCAGTCTTGATCAAAATCACTGAATAACTGATAGATGATTGAACGTGACCGAAGTGCTATATGAGTCGGAGGTGTGTTTTGACCTCCGCCGAACCCGCGAGACTGACTCACCGAACCCCTGGGGTTCGGTCGAACCCAGGTTAAGAACCACTGGTGTAAAGAGATAAGGAAGATAGGGCTAGATTCACTAAGCAAACCAATCGTGTACCGATCGGTTTGCGAGCCCTTAGCGACCAGATTTCCTTCCTGCAGTATTCACCAACCTGTGTAACGATCCACTTCCGGTGCGCATATGCGAATGAGGGGAACTGCATGCAAAGTAGGCAGGGACGCGATTCACTAAACTTTTTTTTGATCCGACTGGGCTCGCAAAAAACAACTGCTCAGGACCAATCGCTGAAGCCCTTTGCGACTGCCCTGCCTTCTGCCACCCTGCTTTCTAACCTGTCAGCCCCATCTCCTGCAGCCCCAAACGAGCCTGCCTGCCTGCTGTGAACACGCCTGCTGGCCTGCCCCAAACCCCCTGCTTGCCTGCCCCGATCCCTCCTGCCTGCTCGCCCCGACTCTCCTGCTCTCTGCCGACCTTCCTCGCAGTGCAAGCCCGTGGTTTTAAAGCGGGGCTGCACGCCGCAGTGCAGTGCCAGCTTTAAACCTGTGGGCTTGCACCGAAGGGAAGGAGGGAAGAGGCTGCCGCCGCATAGGAGCAGGAGAGTCAGGCCTTGAACATGCCTGTCCCGACTGCCTGTGCAAGCAGGTTAAACCCGCGGGCTCGCAAAAGTTTAAAGATGAAAAAAAAAATAAATAAGTCGCGGCTAGAATGGGTTTGCGCATGCGCGATCCATGCAGGCAGATGGGGGCATTCCTCCGATCGCCCCATCTGCAAATTTTAGGTTAGTGAATTTGTCGTACCTGCTTGAATCAGAAATGGATTGTTCGTTTCGGGCAGGTTAGTGAATCTAGCCCATAGTCATTCCAACTGTGAGAAGGTCATCTTGGTATGTGCTGTGCGGTGAAGAGGAACAGGAGAGAAGAGATGCAGTGCAGAGGATATTAAAGATCAGAGGTGAAGGAGATGGGAAGACACAGCTTGGATGCATCAGGGTGAGACACAGGAAGCCACCATCCGTTAACACTGAGGCAGCTACACTCAGTGGTGTATTAAGGGAGGGGCGGGTCTGCCCTGGGTGCCGGCACCCCCTCCCTCTCCCGCCTCTTCCCATTCCTCCCCTCCATACGCACGCACCCTCTTCTCCCATCGTTGAGATTGTTGTTCGTGGCGGTCAACAAAGTGCTCTCCGTGATCAAATCGGCTTTCCCGCTGATGTTATTTTTGGGTACCACGCAAAGGAAGTGACGTCGGAGGGAGAGCCGACGGGGGGTCGCAAGCGAGCAACAGCTTCAACTAGAGGTAAGGGGGCATGTGCGGCAGGTGGAATCGGGGTGGGGGGAGGGGAGCCTCTCGCCCTCGCTCCGCCACTGGCCACACTCAACCAATTATTTGACTGGAGTCTCTGAGCCTCCTCTTAACCTGTACTTTGACAGCAGCAGAGATCAAGGCGTTTCTGAGCAAGCCCACAGTGGTTCCAGACTGGCCATCGCATACCCAGTCCTTAGTGATGTGTGTGAACATGACAACTGAGGCTGCTGGTCTTGTGTACAATCGGGAGAGGCCGGGAGCATTATATTCGGGGTCAGATGGTCACCAGGGAGCTCATGAGCCAAAGCGGAAGCAAACAAGATATGGCCTCTTTGCTGGATTAAATGAACTGAATTAAGGCAATTATGTGGCTACAGATATAGTTCACACTATACATTCAAATAAATATTTCTTAATTTTGACCTATTTCAACTGTGATTTGATGTAGGTAAGACTCATTTTAAGCAGTTTCTAAAGATTTGCTTTAGATTCAGCGTGCAAATCTGCAGAATTTGGTCACTAGTAGTTTGTAAAGTTTGAAAAAATTAAAAATCTGTCCCTAAAATGAACACTCTAATACACATATGGTCCAGTGGTCTCAGAGGCTCTGTTTTGTTTGTTTCTGAAATTAGCTTGAGTTCAGTGTGTCTGAAAGGGACATTTTTTTGGTCTGCTCTGATGTCATCCCAGATTTCTTTATTTCATGACTCATTTTAGAGGGTTTTGGTATTTTTACCACAGTCATTCTGCAAACAGATCTCTTCCTTTAGCGGGCAAGTGTGTACCATGCAGTTTGCATGTGGTGGGTGTTGTGATGTGAGACAGGGAGATATAGAAAGGCACATTCACTTAACTTTGTTAGAAATGGAACAACAATACGAACATAAGAATAGCCTTACTGGGTCATACCAATGGTCCATCAAGCCCGGTAGCCCGTTCTCATGGTGGCCAATCCAGGTCATTAGTACCTGGCCAAAACCCAAGGAGTAGCAACATTCCATGCTACCGATCCAGGATAAGCAGAGGCTTCCCCATGTCTTAATAACAGACTATGGATTTTTCCTCCAGGAATTTGTCCAAAACCTTCTTAAAACCAGCTACACTATCTGCTCTTACCACATCCACAACGCGTTCCAGAGCTTAACTATTCTCTGAGTGAAAAAAAAATTTCCTCCTATTGGTTTTAAAAGTATTTCCCTGTAATTTCATCAAGTGTCCCCTAGTCTTTGTAATTTTTGACGGAGTGAAAAATCGATCTACTTGTCGTTCTACTCTACTCAGGATTTTGTAGACTTCAATCCTATCTCCCCTCAGCCGTCTCTTTTCCAAGCTGAAGAGCCTTAACCGTTTTAGTCTTTCCTCATACGAGAGGAGTTCCATCTCCGTTACCATCTTGGCTGCTCTTCTTTGAACCTTTTCTAAACTAAACTAAACCTTAAGTTTATATACCGCATCATCTCCACGGATGTGGAGCTCGGCACGGTTTACAAGAACTTAAAATACAGGAAGAGAAGGAAAAAAAAGGTTTACATGAACTTATATAGAGAAGAGTAAGGGGGGATAGAATTACATTTTAGTGAAGAGCCAGGTTTTCAGTTGCTTGCGGAATAATTGGAGGGAGCCCAGGTTCCGCAGCGGGGTAGTAAGGTCGTTCCAAAGACCTGTGATTCTGAAGAGAAGGGATTTTCCCAGTTTGCCTGCATAGCGAATACCGTGTAGAGAGGGGAAGGATAGTTTATACCTTTTTCTAGCGCCACTATATCTTTCTTGAGATAAGGAGACCAGAATTGAATGCAATGCTCCAGATGAGGTCGCCACCATGGAGCGATACAGGGGCATTATAACATTCTTAGTCTTGTTAACTGTCTCTTTTTTAATAATTCCTAGCATCTTGTTTGCTTTTTTGGGCCGCCGCCGCTGCCGCACATTTGGCGGAAGGTTTCATCGTACAAACAGAACTCCGGAAAGTATTTAGTAAAGTAAGAAAATTAATTTTCTTCCTGGCCAGAAAGGGTGTCCAATTTTGCATCCAAAGAATGAGAAAGTAGACACACTTAGGGCTCCTTTTCCGGAGGTGCGCTGGCGGTTTTAGCGCACGCACCGGATTAGCGCGCGCTAGCCGAAAATCTACCGCCTGCTCAAAAAGGAGGCGGTAGCGGCTAGCGCGCGCGTGGCAATTTAGCGCACGTTATTCTGCGCATTAAGGCCCTAGCGCGCCTTTGTGAAAGGAGCCATTAGTTCAGTACATTCATTACTTTTGTAGTTAGTGGCAACATTTTAAGGCCTTCCTGCCTCCCTGCTCACTGGATGGAGCGCTGGCAGTTCACCACCTATCCAACACTTTCTTCACTTCTTCCGGTCTCTCCGCCCCTAATTATTTCCCCCATTACTCTGATTCTCCAGACCTCCGACCATGTTTACAATTGCCCGTATTTGGGCCGCTACTCCTCCCTTCACGTGACATCCTCGGGTTATTCTTTTAAACAATAGCCCTTCTTAAGGTTAGTTATGCTGAGCCGTCAGATTCCGCACTTTCCTTGACTGTAGGCATTGGGCTCATACAGTATCGAGTACTGTCCCGGGAATGCCCCCCTCCCCCTCCCTTCTTCTGATTCAGCAATAATCCTTACTGCTCTAGGCACATAGTGTTAAATCAAATTCCCTCGATTGGAATTGTGTGTTTATTACTTTCTAATCTAATCCTTAGGTTTGTATACCGCATCATCTCCACGTTCGTAGAGCTCGATGCGGTTTACAGTAGGAGAAATAGGAAGGAACTACAACAGAGGGTTAGAGGTAGAAGTGTGAAGAAAATTTAGAGGACTTGGGATGCCAAGATATAAGAGTTTCCTTGATTCCTAAGTTGGAGGGAGACTTTCTGTATTAGTTGACATCTTTTATCAGTATTTTATTCAATTCTCACAATCATTCTTTATTATTTGTGTGTGCATATGTTATATTACCTTTTTCTTCAAGTGTGTGATAACTCCTTTATCACATTCTGCAATAATTAACACCTTTATGACATTCTGCCTATTAGAAATATATTAGTAATTTCATTTTTCACAACTTCCTTACTGTTTTTTTTCCATATTGCATATAAAAAAAAGTGTTTTTACTAGTCTTACTCCAGTAGCTCTCGGCTTCCCTAAGTGCATAATTTACTTACGGATCCCAATATCGGACTCTCTCTGTCCATAACAAGACTACGTAGCCTCTGTGTTGCCCCTTCACTCCTGCCTCGCTCCCTTCGATCCATTGAGTGTGAAAGAGGTTCCCCCCCCCTCTCTCGGAGGGGATGAGGCGCTTGCTTTGCACATGGCCCCAAGTCACTGCTGCTTTTTGGGCTTCACTTTGTTTCCATGGGGACCGTCTCTAGGTTGGCTAGTTTCAGCAGGTTGCCGTGGCAACCGGCACGGCTCTCATTCTTCAGATGCCTGGGCTGGATTTTTCATGAATGATTGAGATGTCATATGCGAGGGCTCATGTGACACGATGTGAAAGGGACAATCGGCGCGTCGGAATTTGATGTCGCTTCTTCCCTCCCACCCAAGGTCTCCCTGCCGCCCCGTCGTATCCTGATGGAACCACAGCAGCCACCGCACAAACTGCTCAGCATCTGCACTGCACACCGGAGCCAGGCAGTGGCGGGCGACTGGCTTCCTGGCATTGAGCATCCGTGTGCCCGTTAAATCACCGCAAGCCTTAGGTTGGGAATGAGACAGAAGTGCTGCTATATACACACCAGACTCACAAGGTGATGTAACTCCTTTTATTGGGACGGGTGTATGTGCATTAGCAAGGGGTGACCAGTCGGTACCAAATGTGAATTTATCGCCCACTGAGGGTGAAGAATGTGTTGGATATCGGTATATATCGGGGCTTTTTCATTGTTCATTGTAGGAGCTTGGCCTGCTGCATAGGGTGGAAAGCATTGACAGGAAACAGCAAGAGGCTTCCCTTTGGAGTATGTTGTGGCCGGGCGATTTTCATGTGCAGTATTGGTTGGTCAGCTCAGATGGCTGTTGGGAAACCACGCGATTTCCTCATTTTTAGCTGATGTCAGCACGTAAAACGGGACTGAGGTTCAGTGTTTGGCTTGCCAGTCGCTTCTTTGATGCCTATTAGATGAAGGGTGTGGCATTGCTGATAAATGTAGGATGCATTTGGGTGCCATGCATATTTGGATGTGCCGTATAACTAATCCAATTAATAAAGGTAAGCAAAATGAAACGAAGGGGAAGATTTTCAAAAACCCGCATTAAAAAGCGACGGTCTGCTAACGTAGCCGTTTAGATACCGAATCCAAAAACCCGAGACATTCTTTTAAAAAATCACACATGAAAATGAGGTCAGCGGACAGCAGCCAAGATTTCCTAATTTGCATGTGCCTATTACTGATGGGCACATGCGCAGAAAAAATGCTGCTGTCAACGCCACCGTAAAAAAAAAAACTCAACCCCAAACCAAAACACAGCAAAACAAAACCTCACCATGACTGATTCTACCCCACCCCCAACCCCCACAGTGGGAGAGATGCCCACACTCTCCCGCTGCACTAAAACCTTCCTGCAACTGGCAAATAACCCCTCTCCCACTCTTCCGCCCCTCCCCCTTACCTCCAAGTTGAAGAGCGGAAGGGACCTGGACCCACTCCTGCCTGCTGCCTGCATTGTCTAAGGGAATTCCCCTCCACGGTGCATCTTGGGATGCATCTGGGGAGGGGCCTGAAGCTCTGATTGGCCCAGGTTGTATAAGGCCCCTCCTATGGGAGGGGCCTTAAACTACTTGGGCCAATCAGACCCCTCCCCGGGGATGCATTGTGAAGGGGCCTAACACTGATTGGCCCGGATGCCCCATAGAAGGGCTTTAGGCTTCTGGGCCAATCAGAACCTTAGGCCCCTTCACGATGCATCCGGGGGGGGAGGGGCATGTTAGTGGCAGGTAGGTTTTAATGCAGCAGGAGAGAGTGGGTATCTCTCCTGCTGCAGGGGGGGGGGGGAGAGGGCGCATTTGGGTGAGGTTGGGCAGTGTAGTCTCTGACACTGACCAGCACCCCTGGACCAGTCGCTTTTTTTTAGCCACCAAAAGCTGATGCCGCTTTTTAAAAATGGCTCTGCATTTTTTAAGAATCCACTGGAAGGCTCATTTCAATGTTGAAGAGCCCATTTGCATGTCAGTGTCGGAGACTGCTAGAATCCTTGCTGAAGAGGGAGATATTCCCTTTTGTTAATCCGTCGCTAAACTGCTGGAAAACAGTTTAGCGACGGCGTTAAAGTTTTGAGAATCTGGGCCTAAGACTTTTTATTGGATTAACCTAATATAGTAGTTCACCTTTGTAGAAGTGCCTTAGGCCCGGATGCACAAAACTCTCCGTCTTCGTCGCTAAACCAGTTTGATTGGTTTAGCAACGGCCTAATTTGCCGATCAGATGTACAAAATGGCCCACCGTTTGCTTTTCCCGTGCCTTCGTTCATTCTCCGACTCTGCCATGCAAATGACATAATTATTAAAACGAGGTTGTTAATATTAAAACAAGCCTTCTGATCGATGCCCTAACATCGCTGCTAAGGGCCCGAAATTACCAATAGGTCTGCCCTATTTTTTTGTTTTTTTTGATGGACACAGATGGTGTATATGTGTGTGTGTGTGTGTGTGTATTGCACAACATCTGTCCCCATCAAAAAAAAAAAAAAAAGTCATGCCGAAGTGATGACGGACCCTCCTTCATGATGAAGAAAAAGAGAGGCAGGAGGAATGCCCACTCCCTCCTGTCTCGGCAACACTACGTTTTAGTGTATCCAGACCCCCCCCCTTTCAACTCCTCCCACCACCCCACCAAAGTCCCCAAAAGAAGGTCCTGATGGTCTAGTGTGCTGGGGGGAGTCAGGACAGACCCCCCCCCACCCCAGCTCAAGGACACCCCCCTGTTCCTTTTGGTTAGCTTTATTGTAGAAATCTGGTAAGAGGGATGCCCACTCCTTCCTGATAGCAAGCCTATCCTCTGCAAAATGGTAGGCCTTCTCCTTTCCGGGGGCCTAAGGCCCTTATTGGCCCAGATACATAAGACCCCTCCTGTTAGGGCGGCCTTAGGTATCTGGGCTAATCAGAGTCTTATGCCCTTCTCCCACTTCATCCCAGGATGAACCAGGAAGGGGAGCCTAAGGCCATGATTGGGGTGTGTCCTTGAGCTTGGGGGTGGGGTCTGACCTGACTCTTACCAGCCCACCGGGGGGACTGGTGGGAGGGGTCAGAAGGGAGGCTTTCATGGGGGGAGGGCCTGGATGCACTAAAATGTGTTCTTGCCAAGGCAAGAGGGAGTGGGCATCCCTCCTGCCACTCTCTTTTTTGGGGGCCTTCAGGGTGGGGAGGACAGGACTTTTTAAAAACTAATTTGCATGGGAAGCTGTTTGAACATCAATCGCTGTTTTGGAATCGGTCAAAAAAAATCAGCCCAAAGTGACCCACGTGGTCTTAAAGATCATTTGTACGTCATCCGGCCCTTAGTCAGTGGAAGTAGGAAACCCCCATCATATGCAGGAATGTCAAAGGTTGAATGCAGCATGGTCAAAGTAGTTTGTTTTGGGGTGAGGGTGGGGGGAAGCAGATGAAGGAGGAAAACAAAGCTTTTGACTTTTGGCTTAATTTAGCTATCAAACTGTATTTTCAAAAGCTGCTTTTTATTGTGCAATTAAACCAATGTGAATTCAGGGTCACATAAGGAAAGCTCTCGCTTTTAATCTATCAATATCGTAGTATTTTGAGCAAAACTTCCATGCTCTGATTTTAACTCTAAGATTTGTTCTTTTCCAGTTTGCATTTTCTGAGCAGTTCAGCCCTGGTGATTGTTTACAGGTTATGACGACTAATCCCAAACCAAACAAGACATTAAAGGTGAGCAAAGATCCCTTTACTTGGCTGAGAGTTCAAAAGTGGATAGAGAAGTGGGCTAAGAGCCAGAGAAACCAGGGTTCAAATTCCCCTTCCCCTGCCGACGCTCCTTGTGACCACATTGTGCCTCCTGCTGCAGCAGGTCCCCACTTGGGTTCTAAGCTCTTTGGGAGGGAGAGTGTGTGTGTGTAAACCACTTTTACCATTACCGTATTTCCCCACATATAGGCCGCAGAAAATGCCTATGCAAGTTTTAAAACTGGTAGATAATCCGCCCCATTGTATTAGCCGCAGTTTATCTACCAGTAACTGGGGCAGCCTATACTGTTTTAAAAAATCACCCCCCCCCCCCCCTTACCTCCCTCGCTGGACAGCGGACGGCTGTCTCCTTGAATCTCGCGGCCAGCGGTGCAAGGCAGGAGCGATCTTTTTGATCTCCAGCCCGACCCCGCGCTGCTTCCAGCATGGCTTTGCCGAGTCCCGCGACAACTGACGGCAATGCCATGCAGGAAGCAGCGCGAGGCTGGGCTGGAGATCGAAACGATCACTCCTGTCCTGCACCGCTGGCCGCGAGATTCGAGGAGGCAGCCATCTGGCGAGGGAGGTAAGGGGGAGGGAGATGATTTTTTAAAAACAGTATAGGCCGCCCCAGTTATGCAAGCCGCACTCACTGGGCAGGCTTGCAAAACCCATATATATAGGCCACAGCCTATATATGGGGAAATACGGTATTTGGACAATTGAGCTAAAATCCAAATGTTAAACATTTTTTTTTATACTGTGGGTCCAATATTCAAAGCAATTTAGCTGGCCACTGACTGACTAAATTGCTTGGTCAAGGCTTAGCCACAAATTTTCAGCAGCATTTAATCGCTGAATATCACGGTTAACTCCTAAATCAAAACCAGTTATGTTGGGGATGTTTTGGGGGTGGAGTCAGCACTTGGCCGCTTAAACAGTCTTATTCCTAGGATAAGCGGCATAAAATCTGTTTTACTACTTGGGATTTAGCTAGGTACTTTGGGACCTGGGTTGGCCACTGTTGGGAACAGGATACTGGGCTTGATGGACCTTCGGTCTGTCCTAGTATGGCAACTCTTACATTCTTATGTGAGCCAAGTATAGGACAGTGAAGCCATTGTGACATCACTGATGAGTTTGGCTCTTAGGCATTGGTGGAATGAGGCATTATGACATCACAATCTCAGCTCTGGAATGTTACTACTCTTTGGGTTTCTGTCAGGCATTATGATATGAGGGAAAGAGATTGGGACTTGTATACAGGTACTTCAAGCATTTTCCCTATCTTTCTCAGTGGACTCACAATCTATCTAATATACCTGGGGCAGTGGAGGATTACTTGCCCAGGGTCACAGTAAAGTTACAATTAATAGAGTTAAAGGCTATAAAAGTTTGGAGGGGCAGTTTTTTAAGTTGAATTTGTATGTAACTTGAATCCTGTACAGTACACAGTCTATAAAAACCTTAAAGAAACAGTCCTCAAAATGAAGTACTGTAATTTAAATAGAAAGAAAAGATAGGAGGGTTTACACTTACTTTTGTTCTTCATCCATCCCACTTTTCCCTCTCCAACATTTCTCCCTCTCATCTCTCTCTTCCCCATGCATCTGTAGCTCGTGCCTCTCCTACCACCATATACAATATTTCTCTCTCCCTATGCCCAACAATTCACCTCTTTCTTCATTTCCCCATATTCAACAATTCTCCCTTTCTATTTCCTCCCCACCTCAGCATCTTTCCCTCACTCCCTCCATTCTTCCATCCTATATCCCAAGTTCATGCTCCCCTCCCTCCCTCCATTCTGTATCTCAAGTTCATGCTCCCCTCCCTCCCTCCATTCTGTGTCCCAAGTTCATGCTCCCCTCCCTCCCTCCATTCTGTGTCCCAAGTTCATGCTCTTTCCCTCTTTTCTTCCTTCCTTACAACTTTTGTGCGAAGTTTGTGATACCTCCCTTCTATGTCCCAACACGACCCTGCTTTCCTTCCTGTGCCAACGCACCCCCTCTTCCTGTTCCAACGTGACCCTCCTCCCTTCAATGTCCCAATGCAACCTTTATTCTCCCTCTGTTCTGTGTCCCAAATTTGTGCTGCCCTCCCTCTCGCGGGTGTTTACCTCCTCTGGCCGGTTCCCTCTTCCCAGCCACACTTCTTTTCACAAAGACACGGCCTGCAGCTGACCTGGAAGCTTTCCCTCTGACATCAGCGGGAAGGTTTCCAGGTCAGCCGCGGGCTGAGTGCAGGAGCCCGCTGCTGGTGGCTTTGCAAAGAGAAGTGCAGAGATATGGGAGGGAGAGAGGGAGATACGAATTTGAGACTCAGAACGGAGGGAAGGACAACGAGAGTCACGTTGGAACATGGAAGGAAGGAGAAGAGTCACGTTTGGACAGGAAGGGAGGAAGAGGGGGTGCATTGGAAGGAAGGGAGAGGCAGGACCCCAGTTCATAAGTACGAGTCCGACGTAAGTCGGATATTCTTAACTCTGGGACTGCCTGTACTATGGGGTCAGTAGGATGAGACTATGCAAATTTTTTCAGAACTTTGATGCTTTTCATGTTCTAAAGCCCAAAAACTACAGGAACCTAAATTGGGGTTTGTGATTTTTGGAGTTAATTACTTTTTATTGATAAATGTTTCCTGTTTTTTAAAGATGCAGTTAGTCCATTCTTGAGACTGAAATTTTGCAGGATTATGGTATAAATAAGTCCATACCCCACTTTTGGTTTCTCTTTGCTCAGCGGGTCACAAATTCTAAAGAGACATGGGGTTTCCAAAATTAAGAAGCTGTTCTGAAAGATGCAATTGATAAATCCTATTACAATAATAAAAAGCATTTTGGCCCCGATTTCTATAAAGTCCGCCTAAAAGTTAGACGCCGATTGTCAGCGCCTAGCTTAAATTGATCAGTAGGCTTAATATTGGCACTCGACACCTCGCAGTCGAATTGAAAGTTGGGCACCTAACGTGAAAACTCGATTTTTTGAAAAGTAGGCGCATAGCCCAAAGCGTCTACGCAAGGGGCCTGATTCTGGAAACTGCACCTGCTGCGGTAGGCGTCTGCCGTGTGCCAATCAGCGGTAGGCGCCGCGCCCAGAATCACATCTGGTTTTCTTCCGTAGACGCCTTAAATGTAGGCCAGCATTTTACAGGCCTACATTTAAGGTGTCTGATTCGCGCCTACGAGAAGCGCCTAGGCACATCTACCGATGCCTTAGGCCACTTCTGGCATAAACCACGCCTATGTTGGCCTTGGGCATCTGTAGGTATGCCTAGACACCTCTGTATACGCACAGACGACACCTATATTGTAGGCGTCTTTGCCCCATTAATTTTTTTTTTAACATGTGTTCCGATTGGTCCGTTAGATGGCAGTAGGACGCCTACCGCCAGTGGCGTACCTAGGGTATGTGGCACCCGGGGCCCATCATTTTTTGACACCCCCCCCTATGTAAAAAAATATTTTTTGTAATGACCGTGAAACAGAATAAATGGTCAGAATAGAAACAGGCAGTGAAAATTTTCTTATATTCCAAACATAACATAACATAAATTATGTCTGAATTGTCATGACATCAGAAGTACATATGGAGTAGTTGCAGGTGATGCTTGGGACAGTTCTGATTATGTTAGTTCAGTTTTATGTGTTTTTTGAATAGAAGGGTTTTTATTTCTTTTTGAAGGTTTTGCAGTCTGTGGTCGATGTCAATTGGTTGTAGAGTTGGGGGTCGAGTGTTGCAGCTCGAATGGCTAGGAGGTTGTCGAACAGTTTTTTTCTTTTGACGTTTTTGGTTGGAGGGTGTGTGAATGGTGCGTGAGTTCTCCTATGTCTGTTTGAAGTGGATTGAATTATTTAGCTGAAGAAATTAGTTACCCCCTCATCCCACACACATTAATTCTCTTCCATTTTTGTTCCCAAATAAAAAACACTGATAAGTTCCCAGAAAAAAAATACATTAAAATAAGAAGTGAAAACAAAGGCCCCTACAGATGAGAACATAACATAAGAATAGCCTAACTGGGTCAGACCAATGGTCCATCATGCCCAGTAGCCCATTCTCATGGTAGCCAATCCAGGACACTAATACTTGGTCAAAACCCAAAGAGTAGCAACATTCCATGCTACCGATCCAGGGCAAGCAGACACTTCCCCCATGTCTTAATAACAGATTATGGACTTTTCCTCCAGGAATTTGTCCAAATCTTTCTTAAAATCAGCTACACTATCTGCTTTTACCATAACTTCTGGCCATTTCATTTTTAAGTTTAGATCTTTCCTTTCAAACAGAGACCTTGCTAGATGTCAAATACAGCACAAGGTTACTTCACATGGACTTAGCTGTGCAGGAAATGTGAATCTCCTCATACACCTACCATATAGTGCAAAAATGTGCAAAAGTCTGTTTTTTTCTTTCGATCACTACATAGCCTAATGTCACACAAGCAGCGCTGTTACAAACATATTCTGTAGGTCAATGCTAAGGATAACAAAGTTTCCTTCTTTGGACCAGAAGGAGATAAACCACTGGAAGAGATCCCAAAACAACACCCAAAGACCCACTCAGTGTGTGAACCAGTTGAGTGGAGTGGACTAACTGGGGAGTGGAAATGGGCCCGGAGTTTGCTCAGCAGAATTTCCCAGACCACCTCTTCCTCTCAACACATTGACACGCTGCCACCATCGCCACTAGGAACACCTCACTGGGTAGGCCAGCTATGCTATAAACTTTAAAAAACACATTATTATATTTTCTTATAAAGCACATATTTTAACTGAACTCTCTGACATCCTCAGCCTTTCCATTCACAAAAATAGAAGGAAGAAAAGTTCCCATTTCCTGCTGTCTCATGTCCCCGGCCTATACAATATTTTTTTTCTGCAGACCCTTCAAAAGTCTGACCAAATCCTCGTTTCACTTGCATTATAAAGTACTGAGGATGCCATCTCTCCCCAATCCCAGGTCCTAAAGTCTAAGACAGTAGCACAAACTAATGCTGCCAGATTCAGGAAAAAATTTTTTGATTCGATTCAGCCTATTGCAGGGGTGTCCAATGTCGGTCCTCGAGGGCCGCAATCCAGTCGGGTTTTCAGGATTTCCCCAATGAATATGCATTGAAAGCAGTGCATGCACACAGATCTCATGCATATTCATTGGGGAAATCCTGAAAACCCGACTGGATTGCGGCCCTCGAGGACCGACATTGGACACCCCTGGCCTATTGAATTGGTTTTTCAATTTGATTTTCCTGCCCAGTTGGGTGATTTTTTTCAAAACTCCTGGTGGGTTTTATAGCTTTTTCACCCCCTTTGGCTTCTCCTAACCACACTGGCGCTGTGGTGTAAATAAAATAAAGAAACAAAAAGGACTTTTCCTCTCTCTGTTAAATCCTAGCTCACGTTTGCAGTCCAACACCAGCTCTGGCAGGATACACATTTCAAATCTGACATATTATAATCACAAAACAGAAAATAAAATTAATTTTTCTACCTTTTGTTGTCTGGTTATATTTCAAATCTTGTTGGTCCAAGGCTCTGGTTTTCTTCTGATAACTTGCTTGCCAGGGTCTCCTTCTTTCTGCATGCTAACCATCCATCTGCCAACTCTGTCCTCCCTTTCCATTTCCCTTCCCTTCCCAGGAAGTCTGGTATCTTTCCTTTTTTTCATCTCCCTCCACAGATCCACCTTTTCTTAAATACCCTTTCATCCGGCATCTCTCCCTCCTTCCCCACCACCCCAGAGTCCACCATCTCTCCCTTTCTTTTGCTAATTACCCTCCTATCCAGTATATCTATCCCTCCTCCACACCATCCCTTGTGTCCAATTTCTCTCCCTTTCTGTTCCTTCCCTCCCTAAATCCATCATCTCTCTCCCTCTCCTCTATTTTCAGACCCATTATTTCTTCCCCCCCCCCAAAGTTTGGCATATGCACGTCTCTTTGAACACCCCCTTCCCTCTGTGTACTTCTAAATCATGGTCCCCCCCAAAGGCCTGTCCCCCCTTAAAGGTCTGCCTGTCCCCCCTTGTAGGCCTATACCCCCCTTGAAGGCCTGTCCCATCCCCTTGTAGGCCTGTCCCCCCCTTGAAGGCCTGCCTGCCTGTCCCCCCCTTGAAGGTCTGCACCCCCCGAAGGCCTGCACCCCCCCGAAGGCCTGTCCCCCCCTTGAAGGCCTGTCCCATCCCCTTGTAGCTTCTCCCCCCCTTGTAAGCCTGTCCCCCCTTGAAGGCTTGCCTGCCTGCCTTTCCCCCCCTTGAAGGCCTGTCCCCCCCTTGAAGGTCTGCACCCCCCCCCGAAGGCCTGCACCCCCCCTTGAAGGCCTGCACTCCCTTGAAGGTCTGCACCCCCCCGAAGGCCTGTCCCCCCCCTTGAAGGCCTGTCCCACCCCCTTGTAGGCCTGTCCCCCCCTTGTAGGCCTGTCCCCCCTTGAAGGCCTGCCTGCCTGCCTTTCCCCCCCTTGAAGGCCTGTCCCCCCCTTGAAGGTCTGCACCCCCCCAAAGGCCTACACCCCCCCCCGAAGGCCTGCACCCCCCCTGAAGGCCTGCCTGCCCCCCCTTGAAGGCCTGCACCCCTTGAAGGTCTGCACCCCCCCCCCGAAGGCCTGTCCCCCCTTGAAGGCCTGCCTGCCTGCCTGTCACCCCCTCCCCCTTGAAAGCCTGCCTGCCTGCCCGCCCGCCCCACCCTGAAGGCCTGATGCCCCGACCCACCCCGAAGGACCACTCGCCCCTCTGGCCTCCCCGCACCACCTATGAAGCAGCCACAGCAGGATCGCGAAGTCAGCGTCAGCGATCCCTGCGCTGCTTAGGCGCTGCTTCCTGCGCCACGGTCCCGCCCCTCCTCTGACGTCAGAGGAGGGGCGGGATCGCGGCGCAGGAAGCAGCGCCTAAGCAGCACAGGGATCGCTGACGCTGACTTTGCGATCCTGCTGCGGGCTGCTTCACAGGTGGTGCAGGAAGGTCAGTGGGGCGAGCGGTCCTTCGGGGGTGGAGGGGGGACTGAACGGCAAGGCCGGGAGCACCCCCTTAGGGCTGGCACCCGGGGCGCACCGCCCCCCCCTGCCCCCCCCTTGGTACGCCACTGCCTACCGCCACCTACAATCGGATACCATTTTTAGTATCGGGCCCAAAGTGGGTATGGTTAGGGGCGGATCATGGGTGTATTTTCGAGTTAGTCACCTCTTGTTGAATTAGGTGCCGTTAGCTCCTATATCGGTGCCTAACTTTAGGCAAAGAAAACCCTGGCATAAATTGGGGATGTCTAAATTTTAGGATGCTGAGTGCTGCCTAAGCATGATTCTATAATGCCTAAATACCTATAGTGCCTAAGTTTTATAGAATTGGTGCCAATATCGGCACCTAACTTTAGGTGGACTTTCTAGAATCTGGGCCTTTGTGTAATTATAAGTAATACAAATACAAAAAAATGGTGTCTAAATAAAACAGTCTCGGCCAAAATACACCATAAGATTAGCACCAGCTAATAATAAATTAGATAGATAGAAGGGAGCCTCAGGGACCTTGAAATCAGGCAAAAAATTACCAAGATTCCAGATCAGACAAAATCTCAATCATTAGCTCTACCTTCTAGGTATAGAGAACAGTTGTAAATTTGTCAATATTTTTAAAAAATTTTTGTAAACTTTTTCTATTCAATTTTTAAGATATATTTTTTATTTATTTTTATAACCAGATAGTGCTATAACTTTCAAAAAGCACTTATCTTAATCTGGATGAATCAACGATACTGCATAAGATTAAGATAAGTGCTTTTTGAAAGTTATAGCACTATCTGGTTATAAAAATAAATTAAAAATGTATCTTAAAAATTGAGTAGAAATAGTTTACAAAAAATTTTTTAAAATATTGACAAATTTACAACTGTTCTCTATACCTAGAAGGTAGAGCTAATGATTGAGATTTTGTCTGATCTGGAATCTTGGTAATTTTTTGCCTGATTTCAAGGTCTCTGAGGCTCCCTTCTATCTATCTAATTTATTATTAGCTGGTGCTAATCTTATGGTGTATTTTGGTTGAGACTGCCTTTGTGTAATTATCATTTGGAAAGCTGACATGGCTAGTTTGAAATTTTTGTGAAAAAGAAACCACCCGGTAATTCATTGTATTCACTGTCTAACATCGGTGTTCCCAGGTTAAGAAGGAGTCAGGAGAGAACGCCCCTGTTCTGAGCGATGACGAACTTGTCTCAATGTCTGTGCGGGAGCTGAACCAGCATCTGAGGGGCCTCTCCAAGGAGGAGGTCATTCGCCTGAAGCAGCGCAGGCGGACGCTGAAGAACCGGGGCTATGCTGCCAGCTGCCGGATTAAGCGGGTTACGCAGAAGGAGGAGCTGGAGAAGCAGCGCATTGAGCTGCAGCAGGAAGTGGACAAGCTCGCCCGAGAGAACTCCAGCATGAAACTGGAGCTGGATGCCCTCCGTTCCAAGTATGAGGCTTTGCAGACCTTTGCCCGCACCGTCACCCGGGGACCCATTACCCCGACTAAAGTTGCCACCACCAGTGTGATCACGATTGTGAAATCGGCTGACATTTCTTCAGCATCCATGCCATTCTCTGCACCATCCTAGTGCCTATAGAGGACGCGAACAAACATCTTGTTCCAAAAGGGACTTCATGGCGATAAACTTGCATTTTTTTTTTTTTTTTTTTTCTGAGTTCCTTTTCTGCCATTTGAAAATGACAAGAATTACCTTTTCTACCCTCTTATTTCACGCCGAAAAATAAACTGCAAAGGCGAATATATTTAGCCTTCCCAATGTCACTTTTTCTGCACCAGAAAATTCCACTTTGCCCTGAAAAGGAGGTTAGAAAGGCTTCAAGTGCTGGGGTCTTGTTGTAGGGAGCTTTCGTGCCCTTATCTGGTGCCTGCTTTGAAAAGCTCGAAACCTTCAGAAATCAACTTGTTGCACCCAGAATATGGAACCTTGTCTGAAAAATTTTGAAGCGAGTCGACATAGGGAGAAAGTTGCAACAGGTTTTCGTAATTTGTAAAATTTAACGATTTAATTTAAAGGATTTTTATGTTTTAAGTTACGATGTTCCTGGTTCCTACCACCCTGTGCTAGCAGAGAAATGAGGACAGGGGACTGAGTCCTCAAAATCTTCAGAGCATACGTAATCCAGTACTTGGGGGGGGGGGGGCTAAGATAGCCTCTTTGGACTAAGAAAATAAATAAGCAGACACATTCCAGGGAGAGACTGAACACTGTGAGTCTCGGTATGTGTTTTTTGGCTAGGGATCTACCCATAGGAGAGAGTGCTAAGAAAGAGTGGCATTAAATTGACAGTGGCAGATAGCAGTAGATGTTTTAAAGGGGAGCAAAGTGAAGGAAATATCTTCATTATGTGGTCTGCCCATTAACAAATATTTAGAACAGCGCACTGCATTTTTGATCTCTCAAAGAGAGAGGTCAAAAAACTGGAAAGTGTTTGACAAACAAAAACCTCTAAAAATATTCAGGGACTTTTTGAGCTTGCTTGGTTCAGACGACTAGAAATAATTTCTTTCTGGAATATTATGCGGAGGAGAATTCCGCTGAAGTGGACAGAGCAGTCAGGCAGGATACCCATTGACGCCATCTTTTTTTCTCTATGCCTGCAAACCTTTGACGTATGAAGGTACTGAATAATAAGGTTGACAGGATTGAATTATTGACGATAGGAGACATTAATGCTCTGCAGTTTTGGACCCCCAGATCGTAAACAGTGCGCTGCTTGGAAAGTGTGACTTGGAACACTCTTGAAGTCCACCGAGAGACCTAGTCCAGTAGTTCAGAGACCCTGTGTTCAGTTCATGGGCCAGGATCCCTCACTTTGGGCTGGCTGGGGAATGGGGTGCAGTGCAGGGAGTGTCCATAGTTCCTGAGGGTTGAGAGTATCCGTGGTAGGGACACTCAATGGCCAAACTTAGGGTTTATAGTAGGACAAGCAGGCATAATATTCTCCCATGTGAGTACGGATTCTATCTAGTGCACTGTCGCTTTAAATCTTTTAGACGGTGCTCATGCCGCATGCGTGCCTGTGCCTTCCTGCCCTATGTCGGCTCACGGGACCATCAATCCTTCATTTTCCGCAGAGTTGAGAAGCTGTCTCTTCAGTTTTCTCTTCAGTGTGTTGAACTTTTGCCTTCTTTTTCTGTGCCTTCCCATAATTATTTTTAAGCGTTTTCCTCATGTTGTTTTGTTTTTATCGTGTTTTCAGTATATTACCCAACTTTGGTTCATTTTTGCCAATTTTCTATTTTGGCCTTTGGGCCAATCCGAGCCCTTTATTTCTCCGGAGTTGGGTATGGGATATAAAAATGAGCATGAGGAGCAAACTTTTGGGCCAAAATAAGTTAAATATTCTATTGTCTGCCTTACATTTTTCTTCTAGGAAGAAATATGAGTGCCATGCTGGATTAGTTAAAATAGCTGCACCACACTGTTTATTGCTTTTTGCTGAAATATATGGTGAAAATGCTGCTGTGTTGCCAAAATCCTAGGTAATCGGGTTGCCTTGGTTCCAAGAATTTTTGCCGCAAATGCTTAGGATTTTCCTGCCCTGAATGTCCTTTATATCCCAAAAGGTTTTCTTCTGCAATGTGTCTTCCAGCGAGTTTGAGACGTGCAAGTAGAGAATGACACGGTGACAAAATTCATCACCGTCCCCGTCCCCGCGGATAACCGCGGTAAACCTTTAAGGAGAGAGGGAAGAATCAGAGTATGAATGGCCACAACCACTGACCCTCAAGCTTTGCTTTGAAGAATTCTGGTGTAGAAGGACTGAGGTTGAAATAGACACTAAAAAATGACATGGGATTATTTCCCGCGGTTATCCGCGGGGACGGGAACGGTGATGAATTTTGTCACCGTGTCATTCTCTAACATGCAGCACCTGAACTTCCTCCGAGCATAGTCTTGGGAGACCAGTTTGAGCATTAAAAGGCATTGTACTGCTACAACAGAACACGACTTCCTATGCCTGCAAATGTCAACATGGAATCATTGCGGCTTACAGCCGGTTGAATTACATTTGCGATCTAGCGTTATTGATAGCGAGTTCTGTCTTACCATGTTGTTTTGAGGAAGAAGAGGGGTTGAACCTACTTGGGGAAGAGCTATGTCTTTAATCTTTTCCTGAACAGGCAAGAAGTGGGTAGTCATTGCAGGTGGGCTCAAATTCACTTGAGCCATGCGATACTGACTTTAAAAAAACTCCTTTACTTTTTTGGCATCATTAGTGCCAACCAACAAGGTAAGGTTGAAGGGTTGCTGGCATTGATTGACTAGGAGGAGGGGTAGTGATTGTTTCCTGAGCAGAAGATGGTAGGCAGGATGGGGAACATTGAGGGAGGAGGTGCAAGGGGCGTGGAGGCAGGGATGAGAAAGGGAGACTGGAGAGAGTGTGGAAAGATGGAGGAGATCACCACAATGAGAAGTGAAGCAACGGTGCATTCAATTTTCCCTATTAATACAGGATGGGAAAATATCCTTGGTGGGAGAAGGAACGAGCTAACTGTTTCTGGAGTAGAGGGGGCATTGATGGCTCCTGTGTCCAAGGGAAATGTGTCAAGGCCCACAGTAGTTATCAAAACCTGAAATGCAGTATTCTAAGAAATCCCTGACACAGAGAATAAAGTGCTAGAAAAGGATTTAAAAGAAGACAGAGAGAAAAGTACTGTTGATTGAAGGATATGTTTGACCCGGTTTAAAGGAAATTAAAGTTCCTGGATATTTTTGAGATGGAGAGTTTCTAGGCCAAAAGCATCGGTCGTGACAAAAATTGTGTGGTATGTGTTAGAAAGAAGACTCTAATGTAGGGGTGAGCCAACATCGGTCCTCGAGGGCCATAATCCGGTCGGGTTTTCAGGATTTCCCCAATGCATTGAAAGCAGTGCATGCAAATAGAGCTCATGCCTATTCATTGGGGGAATCCTGAAAACCCGACTGGATTATAGCCCTCGAGGACCAGAGTTGCCCACCCCTGCTTCTAATGACTGGGTCTTCTGTTCTGAGATGAAGCAGTTGGTGATGTGGTGGAAGGACTGAAGAAAAATAGTGATATGCTGCAAAGTGATAGCAAATTCTTGTGTACAAGGGCAGAAGCTAGGTGGCAGAGAAAGAAAAGTAGGAAGAAGGTTGGCGTTTGGATCGTGATCAGAAAAATGGTAAAGATTTTCCTCTTGTGAAAACAAGGTAGCGAAACCTGTGTGAATTGTCTGGTGAACTATATTGTGAGAGCAGAGCAGACAACGGATGTCCCTAGAACCGGAGTGTCAAAGTCCCTCCTCGAGGGCCGCAATCCAGTCGGGTTTTCAGGATTTCCCCAATGAATATGCATCTGTTTGCATGCACTGCTTTCATTGTATGCTAATAGATCTCGTGCATATTCATTGGGGGAAATCCTGAAAACCCGACTGGATTGCGGCCCTCGAGGAAGGACTTTGACACCCCTGCCCTAGAAGGACAAAACTCGGTTGAAGGTATCCCGAGGTCAGAGCTAGCTAGAGAGGGCACAAAAAGTTTCAGGGTAAATGGAGAAAAAAGTGAGTTCGGAGCGAGCGTGTAAGGAAGGACATTAGAAGCATCAGCTTGTTATAGAATTCTGTTCTGCTTTCTGACAGTTTAATTTCTAGGATGATTTGAAGTGTGCCGTAATTGTAAGTCGGTTCTCCAGGAAGTGGATTGAAAATCTATTGCTTTTGTAGTCCAGGAATAGAACAGCTAGTGAAACAAAGTGGAATTTATTTCCCATTCGAAATGAATGCTTACCAGGTGCTAGTGGAAAACGCCCAAAGTGTTGTAGTTTCATAATTCACCTTACTGTAGAGTTGAGGGTTTGTTTTTTTTTTATATGTGTAATTCCTTTATAAGGGTTAGTACCTGCAATTAAAAGCAACCTAAAGCAACTTTAGCAAGTGCAGTAGATTACCTTGCCATGCCCTTGGGGTTTTTTTTTTTTTTGGTAAGACATGCTCTGAAGATTTTTCTGAAGTGGGCAAATTCCCTTCTACCCTTAGAAATGGAGTAAAGGACTGCCGAGAAAGATGATACTAAGCTTATTCCCTCCATCATTTTCCTCAGCTCCTTGAGTCAAAAATATTTCTGAAGGTTCCCTAGCTCTGTTGATGACTGGGCAGAGTCAGATTTTCTTGTGCAGAACTGGGCAGGAAAGCAAAAAAAAAAAATATATATATATATGAGCAAGCACATAAGCAACCTTGAGAACACCAGAAAAACACTGTTATGTTTTCTAGAATAGCCTCAGGAGTCCTGTCTGTCTGGTTTGATTGGCAATGAGGTGCTAAGCTGTTTGGGTTCTGAGAAAAGGATGAATATTTTCTGCCTGGAGACCATCGTGGATTCAAAGAGTATCACAGCACTTAAGTTATTAAAGGCACACCAGTAACAACAACAACAAAAAAAAGTTAAACTAAAAAACAACAATAAAAGACAAAAAATATAAAATTAAAAAACAGCAAAAAAAAAAAAAAAAATTTCATGGCAAATGGTGATGTGAAGCTAGTTATATGTAATTGTTTTGTTTTTTCCTGTTCAAATCAGATAAGAAACATATCAATATTTGAGCGCGGTGGCAGTGTGCTGCTGCTAGATCTTTTCCGTTTACTGGAAGTGTGCCAAAGGGTTTGGCTAAGCGAGAGCTGGCCCAGGGCTAAAATAACTCCTCTTCCTCTACGGTGACGGTGGGGGAGGGAGATAAGCAAAAAAAAAAAAAGGGTATTTGAGGACCTGGGCATCATTAAGCTGTTGATACCATAGCAATGGTAGGTAATCCATATTGGATATCAATAAGGAACATATGGAAATATTTAAAGAGATAATTTAAAAATATATATATATGCATTTTATCATACAGATTTTTCCTAAATAATTAAAAAGAAAATCTTTTGAAGTTTGATATTGAAAATCTTTATTAGATGAAAAATGCAAATTGACAAGTTGTAGGTGGAGACTGGGAATGGACAAGCTGCTCCCCCACAACCCTCCTGCCCGATTTCTACAGATTGGCCGGAGTGGAATTCAGAATCGGAAGCTACTTGGAAGGAGGGGTCAAAGGGATATCGCAGACCCCTTCACCAAACCTTCTCTCTTTCTCTTTAGTAGGGTAGGACTGCGTGCGTGTGTGAGATCTGAGTTTAATATTATTTTGTATGTAATTGTATTCCTCAGATATTTGGTTTTCTGCAGTTTGTACACAGGACACGACAAATACAGCACCGGTATCTCAGTCTTGAGAGCGGTCTTTGTCCCTCATTTTCACTTTCTCTTGCTCTCTTCATGTGTGTGACCTGCTAACCTTGCACACAAGAAGGAAATGGGACAGCAAATGTTATATATGGCTGGAGATGTCCACACACTTCTCATGTTGTGTTCCACTCCCGTCTCACCTTCCCCCCCCCCCCCCTGTGCACGGAATTGTGAAGCAAGCCTGTAAGTTTGAAGCAGACCAGTGTCTCAGTGATGTGCGAGAGCTAAGTATACCATGAGCAAAGTCTTTAACTGCTGTGTAATCCTTTCTTGTGTCAACGCCATGGTTCCCCTGCAACAGTGGATGTAAAGGTGCCGGGAGAGCAGAGACCTCAAGGTTCTGTGCTGTGGGACTTGGGGGCTTGATTCTCTTGTAGAGTATAGTCTGTGGTGGTCCGTTTTGCTTTCCAAATCAAATGTTGATGGATGTAGGGTTGGGTTTCCCCCTTCACTTCTCTCAAGTTTCACAATATTTCGTCTCCTGCACTTTCTCTTGGTCTTCCGTACACTCTTTTTTTTTTTTTTTTTTTTTTTAATCCTTGTGCTGTTAAGTGCTTTTCTTGGTTTACTTTTCTGCTTCTGGTCTCTGGTTTACAGAAACGCCTCTCTCTGGCATATCCTGGTAGTGAGGATAGAGGTCTTATAAGTTCTGGCTTTTCCCTGCTGTGGTTACTCGATAGATTCATTTCAATATTTATTATTTCCGTGCTGCTTTTTTTTATACATATTATATATATGAATAAATTATTGGGATATATCCAAGTAATTGTGGATTTATGTTTTGTCAGAACCGTAACCCCCCCCCCCCCCCCCGTGTACTGTATTTGTTCACCAATTTCCTCCTCTGATGGCCACAAAGTAATTTATTTCTGTATATAATACTGCTGTGACTGGTTTTGTACCTTTCCAATAAAGCGTTTTCTCATTTATCACTCTCGGGTATTTTTTTCTTCCATCTGCAAAATTACAGGAACAAACTACACATGTGCCAAGATGTGTCAAAAAGGGAATTTAAAAACTAGAAAAAATGTTAAGTTTGCAAATATTTGAAATTCTCTGGGTTTTTATTTTCTGAAGGCGTGGCAGGCATGCAAGCTCCGTTGGAGGTTATAAGCAGCAACATGGCCTGTGTGTTTTGGGACGTCGGGACACAATTGCTCTTTCACATTCACGTTTGGAGCAGATGTTCAGGGGTTCTAGAAAAGAAATCATTAACCCAGTGGCATAGTAAGAGGGGGGGGAGGCTTGCCCTGGGTGCCATGTTGGTTGGGGCGCTGACACCCCTCCTCCTCTCCGCCCCCCCTCCCCACGTTCACCTCCTTCCCTTCTCCCGTACCTCAAGTTGTTCGCGGCAGTCAACAATGTGCTCTTCGTGACCCCGTTGGCTCTCCTGCCGATGTCACTTCCGGGTGCCCCGCGCACAGGAAGTGACATCAGAGGGAGAGCCAGTGGGGTCGCGAAGAGCAAAAGAATTGCCATACTGTGATTGACCGCTGTGAGCAACAACTTCAACTAGAGGCACGGGGGAAAGGAAGGGGAGGCACACGTGGCAGGTGGGATTGGGGGAGGGGTGCCACCGCCCCAGCTGCCTCTCACCCTCGCTATGCCACTGCATTAAACCCTCCCCCCCTTTGTGAAGCCACGTTAACATTTTCTATCACCGCAGCCAGAATTCCTATGAGTGTCGGAACTTTTATCACCGCAGCCAGTGATAAAAAAACACGCGGCATCGTAAAAAGGGTGTGGGTGGGTAAAATAGTAATGAAGATAAGTAGCTCTAAATCTATGTTTTGGGAACTTAAGGGAATGATGGCCAACCCAAACAAAGCTATGCTCGTACAATGCTTGGCTTAGGCCAGGGGCTCTCATCATAGTCCTTGGCGCACACCCAGCCATTCAGGTTTTCAGGTCGTCCGCTGTTTATAGGCATAAGATCGATTTGCTTGCACTACCTACCTACAAATCTATTTCATGTATGTTCATTGTTGATATCCCAAAACCTTGACTGACTGGGTGTGTCCCGAGGAGTGTATTAAAAATCCATGGCCTACACCCTTAGTTGCAAACCTTTCCTGGATGCACATCTTATCCTATGCTTCTCAATCCAGTTCTCGGAGCCCACCCAGGATAGTCAATATAAATACCCTGTTTCCCCGAAAATAAGCCATGGCATGATTTTTAAAGATGCTCCTAATATAAGCCCGACCAGAAAAATAAGCCCTTGTTAAGATCGACCTCCAAAGCCGCTCCCCCTCCCGAATATCCCTGACACTCCCTAACTCCATCCCTGACACTAGTGTTGCCCGATTCGCTGAAAAATCAGACTTGGTCAGTTCAGCAGTTCGTACCCCTGCTGCTTTAGGAGGCCTTGGAGCGGAGGTATGTTAGTCTCAAAGTGGGAGGGTTGGTGGGGTTCTGCTGCACAAGGGGATGGGTGAGAGGGGAGGAAAGATGATGCACATGGGGGGGGGGGAAGGAAAGAGGAAGAATTGGGGTAGAGGAAGGAAGAAGATATGATTGTTGTATGTGAAAAAAATAAGACATCCCCGAAAATAAGCCCTAATGCGTTTTTTGGGCCCAAAATTAATATGACTGTCTTATTTTGGGGGAAACACGGTAATATTGTTTTTGGTTTTTTTTAAAGTATATACATATCATGTACATACGTGGATTAAAAATTGGCTGGCGGATAGGAGTACTGCGTCGCCGTACCTTAAGAAGGATATGGCGATACTCGAGAGGGTTCAGAGGAGAACGACACGTTTGATAAAAGATATGGAAAACCTTTCATACACTGAGAGATTGGAGAAACTGGGGCTCTTTTCCCTGGAGAAGAGAAGACTTAGAGGAGATATGATAGAGACCTACAAGATCATGAAGGGCATAGAGAAAGTGGAGAGGGACAGAATCTTCAAACTTTTGAAAACTACAAAAATGAGAGGGCATTTGGAAAAGTTGAAAGGGGACAGATTCAAAACAAATGCTAGGAAATTTTTCTTCACCCAACGGGTGGTGGACCCCTGGAATGCGCTTCCAGAGGGTGTGATAGGATAGAATACGGTATTGGAGTTCAAGAAGGGGAGGGTCATTGGGGTGGGCAGACTAGATGGGCCGTGGCCTTTATCTGCCGTCTATTTCTATGTTTCTATGTAAGAAGGGATTGGACAATTTTCTGAAAGAAAAGGGGATAGATGGGTATAGGTAGAGGATTACTACACAGCTCTTGACTTCCCCTTCTACCTCTTCCTGGCCACTGTGATTGAATCTTCAGGCAGCCAGCAGCAGCAATGATGTGAGCCTACCACTGCCAGCCTGTCCTGGAATCTGCCTCTCTTCAAGTTCCGCCTAAGCGGGACAGGAAGTCACTGCAGAGATGCAGCTTCCAGGGCAGGCCAGAGGTAGCAGGTTCAACTCATTGCTACCACCAGCTGCCCGAAGATTGAATCACAGTGGCCGGACCCAGGGAAGAGGTAGGTAGGGGAGTTGGGAGAGCTAGCTAAACCTGGGCAGACTCCCCCCATCTTAAAAAAAAAATCAAAAAACATCCAAGCACCTGGGACAGTCCTCGTAAAAGAAGACATGTCCAGGTTTTCATGGATGTCTGATATCCCTATATATTAGACTCATAAACCTCTTTTACCTGCATGTCAGGAAAGGTGCTGTATCAAATTTGCTCAGTACAGAGATAAATTTGCATGCTCTATTTCACAAGTGTCAAACTCATGGCCCTTGAGCCAAATCCGATCCACCTGGTCATTTTATGCAGCCCGTGGTCCGATGCCCCCAGTGTTACCTTGTGGCCAGCTCCCTCCTCCTCACAACCTTAGTGTGCACGGAGCCGCGTGCAGTGGCTCCTCGCACGTCCCACACTTCATCCAGAAGCATTCCCTCTGACGTTGTGACATCAGAGAGAAGGCTTCCGGTTCAGGTGCAGGACGCACGAGGAGCCACTGCATGTGGGGAGAGCTGGCCACAAAGTAACACTGGGGGCATCGGACTGCGGGACACATAAAATGGCCAGGTTGGAGCCGGCCAGAAGGGAGGGAGGCACAGCATGGAGAGAGGGAGACAACAAAGGTAGGGGGAATGATTTTATTTTCAAGTTAGTGTTTGAATTGTGTCATTTTAATCTGCTGTCTATCTTGTGCACTGCTCAGGAAGAAATACATTTTTTTTTCTTTTTCTCTGGGGGTTGTACTGAATGCAGAATCTTGAATCCTAGGGTGTTTAAAAAAAAAAAAAAAAATTTGTACTTTTAGTTTTTGGTCCCATATTTGCATAGGGGTTATCTGTGTTCTGGTAGGAATGAATGTTGAGAAGCAGACAGTGTGTTTTGTGTAGTTTAATTCTGTGGTTAACCATTACCATTATGTATTAATAAGATTATATTGTGTGTGTATATATGAAAAAAGAATGGAAAAAATGATTAGTATTATTATGGGGGCGGAGTCTGGGGTGGAGATTGGGCGGGGTCTGGCCCGCGACTTAGCCGGTGTTTTGGATTTTGGTCCCTTAATGTGATTGAGTTTGACACCCCTGCTCTTATTTCCATTGTATGCAAATCTATTTCATACATATTCATGGTGTGTATCCTGAAAACCTGACTAGCTAGGTGTGTCTTGAGGACTGTGAGAACCCCTGGCCTGGCTGGACCAGTGTTTCCCAGTTCAACTAACTGGTTTGGTTTTCAAAATATCCATGCTGAAGATCCATGGGATTTTTGCTTAACATTAAATTGCTCATGTATGCAACTCATTCATCATCGTGACAGTCCTAAAAACCCAAAGGCCTAAGTGTGCCTCCAGGTTTTGAAAGGCTGCCTCAGACTCTAATTACTCTGGAGGGGTTTTCTCTCTCTTTCTCCATGTTTTTTTTTTTTTTTTTTCTTGCAATTAGAAATTTTCTGTGCTTATCTTGGGATGTGAGTTAAATCCAAATGTAGTCATTTTCTTGAATTTTGTTTCTGTATTTGTTTCCACTGCTCTTTCCATGAGAGAATATTCTTTCAATCCCCCTTGAGTTGCGATACCCTTGGAGTCTCATGCCAGGAGGTCTTGTTCCAAAATGTCCTTTCCACTGGAAAAGACAGGCTTCTTGTTTCCTCTTTAAACCTCGAGATGTATTTGAATGTGTTTCTCCCTTTTTATATAGAGCTGACATAAGTCATGAGTCTGATGAGCTAAACTGAGTTGACATTTGCAGAAGATATAGAACTTGTTAAGGGAATTCAGGTTTAAGGGGAAAGGGCTTAGGAGTTGTATTCTGCTCAAAGCGGTTTACATACAGGTACTTCAAGCATTTTCACTGTCTGCCCTGGGGCAGTGGAGGATTAAGTGACTTGCCCAGGGTCACAATGAGCAGGGTGGGGTTTGAACCCATAACCTCAGGGTGCTGAGGCCGTAGCTCTAACCACTGCACCACACTCTCCTCCAATAATATCAGACGTGAGGCAAGCATAGAACAGTGAAGCCATTATGACATCACTGATGGGGTTGGCTCTTAGACATTATGACATCATAATATGAGCTCTGGAATGTTGCTACTATTTGGGTTTCTGCCAGGCATTATGACATCAGGGAAAGGGACTGGGACTTGTATACTGCTTTTTTGTAGTTACACTTCTCCCCCCCATATTCGCTGTGATAGGGGATTAACAGAATTGAACTGAAAAACCATGAATAACTTTTGTATATGTTATTTGCTATTAAAAACCATCGTGAATATGGTGAAACCGCAAATAACATGGTGGGAGACCTGGCCTGTTCCTGAAGGAGAGGCAAAACCAGAGGACATAATTTGAGGTTGAGGGGTGGTAGATTCAAAGGCAATGTTAGGAAATTCTACTTTACGGAGAGTGTGGTGGTTGCCTGGAATGCGCTCCCGAGAGAGGTGGCGGAGAGTAAAACTGTGACTGAGTTCAAAGAAGCGTGGGATGAACACAAAGGATCTAGAATCAGAAAATAAGATTAAATATTGAACTAAGGCAAGTACTGGGCAGACTTGCACGGTCTGTGTCTGTATATGGCCGTTTGGTAGAGGATGGGCTGGGGAGGGCTTCAATGGCTGGGAGGGTGTAGATGGGCTGGAGTAAGTCTTAACAGAGATTTCGGCAGTTGGAACCCAAGCACAGTACCGGGTAAAGCTTTGGATTCTTGCCCAGAAATAGTTAAGAAGAAAAAATTAAAAAAAAAAAAAAATTTAAATTGAATCAGGTTGGGCAGACTGGATGGACCATTCGGGTCTTTATCTGCCATCATCTACTATGTTACTATGTAACATGGTGAACAAAGTGCTGGGAATCGACGATTTTCTCTGTAAACACTTGGAATCAGCAATTTCTCTATGCAAGCTGATGTCATTTGGGGGGAGGAGCCAGCAAGCTAAAAACCGTGAATAATCGAAACCGCGAATGCTGAAACTGTGAATACGGAGGGAGAAGTGTAAACAACCACACTCAAAGCGGTTTACATACAGGTGCTTTAAGCATTCTCCCTATCTGGCCTGGTGGGCTCACAATCTATCTAATGTACCTGGGGCAGTGGAGGATTAAATGACTTGCCCAGGGTCATAAGGAGCAGCATGGGATTTGAACCCACAACCTCAGGGTGCTAAGGCTTTAGCTCTAACACCACACTCTCCTCCAATAATATCAGACGTGAGCCAAATATAGAACAGTGAAGCCATTATGACATCACTGATGAGATTGGCTCTTAGGCACTGGTGGAATGTGGCATTATGACATCACAATATGAACTCTGGAATGTTGGGTTTCTTTCAGGCATTATGACAGGGAAAGGGATTGGGACTTGTATACTGCCTTTTTGTAGTTTTACAACCACACAAAGCGGTTTACATAGAGGTACTTCAAGCATTTTCCCTGTTTGTCCTGGCAGGCTCACAATCTATCTAATGTATCTGGAGCAGTGGAGGATTAAGTGACTTGCCCAGGGTCACAAGGAGCAGCGTGGGTTTGAACCCACAACCTCAGAGTGCCGAGGCTCTAGCTCTAGCTACTATGCCATGTGCTTTTTTTTGCTGTTGCAAGCATGAATACAAAATCTATCTAAAATAGGTATCGGGCTGAAGAATCATGCAGTTCAACTTATTGCTGATGAATGCACAATAACGTGTCTTGTATTAAAATATGCAAGAAACCCACAGGTTTGTTTCCATGAGAAATTTGCATACACCATTTGGATGGTGTAGCTATGGTTGATTTGTGTTGATGTCTTTTTCATGATAAATTTTAAATGTTTTATCAGGGATGCCAAGGGAGAGCCATTTTTGAGAGGAATATTTTAAATAAATATCCCCTGGCCTACGCCCACTCCACCTCCTAGCTCCACCCCACAGTCTTTCTAGAAAATATTTTATCTACACTGGTGACAACAGGGATGGATGAGAAAGTGATGTATTTCCTCCTGTGCATTGCAAAATCTTAAAATAGCAGCTGTAACTTCTCAGAGCTAACATATCCCAGTCACTAAATTGAAAATAAAATTAATTTTTTTTTCTACCTCAGGTGATTTTATTTTTCTGATTATATTGGTCTGTCTCTCTTTCTGCTTTTCTCTGTCTGCCCTCTTAACTCTTGTCTGTCCATTCTTTATTTCCTTTCACTTTCTGCCTTAGCATTCATCTTTCACATAGAATATTTTTTTTCTGCCTTTATTCACTTATTTCACCCCTTCTTATTGTTTAATCTTCAAGCACTCTCTTTTTGAGACTGCCTTTAACTCTTAACCCTTTATTCACCTGTTTATTGCCCATGCTGTAATCGGTCCCATAATAAATGAAACACCCTCTTATTGGTCCTGTTTGTCTTGGATAGACTGTGAGCTCTGTAGAGCAGGAATTGACTCTTACCATGAAATACGTATACAGCACTGCACACATCTAATAGCACCAGAAATATAAGGACTAGTTGTTCCAGTGCAATAGGGATGGTATGCAGATCCATAGGGTTCTCCATCTGTGCTTGTAAACATACTGCAGAAGATGTCAATCACGGCTTTTCAACTCCTCCCCCTCCATGGTCTCTGCTGCCCCAGTTCTTCCTTCTGCAGGCAAGCATGAAGGTGTCATTCTGATCTGCTCCATTTATTGTTTTGTGGGGGTTTTTTGTTTTGTTTTTAAATCTGTTTGCAGTTTTTTCTCGGCTCAAAAGACTGCTGTGCCTGCTTGGAGAGGAGCAGACTTTAGTCTGAAGCTGGCAGGTGTATCTTTTGGGGAACTATGCAGCCAGCCTGCTGAAGATTTGTGGAGCTCAGGGTTCTGGCCCTCAGCATTTGCTCACTTCCTTGACTTGGTCAGGAGCTTGAGCGCAGGCTGGTAGGCGTCAATAGCATCCTTTGGGGGCACTCGGGGTGCCAGCTGCTGTTTCGCCTTACCCCTCTTTTCTGTGTGTGTCGCAGTCCGGGGCAGTAGAGGATCAGTCTAAATACGGTCCGCCTGGCAGCCCGAAGATCTCAGCGTAGCTGCTGAACAGCAGCTTGAGACAGAGAACCCCCCCCAATCCAGCTACATTTTAAAGGAGCTGAAGAAGGGTGCAGCACCATTTCTCCAGCACATGGTCTCTGAGTACAGGTTGTGACAAACTTTGGAGAAAATCAAGTATGTGTGTGTGTGGGGGGGGTGCTTGGGGGGGGGGGTGCTTGAAAACTATGTTTTGACTGTTTCTTCAGTTAGAACTTTGGTCCCCCTCCTCTAAATCCTTAGATCGGTGACCTGGTCCTTCCTTCATACTAGAGAATGACACGGTGACAAAATTAATCACCATTCCCGTCCCCGCGGATAACCGCAGGAAACCATCTTCATGTCATTCTTTAAAGAGAGAGGGAAGAATCAGAGTATGAATGGCCACAACCACTGACCCACAAGCTGTGCTTTGAAGAATGCTGATGTAGAAGGACTGAGGTTGAAATAGACACTAGAAAATGACATGGGATTATTTCCCGCGGTTATCCGCGGGGACAGGAACGGTGATGAATTTTGTCACTGCGTCATTCTCTACTTCAGGGCTGCCCAAGTCCGATCCTCGAGATCTACTGGCAGGCCAGGTTTTCAGGATATCCACAATCAATATGCATGAGAGAGATTTGCCTGCACTTCCTTCTTGGTATGCAAATCTCTCTCATGCATGTTCATTGTGGATATTCTGAAAACCTGGCCTGCCAGTAGATCTCGAGGACCGGACTTGGGCCCGACCCTATTCAACATCTTTATAAGAGACTTGGCAGAAGGGCTTCGAGGTAAAATAGCATTATTCGCCGATGACGCCAAACTAAATAATGTAGTGGGCAAATGCACAACGGATGAAGATTCAATGCCCGACAACATGATGCACGACCTACTCCTACTGGAGCGCTGGTCTAGGACCTGGCAACTTAGCTTCAATGCCAAAAAATGCAAAGCCATGCACCTAGGCAACCATAATCCATACAAGACTTATACCCTTAATGGTGAGATCCTAACAAGAACAGTAGCAGAACGAGACTTGGGGGTGATCATCAGTGAGGACTTGAAGGCTGCCAGTCAGGTAGAACAGGCCTCATCCAAGGCAAGGCAGATCCTGGGTTGCATACACAGGGGTTTCGTCAGCCGGAAGCCTTTATGCCATTGTATAGATCCATGGTGAGGCCCCACCTGGAATACTGTGTGCAATTATGGAGGCCACATTATCGCAAAGATGTGCTGAGATTGGAGTCGGTTCAGAGAATGGCCACCCGGATGGTCTCGGGATTCAAAGATCTCCCGTACGAAGAACGGTTAGACAAACTGCAGCTATACTCGCTCGAGGAGCGCAGAGAGAGGGGGGACATGATCGAGACGTTCAAGTATCTCAAGGGCCGCATCGAAGCGGAAGAAGATATCTTCTTTTTCAAGGGACCCACGGCAACAAGAGAGCATCCGTGGAAAATCAGAGGCGGGAAACTATGAGGTGACACCAGGGTTGATTGTTGGAATAGTCTTCCACTGCAGGTGATTGAGGCCAGCAGCGTGCCTGATTTTAAGGCCAAATGGGATCGACACGTGGGATCTATTCACTAGGCAAAGGTAGGGGAGGGTCATTAGGGTGGGCAGACTAGATGGGCCGTGGCCCTTATCTGCCGTCTATTTCTATGTTTCTATGTTTATCTTCACCAAATTCTACAGGAAGGACTTAGCAGCACAGAAGGATGTTGCTTTGGATCCTCAGTACTACATTCAGGCTCATCTCTCCCACTCTAGACTGAGGACTACTTAGATATGTTCCTATGGTTCATCATTCCATCCCTATTGCACTAGAAAAAGAGATTAGGTTCTTACCTTGTTAATATCTTTTCCAGTAGATAGGGATGATATACTGACCCCCCTCCCTCCCTTCCAGCAATTTATCTGATGTGCCTGCTTTCTGACTCAAGCTTAATGGTCTGCTACATAGCTAGGATGTTACTGTCAGACTATTGGATTATTAAGAGTCTGTGTATATGATTAAAGGGGAGGAATGGCTGAGCTCCATAAATGTTTGGGCTGTTTATGTTTCTTGTTTAACTTGTATTTTCTTACATTCATTGTTTCTCTCAGAAGCTTGTTAATGTTTTAACTCCATTACTGTTCCTTCAGGGATTGTTTTAAATTCACTTGGGCAGATCAGACACTTGGTTTTGGGGAGTTCTCCATACTTCTCCTTCTCCTCCTGTCTTCTTCTGTAGGGCTGTTGCCAGCTTTGGTACACACTGAAGGGGGCAGCAGAGACTGTGGAGAAGGAGGAGGAGTTGAAAAGCTGCGACTGACATCTTCTGTAGTATGCTCGCTAGCACAGATGGACAATACTATGGTTCAGCATACCATCACTATCTACTGAGAAAGATATCAAGGTAAGAACCTAATCTCTTTTTGTAAAACTGTATCAATCTAATTTTCCATCTCTTTCCTTCCAACACTCTATCCATGTCTGACCTTTCTTGCACCCCTAATCTTGTCTCCCTCCCTCATGACTCCTTGATATATCTTAATTCATGAGACACCTATAATCTCATGTCATAAGGCTCTTGGTACAGATTCTGCACCATTTGAATAATCCTGCTGTGGACCACTGCCATCCAGTCTCTGTCCTTTTGGAGGATTCTTTTGACTGGAAGATTCTTCACAGCCTAAATTGGGTTAGATATTTATTGTAGTTCCAGTCTGGCTTGTGATAAGAAAAGCCATGTGCATACCACAAGGTGGGGATGTTTACCTATAAAAGTAAAATACATAGGTTGCTCTTTCACAAAAGTGCAGTATCTAGTATCACTTTTGATTTCTGAGGAGTTTTGATAGAAAGCTTGTATGCCAAGCAATATTATAGCAGGAATTATTTGTGTACCTTCATACTTTGAATAGGGATGGCTCACTGGTATCATATGTCAGGCCATGACTTTACCTATTGAGACAGGGACCTACAGTATATACCTAAATTATAAAATGATTATTAATTATAAAATTAATTATTTGATTATGAAATTATAAAATTGATAGGGAGTTATAAAATTGATAATTAAAATAAAATTAATTCAATTAATAAAATTAATAATTCAAATCCTCTATAATAAAACCCTAAGTACGTATGCACATTTAGGAGGCCGTGATCCCTGCCACCGTGATGTGTGCTTCCATGGCCTTATTTTATTTGCGGTGCATGTGGCTGTTTGCAGCGCAGGGCGCACCCGGAAATTTCAGTGGGTTGGAAGCCGGCCTCAATGAAAAAAAACCCCAAACAATGCCGGCCTACACACACACACACAAAAAAAAACCCCGCTGCCCACGGAGACAAACAGGAAGCGAAGGACCGCCGCACGCAGTTGCGCAATCTACTCTAACGTCCATTTTTTTTGGGGGGAGAGAATCAAGCACCCTGGAGCAGGAGGACAGGGAGAGAGTGTGAGCGTTGAAGATAGCTCCACATAAGGCACCGCTGCAGGCACCCAGGCAACGGGAAGAGGAGGAGAGGGCCCGATGATAGGGAGAGACCGCTGGAATTTGGAAGAAATAGTGCTGCTGGACAGGGGGGGAGATAAAAGGAAGGGATAAAGGCTACTGTTGGACAGGGGGAGCAGGGAAGGGGTGCTGTTGGACTGGGGGGAGGAAAAAGTTAGGGAGAAGCGCTACTGCTGGACAGGGGGGAGCAGAGAATGGGGTGTTGCTGGATAGGGGGGAGATAAAAGGAAGGGATAATGGCTACTGTTGAACAGGGGGAGCAGGGAAGGGGTGCTGTTGGACAGGGGGGAGATAAAAGTTAGGGAGAAGCGCTACTGCTGGACAGGGGGAGCAGGGAAGAGGTGCTGGACAGAGGGGGAGGTAAAAGTTAGGGAGAAGCGCTACTGCTGGACAGGGGTAGCAGAGAAGGGGGGTGTTGCTGGACAGGGGGGAGATAAAAGGAAGGGATACTGGCTACTGTTGGACAAGGAGAGCAGGGAAGGGGTGCTGCTGGACAGAGGGGGAGATAAAAGTTAGGGAGAAGCGCTACTGGACAGGGGGAGCAGGGAAGAGGTGCTGCTGGACAGAGGGGGAGGTAAAAGTTAGGGAGAAGCGCTACTGCTGGACAGGGGGGAGCAGAGAAGGGGGTGTTGCTGGACAGGGGGGGAGATAAAAGGAAGGGATAATGGCTACTGTTGGACAAGGAGAGCAGGGAAGGGGTGCTGCTGGACAGAGGGGGAGGTAAAAGTTAGGGAGAAGCGCTACTGCTGGACAGGGGGTGGAGAAAAAAAGTAAGGAAGAAGACTGCTAGCACCCGTTAATGTAACGGGCTAAAAAATTAGTTTAATAATAAAATTACTAAATTGATAGGGAGTTATAAAATTAACAAAGAAACATAGGGAAGAGGAGGTTTTTGAGCCAATGAGATAGCTCATGCATACAGCTTGCTTGAAAGCTAATGAGCAGCGGCAGGCTGGGAGTCTGAGGCTCTTTACTTCTGGTATCCTTTGAGCTGAATATATTATGATAGCATAACATTGTATTGAAAGTTAATTCCTTTTAATTAGGGAACAAGTGAATATATCCCCTAGATGTTTGGAGTATTGAATTGTTAGTTTCCTTGGGGTTGTGTGATTGTGGAGTGACCTACAGTATATACTAGAGGTCTGCACGGGAATGGGGATCGTGGGGGTCCTGCAGGAATCCCCCCTCACCCATGGGACTCCCACGGGGACCCCCCTTTGGCCCATGGGACTCCCACGGGGATGGAAGGCTTTGGAAGCAGGGTTCGTCCATATGGACACTTCAGCCTTAGTAAAAGAGGAGGTTTATAAGTTAATTACCTGAACAGAAAACAAAAAAAAAGGTTCCACCAAAGAGATTCCACAAGGAAAACAGCAGCGCAAACACAAAAGAAACTGTGGAATTGATGATCCTGTCAGAAGTAATTGCTACTTTTTATGGGGACGGGCAGGGATGGAGGTAATTCCTTGCGGGGATGGGTGGGGACGGAGAGGATTCTGACAGGGACGGGTGGGGACGGAGAGGATACTGGCGGGGACGGGTGGGAACGGAGAGGATCCTGGCGGGGACGGAGAGGATCCTGGCGGGGACGGGTGGGGACGGAGAGGATTCTGGTGGGGACGGATGGGGATGGGTGGGATTTCTGTCCCCGTGCAACTCTCTAGTACAGGGGTGTCAAAGTCCCTCCTCGAGGGCCGTAATCCAGTCGGGTTTTCAGGATTTCCCCAATGAATATGCATTGAAAGCAGTGTATGCACATAGATCTCATGCATATTCATTGGGGAAATCCTGAAAACCCGACTGGATTCCGGCCCTCGAGGACCGACTTTGACACCTGTGCTCTAGTATATACCTCATTGTTGCCATGCTTGAGAGCAGCTTGGCCATTTATAGATAAACAGAGAGAAATTCATATAAACGTCCAAGTTGCTCTCAAGTGTGGCATAATGAGGTATATAATCTTTGTACCTGAAGTCAGTTTTATTCAGTTTATTTCGCATTTGTTATCCTGTTTAATGAGAGCAAAAATCTAAGTGGTTTACAATCTCTCATCTAATCAAATAAAATGTATAATAATTCAAGGGACAGTTTAGAAAGGTAGCACTGTGCCGATCCAAGACGTTATACCCCCCCCTGTACCACAATCTTCGCATAAAGGAATCCAGGCAAGTCCAAAAGTGGCCTGAGCAAGAGAAGTCTTTAACTCTGAATTTCTGTAAGCTCGGCACAAGGCAAGAGGACAGAGTAGTGGTCTTCCCTAATTTTTATAGTCAAGGACACTTTGGATCCAACGGGCTGAAGGAGAGTTACCAAATATCTTTCCCATGCGAGGTAGAGACCAACTGAATTTCAGTTTTGGCACCAAAATCAGGCCCTGACATTTTCTGCAGAAACATAGGCCCTCTTTCACTAAGGTGCGCTAATTGAATTAGTGGGCGCTAAATGCTAACGCCTGCATGTTGGTCTATGGCCACGTTGGCGTTTAGCACACGCTAATCGGTTAGTGCACCTTAGTAAAAGAGGAGGTTACTCTCCTCCCTCACTCCAAGCCAAATGCCAGCAGATGTGCTTCTCCCTTGCCCCTCCCCACAGAAAAGGAATCCCTCTGGGCTGCCCCCCCCCCACCTCCATAGGCCCTACTTTAAACCCTGCTGTTCTAGTGGCAACTTCCCAATGCCACTGCTCAATGGAAATGATAGCAGTACCGTGCAGGAATGAATGGGCTTTGTTCCTGTCACAAAGAGGTCACTAGACCACCAGATCTTATTAAGCCTGGCTGAAGTGTGTGTGTGTGTGTGTGTGGGGGGGGGGGGAGTCAGGTGGCCCTAGGGACCAGGTCTCTGCGTGGCATGGCTGCCCAAAGGGACTTTGTTTCTGTGGCAGGGGTGGGTGGGCAGGTGGTGCGTCTTCTCAGAGAGTTGGGAAGTTTATTCTTTCCCGTGTGGCAGCTGTGTGAGAAAGGAAAGAGCCTAATCCAGAACAACCCTATGACTTAGATTAAAAACAAACAGACCTCGAAACAAAATGCACAGTCCACGTAATGTTACAGAAGCCCTGCACACACGGAACACAAGAAGACAGTATCCGTGTTCCCAGCAGCTGGCTCATGTTTTTCCTAACACGCTACAGTAGGCTGAAAAAACACAGAATCCCCAGCTGTCTCGTAGGCTTCCACAGATGCAGGTGCATTCCATTCATCTTCTCCGAGTTGTCCTAAGAAAGGGATAACTCATAAGAATATCATTCCAGGCTTCATAAAGGTGCTACTGTAAAGAAGTCAACTGTATACTTAGTTATGGCAAAATACAGAAGTGAACGTACTAGAACCGTTCAAGATAATGAAGGGAATAGACTTAGGAGATAACGACAGGTTGTTCACCCTCTCCAAGGTAAGGAGAACGAGAAGGCACTCTCTAAAGTTAAAAGGGGATAGATTCCGTACAAATGAAGAAGGAAGCTCTTCTTCACCCAGAGAGTGATGGAAAACTGGAACGCTCTTCCGGAGGCTGTAATAGGGGAAAACACCCTCCAGGGACTCAAGACAAAGTTAGACAAGTTCCTGCTGAAGCAGAACGTACGCAGGTAATGCTAGTCTCAGTTAGGGCGCTGGTCTTTGACCAGAGGGACGCCACGTGAGTGGACTGCTGGGCACGACGGACCACTGGTCTGACCCAACAGCGGCAATTCTTATGTTCTGTACAGAAAACGTGAACAGCACTGATACCAAAAAAAGCTTCATAGCTGGGTAGCTTATGCTGGTTACCTGCAAAGAAATGAGTGTTTGAAATATGTTTTAGGTCTGTTTATATTGGAATGAAATGTACACAGAAGTCCAGCTGGGCACTTCCAATTACTGAAGACAAATAAAAAGTGGTCTTTTCCTGGAGGGGGTTCCAGTTTTATGAAGGTTACACTCTAGAATGAAAGGAAATGTCAAGTTAGGTCCAATTGCTGGGTTCTATGATGTTTGCGCATTTTATCATTTTTAATTTGGTTTGTATATTTTTATCACGTTGGTTTTTATTCTGTAGTTGTTACTTGTAATTTTGTTTGTGTCAAACCTGTAGTCCATCTTGTTCTAAACATAGAAACATGATGGCAGATAAAGGCCAAATGGCCCATCCAGTCTGCCCATCCACAGTAACCAATTTCTCTTTCGCCGAGAGATCCCACATGCCTATCCCAGATCCTCTTGAATTCAGTCTTGGTCTCCACCACCTCTTCAGGGAGACTGTTCCATGCATCTACCACCCTTTCTGTAAAAAAATATTTCCTTAGATTACTCCAGAGCCTATCACCTCTTAACTTCATCCTATGCCCTCTCATTGAAGAGTTTCCTTTCAAATGAAAGAGACTCGACTCATATTCATTTACGCCACATAGGTATTTAAACATCTAGAACATAAGAACTGCCATCTCCGGATCAGACCTTCGGTCCATCAAGTCCGGCGATCCATATCTCCCCTCTCCCGCCTTTCCTCCAAAATATACAGATTGAGATCTTTAAGTCTATCCCCATATGCCTTATCACAAAGACCACACACCATTGTAGTAGCCTTTCTCTGGACCGACTCCATCCTTTTTATATCTTTTTGAAGGCCTCCAGAATTGTACACAATCTTCTAAATGAGGTCTCACCAAAGTCATATGCAGGGGGCATCAATACTTCCTTTTTCCTACTAGCATCCTTCTAACCTTTGCCGTCACCTTTTCAACGTGTTTGGCCACCTTAAGATCATCGCATACAATCCCACCCAAGTCCCGCTCTTCTGTCGTGCACATAAGCTCTTCACTCCCTAATCTGTACTGTTCCCTTGGGTTTTTGCAGCCCAAATGCATGACCTTGCATTTCTTAGCATTAAATTGTAGCTGCCAAATTTCAGACCATTCTTCAAGCTTCATGTTATTCACACCATCCGGCGTGTCTACTCGATTGCAGATGGCAAAGTGCAGAATCAGTTCTGTAAATTAAACTAGGTACGGCTGTCTCCAAGGGCATGAACTGAACCTGCTTTTCTTTTTCCAACAGACACAGATGCCACCATTGCTTTTACATTGTTTTCTTAGCTACATTAACAAAACCATATTACTGATGTACTACACCCAGTCAGGCTCATCACATTACTATCTAATAAAAATGTAATTTTAAAAAAGTGATCAACAGCGTAAAAGAGATGGAAAAATAAATATACACAGCTTATTACAAACCTCAGACATTTAGAACTGGCACAAATGTGACATGGATTATATGGCTGCCACCATACAGGTTATGATTTTTCCATGCAATCTGTTGTGTGACAGGATTAGTACAAGGCATGTATTCTTTGTTCCCAAACCAGTTGTCTCAAACTTTTTACTTCACTCACACTGCCGGAGGCCTGAAAAGTGAGAGAGTAACTACCAAGAAAGAGAAGCACTGGATCCCGCATGGGGGGTGGGGGTGGCATGGAACACGGGCCACCAGCAGTAAGCGGGTAATGCATTGAAGACCTCTGCCCTAGGTGAACCTTCAGCTCTGCACATCCTTCAATTAACATTCAGGTCTCTATTATTTGGATTATTATTGGATTCAGGAGGAGGCCGGAGCTGGGCCACAGCGACGCAAGATGGCGACGACCACGGGCTCGGGTGTAAAAGTTCCCCGCAATTTTCGACTGTTGGAAGAACTTGAAGAGGGCCAGAAAGGTGTTGGTGATGGGACAGTTAGCTGGGGTCTAGAAGATGATGAAGATATGACACTTACAAGATGGACGGGAATGATTATTGGACCTCCAAGAACAATTTATGAAAACCGAATATACAGCCTTAAAATAGAGTGTGGCCCTAAATATCCTGAAGCACCTCCGTTTGTAAGATTTGTAACAAAAATTAATATGAATGGAGTAAATAGTTCTAATGGAGTGGTGGATCCAAGAGCCATATCAGTTCTAGCAAAATGGCAAAATTCATATACCATCAAAGTTATTCTGCAAGAACTTCGGCGTCTAATGATGTCTAAAGAAAATATGAAACTCCCTCAGCCACTGGAAGGACAGTGTTACAGCAATTAAGTCACCCCTTTTATTCAGTTTAAGCTGTCTTCATTTTCCACGGTAGTAAATTTTCTAGATCCATCTTGTAGACCTCAGAATACTGGAGAAGACGTTCCCATTTAAAGGCAATTTATCTTGAGATACTGTAAATGATTTTTTTTTTCCCATTGGAAATATAAGTTGTGGTATAGCAATCCTGTCATGTGTAACCACTGTGTCCATAGTTGAACTTCTGATGTCAAAAAAATCTATTTAAGTTTATTACTATCGAAAAAAAAAACAAAAAAACATTCAGGTCTCTAGGCACCACCCTGAGATTTCAATAATTAAACTCAACAACCAAGATCACCCTAATACAACTCAGAGCCATCCTATAATACAAATTATTAGACACTAGTATTTTAGCCTGTTACATTAACGGGTGCTAGAATATATGTCTGTCTGTCTTTCTGTGTCTGTCCCTGTCCTTGTGTCTGTCTTCTTTTCTTTCTGTCTCCCTTCCTCCCGCTGGTGCTAGAATATATGTCTGTCTTTCTTTCTGTTTCTCTCCCTACCCCTGTCTTTTTCTTTCTGTCTCTCTTCCTCCTGCTGTCTTTCTTTCTGTCTCTCTCCCTCCCTGGCCCCCTTTGTCTGTCTATCTTTCTGTCTCTCTCCCTGCGTCTTTCTTCCTATCTCCGTCCCTATTTCCCTGTGCAGCAGCCGCAGCATTCCCTCTCCCTCCATTTCCCTGTGCATCATCATTTTTTCCCTCAGTCTAGCTTCTCCTGCCCCTCCTACACTTAGTTCCGTGCTCTGTGCTCGGCCGCCGCCAACCACAGCTGCCGTGGCCTGCTGTGGCCGTCAGCCGCCGCGGCCGACATCTGCGTCGGGGGGAAGAGAGAAAGAGAGAGAGATTCACGCGCATGCGCACTCCTACCTGCGGTGCCCTACAGCTCACAGAAAACAGGAGCACGCAGGTGGGAGTGCGCATGTGCAGCTTAGGGTTTTATTAGATTATTCTGTTAAATATTAAAAATTTTCTTCTATGTGTATATATCTATCTACACATGCACACACACTTATTAATGATCATTTCCAAGTCATTGGTTTGCATAAATGAGCTATTTAAAAATGGCCCATCCTCCCTTTGAGTAAAAGTATATGCTAATGATTCCTTGATTTATAATAAAAGCCCTCTTTTAATATATTTATTTATATACTGCTTTATTTTATTCAGTTACATTGTCATGCACCATAATTATACTTTAGATTCTGTATATATATATATATATATATATATATATATACACACACACACACACACACAGTCGCCGCTTAAGTGCAAGGCCACTGGACCGGACTGCCACGTGCGCTAAATAGGAATACTACTTTTTAGTCAGGCGGTCGTTAAGCCAGTATCAGCAGCTACCTGGGGTGATGGCGGCAACAGCAAGCGGCACCAAGAGGAAGGTGCTGGTGAGTGTTCGGTGCGCTGGCGTCTACTTGCTGCCTTGGACGGCTCGCTTTGCTGTGACGTCCCGGGGTGAGGGGATAGTAAATGCAGTGCAATAAATACAGAGGACCCGGGCTTGCATTTAACCAGAGCGAATGTAACGTGAAAGAATAGAGGTGGGACCTATGACATCAGTGCGCGTAAGCGGATTGTGTGCTTATCAGAAGTGCAAGTATCTGGAGTTTACGGCCATTGACTTTAATGCAAAAAAACAAAAAGAAAAACACAGGATCGTGGTGGTAGGGTGCGGATAACCGGAGCGTGCACTTAGGTCAGTCCACTTAGGTCAGTGGTCTCAAACACGCAGCACGTGGGCCACATGTGGCCCCCCAGGGACTATTTTGCGGCCCACAATCTGTCCTCTCCACTTCACAAGTTTTCCAATTGTGGAGAGGACAATCGCGTACAGACCACGACTACTATAATTGGACTTGCAGAAGTCTCTCTGGAGGGAATGTCGGCAAATGGCTCACGGCTTGCCTAAAGCAGGGGTCTTCAATCTGCTTCCCTTCCCGTCTCACTGCCCTCCCCCAAGCCACTGCAATCGGCGAACAGGCCAGCGTCGAGGTCTTAGCTCTCCCTGCTTATCTTCCCCAGCTCGGAGCCGACCAATTCTCGCCACCCGACGTCAATTCTAATGTCGGGGAGGACAGTTCTGGGCCAGCCAATCGCTGGTAAAGGAAAGTTTTATAAACTAGAAAGAGTTTTACCTCATGCAAAGTTGTCATTTATTTAATAAGACATTAACTATTTTTTCTGCGGCCCTCCAAGTACCTACAAATCCAAAATGTGGCCCCACTAAGGGTTTGAGTTTGAGACCACTGATTTAGGTGGAGTCGACTGTATCTATCTATCTCTATGTCACTTGATATTTGTTTGGATTTCATCTATTTTATTTATCTTTTATTTTTCATGTAGTCAAGTAATGTGTTCAATGATGCATGATTATATGTAGTTTGTTTGTTTAGACTCATGATGCCAGCCATGAGGCTGAAACATGGCCGTGTCGAGGCTTATTGAAAATATTTTCTTAAAGATCTGTTTACAGTACACATTGTGGTCATCTCCATTGTTTTTGTGAATGATTGAGCTTAGGTGACGGCTGGTTTTAAGAAAGGTTTGGACAAGTTACTGGAGGAAAAGTCCATAGTCTGTTCTTGAGAAAGACACGGGGGAAGCCACTGCTTGCCCTGGATCGGTAGCATGGAATGTTGCTTCTCTGGGAATTCTAGAATCTTGTTACTCTCTGGGATTCCGGAATTTTGCTACTCCTTGGGTTTTGGCCAGGGACTAGTGACCTGGATTGGCCACCGTGAGAACGGGCTACTGGGTTTGACCCAGTAATGTTCTTAGTGCCGGCTGGTGCGTTGAATGCTCTGTACTGCTCCATTTCCTATGATCATTGGAGCAGTGCAGAGCATTCAGCACGCTGGGGGGTGGGGAGTGGTATGTGTGCGAGACAATTGAAGCATGCACTACCACACTACAGTATCTTATCACCCATCTTTCATGTATGTGCCAAATGCTTCAAAACAAGAGATTTTTGTAAAGTTACAATCAATAAGAGCTCAAAACACAATTTTCATGCTTTAATCCACTTATTTGGGAATGGGAGTGGGGGGGGGGGGAAAGGATCTTTTCAGAAGCAGCTGAAATCCTGTTGGTTTGGGTTTTTTTTTTTTTTACAGTCACTCCTACAGCCTATAGCAGAACTCCTCAGAGAGACCAGGGCCGCTTCAGTGCGTCTTGCACCTTTCCAGCATCGTCGGCCAGAATATCAATGAGTGAGAATCCACTGGCACAGAACAGGTTACTAGGCATCAAAGGCCTTTCAGTCACTGTCCTGCTGGGGTCTGCGACATCTCTGGTTTAGCAGTTCAGAGCACAGCTCAGTTCGTGGGACCAGAAAAACCCCTTCCAAGTGCACATTTTTAGAAAACGCTCTCGTGTCTAAAAAAAAGTAGCTGTATCCAGCGGAGCCAGGACGGTCCAATCAAATAGAGAAAGCTTCAGGCAAGAAGGTTTTGTAGAGAAGTGCTGGGCAAAATAATTTAAACTAACGAGACAACAATGGTTTATGCAACAACAGTGTGTGTGGGGGGGGGGGAAGCAGGACAATGACCCCCCCCCCAAAAAAAAAAAAAAAAAAAAAAAGTATAAAATCCAGAACGAAGGATGGTGGAGAACCAGCCTAACAGTTTTCATGCGTCCACCTACACGTTATGACTCAAATTTCACAGTGATATGTCTAATGAATTTTATTTATATTATTTCCATGGGAATAATAATGAGGAGGTGGAGGTGGGGTTTCCCCCCACTGCACAGAATAGGCACTCGTTTTGGCGATTCTCATCGTCGCGGCACACTTTTTTTTACATTTCATCATCTGAGGCGATGAGCATCATTTTCTCGATCTGTTTCTTCCGCTTTCCAGGCTGTCCACTACTCGGCTCCGCTTGCCCGTTCGGCCTGGCCGACTTGACCTCGGCATCCTGCATGGCCTGCTGCGTGTACTGCTGGTACGTCGGGGAGAAGTTATGGATGGCGTCCTGCACGATGTCTTGAGGACTCATGGTCTCCTTTAGGCCACTGGAGATACTCTGCATCGGTGCGACGTTCCCTGCGGACAAGAAGGGAGAGAATTGAGAGACTAATTTTCAGTTTATATATTTATTCATTCATTCATTCAATTTTCTATGCCGTTCTCCCAGGAGAGCTCAGAATGGTTTACATGAATTTATTCAGGTACTCAGGCATTTTCCCCTGTCTGTCCTGGTGGGCTCACAATCTCTCTAATGTACCTGGGGCAATGGGGGGGGGGGATTAAGTGACTTGCCCAAGGTCACAAGGAGCAGCGTGGGTTTGAACCCACAACCTCAGGGTGCTGAGGCTGTAGCTTTAACCACTGTGCCACACTCCCCCCCCCCCCCCAACATGGTTTAAACACAACCAGCTTGATTCTTTAAAATATGAACAGGCTTGCTTCTCGAATCTAATGCACTTCAGTGTCTGTCATCGTATGTTACACTAGAGAATGACATGGGGACACATTTTTCCCCGCGGGAACTCATTTTCCTGTCCCATCCCGTGAGTTCTCTTCCTGTCCCTGCCCCATTCCTGCAAGCTCTGTCCTCTTCTGCACAAGCCTCAAACCCTTTCAAATCCTAAGTAGCAACATTCTAGAGCTCAGATTGTGATGTCATAATGCCTCATTCCACCAGTGCCTAAGCTCAGTTCTCATCTGCACAAGCCTCAAACCCTTTCAAATCACAAGTAGCAACATTCTAGAGCTCAGATTGTGATGTCATAATGCCTCATTCCACCAGTGCCTAAGCTCAGTTCTCATCTGCACAAGCCTCAAACCCTTTCAAATCGCAAGTAGCAACAGTCTAGAGCTCAGATTGTGATGTCATAATGCCTCATTCCACCAGTGCCTAAGCTCCGTCCTTAACTGCACAAGCCTCAAACACTTTCAAATCATAGGTTGCAACATTCTAGAGCTCAGATTGTGATGTCATAACGCCTCATCCCTCCAATGCCTAAGCTCTATCCTCATCTGCAGAAACCTCAAACACTTTAAAATCATAAGTGTTCGTGGCTTGGGTGGTTAAGGCAGAGCTTACAGGAATGGGGAGGGACAGAGAGAGTGACATAACTCGCGGGGATGGGGAAATTTGTCCCTGTCCCCACAGGAACTCAATTTGTCACCTTGTCATTCTTTATGTTACATATGTTCAAACCTTCTAAAATACAAAACACATACCTTTTTCAAGGGGGAGGGAGGGGGATAGCAGTTTTGGACTTCCAACCTTGGGTCACAAAGAAAGGGGAGGCAAAATACAAAAGGAGTAAAGGGGATCTTTAACGCAAGGCCTGAAGTCTGAGAACAGTTCATGGCTAGAGACTATGGCCCAGAACTCCTTCCAGAGCCCTGCAATCGTGTATCTGCCACTGCAAAGACTGGGACATCCCTGACTACAGCCTTTATATCGTCCTTAGCCTTAGCCAACCCAGAGCCGAAGACCCCAGCCAGGAATCAAACCCAGGCCACCAGCTGGCCACTTAGTGGCGTAGTGAGGAGGGGAGGGATGGTCTGCCCCAAGCGTAGGCACTCCTGCGCCTTCCATTGCCGTGCACACACGCAGCTTCCCTTGTACCTCTAACGTTCCTGGCGCGACCGGCAACCCCCAAGCTGCTGTCGTGCTAGTGTCGGCTCTTCCTCCGATGTCAGGTCCTGGACCTGCGCCTAGGAAGAGATGTCAGAGGATGAGCCGACATGACAGCAGCTTGGGGGGGTTGCTGCTCACGCCAGGAACGTAAGAGGTAAACATAGAAACATGATGGCAGATAAAGGTCAAATGACCCATCCACAGCATCTACTATCTCCTCCTCTAACTATTGGCTAAGGCTCTTAACATTTGCATCTCCTCTTCTTATAGGCTAAGGCTCTTAACACCTGCATTGTGATGTCATAGAACTTTATGGTTATAGAAACATAGTAACATGATGGCAGATAAAGGCCAAATGGCCCATCCACAGCATCTACTATCTCCTCCTCTAACTATTGGCTAAGGCTCTTAACATTTGCATCTCCTCTTCCTGTAGGCTAAGGCTCTTTACACCTGCATTGTGATGTCATAGAACTTTATGGTTATAGAAACATTGTAACATGACGGCAGATAAAGGCCAAGTGGCCCATCTAGTCGGCCCATTTGCAGCATCCACTAGCTCCTCCTCTCCCTATTGGCTAAGGCTCTTAACATTTTGCATCTCCTCTTCTTATAGGTTAAGGCTCTTAACACCTGCGTTGGGCTGTCGTAGACCTTTATGGCTATAGCAACATTGTAACATGATGGCAGATAAAGGCCAAATGATCCATCTAATCTGCCCTTCCGCAGTAACCATTATCTCTTTCTCTCTCTGAGAGATCCCACTTGTGCGGCAGAAGAGGGCAGGGGAGGAGCACTCTCGCTACGCCACCGCGCATACATCTCTTATTACAAAGATGGTTAATGGTATTCTAGACCAACTGATTCTCCAAGGTAGCAGATCTCAGAGGTGTCTTAACATATGTCAGTCAGTTTCCCCCCTCTTCTTCTTCTTCTTCTTCTCAGGAATCAAACTGCTTTCTAACTGATCTTGGTGTAACTGCTCTAATCTTTTTCAGGAGAAAGAAAGAAAGAATTGTCAGCACGAAATACTGCAGGGAAACTCAGCCTGCGGGCAGCCTGTCTTTATGTGATAGTTAACTAAGACTTCCAGGCAATTCATAGATTTTTCTGTGCTCTGTGATGCTGCCCGTGGGGTTTTGGTGTCCATTAGAGGCCCAGGCTGGCATCTGAGAACTCGGAGGAGCTGTTTTTGAAATAAAAAGCAGTGTAAAAGTGTCAAGAGAAGGGCAGCCAAGGTAACCAGCAGCAGAGGACAGAAGGGACGTTTGCTTTAAATGAGACTGGAATAGAGTTAACCAGATATCCGGGTGCATGGACGGATTTTTCAATAGTCCGGTAGTTTTTCCGGGTTTCCCTACGCTTCAGGTGGCTTCCGGAGGGCCTACGAGCATGCTCAGAGGCGGGGCTAGGATTGGATGAGACAAAGCTGGACCCTAGACAGGGGGAGACTTTGAGAAAGGGGGTGGGGTGTTTTTCCTTTATTCCCCAACACCCAAAAAGAAAAATCAAATATCAAAATAAAGAGAATAATTGAAATTGCTAGGACTATATTGACCAAATCACCATTTCTTATGCAGCTCTTATGCAGTTAGCAGGCCCACCCTCTCTTCTTATTTGTATGTCTATGTTATGATGATTTTGTTTTTAAATTATGTATGTAATTCTGTAAACCATTTGGTTTTAAAAACGGTATAGAAATTTTTTAAATAAATAAATATATTGACCAAATCACCATTTCTTATGCCACCTCTTCTCTACCTGTGAATGGGGAATGTGGCCTCGTGTCCACCAAGGGAACTAGTCTGCCATGCTGTTCCAGAGGGGTGGGGAGACTCGGTTCCAGAAAGTGGAATAAGGAAATTACTACAAGCTACGTTCTTTGCACATGCAAAAGCGACAATACTTGAAGCCCGAAGGTCACCAATAAATCCCAGTTCCCGCTTTTCAGCTGATAGGTTAAGATAGAGAATGACACGGTGACAAAATTCATCACCGTTCCCGTCCCCACAGATAACCGCAGGAAACCATCTTCATGTTATTCTTTAAGGAGAGAGGGAAGAATCAGAGTATGAATGGCCACAACCACTGACCCGCAAGCTTTGCTTTGAAGAATGCTGGTATAGAAGGACAGAGGATGAAATAGACACTAGAAAATGACATGGGTTTATTTCCCGTGGTTATCCGCGGGGACGGGAATGGTGATGAATTTTGTCACCGTGTCATTCTCTAGGTTAAGAGACAGGAAGCCTCAGAGGAACAAGAACGAAGGTTATCCTTCTGTTGCAGAAATCACCTGTCAGTGCTTTTAGTTAAACTGATTCAGAAGAGGAGTGGCGTGGGCACGTTTCTGATGTGGCTGCTGGGGCTCCCCAAACCCCGCCAGCTGAAGACTCTCAGCTAGGGTTAGCAAACATCCGGATTTCCACGGACATGTCCTCCTTTTGGATGACATGTCCGGATGGCTTTTCAAAATCCGGTACTTTGTCCGGGTTTTGAAACGCTTCCAGCTAGGAGCGACGTCGGGACGGCATCTGCGCGGATTGCGTGCGCCATCATCGCATCATACCAGCGCAAGTACAGATTCCCTTCCCGAAAACTGAACAGGTTGAGGGGGCAGAACTGGGTGGGTGGGGGGGGGGGGTCACAGGTCCGGATTTTAGTTCCGGAGAATCTGGTAGCCCTACTTCTAGCATCTCTCTCCCCCCCCTCCCCTGCAGATGTTCTGGCATCTCTTAACTCCTCCCCCCTCTGTCCCTGTACCTTTTCAACCCTTCACAAGCAACAAGCAGTGACTTATACCCGCTTCCTCCGATGCAACGTTCAGTTTCTGTATAGGCAGGACCACATCAGAGGGAAGGCTGTGGACCAGTACAAGCAGTGGGTTATGAGTTACTGATTGCTGGTGGTGAAGAACTGAAGCATTGAAAAGATACGACATGGGGGGGTGGAATTGAAAGATGATTGGTTGCCTGAAGGGGGCTGGGGAGGGCAAGGTTTTCATGCCCCATCCACCTCTGGTAACCCTAGATTAACCCAGGGATGATCAACCTCAGTCCTCGAGGGCCACAACCCAGTCAAGGTTTTAGTATTTCCCCAATGAATATACAACAGATCTATCGGCGCGCACTACCTCTTTTGTATGCAAATAGATCTCATGCATATTCATTGGGGAAATCCTGAAAACTCAAACTAGGTTGCGATCCTTGAGGATCAAGGCTGACCATCCCTTGCTTTAAACTTAGATATCAACAGCAAATTACAATTGTCTACACCAGTGTTTCTCAAGGTGGCCCTGGAGTGCCCCCTTGCCAGTCAGGTTTTCAGGATGCCCACAACACATATGCATGAAGAGATTTGGATACAATGGAGGCAGTATATGCAAATCAGTCTTGTGCATATGCATTGTGGGTATCCTGAAAACCTGACTGGCAAGGAGATACTACAGGGCTGATTTGGGAACCACTGATCTACACAACAACAGCTTTTCATCATACAGACACTTGGGTGGTACAGTAAACGTGTTCTTACCTGTTGAGCTCTCCCTTTTCTCCTTGTAAACTTGGCAGGTGAAAGCATAGCGCAGGGCGATGGCAGCAAACATCATCTCAATGCAGTTGATAAAGTTCTGGTAACCTGCAGCCACAGTCCCCGCACCCACCTCTCTCCCGTTGATGATCTGAACCTCAGGAATGACTCGACATTTCTCCAGGATGGCCAGCAGCATCCCTAATGTGAAAAGAGGCAAACAGGAGTCAGCACTTTGGGCTGGATTCTTTAAACTGTGCTAAAGTGGTTTGATTTTTAGGGCTTTGGCAGGTGATGCTCCCATAATCGATTGTCATTTGAACTTTGAAGAACAGGTCTCTTCTGTGGTGGCTAAAGGATTTGGTATGTTGAGACAGCTTAGAGCAGGGCTGCTCAAGTCCGGTCCTCGAGATCTACGGGTAGGCCAGGTTTTCTGGATATCCACAATGAATATGCATGAGTGAGATTTTCCTGCACTGCCTTCTTGGTATGCAAATCTCTCTCATGCATATTCATTGTGGATATCCTGAAAATCTGGCCTGCCCGTAGATCTCAAGGACCGGACTTGGGCAGCCCTGGCTTAGAGCAATTCGAAATTTTTTAGATGAGATATCTTTACATACCTTAATTCATGCTTTTATACTATCCAAGTTGGATTCTGGTAATTTAGCATATGCAGGAATAACAGCAGGGCAATTAAAATGTTTACAAACAGTACAAAATGATGCGATTCGGTTCTTAGGTCTTGCACATATTAGAGATTAGAGAATGACACGGGGAAAAATGATGTCCCCGTCACCGCCCCGTCCCTGGACCACCATCCTCTGCACCGCCCCGTCCCCGCTGTCCCTTTCACCGCCCCGTCCACGTCTCTGCCGTCCCCTTCACCGCCCCGTCCCCATCTTCAGCATCTTCTCCTCTCCATCCCCTCACCCCCAGCACCCTTCACACGGTCCAGCAGCTTCCTCCTGCCGGCCAGCCGTGCATTTCCCTCCTTTTCCCTTACCTTTTCTTCTTAAAATAGCGATTTCTATAAGGCTACGAGCTGTATTACAGCCGGAGCCTTGAAGTCGCTTCAGGTTGCCTGCTAGAAGTCTCCTCCGATGCAACCGGAAACAGGAAGTTGCGGCAGAGGAGACTTACCAGCAGGTAACGTAACGCGACTTCAAAGCTCCGGCTGCAATACAGCTCGTAGCCTTATTGAAATCGCCATTTTAAGAAAAGGTAAGGGAAAAGGAGGGAGGGAGATACATGGACGGCCAGCAGGAGAGAGTAGGCTGCCGGTTCGAACGCTCGGTCACCGCGCGTTCAAGATTGTTCACCGCCCCGTGCTATCATTCACGCTCCACGGGGCGGTGAATGACCTAATCCCCGAACTTGCGGTGACCATTTTTTTTTTGATCGCCGTTTTGGCGGGTTACCCGCAGCTAGAGAATGACACGGTGACAAAATTCATCACCGTTCCCGTCCCTGCGGGAAATAATCCCATGTCATTTTCTAGTGTCTATTTCAACCTCAGTCCTTCTACACCAGCATTCTTCAAAGCAAAGCTGGGCCCATTCATACTCTGATTCTTATGTGAGCCAAGGATAATGAAGCCATTGTGACATCACTGATGTGATTGGCTCTTAGGCACTGGTGGAATGAGGCATTATGACATCACAATATCTGCTCTGGATACCAGAGGCTGTCATTCTGTAGTGTCTGTTTCAACCTCAGTCCTTCTACACCAGCATTCTTCAAAGCAAAGCTTGCGGGTCAGTGGTTGTGGCCATTCATACTCTGATTCTTCTCTCTCTCTTTAAAGAATGACATGAAGATGGTTTCCCGCGGTTATCCATGGGGACGGGAACGGTGATTAATTTTGTCATCGTGTCATTCTCTACCCATGGCTAAACGCGGCTAGCCGCGGGTAACCGCTACCGTGTCAATCTCTATTAGAGATCATGTGACTCCCTTGGATTTGAAATTCCATTGGTTACCAATGGAATTTAGAATTAAGTTTAAGATCTTGATGTTGGCGCATAGACCACTAAACTAATTTAGTATCATTTTATGCTCCGCGGCAGTCAAGATCATTGAATGATAACAGAGTAGCTATACCTCATAAATCAAAGACTCAAATTGTCGCATTTTTCTATTTGGTTCCAATTTTATGGAATAGTTTACCTGTAGAATTGAAAGGAAGAATCTTTCCTAAATTTTAAAAGACATTATTTTAAAATAAGTGTAGATTATTGAAAGAGTATTTACATAGTGATTAATCAATGGGTGGGATAAAATGATTGATTTTGAATATCTGTAAGTTGAATGTGCTTTTCTTGACTTGTTATATGTTCTTATACCTGTGTATTGCACTGTTAATATTTAAAAAATTAATAAAGATTTATTAAAAAAAAAAGAAGACATTTTAAAGGCACATTAATTTCAATTGGCCTTCTTACATTGACGGGATTTGAATTTGGGACTTCAATCTGCTTTAATTTAGTTAATTAAAATTTTATTTTATCATTATAGATTGTTATATTATGTATTAGAAATGTATGGTTTTTCTTTTTTACTATTTAAATGGAGTTCTTTTCATAGCTTTGATTGAATTATATTGTTAACCGCTTTGATCCTCTTTTGGCTAGTTAAGCGGTATATAAAGATTTTTTTTTTAAACAAACACAAACTTTACGGTCTTTGACGCCTTTTATTGCTGTGAGAGAACTAGGGGGTCCTTTTAGCAAGCCATGCTAGCGGGGTTAGCACGGACATTTCATCACACGCTAGAGGTTTTTAGCGAGGTAAATGCTCCGGCGCTCACAGGAATTCTAAGCGTCGGAGCATTTACCTCACGAGCCTAGGGTTAGCAGACATCCGGATTTCCCCGGACATGTCCTCCTTTTCGAGGACATGTTTGGGGGTTCGGACAGCTTTTCAAAACCCGGCACTTTGTCCAAGTTTTGAAAAGCTTCCTTGAAATCGTGTTGGGCAAGAGGGCAGCCGCACAGGCGTGGATGCCCTCCTGCCCAAGAGCAAGCAGCAGGGGGGGAGGGCAGAACAGGGCAGGGATGGGTGGAACTGGGCAAGTGTAGGGGATTTTACTAAAATAAAATCTGGTAGCCCTATACAGGCCCACGCAAAATACCTCTAGCGTCATTTATTAAAAGGAGTTCTAAATAATTTAATGGGAGCTCATTTATTTACATTTTATTTCATTAATATTGTAAATTACTGTGACCTGTGCAAGCCTGGGGAGTAAAGCAAATTTTAATAAACTCTAGTGCACAGAGAGCTTCATATTTGGTTCTTACAATCTAAATTTATACCCAAGGCAAGGGTTAAATAATAATAATAAATAATAATAATAACTTTATTTTTGTATACTGCCATACCCAGAAGAGTTCTAGGCGGTTCACATTAGTTAGACAGAGTTACAGGTGGTTACATACCAAGTTGATCATAGAATTGCGAACAGCAAAGAGAAAGTAGGGGGGGGGGGAGGAGGGAGACAGGGGAGGGCAGTAGTTCATTTGGGGAGAGGAGGAGAATTGAAGAAGGGGCATTAAGGGTCCTGGTCTCGGAATAGGTGAGTTTTGAGTAATTTTCTAAAGTCGAGGTAATTGTGGACCTTGAGGACCATTTGGGCTAGCCAAGGGTTTAGTTTGGCGGCTTGGAAGGCGAAGGTTTTGTCAAGGAATTTTTTTGAGTGGCATAGTTTTAGGGAGGGGAAGGCGAAGAGTTGAATTCTGCGGGAGTTCTTATAGTTGTGGTTTAGGGTGAAGTGAGGGGTGATGTAGCTTGGGGATAAACCAGATATTGTTTTGTAGCAAAAACAGGCAAATTTGAATATGATTTTGGATTCTAGTGGGAGCCAATGGAGTTTGTGGTAGAAAGGGGTGATGTGGGTCCCATTTTTTCAGATCAAATATGAGGTGGACAGCAGTGTTCTGGATCATCCTTAGTCTCCTGATGGTTTTCTTTGTGGAGCTCAAGTAAATAATGTTGCAGTAGTCCAGTATGCTGAGGATGGAGGATTGTACTAAGAGGCGGAAGGAAGTGTCGTCAAAGTATTTTTTTATGGCGCGGAGTTTCCATAGCATCGAGATACTTTTCCTGACTGTGATATCAGTGTGTTTCTCAAGGGATAGATGTTTGTCCAGTGTTACTCCCAGTATTTTTAAGGTTTGTTCGAGGGGGAAAATGGATCCTTTTACTTGAATTGTGGTATCTTTGATTTTGTCTTTGGGGGTTGCTAGGAAGAATTTTGTTTTGTCTGGGTTTAGTTTTAATCTGTAGGATAGCATCCAGAGTTCTATCTGACTAAGTATGCTTGTGAGGGAGTTGAGGAGTTCTTGAGTGAAACTGGTTAGTGGGATGACTATGGTAATGTCGTCTGCGTAGATAAAGAATTTTAGCTTGAGGCTTTGCAGGAGGTTTCCTAGGGAGGTGAGGTAAATATTGAACAGGGTGGGGGATAGGGGGGAGCCCTGTGGCACGCCGCAGGATTTTTCCCAGGAATAGGAGAGAGAGTCGTTTTTAAATACCCTGTAAGATCTGTTCCGTAGGAACCCGTTGAACCAGTTGAGGACTTGGCCGGAGATGCCAATGTAGGCAAGACAGTCTAGGAGAATGTCGTGGTCAACTAGATCGAAAGCACTGCTCAGGTCCAGTTGTAAAATCAGGGCACTGGATCCCAGGCTGAAGAGTGTGTCTATGTGATCTAGGAGGGAGGCTATGATGGTTTCGGTGCTATGATTGGAGCAAAAGCCTGATTGGTTGTCATTTAGGATATTGAATTTTTCTAGGTATGTAAGTTACACAAAGTCACTAGGTTCAGGTAACTGAAGTCGTCTTAGTTTTATCATTGACTTATTTTCAGACTAGCTCTATAGCAGGGGTCGGCAACCTGCAGCTCGCAATTTACATGCAGCTCTGGTTCGCCAGGCCCTGACCCTTTAATCTCCTTTCCAGCTCTACGATTCCCCCTCGGCCTACCGAGGTACCTGGTGGTCTAGCGGGGGTCTTTGTGGCAGGAGCGCGGCCCTCAGCCTCCTCATGGCTGCCTTCTAAAATAGCTGTTGAGACCTCTCGCATTTGCTCACGGCATTTCCTGTAGTACCGCGGGCTGCCACGAGAGGTCGTGACAGCCATTTTAGAAGGCAGCCGCGAGGAGGCAGGAACGAGAGGGCTGTGCTTCTGCCACAAAGTCTTCCACTGGATCACTAGGTACTATGGTAGGCCCGCAGGGAGGGGGGATCGTGGGGGTTGGGAGGGAGATTAAAGGGAGGGGGCCCGGAGAGGGGAGACAACCTTGGCTATGGGTTGGGGAGAGGGATGAGAGGTGCATAGGCCTGCGAGGGGTTGGAGGGGAGAGAAGCTGCACCTTGCAGCTCTTTGGAAATCGTAGGTCTAAAATTTTGTATAAATTGGGGCTTTTTGTTGTAAAAAAAGTTGCCGACCCCTGCACTATGGCAATAAAGAGGAAAGGGAAGAAGAGTTCTGAGCCAGTGGCATAGTAAGGGGGGTGCAGACTGTCCTGAACGCCGAGTCGGTGGGGGCACTGGCACCTCTCCGCTTGCATCATCCCTCCCCCCCACCCCGTACCTCTATATTATCTTTGCTAGCGCGAGCAACTTCTGTCTGTTCCTCGTACCAGACTGGTTCCCCTCTGAATCACTTCCGGATCACGGGGCCAGGAAGTGACATCAGAGGGAAATCCAGTGCTGGTACAAGGAGCATGCTGCCGAAGCCACTCACACTGGCAAGGATTTAGTTGTACTAGGGGGAGGGGGGAGGGAGGAAGAGCACTCCCAACCATTCCCTCCGCTCTGAAATGGAGAATCGACTCAGCATCCCCCCCCCCCACACACACACACATAGGGAGATCTCTCCAAATGGAAACTGCACACAAGCACTCCAACTGCCTGCACATACCCGAAGACTAGACTCACTGATGACTTTCCGAAAGGCAGTGAAGAAGACTCTCCTTTTCAGTCAATGATGCTTTGTGATTCTTTGGAAACTTAGAACCATCAAAAAAATATTTTGATTTAGTATCTTTTAGATTAGTGGTTCAGTCTTTAAATTCTATCCGCCCGCGATTACTGCAACATTATTTACTTGGCATCTTATAAAAAAATCTTAAATCGTATTCAAGAAATACAAAATACGGCAGTGCGCTTGATTTTCGGGTTATAAAAAAGGTGACCATGTGAGTCCGTTCTATCAACTACTTCATTGGTTGCCATTTCAAGCAAGAATTTTGTTTAAATTTGGTTGCATCTGCTTTGGCTCCAGGATACCTATCCTCCCAATTTAAGTTATATAAGTCTAATAAAAATACCCAAAATAACTGTTTGTTCATGTATCCATCTTTAAAGGCTTGTCGTTACAGGAGATTTTTAGATAAGACTTTTGCATTTCAGTTAGGAAAAAGGAATTCCTGGTTAAGTATTATGCTTTAAGAAAGTTATTAAAAACTTATGTTTGATAAGTTTGTAACTTGATTATTGTTGTATCTCTGTTTTATATGTATGTTTCATTGATTGTACAGCTCTTCTTTGTTTTGAACCGCCAAGAACTTATGGTTAGACAGTATACAAGAATAAAGATTATTATTATTATTCTTCAACAGACTCTTCTCCGTAAAATGACTCCATCAATTAGACTCCAGCCCTTTCTGCCTCTTCTGTGCACTTCACGAATGTATCTTATCATGTCTCTGGCCTTATTTTGTGACCGTCTTCTTGTACCCCATTCTGAGCTTTTTGGGAGGATGGGATAAATAAATAAATAATGGAATGGGGGAGGGGGGGGGGTCGGCGAGAAGTAGCAGGGGGGCACGGACAGAGTGGTGCCACCGCCCTGGCCACACAGGGTTCTCACCTTGCCAGAAGGAGAGGAAGATCACAGCCTTAATGGTGAGGAACTTGAGGACAGGTTCAAAGGGGCGCAGGAGATCCTTGGTGGCAAAATAAAAGAGAAAAAGTGCATACAGTGCCAGGCTGACGGAAAAGTTGTATATGATGGTGATGTAGAGATATCCACTGTGAACACTGAGAAGAAAAAAAAAATGCCCCATCAGTATGTTAGAGTGAGCTGTATTTGAGCTTATTTTAATTTAAAAAAAATGACTACGTTTATAGAAAACAAAATTAGTAAAGGTAATATAAATCCAGATTCCAGCATAAATAGATTCACTTTCTTTTGCTAACTTACAACCATCCAATCCAATCAGTACAATTATATATTGCCAATATGTGTGCAAATAAGTAGGATTTAGTATGAACTAGTATTAAATGTGTATATACGTAGGATGATTGACTATGGTATACATGTCTGTATTGAAAACCATCTCAGAAAACGTTAACTCTGTATTGTAACACCTTTACAGAAGCTCTGAATTGTCTCCCCATTATCTTGACTTCAGGAAAAAACTCAAAACACACTTATTCCACGGACAGAACCCTTAACACACCCTCTTACACTTCTTCAACTCCCATCAATGCACATGAATCTCCACCTACTCCTTCTTATTGTTTTCTCCTAACCCGTTACTTCATGAACCTGTATTTTTTTTTCTCTCCTATTTTTGCCCGTAAATAAATATTACCTTCCTCCTGTACACTCATGTATATTTCTGCCAACTTCAATGACCTGTACACTCCTAAACTATTAACTCCAAAGACTTCATTGTTTGTAACCTTAATTAACTGATGTGAACCGCCTAGAACTCCCTGAGTATGGTGGTATACAAAATAAAGTTATTATTATTATTAGTAGCGGTATAGAAGCTTTCGATATACAATAAACAATTTTCCTAAATCAGGGCTGAAAAGTGGATCCCAGATGAAGAAAAACAAAATAAAATAAAAATCAGCTATTGCCCAAGATGTACTATAAATCACAACATATAATTTTTTCTCTGTTGTGATTATATTACATCTACCACAATACACATCCAAATAAGCTGAAAGAGTACCCAAAATTAAAGTATATAGATCAGGGCTGCCCATGTCCGGTCCTCGGGATCTATTGGCAGGCCAGGTTTTCAGGATATCCACAATGAACATAAATGAGAGAGATTTGCATACCAAGAAGCCCATCAGTAGTTTTAGTTTGGAGACTGTTTGCCCTTGAGTGCTCTCAAATGAGCTCTTACAGTGATTTAAATAGAGTTTATCTAGCTGTATGTAATATTACATCTTCAGCACTAGGGAGGAAAGCTTTTACCCGGCATCTAAAAGTAGCACGAGAAGAATCTGTCCTAATATCTCTGGGTAGACTTTTCCAGGTACTTATGGCTTGAAAACCAAAATAAGCCATCCAAACCTAGGGTTACCGGATTTTCCGTTTGGAAAATCTGGAACCCTTAGACACGCCCAGTTCTACCCATCCCCGCTCCATCACGCCCCAGTTCCGCCTCCAATCCTGCCCTACCCCGCTGCCTGCAATCGCTGAGCAGGACATCTGCGCACATGCGGATGCCATGTGATGACCTCACATGCACACGAGCATGCATGCGATATCTTTGTGTGGCGTCCACGCATGCGCGGATGCCCTCCTGCCTGATGCGATGTGGAGGAAAGCTTTTCAAAACCCAGCCAAAGTGCCGGGTTTTGAAAAGCCGTCTAAGACCCCCAGACACGTCCTCAAAAGTAGGACGTGTTCGTGGAAATTCAAACATCTGGTAACCTTATCCAAACCCCAAATAGAAGACCTGTCCCCCCTCTCTCGCCTGGCCAGCATATCCTAACCAAGCTCTCACTTGAAGTCTCCATCATGGTATTTGCCATATGCCTGCAAGACGATGGTAACCAGTGCCATAATGGGTTTCACGATACAAAACTGCAGCGTTGCCTGTGAAGTAAAGAAACAAACAGGGTCCGATCAGCCAACCACATCAATGCTCAATGCACGAACCTCAAGGCTTAGAACTAATGCTTCTTTGCATTCTGTCTACAGAACTTGACCACATCTTTCTCCCTTATAGATCTGCTGCTAGCAATACACACTCACCTGCTTGCAAAATCTGAGGAAACCAATGGAATACGACATTCCCTGCAGACAGCAGGTTCCATAAAGACAACTAGATCTGGAAAGAGAGCATAACAAAACTGTTGTATATTTGGGTATAAAAAAAAAAGTTCAGACACGTTCCTGGAGGAAAAGTCCATAATCTGCCATTAAAGTACACTGGGGGAAAGCTACAGCGTATCCCTGAATTGGTCACTGTTAGAAGTAGGGCTAGAAGGACCTTTCTTCTGAGAAGGAGGAGAGGAAGGAAAGGAAGGGCTGGAGGCACCCGGTAAAGACGATTCTGTGTATTTTTACTCACTTGACAGGCTTTCCTCTGATTTCTGACATGATAGCACTTTCTCCTCCCAGGTACTCAAAACAGAGGCTGAGAAAACTGTAAATCACAAACGCTGTGGACAGAGTAAAATATTAGTACAACAGCCTTTAAAAATAAAAATTTGTTTCAGAAATTTTTCAGAAGAGATAGCAAAATACCAAAGCCTAATACATACAAACAATCCAGTTATAGGGTGAGGGGCGGAAGATCTGTTCAGCCATCAGTCTGGTAGCATTAAAATTTAAAACTGTTGCCTGAGCCATTCCCTGGCTCCTGACCGGCGATTTGCATTGTGTAATGTGCATGATGAAACAACTATTACAATGCTAGATTTCTAGTTTGGTATCAAAGTTACAGCGGCGCACCGCGAAGGCGAGTGGCACCCGGGATGGGGCACCCCTCCCCCGCCCTCCTCTCTGCTCCCCCTTGCCAGGCACACGCCCCTCCCCTGCCCCCGTACCTCTGTAATTTCCCTGGTGCGAGCAGCATCGCGAAATTGCTGCCCACGTCGGCGTCAACTCTCCTTCCGATAGCACTTTCTAGGCACGAGACCGGGAAGTGACATCAGACAGCCAACACCGACGCGGGCGGCAGGTTCGCGATGCTGCTCGTGCTGGGGAAATGAAAAGAGGCGCAGGGGAAGGGGCGGGCATGTGCGGCGGGGGAGGGGCACCATTGCCCCGGGCGCCAGGAGTCGCACCAACTGAAGCCAGGTATGAATCCCAGTGCATAAGTTGGGCACAGATGCCTCAAATTCTATAACAAATGTGTGCATTTTAAGGCAATGCCCTTGACCCACCTATGCCCCTCCCATGGCCACACACCCCTTTCTAGAGCCGTGTAGAAACACTTGGGGAGGAATTAATTAACGGGCGTTAAGCAAATTAGCACATGCTAAATGTTAAGATGCCCATAGGAATATAATGGGCATCTTAGTGTTTAATAAATGCTAATATGATTAACATACACTAGATCGCTTAGTGCCTGTTGATAAATTATCCCCTCAGGTGCTATTCTTTTTTTTTTTTTTCTCAGTTCAATAGTTTTTATTGAATATTATAAGAAATTTACAGAAAGCAGTTCAAACACACAAAATCTGAATAAGACACAATGGTATAGAAAAAGTCCATATCTATAATCATTTACTTACAACCAGATTAATAAAAAGAATCTAGGGTATGCGTAACTGCTAATAGAAGATATATGAAAGGCAGAAAAGCAGGGAGAGTGAAATAAGAGAGAGGGAAAGAAAGAGGGAGAAAAAGAAAAAGAGAGAGATAGATAGATAGAAAGGCAGAAGTGTCTACTGGTTAGAATGAACATATGAGTCTAAGAATGACCAAGGTGATTTATTTTGCACCATGTTTGTGGAGAGTCGAGAAATCATGTTTTTCTCATATGCATAAGATTCAAATTTGTGATACATGCTCAGAGAGTTCCACCAAAAGGTGTAGTCAAGTAGCGAGGATGATTTCCAATTTTTCAGAATATGCATAAGAGCTGTTACAAACATGGCATCAATGAGTTTAGGTGGGCAGTTTGTTTGTGTGAAACAAGGGTGTTGAGAACGAAGAATTACAATGTCCATGGAAATCTCTTCTGAACACTTAGTAATAGATTTTATAGTGTCCCAAATATGAATCCAGAAGGAGTGGACTATAGTGCAATGAAAAAGCATGTGATCAAGAGTTCCAGACTCTTTCAAACAGTTCCAGCAGGTGGAGTCTTGTTTTAGCTTCTCTTTCCACATGCGATATGGGGTCCATACTGCATTCCACATAACGAAGAACATTGATTGCGAGACTCTGGAAGATAGGAGAGGACGGTTTGTGGAGGACCAGAAAAGTTCCCAATCTATATCAGAAAGCGTAGTCTGCAGAATCGAGTCCCATTGGTTCATTGATTGAGGTGAAAAGGTGAAAGAGTGATCCCTTAGAATACTATAAAAAAGAGATATCGCTCTACCCTTCATTAAGGCCAGAGTAGACCAGTGGTGAACAGTGTGGATAGAGGTCATAAAGTCATGGCGCATATGTACCTTAGACAGTATTCCAGTAAGCATGAGCCATTGGGAATGTATAGAGGATGGAAGTGAATATGCAGAACAAAAAATATCAAAAGGAACGATTGAGGTGGAGGAGATCAATTGATGAGCAAACTCGACTCCCGCCCGTTGCCACTTTTTCCATGAGAGGGATCTACCTTTATTTTGAATTTTAGGGTTATTCCAAAGGGACATGAGCGGGCTTTCACTAACAGAGATCTCAGCTGTTGCATCTAGAAGATGAAAAGCATGCTGCGTTGCACTCAACAAGGAATACTTTCTCAAGTGTCTAGGTACTGACACCGTAAGGAAGCAGGAAACGCACAGTGGTGCACATAAAAAGCGTTCCATTTCAAACCATGCTGGTTGATCCTGAGGATTAGAATTAACGATCCAATAAGCTCCATATTTGGCTAAAGATGCGATATAATAATAATAAAAATCTGGTAAATTTAATCCGCCATTAATCTTAGAGGCCTTCAGCTTGGCGAGAGGTGCTATTCTATAAATGGCACATGTGTTTTTGCACAGATATGCCATTTGTGCTCGGTTTCAGTGCTTCACATCTGTTAGAATTCTTCTCCACCCCAATATAGCAGAAGTAGAAGGGTTACAGAGAGGGGCACAAAAATGATAAAGGGATGGGTCAACTTCCCTATGAGGAAAGTTGAAAGGGGCTAGGGGCTTTTCAGCCTGGAGAAGAGACAGCTCAAGGGTCTCTCGTACGAAGAGAGACTGAACAAATTACAGCTCTACACTCTCGAGGAACGTAGGGAGAGGGGAGACATGATCGAAACATTTAAGTACCTCACGGGACGTGTTGAAGTGGAAGATGATATTTTCTTTCTCAAGGGACCCTCGGCCACAAGAGGGCACCCGCTCAATCTCAGGGGAGGAAAATTTCATGGCGACACCAGAAAGTATTTCTTCACAGAGAGAGTGGTTGATCATTGGAACAAGCTTCCAGTACAGGTGATCGAGGCAGACAGCGTACCAGACTTTAAGAATAAATGGGATACCCATGTGGGATCCCTACGAGGGTCAAGATAAGGAAATTGGGTCATTAGGGCATAGACAGGGGGTGGGTAAGCAGAGTGGGCAGACTTGATGGGCTGTAGCCCTTTTCTGCCGTCATCTTCTATGTTTCTATATAATAGTGAGTGGAGTAGATGTGAATCTCTTGTTTACTCTTTCCAAAAATACTAGGACTAGGGGACATGTGATGAAACTACTAAGTAGTAGATTTACAACCAACCAGAGAAAATAGTATTTCTTCACTCAACTGTTAAACTCTGGAATTCATTAGCAGATAATAGTGAAAGTGGTTAGCTTAGCAGGATAAAAAAAAAAAAAAAAAAAGGAGATTTGGCTAATTTCCTTAAACAGAAATCCATAAGCTATTATTAAGATGGCTTGGGGAAATCCACTGCTTAGTCCTAGGATAAGCAACATGACATCTGTTTTACTACTTGGGATCTAGCTAGGTACTTGGGACCTAAGTTGACCCACTGTTGGAAACGGGATGCTGGGCTAACCTTCAGTCTGTCCCAGTATGGCAGCTCTTATGTTCTAAGATTTGGCATGGAAGTAATGCCTAAAGTTTGGCACCAAATATAGAATTTCTCCCTTAACCCTTTCAGGACCATAAGGATCGTAGGCCAATTTTTGTGGTTTTGACGACATTTTTATGGTAAAAAGGGCTTGCAGATGCCAAAAAATTGATTTTTTTTTGTGAAATATCATTTTTATTTAAAAAAATCACACTTCTGGCTTATGGACAGTGTGGCAAGTGAATCTTCTCGTCAATCTAGCAACGACGCTAATGAATGAATGTCGGAACCAGTTTGTTTACATAAAGGCAGTATCCTATGGAATCCGTACATATCAAATTTAGAACTGTAGACTATCCCAATCAAAATTTATAGGATTTTAAAGTTATGGGACAAATATGTCCCTTGGTCCTGAAAGGGTTAAGTACATACCACAAATCAGCCCTCCCCTGGGCTGTTTTCAGTCCGTTTTGGTGCCTTTTTCTAAACAACTCTCAAAACGACACAAATGCACATATTTGACATCACTGGAAAAGATACCCAGAGGCAGACTGCTGTGTACTCCTGCCCATCCCTATCTGTTTTTATGTACCCTTAAACCCACTGAAAAACGCCTAAATTTATATTTTCTTCTGGACAATATTTAGAGCGAGTTAACAGGTCAGTGGGCATTCCCAACCAATTAACTCACTTGTTTGTGGCTAGCTGGTCATTTTCAGTGGTACTTAACTGGTTAATGCCACTGATAACGACCAGTTAGCACCAAGTTTCAAGCTGGCGATGACAGGGGCAACGTCCAGTTGCATCCCAATATTTAGACGTAAACAAAACCTCATAAACAACAGTCCTATCGTTATCCGTTAGCCTATGGCCATTTACGTCTGAATATTAATTTAAACTAGTCAAGACAACAAAATAAAAGGCCCACTGTCCACCGCCAGCTGAGTGGGGGCAGATTCCAGGTGTGCCGCAAGACGCCGGCGTGGAAGAGAGACGCAGGCGCCGGCTGACTGAAGCACATCCTGTAAGCAGTCAGCCAGCGTCTCGCGGCACACCTGGAATCTGCCAGGGCACGCAGTTTGCGATACACTGCTCTAAACCCTTTTTCCATACCATCCCTCTCATTTCCCCTCCCCCCCCAAAGACCCTTTTCTATACTCTCTACTTCATCCCAGAAAGACCCTCCCATCTCTCAGCTTCGATTCCAGCCCCGAAGTTCTCGTATCGGAGAGAGTCGTGCCACCCTTACCTTCGTAGCAGTCTCGTACAGAGTTAAAATACACATAATACTGGTCGTTGCCAATGAGCAAGAGGCTGAGCCAAGAGTCGAAAGCGTAGATGGGAACAATGAAGAGGATCCGAATGATGTATCGTTGCTCATTGGGAACAGTGTAATTGCTTAAGTGCAGGTAGATCTGCAAAGAAAAAAACCAAAAAGTAACAATATTACGATACCAGTAATTCATTACACTATGCAAATCACCTGTCAGGAGACAGGCCATGTGGGCATTCTGAGCTATCAAATCGGAAGCTATAAGAATTGTTTATTTTTATGTATTAAAATGGCTTGCTCTCCACGCCCCCCCCCCCCCCCCCAGTGGGAGCGGCGGTGTATAAATCAAATCATATCAAAAACCATACCCCACCCCCCCACCCTTTTTACAAAACCACGGAAGAGATTTTTAGCATCAGCCAGCGCGCTGCTCTAACGCTCATAGAAATTCTATGCTTGTTGAAGTAGCACAGAGCATTCAGCTTGACGGTCAGCGCTAAAACCCTCTTGCGCGGTTTTGTTAAGAGGGCGGGGGGGGGGGGGGGAGATAGCGAGTACAATAATAAGATAACCAATACAAAGGGTAGCCAAAAACAAAAATTTATAAAGTGAACCTGAAAAAACTCTAGTAAAGTGGATAGGAGCCAACTCATTAATCAGTATCCCTCCCCCAACTAAATTGCTTGTAGGTTCAGTGGGCCTACTGACCTGACCCTGTGGGGCTTGGTGTCCAACCCTCCTACTCAATACTGCCCCCCCCCCTTCTGAAAACAGGCAGAAGGGACGTCTACTCCCTCTTGCCTCTGGGCCTACCCTCTTCAAAATGGCGGTGCCCCGCCCCTGCCCTGTGCATCTTGCACATTATCAGGATTTCTTATAATAGGCCCGGAGAGGGCCTATGTGTTGTCAGGCAACATGGGGTTGGCGGAAAGTGACTATGGTGGAGAGAAGGGGGGAAGATTCAGTTTCTGCCAAAAATACACTGGCATATTTGTCTGAAAAAACAGTCTGCTTGGGCATAGGGGTGGGGGTGTAGGGGAAGGGAAGGAGAATTAATGCCTTGCCCCCATTAGGAACACAGGAACATATGGGTCATTCCATGTCACTTGACCATCTCAGAAAATTGATTGGGACCTCTAATGACAATATCCAAAGTTTTGAGGCACGGTCTTAACTAGGTCTAGGGTAGGGTTAGCAGATTTTACCTCAGTAAAACCCAGACCGCTAGTCCTGCCCCCAGGCCCACCCAGTTCTACCCATCCCCGCCCATTATGCCCCAGCTCCGCCCTCCACCTTGCCCCCAGCCCCACCCCCTGCTGGCTGTTCCGGCAGGAAGCCATCTGTGCCTGCGCAGATGCGACGCGTAGACATCACCACGTTGGATCCGCACATGCCCCCTCCCGACGCGATTTCTTTTCAAAGCCCAGACAAAGCGCCGGTTTTTGAAAAGCCGTCTGGGGAAATCCATACATCTGGTAACCCTAGTTAGGGGCCCTTTTATTTGGGCCATGTTTTTGTATCCGTGGAAGATGTCGAGTGGGGACCCTCCTTGAGATTGGACAAGTTTAACACGGAATTACCCATGAACATACTTGGACCTATATCAGGATGATTAAGCCTCCCCAAAAGATATTAAAAAGAAAGGATGCTTGTAAGGTCTGCGTGTTATTCGATAAATGCCCCTTGTCCTGAGAGGCCAATAACTCTCCAAGAATCCACGGTCAACAGGCATTACTAGCAGTCTTCCGAGTCATTGAGCGACTCGTATTTCAGTTAGAGTCAGGCAGTAGAAACACCAGAGGGGACATTAGCCTGTCAGCAGACACAAGGGCAAAGTCTGTTTTATGAGCCAACATCTCCAGGTCTGCGACAGCTAGAGACATCACCCGTCCCCTCCCTAACGCCAATGAAACAGAACCATATTTCTGTAACTCCCCCTTTTCCATCCTCTGAAAGCATTAATAAAATTGAAGAAATTTGAAATATTTGTACTTGGGGGAGGGAAGAAAGGAGGGCACTGCTGGAACAGGAAAAAAAAAAAGAAAGACCAGCTTTCGTTATTTCATGTCAAATGTATACGTTGGGATTTTAAATTCAGAATTAGGGTTCAATGGTCTTTTACTGCAGTCATGCCCTTTTCTTCTATCCCTTACATCTATTATTTTTGTAGAGATACCAGACACACAGGCAGAAATGCACAAATAAATCTACCACAGCTCCCCTTATTATGCAAGTTATTCACACAACTTGTCTGTACAGTGCTTGGGACAGAAGCGCCATATGAACCCAGAGGCTGTGTTATTAGTAGTACAACAAATCTGCCCAGAGCCTCGTCTGCAGCACACATACGATAAGACTTTGACTGGTCTTTGCCATCTTCCCTTGCTTACCTGGTGACAGGTGAGAATTAGCGCGGACCACACAAAGAGGCCGGAGATGCCCCGAGCTGCAGCTGTGGTTAAGAAGTGCTGCCCCTCCTGGGAAGCATTTTGGCTGACCATCAGCCGAGCCGTTTCCCCAGGGTCCGGGGGCAGGGAGTCCATGAGAGGGGAGAGTGAAGTGTGAAAAACGTCTCTGGGCAGCGTGCTGTTTTCCGAGGGAAGAGCTGTCCCGTCAGTGGCGTTATTCATCTGCGAGAGGGGAAAGTCAACACAGGCGATGAGAAAGATAAGAGTGAAAATACAGAATCAGAGGGAGCAAGGGCAAGTCTTAACGGGCGTAACAGGGAAAAAGAACCACCAAGAATGCCCTGCCACATATAGTTTTAATCTATACCAGGGGTAGGCAATTCCGGTCCTCGAGAGCCGGAGCCAGGTCAGGTTTTCAGGATATCCACAATGAATATGTATGAGATGGATTTGCATGCACTGCCTCCTTGAGATGCAAATCTATCTCGTGCATATTTATTGTGGATATCCTGAAAACCTGACCTGGCTCCGGCTCTCGAGGACCGGAATTGCCTACCCCTGAATTCTATACCATAATTAATTTTGGTCTCTCGCTCTCTGGCTTGCAATAGAGTTCAAATCAAGGAAAAAAGCAAACAAAACGTTACCACAGAAAGGGTATTAATGTGCGCTTTAACATTTCTTGCTCTCTCCCTTATGGGAAGGAAAGTCTTCCTCTCTTCTCTGGATCCTAATGTTTGTTCCTCTGCTCTCCCTTCTGTGTCTCCCTGCCTCCTTCCTGCTTTTCAGGGTCTGGTTATCCATTAATCCAACAGATGGAGGAAATCCCAGTTGTGCCTGCCACTGATCTGTCCTGATAAATCTTTAACCTTATCCTGGTACTGCCTGGACTCAACTCCGCTTGTGTGACCAGAGCCACTCTTCTAGGGAAACAAATGTGTTGTGTAACAAAAATATCTGATTTTTATTGTTTTCTCAGGAGATTGCAGGGCTCCTCCTGGTGAAAAGCAGATTCCGGTGGTTCCTCACACTAAGATATCGATTGCAGAGCAGGATGTAAGAAAGCACATCTTCATAATAGGGAGCATTGTTATAATAAAAAGGGGAGGGGGAGGGAAAGGGACCTTTTTTGCAGTTTTACAACCACACTCAAAGCAGATACATAGAGGTACTTCAAGCATTTTCCCTCTCTGTCCTGGTGGGCTCAAAATCTATCTAATGTACCTGGGGCAGTGGAGGATTAAGTGACTTGCCCAGGGTCACAAGGAGCAGCGCGGGGTTTGAACCCACAGCCTCAGGGTGTTGAGGCTGTAGCTCTAACCACTGCACCATATTCTCCTCCAATAATATCAGAAGTGAGCCAAGTATAGAACAGTGAAGCCATTATGACATCACTGATGAAGTTGGCTCTTAGGCACTGGTGGAATGAGGCATTATGACATCACAATGTGAGCTCTGGAATGTTGCTACTATTTGGGTTTCTCTCAGGCATTATAACATCAGGGGACTTGTATACTGCCTTTTTGTAGTTTTAAAACCACACTCAAAGCGGTTTACATACAGGTTCTTCAAGCATTTCCCTATCTGTCCCGGCAGACTCACTATCTAATGTACCTGGGGCAGTGGAGGATTAAGTGACTTGCCCAGGGTCACAAGGAGCAGCGTGGGATTTGAACCCACAACCTCAGGGTGCCGAGGCTGAAGCTCTAACCACTGCGCCACACTCTCTTGCCTAATAAAGGGATTCCATCATTAATTCTAGAATTAAAAAGGCAAAACTGTAAGAAATAATTTATTAGGTCTAGGAAAGGGACACTGGTATACCATCGAAGAAGGGAGCAACAGGAAGAAGCAGCCAAGTTGAAACGGCTTCTTTGGATTTTATTCCTAGGTCTCCAATTTTGTTCTAACAGATTACCGTGTTTCCCCCAAAATAAGACACTGTCTTATATTCATTTGGGGCCCAAAAAAGGCACTAGGGCTTATTTTTCTCATGTACATGATCATCTATCCCTTCCTCTTTCCTTTCTCTCCCCCACATGTGCAACATCTTTCTATCCCTCCCTCCCATCCCCCTGTGCAGCAGAAACCTTGAGCAACCGCCGCTGCCCCCACCGCGCAGTCAAACCCCCGCTGACCCGCCATTCTTCCCTTCCAACCGATCTCCGCCGACCGGGACCATAAATACTTTCCGGCAGAGGAGCGTCGGACCATCAGGCTGCTTCGCAGCCTTCTCGCTGGGGCCTTCTGTGTACTGATGACATCATGAATAACGCAGTATACAGAAGGCCCCAGCGAGAAGGCCGCGAAGCAGCCTGCGAGTGCTGCTGGTCCAACGCTCCTCTGCCGGAACGTATCTATGGTCGCGGTCGGCGGGTAGCGGTTGGGAGGGAAGGATGGATGGTCAGCGGGGGTGGGGGGGGAAGTGTAGCTCTTTATGACTAGGGCTCATATTAAGACCTACCCCGAAAATCATGCTAGGGCTTATTTTTGGGGTAGGGCTTATTTTCGGGGAAACCCAGTATACTGCTTATATTATTGAACTTTTTTTGAGGGTTAGAGCAGCAAAATACCGTTATGGTTGAGGGGAACCAACTTCTTTCCATGCTCTCTCCCCAAGTTTGCTAGTTATTGATGGCATACGGGGCAAAATATTGATTAGGCCATCACCTTGGTGGGTGTCAGGTCAAAAGCGCGCCGGGACAAAGGTGTACGCAGACAATTGAGCGCAGCGCGGAGGTGCGCGCCACAGAAAATTACTGTTTTTAGGGCTCTGACGGGGGGGCGTAAGGGGGAACCTCCCCACTTTACTTAATAGAGATCGCGCCGCATTGTGGGGGCGTTGTGGGGGGTTTGGGGGGTTGTAACCCCCCACATTTTACTGAAAATGTCACTTTTTCCCTGTTTTTAGGGAAAAAGGGAAGTTTACAGTAAAATGTGGAGGGTTACAACCCCCCAAACCCCCCACAACACCGGCGCGATCTCTATTAAGTAAACTGGGGGGGCTCCCCAACAAAACCCCCCGTCGGAGCCCCTAAAAACTGTAATTTTCTTCGGTGCGCGCCAACAACTGAGCGCGAGACGGAGGCGCGCGCCTTTGTCTTTCGCGGGGTTGTCTAAGAACCCCTTGGTGGCCCTCCTCATTCTACTGCCTTTCCATCCCTTCTATCAAGCTGCGATAGAGATTTTTAGCATGGGATGCCGAGGTTTAAGTGCTCCACTGCTCTTAGGAATTCTATGAGCGTCGGAGCATTTACCGCGCCGGCCCTTGCCATAAACCTCGAGCGCAGCTTAAGAAAAGGAGCCGTTTGTTTGTGGGAATACAAAAGTTGGGTGTAGACCATGTTCTCTGTTCTTCTGAAATCTCACTTCTGTGGGTGTTCATGCTCTATTCAGGCTTGTCTTTGGTATCCTGGCAAAGATCAGCCCAGTAGCGTTCCAATTTTCTCACACGGAGAATAGTTAAGCTCTGGAACGCGTTGCCAGAGGTTGTGGTAAGAGCGGATAGCGTAGCTGGTTTTAAGAAAGCTTTGGACAATTCCAGGAGGAAAAGTCCATAGTCTGTTATGGAGAAAAACATGGGGGAAGCCACTGCTTGCCCTGGATCGGTAGCATGGAATGTTGCTACTCCTTGAGTTTTGGCCAGGTACTAGGGACTTGGATTGGCCCATGTGAGAATGGGCTACTGAGCTTTGGTCTGACCCAGTAAGGCTATTCTGATGTTCTGATCATGGCGCAAAATAAATTTTCAAATAAATTTAGCACAGCAATCTCTCTTCCGCCTTGTCTCTCCATTCTCAGTCTACTCTTGTTTGAGAATGGGAGGTTGTGGTGGTGGAGAGGGGGGAGGGGCAGGGAGGTGTCTTCCCGCTTTCTCTCCAAAATTTCCAACTTCTCTGCCTCTTCTCTACATCAATACCCGAAATTTCCTATCCATTATATTTCCATAAGTGGAAAATCAAATAATCAGATCCCAAGCAAAGCTTTTCATTATTCAAAATAATTTTTCACTATTTAATATGCAAAAAAATTCAAATGCATGCAAATATACATGACTGCTGCAGAACTTTCTGTTGCCCTAGAATCTACCCAGATGTGCCATAGGAAACCGGGGACTGAGAATATTACTAAGAACTTCTTAAAGACAGAGAATTAAAACTACCAAATTGCTTGCTTTAAAAAAAAAAAAAAATTTAAACTATGAAGCCTCATTTCTTTGTGCCATTATCCAATTACCTTTTGCTATAGTCCACCTACTTCTGTCCTCCCCCCTCAATCATGGCCTCCTGTTAACTCTAAGCCTACCTGTTTATCTTTCTGTTTTAATCAAACTGTAAGCTACAGGGAATATCTCATATGCTTTGTACAGCGATGCATGTTTCTGGTATGCTCTATACTAGAGTTGCCAGATTTTACATGTGTAAAATCTGGACCCCTAGATCTGCCCCCAGGCCCGCCCATCCCCGCCACGTCCCTGTCCTGCCAGTAATCCTGCCCTAGCCCGGCCCCGCTGCTTCCTCTGGTCAGGCAGGAGGGCATGCGCAGGTGCCCTCTTGCCCGACACAAATTTACATATCAGAGGTGCGGCAAAGGCAAATCTGCCTCATGTATATTCATTATGGATATTAGAGAATGACACGGTGACAAAATTCATCACCGTTCCCGTCCCCGCGGGAAACCATCTTCATGTCATTCTTTAAGGAGAGAGGGAAGAATCAGAATATGAATGGCCACAACCACTGACCCGCAAGCTTTGCTTTGAAGAATGCTGGTGTAGAAGGACTGAGGTTGAAACAGACACTACAGAATGACAGTCTCTGGTATCCAGAGCAGATATTGTGATGTCATAATGCCTCATTCCACCAGTGCCTAAGAGCCAATCACATCAGTGATGTCACAATGGCTTCATTATCCTTGGCTCACATAAGAATCAGAGTATGAATGGCCACAACCACTGACCCGCTAGCTTTGCTTTGAAGAATGCTGGTGTAGAAGGACTGAGGTTGAAACAGACACTACAGAATGACAGTCTCTGGTATCCAGAGCAGATATTGTGATGTCATAATGCCTCATTCCACCAGTGCCTAAGAGCCAATCACATCATCACAATGGCTTCATTATCCTTGGCTCACATAAGAATCAGAGTATGAATGGGCCCAGCTTTGCTTTGAAGAATGCTGGTGTAGAAGGACCGAGGTTGAAATAGAAACTAGAAAATGCGGGATTATTTTCCGCTGTTTTCTGCGGGGACGGGAACGGTGATGAATTTTGTCACCGTGTCATTCTCTAATGGATATCTTGAAACCCCAACTGGCTGGGGGGTCCCACAGGACAGGTTTAAGAACCACTGCTCTATACAAATAATATAATTTTAACATTAGCTAATAAAAAGAGAGTCAGCCCTGTTACTTAGTGGCAGGGCTACATGCTGCCATGCAAAGGGTCCGCAGTTCAATTCCTGAATTGGTACTTCTGCATCTTGGATATAGTTGAGGCAATGTTCATAGGAAAAAGTCACAGTTATCATTGAAAACACCTAGTGACTGGAGACAAGCTCAGAAAGAGCCCTGCTGAATTGCTAATTTTTGTTGAGCTGGAATAAGATTTCAATTACTTCAGTATTGATTGGGTTGTGTTTCATCAGAACATGGTTGGGAGGTAAAATTCCTAGTTGCCATAAATGACTTTCATGGAACAGCAGGTCCTGGAACCAATGAGTCAGGGACTACTTTACTGTAGATCTAGTTCAGAATGCAGCTTAGGGCCTGGTTCCATGGGCAATAATGGTGGAGCCTCTTGACAATAGTATCATTAATAAGAAAGGAGAAAATCTAAGAAAAACTACTGCTATATCATTTAATTTTAAAAAGGGACAAACACAAAAATGATCAGATTAGTTAGCAAGAAAATTAAAAAGCAGCATTTGCCAGGATTAAAAGCATAGTATGAAGCATGGACATAAAAATACCATTTTGGAAGCTCAGATAAAATATATTCTGTGCATTAAAAAGTTAAGTAAGACCAAACTACCACCAAAGTTGTTTAATATTCAGCTGAAGAAAGCAGTTGAGGTCAAAAGGGCATTTTTCAAAATTAGAATGCAGACCCGAATGAGGAAAGATAAGCAGGCTAAAAGACTCTGAAAATAAGCTTTCTACAGTGACAGTGTTATAAACTTTTAGTAGTACATTCCCATTAGGGAAATCAGTTGGCGTGCTAGATGATTAAGGTATTAAAAGGTGTTCTCAGGAACATCAAGTTAATGGTTAAAAAAAAAAAAAAGAAAGAAAGAAAGACTAAAATTATTTGCCTCTGTCTTTATTGAGGAGGATGTTGGGATTCTATCCACACTATAAATATCTTTGATGGTGCCAATTCAAAACAACTAAAGCAAATCACTATAAAATTAGATGTAGTGACTATAGATCTGAGGAAGAAGGGGTTACCTTTGAAAGCTAAATCAAACTACATTAAGTTAGTCTATTTTTACCTTGAAGAATGGACTAATATGGCCACCATACCATTTCATGCATATTGCAGACCAGTGGCATACCTAGCATATGTGACACCTGGGGCCCATCATTTTTTTGACCCCCCCCCCAATCTGTACTAAAAACATGATTTTTAGTAACAATCCACATGTCACACAAGAGTGTACCTAGGAAAAGGCAGCATCTTACATACTGCAGTGAGCAGTACATCAATACACCCATTGTAAAACTAAACAAGCCAGACTAAACAAGCCAGATCAATCCTGCAGTCAATCCTAACAGAAAATCATATCTTTCGAACACAGAAAACACCTTCGCCTAATATGTAATCACAAACTAACCCCTCCCCCTTTTACAAAACTGTAGTGTAGTTTTTAGCCATGGTGGTAACAGCTCAGATGCCAACGCTAAAAAATGTTGTAGTTTTGTAAATGGGGAGATAAAATAAAAATACGTAGACAAAGATTAAACTGAAGCACCAAGAAGCTGGACTCTGCATACAATGCAACACCACAGAAACAGTGATGCATCTCCCCTAAAGAAAAAAAATAGAATTTTTTTCTACCTTGTCTTCTCTGGTTTCTGCTTTCCTCATCTTCTTGTCACTCTCTTCCTTTAATCCACTGTCTACCCTCTCTCTGCCCCTTCTATATGGCATCTTCTCTCCTTCTATTCACCTTCCAGAAACTTTATGCCTCCCCCTTCCATCTCTCCCACACTCCCATGGTCTGGCATTTCACTCTCTCCTCTCCCTTCCCCCCACTTCCCTGCCCCCTTTCTCACCCTTCACCACGCTTCCATACCACCCTGACCCCTTTCTCTCCTTTCACCATGCTTCCATACCACCCTGACCCCCTTTCTCACCCTCCACACCCTTCCTTACCACCCTGACCACCTTTCTCTTCTTCCACCACCCTGCTATGCTCCTTTCTCTCTCCATCGAAATCAGCAAGGTCCCGCGATGACTACTTTTGCTGCCTCTGCTCCGGAAGAGGTAAGTGACGTCGGAGGGGGGCTGGGCTAGCAGACACAGGGAGTTGCGGCAAGGTCCCGCGATGACTACTTCTGCTCCCTCTGCTCCAGAAGAGGTAAGCGACGTCGGAGGGGGTGGACCACAGCCGCAGTCATCGCGGGACCCTGCCACAACTCCCTGCGTCTGCCGGCCCAGCCTCCCTCCGACATCACTTACCTCTTCCGGAGCAGAGGCAGCAGAAGTAGTCATCACAGGACCTTCGTGCACTTCAGCGCAGCTGCCGACTCTGCTCTGGAATAAATACAGCAGCTGCGCTGAGGTGCCATTTTCAGCAGCGCGGGAGCTTCCAGACCTGGTCGGCTGTGCACCCCCTTGGAGCATGCACCTGGTGTGGTTCGCCCCCCCCCCCTTCCTTGGTACACCACTGCTGCAGACACTCCCGCTTATCTGTATAAGCTTTGTTCTATTGGTCTTTCTCCTACGGCCCCCTTCTTTTTCCTCTCCTCTCAGCTTGGGTCTCTTGTCTCACTGCGGTACTTCCTAGTCATCTCTACAACCTTTTGCTCTGATAGGTCTGTAAAGGTATGACCTTTCTCTGTTACCTGTTGCCAAGCTCTGTCCCTATTGGGCTCTTCTCTTCCATCACTGCTTTCTGGGTACTCCCTGAGAATCTTTTGTCCTCAACCCCAGTCACTCTTATGCCTCCATCTTAAGCATGTGACTGTAGCCCCAGTAAAAGCACCAGTATTTCACCTTAAGCTATCCAACCACATGCAAGAATAACCCAGCATTTCAACTCTGAAACTTGGAGCACCTCTATGCCTAACCTTTTCCTTATCTCTGCCCATTCACTGTTTCTTCAAATCTACATCTTCTTCTCCAGCTGCAACATCTAGGAGATTCACCAATTGCAAGTATATCTACCTTATTTACTCATAATATATTTCAGAAAATTATAAGGATTGTCTATGTGTGGGTTGGTATGCTAAGGTTTAGCTTTCTGTTGAATATACCACATGTCTGCTGAGAAAGTCATCGACTGACCAGCAGCACAGGCTATATTACATTACATTACATTAGTGATTTCTATTCCGCCATTACCTTGTGGTTCAAGGCGGATTACATTCAAACTATATGGTGACAGCACAGTAATAGCAGTTGCATAGCTGGGTAAAAAAAAAAACAACGGGCTTGAACACATTCCTGGAAGAAAAGACCATAGTCTGCAATTGAGACAGACATGGGGGAAGCTACTGCTTGCCCTTGAATCAGTAGCATATAATGCTGCTATTTGGGTTTCTGTCAGGATTATCTACTGCTGGAAATAGGAGAATGGGCTAGATGGACCATTGGTCTGAATCAGTACGGTTATCCCTTTGTTCTTATGTTGGGCAATTACCATCAAAGATTATTTAGTTTTAAAAGCATTGGGTAGTGTTACACTCTACAACTTTTCTCTTGTTTATCTTTCATATTAATCTTTGCACCGCCTACCTTCAAAGTTCAGGCTTGCTCATTCTCCGACTATTCTCCTTAGCACAGAGGTTATAGCAGTATTCCAGGGCGGGCTCTGTAAACCCCATCCTCCCCCCTCTCTCTTTTGTCAATTCAGCCTGCTGAAATGAATCATCAGCACTGGTTAATGACAGCTTTATGAGCCCATTCCAAGGTGAGACAGGAAATCGACTTACACTTTCCTACAGGCGCAACAGATGAATTTGAGAGGCGTTATGGATGTTCCCAAACAGAATTCATAATTTATAAAAAAATTGCTAATTACAACTGAAACTTCAGGGGCTTGCTAAGTCTGTAATCTCAGAAGGGGACTGTAATTAGCTACCAGCTGTGCTGGGGAAATCTGTCATTTTGTTAGCAATTAAATGATCCATATTCCACAAGGATCATACTTTGTGTACCGCGTTGATTTTGTTCTTTTATGCAAGACAGGATATTGAAACTGTTCACCAAAATAAAAACAAAAATTTAGGTATTTTAAGTTTTAAAAATTGATTGGAGAAAAAAATAGACATCCATGGTGAAAAAAAATGTGTTTGTTGGAGGAAGGTTGAAAAGACTTCCCTCCCCCCCTTTTGTTATTTTTCAACTGGCCTCCTTGCCCGCCTTCATATCACAGCTGTCTTTGCAGTGGGGCATCAATTCTCCTCCTTCCCTCCACTCCCATCTGCTGGCTCTACTGGATGTCAGAATAAGCAAAGGGAGGTACAGCTTAAGAGAGTATTAATGAAAGATAAAACTGGTTCTTCTCCTAAATGATCTCTCTCGTATCATTGGCTCCGAATACAATTCAAAACTGGTTTTAAATCTTAACCCCTTATTTGCCCATTTAAATATCTATGCTGCTTTAATCATTTCCATTTACTACTTTAGATATAGCTAGGTACTTGAGACCTGGGTTGGCCACGGGGCTTGATGGACCTTCGGTCTGTCCTAGAACAGCAATTCTTATGTTCTTATGTGAGCCACATATAGGACAATCAAGCCATTGTGACATCACTGATGAATTTGGCTTTTAGCCATTGGTGGAATGAGGCATTATGACATCACAATCTCAGCTCTGAAATGCTGCTACTCTTTGGGTTTCTGCCAGGTACTTGTGACCTGGGTTGGCCACTGGGCTTGATGGACCTTCGGTCTGTCCTAGAACAGCAATTCTTATGTTCTTATGTGAGCCACATATAGGACAATCAAGCCATTGTGACATCACTGATGAGTTTGGCTTTTAGGCATTGGTGGAATGAGGCATTATGACATCACAATCTCAGCTCTGAAATGTTGCTACTCTGGGTTTCTGCCAGGTACTTGGGACCTGGGTTGGCAACTGTTGGAAACAGGATACTGGGCTTGGTGGACCTTTGGTCTGTCCCAGTATGGCAAATCTTACAATAAATGAAACTCCCTTATTTGTTCTGTTTATCTGCCTTGAATAGATTGTAAGCTCTGTGTAGCTGGGATCCTCTCCCGTGCATTTGGGAACAGTCTGTCTAGTAGTACTATAAAAATAAGTGACAGTGGTAGAAGAAGGCTCTCAACAGAGTATTCAAAGGCAAGGAAATATTTATGTTTATTACACACTTGATGTCCTGTTGATTGTTAAATGTCACAGCGGCTTACAAATCCATAAAACAGAAGAAAAGAACGCCGGAATTAAAAAAGGTAAACGCACAGAACATTCGCACAATAAAAATCAATAATTCAAAATCTAACACAAAATAAAATAACTGTGTCCAGCAGTAGCTACGACAGTAATTAAGCTTTTTGAACATAATGCCTTCAATAATGTTTTGAACTTTGGAAAATGAAAGTTTAAGAGTGAATATTTATAGGCCAGCTATTCCAAGAAAAATGGAGAGAGAGAAAAAAAAGGCACATGCACGAGTAGACTCGTAGTGAGCTATTCTTGGTGAAGGTAAGACTAACCTATTCGAATCCAAAGAATGCAGAGTTCGTGGAGGTGTATAAGATATAGTAGCAGATGCTAAGTACAGCGGCTGACCAGTATGTAACGCTTAAAAATGTAAGGCACAATCATTTAAGAGTGCACCTGTGCAACAGATTGAACAATGGGGCGACACGATCAGACTTGTCCACGCACTCATTTTCTCAGTAGTCAATTACAGATGTGAAAGCTGGACGCTACGGAAACAAGACAGAAAGAAGACTGACTTATTTGAGCTTTGGTGCTGGAGAAGGATTTTATACAGGTCGTGGACTGCTGCCAGAAGAACTAACAAATTGATTCTGGAAGCGATCAAACCAGCTATGTCACTCAAAGCCCAAATGATGAAGTAACGGCCATCTCATTTTGTCACACCGTAAGAGAGAGAGAGAAAGAGAGAAAGAGAGAGAGAGAGAAAGAGAGAGAGAGAGAAAGAGAGAGAGAAAGAGAAAGAGAGAGAAAGAGAGAGAGAGAAAGAGAGAGAGAGAGAAAGAGAGAGAGAGAAAGAGAGAGAGAGAAAGAGAGAGAGAGAAAGAGAGAGAGAGAAAGAGAGAGAGAGAAAGAGAGAGAGAGAAAGAGAGAGAGAGAAAGAGAGAGAGAGAAAGAGAGAGAGAGAGAAAGAGAGAGAGAGAGAAAGAGAGAGAGAGAGAAAGAGAGAGAGAGAAAGAGAAAGAGAGAAAGAGAGAGAGAGAAAGAGAGAGAGAGAAAGAGAGAAAGAGAGAAAGAGAGAAAGAGAGAAAGAGAGAAAGAGAGAAAGAGAGAAAGAGAGAAAGAGAGAAAGAGAGAAAGAGAGAAAGAGAGAAAGAGAGAAAGAGAGAAAGAGAGAAAGAGAGAAAGAGAGAAAGAGAGAAAGAGAGAGAGAGAGAGAGAGAGAGAGAGAGAAAGAGAGAAAGAGAGAAAGAGAGAGAACATTGTGTATGGGAAGATTGAAGGAACCAGGCAAAGAAGGCAACCTACAATCGGATGTCAGGACACATTGAAAACAACCAAGGGGATAACACTGGAGGACCTTAGCAGACTAGCACAAAACTGATTTCTTTTTAGATCTGTAATTCATAAAGTCGCTAGGACGCAACCATGAATCAATGGCACCTAATAAGTAGTAGAAGGATAAGTTCCCAGACTGTAGAGAGCAACTCTATGATGTGGGTTAGGTTGGTTGTCTTAAAATAATATCGGCAGCCAGATCTCTGAAATGAAGAGTAAAGAGTGGTAACTTCTATGCCAGGGGTCTCAAAGTCCCTCCCTGAGGGCCGCAATCCAGTCGGGTTTTCAGGATTTCCCCAATGAATATGCATTGAAAGCACTGCATGCCCATAGATCTCATGCATATTCATTGGGGAAATCCTGAAAACCTGACTGGATTGCGGCCCTCAAGGAGGGACTTTGAGACCCCTGTTCTATGCTGACCTTCCACCAGTTTTATCAATACTGTCAATACAACGTCTTCCAGTCACAGCTGTGTTGCCCTGAAGAAGATTCCTGCTTGGGGGTGGGGGGGGGGGGGGGTGGAAGACTCCCTGTTTTGCCATAAGGCAGGGGTAGGCAATTCCAGTCCTCGAGAGCCGTAGCCAGGTCAGGTTTTCAGGATATCCACAATGAATATGTACGAGATGGATCTGCATGCACTGCCTCCTTGAGATGCAAATCTATCTCATGCATTTTTATTGTGGATATCCTGAAAACCTGACCTGGCTCCGGCTCTCGAGGACTGGAATTGCCTACCCCTGCCATAAGGGAACAATTAAACTTGAGCTAACAGCTTGGAAGTACCGTCAACTCCCCCAACCACCTCTCACAGAAAGTTGGCGTGCAGTGTAATTTGTCTAGTGGTGTTATGGAGGCGATAGTGCCTTCCAGGACAAAATCTTTTCTTTCCTTTCTGCCACTACATAATCTTATCTTCGATTCGAGTGAATAACTTTCTACTGAAGAATGCAGAGATAAAGGCATCAGCCAACATTTAGGCAACGTCTTATTTAATACATTACCTTTTCAAACATATCCTCCCTTCCCAGGGCGGTGCAAAACAAGGAAAAATGTTTCCCCACCTATGCAAATACACCGTGGGTATTACATCCATGCTGGTTTCAAAAGTCATACATAGATTTACTGAAAGTTAAGAGGTAGAATTGGGAGGATGGCCATGGACTTATATCCTGGGCCGTTACACTGGTTTAGAGTTAGGTGTTTGGTTTTGGGTTTGTTTTTTTTAATGCACGAAGGGTTGCAAGATAAATGAAAAAAAAAAAGCCAGGAGAGGGCCAACTGTCATGACTACAAAATTATGGCTGGTAAGCGAGAACGTTGAGCACAGAGTTAAACCCAATATAAATAAAAAGGAACACACTCGTAAGATATTGATGTTTTTGCTTTACTCCCAGACCTTTCTCACGGGGCGCTTGACCTTATGTTTTCCTATATGGTTGGTTTGTGATTAATTGCTCAAGTCCAGGAGCACCATTTTTCACAGCCCTTTATTATTGACTTAACCAGTGTGCGGTCCATTAGTTTAACGTTTCTCTGGTAGGGGTGGTCTGGTGGCTCAGTGGCAGCGATGAGCAGAGCAAAACATTGGCGCTTCGTTTTTGGGATGTTTTTCCTTTGGCCATTTAACAGCAAGATGTTTTAATGCAGGATAGAACTTTATGGCACCACACCGGTCCAACGAGTATACTCTTATGTAGGAGACCTGGCTCCAGTCTTGGTCCAGGCTCCTGCCCCTCATGCCAGTTGCCGCTGGAGACACTGCAGAGGCATTGACCCTACAAAATGATACCTTGTGATTATACCCAGGGTACACATTTATCATGTTTTGGAAAAAAGCTATAATGTGTGACCCCCTGCCCAAGGTCTGTTGTATCAACAGCTGGGATACAAGTGAAGACTGAGGGCATAAAACCCTCAAGCAGCTGTAAATAAAGGCTCATAGTGTTATAACGAAGGTGACCATACGTCCGGTTTTCAACGGGACAGTCCCGTTTTCGGACCGACCGTCCCGTTGTCCCGACCCACTTCTTCGGGACACCGAAATGTCCCGTTTTCAGGGACAGCGTCCCGATGCTGTGCGCAGGGATACCGGGACGGCCGATCGCTTTTCCCCCCCCTGCCGTGCCGATTCAAAGCCCGGTCCCACCGCCGCAGCTTCTTGCCTTCTTCCCGACGTCAGAGAGGAAGTTCTGGGCCAGTCAGGCAGCGATTGGCTGGCCCGGAACTTGCTCTCCGACATCAAAATTGACGTCGGGAAGAAGGCAAGAAGCAGCGGCAGCGGACTGGGCTTTGAATCGGCACAGCAGGGAGGGAAAGCGATCGGTCATCCCGGTATCCCCGCACACAGCTTCGGGACACTGTCCCTGAAAACCGGACATTTCAGTATCCTGAAGTGGTGGGTCAGAACAATGGGACAGTCGGCCCGAAAACTGGACTATGATCACCTTAGTTATAACCCACTAGAAGGCCAAAGGAAGAGGAGAAAAAAATTGCCCCACAAAAAAAAACCAAAAAAAAAAACACCCTACCACTCAAGTTACCTTGCTGTTAAGATAAGGAAACAAATATGTAACATACGCTGAAGATCAGTCTTCGAGTTAATTGTGGGATCTTTCACTTATTGAAAAAGCAAAGGAGCAGGAGTTGGACACAATGTAACGTTTAAATCAAGACTCTTTTTTAAATCCAAAATAAAGTTTATTCAAATCAAGATTTCTTGAGATAGGATAAAGCCAGCAATGCTGTACAAGTCCTTGCAACAAGGCCTCATGCCGAGCGAGGTTTTAAACTGATAACTGACTCCCCGATGATAAGGCAGGGCCATCAAATAAGACAGCCCCCCCTTTTTAGAAAAAAATGTAAAATAAGGCACCCCCCCCGCAAATAAGCCACCCACCGATACCTGCGCTTACCCGAATCGGGTGGTACGGTGGGTGACTCCGTGCGGTCCCTCCGTCTACCGTATTTGCCTCCATGGCTGCGTGCCGTGCCTCGTCATGAAGTGAAGAGGAGGAAGTGACGGGACTGCAGCGCGCGCACGTGACTCCGCGCAAGGAAACACAGGCAGCTTCCCTCATCCCTCCCTAACGGAGACTGCAGGAGTTTGTTCGCGGCCGGAACATCCAAAAAGTGAGACACGCAGACAGGTTTCTTTTGCTGTGAGCAATACCACTTACTGTATATAAAGCCTGTTTAAAATGCATACGGTATATAAACAATGGTTTCACATTGTCAAGTCCCCTCTGATGCTGCACTACAGAATGATCTCTTTACTGTGTTTCCCTGATGGAGAACATTGGGGACATTAAATGGTACAATATATGGTAGAATGGATAAAGCTGGCCCTACATGGTAGAGAGCTAAGAGAGCGAATAGAATGCTTGGTATAATCAAAAAGGGTATTACAGCCAGAACGAAAGAAGTTATCCTGCAGTTGTATCGGGCGATGGTGCGCCCGCATTTGGAGTACTGCGTCCAATATTGGTCGCCGTATCTTAAGAAGGATATGGCGTTAGTCGAGAGGGTTTAAAGGAGAGCAACACGTCTGATAATAGGTATGGAAAACCTGTCATATTCTGAGAGATTGGAGAAGCTGGGTCTCTTTTCCCTGGAGAAGAGGAGACTTAGAGGGTATACGATAGAGACTTACAAGATCATGAAGGGCATAGAGAGAGTAGAGAGGGACAGATTCTTCGAACTTTCGAAAAATAAGAGAACAAGAGGGCATTCGGAAAAGTTGAAAGGGGACAGATTCAAAACAAATGCTAGGAAGTTCTTCTTTACCCAACGTGTGGTGGACACCTGGAATGCGCTTCCAGAGGACGTTATAAGGCAGAGTACGGTACTGGGGTTCAAGAAAGGATTGGACAAATTCCTACTGGAAATGGGGATAGAGGGGTATAGATAGAAGATTACTGCACAGGTCCTGGACCTGTTGGGCCGCCGCGTGAGCGGACTGCTGGGCACGATGGACCTCGGGTCTGACCCAGCAGAGGCATTTCTTATGTTCTTATGATTTTTCGGCCGACCGATTCTTCAGCCGTCAAATAAGACAGCCCCCCCCTTTTTAGAAAAAAATGTAAATAAGGCATCCCCCCGAAAATAAGCCCTAGAGCATATTTTGGCCTTCCAAAAAAAATAAGACAGTGTCTTACCATCGGGGAAACAGGGTAGTAAGGCCTTAGTTGAATGCTTGAGAGTTTGGAACACCATTGGTAGATGACTATGCCAAAGTGCACGTGTTTAGCTATTAGCAAAGTATGGTAAATTTCTGTTACTTTCCACAATAAAAGTATAGATATTGAAGGTTCGTTTAATAAAATACTGCTAGATATTTGCATATAATATCTTTTTATCAAATCAGTGGCGTACCTGGCATAGGCGACACCCCCCCCCCCCATCTACATGAAAAATATGATTTTTAGTAACAATCCACATATCACACAACAAGAGAGTGTACCTAGGAAAAGGCAGCATCTTAAACACTGCAGTGAGCACTAGAACACCAACACATACATTGTAAAACTAAACAAGCCAGATCCCGCAGTCAATTGATCCTGTAGTCAATGCCAACTGAAAACTGTGTTCTTTTCATACACACAGAACAGAGATACACACTCGCCCAAAATGGAATAATCACAAACTAAAAATAGAAATATGTAAACAAAAGTTAAACTGAACCACCAAGAAACCAGACTCTGCATACAATGCAACACCAACACCACAAAAACAGTAACACATGTCCTCTAATACTGTGCAAAATATAAAGACAGTAGATATAAATTTGAAAAAACTGATACATAACAATCACCACTTTACAAATTAACAAATAAAAATAAAGCAAATAATGAGAAATGAGAAATAAGAAAATACCATTTTATTGGACTAATCCATTTTTCAATTAGCTTTCAGAGGCCAAATCTTTCTTCAGAACAGTACAGTATACTGCTGTTATGGTATCCTGTCCTGACCTGAGGAAAGGGGTTTAGTCCCAAAAATTGCCTTATTTCCATTTCCTATTTATAAACTTTTATCAATAGTTACAATACTACTTGATTCTAAGCAACAACAAAAAAAATCTTTCTACCTTTTGTCATTTCTGCTTTAATCATCTTCTCTTTGCTCTCTTCTTTCTATACAGCATTTGTCCTCTCTCCCTTCCATGCAACATCTGCCCTCTCTTTTCCGCTTCCACACAGCTTCTGCCCTCTCTCTCTACCCCTTCTATTTACTGCCCACACTCTCTCTGCCCCTTCCATCTACTGTCCACCCTCTCTCTCTTCCATATGGCATCTTCCCTCTTTCTATGCCCCTTCAATAAACTGTATATCCTGGGTCCCTTCTCTCCTTTGCACATAATTCATTTCAGCTTCACCCCCTCTCCATTTTGTCTCCACTCCCTCCCCTATGCTTTGGCATCTCTCTCTCTCTCTCTCTTCTCCTTTCCTTCCTTCCTTCCTTCCTTTCCACTCCATGGCCTGGTATCTCTATCTCCTTCCCTTCCCTCCCCCCATGCCATGGCATATCTTCCTCCCCCTCCATGGTCTGGTATCTCCTTTTCTTTTTCTCACTCCCATGGATTTGGCATCTCTGGTTCCTCTCCCTTGTCTTCCTTCTCTCTCCTTCCCTCTCTCTCCCCAATTGGGTGCTGCAGCAGCAGCATTTCTCTCCCCCTTGCCTGTGCAGCAGTTCTCCCCCCCCCTTGCCTATGCAGCAGCATGTCTCTCCCCCCCTTCCCTGTGCTGGAGCAATATTTCTACGCCCCCCCCCTTCCCTATCCAGCAACAACATTTCTATGCCTCCCCTTCCCTGTGCAGCAACAACATTTTTCTTCCCTGTCCAGAATTTCTGGCCGGTTCCCGTGCTCATAACCGCGGGTGTCTACACCTCACGCAATCCACGGCTGCGTCAGAAGCCTTCTCTCTGTGACATCAGAGGGAACGCATCTGATGCAGCCGCGGATCACGTGAGGAGCTGCGCCCGCGGCTTTGAGCAGGGGAGCCGGCCAGAAGCTGAAGAACCACCGGAGTGAGCACCAGCGGACACCCCTGTTTGCCGCTGCTGCTGGTTAAGGAAAGCAGCAGTAGGGAGGGTGGCCGGCTGTGCACTCTCTTGGGGCGTGCACCCGGGGTGGACCGCCCCCCTCCCCTTGGTATGCCACTGTATCAAATGTATTATTGCCGAGCTTGAAAACATAAAAGTTATAGCTAGAATACCCCAAGAAATTTGTTTCATTAAGCAAAATAGAAAATTTTAAGCTTTATATAATCAGTGGCTTTGAGCGACCCCCAGGTTGTGCTAAAAAAAAACCCCCCAAAAAACCACATTTTCTAATCAAGCGCAGTCAAATTCATAAGAAACGCTTCAATTTGTACAATTTTTCCCAACTTTAGGTTTTTATAAACAGCTCTAAAGTGCAGTCAATTAAGTAGTGATGGGACAATTCTAACTTGGTTTCATTTCAGAGACAGATTAAGGAGAAAGAATCTCAATCTCTCATGTAAAGCCCTCGCCATAAAATGAACACTTTTTTAAACCCTTGTGTGCCTTTTAGCTGGTATAAAATCCACAGGGGAAAGATCCCACAGACGTGCATTTCCTTTGCAAAATGAGTACACAGGTGGATTTTCATCCCACCCAAGCCACATCCAAACCACACTCCTTTAATCATTTGAGGTGTAGATCTCCATGTGCAAGATAAATAAATACCAATACATAAGCAATAAATACACATATGGAAATGCCTCTATTTACATGAAGATTTGTTTCTAAACTAATGGCCAAATATCACAAAATAGTATTTAGAACTAGAAGCTAATTTAAAATAAGGTTTTCAACTGCTTTGTAAAATGTAGAGAAATCTCTCTCTAATGTGAAAAAGTGGGCCTTAATCCTTGGATAGGGTTACCACCAGACATTGAGACTGAAACATAGAAACATAGAAATAGACGGCAGATAAGGGCCACGGCCCATCTAGTCTGCCCACCCAATGACCCTCCCCTACCTTTCTCTGTGAATAGATCCCATGTGTCTATCCCATTTGGCCTTAAAATCAGGCACGCTGCTGGCCTCAATAACCTGAAGTGGAAGACTATTCCAGCGATCAATCACCCTTTCAGTGAAAAAGAATTTCCTGGTGTCCCCGTGCAGTTTCCCACCCCTGATTTTCCACGGATGCCCCCTTGTTGCCGCTGGACCCTTGAAAAAGAAGATATCTTCTTCCACCTCGATGCGACCTGTGAGATACTTGAATGTTTCGATCATGTCATCCCTCTCTCTGCGTTCCTTGAGTGAGTACAGCTGCAACTTATCCAGCCGTTCCTCATACGGGAGATCCTTGAGTCCCGAGACCATCCGAATGGCCATTCTCTGGACCGACTCCAGTCTCAGCACATCCTTACGGTAATGCGGCCTCCAGAATTGCACACAGTACTCCAGGTGGGGCCTCACTATGGATCTAATGGCATAATGGCACAATGGCATAATGACTTCAGGCTTACGGCTGACGAAACTCCTGCGTATGCAACCTATGATTTGCCTTGCCTTGGATGAAACTTGCTCCACTTGATTGGCAGTCTTCATGTTCTCACTGACGATCACCCCTAAGTCTCGTTCTGCTTCAGCTCACGGCAGCCATTTCCTATGAGTGATCTGCACGAGACAGGAGCATAGGAAGATTGCTTCTGCCCTGAAAGCCCGCTAGACCACTAGGTAAGGTTCCGGGGAGTCTCAGAGAGCTTAAGGTAAGGTCTGGGATTCCGGGGGAAGGCGAGGGGGGGGGAGGTTCAGAACCGGCCCGAATATTATTCGTGGGTTTTTTAAATATTTGTGGGCCGGTTCTGCCCCTAACCCCCGCGAATATTGAGGGAGAAGTGTAGACTGTTAAATTATTATTTTTCCAGTGTTTGTGGTGGCAAAGTATCAGCTACTTTGCCGCCGGGAAATGGAGATCATAAGATCCAAAGAAAAAAGTCATTTTGCTTCTTCCTGAAATCTATACAGGTTGCGATACTTGAACTCTGAAACCTGTGAAGTCTCCAAACACATAAGAACTATGCCTTCTTTCTCGCTAGCCTTTAAAATATCACAACCTACACAAATATTCCTCTTTACTGTAGGATGTCAGTACCTGCACTATATCATGTTAAATAAATGAATTGTATATCAGCATAAGAAAATGCCAAGCACACACAGGGGGTTTCAGTCACGTGACTTAAAAGGAGAGTGAAATTCCCGCTGGATTGATACTGAATATATACACACAAAACAGGACTTCACTTAGGTGCCCTCAGGGTATGGTCATTCCTTCTATAGAAGCTCTTAGCAACACAGCGCCCAGCTGAACAACTCAAACCTTCTGCCCTTAGTGTCTAGCTGTAAACAAGACGGCCCTTTCTCAGATACCTGGCTGGCCCATCACTACCTGGAATACTGTAGAATCCAGAATTCCGATGGAGAGGCAGGCCTGAATTATTATTTGGCATGCTCTAATTATAGGGCTACCAAGATAAAATCTATTTCTTTTTTTCCTACACTATTGTACCTTTGACATAACATAACATTATACTTACAGACCGCGTTACCAAAAAGTTCTACGCGGTTTACAAAAGATTATAAATATTAAACATAATCGTATATTTGAATGAGTCAGCTAGTCAGGTATTTGGAGAGAAAAAATAAGTTTTTAGCTGTTTTCTAAAATGTCTGTAAGAAACAGCTGTGAGCAACAGTGATCAAAATTCTTTTTCACGAGAAGCTGCCTGAGATGCTAAAGAGCGATTTAGGAATTTCTTGCTTTTACAACCTTTTACAGAAGGGAAATTGAACAGAGCGTGAGTTTTTCTACTGCATTTGTGCGTAGCTATGGAAAAACTTTTATGATTGTCTGAATATTGCTTATGAATCAGAACAAAAGGAGGAGAAAGTATTAGGATCCGGTTTCCTGCAGCCCCAGTAAATCGGCTCCGACAGACCTCGGTGACACTTTCCCCTCCCAATGCTGAGACGGATTCGTCAGCGCTAAATTGTCACCGAGGTCTGTCAGAGCCAGAAACTAACTATAGGCGACACATTTTTAAGGACGTGTGGGTTTAGATCCGCGAGGTCCGTCAGGTCCGCGTTTTACCCCTACCCGCCCCTGTGGAAGCATTCAGGCCAGCACATAAACATAGAAGATTACATTATGGATTTCTATTCCGCCTATACCTTGCAGTTCAAGGCGGATTACAAAAGATTTGACTGGACATTTTCCAGTGAAGATACATTTTTTTTTATAAGGGGGGTAGCTGGATAGAATTCTAGGGGACCTTACGGGTTGGATAGTAAACTGACTGTGCTGAACTGAGTGAATTAGCAAATGGAATACAGTTAGAGTAGGCAAGATTACAATCTATTTTAGGGGTCTGTTAACTTGAAATATGTTTAGGTGGGGTATTTGGGGGGGAATTATCTGGTGGTAGGTGGATTCTCTGGAGGTAGGTGAATTGTCTGGAGGTAGGTGAATTAGTTGGAGGTAGGTGGAGAGGGTTTGAATTTTGATGAATTTGGATGAATTTTTTGAAAAGCAGGGTTTTGGTTTCTTTACGAAATATTTTGAAGTTGTCTGATGTTGTCAGTAAGTTGGAGATGGAATGGTTGAGTTTTGCTGCTTGTGTTGCCAGAAGGTTGTCAAACATTTTCTTGCGTTGTGTACCTTTGAGTCTGCCCACTCTGCTTACCCACCCCCTGTCTATGCCCTAATGACCCATAGAGTTTACATGTGTGTTTTTATAAATGTAAACATGCTGACCAACCTGTCTAAACGGTACAATTACAGTCCAATGACTATTAATGCCCGTGAACTTTAAAAGATCTCTCTTGGGGGCTTAACAACTACTTTTCACATAGTCCACATTCCTGGATATAAAAAGCGCTAATTGGCTAAGCTATCAAAGCCAACGATACGGGTCTTCCAATACTTCCATCAGTTTGCGTTCACGCTAATTAAATTTCACCTGTTTTTAAAAAAAAAATAAAAAATTGAATGCGTCATAAAATATTAGAGTCAAAATATATTATTATCCAGTTGCAGGAGGCCCAAGTCTTATTTTTGCAAAAGAAGTCGTTTACTTTTCATAAAGACCTTCCTATACAATGCCTATGTCTGACATTGCAAAAACCATGCTCTCTGGGGGAAAATTATATGTATCAAAGAACCGGCCTAGTCTTAGGTAGCAGGAAGGTGTGTAAACGACTTTTTACAGAATGTTAACTAAAGGGTAAGGATGCACCAGCTTTCATGGTGTGTACTTTGCTGATAGGCTCACATATAAATTAAAAAATGACACGGGAGCTAATTTTCCTGCCCAATCCCTACGAGTTCTTTTCCTATCCCTGCTCCATTCCTGCAAGCTCCGTCTTCACCTGCACAAGCCTCAGACACTTCAAAATCCCAAGTAGCAACATTCTAGAGCTCAGATTGTGATGTCATAATGCCTCATTCCACCAATGCCTAAGCTCCGTCCTCATCTGCACAAGGCTCAAACACTTTAAAATCTTAAGTGGCAAAATTCTAGAGCTCAGATTGTGATGTCATAAGGCCTCATTCCACCAATGCCTAAGCTCCATCCTCACCTGCACAAGTCTCAAACCCTTTAAAATCCTAAGTAGCAACATTCTAGAGCTCAGACTGTGATGTCACAATGCCTCATTCCACCAATGCCTAAGCTCCGTCCTCACCTGCACAAGCCTCAGACACTTCAAAATCCCAAGTAGCAACATTCTAGAGCTCAGATTGTGATGTCATAATGCCTCATTCCACCAATGCCTAAGCTCCGTCCTCATCTGCACAAGGCTCAAACACTTTAAAATCTTAAGTGGCAAAATTCTAGAGCTCAGATTGTGATGTCATAAGGCCTCATTCCACCAATGCCTAAGCTCCATCCTCACCTGCACAAGTCTCAAACCCTTTAAAATCCTAAGTAGCAACATTCTAGAGCTCAGACTGTGATGTCACAATGCCTCATTCCACCAATGCCTAAGCTCCGTCCTCACCTGCACAAGCCTCAGACACTTCAAAATCCCAAGTAGCAACATTCTAGAGCTCAGATTGTGATGTCATAATGCCTCATTCCACCAATGCCTAAGCTCCGTCCTCATCTGCACAAGGCTCAAACACTTTAAAATCTTAAGTGGCAAAATTCTAGAGCTCAGATTGTGATGTCATAAGGCCTCATTCCACCAATGCCTAAGCTCCATCCTCACCTGCACAAGTCTCAAACCCTTTAAAATCCTAAGTAGCAACATTCTAGAGCTCAGACTGTGATGTCACAATGCCTCATTCCACCAATGCCTAAGCTCCGTCCTCACCTGCACAAGCCTCAGACACTTCAAAATCCCAAGTAGCAACATTCTAGAGCTCAGATTGTGATGTCATAATGCCTCATTCCACCAATGCCTAAGCTCCGTCCTCATCTGCACAAGGCTCAAACACTTTAAAATCTTAAGTGGCAAAATTCTAGAGCTCAGATTGTGATGTCATAAGGCCTCATTCCACCAATGCCTAAGCTCCATCCTCACCTGCACAAGTCTCAAACCCTTTAAAATCCTAAGTAGCAACATTCTAGAGCTCAGACTGTGATGTCACAATGCCTCATTCCACCAATGCCTAAGCTCCGTCCTCACCTGCACAAGCCTCAGACACTTCAAAATCCCAAGTAGCAACATTCTAGAGCTCAGATTGTGATGTCATAATGCCTCATTCCACCAATGCCTAAGCTCCGTCCTCATCTGCACAAGGCTCAAACACTTTAAAATCTTAAGTGGCAAAATTCTAGAGCTCAGATTGTGATGTCATAAGGCCTCATTCCACCAATGCCTAAGCTCCATCCTCACCTGCACAAGTCTCAAACCTTTTAAAATCCTAAGTAGCAACATTCTAGAGCTCAGACTGTGATGTCACAATGCCTCATTCCACCAATGCCTAAGCTCCGTCCTCACCTGCACAAGCCTCAGACACTTCAAAATCCCAAGTAGCAACATTCTAGAGCTCAGATTGTGATGTCATAATGCCTCATTCCACCAATGCCTAAGCTCCGTCCTCATCTGCACAAGGCTCAAACACTTTAAAATCCTAAGTGGCAAAATTCTAGAGCTCAGATTGTGATGTCACAAGGCCTCATTCCACCAATGCCTAAGCTCCATCCTCACCTGCACAAGTCTCAAACCCTTTAAAATCCTAAGTAGCAACATTCTAGAGCTCAGACTGTGATGTCACAATGCCTCATTCCACCAATGCCTAAGCTCCGTCCTCATCTGCACAAGGCTCAAACACTTTAAAATCCTAAGTGGCAAAATTCTAGAGCTCAGATTGTGATGTCATAAGGCCTCATTCCACCAATGCCTAAGCTCTGTCCTCACCTGCACAAGGCTCAAACACTTTAAAATCCTAAGTGGCAAAATTCTAGAGCTCAGATTGTGATGTCATAAGGCCTCATTCCACCAATGCCTAAGCTCTGTCCTCACCTGCACAAGTCTCAAACCCTTTAAAATCCTAAGTAGCAACATTCTAGAGCTCAGACTGTGATGTCACAATGCCTCATTCCACCAATGCCTAAGCTCCGTCCTCATCTGCACAAGGCTCAAACACTTTAAAATCCTAAGTGACAAAATTCTAGAGCTCAGATTGTGATGTCATAAGGCCTCATTCCACCAATGCCTAAGCTCCGTCCTCACCTGCACAAGGCTCAAACACTTTAAAATCCTAAGTGACAAAATTCTAGAGCTCAGATTGTGATGTCATAAGGCCTCATTCCACCAATGCCTAAGCACCGTCCTCACCTGCACAAGTCTCAAACCCTTTAAAATCCTAAGTAGCAACATTCTAGAGCTCAGACTGTGATGTCACAATGCCTCATTCCACCAATGCCTAAGCTCCGTCCTCATCTGCACAAGCCTCAAACGCTTTAAAATCATAGGTGTTCGAGGCTAGTGCGGTTAAGGCAGAGCTTACAGGACAGCGATAGCAACAAAACTCATGGGAAGGGGAAATGTAATTCCTACAGGGACAAATGTGTCCCTGTGCCATTCTCTAATATAAATTACATGTGGAAAGGTACTGGCTTACGATTCTCGATTGCATATCAATCTAATCTAAATCATACATCTAGGTATAGCCAGCTTTATCAGCTTAATATATTTATCTGCATTTTTAAAGGAAATCCCTGATTTTTCTCTGCTGCTATCAAAGACGTCCAACTTTAATTCCTGATCACTGGTAGCATCAGCAGAGCTTAAGCTAACACAGACATGAAACTCCCCCCCCCCCCCCCCCCTTTCATTTTCAAGACATAATAGAGGCTTCCGTAAAACAACATTTAATTCTCTTTAGCCTTAGCCTGTCAGATGAAGTTTAAAGCCCACTCGATCAAGTTTCTCAGCAGGACTTGGGGGGAGGTGATGGCCGGACACGTGGGCAGGTCCCAGGAAGGAAGGGTGGGGATGGGGAGTCTCGTGGTGCTTACTTTCTGCCTTTTTCAGAGATGAAAATCGGGCTCCGGGAAAGAACTCCTTGTGCTCCGATCTGCCCCCGGGGGTGAAACCGCTGATGTCAACATGTATCAGGTGCAGACAAGACTTTGCTATCCCGGCCCTGGAAGACAATTAGTCCCCAGATCTCCTGGCCCTGGAATCGATTCGGGCTAGGCGGAGCAAGATCACCTCAGTGCCCCCTTCCTTTTTCAACAAACCTAGAAAGATCATTCTTTCTTCCCTTCCTTCCTTGTCTCCTCCCTATACGCGTTCATCTGATTCAGACGCCCGCGTACGCCACGCCTTTGCCTAATAAACCTGCCCCGGACCTGTCTCACTAGTTTTCACACTCCAGCTCTTAACTGCCTCACCTGTGCTAGGCTCCTCCTCCTTCTTTTCGTGGGGCGTTTTCTTCCCCCTCTACAAACAGCACCTGCTTTTCAAACCACGCCCTCCTCTCCACTAACTCTCGTCTGCACCTCACTGGTTCTAGGAACATTTTGCTCTCTTCCAAGTTTCATTAAACATTTGATTAATCACCTAGACCAGTGTTTTTCAACCTTTTTACACCTATGGACATAAAAGAATTATTCTGTGGACCGGCGGTTGAAGAACACAGGGCAAAGTTGTGGGCCAGACCCCGCCCATCTCTACTCAATCTCCACCCCAGACCCCGCCCCCATAATAGTACTAATTGCACCTTGCACGTCCAGTGCCTCATCTGGAAGCCTTCCCTCTGACGTTGCAACGTCAGAGAGAAGGCTTCCGGTTCAAGCGCAGGATGCCCGTAGGAGCCATTGCCTGTGGCTTTGTGCACTGAATTAGTTAGGAAGCGGGAGCTGGCTCGAAGATAACACCGCATCGATCGCACCGTGGACCGGGGGTTGAAGAACACTGTTTTGGGCCTGATGCACGTGCTGGCCCTGTGGACCGGCACTGGACCATGGACCAGTGGTTGAAGTACACTGGCCTAGACAAAGTTTCAAGGCGATGTACATCGAAAAAACAGAAATCCTCAATAAGTATTATTTGTTGATTTTTTTTTTTACAAAGACCAACACTTAAAGCAGGGTGTCAAAGTCCCTCCACGAGGGCCGGAATCCAGTCAGGTTTTCAGGATTACCCCAATGAATATGCATGAGATCTATTAGCATACAATGAAAGCAGTGCATGCAAATAGATCTCATGCATTTTCATTGGAGAAATCCTGAAACCCCGACTGGATTGGGGCCCTCGAGGAGGGACTTTGACACCCCTGACTTAAAGACTCACAAATTGAGACTAGAGCAGGGGTAGGGAACTCCGGTCTTCGAGAGCCGTATTACAGTCGGGTTTTCAGGGTTTCCACAATGAATATGCATTGAAAGCAGTGCATGCAAATAGATCTCATGCATATTCATTGGAGAAATCCTGAAACCCCAACTGGAATACGGCTCTCGAGGACCGGAGTTCCCTACCCCTGGACTAGAGACTTACAGATACAAAAGGAGGGGGAGGAGTTAGTATCCAAAATTCTGCTAAAAAGGCTAAAAGTTGCCTTCCCCCTTTCTCCAAATTCCAGTCCCTCGGGAGAAGCACCCAAATCCTTCCAAGTCTTGTCTGCTGCGATTGATCTCACCCTCCCCAGCCCTGTTGGCCCACATCCTGCTTGCGTAAGTGGAAAGAAAATCAGCAACAGGTGATTTCAGATTCCGTCTGGATTAGAGAGTTGCACAGGGACAGAAATCCCACCCATCCCTGCCAGGATCCTCTCCGTCCCCGTCAGGATCCTCTCCATCCCCATCCATCCACGCAAGGAATTATCTCCATCCCCGCCCGTCCCCATTAAAAGCAGCAATTACTTCTGACAGGATCATCAATTCCACAGTCTCTTTTGTGTTTGCGCTGCTGTTTTCCTTGTGGAATCTCTTTGGTGGAACCCTTGTTTTTGTTTTCTGTTCAGGTAATTCACTTATAAACCCCCTCTTTTACTAAGGCTGACGTGTCCATTATATTATATGGACGAACCCTGCTTCCAAAGCCTTCCATCCCCGTGGGAGTCCCGCTAGAGGGGGATCCCCGTGGGAGTCCCGTGGGCCAGAGGGGGGTCCCCGTGGGAGTCCCATGGGTTAGGGGGGATTACCGCAGGACCCCCGTGGGACCCGCGATCCCCGTTCCCGTGCAGACCTTTAGTCTGGATCCTGGCTAGAAGGTATTGCAGCTAAAGAATACAACCCTTCAATATCACTTCAGCACTTGTAAAAGCAAGGCTGCACGTAGAAAGCAAGTAAAAGACGGATATTTTTCTGTGTAATCAAAGGTTTAAAAATACAATATATGCGCTTGCCCTATGGCATCATTTGGACATATGTTCTGGTCTTGCCCCCTGGTATCTTCATTTTGGATACAATTGGTGACCTTGGTGGCACAACTTTGGAAATGCTCTTGGAGACTGCACCCCAGTTTCCTCTTCACTTTGCAGATTCGATTTCACCCACCTAAGCCAGGGTGTGCAGCCTTCCTCCGAAAAACTGTGTTGCTGGGACGGAAATGCATTCTGTTACAATGGCTTTCGCCACAACCGCCCACTATCCCCCAATGGAGAGCGTTAATGCTGCACCAAATGTTATTGGAACGACGGGAAGTTGTGGATATGTCCACTAAAACTGGACGATTGTTTTATCAATGTTGGTACCCCTTTAGCTTGACTTTTACTCCTTACGTTCAAAACCAAGTTTGGAACACTTAATTGTTTTACTTCTTTCTTATTTACATTTAATCCACCTTGTTACCGCTGCTGCCAGGGTGGGAAGGAGGGTGGGTGGGTGGTAGGTTGGGTGGATGGGGATTGGTTTTGTATTATGTTATGAAACTGTGTTTGTAATAAGCATTCTTACTCTTGTGATACTTAATAAAAACAATTTAAACATAAAAAATACAATATATGCACATATGTGTGTGTGTGCATCGAGGTGAAGCGTTCTGTTACTACACATACATTTCAAATTGCATCCGATTCCCCGGTTTTACTATTAACACAGATTTCCTCTTACCCGACTAACTAGGAGATGAAAATGAAATTGCCATTTTATTTATTTATTCCATTTTCTATACCGTTCTCCCAGGGCGAGCTCAGAACGGTTTACATGCATTTAGTCAGGTACTCAAGCAGATTTCCCTGTCTGTCCCGGTGGGCTCACAATCTCTCTAAGGTACCTGGGGCAAAGGGGGGATTAAGTGACTTTTCCAGGGTCACAAGGAGTAGCGTGGGATTTGAACCCGCAACCTCAGGGTTCTGAGGCTTTAGCTCTAACTACTGGGCCACACCCTCCCCCATGCAGAGGATAACACGCAATTGGAAGAACTATGATCGACTTAACTTTCCTTTCTGGTGGGGCGAACTTATGCTCCAGCTACAAATATGACAAAATGAATGCTGAAATCTTGGGGCATGGTAATGTATTTAATTTGGTGTGGAGCCCATTGGCATCTTTTATTGCTTCTATATAATTGTCATTTTTCTTTAATTTTTGTCTGATTTCCTTACGCATCCAGGGTGGGGGGAGGGGGGATGTGTTATTACTTTAAGAGTGGTTTATTGGGAGAATAATTGCAAATATATTATTAAGTAAAGGGGGTGGGGGAGAATATTACTTTCAAACTTTTGTAAGTTCAAAGTGTATTTCTTGATTTGTTATACATTCAGATTCATATGTATTGCACTGTTACTACTTGAAAATCAATAAAGATTTATATATAAAAAAAGTGTGTTCATTCTGCTGCCCCTCAATATCTCTCCTCCCTTCTCTCTCCTTATACACCTCCCAGAGAACTCCCTTCCTCAGTTAAGTCACTCTTAACGTTACCCTTCTCCTCCCCTGCCAGTTCCAGACTTTGTTCCTTTCATCTAGCTGCCCCCTAAGCCTGGAATAAATTACCCGAGTTTGTCCGTCAAGCCCCTTCCCTTGTTTAAAAGCAGACTGAAAACCCACCTTTTTGGTATAGCTTTCAGTCCTTAACCCTATTCCTCTGCCCTCCAACTCAGCCAGCTGATTAACTGTTCCCCTTAACTGTATTTATGACATCCTATTTGTCTGTTTAGATTGTAAGCTCTTTTGAGCAGGGACTGTCTTTGTGACTCTGTACAGCGTTGTGTGCATCTGGTAGCGCTATAGAAATAATTCATAGTAGTAGTGTGAAGAGTTTGTCTTTGGGAAGCAGAGCTGAGATTGTGATGTCATAATGCCTCATTCCACCAATAAGAGCCAACCTCCTTAGTGATGTCACAATGGCTTGATTGTCCTGTACTCCCCTCCGCCCTCCAACCCAGCCAGCTAATTAACCGCTCCCCTTAACTGTATTCATGACATCCTATTTGTCTCTCTTGCCTGTTTAGATTGTAAGCTCTTTTGGGCAGGGACTGTTTTCTTATTCTTTGTGACTCTGTGTAGCACTGCGTGCTTCTGGTAGCGCTACAGAAATAATTAATAGTAGATGTAGTACTGTAAAACATTAGCTAGCTGGGCTCCACCCCTGTACGAAACAAGTACATTTTTCAACTCCTTGCTGACACTGCCGAAATTCCCAGAGGGTAATTTTTATTGCTTTTGCACCCTAATCCTCCACCAATCTTACCCTTTCTCACCTTACTCCTAGCTCTAGGTTCATGTCGTTTAGCTTCCTCTGGACGAGTACTCCCTTCAGACCTCTAGCAATGTATAGTAAGGTTTTGGAGGGCTCACACTTTACACCAGAAGTGTACCAGTTCTTTCGAATTGTCCTCCTAAACTTATTGACACTATGTTTGTGACTGCCCTTATGCATATATTAAAGAATTGGAAATCCTCTTCATCATTGGATTATACTTTTTGGTGGAAATCTTTGTGCATGTATCATAAATTTGAATCATATGCTTATGAGAAGAAAAATATTGCTCGACTATCCATGAACATGACACTATGCAACTCGCCTTGGAAATTCTTAGACTCCTATGTTAATTCTGTTTCATAGACACTCCTGTCTTTCTCTCTCTCTTTCTCTTCTTCTCTTTACTTTCTCTTTTCTCTCCTTCTTTTTTTCTTTACTGTTTTCTTATAAGCAGTCCAAGTACTTTGGATCTCTTAGAAGATTTCAAACCTAATTACAATTGATTGTAGTTACTGCTGTGTTACACTAAGTGTTATTAGTTTCGAGATCCCAATGTCTTACATATATCTGAATATATATTTGGACTGTATCTTTTCATAAAACTTAATAAAAAATATTGAACTAAAAGGAAAGAACTGAAGAAAAAAAAGAAGGGGGATATAGGCCTGGGTTTCCTTCTCTACTGACCGCTAGGTTACTCCGGACACATGCTTACTGCTCTAATGACTAGGTAAAACAAGGAGCCCGTGGACCCTATGAACCTTGTGGATATCTACCACATGGCCTTAAAACTGTGCTTACCTCGGAGGTGAGAGGGATCCGTGAGGTCTGTGGGAGGTAAAATGAGGATTCCTTACGCACCCTATGCCACGGCTGTATGCTTTAGCTCTGTCCCCCTCCCCTCCCCCCCGGTAGAAGGCATTTGGGCACTGGGGTGCAGAAAAGCTGGACACTACAAAAGGGGGAGCTAGGGTGAGACCAGCAATCCCAACCACAAACAGAAAGAAGCCAGCAAGGGTAGAAGTTAAAACGCAGACCCCACAGAACTAAAAGCTCATGGCCTTATAAAGAAAGCGACAGTGGAGTGGGGTCCCCAGGGATCTTCATTAAAAAAAAAAAACTCCCGTGGCCTCACACATCTCGCTCACTCTAAAAATCCTCGTTTTAACTCCCGCAGACCTCACGGATTCCGCTGGAGGGGGTGGATACATGGGGTGAGCGGTATCCGTGAGGACTGTGGGAGTTAAAACAAGGATCCCTGCAGACCCCATGCCATGGCCGCTTTCTTTTTAAGACCGTGCGGTTACCCAATCCCCCCTCTAGTCCCAGAGCTCTAGAGATTTCCCATCTTGACAACAGTGGCATCTGCCAGTCTTCATAGTGGCATGCACACGTGTGATGATATACACATGCGCAACCACTAGGGCGAAAAGAGAAAGAGGGGCAGCCCAAGAACGGCAAGACTCGCAGGAAGATGTTCCTCTACAAGACCCAGGGAAAGGAGACTATGAGAGCAAGGGAGAGGTAAAACATTGTAGGCCCAGGAGGACCATACTTCACTTTCTAACTATTGTGGCCCCTGAACAATCTTCAGTCGTCCCTCAATGGCAGAAAACAAAACAAAGCCAATCTCCTCAGGTCTTCTCCCAGACCTCCCAAAGTAGTTCAAAGTGTGCTGGGATGATCTCTTTTGACTACTTGGGGCTTGTTTTTGTTTTTTTAAATCTCTGTGGACTTCCTGCTGCGTTCTGTCCGAAGAGCATTGGAGAATGCTTCAAATTCTATGCAAGATCATCCCCCCTTGTAAATCCAAGCTCTAGAAAGTGTCCTGATCTTGATCGTTGCCTGCGATGTCACCGCCACATCCACAATTCAGGCTGCCAAAAGGTTTCCATCCGTTTCCTGCTCCTCTCTTCCCACACCACCCCTAACAGGGTGGCCAAGTCGGCCTGGGTTTCTGTGATCCACTGTAGATCGTGCTTAGTTAAAAGATAAATGCATCACCATATTTTGCATATCATTTTAATACTAATTATCATTTCTATAGCACGTTTCTATACACCAGTAGCATCAGGCCAGCGAGAAGCAGGTTGCAGTAGTCTAGGCCAGGAGGTGTTGAGAGTATGGCTGAAGGTCTTAGCGATATTGTAGAACAGTGTCTAGCAAACCTTTTCTGCCGTGGCGCATTAAACACAGGGGCGTGTCTACAGGGCCTCTGAGCATGCGCAGACATTGACTGATGATGTCACATGCATGTGTATGACATCATCACGTTGATGTCCACGCATGCTCAGAGGCCCTATAGCTGTGGCCGAGCTCAGGGGCCTTCTAAAACCCAGATGAACTGCCGGGTTTTGGAGATTACTCCGTTGAGGGGGAGGGGCAGAGCCAAGGCGCTAGCGGCAGCAGTGACAGACTCGTCTCTTTTGTGGCACACAGTTTGTGATGCACTGTTGTAGAGAGAGAAACATTATCATTAAATTAGTGGGCTCTCTGCTAGGCAATTATTACATAACTAGTATTTTAGCCCGTTACATTAACGGGTGCTAGAAGTCTGGCCAGCTCCCTTAGTTCCTTGCTCCCCCCCCCCCTCCTTCCCTTCCCGTGGTCCCGACAAACCTGCCGACTCTAGCAGCGTCTGAAGCACTCTACACACGCTGCTTCGTGGCCTTCTACTGTCCTGATTTACTCTGGCATGTCCCTGATGACATCATCAGAGACGCAGCAGAGCAAATCAGGGCAGTAGGCCCCGAAGCAGCGTGTGTAGAGTGCTGCAGACAGGTTTGGAGTCTGGACCACAGGAAGGGAAGGGGGGGTGGGGGGGCGGTCAGACGTCGGAAGGGATGGGAGACCGCGAAAAACTTACTGTTTTTTTGCAGCGAGAGAGCAGGGAGTCCAGCGCTGGCGGCCAGTCCTGCCGCGAGTGTAGTTAGGCGCAGGAAGGCTGGGGACTCGCGCATGTGCTCTCCTGCCGCCACAGACATACACCTCACGGATCAGGGAAAACAGAACACGCAGGTAGGAGTGCGCATGCGCGGCTAGGGTTTTATTATATAGGATAATCTTGGTTAAGTTACCAAAATGAGTGCACTTTGTCAAAAGACAAAAAAAGTTAAATATACAATAATATATCCCCGAAGTTTGCGAGGGTTGTATTCCAGGAGCACCCGCGAACTTCAAAAAACCATGATTATTGGATGTGGAAGAGGAGTGGGGATTGGAGGCTGCAGGTGCGGCGGCTACTGCGAGTGCCGATGTGGGCGGTGGCTTCTGCGGCTCCGGTTTCGCTAGTCAGGCAGAGCGGATTGGGGGGCCGGAGGAGGCGCACGCTGGGGTCCCAAGTCGAAGAAAAGGTGGATGGAAAAAACTGCGAATCACTGGGACTGTGAACTATGTACCGCGACTTTGCGGGGGGGGGGGGGGTATATCATAGTCCTCTGTATAAAAGAGAAGTCTAGCTTGCAGGTGGCTCAAATTATTTTTTTTTTAGTAGAATCAATTAGGGTCCATTTCACAAAGCCCAGTAATGAGTCCACTTTTCAAGACTGTTTCCTATATTGTGATCTAATTTATACATATTTTGGGAAAAGGGCTTTATACGTGTTTTCTTTAAATCGTTCAGCTCATTTCATGAGTCTCTCCATATGAGGTGAATAAAGGCTGCTTCGGGCCCCTGTCTAACAATTATTGTTACTAAGGGCTCCTTTTACGAAGCCACATTATCAGCTTTATCGCATACACATTTTTAGCACGCGTTAACTCCTGCGCCAGTCGAAAAACTACCACCTAAACATAGTAGATGATGGCAGATAAAGACCCGAATGGCCCATCCAGTCTGCCCACCTGATTCAATTTAAATTTTTTGTTCTTAGTTATTTCTGGGCAAGAATCCAAAGCTTTAACCGGTACTGTGCTTGGGTTCCAACTGCCGAAATCTCTGTTAAGACTTACTCCAGCCCATCTACACCCTCCCAGCCATTGAAGCCCTCCCCAGCCCATCCTCCCCCAAACAGCCATACACAGACACAGACCTTGCAAGTCTGCCCAGTACTGGCCTTAGTTCAATATTTAATATTATTTTCTGATTAGTCACCGTTTTCCTCTCCACCCCCTCTCTCGAGAGCGCATTCCAGGCATCCACCTTCCTCTCCGTAAAGTAGAATTTCCTAACATTGCCTTTGAATCTACCACCCCTCAACCTCAAATTATGTTCTCTGGTTTTACCATTTTCCTTTTCAAGAGGAGGCGGTAGCGGCTAGCGTGTTATTACGCGCGTTAAACCGCTAACGTGGCTTTGTTAAAGGAGTCCTAAGCCTTGAAAACTAAAGCATAGCTAACCCTGACCTAATGATCTTTTTCTCCTACAGAAAACTTGAAGCTAGCACTATTCTTCCCTAAACCTGCGCCTGCCTCCTAGTTTTCAGAATACCGCAGAAAGCTTTAAAAGCGAGCCCCGGCATTGGTCTCTGGTGCATATACAGTGGTATCTTGGATTACGAGCATAATCCGTTCCAGGAGCATGCTCGTAATCCAAAATGCTCGTTTATTAAAGCGAGTTTCCCCATAGGAAATAATGGAAACTCGCTTTGATATGTTCCCACCCCCTGAGGCCAGCGGCGTTGCTCTATCCCCCCCCCCCATGAGAACCAGCATTGCTCCCCCCGAAGGCCCCCCCCCCTGCGATTGGGCACCCCCCGCCGCTTCTTACTGTCATCTGGGCCTGGGCACCGGCACCGGCATGTCCTGTGCCTGAAGATGGGCTTCCTCTTCTTGCTGGGCCTTGAGCATCTGCGCATGCTCTCCCTGTGACCTTGGGCAAGTCACCTAATCCTTTACTGCCCCACATACATTAGAGAGATTGTGAGCCCACTGGGACAGACAGGGAAAATGCTTGAAGTACCTGTATATAAACCGCTTTGAGTGTGGTTGTGAAACTACAAAAAGGCAGTATACAAGTCCCAATCTGTTTTGATTATAAACACAAAAAGGCAGTGTATCAAATCCCATCTTCTCTCCCTATTCAGTGTGGGTATCCTGAAAAGCTGGCTGGCTAGGTGTGTTCTGAGGACTCAACTGAGAACCCCTGTAGAATCACACCCTGGATCCACATCATCTCCAAGGCCGCTGACTTTTCATAAAGAGCAGCCTCTACAATGCCTCTGTTCCGCTCTGTGCGTGCCCTCTGGTGGGCCATGCTTTTTAATCTGGAAATTATTTGCTAAGCATTCCCCCTTCCAGTTTTTCACATTCTTTTACCTGGCACTAGAGACTGCTAAACAAGAGCATGCGGGAGATCAGAGCTTGACTCCCAAAGCTCTAAATTTTGGGAGTTTGGTTGATGCTGGTTTAACGCGTTGCCAGATGTTGTGGTAAGAGCGGATAGTGTAGCTGGTTTTAAGAAAGGTTTGGACAATTTCCTGGAGGAAAAGTCCATAGACATGGGGGAAGCCACTGCTTGCCCTGGATCGGTAGCATGGAATATTGCTAATTCTTGGGTTTTGGCCAGGTACTAGTGACCTGGATTGGCTTGATGGACCATTGGTCTGACCCAGTAAGGCTATTCTTAAGTTCTTAACTTTTAGTGATCAAGTCTCAAGAAGCATTTTGCTATCCTTTGAATGTTATATTCCATTAGAAAACTTTTTGATTGAAAGCCTTTGCATTATAAATTTGAGAGTTATTTATTTAAAAGTTCTTTAAGCTATGTATGGGTAATTATAATAATGGTGAAACTGAAGTAGATAGAATAGAATTACTAATCAATGCAATTGATGTGCTTGTTTTTGAGTGCAAATTAACTCAAAACAAAGCTCGACAGTCAGGAAAAAGACATGCATTTCATCATCCACCCTCTGCAGTCATTCTCTCTTTTTTTTAATATATATATATATAATTTATTTCAGAGCTGAAAATCCAAGTTTGCAAAAATAAGAAGATGCAAACAGTAACAAAGCCTTGATTGCTTTGTTGCTCAATAAAAATAAAATTACTTGCTGTTAGTTGTCGAGGACCAATCACGTCAAAGAATGATGCTTGCCTGGGTGGTTGTATCCTTACACACACGAATACTCGCAACATATACAGACGCTTGTGTATGCAACGTACATGTCATTTATTCTAGTGTATACTTATGAAGTACCGTATTTTCACGCATATAACACGCGCGTTATATACGATTTTTACAAACCGTGCATAACCTTGTGCGTTATACGCGTGAGCGCGTTTTACAACTTTTTTTTTTACATAGTTCCCCCCCTGACGTCCGATTCACCCCCCCGCAGGACCGCTCGCACCCCCACCCCGAAGGACCGCTCCACGCACTCGCACCCCGAAGGACCGCTCGCACGCACTGGCACCCCCACCCCGAAGGACCGCTCGCACCCCCACAGCCTCCCGTCCCCCCCCATCATGTAGAAGCTCCTACCGTTGTCCTGCTGCTTCCTCTTGGCGGTCCAGGCACTTCTGTGAGCCCTGCATCTGCGCTGCTTCCTCTTCCGGTGGTCCCACCCTTTCTCTGACATCAGAGAAAGGGCGGGACCACCGGAAGAGGAAGCAGCGCAGACGCAGGGCTCACATAAGGGCCGGGACCACCAAGAGGAAGCAGCAGGACAATGGTAGGAGCTTCTACATGATGAGGGGGGGGTGCGAGCGGTCCTTCGGGGTGGGGGTGCGGGTGCGTGCGAGCGGTCCTTCGGGGTGGGGGTGCGAGCGGTCCTGCGGGGGGTTGAATCGGACGTCGGGGGGGGGAGGGCATCAGGCTTTCAGGGTGGGGACAGGACTTCAAGGGGGAGAGGAGAGTCGGGGCGGGAGAAAGGAGAGTCGGGGTGGCCAGAGGAGAGTCAGGCGGCGACGGGAGAGTCGGGGAGGCATGTGCGGTATATAAAAATTTATTTACATAAATTACAGTTTCCCGCGCGCTATACCCGTGTGCGCGTTTTATACGGGAGCGCGGTATATGAGTGAAAATATGCTACTTTCTTTTTAAAAATGTACAATTCTGTTATCTCTCAGGGCACACCCAGAATCTCTTGGCACACAGTTTGAGAGATGCTAGAATAAAGTGATTGTCCTCTTCTTAGGCTGGTATGAATGATTTTGATACATATGAAGTTCAGACCTGTTTTATTTATGAAACAGAGTTCTTATGTCTGTTTTTAGTAGATTGTAAACCACTGGATAATGGAAGCTGGTAGACGGCACATCAAATATTTTAATAAAAAAACATAATTCTGTTTCTCAAGCTAGCTGGTGCTGAGGAAATTAAATATAAAAATTTACCCATCTCGAGTAAGAAGGGATCACGTAACTGAGATTCTATTCTGCTGCCATATTAGTGAAGCATTTTAACACACCAGCCATGCTGAAACCCTCACAATAGGTCACAATATTGTTGCACATTATGGACTAGAAGTGTACTAAGGGCCGGATTCTGTAAGCGGTGCCCAACTTAAAAGTGGCCGCCGATCGCCCGTCAATCATTTTAGGGCACCGGTTACAGAATTGCGGCTTTGGGGAGTCCCTGCTGCTCAGCTGATGGGAGAATTCCCCTGCCACAACTGGCTGAATGGCCGCAGAAGGGATCCCCCGACCCCTCCCCCACACACACATGCTGTCCGCTGGAGGAGGGATGCACGCTCCTTCCTACATTCTGCGGCTTAAAGCTACCTAGCCCGATTCCAACAGCCATTTCAGCCGCCTTTCAGTTAGGTGCTTCAACACTGCAGTTTGATTGCATTTTTCAATTACTTAGGCATCGGCAGGGAGCCTACCGATGCCTAAATTTAGGCACTGGTTATAGGATTTTCCCCTAAGTGCTATTGTATAAACAAGTTAGATACTGTTTATAGAATAGCGCCATGAGCTTTACCTAATTTTGGATGTGAGGATTTTACACCCACTGAAACCTGGCGTAAATTCTTGTGCAGAACCCCCAAATTAAATATAGGCACATCTTTTATTTGATTAAAAAACAAACTTATAGCCCTCATAAAACCTAAACAAGTTACAAAATAAATACACAAAATACAATGTAAAATCAAAAGCATAAAATAACTAATAACTAAATAACTAATAACAGTAATAACTAAACATAAGTATTTCTCACCCTGCATCTACTGCTTCCTATTATACAGTACTCCTCATCTTTTTTAAAAAAAAGTTTCTGCAAATAGAGATGTTTTCAAAAGTTGTGGTGTTTTTGGTTTTTTTTGCATGATAAAGCAATTTTTGGAGACTCCATTGCGGTTGTAGTCAAGAAAAAAAAAAAAAGCAGCTCTCTTCCGCCCCATCCACCAAAAGTTTAACTTGTCTCTTCCCTATCCTCCAAGACCTGTCTGTCCTTTCCTACCCCACCCAGGATCATCACTAACAGCAGTACCTTCAGCTCTCTCTCCTAAAGATCCCGCAAGCAAACTTTCTTCTACCCCCCTGCCTCCTTTCATCCCACTTCCAGTTTCTCCCTCCACCCTCATGGATGGACACTTGCCTTCTTAGAGGGCATCACTGAATCAGTCTTTCTGCTTTAGGGTGCAGTTGTCTGCACTCCAGCCATCAAAGCAGGCCTGCCTTGGAGACTCAGCTTTCCTTATGACAAATCCCACCCTTGCAGAAGCAGGAAGTTGCATTAGAGAAGGTGGAAGGCCGAGTCCATGAAGCAGGCCTACTGTTATTATTTGAACAAAGGGAATCCCGGCCTTCACCGCAGCAAGGTGGGTTTTTAATGATGCCACAGATGCCTTTTAATAGGTTCTTTCTGTGTTGCATGGTGCCGAGGTTACCTTGGGGAGGGCTTGTCAGGTTGGCTTAGCCTTCCCAAACCTCTTATACAGGGTGCCTATGACTTTCATATACAGAAACATGATAAGAAGGTTTTGTTTATTGGGGAAGCATTGCAGGGCAGAAGTTCCCCCAAATAATCTTCCCTTCCAGCCTCTTAATCCATTTCATAAAAGCAGCATTAATATTAGGGTGTGACAATGTATCCAGTATTCCTCCTGAAATGTCAAAGAATAGGGACGGGCGACCTGTCTGTTTTTTGCCTTGTGCCGATATCTTGGCTGCAAGGCCCATTGCCATCTGGCAGCAGGAGGGTTTGTTCCCCCCCCTCCAAAGTATGGCCCTCATTCATAAGGGGAGTGGTGGTGATGGGCATGTTAGCGATGCTCAAGCACTGTCCAAAATCTGTGTATTAATGAAATCCCCAGTCTTCATGGACATATGCGAGACTTCTTCTGGTCACATCTCACCAGACTTGGCATCTCCGAATCAGCTCCTTCAAGGCTTTCACCGCCTCTGTGTTTTTATCCTTCAAGGCCAGTGCCAAGAGAACTGGTTTATTACCGGATTCCTGAGACACAAATGTCACCAAATTCTTTGCAAAGACATGGACAAGGGGCTGCAAAACACAGAGATTCCTTAGTAAGAGATTATCACAAAGGAGAATCATACTTTCCTTCTAAAAAGAACATAAAAACAAAGCCACAGTTGCTCTCACTACCTGAAAGTCAATATGTCCTCCTTAGTAGTCAAGGTTCACAATAACATAGAAATAATAGCAGAGTCAGAGAGAGAAAAAACAGTCCATTTATTTAGGGCAGCGGTGGCATTAAATGCTCTGACGTTCATAGAATTCTATGAATGTTGGAGAAGCGTTGGAGCATGTAGTGTTCCGAGCCACGGTAGAAACCTCTACCGCAGTTCAGTAAAACCCAGCGTTAATCTGCCCAAGTGCACAGTCCTGCTGGAATTTATCACAGATGATTAAGATCCACTGCATGTAGGATCCCTTTCCCTATCTAAGTCAGAAAATTTGCATAAATGCATAAAAGCCATATTTTTTGGATGGTCATATCTTCAGCTTCACTTGACTGTAAAAGCTCATATTGCAAATCTTGGAAGTACCTCATGTTACATGTCTGCTGGTAAATTGTACCCTCAGCTGACTTACCTACCAGCAGCAGTATGGAGCCAAATTGTGCCAAAAATTTTAATTTGTGAATTTTTTTTGCCTATTTTGCTGACCTGTAGAAATGGAAGCATGTTCGCAAAAGATTTCAAACTTGGCATATAATCTTGCCCCAAGGTGTTGTACCAAACTGCAAAATTTCAGACTCCTAGGTGGTTTCCTTCTGCCGCAGTGCTTAAGCAAAGTTGGCGTTTTAGGTCGCACGAGGCATGGGAGTGGATCGATTGCTTTTGTTCAACCACCCCTAGCTCCTGACCAAATTGAGATAGTTCCAAAAAATTTTGCACAGTTTCATTTGAGACCCTAGACAACACCCCTGTAAAATTTGGTTGGATTTCAAGGGGGTCGAGCGTGGGCTCCTGGTCCACTTGACATGGAATGACCCATATACTACTAGCCTTTATTCCATATATGTATGTTGGTTCTAAAGAAAATACTACAGCCTCCAGAAAAACTTACCTCGTCTGAGCCAAGAATCACTCTCGTGGTAAGTGTAGGTTTGCCAACGTCAGTAGATACAACATGGGGTGTCATGGAGACAAGGGTCCCCATTTTCCCATACTGTGTTACCACCACCAGGATGAGGTCACTAAAGGCTGTGCAGACCACCTGTGTAGGAATAGCGCTGATCACTTCCTCCGCTTGCTTTGATTCAACCACAGGCTTGGTTTCCATGACAGCAATTTTAATAACATTCACAGCTTAAAATAAGAAAGAAAAAAAAAAAGTTAAGAGAATCTATGTCCTCCTATTTATCGTACCCTTTATTTTTCTGTTCCCTAGCTGCATCAAAGATAATAAGAGCACTTGCTGCTTCTAGCGAAAGAGCCACAATTACTTTGGGGCCACTGTTAATTTTCATAAGTGAGGCTACTGGAGAAAAAGTTGGGGTTAGACTGAGCATCAGTTTCAGATGTCAGCAGCCAATATATAAAAAAAGGGTAGAAATCAATCATGTAAGATAAACCCAACTGCCTAGCATCGGTGCAGTTCCACAAAAGCATATCATTCGCTTATTGCCAAAATTAGTTGGTTCTGTAAAGATTTAAAACTCAAATGTGATCACAAAGAGGTTCAGAGCTACATTACAGGTAATAACACAAACAAAGCCAGGTGAACATCTGATCAGCAACAGGCAACCAGCATTATGGGTTTTTGCCAGGTACTAGTGACCTGGATTGTCCACTGTGAAGACGGGCTACTGGGCTACTGATCTGACCCAGTAAGGCTATTCTTATGTTCTTAAATCTGCTGATACTGAAGAACATGTGAAGTTGTTGCTTCTACTCACTCTGGAGAGAGAGAGAGATGCAGAGTTTTTGGTTAACCTGGTTATAACTCAAATGTTAGCATGTTGGGGTTTAGAAAAACTACCTTGTGGCACTGATGACTATGGGGGAAGAGAGAAGTGGTGTTGAGCAATATGGAAAGGAGAAACACAAGGAGTTAGGTGGCAAATGTGTGTGCTGGTTAGAAGGTGAAAGTCGGTCAGAAAGTGGATTCAAGGTAAAAGGGTGGGAGTAGAGAATGACACAGGGACATATTTTTTCCTCTATCATTTCACAGTGCGACTGCACCTTGTGTATTGTATCTAGTTCTAGTTACCCTACCTATAAAACAATTTTGAGTAAATTTGTATATCTATATATAGTGGAATTAGATATGATGCAGGAAATAAAGACAGATCTTTAAATCACTAGTAGGGTGGAACAGATAAATAGAAATGGATGGGAATAGGTTTGTCAAATAGTGCTAAGACTAGTGGATACTCCATGACATTAAAAAGTGACACAGAAAAAACAAGTATTTTTTCATAGCAACTAATGCTAAAGAGCAGCACAGCCCATTCAATCTGTCCTTTAGAGTTGTAAATGCTGCTCCTTACGGGTTACCCCCTGTTTTGTATAAGGCTGCAAATACCCGAGAAGACCACGTGACTGTTCCCAAGATGGACGCCTGATTGAGCTCCTCCACACCGACCACCTACAGTTCAACTTATAAATCGACTGCAACGTTACAAACAGGACATTTAACCATATTATTGTATAAGCTCTTCAACATGACAACTAAATCTACAAAACATTACCATTGCTACACAATGCAATCAAGTATAAAACGCTCAAAAAAAGGAGTTAAGCACCCCGGAAAAATTGGCCCTACTACCCGACTCACCAGAGAAATCCACCACGATGCCTGAAGATATAAAGGGCCTTCGAAAACTTATGCAACAAAATTTAAAAGTGACATCGGCTATCCTAAATCAGCAAGAATGCCCACTGTTAGATTCACTGCTTTAAAAATTATCTTAAACTCTTAGAAAAACAGCCCAAATTCATTAACGCAACAGTAGAATCTAGTTTGCTTAACATATCGATACAAAATGTATTTAACCAAAAAATCCTTATAACATTCCAAAAACACTGACAAATAGTCTATTTTAAATATAGATGACATATATATCACATTGGCTTAGGTTTACCTTTGTTCATGTTAGCACTTTTACTTTTTTCTTCATAATTGTTGTGATAACAAAACTTGTTATATCAATTTTGATGTTTATGTTGTTTTTGTAAAAAAACTTATTTTGTCAATAAGAACAAGAACATAAGTATCCTGTTTCCAATAATGGCCAGTCCCAAGTACCTGGCAGAAATCCAGAGTAGCAACATTCCAGAGCTGAGATTGTGATGTCATAATGCCTCATTCCACCAATGCCTAAGAGCCAAACTCTGATTGTCCTTTACTTGGTTCACATAAGAATTGCTATACTGGGACAGACAGAAGGTCCATCAAGTCCAGTATCCTGTTCCCAACAGTGGCCAACCCAGGTCCCAAGTACCTGGCAGAAACCCAAAGAGTAGCAAAATTCCTTAGCTGAGATTATGATGTCACAATGCCTCATTCCACCAGTGCCTAAGAGCCAAACTCATCAGTGATGTCACAATGGCTTGATTGTCCTTTACTTGACTTGCATAAGAACATAAGAGTTGCTGTTCTGGGACAGACCAAAGGTCCATCAAACCCAGTATCCTGTTCCCAACAGTGGCCAAACCAGGTCCCAAGTACCTGGCAGAAACCCAAAGAGTAGCAACATTCCTGAGCTGAGATTGTGATGTCATAATGCCTCATTCCACCAATGCCTAACAACCAAACTCATCAGTGATGTCAAAATGGCTTGACTGAAGGTCCATCAAGCCCAGTATCTTGTTTCCAACAGTGGCCAACCCGGGTCCCAAGTAGCTAGATAGATCCCAAGTAGTAAAACAGATTTTTTGCTGCTTATCCTAGGAATAAGCAGTGGATTTCTCCAAACCATCTCAAAAAAGCTACTACTCCTACAATTTATCATTTCTATAGCGTTGAAAAGCATACGCAACGCTGTACATTTAACATTCAATAGACGGTCCCTGCTCAGAAGAGCTTAACTTCTCTTAGGAAATTATTCAAACCTTTTTTGAAACCCGCTGATTTCACCACAATCTCCGGCAACGAATTCCAGTGTTTAATTACACGCTGTGAGAACAAAGACTAAAAAAATAAAATAAAAAACCCCCAAAGGCTGCACCTCCCCTCCCCCCCCTCCTGTTTCTGAAGCGTGAAAGCCATTTAAATGGAACCAACTCAGAGATACCGTCACGCGCCGAGCAACTCCTCTTCACGCATTCCCTGCAGCCTGCCCTCACTCTCCTTCCCCGGTCAAACCGGTACCTGAACTCCCCCGCAGCTTTCCTTCTTCGGTCCTCCCCGCATTTGCCGGAAATGCATGAAACAGGAAGCTGCGTCAGAAGAGGGCGGTGCTTGTTGCGGGCGATCTCCAGTGGGACGCCAGAGCTGGGGGACGGCGCTCACGTACGAGCGTAAGAGCCTCTCTGGGAGCGCCTACGTAGCCAGGGTTCCTCCGAGACGTCGGAGTATCGCCTCCTACTCCCTGCGTTAAAACTTCAGCGCAGGCGCTCTTGCTGTCTTGCCTGGGCTGATGCAGCTGATGGCCTCGCTGACACGTGCTTCCTGATCTACTGGGCATGCGCGTGGCGACCAGCAAAGATCACTGGGTGGTGAAGTCGCCAGTACAGGTCTGCACGGGAACGGGGATCGCGGGAATCCCGCGGGAATCCCCCCTAACCCACGGGACTCCCATGGGGGACCCCCCTCTGGCCAACGGGACTCCCACGGGGATGGAAGGATTTGGAAGCAGGGTTCATCCATATAATATAATGGACACATCAGCCTTAGCAAAGGAGGGGTTTATAAGTTAATTACCTGAACAGAAAACAAAAAAAAGGGTTCCACCAAAGAGATTCCACAAGGAAAACAGCAGCGCAAACACAAAAGAAACTGTGGAATTGATGATCCTGTCAGAAGTAATTACTGTTTTTTATGGGGACGGGCGGGGATGGAGGTAATTCCTTGCGGGGATGGGTGGGGACAGAGAGGATCCTGACGGGGATGGGTGGGGACGGAGAGGATCCTGATGGGGACGGGTGGGGACAGAGAGGATCCTGGCGGGGACGGGTGGGGATGGAGAGGATCCTGACGGGGACGGGTGAGGACAGAGAGGATCCTGGCAGGGACGGATGGGGACGGAGAGGATCCTGACGGGGATGGGTGGGGATGGAGAGGATCCTGACGGGGACGGGTGGGGATGGAGAGCGCAACTCTCTAGTCGCCAGTAGAGCGGGAAAGAAGCAGATATTGAAGCCAGGACAGAGGCAGAGGGGTAAGCTAGGTGTGGGAGTAAGGAGAGCAGTCGCTCCCCAAGAAAATGGGCTCCCCCAATGTCCAAACCTGGCTACTTTCTGCTCAGAAGACTTGCTACATAGGGCTAGTTAACTACGGTTTATCACCAAAATGGTAAAGGTTAAATGCCCCCCAAACCAGACCTGCTCTCGTCTCTATTCTCCAGACACCTGAAGGGTTTCGGGCTAACTGAGCCCCTTGAACCAAATGTTTGGTTGGAAATTATAAACAGAGGGTTACATCAGTAAGTGGGAACTCATGTGGAAGGTTTTATCCGAGTTCACCAGGGTTCAACACCACCAAATGCACCAAAGTGCTTGGCAGATATTACCTACTCACATCATTTTAAAACACTGTGGGCTAATCTAAAAATCTATAATTCATAGTGCAAAAGTTTTATCAATCACCCAAAAACCCTGGTGTCTATATAGTGTGGAGAATTAAATTTAAATAGGATTGAAATAAATAAAATCAACAATTCAACAGTGCTTTTAAATGACATTGGTGAAAAAGCTCCTGAGAAATATAAAGCCTGGTGAATTTTAAACCCTTAATAAAATGGCTGAAAAACAGGAACTTATCTGCAAACCGCTGTTTATTATATCATGCGGGGTGCCAGCTGATTGCCCTAAAGAGCCCCGTTTCGTATCCTTCTTCAGGGGCAACCTCAGGGACATCTCCCAAAGCAGTACGGATCAAAAGATGGTTCTTCGCGGTGCACAGGTGTGATACAATGACATCACATGCGTGCATGATGTCATTGCATTGCATGCGTAGATGCCCTTCTGACGCAGGCCCAAGCTGGAAGCTTTTCAAATCTCGGACAATCGGACGCCTGGACATGTCTTAAAAAGGACATGTCTAGGTAAATCCAGATGTCTGATAACCTTACGCATTACCCCTCTCCTCAAGTGACTTCATTGACTATATGTTTCCACATACACTTCAAACTCCTCTTACTGACTTACAAGTGTATTTGCTCCGCAGCTCCTCAGTATCCTCTCTCCCTACACTCCTTCCCCCCACCCCCGACACTACTAATCAGATAAGTCTCTCTTAAATGTTCCCTTCTTCTCTACAGCCAACTCCAGATTCAGTCCTTTCTACTTTGCCACACCAAATGCCTGGAACAAACTGCCTGACTTGGTACGTGAAGCTCCGTCTCTGGCAATATTCAAATCCAGACTCAAAGCTCATTTCTTTGAAGATGCTTTCAATGCCAAACTCCAACCCACCTTCTAGCACTAATATCTGTCTTGGCTCATTCCTTCTATAATTCCCCCACATGAGCAGAGTGTATTGATGTACCTTCTTGTCCAGTTTGTCTGTCTTGACTAGATTGTAAGCTCTTTTGAGCAGGGACTGTCTCCGTGTTTTGATGTACAGCACTATGGAAATGATCAGTAGTAGCAAATAATGCACCAGGAGTACTGGCGGAATTCTGCACGTGCGAGATAGCGGTTCATGTAAACAGTTCTAAGCCAGCACAGGAGGAGGAAATGACCCCGCTACGCAGCCATTCACTTCCTTGTCTACTGCTCTGAATTCTGCAAAGAATTCTATTTGTCTTGAGGGGGTGAAGAATTCGCAAATTCTGCACTCTCAGAATTCCACCAAGTCACTGGGAGTTATAAGAATGATACGGATGCTTGTGCAGCCACTTTGGGAGGGCGTGCGCTAAAGTTAGAAGGGAAAAGATTCCGTACAAATGTAAGGAAGCTCTTCTTCACCCAGAGAGTGGTAGAAATCTGGAACGCTCTTCTGGAGGCTGTTATAGGGGAAAGCACCCTTCAGGGATTCAAGAAAAGGTTGGATAAGTTCTTACTGGAACAGACGCATGTAAATCTAGACTCAAGTAGGGTACTGGTCTTTGACCTAAGGGCCACTGCGTGAGCGGACTGCTGGGCACGAAGGACCACTGATCTGAGCCAGCAGCGGCAATTATATTCTTAAGTGTGTAGTAGAGAATGACACGGTGACAAAATTCATCACTGTTCCCATCCCCGCGGATAACCACGGGAAACCATCTTCATGTCATTCTTTAAGGAGAGAGGGAAGAATCAGAGTATAATTGGGCACAACCACTGACCCGCAAGCTTTGCTTTGAAGAATGCTGGTGTGGAAGGACCAAGGTTGAGTAGCAACATTCCAGAGCTGAGATTGTGATGTCATAATGCCTCATTCCACCAGTGCCTAAGAACCAATCACATCAGTGATATCACAATGGCTTCATTATCCTTGGCTCCCATAAGAATCAGAGTATGAATGGCCACAACCACTGACCCGCAAGCTTTGCTTTGAAGAATGCTGGTGTAGAAGGACCGAGGTTGAAATAGACACTAGAAAATGACATGGGATTATTTCCCACGGTTATCCGCGGGGACGGGAACGGTGATGAATTTTGTCACCGTGTCATTCTCTAGTGTGTAGCCCTCGATGGAGACTACGTTATTTAACTTGCTTTTCTACCAAACTTTTCAAACCATCCTCGTATCCTGAGTGCAGCACTTAACCCCCCCTTTTTACAAAACCGTGCAGCAAAAGTCCTGAAGCCCTTTAAATCCTTATGGGCTTCACAGCAGTTACCACAGTGGCCTGCAGAAGTTGGCTTCATAAAAGAGGGGGGGGGGGGGTGAGGGGATGATCTGCCCCGGATGCCATGTTCATAGGGGCACAGTCAACCCTCCTCTTCTCCTCCCCTGCCTCTTCCCATTCCCTCCCTTCCCCCACACCTCTAGTTGAAGTTTGCGGCAGTCAACGTGCTCCTTGCGACCCCCATCGATTCTCTCACTGACATCACTTCTGGGTGCCGCGCATAGGAGTCAGAGGGAGAGCCGACGGGGTCGCAAGGAGCACGTCGTTAACCGCTGCGAGCAACAACTTCAACTAGAGGTTCGGGGAGGGGGAGGGCCTGCGCAGCTGGCGGGATCGGGGAAGGAGTGGTGGAGGCAGAGATGAGGGCGAGGGAGGGGCGCCTCTCGCCCTCACTACGCCACTGGGATCCATCATATTTTATTGCCATGTTTGCTGTTGCTGTAAGATTAAGAATTAGTTTTCCCATGGTTCATTCTGGCACAGATGTGTTCTCTATAAGCTATTGTACTATGCAATGACTTAATTCTTTTCTGTTTTTCCGTTTTGAATCTTCTTTCTTTTTATGTATGATCTGCCTTGCTTGCATGAAGATTTCTATATTTTATGTAGTGAAAAATACAGTCAATTAGAGTGAAAACAAATTAAATTTGTGGTTCAAAGTACTGTAACATTATTCTTTAGGGAGAATTAAATTGAACTCATACTTGTGCAAAATACATTAGAGTCTCTGGCAGAGACCCATTTGCAAAATATATATTCTTCCCACTTAATATTTCCAAATTAATAAAGGGTTTTTGTTGGAAATATTAAGTGGGAAGAATGCATACTTTGTAAACGGGTCTCTGCTAGAGCCTTTAATGTATTTCAGTAACATAATTAAATTAAATGAAATAGCTACTTCTGAAAGTTATGGTGGAAATGGAGATTACTTGTGGGGATAGGTGGGGTGAAATTTTTGTCCCTTGCAACTCTCTAGTCTGAAAGTGAAGAGCTGAGTTGTTGAATGAGAAAGAGAGATGCTGGATTGGAACTGGGGATTTGGGTTTGAGATAAAGGGAGAGATACCAAATGGGAAGGGGGAGAGGAAGTGTTGTGTGTGTGAGCTGAGTATCCGGTTCTTACAGTTAGCAGAAAAATAACTAAGCAGTGCTCAAAAGACATCTTAGGCAAATGATGTGCACTGTTAATTGATGCTAACAAATTGAAAGCATGTTGTTCTTCACCCAGAGAGTGGTAGAAAGCTGGAACGCTCTTTCGGAGTCTGTCATAGGGGAAAACACCCTCCAGGGATTCAAGACAAAGACAAGTTCCTGCTGAACAAGGACGTACGCTCATAGGGCTAGTCTTGGTTAGGGCGCTGGTCTTTTACTGGAGGGCTGCCACATGAGCGGACTGCTGGACATGATGGACCACTGGTCTGACCCAGCAGCGGCAATTCTTATGTTCTTATGTCAGTGAAAGAGCTCAGTTTCTCTACCTCCACCTGCTGGTAGGGAGACATAACCCGTTTGTTTGGACTGGTGTAACAGAATTCAAGGAAAGGAAATTAACAGGTATGAATAAATGTCACCATTTACTTCTAATATAAACGACTGGGTTAAAGTCAAAAAGACAAAATTAGTTCCTAAAAAGCGGATCAACTAATAAACTAATAAATCAACTAATAAATAAACTAATAAATCAACTAATAAACTAATAAATAAAGGAACTAAAAACTCCTTCAAAACACTTTTAACCCTGGACGGTGCTCAGAATCCAAGATGGAATTTAAGAACTCGAAGCGGGGGATAAACCCCTACCGGAACTCTTATGGTATCTATCATTGCACCATGGTTACTGTAAAGAGTTGTTTGAAGCTCTTGATAAATTAATTCTGAATATTTAATCGTTAATGACTTACAAAGCTTTAAAGTGACTTCCGGCTATTAATAATTCAAAAATGATGACTTAGCTGGAGATTGTTACTAGCGTTAGTCTGGCTGGGTCCTGACGCGTTTCGCCGCACTGGCTTCCTCAGAGAACCCGCTAACAATCTTCCATTTAAGCTTGTCCTAAAAAACAGAAGGACACGATGCACGTAAGTATAAATGTAATGAATGTCCAAAGTCATACCACACTCTCAGCGCTGTAGGCGAGGTACCTAGTTCAAATCGATAATTTTTCTATTTCCTGTGACGTGAGCGCTCAGCTGAGCACCCAGTATTTATACCTAAGGAGAAACGCCATTATCCCCCGCTTCGAGTTCTTAAATTCCATCTTGGATTCTGAGCACCGTCCAGGGTTAAAAGTGTTTTGAAGGAGTTTTTAGTTCCTTTTTCAGTTTATTAGTTGAACCATTTACTTCTATACATTTTGATATGAAACCTATGAAATAATGCAGTTAATGGTCTTGAAAAACAGCAGAGTCCTTGAATTAAGACTAGACACCACACTCTCCTAACAATCTCCCTTGCCATCTTAACTGGCATGTTGACATCTGAAAAATCTGTTTGATTAATAAAAGAATTTATTGTTAAAACGAATAACAGATGAGGCAGTTTTACAAATCAGTTCCCACCAGTCTCTGAACAAGCTTGATCGATTTTCCCTTTTTTTTAAATTTGTGCCAGTGATAATGATTTTTTTGTTCCACTAATGAATATAGTTTCCCATTTGACCACCCACATACATATATTCCAAACAAATCCCACTCCCTAGTTGTAGATCCATTGTCAAAAATTATCTGGGCACATCACCAAAGACTCTGCTGAATTCATATACTTGAAAACCAAAGCAAAGCTTGTGAATCACTGTCAAACGTTGACGTTTTGCAGTAGCAGAGTAGACCCATCGCCAATTCCTCTTTTCCTTCTGGAGCAGTGTTTCACAAATGTTTTGAAGCTGTGGCACGCTAAACTCAGAGAAAGTTTGGCAGTCATAAAGAAAGGAATGTCTTAATGTCTTTTGGCTATTGGCCCTGAAGCAGTGGGCTTATAATACAGCCCACGAAACGCTGGCCGCGTCGGTGGCATAGGCATTGTACAGGCACCACACTGTTATCAAACATTCAAGCCATAATGAAAACTGCTTAAGATAAGTAATTTAGTTGCCTATAACTTCTCTATTTTTGAGAATATTGCAATGTTAAACGCTATTTAGTTATAGTAGAGTTGAAACTGTAGATTACATACCTTAAGGTCTATTAGTGAAATATTCAATAGAGAAAAATCCTAGAGTAACTATAATAAAGCTGAAGTGAAGATTTTAGTATAGACTTTAAGGTTTTAGAGAATAATTAAAAATAATAATAAAATAAAAGATTTTATAAGTCTCAGGTTTTTCTGGCCTATGATTGGAGCATGGAGTGGTAATACTACGCTGACAGTTCAGTCCATGATAGGACTACACGTAGGCTCCAATTCTGAGGCCTTTTCCTGAAGTAGTATGAGATAATTTCTAATGCACTTCTCGCACTAAGTGGGATATAGGTTTCTTATTTATGAGTAAACGCTAAACTCAGGGCCACATCGGAAAGGCATGGATGTCGACAAGATGATGTCACACATATATGTTATGATATCATGTCAACATCCACACATACATGGAGGTCCTCCAGACAGGGCCCTGAGATTGCTATTAGAGAATTAGAGTAAGGAAAATATCTCCGTGCACATCCCTAAATTTACCTATTTGTTGATTTCACCATTTTCCCTTCATTGTTTCAGTCTGTTTGTATTCGTATACTGTATTTATTAATAAGTCTGTAAGTATCATTCTATGTACCTATTTTAATTATTCTATATTGCTTAGAAATTGGATAAGCGATTTAATTAAATTTTAAACTTGAGAAAAAATTTGGCAAGCCCCCAACTCTTCCCCTGCCCCACAAACACCACCCAATCACTCAAGTTACCCTGCTGTTAGATTAGGAAAAAATATGTCACATATGCTGAAGATCAGTCTTCAGGTTAATTTAATTGTGGGATCTTTCGCTTAATGAAAAAGCAAAGGAGCAGGGGTCGGACACAATGTCTTCCAGCCGATATTTTTCCAGAGCAAAGCGTCTGAATGCTTAGACCCTCATGCATGTTACTTGGCTGATAGCAGTAGTAGGGAGGATAGGAGTTCCCATTTGATAAGCTCAGAGTCCCTCCACCCAGACTAATTTTATAGCCCTAGCACGGGGTGGGCAACTCCGGTCCTCGAGGGCCAGAATCCAGTCGGGTTCTCAGGATTTCCCCAATTAATATGCATTGAAAGCAGTGCATGCAAATAGATTTCATGCATATTCATTGGGGGAAAACCTGACTGGATTCCGGCTCTCGAGGACCGGAGTTGCCCACCCCTGCCCTAGCATAATGTTCTTACATTTTAAAGAATATGCCATATGTTCTCATTGTCTTCTCATCCCAAAAGTTCTGAGAGATGATAGTTCTAAAGCTTTAGAATTTTCCAATATTTTATCTTTTGTCCCCTGAAGTTCTACTGAGAAGGTATTTGAATGGAGCATTATTTTTGGATAACATAACATTCTTATGTTTTTAAAGAACGTCTCTTATGAGGGGGTGCTGAAAAGTTCTCAGCCCAACCAGGAAGAGAATGAAATGGATATGGTTCAATCAGTGATCTGAAACAATGTCAAACAAAATTTCATTTCCGCAAATTGGCACTTAACGAAATAAGATAACAGTCTTTTCAGCTGCAGTGGCAAAAAAAAGAAAAAAAACGCTCAGAATTTAGGAAGTTGGTTGGTTGGGCTAAGAATTTTTCAGCACCCCCTCGTATGTAATAAAAGTGAGCCAAGTATAGGACAATCAAGCCATTGTGACATCACTGATGAGGTTGGCTCTTATTGGTGGAATGAGGCATTATGACATCACAATCTCAGCTCTGGTTACCAGACACTGAAACTCTTCACACTACAAAGGGGTGCTGAAAGGTTCTCGGTCCAACCAAGAAGAGAATGACGTGGATAGGATTCAATCAATGATCTGAAACAATGTCAAAACATAGAATTTTGTTCCTACAAATTGGCACTTAACGAAATAGGATAACACTCTTTTCAGCTACAGTGGCAGAATAACGCTCAGAATTTAGGAAGTTGGTTGGTTGGGCTGAGAACTTTTCAGAATCCCCTTGTATGTAATAAAAGTGAGCCAAGTATAGGTTTGGACAAGTTCTTGGAGGAAAAGTCCTTGGGTTTTGGCCAGGTACTAGTGACCTGGATTGGCCACCGTGAGTACGGGCTACTGGGCTTGATGGACCATTGGTCTGATCATTAAGACTATTCTTATGTTCATTGTGACATCACTGATGAGGTTGGCTCTTATTGGTGGATTGAGGCATTATGACATCACAATCTCAGCTCTGGTCACACTAACAGGGGTGCTGAAAATTTCTCAGCCCAACCGAGAATGACGTGGATATGGTTTAATTAATGATCTGAAACAATGTCAAACAAAATTTCATTCTGCAAATTGGCACTTTTCAGCTGCAGTGGCAAAAAAACCCAACAACAAACGCTCAGAATTTAGGAAATTGGTTGATTGGGCTGAGAACCTTTCAGCACCTCCTCGTATGTTCTCATTTTCTTCTCGTACCGGGATTATGTAGTGAAGAGTTTGTTTCCTTTACAATTCTTTCACTTAAGAACAAACCTTCTGAGAACAATTTCTCCACAGCGGTAATGTGGGCCGAGACCTGTACTTTCATTTCACCAGATTGTCTAATTTAGGGGACCAGAATGTATTGAATTTGTGCAGTAGCGTTTGCTGGATTAAATCAAGCAGCTGCCTTTGGCACTTCCGCTAAATGTCCAAAAGCCTAAGAGATTTGTAAAGCAACAGATGCTTGTTTCATGGCTCCTTAGCCCGGGAATATTTTCTGAATGGGAACGCATTAAGCACAGCACATTACACAGCTTCTATTAACACGGTGGCGATTGAGCTGGAGGTAAAAGCTTTCATATTGCTCCTGGTCCCATGGACACCTTTCGCAGTTTTGGCCTCCAAAAATAATTTCAATTATGTGGAAATGAGAAGCGAGAGGGCTAGATGGTTGATAAAGTTGCCATCTTTTTTGCAGTGCCATGTCAGGAGCTTAGGTGTGATTTGGGATGCTTCTTTGTCAGTGAGAAGTCAAACAAAGAAACAAACTCCAGCGAGTCTGCAGTAAGGGTACAGTAAATCCGAGACAAAAAAAGGAAACTGCAGATCATGGTACAAGATGCAGGCAGCTGGGTCAGACCAATGGTCCATCAAGCCCAGTAGCCCGTTCTCACGGTGGCCAATCCAGGTCACTAGTACCTGGCCAAAACCCAAGGAGTATATTCCATGCTACCGATCCAGGGCAAGCAGTGGCTTCCCCCCATGTCTTTCTCAATAACAGACTATGGACTTTTCCTCCAGGAACTTGTCCAAACCTTTCTTTAAACCAGCTACGCTATCCGCTCTTACCACAACCTGTGGCAACGCGTTCCAGAGCTTAACTATTTTCTGAGTGAAAAAAATTTTCCTCCTATTGGTTTTAAAAGTATTTCCTTGTAACTTCATCGACTGTCCCCTAGTCTTTGTACTTTTTGACGGAGTGAAAAATCAATCCACTTGTACCTGTTCTACTCCACTCAGGATTTTGTAGACTTCAATCCTATCTCCCCTCAGCCTTCTGTTTTCCAAGCTGAAGAGACCTAACCTTTGCTCATATGAGAGGAGTTCCATCCTTTTTACCATCTTGGTCACTTTGAACCTTTTCTAGCGCCACTTTATCTTGAGATAAGGAGACCAGAATTGAACGCAATACTCTAGATGAGGTCACATCATTGAGCGATACAGGGGCATTATAACGTTCTTAGTCTTGTTAACCATCCCTTTTTTAATAATTCCTAGCATCCTATTTGCTTTTTTGGCCGTCGCCGCACATTGGGCAAAAGATTTCATCGTATTGTTTACAGTGACTCCCAGATCCTTTTCTTGGGTGGCTGTCCAAGGTGGACCGTAGCATCTGGTAACTGTGATTCAGGTTATTCTTCCCAATGTGCATCACTTTGCATTTGACCACATTAAATTTCATCTGCCATTTGGACGCCCAGTCTTCCAATTTCCTAAGATCCGCATGCAATTTTTCACAATCCGCATGCGTTTTAACAACTTTGAACAGTTTAGTGTCATCTGCAAAATTTAATCATCTCGCTCGTCGTTCCAATTTTCAGTTCATTTATAAATAAGTTAAATAGCACCGGCCCCCAGTACATACCCCTGCGGCACTCCACTGTTTACTCTCCTCCATTGAGAAAAATGACCATTTAACCCTACCCTCTGTTTTCTATCCGATAACCAGTTCCTAATCCACAACTGAACTTTGCACACAAACAGACCAAACTTGTTATGAAAGCAAAGAAATTTCACCATGTTTCGCCGCTTCTCAAAAGAGCTCACTGGCGTCTCATCAAATATCCTATAAAATATGCCTATTAACTCTCAAGACTCTCCTCTATAAAGTCCCGGCCTTCATTGACAGACTCCTAATTCCTTATGCCTCCGCTAGAATGCTTAGATCAGGGGTCTCAAAGTCCCTCCTCGAGGGCCGCAATCCAGTCGGGTTTTCAGGATTTCCCCAATGACTATGCATGAGATCTATCTGCATGCACTGCTTTCAATGCATAGTCATTGGGGAAATCCTGAAAACCCGACTGGATTGCGGCCCTCAAGGAGGGACTTTGAGATCCCTGGCTTAGATCCAATGAGCAACACTTGCTTACTGTCCCCTCCCTTAAAATCATCAACACGCGCCGTCAATACATCTTCTGTCACGGCTCCGCAAATGTGGAATTCCCTCCCCATTCACTTAAGGGAGGAACGCATCCTAGATTGATTAAGATGCTTTCTTTTTAAAGATGCTTTTGACTGTTAGCTCCGTCAAACACTGGCCTCTGATCTCCCTTAACTCTTCTGCATCACCCTCCCTGTTGTCTTTTCCCCTGTTTGTCTTATTTTCTATCAACTATTGTATTTCTTACCCTTTCCCCCTTATGTTATGTAAGTCCCGTTTGCCAAGTATATGTTGCTTGTACTGTTTCCCCAAAAGTTGTTAAGCTTTTCAGCTATGTACATCGCTTAGAAGTAAGATTAAACGATTAATACACTTTTAAATAAAACTTGAAACTTGACCACCTTTTAAACAGGCAAAGGGACCCGACATGGTCTATGTTTCGATCAACACGTCTTCATCAGGGGTCCCTGAAATGGTGGTTAAAAAAATGCTCGCAACAATTTTTGCCTGGTGTCTAGCGAAGCATCTCACATCTTCCCCAGCAGTGAGGCGCTTCACCAGACACTGTAGCCTATTTGCTTAGAGCAGAGCCCTAGAGATTTCTACAACCAGCTGTGTCCAGGATTGAGTTGCACTCCCCCCACCATATTCGCGGGTTTAGGATTTGCAAATTCGATTATTCACGAGTTTCTACACCACCCCGCCTCCCTCCCACCTCCCGGACCTCTCCACACCTTACTTTTAAAGTCTGGTCTAGCGGCAAAACGGGGCAGAAGCGATTTTCCTATGCTCCTTCCCCATGCAGAGCTGTGAACAGAAATGGCTGCCGTGAGTTCCTGTGGCCTGCCCTAATGACTAAAAAACTACCGACGGCTCCTGAGCAGATATTAGGGTGATGGATGGGGACACTCACCAGCTCTAAAGGATGATCGCTTCTACCCCACTTCACCGATAGACCACCATGCTTTAAAAGTAAGGTGTGGAGAGGTCCGGCAGGCGGGAGGGAGATGGGGATGGTTCAGAGTCGACCCTAAAGTTATTAGTGAGGGGCTGTGCCCCTAACCCCCGCACATAAGAACATCAGAATAGCCTAACTGGGTCAGACCAATGGTCCATCAAGCCCAGTAGCCCATTCTCACGGTGGCCAATCCAGGTCACTAGTACCTGGCAAAAAACCAAAGAGAAGCAACATTCCATACAGAATTTCAAAGAATAGCAAGATTTCGGAACCCCAGAGAGAGTAAGAAGATTCTAGAATCCCAAATAGTAGCAACATTCCATGCTACCGATCCAGGGCAAGCAGTGGCTTCCCCTCATGTCTTTCTCAATAACAGAGGAGGGGAGTGTACTTATTTTCTATGGTGACCCTCGCACCTTGTACCTGTTAAAAAATACAGAGGTAAGTGGTATTACACCAGTACCAAAGGAGAGGTTTATAACTTATCACCAGACATTAGGTACATAAAATAAGAGAAAAAAATTCTACGTTAGAAGAGTATTTCTAATCTTTTAAATGAAAACAGCATCTCCAGAAACACAAAGCTTTCTGATTTATCTAGTCTTCTTCCCTGCCAGCTGAAGGATGCCGTTGCAAAGCACATTTCCCTAAAGTCTATCGGCTTAAGCCTTGTCTAGTGGAGCATGGCCAATGTCTTATAATTACTTCTGCTTCACTAATGAGAGAGATTTAACAATTTTTAGACTGTTGAAATGTCATAAATGTTGGCTAATCTCTGTGGTAATGAGATAATGATGCCATTGAACTTTGTAGAGGTAAATGATGTAGGAATGAGGGCAATTGCTGAAAACGAAGACAGAAGCGAAGATTTGAAAGATTTACTTAAAGGTGATTTTAAAAAAAAGTGTTAACAGTCCTCTCTTCACTCTCAGGCCGAGTTCACATCTATAACAAAAGCTCTCTACGTGGTGGCATACCTAGCTTGGTTGCCCTCTGGAGTGTATCACCCCCCTCCTCGGAGCCAAGGTCTATATCAGGGGTGGGCAACTCTGGTCCTGGAGGGCCAGAATCCAGTCGCGTTTTCAGAACTTCCCCCATGAATATGCATGAGATCTATTTGCATGCTCTGCTTTGAATGCATATTCATGGGGGGGAAATCCTGAAAATCCAACTGGACTCTGGCCCTCGAGGACCGGAGTTGCCCACCCCTGGTGTATATGCTCATGGCTGTTAGCACTGCCGGTGAGTGGCATAGTGAGGGTGAGAAACGCCCCTCCCCTGGTTCCCCCCCCCTGCCATACGCATTCGCCTCTTCCCCGTACCTTTTTAACTTCGGTGTGAGCAGCCACCAACTTGCTGCCCGCGCCGGCATCACTTCCTAAGTGTGGGTCCCGGAAGTGACGTCGGAGAGAGAGAGCTTCAAAGTTGATGTGGGTAGCAAGCTGGCGCCAAAGTTTAAAAGATACAGGCTGAGGGGGCACGTGGCAGGGATGCAGAAAGGAGGAGGGGCACCAGCACCCGAGCAGGATGGTGCCCAGGGTGGACCGCCCCTCTCGCCCCTCCTTACTACCCTACGGCTGCTGGTCCCCTTCTCCAGAGCAGGAAGTTGATGTCAGAGGGGACAAGAGACCTGCAGAGATGATAGCTCTGCCTATGTCAGAGGTGTCAAAGTTCCTCAAGGGCCGCAAACCAGTCAGGGTTTCAAGATTTCCGCCATGAATATGCATGAAATCTATTAGCATACAATGAAAGCAGTACATGCAAATAGATTTCATGCATATTCATGGGGCAAATCCTGAAAACCCAACTGGATTTTGGGCCCTCGAGGAGGGACTTTGACACCCCTGGCCTATGTGAACTCTGGCTCTGCAATTTCTTGATGTACTCCAGGGATGCCCAACTTCGGCCCTTGCCAGGCCAGGTTTTCAGGCTATCCCAAATGAATATGCATGAGAACAATATGCATGCATGGCTAATGCCGGAAGTGGCATTAGGTATTGTAAAACGTCCCCTGGTCATGCCCTTCAACTGCAAACTGCCAAACGACGTCCCTACTCCCACTTCATACGGAGCCACTGGCATCGACTCCCCCCCCAAACACACACACAGATCAGACCCCTTGAAGGTCTCCTCAGCTTTAGGAAAGCAATAAAAACCTACCTCTTCACCGAACTCTCCTGTCCTTGACTGATGGACTACAAAGAAATGTGCATTGATACTAGATCTTGGTATGTGTCACGTAAGGAAAACTTGTATTGTAAAATCTTGCACTGTAACTGTGGCAAATCCAACCTGTAAACTGTCTATGTGGGTCAATTAGGATAAAATTTGTATTGAAAACCTTCAACTGCAAGGACAACTATAGCAAATTGTAATTGGTAAACTGTATATTATATATCCTATATAATAAAACCCTAGACTCGCATGCGCACTCTTACCTGTGTATTCCATTTTCCCTGTTCCGTGAGATGTAGGTCCGTGGTGGCAGGAGTGCGCATGCGTGGGTCCCCAGCCTTACCGCACCTAACTACTGAAGTAGGCCGCTGTCTAGGCCTACCTCGGAATGGAGACCTCACACACTATACACCGATTTCAATCAAAGTATATTTATTAGCAAATCAGTAACAGCTTACAAGAATAAATCATTCAGTATATAGAGTAACAGAATGTGATCTTCAGGCCTGAGGATCCTCTGATGTCTGTTCTACCTACTTCCTCTTACATGCCTGTTTTTATACCTTTCTTGGTGGCCAGCACCACGTTGGTCTAAATCACATGATAAATCTTTATTGGTTATTTCTTACATGTCATTACATTTGTTAATTCATTTATTGGTTTATACATTTGTGTCATGTTATACGTCTATTCAGTTTACAGTAAGGCCTAACCTTTTCCCGCAAATGCCCCTTTCCCTTACCATATAAGCAATTCCGAGTCTCACCCCTCCCCTGCTGTGTTATGAAATGTCTTTTACAGTTAATATACTGATTTATTAGAGCAAAAGGGAGAAAGGGGGGGGGGGGGGTTCTGTGAGGTCTGGTTTCTTCACCTTTAATGTTATCCAAAGGACTTATCCTGCTTCACCTGTATCATACAAGGACTTACAAGGATTTTTATACCAGAACTTTCCATGATTCTCTTCTTTCCATCTTCCTTTCCCTCTCATCCCCTCTTCAAAGCCCCTCCAGGTGGCTTTGACATCCGGACATTCAGCCAGAAGGTAGATTGTGTCAGTGATTGTACAGCACAGGCAGAGGGCCATGTACTTGAAATTGTATATGGTAAAAATGAAAAGGACAAGTGCCCACCCATATTATATTAACCCGGAACAGAGCAGCATAACATGTCACAATAAAATTATTAATACAATGTTATAATATGCAATCAATGATTAAGATAATGTGCGACGGAGAAAAGGGAGAAACAAAAAAAAAAAAATCAGGCAGGCACTTAGGGCTTATACTGGTGTGTTAGAAACATCAGAGTAAATTACTGAAGTGGTGGTGACAGGTGGTGGCTCTTGGGAAGCGAAATCAGCTGTTGGTGTGTCATAGGGAGGTGCGTCAAAATCAGCCAGGTCAAGATTATCAAAAATGTTGTGTATGGGTCTGTGTAGGGGGTCTCATAGTTTGGTATCCGGCCTCTACAATCTGTGGGTTAAGATGACAATATATATGTGTCGCCAGCATTTGTCAGGACATCTGTGCAGTGGTACTGCGTACAAGGTTGATACAACAGGGAAGACAGCAGGGAACGAGTAAGAAAAGGAGACACAGGATACCCAAAAAGATCAAAATAGGACGCAGAGCACCAATGTTAGGAAACCAGGAGGTGAACCAATCAGGTTGAACTCCATTCCAAGTCTGCACTGGAACGTGTGCGACTTCCCTCATACCCTCAGTTATATCTTCCACAACCTGGCCTATTTCATCAATGTGTAAACAGCAGTTGGACAAATTAAATTTACCACAAACACCACCCTCAGTAGCCAATAAGTAATCTAAAGCTAATCTGTTTTGGTAAATAGCATTTCTGAGCTGATCATCATGGGCAGCCAAAAGGTTTAGGGCAAGGGAGGTAGCGTTAGTAATGGTCTCGACAACTGCCTGGAGCCGAATGAGTCTATTCAGAATATAAATGGGGGTGCGATATCCCCACATGCCATCAGCTGCCCAAGTAGCAAACCCATAATAACTGATAATACGAGCAGGGGGCCACTCCTTATCTGTCCATGCACCAATTTGCAATCCCTTACTAACATCCGCAGCATGTTTGGGTCGGCTGCGAGATTGGTATACCTGAAACCCTAAACGGTCTCCATGTTCAAGGGGAAGTAGAAAGAAACTGGGGCAAATTATACCTACGGCGCATGATCCTTCCCAATTTTTGGGTAGCCAAGCATAAGCTTTATTTTCACATATCCAGTAGAGACCATCCGGGGCTGGCCAATTAACTATTTCAGAGGGGCCTTTCTGAAGCTTAGAATATCGTGAGTGGTGTAATAGCTGAGAAAAGGTGTCCTTGAAGGGTCGGATGTTAGTGGGCCAGGTGACCCACTGAGAATTATTCCAGGAATAGGTATGGGTACAGGCGGACCACCCTGCTTGGAAAGCCCCTGAGGTTTGGGGTCGTACAAGGCAATAACCAGAAACAAAAAGTGATTTCAAGATCCAGGGAGAGCCTACTGTTACTGGGGGAGCCCTAGTGAAATTCACCACAAATGGACTTTTTAGCATTTAATGATTGAAATTACAAGAATGGAATTAATTTGGAGCACTAAGCACTTTATATAAATGAAATTAATCACAATAGAATAATATAATAAGATAAATTAAACAGTTTTACGAGTGTAGGAGGAGGTGCAGTGATAGACCAAGGGGGTCCGCATTTTGGGGCGTGTCCCCGTTTGCGGGTTCTCTACCTGCGGGTTCTGACCACTTCCAAGTTAGTTTATATATCATTTAATTTATTTAAATAATATATGGGGGGAGATCGGTTACATATACTAGTGAACTAAGTTACCATTGGATCTACCAAGTATCAGATTTAATTCCCCACATTAGATTTTGGGGCTCTTATGGGTCAGCTTATTTTTGTGATCTGTTTAACATTGATATATGTACTTTAACTGTTTTTATTGTGTACGTTTACTTTTGTAATCCACTTTGGATAAAGACGGATTAGAATTAAACTAAACTAAACTGCATCTGGACTGGACCGCACCCCCCCCCCCCTTGGTATAGGGTCCAGAGAAGAGCGACTAAAATGGTTAAGGGACTGGAGGAGTTGTTGTACAGTGACGAGATTGGAGAAACTGGGCCTCTTCTCCCTTGAAAAAAGGAGACTGAGAAGGGACATTAAAGATTTAAGTGAGAAAATGGAAAAACAGGAGTCAAGAATTTGTGGAATGGAAACATTGGACTTGGAATTAGTAAAAGAAAGAACATTTATTGCTAGAAAAATGGAAAGTTTCGAGAACCAATTAAGGAAAAATAACTTGAGACTCCTAAATTTTCCAAAATGTCCCTTAATTTCACCAATGGAGATGGCAAGAAAGTATTTTAAGGAAATTTTGCTTATTTCTATTGAAAGTTTGCCACCTATTGTTAGAGCTAATTATTTTCAAATCAAGAGACCTGTGGAAGTTTCCACTCCTAATGAGATTCAAGGGACTAATAATGAAAATATGAACTTAACAACTTTTCTGGAAAACTCCTTGGAGGTCATAACGGAAAAGAAAACCCTGTTAATAACTCTCGCTTTGGAAAGTGATAGAGAATATATATTGCGTTTGTATTTTCGTCATATTAATGATCAGTTTTTAGGTTCTAATGTTCGAATATTTCCTGATATGTCTTTAAGATCCCAGAGGCGTAGGAAAGAATTCTTGGCATTAAGGCCAAGAGTCCTTGCCTTGGGGGCAAATTTTTTGTTGAAATTTCCTGTAAAATGTTTTGTCTCTTATCAGAATAAGAATTACTTGTTTTTTGAACCTAAACAACTAGTAGGATTTATAGAATCCAAAGAGCAAGTAGTGCCTATGACTGAGAATGTATAACCTGCCATGAATGGCTGTAGCACCGCAGATAATTGCCGCTTTCTAGGTTGGATAAAGATTGTTTCTATTGTTAATTTTTTTTTCTAAGAATCTCCTTTAAAAGATTGTGGACTAAATATATTGGAAGTATAAATGAATAACCAAAACACTGATTTAAGTGGAATTGGTTTATAAGTTTTCTTTTTAATAACTTATGTTAATCTGAATACAAGTAATGTATTGCTTGTTTGTATTGATAAAATTGAATAAACAAATAATTCAAAAAAAAAGAGAAGGGACATGATCGAAACATTCAAGATAAAGAAGGGAATAGACTTAGTAGATAAAGACAGGTTGTTCACCCTCTCCAAGGTAGAGAGAATGAGAGGGCACTCTCTAAAGTTAAAAGGGGATAGATTCCGTACAAACGTAAGGAAGTTCTTCACCCAGAGAGTGGTGGAAAACTGGAACGTTCTTCCGGAGGCTGTTATAGGGGAAAACACCCTCCAGGGATTCAAGACAAAGTTAGACAAGTTCTTGCTGAACCAGAACGTATGCAAGTAAGGCTAGTCTCTATTAGGGCACTGGTCTTTGAACTAAGGGCTGCCGCGGGAGCGGACTGCTAGGCACGATGGACCACTGGTCTGACCCAGCAGCGGAAATTCTTATGTTCTTATGACATCACAATCCCAGCTCTGGAATGTTGCTGTCATTGGAGTTCCGGAATCTTGCTATTCTTTGAGATGCTGGAATGTTGCTACTCTTTGGGTTTTTGCCAGATACTAGTGACCTGGATTGGCCACCGTGAGAACGGGCTACTGGGCTGTTGGTCTGACCCAGCAGTGGCAATTCTTATGTTCTTATGACATCACAATCCCAGCTCTGGAATGTTGCTGTCATTGGAGTTCCGGAATCTTGCTATTCTTTGAGATGCTGGAATGTTGCTACTCTTTGGGTTTTTGCCAGATACTAGTGACCTGGATTGGCCACCGTGAGAACGGGCTACTGGGCTGTTGGTCTGACCCAGCAGTGGCAATTCTTATGTTCTTAAAGCGGTGTACATTCAGGCAGTGTCATTGTAAAGGAGGGGGGGGGGATGTCTGCCCCGGGTGCCATCTTGGTAGGAACACCTGCACCCTCTCCGCCTTCCTCCCCCCCCCCACTACTGCACATGTGTGTCCCTTCCCTCCACACCGCTTTATCATTCAGGGCACGAGCAGCAACACTCCGACATCACTTCCTGAACCCGCACCTAGGAAGTGACATCAGAGGAAGAGCCGACGCTGGTACGAGGAGCAGGTTGGGGTTGCTGCTCATGCCCTGAACATTAACAAGGTGTAGAGGGAAGGGAAGGGGACTGGGTGTGCGCAACAGGAGGGGGCGAGGAAGGAGCAGATTGGGGTGGGGGAGGGGCACCACCACCCTGGCTATGCCACTGCATTTGGGTACAGTGGCTATTTTACTGTCCCTTGACAGTCCCACTGCGGCCCATTGCAATCTGAGCTAGTCACTTAACCGGCAAACAACAAAACTGCAGGAATTTTAATCAGGCAAAAGGCAGTACAACAAAATACATCAAAACATCCAAATTGCTAGTCCAAATATTCGTGTGGGCTGGACCCGACCCGGTCCGTGTATCGAAGAAACACTCCTTCCTCAGGGGTACACCGAATATAAGAAACCCCAGATTGGATAAAAACAAAATCTTATAAGAAGTGGCGTGAAATTATCCTGTTTGTGTTTTGCAGCACAGCGCAGACTCGATCTCCTTTAGCCTCTCTTCTCTCCCTTCCTCCTCTCTCTCTCCCCTCTTTTTCTCTCCTCTTCCTCTCCCTCTTACCTATCCACCTCCTCTCTCTCCCTCCTCTTTTACCTCACTTTACACTCGCCTTGAGCCTGTATAGGTATGAGCGACGCTCAAATAGAAGATTATATTATATTCTGTGTACCAACAACAGGGACCCCTGAGGAAGGAGTGTTTCTTCGAAACACAGACCGTGTCGGGTCCAGCCTACACGAATATTTGGACCAGCAATTTGGATGTTTTTATGTATTTATTTTGGTTTACTTTGGTATTTATTTTGGTTTATTTTGCCTTTCGCCTGATTAAAATTCCTGTACCCTGTACATTTCCCTGCGGTTTTGTTTTGTTTGCTTGTTGTGCACCTCCACTGTAGGTTTTGTTGGTTTTCCCTTGCTTTGCTCTCTAGTCACTTAACCTTTCACTGCCTCAGGTGCCAATGCATTCCTCTGCGTAGGGTTGGTTGACCTAGGGCAGGGGTAGGCAATTCCGGTCCTCGAGAGCCGGAGCCAGGTCAGGTTTTCAGGATATCCACAATAAATATGCATGAGATAGATTTCCATCTCAAGGAGGCAGTGCATGCAAATCCATCTCATACATATTCATTGTGGATATCCTGAAAACCTGACCTGGCTCCGGCTCTCAAGGACCGGAATTGCCTACCCCTGGACTAGGGTTACCAGATTTTACATGAGTAAAATCTGGACATGTGTCCCTGCCCCTCAGCACCGTCCAGTTCCATCCAGCCCCACGCAAGTCACGCCCTGTTCCCCCCCCCCCAAATCTCTTCTCAAGCTCGGAGCCGCATTTAGAAGGCCTCCGAGCATGCACGTGTGTGATGCAATGACATTGCACGCACGAGCGCATGCATGCGATGTTACCGTGTTGCATCCACGCATGCGCAGGTACTCTCCAGACGCTGCCCTGAGCTCAAAGCTTTTCAAAACCTGGACAAAGTGGCAGGTTTTGAATAGAGAATGACACGGTGACAAAATTCATCACCGTTCCCACCCCGCGGATAACCACGGGAAATAATCCCATGTCATTTTCTAGTGTCTATTTCAACCTCGGTCCTTCTACTCCAGCATTCTTCAAAGCAAAGCTTGAGGGTCAGTGGCTGTGGCCATTCATACTCTGATTCTTATGTGAGCCAAGGATAATGAAGCCATTGTGACATCACTGATGTGATTGGTTCTTAGGCACTTTTGGAATGAGGCATTATGACATCACAATATCTGCTCTGGATACCAGAGACTGTCATTCTGTTTCAATCTCGGTCCTTCTACACCAGCATTCTTCAAAGCAAATCTTGTGGGTCAGTGGTTGTGGCCATTCATACTCTGATTCTTATGGGAGCCAAGGATAATGAAGCCATTGTGACATCACTGATGTGATTGGCTCTTAGGCACTGGTGGAATGAGGCATTATGACATCACAATATCTGCTCTGGATACCAGAGACTGTCTTTCTCTAGTGTCTGTTTCAACCTCAGTCCTTCTACACCAGCATTCTTCAAAGCAAAGCTTGCGGGTCAGTGGTTGTGGCCATTCATACTCTGATTCTTATGTGAGTCAAGGATAATGAAGCCATTGTGACATCACTGATGTGATTGGCTCTTAGGCATTGGTGGAATGAGGCATTATGACATCACAATCTCAGCTCTGGAATGTTGCTACTCAACCTCGGTCCTTCTACATCAGCATTCTTCAAAGCAAAGCTTGCGGGTCAGTGGTTGTGCCTAATTATACTCTGATTCTTCCCTCTCTCCTTAAAGAATGACATGAAGATGGTTTCCCCCCCCCCCCCTTCTAACCCTGCCAGAGTTACCCAGCTAGATCTTTCAGAGATCCAGTTTTACTTTAGTCTTCAAAGTACCCTTTGAAAATAGACTTCGCTGTTATGTGACTATGTGGAAATCCACTAGAGGGCAGCAAAGACTCGTGACAAAATATTTCCCAGGCTCTTTTGTTTAAAAACCAGGATGGGTGACTTGTTTTTTTTTAACTATCACTTCTAGCTGCAATGAGCCAAATGCCCGGTATACTAACATTGAGAGATGGTGCCCCTTCTTTCTTCAGGTTGCAATTCAAGCATTTGCAATACAATAATGGTATCAATTTTTCATCTCACAAAAAAACCCATTCCCTTCAAGAAAGCAAACTTCCATTCCTGCACATGGGTTTTCATCTCTTCTCTCCTCTCACCCATTCTGTAGCTGCACAAAGACTGACTCATACACAAGGGACATTTCTGTGCCTCTTTGATTTGGAGTCAAAGGAAGGCAACATTAGTTCATCTGAAATGCCGGTATCCTACGCCAAAGTGAAATGATGAATTTACTATTGTGGCTAGACTAGAGTATCGTTGGCCTCCATTACCTGAAACATTAACTTCTCAGGGGTGTTTCTTACAAGCCACAAACAGTCATTTGCAATCATAGAATCCGATTAAAAGAGCCCAAATTTGTTTTCATCTGCACCAAAATTGTAATAGTCTTCTCTCAGTGAAATGGTGTATAACGCCTTGTATCTCTTGGAAAATAGAACACGTCTCTTGTATCATGTTGGAAATTTATTCTGCATGGCATGAGTAGTTTCACAGTGTTCCTGGAGCAGCAAATTGGGAAGGGGCCCTGTTGGAAGGGAACGGATGTAATTGAAGCTGAATACCAGGCCGGAGCAGGATTGACAACTGGATCCAGATTCAGCTGACGGGCTTGATCCAGCCCTGGGTTTACCCCCTTGCATGCAGAGACTTGTAGTGTACAAGAGCTTTTAGGGATTGCAATGGGGAAATCAGAACTACAAGTACTTGCATGCAATGGGGGTAAACCCAGTATTGGGTAAAAAGATTTAGACCAAGATTTCTCAAATCAAAATCATTAAGCCAGTTGTGTTTTCAAATTGAAATCGGTCAACAAATTATTTTAAATTGAAAACTAGCAGAGCAAAGTATCACTTTTGGATGTCATTGTCATGGGACAGGATTATAGACTAATCCATCAATTCTGATAAGCGCAGATGTGTGAATTACAAGTCCATATAGGGCAAAATTAATATATAAATAGAATTTATGGACTTTGGTAGCTTAGGTTGGAGTTTAGACGTTGCTAGTGTTATTGGCTGTCACAGTATTAAATCTATGAATTCTAAATTACATTACATTACATTAGTGATTTCTATTCCGCCATTACCTTGCGGTTCAAGGCGGATTACATCCAAACTAAAACAAAAATTACATTCAAAATTTGAAGGAATAGAATAAGCGATGACAGAATTTTTAAGGTAATATATATTGGGTAAAGAGTTACCAAAGGGAAGTGGAGGTCTTTAGGAGATAAGAATAGGGTGAAATTATGGGTTTTAGATAACGTTTGGTAGATAAAAGAGCATTAGAGAGATCTAAGGGTAAATAGAGTGTTGGATATTGGGTTGGGATTGGTTGTGCTGGATAGGTTTTATGTGTTTTTTGAAGAGTATGGTTTTAATGTCTCTCCTGAAGGCTTTATAGTCTGTAGTCGAAGATAACAGAGTGGTGATTTAAATCAGTATCCATCAGTAAAAAAACATTGAATGAATAACCAAAAAATACCAAACCACTTGAATAGGTGATTTCAAATCTAAAATCATAATCAGGGTAAAAGGGGGATTTCAAATAAAAATCAAAAATCATATAAAATGATTTTAAATTGTCATTTCAATTTCCTTGATTTGAAATCATGCCAAACATTGAGTAAACCTTGGACCGGAACCACCCTGCCAGGTGAATCTGGACCTAGTTGGCAACCCTAAGACAGAGCAAAGCATCATTGCATTAAAGCATTGTCACTTATGAGAGCTGTCCGTGTTTCCATTTCTGATTGACAGTGGCAAAGTAGGGGCTGGGGGGGGAGGGTGGTCCACCCCAGACGTCATGTCGGTGGGGGCGCTGGCACCTCTTACACCATCACGCCACGTTCACGCCATCCCTCCCCCACCCCGTACCTCTGTAGATCTTTGCCAGCGTGAACAACTTCTCCAGCCTGGTCCCCCTCTGAATCACTTCCTGGTCACTGGGACAGGAAGTGACATCAGAGGGAAATCCAATGCTGGCATGAGGAGCATACTGGAGAAGCCACTTGCACTGGCAAATATTTAGAGGTACGGGGGAGGAGAGCTTGAGTGTGGAGTGAGAGGTGGGAAGGGGGTGCAGAAGGAGTGAGGCGTAGAGTGGGGGCACCACCACCCAGGATATCTCCTTCCCTTATTACGCCACTGCTGATTGGATGGGCCTGGATTATGGGTGTGAGTTCTGCTCTGAGGAGCACAGACTTTAAACCATTGGCCCCAATGTTCAAAGCAAACTGGGCATGCAGTGCTTTATTTAGCTTGGTTAGTAGCCAGCCTAAATGAAATTTTGTTTGCCTAATGCACAGAGGTTTTCAGTGTGGCTTTTGCTATGCACAGAAGCTGCGACCAAAAATCCTATGCAAACATACTTGTTAGTATTAAAATGAGGCTATTAGCAATTCCCTCCAATGCTCAAAGAAACGGCGCACAACCCCCCTACCCTAATGACTAAAAACTACTGACAACTCTTGAGTAGGTGTTAGGGTGATGGATGGGGGCACCCACCAGAAGCTCTAAAGGAAAGGTCGCAGAGCAAAACAAACAAAAAAGAAAAGTCACTGACAGGAGAAAAAAAAAAGCAGCTTGTAACCTCTCCTGAGCATGCTCATAAGAGCTGTGCCTCCTAGATAGCGCTTACGGGCATTCATCAGTTACGTCCCCCTTTCTTTAACATCCAATGGTCATAAGAACATAAGAATAGCCCTACTGGGTCAGACCAATGGTCCATCAAGCCAAGTAGCCTGTTCTCACGGTGGCCAATCCAAGTCACTAGTACCTGGCCAAAACCCAAGGAGTAACAACATTCCATTATCTCAGAGAAAGATTCCGGAACCCCAAATAGTAGCAACATTCCATACAGAATCCCAAAGAGTAGCAACATTCCATGCTTCCGATCCAGGGCAAGCAGTTGCTTCCCCCATGTCTTTCTCAATAACAGACTATGGACTTTTCCTCCAGGAACTTGTCCAAACCTTTCTTTAAACCAGCCATACTATCCGCTCTTACCACAACCTCTGGCAACGCGTTCCAGAGCTTAACTATTCTGAGTGAAAAAAATTTCCTCCTATTGGTTTTAAAAGTATTTCCCTGTATCTTCAAATGTCCCCTAGTCTTTGTCATTTTTAACGGAGTGAAAAATCGATTCACTCGTACCCACTCTACACCACTGAGGATTTTGTAGACTTCAATCCTATCTCCTCTTCAATTGTCTCTTTTCCAAGCTGAAGAGCCATAACCGTTTTAGTCTTTCTTCATACGAGAGGAGTTCCATCCCCTTTATCATCATGGTCGCTCTTCTTTGAACCTTTTCTAGTGCCACTATATTTTTCTTGAGCGTACAGTTAGAGCTGAGCATCGGTTGGTAATTTAGATTTACTGTTACAGCTAGAGAATGGCATGGCCCCCATCCCTGCCCCATCCCCACAGGCTCTGTCTCCATCTCCCTGAGCCCCACCCCATCCCGGCAGATCCTGTCCTCATTTGCACAAGCCTCGAACACTTATGATTTTATATTTAAATCTTTTTATTAAAGTATAAAAAGGGACAATATTCTGTTCAACTGTTTATAAATCACAAATAGAGCCTTTCATTTCGATCTGGTTTTGGTACAACTTTTCTAAAGATTCAGTTGTCTTTTTTTTTTTTAACATAATCTGGGAAAGAAATTGAATTGTCTTTCAGACATGGGTTTAGAAGAGAACCTTAATAGTGTAGTGGATGAACAGAAAAATAAGTGTCTATTAAATGTTGAAAATATTCCTTGATGGATGGATGTGTTGCAGTAACAGTAAGATGCTTGAGCAGCTGGGCAAATAATGGAAGGACATTGCAGATGGAAGGAGTTTGATCAGCAGACAAGACTGTTGTCGCCACATCAAAGGCAGGCAAGACACAAATGATGCCATGTAAATCCAAAGTTCATGTCAATCCAAAAGCAGCTTCTCCAGGTTTTTTAAAAAAATCATTGAATTCAGTTGCCAGTTGTCTAAAATGTGTTAAGTTACCAGTCTGAAGTTTTTAGAAAATGTCTCCATTGGCTCTGTCCCTGTCCTCATCCCATCCACACAGGCTCGGTCTCCATCCCCATCCAATATAGTAACATAGTAACATAGTAGATGACGGCAGATAAAGACCCGAATGGTCCATCCAGTCTGCCCAACCTGATTCAATTTAAATTTTTTAATTTTTTCTTCTTAGCTATTTCTGGGCAAGAATCCAAAGCTTTACCCGGTACTGTGCTTGGGTTCCTACTGCCGAAATCTCCGTTAAAACCAACTCCATCCCATCTACACCCTCCCAGCCATCGAAGCCCTCCCCAGCCCATCCTCCACCAAACGGCCATACACAGACACAGACCGTGCAAGTCTGCCCAGTAACTGGCCTTAGTTCAATATTTAATATTATTTTCTGATTCTAAATCTTCTGTGTTCATCCCACGCTTCTTTGAACTCAGTCACCGTTTTACTCTCCACCACCTCTCTCGGGAGCGCATTCCAGGCATCCACTACCCTCTCCGTAAAGTAGAATTTCCTAACATTGCCCCTGAATCTACCACCCCTCAACCTCAAATTATGTCCTCTGGTTTTACCATTTTCCTTTCTTTGGAAAAGATTTTGTTCTACGTTAATACCCTTTAAGTATTTGAACGTCTGAATCATATCTCCCCTGTCTCTCCTTTCCTCTAGGGTATACATATTCAAGGCTTCCAGTCTCTCCTCATACGTCTTCTGGTGCAAGCCTCCTATCATTTTCGTCGCCCTCCTCTGGACCGCCTCAAGTCTTCTTACGTCCTTCGCCAGATACGGTCTCCAAAACTGAACACAATACTCCAAGTGGGGCCTCACCAATGACCTGTACAGGGGCATCAACACCTTCTTCCTTCTACTGACAATGGGCTCTATCCCTGTCCCGTGGTTAACCATGGGTCCCCCAACCTGTGTCATTCTCTAGTTTCAGCCTGCGTGTTCTGCGCATCTCTCTCATTGCGCATCAGTTTATATCGAACAGACCAAAACGTTCACTTTCAATCTCTCTTTGGAAAATGCATCTCAGTTCCTCATCCAGTTGCTTTTTTTTCTGGTCTGAATATTAAAATACCATTTTTATCCCCTCCCGCATTCTAATTACGTGTCTCTTCTTTTGCTGCTTCAGGCTGAGCAGCCGTTGTGGTTCTGAACGTGATGCGGTCCTCTTTTCGCAAGAACTCGAGAATAGTTTGGAAGCAATTTGGCCCGAGAGCCGAGAAAGGCAGCAAGATATTAGGTTTAAACTTGTTAAAATGAATTAACCCTCCCACCAAATGATCCCAGTGTGCCCCAGTTCCTTTCATCTTGTTCAGACTGGAGCTTAATTTGTTTAGTAGTTTCGATCAGTTGGAGGTTAATTCAATTGTGCTCCATTTATTTATTCTTGCCAGGATTTGCTAAGTGCCATTTTAAATTCAGATGCCTGCCTTACATTTTATGATACGGGCTTCGTGATATGGCTCGTTTTACATGGGCAGTACGGTGTAGAGTAGGGTTACCCCTTAGACCTGCCCCCCAGCCCCGCCCATCCCCGCCCCGTTATGCCCCAGTCCCAATCCCGCTCTAGCCCCGCCCAATCTCCCCCCGCTGCCTGCTCTTGTTGGGCAGGAGGGTATCTGTGATTATGTCACGTGCACGTCCATGTGACATCATCACATGGCATTGGCGCATACGTGGATGCCCTCCTGCCTGATGCGATTTCGAGGACGCAGTGCCAGATTTTGGAAAAGCCGTCCGGACCCTCGGATATGTCCTCAAAAAGGAGGACAAGTCTGGGGGAATCCAGACGTCTGATAACCCTAGTGCAGAGCAGTGTCCAGCAAACTAGACATCTCCCTAATTTGTGGCCTAAGCTTTGCATATGCCACATTTTAACATTGTCAGCCAAAATGCAGTGTGCACAAAAACGTACCACACTATGGTAAACATTTCCCTAAGTTAAATTAATTCATCATGTGACTCTCTTTAGATTTCATTGTTATTTTACAAATTTGAAGGAGGCAACTTTGAAAATATGTGTAGGGCCTACAAGTCCATTTTTAAAGGGAATCTTCTAGCAAGGGCAAAGTTCATGCATTTCCTGCCTGCCCATCCCTATGGCTGCCCCTTGAGAGAGAGGGCAATTTTCAGCCCCTAAGTTTGTCTCTAACTTTAAAACCTCTTAAAATTGCCCTTCCAGTGTGATTTTCCAATTGCATTGTACAAGGTCTTGGGTGGCCAACTCATAAAGTGTGAGACACTTCTCTAACCCTCTCTGGAAACCAGAGACTATTTATTCTGCTTAGTCATGAGACATCAGATGTTTAACAAGTGAAGACCCACAAAGGTCAACCAGGTCTGACCCCAAAGATTTTTCTTTTCCTGTTGAGGAAACCATCAGTCAGCCCCTTGAGTTCACAGACCCATCCTTCATTTCTCTGCCAATTCGATCTCGTCCTTCACACGGATTTCAATTCTGTGCAGCATTTCCCCCCCCCCCCTCATTCTCTCCCTCCCAGTCATCTTCATAATTTTCCATTTGAGGGTTAAACTACTTGAGAGATTCCAAAAGGACTTTTAGTTTTGACTAATTAAGCTTTTAAACGAAAGATACTCTTTCTTATGCTTGGGGGTTTAATGTGGGATTTTGACAAACTGCAAACATCAGCAGCTTTGCTAGAAATACACACAAAGGTATTGAGGGAGAGAGAGAGAAAGAGAAAAAAGAGAGAAAGAGAGAGAGGAGAAAGGCAGATAATTTATTGCGTGCAATGTGTTCAAACTAAGTATGTATTAAAAATCTGAGCAAGCTAACCTATGCTTGACCAGTTCTTTCTGTTTTCCCAGCTGGGCATACAATGGTGGATATGTGAAACAGCCTCTCAGCGGAGGTGATGGATTGTATTTGAAATCAAAAAGGCCATGGGACTAACACAGGATCTCTGAGGGAGGTGAAGGGATTGCAGGGTCGAGCAGTTATAGATATGTTTATGTTTGGTGATAACCAAATCAAGGGGATGTATAATTAAAAATAAAGACTAAAATGGAGATGGAGATAGAACGACAATACGGTACGTAAAAGGAAAGACTCAATCATTCTAAGAGACAGCAAACACTCACACCATTGGAGAAATAGATTGCATCAACAGCCCCACGGATGCTGTTGTCACCCACAAGGCACCACACTCAGGTCGCCAACAAGTAAACATAGAAACATAGAAGATGACGGCAGAAAAGGGCTACAGCCCATCAAGTCTGCCCACTCTGCTTACCCACCCCCTGTCTATGCCCTAATGACCCAATTTCCTTATCTTGACCCTCGTAGGGATCCCACATGAGTATCCCATTTATTCTTAAAGTCTGGCACGCTGTCTGCCTCGATCACCTGCACTGGAAGCTTGTTCCAATGATCAACCACTCTCTCTGTGAAGAAATACTTTCTGGTGTCGCCATGAAATTTTCCGCCCCTGAGTTTGAGCGGGTGCCCTCTTGTGGCCGAGGGTCCCTTGAGAAAGAAAATATCATCTTCCACTTCGACACGTCCCGTGAGGTACTTAAATATTTTGATCATGTCTCCCCTCTCCCTACGTTCCTCAAGAGTGTAGAGCTGCAATTTGTTCAGTCTCTCTTCGTACGAGAGACCCTTGTACGAAGAGAGACTGAACAAATTGCAGGTCTTCAATTGAGCTCTTAAGTGTCTCTAAGATAATTCAGACTGCAAGTCAAGAGGTCATTTGTTCCACAGGGTAGGAGGGGGGGCCGAAGGAAAAATGCACTGTGTCTTGTCGATTCCCATCTGGCACATGAAGGCCCACATTCTAGAAACGGTGCCTGAAATTAGGCACCTATATTGGTACGCCTAGCTAGGGTTACCAGATTTTCCGGAACTAAAATCCCTGTTGAGCGTCCAAGTCCTAGGTTGCCCTAAGACCGCCCAAGACATGCCTCTAACATACCCCCTTAAGATTTGGATGCATTGGAGGCAAAATGACCTGAAAGATGTCTAGAAAGTCTGTTTTGAGAACGTCTACTCGGACGTTTTGACTAGTAAGACGTCCGAGTGCTGGTTTATGCTGTCGTTTGGACGCCTATCTTTTTTGAGAATTAGGGTGACGGGTCTTAAGCGCGCGAGACAGACGCGCGTTGACAAACGAGCGCCGACAATTCAGCGCAGGACTTCATCGCACCGAAGAAAAACCTTCTTGTAAAGTGCTTCGATGGGGGGTATGGGTGGGAGAACCCCCCACTCTACTTAATAGGGATCGTGATGGCGTTAGGGTGGGGGTGGGGGTGTAAACCCCCACCTTATACTGAAAACTTAACTTTTTCCCTAAAAAATAGAGAAAAAGTTGAGTTTACAGTATAATGTGAGGTTAGAACCCCCCAAGCCCCCCCAACGCCACTATTAAGCGCGATCACTATTAAGTAAAGTATGGGGGGGTTGCCCCCCACCCACCCCCGTCAGAACCTTTTAAAAGAAGGTTTTTCTTCGGCGCGATGAAGTCCTGCGCTGAATTGTCGGCGCTCGTTTGTCGGCGCGCTTAAGACTATGAATCTTTTCCCCTAGGTGTCCTAATTTTAAGGTGCATCATATTTGTGCCAGGGTTTCCTTGACCTAAATGTGGGTGCCTAAGTTAGGCGGCACAAGAAGGAAAGGCAAGGGAGGTGTCTTTTCGACCAATGCTAAAGTCTTTATTAGAAACAGTGGTCCCAACAAGGATCTAAGAAAACATTTAAAAAACATGTTTTCATAAATGGTTTTTAAATGTTTTCTTACATGTTGTAAATTTTCCATAGAAGAAGGCGTCTTCCAAATGCCGAAACTGGGATCATTGGTCGAAAAGACACCTCCCTTGCCTTTCCTTCTTGTGCTGCCTATATTTCAAGGCGAGGTGTTCTTCTGTCTGCCTGGTTGTGCCTAAGTCAAAAACTAATATATTTAATATTTAAATTTTTTATCAAGAGTATCTATGGTTGCTAGGTTTTAACGGAGATTTCAGCAGTTGGAACCCAAGCACAGTACCGGGTAGAGCTTTGGATTCTTGCCCAGAAATAGCTAAGAAAAAAATTTTAAATTGAATCAGGTTGGGCAGACTGGATGGACCATTCGGGTCTTTATCTGCCGTCATCTACTATGTTACTATGTTATTTATACCTATTTGTATACATTTGCAGGGGGAATTCCTTGATAAAGCCCTCTGGGCAAAACATTAGTCTATGTCCGAGTGCCTACCCCCACCCGCATAGATGAAGATGAGTATTTATATTTAAAATAAATTATTTAAAATATTTAAATTATTCAAAGTATGAAATATTGAGATTGATGACGATTTTGGGTGCCTGAATACTGTATGTTTAAAAAAGCTTATTGGCATACAGGCGGTACCGCTGAGGTCTATAAGTAAGACTAAATGCGATCTATTGTGATCTTTTGATGTGGAGTCTTGAAAAAAGAATAAAAATAGAGCTGGTTCTTTAATTTGTAAGTCAAAAACAGGCAGCTGTCTCTAAAACATGCCCACAATCCACCTCCTAACCACGCCCACTTTTAGGTAGGTGCTTCGGACAAGGTACCTACCTTTTAGAGAATCACGCCTACCAACTTGGGCACCTGCCAGTTAATTCCAATTCCAATTATGAGGTAGGTGTCAATTACTGGTGCCAATTAAGCCTAGTAATCAATTGTTAGGCACTTACCATCAGCTAGACAAACTGATGTAGGCGCTTAATTGAAGGCGGGATTTATAGAATTCCCCAGCTTGTGCACAAGTTTTCAGCCTTGACTCAATGTGAACTTAAGAATAACCATACTGGGAAAGACTAATGGTCCATCTAACCCAGTATCCTGCTTCCAATCCAGGTTACAAGGAGGTGACAGAATCCCAAAGATTAGCAACATTCCATGCTGCAGATCCCAGGGCAAGCAGTAGCTACTAGAGAATGACACGGTGACAAAATTCATCACCGTCCCCGTCCCCGCGGATAACCGCGGGAAATAAACCCATGTAATTTTCTAGTGTCTATTTCAACCTCAGTCCTTCTACACCAGCATTCTTCAAAGCAAAGCTTGCGGTTCAGTGGCTGGGCCCATTCATACTGATTCTTATGTGAGCCAAGTTTAGGATAATGAAGCCATTGTGACATCACTAATGAGGTTGGCTCTTAGGCATTGGTGGAATGAGGCATTATGACATCACAATCTCAGCTCTGGAATGTTGCTACTCAACCTCGGTCCTTCTACACCAGCATTCTTCAGAGCAAAGCTTGCGGGTCAGTGGTTGTGGCCATTCATACTCTGATTCTTCCCTCTCTCCTTAAAGAATGACATGAAGATGGTTTCCCGCGGTTATCCGCGGGGACGGGAACGGTGATGAATTTTGTCACCATGTCATTCTCTAGTAGCTACCTCCATGTCTATCTCAATAGCAGACTATGGACATTTCCTCCAGGAACTTGTCCAAACCTTTTTTTAGACCCAGATACGCTAAGCACGTTTATTGCATCCTCTGGCAATGGGTTCCAGAGCTTAACTATTTGGCTGAGTAAAAAAAAAAATTTCTTCCTATTTGTTTCATCCATTTGCAGAATAGCCAATGTGCACACCAGCCAGCAAAAATTTTGTGCATGCAGCTGTTAGGTGTGTGTGTTCCCTTTCTGACTTGGGTGAACACGCACATGCATACAGCTGACTACTACTACTATGAATTATTTCTATAACGCTACCAGCCACACGCAGCGCTGCACAGAGTCACAAAGAAAAAGAAAACAGTCCCTGCTCGAAAGAGCTTACAATCTAATCTGCCAAGACAGACAAACAGGATGTCATGGATACAGTTAAGGGGAAGGGTTAATCAGCTGGCTGGGTTGGTGGGCAGTGGGGAGTACAGGACAATCAAGCCATTGTGACATCGCTGAGGAGGTTGGCTCTTATTGGTGGAATGAGGCATTATGACATCACAATCTCAGCTCTGCTTCCCAAAGACTGAAACTCTTCACACTATTACTACTACTACTACCAGTCGTACGCAGCGCTATACAGAGTCGCAAAGAAGACAGTCCCTGCTCCAAAGAGCTTACAATCTAAACAGACAAACAGGATGTCATGAATACAGTTAAGGGGAACGGTTAATCAGCTGGCTGGGTTGGAAGGCAGAGGGGAATACAGGACAAGCAAGCCATTGTGACATCGCTGAGGAGGTTGGCTCTTATTGGTAGAATGAAGCATTATGACATCACAATCTGAGCTCTGCTTCCCAAAGACTGAAACTCTTCACACTACTACTAAGAATTATTTCGATAGCACTACCAGACGCACGCAGCGCTATACAGAGTCACAAAGAAGACAGTCCCTGCTCGAAAGAGCTTACAGTCTAAACAGCCAAGACAGACAAGCAGGATGTTATGGATACAGTTAAGGAGAAGGGTTAATCAGCTGGCTGGGTTGGTGGGCAGTGGGGAGTACAGGACAATCAAGCCATTGTGACATCACTGAGGAGGTTGGCTCTTATTGGTGGAATGAGGCATGATGACATCACAATCTCAGCTCTGCTTCCCAAAGACTGAAACTGTTCACACTACTACTATGAATTATTTCTATAGCGCTACCAGACGCACGCAGAGCTGTACAGAGTCACAAAGAAGACAGTCCCTGCTCCAAAGAGCTTACAATCTAAACAGACAAACAGGATGTCATAAATACAGTTAAGGGGAACAGTTAATCAGCTGGCTGGGTTGGAGGGCAGAGGGGAGTACAGGACAATCAAGCCATTGTGACATCACTGAGGAGGTTGGCTCTTATTGGTGGAATGAGGCATTATGACATCACAAGCTCAGCTCTGCTTCTCAAAGACAAACTCTTCACACTACTACTCTGAATTATTTCTATAGCGCTACCAGACACACCCAGCGCTGTACAGAGTTACAAAGAAGACAGTCCCTGCTTGAAAGAGCTTACAATCTAAACAGCCAAGACAGACAAACAGGATGTCATGGATACAGTTATGGGGAACTGTTAATCAGCTGGCTGGGTTGGAGGGCAGAGGAGTAGGGTTAAGGATTGAAGGCTATATCATAAAGGTGGGTTTTCAGTCTGCTTTTAAACAAGAGAAGAGGCTTGACGGACAAACTCGGGTAATTTATTCCAGGCATAGGAGGCAGCTAGATGAAAGGAATGAAGTCTGGAATTGGCAGAGGAGGAGAAGGGTAAAGCTAAGAGGTGCTTAACTGAGGAATAGAGTTCTCTGGGATGTGTATAAAGAGAGAGAAGTGAGGAGAGATATTGAGGGGCAGCAGAATGAACACCTGTAGGTCAGCAATAGGAGCTTGAACTGTACACAATGGCGGATAGGGAGCCAGTGAAGTGACTTAAGAAGAGGAGTGACATGAGCGTAGCAAGGTTGGTAGAAGATGAGTCGTGCAGAGTTTTGCACAGATTGCAAGGGGGAGAGGCGACACTGCAGGAGATCAGTTAGAAGTAGATAGAAGTAATCTAAACGTGAGCTTAGAGGGAACACTATCTATAAATCATATGTGTAAATGCTAGACCTGCTCATGATCCTTCCCTGTGAATGTGCGTGCACGTGATGTCATCGTGCCGTATCCGTGCATGCGTGGATGCTCTACTGCGCGAAGGAAAGCTTTTCAAAACCCGTGACAAAGTGCCGACTTTTGAAAAGCTATCCGGACCCCTGGACATGTCCTGAAAAGGAGGGCATGTCTGGGGGAAATCCAGACGTCTGGTGAACCTAGGCCTATTCTATGTGATTTTATGATGTTTGCTTTCTTATTGTGTATAGGTTGTGATTTCTGTAATTATTGTTATGTACGTGTTTTTTTTGTTATGTATGTGCTATGTTGTAACCCGCCTTGGGAAAGGCGGGACATAAATAAAAACAAAATAAACTCTTTCCTGGTAGGAGCAGCACCTCCAAACCCGCTGCCCTCCAAAGTCACTTCCTGGTTGTGGGAGAGCCAAGGCCAGGCGGGCAGCGGGTTGGAGATGCTGCTCCTGCTGGCGAAATTAAAGAGGTACGGGGGGGAAGGGAAGGGGCACGCATGTGGTGGGGGCGGGGGCACCACGGTCACGGGTATCTCCCATCTGCACTATGCCACTGGCCCTGAATCTATAAAAGATGCCTAAATAGACACCTAGATCGGCACGATTAGCCGATCTAGACGCTTGACCTAATTATTTAAAAAGCCTTAATCGGCGCTGTTAATTGAAAATTGCAATTAATTAAGATGATAGGCACCTACCACTTTGAGGTAGGCATCTATTCCGAGGTGCCTACCAGAAAGTAGGGGCAGATTTGGGGCACAGAGTGTGCCTAAGGTTTCAACGCCTACAGATGCCTATGACCGCTTTAGGTGCGATTCTGTAAATGGCGCCGTTAGGTGCTGCTGATAGAATCGGGGGCCTTTGCATCTAACTTTCAGCGTCAGCGCTTCCGCCTGCCAACGGTTGGCGCAAATGCTGGCACCCAACCGACGGCTGTTGGGTGCGCAAATAAAGGTTACTCTATAATGTTGTGCCTACTTTTGGGGACCACTGACCCACCCACGCCCCTGTCCCTTCTGGCGTTGTGTTATGAAATTTGGAGGCACATGTTGTAGAAGAGGAAATAGGGCAACTCCTAATTGCTGCAAATTAAATGCTCATTAACTCCAACAATTGATTGTTATCGGCTAATTGACGAGTTAGTTTATGTGCAGATCTGGGATCCATGCCCAAATCTGAGCAACCTACACAGAAGCAAGGGGTAAGTGATTTGCATACTTAAATTAGAAAGTAGTGCTGAACTCTCAGCTAGTCCTTACATATGTGAATGTATATTCACGTGCGTTAAGTTCTAGCATTCTACCGTATAATCTGAAGTGAGCAAATGACTATTTTTTCTATACTCCCTAAAGACAAATGACAAATGCAGAGAGCGTAAACCAGGCCTGCCGAGATGGGGGGGTCGGGTGGGGGTGGGGGCAAGATTCTCCTGGCAAAGCCTCTGAGAGGGGCCCAGCGATGTTAATTCTGCTCTGCTGGCCACGGGTTCTCCTTCCTGCTACGTCCCGCCTCCTGTGAAGTAACTTCCTGTTTCCGCATAAGCTGGACGTGGCAGGAAGAAGGACCCGTGGCTGGCAGAGTAGAATTAATGTGATAACTTGGCACTGGAGCAAGAGATCAAGTCAGCATTTTGCCTGCAACGGAAGCCTCCCTTCACACCCAGGGAAGCAGCCCGGCACAGGGGCAGGAGGCCAAAGAGTATGATACTGCTCATTTGCATTCAGACTATTGAGGAGGGGGTGGGGGGTGAGGTGTAGGAGGGAAGCCCTTAAGATTTTTCACCCTGGGCTCGTCTTTGTCTCTTGGTGGCTCTGGAAGAAACCAATAATTATTTAAAATTAGCTCGCAGCACAAAGCACAATGCACTTTTGTAAATTTTTATTGAAATGAGGTAGCTGTCATAGTAGTATAGTAAATGACGGCAAATAAAGACCTGAACGGTCCTTCCAGTCTGCCCATTAGTTATTCCCATTAAAAATACATGATTAAATTAACTTGTCTCTTCTTTGATATTTCTGGGTCACAGGCTGTAAAGTCCACCTGGTATCGTCTTAGGTTCTAACTGCTGAAGTTTCCATCTAATCAAGCCATTGTGACATCACTGCTGAGGTTGGCTCTTAGGCATTGGTGGAATGAGGCATTATGACATCACAATCTCAGCTCTGGAATGTTGCTACTCTTTGGGTTTCTTCCAGGTAACATAGTAAATGACGGCAGAAAAAGACCTGACCGGTCCATCCAGTCTGCCCATTAGTTATACCCACTAAAAATACATGATTAAATTAACTTGTCTCTTCTTTGATATTTCTGGGTCACAGGCTGTAAAGTCCACCTGGTATTGTCCTAGGTTCCAGATGTTCTGAGCTGGAAACATTTCAAAACCCGGACAAAGTGCTGGGTTTTTAAAAGCCGTCCGGATGCCCGGACATGTCCTCTAAAAACAGGACATGTCCGGGTCAATCTGGATGTCAGTGACCCTAGTATACTGGGACAAGCCCTTCTAGCACAGCTTAGTGAACAGGAGGAGATCCCACAAAACTATACACGTGGTGCACACAAGGGGCACCTTTTATCAAGCCGCGCTGGCGGGGTTAACGCTCGCGACGTTTCATCACGCGTTAACCCCTGCGCTGGCCTAAAAACTACCACCTGCTCAAGGGAGGCGGTAGCGGCCAGCGTGGCCGGCGGTTTAGCACAAGGATATTCCGCGCGTTAGACTGCTAGTGTGGCTTGATAAAAGGAGCCCGAGGTTCATTCGTGAAAAACAGAGTTCTGACGAAACTGGGAGAGTGATCAGTATCACTCACACAAGCCTTACGATAAGAGGAAGTTGCATGCTGAAAAAGACAACCCCGCGAAAGACAAAGGCGCGTGCCGACAACTGAGCGCAAGATGGAGGCGCGCGCCAAAGAAAATTACAGTTTTTAGGGGCTCCGATGGGGGTTTTTGTTGGGGAGCCCCCCCAGTTTACTTAATAGAGATCGTGCCGGCGTTGTGGGGGGTTTTGGGGGTTGTAACCCTCCACATTTTACTGTAAACTTAACTTTTTCCCTAAAAACAGGGAAAAAGTGAAGTTTTCAGTAAAATGTGGGGGGTTACAACCCCCAAACCCCCCACAACGCCGGTACGATCTCTATTAAGTAAACTGGGGGGGCTCCCCCTCACGCCCCCCCATCGTATCCCTAAAAACAGTAATTTTCTGTGGCGTGCACCTCCGCGCTGCGCTCAATTGTCTGCGCGCGCCTTTGTCCCGGTGCGCTTTTGACCTGACACCGTGTCCTATTAATCTGTTTATCTGCTTGAACATTTGAATTGTGGATGTAATTATATCCTCTTGATTGAAGCCCCTTTTCAAAGGACCGTCTGCGGTAGTGGATCTGCTTCCTGAGCTTGTACCGCAGCTGCCCCTCACCCAAGGATCATGGCAGCTCCTTTCCAAGCTTGCCTGCTGCATGGGATTCCTGGCTGCTGCCCGTTTTCAGCCATTTCTGATTCTACTGGGTTGTTGAACCCTGAGGGCCAAGTTCAAGGGCATCCAGGTGGAGCCAGCAAGCAAGTTCCTCCAGCAGAAGCTGTCAATGAAATAAAGCGTTTATCCCCCCCGTTTTGCTAAGCCGCGGTAGAGTTTTCTACCGCTGCCTGGAGCGATAAATGCTCCAATGCTGTTCTGACGCTCATAGGAATTCTATGAGTGTCGGAGCATTTTAGCGCTCCAGGCCACGGTAGAAAACTCTACCGTGGCTTAGTAAAGGAGGGGCTAATCTGTATGTTTCAAGTTTATTAGTTTCTTGATATACCATCAATCAAACTTATCTAAACGGTTTACAATAAAAGTAATTATAAAAATAAATTACATTTTTTTAAAAATAAAAATTAAAGGGGGTTCACAGACAGCACGTAACTAACATGAAGCCAATAGGAGGAGGGAAAAGGGAATGCATCGTCAGCAATAAAAAGGGGAAAACACAATCGGTAGAGATAGGGTTGGCCGTCCTCAAGTGATGTGTTAATTCTCATGTATTGAATCCATTTTAAGTTTAGATTTGCATCTTGGTAGATCAGATAATATACAAGGCTTTGTCGCCTCAACACAAACTGTTCAATATTCTCATTATTATTGCCGTAAAATTGATTATATCTAATTGGAAATCATTTGACTTACTGAACGTTCATTTTTGGTGGCACTCTGTCTTACAATACCATAGATATGAGGTATTCTTGTCTACCACAATGTATATGCCTAAAAGGTCTCTGTTATGGAAACCAGTAGAGAATTATCTTGTCAATATATCCTGTACATAAGAACATAAGAATAGCCTTACTGGGTCAACCCAATGGTCCATCAAGCCCAGTAGCCCGTTCGCACGGTGGCCAATCCAGGTCACTAGTACCTGGCCAAAACCCAAGGAGTAGCAACATTCCAGCATCTCAAAGAATAGCAAGATTCCAGAACCCCATTGAGAGCAACATTCCAGAGCTGAGATTGTGATGTCATAATGCCTCATTCCACAGTGCCTCAGAGCCAACCTCATCAGTGATGTTACAATGGCTTAATTGTCCTATATTTGGCTCACATATGAACAAAAGTATAGCCAAACTGGGTCAGCCCAATGGTCCATCAAGCCCAGTAGCCCGTTCTCACGGTGGCCAACCAGGTCACTAGTACCTGGCCAAAACCCAAAGAGTAGCAACATTCCATGCTACCATCCAGGGCAAGCAGTGGCTTCCCCCATGTCTTTCTCAATAACAGACTATGGACTTTTCCTCCAGGAACTTGCCTAAACCTTTCTTAAAACCAGCTACGTTATCCACTCTTACCACATCCTTTGGCAAAGCGTTCCAGAGCTTAACTATTCTCTGAGTGAAAAAAAAAATTTCCTCCAATTGGTTTTAAAAGTATTTTCCCTGTAACTTCGAGTGTCCACTAGTCTTTGTCATTTTTGACGGAGCGAAAAATCGATCCACTTGTACCCTTTCTACTACACTCAGGATTTTGTAGACTTCATACCTATCTCCCCTCAGCCGTCTCTTTTCCAAGCTGAAGAGCCCTAACCCTTTTAGTCTTTCCTCATACGAGAGGAGTTCCATCCCCTTTACCATCTTGGTCGCTCTTCTTTGAACCTGTTCTAGTGCCGCTATATCTTTCTTGAGATACGGAGACCCACAAACCTGTTATGCAATCAAGTTCACGATGGCTTTCTGAAACAGCTTTAAAAAGGCTGACGGTGTGGCCAAAGCATGTATAGATTTAAAAGTCATGATCAATATTTTGAATTTAATATAAATCAGGCACCCAATGCAGTGCCAAAAGATGGGGGGGGGGGGGGATGATGTGCTCATACCTAGAAAAACCTAGGAAAGTGCAGGGATCCGTAGTCTGAGCTTTACCAATTTACGGGGGAATTTATCATATGGTGCTAACTGATTACCTCCCCCCCTTTTACAAAACCGTAGCGCAGTTTATAGCACCAGACGCGGCGGCAACAGAGTTCTTGTTCTTATGTGTGCCGGACCTAACACGGTCCATGTTTCGAAAAACACTTCTTCCTCAGGGGTCCAGGATGATCAGTACATAGAGTATCAAGAAACCAGATTGAATAGAGCAAACAAAGTATCGAACAAAGCCCTCTCACGGGCGCTGCACTGCGAAACACTGAGTGCTGGATGCAACGGTTAAGAGCCTTAGCCAATAGGGAAAGGGGGAGAAAGTGGATGGGCCATTTGATCTTTATCTGCCATCATGTTTCTATGTGGTAGGCCTTTTTATATATTCTTCAAGTTTCTTGGAAACATCCATATTAGACCCAATTTGCTCTATGCTACATGTCATTCTGGGTAGGATGATATAGTCCTCTTCTTCTTGGTTTACTTTTAATACAAAATACAGGAGTCCGTTTGATTTTCAGTCTACGAAAGTTCGATCATGCGAGCCCTTTTTGTCAAAAGCTATATTGGTGGTCTTTTGAGGCGAGAACATAAGAACCTAAGTGGTCCATCGTGCCCAGCAGTCCGCTCACGTGGCGGCCCTTTGGTCAAAGACCAGTGCCCTAATTGAGTCTAGCCTTACCGCCGTACGTTCTGGTTCAGCAGGAACTTGTCTAACCTTGTCTTGAATCCCTGTGTAAATTTGGATGTATCTGCTTCAAGGCATTATTTGGCTCAGCCCCTCTCAGTTTAAAGTATACAATTCTAACAGGAATACTCGAAATAACAACATGTTTATGTATCCATCGATAAAATCTGTTCGATATAAGAGATTTCATGAACGAACGTTTGCTTTCCAGGCAGAGAAAATGAACGCTTGGTTGAACATAAGAACATAAGAAGTTGCCCTCCGCTGAGGCAGACCAGAGGTCCATCACGCCCAGCGGTCCGCTCCCGCGGTGGCCCATCAGGCCCATTGCCTGAGCGGTGGTCCCAGACTATCCCTATGACCTACCTCTACTCCTATCTGTACCCCTCAATTCCTTTATCCTCTAGGAACCTATCCAAACCTTCTTTGAAGTCTTGTAACGTGCTCCGGCCTATCACAGCCTCCGGAAGCGCGTTCCATGTATCTCTTATTCCTTTAGCCGAATCTTATTACTCCTTTAGAAAGGTATTAAAAACTAAATTATTTGAAAAAAATGTGAAACGTGATGAACTTTTTAACTGTTTGTATCCTTCACTGAATGTATAGCGTTTACTCTTATGTAAATTTGACGGGTTTTTAAAATTGTATGCATCGCTGAATGTTCAGTGTTCTTTTTATGCAAACCGCTCAGAAATTGTGGCAGGGTGGTATATAAGAATAAAGTTTTTTAACATAAGAACATAAGAATTGCCGCTGCTGGGTCAGACCGGTGGTCCATCGTGCCCGGCAGTCCGCTCAGGCGGCGGCCCTTAGGACAAAGCCCAGCGCCCTCAATGAGTCCAGCCTCACCTGCGTACGTTCCGGTTTAGCAGGAAATTGTCCAACTTTGTCTTGAATCCCTGGAGGGTATTTCCCCCTACAACAGACTCTGGAAGAGCGTTCCAGTTTTCTACCACTGTCAGGGTGAAGAAGAACTTCCTTATTTATTAATTTCTGTTTAAATCAGGTGCAAATTTAGGTAGAACAGAACCAATATTGCTGACTGCCTGTTGCCTCCCATGCCTTGTGTTGCTTTGAACTCTCTCACTTCTCTGGTCCTTCTCACGCCTTTTACATTCAGCCCTGATTCAGTCTCCCGAGCAACTGTTGCTTCGGCTGCGAAAAAGCAACTAGATCTATTGACCACATAAAGCTACTCACCCTAGACTTTTTATTGACTTTAAAATGAGTGAATCGACAATTTAAAACGTTTTTTTTTTTTCTTCAGAAATATAGACAAAAGTGGTGTCTAGTGTGGAACAGATTGCAGTGCAAACATTTCAGCTCTTAACCGAAGCAATGCCGCTAATGGAACTCGGAGGGCTCGGATGAAGAAAACCCACAGCTCCCTAGTCGAGGCTGTGGAATTCCACAAATTAACTTTCCCTGCACTGGAATTTACTTCGGATTTAATTCTGCGGGAAGCTGAAGTGCTTTCAAGGACTCCCGAAGGAGCTCTGAGTACTCAGCCACCCAAACAGTCTCTTTTTTGATCACTTATTTTCCGAGAAAAATGCATGCCTCTTTCTATGTGGGCTTTCAAAGTCTGTTTTGTTCACTTTTGTTATTAATGTCTAAAAAAGTGGTACAAAAAATAGTTTAGGTCATTGCCAGGGCCGGATTTAGATGAAAAGAGGCCCTAGACTATTCCACTTATGAGGCCCTTTCACCTCCAATTTTTAAGTTTGTAAATTACATGAGAGATAATAAAATACATCATTACTGTGATATATATCAATATGTTAAATGAAACATGTTGTTATTGGTACTAACCTTTATAAAAAATGTGACACGGATCTTGAGGCTCTAGGCTGAAGCCTAGTTAGCCTATAGAAAATCCGGCCCTGGTCATTGCATTGGTACTAGACTCGGGGAGGCTCAGGTAAGTTATTTAGGGGAAAATTCAGTTCATTGTGCCAAATTGTACATGAAATGCTGGCAGGGCAGGATTAATTCGTCGAAGGCCCCTAGGCACACAAGTACACTGGGCCCCCTGCCCCGCCCCACCCCACCATGCGCCCAGGCGGAAACAGGAAGCTGCGTCAGAGGGAAGCTTTGGGTAAGCAGCACCACTTGCACAATTACAGTTCCCGTTGCCTTTCTTACCCGCGTTGCTTGCTTGTCTTACTTTCCGTCGATGGGGGGGGGGGGGCCATGTTGCCGATCAATGCTAGAGGGGCCCATCGCCGTTTGGAAAAAACAATGTTGATGCCCTCCTTCATTGGGCCCCCCTGACCATTTCGGGCCCTAGGCACGTGCCTACTGGGCCTATTGGTTAATCCTGCCCTAAATGCTGGTCTGTGGCAAGCAGTGGCATAGAAAGGGGGGGAGAGGCGGAGGCGGACCACCCTGAGCCCCTTCACCTCTCCTCTCCACCCACCTCTTCAAATCTTCGCTGATGCGAGCAGTATTGCCTGTCTGCTGCTCCCTCCAGTCTCACGCCTAGCAAGGCTAAAGTATTCTTAGGTACTAGTAGGTACTGAATCCTTAGGCACACTGTCATTTAGGCCTGAGTTTTCTTGCCCTGGATCGGTAGCATGGAATGTTGCTACTCTTTGGGGTTCCAGAATCTTTTGTTACTCTTTGGGATTCCGAATGGAATGTTGCTACTCCTTGGGTTTTGGCCAGGTACCAGTGACCTGGATTGGCCACCATGAGAACGGGCTACTGGGCTTGATGGACCATTGGTCTGACCCAATAAGGCTATTCTTATGTTCTAATCTGATGAGAAAATATTTTTGTAGTTTACGCAGATTAAAATTAGTTTATATGTTATTTTGCCAAAACCATTTTGCCATTCTTGTTCATTCAATTATTCTAGCCCAACTAGACTATTGTAATTTAGTCTGTTAAGGTGTTTGTAAAGGAAATCTGAAACGTCTTCAGCTGATACAAAATACCACAATTAGACTGTGTCTGAATCCAAAAGGGGCCTGGGATAGGCATGTGGGATCTCTCGGAGAGAGAAAGGGATAATGGTTACTGCGGATGGGCAGACTAGATGGGCCATTTGGCCTTTATCTGCCGTCATGTTACAATGTTTCTATAACCATAAAGTTCTATGACATCACAATGCAGGTGTTAAGAGCCTTAGCCCATAAGAAGAGGAGATGCAAATGTTAAGAAGAGCCTTAGCCAATAGGGAGAGGAGGAGATAGTGGATGCTGCGAATGGGCAGAGTAAATGGGCCATTTGGCCTTTATCTGCTGCCATCATGTTTCTAGACTGATCTTTAATAAAAATAGATTTGAACATTACTCCTTTGTTGAAAACTTTACGTTGGCTACTTGTACAATGTAGAGTGAAGATCAAATGCACACGCATAGTTTATAAAATAATGTATGGCCAATTAAATAATTTGCCTCCCCTTTTAAAAAACTGTAGCGCAGTTTTTAGCGCCAGCCGTGGCAGTAACAGCTCCGATGATCATAGAATTCTTAAGAGTATCAGAGCTATTACCACCGCGGCCGGCGCTAAAAACCACACTATGGTTTTGTAAAAAGGGGAGGGGGGCGTTAATCGTTCCTTTGACATTCCATTCATCGAGACAAAGTAGTCATAGAGAATCTGTTTCTTTATCTTCATTTGCTTTTCCATCTTTTAAAGGTGTTCAATCTCTCGTCCTGTCCCTTTTCTGTTTACTGCTTTGTAGAATTATCTACCGTTAAATTTAAGAAAACGTAATTCTTTTTTTTTATTTTATTTTAATTTTTCAAAATAAATATACAAAGTATACAAATAATTATTATAAATATGCAAATATACAAAAGATAACTTAAACATGAAACAGACTAGTTGTACGTATCACAGTTAATAAGTGGGAAGATAGTATTATTTATAATTCAATACAACCAGTGTCTCATGACAACCAGATCCAGCAGGGCCAGTACATATAATTTCAGCTGAGAGGAGACGTGAAAAGAATAGAAGAGAGCTGCGTGTCAAAGCAGCTCATGATTGGATAAGGCTCGACTTCGTGCAGGAAGAGGCGGTCGGAGCGAACCGCGAGTGATTTCCTGCACTCGCGGCGCTCCGGCTGCTCTCTCCTGCCTCTTCCGCTGCCCTCTCCTTGTCGGCGGTTCACGGTCCGAAAATACCGCAAATGACCGGGACCGCGTTCCGCCGACCGCGAACACTGTATTACACTTTCAAATGTGTTGGTTATACAGTGTTATGCGTGCATAATTCTTATTCAGTTTATCGTAAACAATTAAAGACTTTTCTGTTCAGTGTCTTGTTAGATTCGTTTTTAAATGTTACATTGAAATCTTACTGTAAACCGCTTTGAGCTACATTCTGGGCTTCTTTTACGAAGCCGCGCTAGCGGCTTTATCGCACGCACATTTTTAGCGGGCGCTAACCTCCCCGCGCTAGCTGAAAAACTACCGCCTGCTCAAGAGGAGGCGGTAGCGGCTAGCGCGGCCGGCAAATTAGCGCACGCTATTACGCGCGTTAAACCGCTAACGTGGCTTCGTAAAAAGGAGCCCTATATTGAGGATGAGGCGGTATATAAGAAGAAAGATTAGATTAATTAGGTGCCTACTGGCAAGTTAATATTTAAATCATTTTTAATTGCTTTTTTTAATGGTAACTTTCAATTATCAGCACAGATTAAGCATTTAAAAAATTTAAGTTAGGTGCCTAAGGGCTCCTATTACGAAGGTGCGCTAGCGTTTTGAGCGCACACACCGGATTACCGCGTGCTATAGCGTGCGCTAGTCAAAAAACTACCACCTGCTCAAGAGGAGGCGGTAGCGGCTAGCATGTGGCATTGTAGCGCGCGCACTCAGTGCGTTAAGACCCTAATAAGCCTTCGTAAAAGGAGTCGTAACTGTAGACGTCTTTTATAGAATCAGGGCCTTATCATCAAACAGGTTGCAAAATTTCTTGAAGCATCGTTTTAGCGGTGACGGGACTAAATTGCACGAGACAATGGCGCGCCGACAACTGAGCGCAGACAACTGAGCGCAAGGTTGACGGCGCGCCGAAGAAAAGCACTATTTTAAAGGGCTCCGACGGGGGGTGTGGGGGGGAACCCCCCTATTTTACTTAACAGACATCGCGCTGGCGTTGTGGGGGGTTTGGGGGGTTGTAACCCCCCCCATTATACTTAAAACTGAACTTTTTCCCTAAAAAAACAGGCAAAAAGTTCGGTTTCAAGTATAATGAGGGGGTTACAACCCCCCAAACCCCCCACAACGCCAGCGCGATGTCTGTTAAGTAAAATAGGGGGGTTCCCCACCAACACCCCCTGTCGGAACCTTTTAAAATAGTGCTTTTCTTCGGCGCGCTGTCAACCTTGCGCTCAGTTGTCGGCGCGCCGTTGTCTCGCGCAATTTTGTCTATGAACCGTTTTAGCATTCACGTGTCTGGATCAAAACTTCTTGCAGATTTTCAAACGTTGCCCAGTTACTTCCAGCACTGATAACATTTGGCCATGCACTGTATCAGGGGATTCTTTTTGCTAAAAAAAATAAAAAATAAAAATCCAATTACATCAAATGTTTTCTTTTTTTTTTTTTTTTTTTTAATTCTTTATTCATTTTCAAAATTACATTAATTGTGTAAAATATATTCATTCACAGTAACAATAAATATATCACTTATAAACAATCATTGGTACATTATATAAATTTTTATCCCTTCCCCTTTCCCATCCCTCCCATCCATATATTCCATTATTATATAATATATGTAATAATAAAATACCCCCCTCCCTACATCCTGAACTGATAATTAAAAGGGAAATAATTTTACTTAATCCTTACAATATCTTTTCAGTACTCAGCAACTGATATTCATAAAGTGATAAACCTTTTACTCTTTGAGAAAATTTCAATGTCTCTTGACGCAGAAAGATCTTACATATTAAAGAGTCACTAATGAAAAATAAAGGGGAAATTATGAAGTGAAACACAGAGCTTTTTCAGACTAATGAGCAATCTGAAAATTAAAATGAGCTATAGAGTTGCTTCAGAAACCTCCACGGTCTTTCCTCCGAATTAAAATAAGAACAGCTTAAAAGGTAATTCTATAAGATGTGAATAATATAAGGTGCCGATTTGCACACCAAAGGCTAAATTCTCCAAACGTCAACAAAATATAGAGAGAAGACATGAAGCAGATCAAATGTATCGAAGTGTGCATTTTATTAACAAACAAAAACCTGACGGGGATGTGGGGGGGGGGGGGGAGAGGTGCTGGCAAGAGGGAGTGGGTAATGGTATCTCTCCTGATGGGGATATTGGGGGGGGGGGTGCCAGCAGGAATGAATGGGTATCTCTTCTGTCAGGGATGTTGGGGGGTGCTGGCAGGAGGGAGTGAGCATACCTCCTGCTGGGGATCATTTTGGGGGTTTGTGGCAGGAGGGATTGGGCATCGCTCCTGCCGGCCGACTTCGCGGTGGGATGGCTTCCCTTCTGCGGCTGCTAAATCGATCAGTTCAGCGGCCCGCATCTATTTGAAATGTAAGTTATCATTTTGCAGGTCAACATTTCAGGTGCCTATCACGGCCCTAGGCAGATGCCTAGGGCCACTTCCGGGCATAACCACTCTCACGCGTAGCCTTGGGCGAGCTTAGGCAACCCTGAACATCTCCCTAGGCTTGTGAAGACACCTACTATGTAGACAGCCTGTCTCAGGGTGGGTTTTTTAAAAAAAAAAACCCACGGGCATCCTGATTGGCTGGTTAGACAGCGGTAGGACACCTACCACCACCTACAATTGGGACACCGTTTATAGAATTTGCCCCTAAGTGTATCGCTCTCGATGGAGACTGCCCCAACTTTTTTGGTCAGGCTGAGAACTTTTCAGCGGACCCTCGTATATTAACTCAATATATCATACTATCATATCTTGGTTATTTTAGCTCCTTGTATATTGGAATTATGGCTAACTTGTAGAACAGATTGCAGTTCGTAATAAATACAGCCGCTCATCTTATTTTGAGCCATCCTCACCAAATATATAATAAATAGTAGAATACCAAAAAGTCAAAAAATCAAAGCTATTACAGCGGTATAGTGGTCACAAGACAGTTCTATTATTATATGTATGGATATCAGAATGACCCCTGGAGTCACCTAACTCCTTAGGCCTGGTAATTCCTCATTCATCCCCTGGCCAGGGGAGCGTTAATTGAACACTGAAGCATCTCTCCGAGCTTCAATGCTGGAGATAAAAATATGCAATGAGACTGCTTCATACCTAAAAGCTAAGTTATTTAACAATTTAAAAAATATTTTAAAATTATTTATAAAATTATTTAAAAAACTTTCCCAAAAAAAAGGGATGAATGAGGAATTACCAGACCTAAGGAGTTAGGTGACTCCAGGGGTCATTCTGATATCCCATACATATAATAATAGAACTGTCTTGTGACCACTATACCGCTGTAATAGCTTTCATCTTATTTTGAGACATCTTCTAGAGTCAAGCATGTGACTCTACTTTTTAGAGAGCTTCATTGGGTTCCAATTGAAGAGAGAGTACATTTTAAAATGTCGTGCCTTGTTTTCAAAGTTTCTCACGGGACTATTCCCGATGAATTAGTCTTCTATTTATATTTCTTTCCTAGTAAACTAGATTGGAGATTGTCCCAGAAGTTTGATTTAATGTGTCCCTTCTACAACGCTGACCTCCCTCACTATTTAACTATTCTTGGGTTCGATTCTGGGTATTTATTTTGGAAGTCATGAAGATTAAGTCTACATCAGAGACCTCACTCCGTTATCCAGAGAATGTGACCGATTGACATCAACCAGAGCCACCACTGATGCTCTTCATCAAAATGACTAGCAAACTGGAAAACCAAGGAAGCCCTATAGTAGGAAATCCAACTGAATCCAACTGAAATGTATCGATAAACTTTATTGATAACATGAAACACCTGATTCGGCCATTTTTTAAAGTCCAAATGGAGCAGATGGAAATAGGATGCAGCCAACAAGATCAGAAACGCACTGGGGTCAAATACCAAGCTTTAATATTTCTAGATTATTTCTAGTTAAGCTGTGGAATGTGTTGCCAGAGAATGTGGTAAGAGTGGATAGCGTAGCTGGTTTTAAGAAAGGTTTGGACAAGTTCCTGGAGGAAAAGTCCACAGTCTGTTATTGAGAGAGACATGGGGGAAGCCACTGCTTGCCCTGGATCGGTAGCTTGGAATGTTGCTACTCTTTGGGGTTCTAGAATTTTTTTGTTACTTTTTGGGATTCCAGAATCTTGCTATTCTTTGAGATTCTGTATGGAATGTTGGTACTCCTTGGATTTTGGCCAGGTACTAGTGACCTGGATTAGCCACCATGAGGAAAGGCTACTGGGCTACATGGACCATTGGTCTGACCCAGGATGGCTGTTCTTATGCTCTTATGTGAGCCAAGTATAGGACAATCAAGCCATTGTGACATCACTGATGAGGTTGGCTCTGAGGCATTATGACATCACAATCTCAGCTCTGGAATGTTGTTCTCAATGAGGTTCCGGAATCTTGCTATTCTTTGGGTTTTGGCCACGTACTGGTGACCTGGATTGGCCACCGTGAGAATGGGCTACTGGACTTGATGGATCATTGGTCTGACCCAGTAAGGCTATTTTTATGTTCTTAGATAAACTGAATACTTGAGATATGGAAAAGAACATAGAATATCTTATCACTTTTTCTCCTCTGATTGTCTCCTTACTACTTTCCTTTCTCTTCCTATTTTACTTACTCTCGCTTTTTTTTTTTTTTAGTTCATGCTATTCATCATCTTTCTCTATTTCTTTTTTCTCTTTGCCTTTCCTTCCTTCTTTCCTCTGCAAGCTCTTTCTCTTGTTTCTAGTCTCAATGTATTTCTTCCCCCCCCCTTTTTTTTCTTTCCACTGTGTTACTTTCCTCGCATTTTCATCTCTTTGTCTCTCTCATTTCATTCCTCTCCTTTCTCCTTCTCTGCTGCTTTGTAGATAAAAGATGCATTATTTTCTCCTCTGGGTCAGACAGCAGCCATGTAATCATCTGAGCAAGACGAACCAATTTATAAAGAGAGGACAGTGGAGCTATTGCTCTTGAAATATGGCAGCCTTTGAGTGTCTGGCGTTCTCTGTTTTAAGAGCTGCAGCACTCCCCATGTGCATGTCACTCACAGCTGTCTCTGCACCGGTAGAACCATCAGAGAACGGAACAAGGAGGAAGGCAGGATTCGGAGATTGCAGAGATGAATGCAAAAATACATGGGGTCACAGATGCCACTGATTTTGTGTGAATACACTTATCTCGAGATATAAAGCCAGGCGCAGAGAGAAACAGCCAAACAGCTAAATGTGGATTGACTTATGTGCTCAGAATGAGAGATGCATGTAAGCATATTTGCTTATAATGAAAACTAATGAAACACCCCCCTGTCCCTGGATGAATCAAATCAAACCAAATCAGTATTTATTGGATAAACATCAGAAAAAAAATCCAAGTTCCCTCTCAGTTTATTCCATTCCCTTTGCAGCTCCTCCTTCAGGGCAAGATTCTCAAAACTTTAATGCCTTCGCTAAACTGTTTTCCGACGGTTTAGCCTATGCGCATTGTAGCGGCGGATTATCAAAACGGATCATCTCTGTCTTCAGCGAGGTTTCTAGCAGTCTCCGACAATGGCAGGCAAATGGGCTCTCTAACATTGAAATGAGCCTTCAAAATCGCTGAGGCATTTTCGAAGAGCGGCGTCGGCTTTTGGCGACAAAAAGCAGCGACTGGTCCAGGGGTGCCATTACTCTGCCAGCACTTGTGTTTTGACTGTGGCTAATGAAAAAAAAAAAAAAAAAAGGTGTATCTATATATTTTTTAGTGGAAGGTAGTAAAATCACACTTCTTTTGAGTTTTGGGGAGAGACAGGCATGTTTCATGCACGCTTATTAAAAGCCAACGTTTCTTTCTGAGCGCGTGTATGATACCCTTGTCCTTGTGTGTTTCTGGCTGTGGGTTTTGATTAAATTTTATATTAAAAATAAATTACAAGATTTACCTGAATTATAGTAGGTTTAGGGGGAGAAAGGCATGTTTTATGCGTGATTGAAAAAAGTCAACATTGCTTCTCCCCTTCCTCTCCCTTCCATTCGTCCAATAGTGCAGCAGGAGAGTATGGGTTTATTTTTAAAATGGCGTTTTATTGCACATGTGCCCATCAATTTCCTTATGTGGGATCCCTACGAGGGTCAAGATAAGGAAATTAGGTCATTAGGGCATAGAAAGGGAGTGGGTAAGCAGAGTGGACAGACTTGATGGGCTGTAGCCCTTTTCTGCCGTCATCTTCTATGTTTCTATGTAAATGTAGGAAATCTTTGCTGCTGTCTGCCGTTCTTATTTGCATGTGCGATTTTTAAAGAATGTGTCGGGTTTTAAGATTCGGTATCAAAATGGCTGCGATAGCAGACTGTCGCTTTTTAATGCGGGTTTTTGAAAATCCTCCTCTCAGTCCGCTGCACTCCCTGCGAGTTCTCTTTCACCTACCCCATCCCCCTCTGCAAGTCCTCTCTAAGTTCTCCCCCCACAGTGGTAATTCTATCTCAGTCCAACCCCACAAGTGGCACACCTAGTATTTATTTAACTAAAAAAAATTATATTTGACACCTGGGGCCCCCCCTATAAAAATATTATTTTAATAATAATCCACAAGTCACTCAACAAGGGTGCACCTAGGAAAAGGCAGCATCTTAAACACTGCTGTGAGCACTAGAACATCAATACACCCATTGTAAGACTAAACAAGCCAGATTAATACAGATTTATCCTGCACATTCAATGCTAACAGAAAACGATGTGCTTTTCATATACAGAGAACACAGATACACCCTTGCCCAATATGCAATAAGTAAAAATAGAAATATGTAGGCAAAAGTTAAACTGAACCACCAAGAAGCCAAACTCTACATACAATACAACACCACAGAAAAAGTGACACGTGTCCCTTAATATTGTGCAAAATATAAAGATAGCAAATGTATATTTGAAAAACCTGACAAATAACAAACACCACTTTACAAATTAACAAATACAAAAAAAATTAAAAAATGGAAAATAAGAAAATACCATTTTATTGGATTAATCCATTTTTTCAATTAGTTTTCAGAGGCTAAAACCTACTTCTTCAGGTCAGTACAGTATACTGATGTTATGGTATCCTGTCCTGACCTGAGGAAGGAGGTTTTGGTCTCTGAAAGTTAGTAAAAAAAAAAAAAGAAAAAGTTTTAAAATTAGTTCAATATAAAAATTACCTTATTTCCATTTTCTATTTATAAACATTTATTAATGCAGCTACCATACTACTTTATTCTAAAGCAACAAAAAATTTTTTTTTTACCTTTTGTTGATTCTGCTTTAATCATCTTCTCTTCACTCTCTTCCTTCCATCCAGCATCTGTTCTCTCTCTTCCTTCCATGTAGCATCTGCATTCTTTCTCTGCCCCTTCCATCTACTGTCTCCCCTCTTTCTCTGCCCCTTCCATCCACTGTCCACCTCCCTCTCTCTCTCTTCCATCAACTATCCACCCTCTCCCTTCCATCCGGTGTCTGCCTTCTCCCCCTTCCAAATGGCATTTTCTTTCTTTCTTTCTATGCCCCTTCCACAAACTGTTTATCCTGTGCCTCTTCTCTCCTTTGTACGTGACTCATTTCAGCTTCACTCCCTCTCCATTTTTTCTCTCTGTCTCTACTCCCTCCCCATGCTCTGGCATTCCTTCCTTCCTTCTGTCCTCCATGCCCTGGCATCTCTCTTCTCTTCTTTCCTTCCATCTTTGCCTCCCCCTCCATGCTTTGGCATCTCCTCTCCTTCTTTTCCCTCTCTCCCTCCTTTCCCCCTGGTTTGGCATCTCTGTCTTTTTCCCTTCCTTACTCCCCATGCCCAGGCATCTCTCCCTCCCCCTTCATGTTATGACACCCCCTTTCCTTCCTTCCTTTCCATCCCTTCCCCATGGTCTGACATCTCTCTTTCCTCTCCCTTCCATGGTCTTACTTCTCCCTCCCTCCTTCCAATCGGGTACAGCATTTCTCTCCCCCTCCCTCCTTTCCTCCCTTTCATGCCATTTTAAAAAAAAATTTCCTATAGTGTGATATTGAGAGAGGAAGAAAACTGTGCTTCCTTGTTTTGCTGCTTATCGCTGTGTTTAGTTTGCAATCTATGTGATCAATAATGCTCCTGATGCAGCTTTTCAACTATGAGTGAAATGGAGATGTTCCGTTGAGCATTGGATTTTACAATTACCGGTATATGGCACATCGGATTGTTTCATTTGCTGGATCAGCTATATTCTTCACCTAAGTGAAAATCTTTTCTATTTTGGGTGAACTTTATTTGCTCTTCCATGGTTCCTTGCTAAGTGGGAAGGCCTTTAATATATTGTTGATGATATATAGAAAATTGATATTAAGAAATGATTAAAAAAGATAAAGAGAAAAAATACATAGAAGGACAATTTATAAGATAGGGGAGTTTTCAATTTAAAAAGGTGGCGTTTTTTCTGACCAATGATTGCTCCAAGTATGTGATCAGTACATGAATGTTGTCTGGCTTTGCAGTTCTGTTTCACTGAGCTCTTGAGTGCTTTTCCTTCACATATAATCTTGTTGCTTCTCTGTTTATTTGATTTTGGATTTTGTTGGAGGGTTTTTGGTATTCACAGCTTGAGCATTTTTGGGATTATTTGGATTTTTATCTTTAAATTTTGAGTGGTGTGTTTGGCATTGGAGGGCAGCATTTCATGCTCTTATGATTATGGATGCTAGGGTGACCGCCCCATCTTATAAAAAAACAGAGTAAATTTTGGATGACCTGGGAACCTTATATACAGCAATTATCAGTCAGAGCACGCAGTTTTCTAGTGAACTCATTACATTTGTAATCAGAAAGCGAAGCACTATTTATTAGTAATATTTGGGAATGGGATGGGTGGAGGGGGGAAGGGGGGATGGGAAGGGAGGAGGGAGTGTTGGGAGTTACTTTATCGTGTTTGTATTGTGATGATAATTGATTGTTAATTTTTTTTATTTTATATATCTACACTGTATTAACTGAGTTGAGATGATATTCTTTGTAAGATTTGTATGTATATTTTATTTTTAAAACTTAATAAAAATTATTGAACATTAAATTTTGAGTGGTGTATTTTATAAAAGCCTCTCCCAAATACAAAGCCTTTTGTAGAATACATGTAGGAGCATATGTTTATTTGCCAACACACCAATATACAGTACACCTGGAAAAAATAAGCAGCACAGACCGAGCTGCATTTCTACGGGGAAACAGCAATTTCACAACTTCCATGTGTAAGTAGTGCCACTTCCATGTGTAGCTGCCCATTTTACAAATATAGATATGTTAGAGCCACTAATTAAGTAGTGAGGCCACAATTTTTATTTTTATTTATAGTGGAGAATGTGGTGAAAACAGTTAGCTTAACAGGGTTTAAAAAAGGTTTAGCTAATTGCCAAAAAAAGGACATAAGATAGTTTGTTATATTAATCAGGTTTTCTATTCTGCCATTAACTATTCAGTTCAAGGTTGGACTACATTAGAAGAGGTTGGGTCAGTTACCCAGAAGTTAGAATGGACAGATTACATAAGAGAACATTAAGATGGTTTGGGAAAATCCACTTCTTATTCCTAGGATAAGCAGCATAACATCTGTTTTACTAGCCAAGTACTTGTGACATGGGGTGGCCACTGTTGGAAACAGGATATTGGGCTTGATGGACCTTCAGTCTGTCCCAGTATGGCAACTTTTATGTCCTTATGTTAGCCAAGTAAAGGACAATCAAGCCATTGTGACATAACTGATGAGATTGGCTCTTGGGCATTGGTGGAATGAGGCATTATGACATCACAATCTCAGCTCTGGAATGTTGCTATTCTTTGAGTTTCTGCCAGGTACTTGGAACCTGGGTTGGCCACAGTTGGGAAACAGGATAACTGGGCTTGATGGACCTTCGGTAAGTCCCAGTAATAGCAACTCTTTGGGGCCCTTTTATCAAGCCGCGCTAGCGGGATTAGCGCGTCGGACATTTCATCTCCTCGGAAGGCAAATAGAGGGATACCGGTGACTAATGTTTTCGCCAGGTCGCACCTGGCTGGGCCTCCGTGTGATCAGATCACCGGACTTGATGGACCCAGGGTCTGATCCGGTGATGGCAGTTCTTATGTTCTTAACCCCCGCGGCTGGTGAAAATACTAATGCCTGCTCAATGCAGGCGTTAGTGGCTAGCGCGGCAGGCGGTTTAATGTGCGGTATAACGCACGTTAAACCCCCCTACCACAGCTTGATAAAAGGATCCTTTAAGTTCTTAAGTTTGTCAGCAGAAGAAACAATAAGGGATAAAGGAGAATAGCTCCCTCAGTCAAAGTAGAACTGTAGCTGCTGAAACAAGCCCTTTGAACAAATTCTATGAGTGCTTTCCATCTGGCGTAAAATCCAACGGAGACATTTCGGAGCAGATATTCGACCGGCGGTGGTCAACATCTTATGTCTGGATAGTCAAAGCTGAACCATGTCCATGCCGGTTAAAACTTAACCAGTCAAATGTAACATTCAGCACATAGATACATATAGGACAGTGTTTTATGTGGTCCTATTTATATGGTTATCTTAGTTTTTTAAAATTTAGTATTTATTATTGTTATTTCGGATGGCAAACTGCTTGAATTTTCACAGCTGCAGCATAGATTTGGTCTTAATAAATCACAAAGTTTTAAATGGTTGCAGCTGAAGCAGGTTATTCAGGTGGGGTTCCCTGAATGGAAAACATTGAATAATCAGTATAGTCTAGAGTTCCTATGCTTTCAAGCGGACTTCCTGGGACATCAAGCCGCATTGTGGTATAAATTAATATCTGGATATATGAATAAAAAAAACCAAAAAACGGAGACATTTGGAGTATTGAGATTAAGCAGCAAATTTCTACATCTCAATGGCCACAAATTTGGTCTTGGAGAATGAGATATACAGTATCAGCATCTATGAGGCAAACTTGGTTTTTTTTGTTGCATAGAGCAGTGTTCTTCAACCACCGGTCCATGGACCAGTGCCGGTCCACAGAAATTTCCTGCCGGTCCACAGAGCCAGCACGTGCATCAGGCCCATAACAGTGTTCTTCAACCGCCGGTCCATGGTGCGATTGATGTGGCGTTATCTTCGAGCCAGCTTCCTCTTTCTAACTGAGTCATTGCAACGTCAGAGGGAAGGCTTCCAGATGAGGCACGGGACGTGCAATGTGCAATTAGTACTATTATGGGGGCGGGGTCTGGGGTGGAGATTGAGTAGAGATGGGCGGGGTCTGGCCCACGACTTAGCCCAGTGTTTGTCAACCGCTGGTCCACGGACCGATGCCGGTCCACAGAATATTTCTGCCGGTCCATAGGTGTAAAAAGGTTGAAAAACACTGGCATAGAGCGTTTTGGACCCCTGTTCATTTACAAAAGTTAGATAGCTCCAAGTCTAATAAATGCTGGCATTGTAATCTGGAAGCGGGGACACTTGATCATTTAATTTACCATTTTCCCTGTATAAGATTATTTTGGAATTCAATTTGGACTCAAATAAATTGTCTATTAGAAAACCATGTTGCATTATCCTATGATACTATTCTGTTTGGCATGTCTATGAGGAAAAAAAGTCAAATATCAGCACATAATAACAAACTATTATTAATCTTGACTGGGGTTGCTATTCAGCATATCACCAATAACTGGAAAAATTATACTAATCTTAATTATACATTTTGGTGGAATTCGGTATGCCATATTTTTAAGATGGAAAGAGCAATTGCAATACAGAAAGGGAACTATAATAATTTTATAAAGATCTGGGGGCCATTGGAACGATATTGTAATGAGTAAACATCATTTTCCTTGGATGAATATATGTACACATAGGGGGGGGTGGAGGGGGGAGTTTTTCTGGAAATTTCACTATATTATATGTTTATATTATATTTATGATATAATTGATTATAATATTTGAAAGAAGGTGGGTGGAACGGGATATAATTTTTATGTTTGTAGAATTATATGAGAATTACAAGTGTTATTGTTGTTACTAATGATATATTCCTGTACGCTTGCTGTAAGTTTTCAAAATGAATAAAGAATTTAAAAAAATAAATAAATAAATTAGTATTTAAATACTACTTATAGCCTAAGTGGTTTACATTCAGGTACTCAAGCATTTTCCCCTATCTGTCCTGGTTGGCTCACACGCTGTCTAATGTACCTGGGACAATGGGGGATTAAGTATTTGCCCAGGGTCACAAGGAGTGTGGGATTTGAACCCATAGCGCAAGGTGCCGAGGCTCTAGCTCTAACCACTGCACCACTTCTGAATGTTGGCACTTAACCAGCTAAGTGTTGACTTCGTCCTGGAACACCTAATCAGACATTTTCAGCGGTACTATCCGGTTAACTGCATTGGAATATGTCCCGTTAGTTCTGGACAGATTATTTAAATCATTTTGGATATCTGTCCCTTTTTTGCCCACAAATATGTATTTTCTTTGTGTAATGGGGATAAGATGCTTAAGACTTTTGCCCCACTTAAGTAGGGTTACCAGATTTTACTTTAGTAAAATCTGGACCCTCACCTCGACCCGCCCCCAGGCCCACCCCCAATCCCGCCACAGCCCCCCGCTGCCTGCTCTTGTCGGGCAGGAGGGCATCCTGACGCGATTTCGAGGAAGCTTTTCAAAGCCCGGACAAAGAGCCGGGTTTTGAAAAGCCGTCCCGACCCCCTGGATATGTCCTTAATAAAGAGGCCATGTCTGGGGAATTCTGGACGTCTGGTTCCCATGTCCCCTTGAAATCTCTGCCCGGTGTGACGTTCCACGTGTAAACAGTGGCTTTCTGAAATTTCCATCGACATATGTACGGGATTTACTTATGGAGATGTTTGTCAATTACCCTCATAACAAAGATATTAGTTCTGCAACAGTGGACGGTCCGTGAGTAATATGGTGGATAATGTCCAGTGAAGATGCAGCCATACAGCTGAGTCTTTAAAGACACAATATCTCTCAATTAGTATGGTCTTATGTGGACTGAAGCATCATTTGTCACTGTCGCTGTGAGTTAGACGATCCTTCTTCATGAGTGTAATGGGGAAGGTCATGTGATCGCCCAGATTTGCAGACTAAATGCATGGAAATTGCTCCTCATAATCGACAAGACTTTCTTCATTTTCTATATGTGCAGTGATTTCACTCTACCAGCTGTTGTATTATTTATGTGAGTCTGTGCTATTGCTTCCAGCTGCCAGTGCCGGATAAGAAAGTGTTTTGCAATTCCAGTGATTGTGGCGGGGAGTGCCTTTTTCAGAACATACTATGCAGGGCTTTGCTTTCAGGCACACAGCACCGATAATGGGCAAAAAAGAAGAAAAAAAAAAATGCAAACGCTTCAAGTTTTGGCTTTCTGACACAATTTTGTCCACAGACTGTTGCAGACCAAGTTCTACTCCTGTAGGGAGCAGGGTCTCAAATTGCCTCTGTCGGGGATGAGAAAATTCTGCAATCAATGTCCGTCCCTAAGCTGTGGTGTAGATTGATATAAAGAAGGATGGGCTGTATCTAAAGGTGTTTTTCCCACCTGGTTGTAGGGATATTCTGTATTCACACCTGAAGGTTAGGCCTCTATGATGTCACCAAGCCTGAACCAATGTCTCAAGAAATCTTTCTGCTGCACAAGAAACTTTCCAGCATGAATTTTGCAAGAAGAAAGAAGTACACAGCTTTGCTGTTTCTGCCTGATGCATTATGGGTATGTACCAGAATGTTATACTATTCAAGGACATTCATCTGTGTCTTCATAATGGGACTAGGTGATTCTGGGGGAAGGTATTCTGCTCTTATCTGTCTAACGGCCCTGGGTCTTTCAGCCTATATGATACTTTCCACAGAAAGGCTATTCATCCAAGTTCTGTTTCTGGATTGGTCCGAGGAAGTCATCTGATGAGATCCAAGTGAGAAGGTGCTAATTAATTAGTTAGTCTGTGTTGAGATGGGGGGGAACTCACATCTTCCCACAGGTGTCCTAGCGGAAATTATGAAAGTCTCTGCAAAACCAAAGAATTTGGGGTGGGGAGGGGGGGGGGCTTGGAGTTTATTGCTGAACAGGCAGGAGGAAAACTCCTGTTTTCCTGGGCCACACAGGCCTTGAGCAAGAAGGGGAGCCTCCCAGGCTAGCTAGTCCTATCCAGGAGATAGACCTAGAGATAATTCCTTGGAAGCAGTGGCATAGTAAGGGGTGTGGGGGAGGGGGCAGTCTGCCCTTGGCACCGTCTTGGTGGGAGCACTGGCACATGTCTTCCTTTACACCCCCCCCCACTCCTTCCCGAACCCCCATGCCGCATGCATGAGCCCCTTCCCTTTCCTCGCACCTCTTTAATTTTCCCAGCGCGAGCCTCACAAACTTGCTGCCTGCGTCAGTGTCGGCTCTCTCTGACATCACTTCCGGGTCCCGCGCCTAGCAAGCGACGTCGGAGGAAGAGCCGACACGACACGGGCAGCAAGTTCGTGATGCTCGCGCTGGGAAAATGAAAGAGGTTCGGGGGAAGGGGTGTGCACGCGACGAGGGGGGGGAAGGAGAGGGGGTGGATAGGAGGGTGGAGGAGGGGCGCCACGCACCCTCGCTATGCCACTGCTTGGAAGGGCTGGAGTTTTGGATGCGCAAGCGATTTGCCTTGCGGCCTCATACCAGGTCCGTCCCAGGGATTTCACATTCAGTTTCTATCCTCAGCACATCCCAGAGGCTGCCTCAGGAATATTCTATCTAAGTCTTGTGGGACCTAACCCAGGTGTATCCCCAAAGCCTTGAGAGGGAACTCTCTTTTTAAATACTTTTCATTTTTTAAATACAGTAAAACCTTGGATTGCAAGTAACTTGGTTTGCAAGTGTTTTGCAAGACAAGCACAACATTTTATTGAATTTTAACTTGATATACAAGCAAAGTCTTGCAATACGCGAACATACAGTATACACGCGTCACATCATCACAACTGAGCCGATGGCTCTTCTCTCTCTGATGCTGCCAGAGTGTAGTGACTGTTCTAAACAAGCGAGGTCTTGCAATACAAGTACGTATAGTATTTTGCATTAAAGTTTTTGGATTGTGGAACAAATTGTCTTGAGTTTCCATTATTCCCTTTGGGGAAATTCACTTTGATATACGAGTGCTTTGGATTACAAGCATGCTTCTGGAATGAATTATGCTCGTAAACCAAAGTTTGACTGTACTTTTCATTTTCTCGGTTATAGCACCCCCAGCTTTGGAATCATTTACCATTATACTTACGCATTGAACTTTCTTGATAAAAATTCAAGCGTTCCTTAAAAAGTTTCCTCTATAAGGACGCATTTGAAACATAGACAACATAATTTACCAATCACTAAACCTTTTAGACCTTAATCAGACCTACGAGTAGGTCTCAAACTTATCCTTTTTTTTCTGTAATTATTTCTGCCTTTATATCTCCTTTTTTTTTTTTATGTATTCCCACCATATGTGTTCTTCCCTAAATGTTTCTTCTCTTTCTTTAAAGATTGTAGTTCATCCCCCTCGCCTTCTGTACCAGTTATATATTAGAACGTATATAATTTGTATTCAATTGTATAAAAACATTTTGTTTTGTCCTCTTTTAAAAAAAAAAAAAAAAGTTATACGCATTGAAGTATATGATATTGCATAGATAACAAACCTTAATAAAACTTGAAACTTTCCCCTGGACTCCCTGGAGTTGATATGTAGGCGAGGGTTTTTAAGGCCTACATTTCAGGCGCCTAAGGGCTCCTTTTATCAAGGTGCGCTAGCGGGGTTAGCGCGTCGGACATTTAACCTTTGCGGCAAGCCAAAAAACTAACGCCTCATCAATGGAGGCATTAGTGACTAGCGCGGCAGGCAGTTTAACGCGTGATATTCCCCGCATTAAATCCCTACCGCACCTTGATAAAAGGACCCCTAAGTTTTGGGAGAATCACGCAGCGCCTAAGTCACACTCCACCTATAGATGCTGTTAAGTGCAATGCGGTAAGTGCCTGTCTTTTATAGAACTGGATAGGTGTCTAGTACACAACCTTTCCCCCCTCCCAATTACTGAGCCTATTAAGTGTATTTTGCCAATTAAATTAGGTGCCGTTCATAGTATGCTAGTATTAATTCTAGATATTGTCCAAAATCACAGCTCTTAATACTTTAAATCTATAATAATAAAATGCTAGCCGCGCATGCGCACTCTCGCCGCGTGTTCCCTGAGATCTGATCTGTCGCGCTAGGCGAGAGTGCGCATGCGCATTGTACGTCACCAGCCGACGATCGCCTCCACAAGCCCGCTCCCAGCCAGCCGACGATCGCCTCCACAAGCCGGGACTGGGGCACAAAGAGCGCCTCCTGCCCCCCCGGGACGAACCAAAAAACGGAGCCGAGAGGAGTCCAGCAACATTCCGAACCGGCTCTTGCGATGACCCCGCCGCCCGGGACTCGAGTCCTTTGCCGCCCCACCCTTCCCTTCCCGCAGACCCGACTACGAACCTGGCGATTCCAGCGTGTGCAGCAGTCTTCACACGCTGCTTCGGGCCCTTCTACGGCCCTGATTTGCTCTGCCGCGTCTCTGATGATGTCATCAGGGACGTGCCAGAGTAAATCAGGGCAGTAGAAGGACCCGAAGCAGCGTGTGAAGACTGCTGCATAAGCTGGAATTGCCAGGTTTGTAGTCGGGGCCGCGGGAAGGGAAAGGGGGGTAGAGGAAACGCTAATGCTGCTGCACAGGGAAATGGTGTGGGGGGAGGGAATGCTGCTTTGGACAGACAGACAGACAGACAGACAGAGGGAGGAAGTGAGACAGAAAGAAAAGAAGAAAGACACAGGGGCAGGAAGATACCCAGAAAGACAGACAGACAAAGGGGGCCAGGGATAGAGACAGACAGAAAGAAAGACAGCGGGAGGGAGAGAGAGTCTGAAATAAAGACAGACAGACATATATTCTAGCACCCGTTAATGTAACGGGCTAAAATACTAGTACTCAATAAAGAGATAAATAATGAAAATATGTAAATAAGTGAATAATGATTCTTCTTCCTCTTGCTGTGTAAAGTGCTCAGACCCTACAACCAAGTTTGTTCAGTGAAATCGCTCAACTAAGCTTGCCGGAGGGACCATCATCGCAATCTTTACAGTCCCTTCCTCCCTTGGTCACCATTAATCAATCACTGGTAAAACCATAGATTGGTAACTTATCTGAAATTGTTAGTGGGAGGCCCCTTGTTGGAAGACTCGGTAACCGTAGATTAAACCAATGAAAGGGTTGGTGCTTTAAAAGTGCTCATGCGTAAAATCAACCAGGTATCATAGTGAGAAACTACGCCAGGTGTACACTTGGCTGGGCCTCCGCGTGTGCAGATCGCCGGACTTGATGGACCGAAGGTCTGATCTGGAGATGGCAGTTCTTATGAGAAACCGAGCCCCTACCCCTCCCCAAGGGAGGAAAGGACTGTAAAGATTGCGATGATGGTCCCTCCGGCAAGCTTAGTTGAGCGATTTCACTGAACAAATTTGGTTGTAGGGTCTGAGCACTTTACACAGCAAGAGGAAGAAGAATCATTATTCACTTATTTACATATTTTCATTATTTATCTTTTTATTGAGTATTTAAAGTATTACGAGCTGTGATTTTGGACAATATTTAGACATGTCATCACAGAATAATAATCGTTATATCCCTAGTAGTTGGGTTTACTTTAAATTCTAGAACAGAATCTTGGCAGCCAAAATTCTATAACATAAGTTGCCCTGTGTGTGTTCCTCATATGCCATATCAATGGCAGGCATAAGCCTAAGTGTGCTAAGTGACACATGACATTTATATGAGGGTCGATTCATAAGTCATAGCAACCATTTTTTTTCTCTTGAAAATGTGCCAACACTGGAAATCTAATATATATACATTTCTTAATGTTGCTATGAGTGGCATAGTGAGGGTGAGCAGTGCCTGGAGTGGTGGCATCCCTCCCCCCCCCACCCTGCTGCACGCAGGGCAGGATTAACCAATAGGCCCAGTAGGCACGTGCCTAGGGCCCGAAATGGTCAGGGGGGCCCGATGAAGGAGGGCATCAACATTGTTTTTTTCCAAATGGCGATGGGCCCCTTCCAGCATCGATTGGCAATGCGGGCCCCCCCCCCCCCGATCGGCAACGCGGGACCCCCTGATCAGCAAGGCCCCCCCATCGACGGAAAGTAAGACAAACAAGCAACGCGGGTAAGAAAGGCAACGGGAACTGTAATTTTGCAAGCGGTGCTGCTTGCCCAAAGCTTCCCTCTGACGCAGCTTCCTGTTTCCACCTGGGTGCATGGTGGGGTGGGGCAGGGTAGGGGGCCCAGTGTACTTGTGTGCCTAGGGGCCCTCGACGAATTAATCTTGCCCTGGCTGCATGCCCCTTCCCCATACCTTTTAACTTTAGTATGAGCAGCCACCAGCTTACTGCCCGCGTCTGCTTCTACACTCTATCTGACATCTTTTTCTAGGCGCGGATCAAGGAGAACTCAAAACCTATTCACCTTCCCCCCTCATAATGGTACCCGACGTAAGAAACTATACGACAGCCTTCTAGCAACACAGGCAGCGAAAATTGACCCCACCATCACCAAACTAATGATCAACACAACAGACATCAAAGTGTTTCGAAAAGAAATCAAAACATTTCTATTCAAAAAACACGTCCCTACTAACTAATCATGCTCTCCCTCTCTTGAATAACACATTAGTCAACTCCTAGAACCTTTCCTTCCAAAAATATTCTGATTCCTAAATAAGCATCTACCTTCACTATCCAACAAACTTCTTCCGTCATAGTTAGGTAACTTCTCGTCTGTAACCCGTATATACTGATATTCTCCACTGTATCCTGTTATCACTTGATTCTCTGCTATGTAATTCTTATAACTGAATCCTCTACCACACCATGTAAAGTACATGAATCACTGTTATGTAATTTCTCTAGATAATCTTTGTTACGTAATTCTCTCGGTAATGTCCAGATCTCTTATAACTTGTAATCCGCCTAGAACCGCAAGGCACAGGCGGAATAGAAATCACTAATGTAATGTAATGTAATGCAATTGTGCAATCTCCCTAAATGCAGACTTATCGGTGAGATCTTGTCCACTTATTAGTTTCTTACTTTAGTAATACTAAATATTGTTGCTATTGCCTGAAATGTATCATCACTTTTCCTTTTCAAAGTTCTTGCTTTGACCTATCACTTAAAACCAAATTTAAAAGAAAGTGTGTGCGTTATCTGACTGCGCGCTTTTCTATAAGGCTCGGCACCAACTTTGCTAGTGCCCAACTCAAAAGAGGGTGTGGCCAAAGGCATGTTAGGGGCATCCCTAAAAGTTGCATTCATAGTTACAGAACACTGGCTTAGCGCGCTTAACTTGGGCACCCGCTTTCATGCCAGATTTCAGCAGGTGCTAAGTGTGATTTTTACAGAGCGCGCGCCCTTTACGGAATCACGCTAAGCACCAATTTCTTTTTCTGGTATGTAATTAGGAGACATGCCCGTGGCCCATCCATACTATGATGGGGTTTAGAGACCGGCGCCATTTTTGCGGCAGTATTTGGAGTGCTCGTCGCACGCACAACCTTGGAGGAGATTTGCTGTTCCCCCCCCCCCTCCGATGAAGCGAAGAGGAAACTTGGCCGGAGTTGAGGAGCACCTTCCTTCTTTAAGAGATGCGTTGCTTGGAGCGAAGCTTTCCGTTGAGGAAAACGTACTTTTATTGATTCATGGAAGTTTTCTTTTTTGGTTTTGAGGTTTGGATCTATTGGGATTGCTGTAGGTTTTAAAAAAAAAAATGATTTTTCAATATTTTTGGATTCAAGACACAATTGGACACAAGGGGTCTGGTTAGGTCATGAGGGGATATTAGCCTGGTGTCATCAGGATTGATATACATTGCTGGAAACGATGGATTTTTTTTCATCAGATAGAACAGCAATCTGAATACCAAGGATAAACTCCTCAACTCAAGAGAAGTGATACTTTATTGCTAATTAGTGATACAAGAAACATTGTAACAGACAGTGCAATTCCCTGTCATAGCAGTCTTTGTATTGGTATAATCCTTTCATGTATGTATCCTATATGTTGGAGCACTGAGCACACCATAACACTTTATACTGTAAACTAGTCTTATAGCCCGTTACATTAACGGGTGCTAGAATATGTGTGTGTGTGTCTGTATTTATTTCTTTCTTTCTCTCTCTCCTTAGTCGCTTTCTATATTTCTGTCTTTTTTTTTCCTTGGCTGCCCACCCATTCTCCCTTCCTTTTACCTTCCCTATGTCCACCACCACCCCTTCACTGCTCCCCTTACCCAGCAGCAACCCTTCTCCCTTTTTTTAATCGCCCCCCCTGTCCAGTAGCATCTCTTTCCTGCTCCCCCATCCAGCAGTAGGCCTCCCTTCCTTTTTCTCCCCCCCCGTCTCTTCCCCTGTCCAGCAGCACCCCTTACCTCGCGTCTGCCCTCCGCCGACTGCGGCTTGCAGCCCCGACAGCCGCAGCGGCCTGCAGACGCCAAGAGCCGCTGCGGCCGACAGCCTCCGCGTCGCCTGAAGCCGACAAAACCCTAAGCCGCGCATGCGCACTCCTACCTGCGGGGACCTACAGCGCACGGAAAACGGGAGCACGCAGGTAAGAGTGCGCATGCGCGGCTTAGGGTTTTATTATATTAGATGAGATTGTTATAAGGGTTGATTGTAGGGAAGTGATTTATTTAAAGAACTCATACTATGTAAGAATCCTGCATCAACATTAGGAGTGCCATCCATACTACGCCCACATGTATGCCCCCCCCCTTTCCAATTAAGCACTATGACCCCAATATTCAGACCACATGAGGCAGCCTAGCTAGCTCCCTTGGTCTGCAGCGATCCCAGACATTCAATGCTGGGTCTGTATCCATCAATAGTCAACTTAATTCGTGCTGTGCTTAGATATTATCAATATCACGTATTCATCGCATATATATTATTTAATCTCTTCCTGGATCACTGTAGAAATATTTTATCAGACTTTCTATGGCCTCGGCGGCTACACTCAGGCGTCCTATTTCATGTAACTCTCGAGTCTATCAGTAGCCAGCCTCTTCATTGGCCTATAGAACAATTTTCTCAACTTTGCATATAATTTAAATATATAGATAGATAGATTAGATTTAATGAAAGACTTATCTCATCTTAAGATGATACACTGAATGGGGCTCTGATGTGAATTCAGCGTTTCACATCAAGGATAGTTCCCCATTTACTATCTCCGTGTATCCAGCCACTATCATTGACTATCCGGGTTGTTTACCATTTATCAGATCCAATATTCTGCCCTTTTTGCAAAACAAATCAAGGTGCTGTACAACAAAACCAAATTGCATAAAAGTTCTCCACTTTGGACTTAGCCAGCCAAGCTGATATTCAGTAGCCGGCCGGCTAAGGCAACATGGTGAAAGTTAGACCTGCTTTTTAGGCGGGTCTATCTGGCCTGCTCAGCTGTAGTCAGCCAACTGATAAATGCCCTTCCTAAAGGATAACACATGCGGACATTCAAGTGGGTTTCACCTCACCTTCTTGGTGTCAGGTCAAAAGCGCGCTGGGACAAAGGCACGTGCAGACAATTGAGCGCAGCGCGGAGGCGCACGCCGCAGAAAATTACTGTTTTTAGGGCTCCGACGTGGGGGGTGTTTTTAGGGAAAAAGTTAAGTTTACAGTAAAATGTGGAGGGTTACAACCCCCCAAACCCCCCACAACGCCGGAGCGATCTCTGTTAAGTAAACTGGGGGGGCTCCCCAACAAAACCCCCCGTCGGAGCCCCTAAAAACTGTAATTTTCTTCGGCGCGCACCTTTGTCTTTCGCGGGGTTGTCTATGAACCCACCTTCTCTACTTAATGTCATTATCTGTAGTTCTCAAATTAATGCAAGACTCCAGAACCCCCCAGTAGAGCCTCAGAGGTTGATTCACCCATTTTGAGACTGGAAGAGAGGTGGAACCAAACAGCTTTCCAGACGAGCCAGCAAATAAAGCGATTTTCAATGCACGGGCAGCACACATGACCAAACCGAGGCGAAGGGGGGAAAACTGAGCCTATAATAAGGTTTTCAGGCTCACCTTGCTCTGAGGCATGGAATGCATTACCCACTTCATTTCTCCATAATGAGCAAAATATTATCCTTTTTCGGACATGCCGAGTTGGACGCGGTTGCTATAGAAATGCATGAAAAATACACCACAGATGGAAGGAGAATAAAGAATACATTTTTTTCTTCCCTTAGGTCATATTGAGATCTAATTTGGCAACAGAGAGACCCTGGCGTTACCTTCGCAAATGTATTCAGGAATAAAAGTCATGCATCTAGGTGGGAAGACACCCATTTGTGGGCAACAGCAGGCGTGAGGAGGTCTAGGGACGTGAATTTCTGCAAATGGCACGAGAAAATATTGGCGAAGTTGTCCTGTGTTATTTCATTTTGTTTTCAAATCTGGTAACCCTAGTTAGCAGTAATTTTTAGTCTGCTAACCAGGCAAGTTCCAACTTTTGCCCCAACTTTTCCCATGTAAATATCTGCTTGCTTGTCTGAATATTGTCAGGTACCCAGATAATTTCTAGTGGCCAGGTTACATTCAATGCCATTGTCCAGATTAGGCCCAGCATTGAATATCTGGTCAATTTCTTCTTGCGATGGTCAGGGCCTTAAAAATTACAGACTGCCATGGGCTTAAAATCAGGCCTTTTGTTTTCAAGATTTCATTTGGTGAAACAGAACACTCTGCTCGAAAGAAAACAAAATAAACTAGAAAAAAAATTGCCATAACAAAACCTGAATGAAATGAAAAACAGAGAACATGCACATCCCTAGAGAAGGCCCAGTAAAAGAGAGTTGAGTTGGGCTCTTTTATATATATATTTGAGTCATTTAATACTTTGTATACAACTCTTCAAAGGAGCATCAGAGCGGTGCAGAGTCGTGATAAAAGAAACTGCAAAATAAAATCACAAGAGCAAAATATAAACAGGCTCAATAAGGAGGGGATGTTTAGTGCCGCGTGCTCAGAATATCTGTGTCCAGGCCTTTACATATAACTTTTAAATGTGTGTGTGGGGTTTTAAATCTTTATTTTTATTGATTTATATTATATCACAAGTAATACACTTGTTACAGAAATACAGAACATAGAATTTTTTCCAAGAAACAAAAGATTATAAAAGTAATAATCTAATTCCTTTCTTAGACCAAAAATGAAACAGGGTAATCCATTAAATTCCATGGAGAGAATTAACAGGAAAATTAAATAATTAATTACAGGAAAGCTGACAATACTTAAGATCCAGCTAGTTGTCTAAATTAAATTACATTACTTCAGAGATCTTTTTAAGGTCTAGAAAGGCTCTCAATTTTGATGGTAAAAAGGAAGTGTACTTTCTCCATGGACAAGCAGTCTCAGTCAGCCACACATTGGTGACGTCATCTGGATTTGCTCTCCCAGAGCTCAGAGGGAGGCTTTTGGAGCCTCCCCCTGGGCGTGGGCTAGCTCCCCTTGCATGTCCCCCTGCAGGAGCCTCAGATTACCTTATCCGCCCAGCCCAACGGTCGGATACTACTGCTCTCCAAAGAAAACCTTAAAGAAAAGAAAAGAAAACCTAAAGAAACTCAGCATGGCAGAACCCTCAAAACCGGGTTTTAAAAAGTGCCAAAGCTGCAGCAGGAGAATGTCCTTCACGGACGCACACGAGGTCTGCGTCTGGTGCCTAGGAGAGGCACACCTCATGGCCGCCTGCCCATCCTGCCTCCAGATGTCCCCAAGGGCCAGGAAGCACCGCTTGCATGCACTGAAGGACTTCATGGCTGAGGAGCAGCCCCCCAAAAAAGCGGTGGCAAAATCTGCTTTCCACCGGGCCGCCCACCCCACTAGTAATGGAGGTCGGAGCCTGCCCCACCACGGAGAAGCCCCCGCTTGCGGACCCAGCCCACCTGGAGGTTTGTGCGGCTCCCCCGGCGCTCCAAAGGCTCCTCCTGCGCCTGACTGATCCTGCCGTCCACGGAGAACCCACGTTACAGGTAAGTAACTTTACTTAATCCCCAGGTAGCGAACCAAACATTTACAGGGGTATGCTAAAAGATAAGACGCCCCCCAATCTTTTTGTTTCATCACACATGGAAAGAAACTTTTCTGCGATCTTGTGTTATCTTGGATACATCTGGATAGATCCAGAAAAATCTTGATGCAAATTCCGAATGTAAAGTTTCATAATATGGTTCAAATCTTGTTCGAAAACAAAGGAGACCAAAAGCGTCCCCCCTTTCCTTAACATCGAAAGGGATTCCTCCAGAATTGCAGTCAAATCTTTCTGCACTACCAAATTTCCTTCTTCATCAGCTTTAGTCATAATAGTTGGTATAACTTTTAAATGTTTATTGGTATTTGATACCCTGTTTCCCCCCAAATAAGACCTATCCCAAAAATAAGCCCTAGTTAAGATTGATGCAGAGGGGAGGCCCGGGTGGGAAAGGCCCATGAAGCAGCCTGTTCAGAGCGCTGACGTTGCTGCTGTTTTTGGAGGCCTCGGAGCGGAGGTATGTCAGTCTCACGGTGGGAGGGTCGGTGGGGTTCTGCTGCACAGGGGGATGGGAGGGAAGGATAGAAAGATACTGCATGAGGGGATGGGTGAGAGGGGAGAAAAGATGCTGCACATGGGGGGTGGGAGGAAGGAAAGGGGAAGAATTGGGGTGGAGGAGAGGAAGGGAGATATGATTGTTGTACGTGGAAAAAAAATAAGACCCCGAAAATAAGCCCTAATGCATTTTTTGGACCCAAAATTAATATACGACACTGTCTTATTTTCGGGGAAACACGGTATATACCGCCCTATCTTGGAGAAGTTCAAGGCGGTGTACAATTACTTTTAAACAAAAACAAGAGAATTGACTCAATGATCTCCACAGACAAATCCAAGAAGAAACAAAAAACAAAGTGGAGAAATGATATTTCTGAGATGGACTTTAGTAATATTAAAATAACATTAAAACTTGACAAATCACATAAAAACCTCTAGGACGCATTCCGCTGAAAAGCTTTTGACCCCGGCCCCAAAACGGTCCATGTTACGACAGAATTTCTTCTTCAGGGGTCCTATAAATAATATTATAATGAGTTTCATGCCATAGTATCCTGTGTGCCTAAAAGATTGTGTACCCGTATTCTATGATTTGAATGTATAACTGTGTGCCCCGCCCATACTTCACTCAGACTCCGCCCACACGTATGGCCTCCTCCAAACTGTAGACCATCGCTTTATGGCACTAGTTTATAGAATAGAGCCCAGCCAACGAATTAAATCAAATTCATTTGGCACAATTTGCCTTAGTAAAGCTATGCTGCCTCAGATCTTTTAATCCATTAGATCCCAAGAAATTTGTTGTCCTTTCCTTCAGCAACACTTCCATTATTTTTCTGATTACTGAAGTGAGACTTACTGGCAATAAAGAGGGGGGCAGGGGGAGAGAGAAAGACAGAGAGACAGAAAGAAAAGGGAAGGGGGCAGAAAGAAATATAGTTGCACTTCCTACTTCTGGAAATCCAATATTTATTTAATTCTGCCCCTCCTCTTTTCTTTCTGTCTTTCTTTCTCTCCCTGCCCCTCTTTATTGCTGCCTTTCTTTATCTCTCCCCCTGTCTGCCTGTCTTTCTTCTTTCTTCCCTGTCCCCCTCTTTATTTCTGTCTTTCTTTCTCTCTCCCCCTGTCTTCTTGTCTTTCTTTCTCTCTCCCCCTGCCCCCTCTTTATTTCTGTCTTTCTTTCTCTCTCCGTCTGCCCCTTCTTTATTTCTGTCTTTCTTTCTCTCTCCCCCTGTCTGCCTGTCTTTATTACTCTTTCCCCCTGCCCCCCTCTTTATTTCTGTCTTTCTTTCTCTCTTTCCTGCCTCATCTTCATGGCCACTTTTGTGAAGAGGAGCCACTTCCACTCTTCTTCAATCTCACAAAACCTCTGCCGTCTCTAAGGATTTATTGAATAAATCTTAGAGAGAACCCGCCAGAAGCTCTCTGAGCTCCTTTAATATTAAAACTCAAATACCCTGGTTAAAGCTGCTGAAAGTAACTGGTTAACGCCAAACTGGAAACCATCTATTTTGGTAGCGTTCTGGGGTGGAGCCATCAGTTGGCCAGTTAAGTGCTAGTGTTCAGCCAGATCAGACCTATCTTTATGTGATAACCTACAGCCGGTTAAGTGCTGAATATTCCACTAAGCACTATGATTTAGACAACTCCATGGCTCGGCATTGAATTTCCAGGTTTAATGTCAGTGGTGGTCAGGAAAATTCTGATTGCTGCTGGCTGAATATCGGGCTAGGGCTGGCTTCATTGCATCCAGAAGGAGGACCACACCTCAAACCCTATGTCTTCTTAAAAGCAGATCCAGGAAGGTGCCCTCGTCCCGGGGCTCAGAATCACATGGAGGGACGAAGCGCCTGCCCGGCCAATCCCAGCTCTCGCGTGTGGCTGTCTGCAGCAGGAGTAAGGCTGCGGCCGTCCGGTTGGTTCCGTTCCCCTGGAGGCTTTGGGGGCTCTCCTTGGGTCAAGGGTGGGAACACATTCCTGTGCCTGTTTCTCTCTCTCTCCCCCCTGCCCCATTGAGCTTCCTGCCCCACCTTCATTCCTCTCTAGCTATGACCTCAGATTAAATGTGGCAACCTGCTGAATTTAAGCAATTGCTAAGTGGAGGGAAAGACACTAACCAGGATTCCCTCATTAATGGCAAGTGAAGAGGAAAGAGCCCAGCATTGAATCCCTGCCCATGTGGTTGGCACGGGAAATGTAGCGTACAGAAGACTGCCTCTCTGGCATCGCTCGGGGGCCCAAGTCCTTCTGATCAAGGCCCAGCCCGCGAATTATGGACGTGAAAAAAAAAAAAAAAATCCAATGAAGAACAAATTACAAGTACACCCCCCAAAATTCCTTTGCAGAAAACACTGCAGACCTTTGTCCAAAATGCAATATTTAGAACCGGTGTAACAGGCTGCTGCTTTGGGGTACAAGTGCTTATGAGTTGTCATACTGGGACAGACCGAAGGTCCATCAAGCTCAGTTCCTGTTCCCAACAGTGGACAACCCAGGTCACAAGTACCTGGCAAGATCCCAAGGAGTAAAACAGATTGGATTCCCCCAAATCCATCGCAGTAATGGATTATAGACTTTTGTTTTAGGAAATAATTGAAACCTTTTTTTTTTAAAACCCTGCTAAGCTAACTGCTTTCACCACATTCTCTGGCAACAAATTTCAAAGTTTAATTATGCATTGAACAAAGAAAGATTTTCTCTGGTTTGCTTTAAATCTTTTACTTAGTAGCTTCATCACATGCCCCCTAGTCCTAGTATTTTTGGAAAGAGTGAACAAGTGATTTACAACTACCTATTCCACTCCACTCAGCATTTTATAGACCTCTATGATATCTTTCCTGGGCTGTCTCTTCTCCAAGCTAAAGAGCCTTAGCCTTTTCTCCACACTGGGAAGCTGTCCCATCCCTTTTATCATTACTGGCACCCTCTGGATGAAGAACTTCTTTACAAAGAGTTCAATTTCCCTCAGTTATACTCATTCTTGTTCCCCTGAATATCTAATTGAAGAATAACACAGTCTGCAACTTGTGACAGAGTGACATGGATTGAATTTGAATTGTGATATCTGCAAATAATAAAAACATCACACCAAGTCTAATGCAGGTTCAGCATTTTGTGAAATCAAGTTATGTTTGCAAACATGAGGGAGTCATTTCTTTGTTTATTTATATGCCGTTCTGAGCCATCAATTTGACAGAAGTCATTCAAGGTGCTTAACAATGAGAGTGCATAAAACAGTACAGTGTATATAAAGAACAAATATACATGCATTCCTTCCCTAAACTCTGCTTTTCAAAAAAACTATACAACCTTCTTATCCCCCCTCGCTTCCTCCCCCCTACCACGCAAACTACCAGCTAACCTCCCCCCTTCTACTATTATCAGCACTATGACCCTTTCAAGAAACCAACCCTAAACCTCTTCTTCCCTTCTAGTGATCCTGTCTCTCCCCTTTACCTTACTATTCAACTCCCCTAATTTGTAATTCCCCTGCATCCACTGTATAAGCGTCCCCTAAATGACAACTTCCTGGAAATGTTCAGCTATCTTATACTGTAAATTGTAACTTCCTGAAAATATCCAGCAATATTATACTGTAAATTGTAACTTCCTGGAAATGTTCAGCAATCTTATACTGTAAATTGTAACTTCCTGGAAATGTCCAGTGTGACAAACCTGTGGCCAGCTTTGTCCCTGTATGGGATAAAAGCAAAACACGGTCCCTGGTTAGAAGGACTGACCAGGTTAAAAGTAAAAGTTTGGTTTTGGCTGACTACCCCTCAGACAGTGAGGTAGAGCAGGAGAGGCAGGAACATAGATACATCCAGCAGAGGGCACCATCTCAGGACAGGTACCCTAGAAAGCCTGAGAGGACTCTTATGGAGAAGTGGAGTCCTAGGGCTGGGAGGTATGCTCATTACCAGCCTAGGAGAAACCTGAGTTATTTCCCTAGGGATTTCCTGCCTAACACAGCTGCTCTGAGGAGAGAGGGGTGGGGCTTTAACCAACATAAAAACAGAGTATGGAATCTCAGTAAGGAGAGCAGGGAAAGCTGGGACGGAGCTAGGGCTTACGAGCTCAGGCAGCGGCAGGAGAGATAGCAGAGCTGGGAGGCAGATGAGGGGAGAAGTCTCTCTCCTCCAGCCCGCAGCAGTGAGGATGTGGAGATGACAGAGGACTACCTCAACTCCACCCCAGAGGCTGCTGGGCAGACACAGGCTATGGACATCGCTGAGCCATTGCTGGAAGCTAGCCAGTTCCCCACTGACATGGAGGTTACTAAGGGAAAGGAAGCAAGGCTGTGCTTGTGCTGTCTCCTGTAACCCAAGCTCAGCTGACAGAGATTAGGAGAAGAGCAGGAAAATCTCTCCGCTACTCTGTATGACTGCCCGGAGAGCTTTGTTTATTCAAGGAGCCTTATCTGTAGGGGTGTGAAAGCTCCGTGGGAAAAACCCAAGTAAAGTTCACAGCTTATATAATGCCTTATTGTGTTCCGTCGGCCAGGAAGCCCAGCTGATTATAACGAGCTGTGAAGCCTGCTCTGCAAGCCTGTCCATGTCTCAGCTAGGTAAGCTGAAACGTTTAAGAAATTCAGTACTAAGTTTTGAAACTGTCACAAGGTGTGCCAAGTTTGAAAGTTTTATTTTCTTGATATTTTTCATTTGCCTTTTTCCCTGGTGAAGAGGACTGTAGTTAAACTGGAAAGTCCAGGGTATTGAACTGTATGTGGCATTTATAGCAAGCCATTCTGACAAATGCAAGTTATTTTGTATTTTATAATTTTGCCATGACATACGGGTGGATGATGGTATTCAGACCCCGGGTTCAATAAAGCTCAAGAACATTCTTTTGGAACAAGACTTACCTGTGTGGTCTTCTCTTTATAAGTTACTCTCAGTGTGGCCTGGCAGACTAGGCAGGCGCCTAGGTCTGTTCTACCCTGAAAAGCCTTCCTCCAACCTGAGGAGGCCACGCCAACAGGCCAGAACTCAGCACACTTAGTCCCTCTGCTGGTTAGAGTAAGGGATAAGTGTGTCACACCAGCTATCTTATACTGTAATCCGCTTAGAACTGCAAGGTACAGGCGGAATAGAAGTCACTAATGTAATGTAATGTAATTTAATATGCAGTACATTCATAAAACTGTACTCTCTGAGCTGTCTCCCCCTTGAGGGTTTGAGTACTGCCCATATAGGGGCAAATTCAAAGTTTTCCTGTCCCTGCCCCATTCCTACAAGCTCCATCCTCACCTGCACAAGCCTCAAACACTTTAAAATGAGTTCCTGCGGGGATGGGGAAAAATCTGTCCCCAAGGATCCTTAGTCTACCCCACTTCCTGATGTACGCCTTTCACCTCCTTCGGTGGCATCTCTCCCCTCCCTCTGCCCACAGTGCTCCAACAAATATGATAACACTATATGCCATGAGAATCTAAATTAAAAATAGTGAAATTTGAATATGATTTTTTAACTTCTAGGCATGTGTTTTTACACTTTTTTATAAGGTTTTTTTCTTAATATATAAAAGAAGGACTGTCAGTGTGAACATTTTCACAGGACTCTACAGAGCTCACGTGAGACTAAAGTGTCACTCTCCTTTCATAGCACTCCCTTTTTCATTTTTATATATTCAGTATTCTCCTTTAGAACTGTGTACTTCAATTCGTTGTCATGTAACTGTATTATATTCTTTCCTTCATAGTTGTATTTAACTTGTGTTTTATAACCTAAAAGAAGTGCTATCAATGGACCCTGCTCAACTCTCTGACTTCACATACCCTCTGAATGAATTTCCCCAAATAAACAATCTCTGATTTAAAAGGAGGACCTTATCTACTCTTTACTGCTAGGTAATAAAAAGTGTGAAAACTTTATAAAAATTTTAAGAGAAATTGATGGAGAGAAGGAAATCTCCTTTGATATTTGGTTGGTTGATTTGAATTTAAATCCGGGGTAAATAAACTGGAACTCCTTTTGGTCACTCTCAACGAGACCCACTATGTCGGCATCTATTTGTCTATCTACCTATTTTACCATTCATAGAGCCCATTGGACCCCTACTAAAATTGCTAAGTTGTTGAATTCCTCTTCATCGGAGCTTTGTTGGTCTTGCCATCAGCAACCTGGGACTAAACAAATCTTGGAAACCGACTGGGCTGGCCGAACACAAGAAGCGACTGCTGGGGACCAGTCGCAAACATCCTTTCCGACTGTCCTTGGCCTGAAATCCCAGCCCTGCGGCCCATCTCTGCCACTCTGCTCTCTGCCCCTTCCAGCCGAGCCCTGCTCTTGCCGCTATGACTCTCCTGCCCTCTGCCGCCCTTCCCCGCAGTTCGAGCCCGTGGTTTTACAGCGCGGCTGCACTGCGGGGAAGGGCGGTAGAGAGCAGGAGAGTCAATAATTGCCTGTTTTTAAAAGTCCCCTGCTATAATGTAAGGCAGAGGTAGGGAACTCCGGTCCTCGAGAGCCGTATTCCAGTCGGGTTTTCAGGATTTCCCCAATGAATATGCATTGAAAGCAGTGCATGCAAATAGATCTCATGCATATTCATTGGGGAAATCCTGAACACCCGACTGGAATACAGCTCTCGAGGACCGGAGTTCCCTACCCCTGATATAAGGTAAGGTAAGGAGAAGAGGCTGCTGCCGCCTGGGATCGCCCTTCCCTGGGAGAGCAGGAGAATAGAGGCCAGCGCAGCAATTCGTTAGGATGCTTTGCATACTGATTATTGTGCATTAAAGGGCTTTAAGGAGGAAACGCACTGAAGCTCTGTTCCCCTTTAAGGTGAGTGACGGAGGATGGCGATGTTTCCTTGTGGCGAAAGCCTGTCGGGAACCCACAGATCAATGAAAGTGAACTGGTGCCTCCATGATTTTATTGAGCTGGAGCGAAAATGTACACCAAACGCATGCGCAGACCATCTACAGCAGGGGGTCTCAAATTCCCTCCTCGAGGGCCGCAATCCAGTCAGGTTTTCAGGATTTCCCCAATGAATATGCATGAGATCTATTAGCATACAATGAAAGCAGTGCATGCAAATAGATCTCATGCATATTCATTGGGGAAATCCTGAAAACCCGACTGGATTGCAGCCCTCGAGGAGGGACTCTGAGACCCCTGATCTACAGGGAGAGAAGATGGTTTGCGCATGTGTCATGATCGCACACTAGCAATCCATGCAGTTGGAGGGAGGGGGGGGCATTCCTCCGATCGCCCTCATTTTAATTTTTTGGTTTCGTGAATTGGTTGGGCCTGCACGGATCAGCCACGGATTGGGCACGGAGAGTCAAGTTAGTGAATCTAGCCCTGAGTTTTAGTTTAGTAAGCGTGGGCACTTTACACATGCATATTCAGTCGCACAATGGTATATAAACCATATCTGACATGCAGAAAAGCCTTTATAAAATAGCCCCAACCGGAGCAACGCTGAAGTGTCAAATGTCAACATTCTTTAAATAATCTTCATGATAAGTCTGTTATTAAAAAAACAGAAGGGGGCTCTACAGAGGCCTCCATCCGTGAATAATTCAATAGAAATAATCAAAATAGATAGAAAATCTCCATAAGTGTGTAGTGATGAATATTCATAACAGATGTAAAAGTCCAATGAAAAATGGATTTGATAAGTGTAGAGGCACAGTCTGTGTAGCGAGAGACCAGGTAGTGCTATTTTAATGATTCTGAAACAGAAATGTATTTTCATTTCTTCAAACAAAAAAGAAACTGCAGAAATAATGTACAGCAGACCCGCTGTACAAATACCGAATTCGCGGTATTTTCTGACTGCCTCTTCCGGTCAGAAAATATAGGGAATGGCTGAGTCGCGAATCAGCCTTCTGCACAGCCATCGATTCCAATCAGCCTTCTGCACTGCTGATTCCTCCTCCTCTCCCCCTCCCCCCATCAGCCAATCAGCCTTCTGCACAGCCAATTCCCCCTCCTCTCTCCCCCGGTCAGCCAATCAGCCTTCTGCACAGCTGATTCCTCCTCCTCTCTACCCCCGTCAGCCAATGAACCTTCTGCACAGCCGATTTCCCCTCCTCTCTCCCCCGGTCAGCCAATCAGCCTTCTGCACTGCCGATTCCTCTTCCTCTCCCCCCTACCCCCCGCCATCAGCCTTCCGCACAGCCAAACCGCCTTCCAGCCTAAATATTGTTTTTTTAGCACCCGCCGCCGCCGCGGTCCCTGCAGCCTTCTCCCGCCTCTTATCTGCTCCTAAACCGCATTCACGGTTTTTTCAAAATTCGCAGGTGCTCCTGGAATGGAACCCCCACGAATTTCGGGGGAGTACTGTACAAGCTGCCAAGTTCTTAATAAAAACAAGACTTTTAATCGTAGTCCTTAAGACATTGAACAGTTTGTATCCAAAGTATGGTCCAATTGTACAGAGAACCAGGACCTTGAACAATGTCCATTTCAAATGGGTCTTTCAGAAAGTTCTGTGCATTTGTCTAGACCTGGAGGCACGCTGTGTAGCTGGTACACCGACAAATGCACGCAGGACAATTGTGCCCCGTCAAATGCACACAGGACAGTTGCACCCTGTGAAATGTGCACACCAAAAAGTATACATACAAATCTTCACTGGACGACGACATGACGGATCTAACGCCCCGATTGGCTCAGGCGCCTCAGGCCCCTCCCAAGGGACAGGGCCTGAGGAGTCTGAGCAAATCAGGACCTTCCAGATAGGGTTCCCATAATCATTATGTAAACCTTACCCTAACACCGGATAGGAAATGAATATTTTGAGTGTAGTGGGGGAGGGGGGGGAGTCCCCCACCCACCCACCCCACCTCAAAAAAGAGGGTTACTTTGTAACCCTCAAAAAGACAAAATAGTATCCACATTGAGCCGCATTTGATGGGTCACCGTGTAGCCAGACTAAAAATGAAATTTCAGAATGTAGCCTGGAAATGCTGCAAAGTCTTCAGCAGTCCTGCGTATCCAAGTGTGGTCTCCAAAATTGCACACAGTACTCTAATTCCCCCTTTTACAAAACCGTAGCGCGGTTTAACGCTGGCCACGGTGGCAACAGCTCTGATGCTCATAGAATTCCTATGAGGATTGGAGCTGTTACTGCCACACTATGGTTTTGAAAAATTAGATAATAATAATAATAATAATAATAGTTTACTGTATATACCGCAGGACCGTGAAGTTCTATGCGGTTTATAATGATTAAAAGATGCTACAAATTGAGTAGAATTAACAAAGTTAAGAGCTAGTGATCTCACTATTAACTTCTGTTCTCCTTCTTTCTTCATGCCATTCCTCTTAGAGAATGACACGGTGACAAAATTCATCACCGTTCCCATCCCCGCGGATAACTGCGGGAAACCATCTTCATGTCATTCTATAAAGAGAGAGGGAAGAATCAGAATATGAATGGCCACAACCACTGACCCGCAAACTTTGCTTTGAAGAATGCTGGTGTAGAAGGACTGAGGTTGAAATAGACACTAAAAAATGACATGGGATTATTTCCCGTGGTGATCCGCGGGAACGGGAACAGTGATGAATTCTGTCACCGTGTCATTCTCTAATTTCCTCTTCCTATTCACTCAAGCATCCTTCTGGTTTTACTTTCGCTTTTTTCTACTTGTTTGGCCACTTAAGATCATCACTTATGATCTCCGTCGGATCCCACTCGTCTTTCATGCACAGAAGTACTTCACTTCCTCTACTGTACCATTCCATTGGGATTTTGCAGCAAAAATGCATGATCCTGCATTTCGCCTAAAATCTTAGCTGCTAAATTCCAGACCAATTTTTTAAAATGTATTTATATACTACAAAAAAAAAAAAGGAAAACACAATGCCACGTATAGCAATGCAAAACACATTAGGGAGTGGGGAAAGGACACAGTACATCAGCCTTAATGACAATCAATTTATCTGAAAACCATATAAATAGCTAAAACATATACAGGCGATAATACAAGCCCATCGGAGAGTCTTTAATCCTTTTTTTAATACTGGACCTCAATACAGGCCATGTTTCGGCTTGGGATGCCTTCTTCAGGGGTGTGCTAAGGAAATCCAGTAGATGGCGCCGATATGCTTGTAAAGAATAAAAAGGAACATGGTTCAATAATGCTGTGAGCAATCTCTTCTGCTGAAAAGCATCGCCACTGAAATGCCTTTATAGTTTTACAAGCCTATTGGCGCCATCTACTGGATTTCCTTAGCACACCCCTGAGGAAGGAAGGCTTCCCAAGCCGAAACACGGACCGTGTTGGGATCCAGTATTAAAAAAAAAGATTAAAGACTCTCCAAAAGGCTTGCAATTTCGTCTGTATATGTTTTAGCTATTTATATGGTTTTCAAACAAAATGATTGTCATTAAGGCTGACGTACTGTGTCCTTTCCCCACTCCCTTTTGGGTTATTTATATACTATCCTAAGCGTTTGACATTATACGGTGGTCAAGCACTCTTTGGCCCAGATTTTCAGAATGGCCTGTAAAAACGGCGCCGGTCACATGTTACTCAAACTACGGTCTGAGAAGCCACCATGCTTTTTGACTCGGAGCTTCACTAAGAGATTGATTACCTGTACGTCCTGAGGCAGCTTTTTTGAAGCGAAACGCTGGCCATCGTCGACGGGTGGTACATCTCTTTTAGACACAATCAGTATTGCTCTGATGAAGCATTAGCTGCTTAATCATTATAGTCTCTCAATGTAGTTTAAACAACTTAGGGATTCTACTGCATTGCATAAGGCATTTATATAGTGGAAGATTATAGAGGAGGTTTTTTATGCCAGTGATTATATTAACCCCTACAAAGCCTCCTATTTATCTACAATTTTAACATATTGTTGGGTTGGAGGAGGGGATATGAGGCTTTTTTCTACCTCGTGATAATTTTCACAATATTAAGCCATTTAGTTAATGCTTGCTAATCCCTATTTTGTTTCTATGTAGACTCCTGGGAAACTATTTGTGGATCACTCCTTAGCATTTACGTGGTGTGTGTGTTTACTGTGCTGCAAACATTTTGAGAGTGTGGTTGTTTTTGATTTTCTAATTTTGTCTCATATAGGCTTGTGTGTGTTGGGCTACTCAAACTACGGCGCCATTAAATATATCACGGGCTGCATCGAGGTGGAAGACGATATCTTCTTTCTTAAAGGACCTTCGACCACAAGAGGTCATCCGCTGAAAATCAAAGGCGGGCAATTTCATGGCGACGCCAGGAAGTATTTCTTCACCGAAAGGGTGGTCGATCATTGGAATGAACTTCCATTACAGGTGATTAACGGCAGCAGCGTGCTCGATTTTAAAAAGAAATGGGATATGTATGTGGGATCTCTAGCCGGGTGAAGTCTGGGGGTGGGTCATTAGCGTGGGCAGACTTGATGGGCTACAGCCCTTTTCTGCCGTCATATTCTATGTTTCTATGTTTCTATATTATGAGAATCGCAGTCTGCATCGAAGATAGGCAATGGGCCAAGGTTTTTTCAGGCCTACACTTCCGGCAAATATCGTTGAAGTAGAATCACACTTAGCTGTGCCAAACGTCAACCCTGCCCATAACCAAGCCTTTTTTTGACGTTTGGCACCATTGCGCATCTGCGTAGACATGATTCAAGTGTCTGCCCCTGGTTCTTGCTTCCTTTCCAGATTTTTCATTTGATGCTTATTTCATTTCATTTACTCAAATGGAAAAAAAACAACCAATGAAGTTTAAAAATGAAATGCAAACCAAAATGAAAAAAAAAATTTGTTAGATCTGAGGTCCCCCTCTCTCACCCATCAAAGCAAACAAGAAAGTCCCCCAGGCATCCAGGCCCTTTGCCTATCACCTCCTTTTCCTCTAGACTAGAGGTCTGCACGGGAACGGGGATCGCGGGAATCCTGCGGGTCCTGCGGGAGTCCCGCAGGAATCCCCCTCCAACCCACGGGACTCCCACGGGGACCCCCCTCTGGCCCACAGGACTCCCATAGGGATGGAAGGCTTTGGAAGCAGGGTTCGTCCATATAATATAATGGACACGTCAGCCTTAGTAAAAGAGGGGGTTTATAAGTTAATTACCTGAACAGAAAACAAAAAAAAGGGTTCCACCAAAGAGATTCCATAAGCAAAAAAGCAGCGCAAACACAAAAGAAACTGTGGAATTGATGATCCTGTCAGAAGTAATTGCTGCTTTTTATGGGGACGGGTGGGGATGGAGGTAATTCCTTGCGGGGATGGGTGGGGATGGAGAGGATCCTGACGGGGACATGTGGGGATGGAGAGGATCCTAGTGGGGATGGGTGGGGACGGAGAGGATCCTGACGGGGACGGGTGGGGATGGGTGGGATTTCTGTCCCCACGCAACTCTACTCTAGACAGCAACTTAATGAGGGTAGGAGGCACTTGGGGTGGTAGTGCCCCCCTGTGTCCTCCTCTCTGCCCCCCCCCGCTCCTTCCTCGCCACACTCACGCCCTCCCTTCCCCCATATCTGTTTAATCTTCACCAGCGTGAGCAGCTTTCGCATGGGCATTTTGGTTTTCCCTCTGACATCACTTCCTGGCCCCGTGACCTGGAAGGGATTTCAGAGAGAAGCCAGGAGAGCACAAGCAGCAGGCTGGAAAAGATGTGGGGGGTGGAGAAGGGAAAGGGAGGGCGTGAGCCTGGCATGGGGGGGAGGGGAGGCGGAGAGGTCCTAGCGCCATCAGGATGGTGCCCGGGGCGGTCCACCATTGCCTCCAGACCTCTACTAACCCATCATAGCATGAAAAGGAGGACAGAAATTACCCCTCAGTTACTTCTACCCTGCCTGTGTCTTTTCCAAAATGGCACCAGCTGGTCCACAGCTGACATCATTTTCAGCGTTTCTGATATGATACTATTGCGCCTCAATCGAATGTTCCTTGGCATGAAACAATCTAGATAGTTGGCAAAGGAACCATGCTTTGATAGTCACTACAGAGGAAGTGCCATGAGCAGGGGTGACTGGAGATTGGAACCGGCATGGGCAGGCGCAATCTCAAAATGGTGGCCAGTGGTATAGTAAGGGGTGTGTGGTCTGCCCCAAGCACGGTCTTCCTCGGGGCGTGGGCACCCCCTCCTGCCCTCCACCCTGCCTGCCTTGCGTGCGTCCCCTTCCCTTTCCCCCTTCCCTTCTTATCTTCGGTGTGAGCAGCTGCGAAGTAGAGCGCGCCGAAGCTGACATGAGCAGCAGCCTTGTAGCTGTTCACACTGAAGATAAAAAGGTACGGTGAAGGGGTGTGCACGCACGATAGGGGGGGTGGGGAAGAGGGTGGGAGAGGGGTACCACCGTTCCAGGTGCCGCTCACAACTGCTATGCCACTGATGGCGACTGTGACTTCCCATGGCAGTCTATCGAGGGTACTGTGGGAAGTCACAGCCAACATTTTTACTATGCAGCAGGCAGGGACAGGAATGGCACGGGATCGTTTCTGCTCCGAAGAGGCCACTAGACCACCAGGGCTTTAGATTAGAGAATGACACAAGGACAAATTTTTCCCTGTCCCCACGGGAATTCATTTTCCTGTCCTGTCCCTGCGAGTTCTTTCCCTGCTCCTGCCCCATTCCTGCAAGCTCCGTCCTCATCTGCGCAAGCCTCAAACACTTTGAAATCCTAAGTGGCAACATTCTAGAGCTTAGATTGTGATGTCATAATGCCTCATTCCACCAATGCCTAAGCTCCGTCCTCACCTGCACAAGCCTCAGACACTTTAAAATCCTAAGTAGCAACATTCTAGAGCTCAGATTGTGATGTCATAATGCCTCATTCCACCAATGCCTAAGCTCCGTCCTCATCTTCACAAGCCTCAAACACTTTAAAATCCTAAGTAGAAACATTCTAGAGCTCAGATTGTGATGTCATAATGCCTCATTCCGCCAATGCCTAAGCTCCGTCCTCACCTGCACAAGCCTCAGACACTTTAAAATCCTAAGTAGCAACATTCTAGAGCTCAGATTGTGATGTCATAATGCCTCATTCCACCAATGCCTAAGCTCCGTCCTCATCTGCACAAGCCTTAAACACTTTAAAATCATAAGTGTTCGAAGCTTGTGTGATTAAGGCTGAGCTTACAGGGGCAGAGACAAGGACAGCAACAAAATTTGCAGGGATGGGACAGGGAAATTATGTTCCTGCGGAGACAGGAACAAATTTGTCCCTGTGTTATTCCCTGTGGTAGGCCTGTGGAGGGACTACAGGTAAGGACAGAGTTGGTGGGCAGCTTGAGGGGGGGGAAGGGGTTGTCAGGGAGGCTGGCTGGGCTTGCAGCAGTGGCAAAGAAAGAGGTTGGAAGTTGGGAATTTCGGGCCAGTTTCAGTACTGAATCTGAAACTGATGTCCGGTTGGTCTCTAGTGCACAGCACCCTTTACAGAGCACTAGCTTAATGTGGATTATCTCGTTGCCTAACCCTGGGTGCCATTTATTGAATCCAGCCCTTAATGTACAGTTGGGGTGTTATTGATTGCGTTTGCATTGGTAACTATGAATAATCAGCAGACTGACAGGTCTACAAGTTAACAAGTTCAAGGCTTGATGATTAACTATATTCACAAAGTTGATGAAAAAATAAGGATATAAATAAATATTCCTGGAAATTTTCTACCCCCTGCAGTCATGAACTTTGAATAATTGGAGGGAATTATGCTGAGTACTAATCAAAAGTTGTTTTTAAAAAAAAAATAATTTGCTAATTACCTCCCTGTTTCATCAGTGTCAGATTCTAATCATCCTGAGACATCCTAATTGACCCTTGAGAGGTGTTTATCTGATATGGAAAGTTTGAGACAGGGTCAGACAGTCATTAAAAAAAAAAAGAGAAATGCACATTTGCAGAAGTTAATACTTGATATTTCCTGCAAATCACTGCAATAAAAAAGAACACCCCCCTTTCCCTTTTACTAAGCCAAGGTAGAGATTTCTACCGTGGCCCGGAGGGCTAAATGCTCTGACGCTCTCAGAGAGAGAAAAAGATAATGGTTACTGTGGATGGGAGGACTGGATGGGCCATTTGGCCTTTATCTGCCATCCTGTTACAATGTTTCTATAACCATAAAGTTCTATGACATCACAATGCAGGTGTAAAGAGCCTTAGCCTATAGGAGGAGGAGATGCAAATGTTAAGAGCCTTAGCCAATAGGGAGAGGAGGAGATAGTAGATGCTGTGGATGGGTCATTTGGCCTTTATCTGCCATCATGTTTCTATAACCATAAAGTTCTATGACATCACAATGCAGGTGTAAAGAGCCTTAGCCTATAGGAGGAGGAGATGCAAATGTTAAGAGCCTTAGCCAATAGGGATAGGAGGGATAGGAGGAGATGTTTTGGATGGATCATTTGGCCTTTATCTGCCATCCTGTTACAATGTTTCTATAACCATAAAGTTCTATGACATCACAATGCAGGTGTAAAGAGCCTTAGCCAATAGGGATAGGAAGAGATAGTAGATGTTTTGGATGGATCATTTGGCCTTTATCTGCCATCCTATTATAATGTTTCTATAACCATAAAGTTCTATGACATCACAATTCAGGTGTTAACAGCCTTAGCCTATAAGAAGAGGAAATGCAAATGTTAAGAGCCTTAGCCAATAGGGAGAGGAGGAGATAGTGGATACTATGAATGGACAGACTAGATGGGCCATTTGGCCTTTATCTGCCGTCATGTTATAATGTTTCTATAACCATAAAGTTCTATGACATCACAATGCTTTAACCTATAAGAAGAGGAGATGCAAATGTTATGAGCCCTTAGCCAATAGGGAGAGGAGGAGATAGTAGATGTTTTGGATGGATCATTTGGCCTTTATCTGCCATCATGCTTCTATGTTTCTATACTTATAGAATTCTATGAGCGTCGGAGCATTTAGCGCTCTGGGCTGCGGTAGAAACCTTAATCGCGGTTTAGTAAAAGCTGGGCAAACTAAGTTAAAAAAAAATTCTGCAATATTGCCGAGTCTTTGTGGGACTCTAGAAATAATTAAAAGCAGTGGTAGGATTCAATCTGAATTAGTAATATCATTTCCAATTTCTGTTTCTTTTCAAAATACTTGATCAAATAATTTCGCTCTAGTCATCCTTAAATTGTTCTTAATTAAAAAAAAACCTCTTTTGTAAACCATGTAGAACTTATGGTTATGCAGTTAAGAAGTACGATGTTATGTTATGTTATTTTTCCTACTGAAATGTGCTGTCTAATATTCATCGTTTTCTCTCTCTCTCTAGCCTGTTCCTAGAACTGTGTTCTTGCGGTTCCCTTAGTGATATGCATAATCAGTTTTTTGATTGGTCTTACTTGAAAGTGATATTACATTACATTACATTATAGATTTCTATTCCGCCATTACCTTTCAGTTCAAAGCGGATTACAAAAAGAGTTATGGAAGAAGGGCTACAACGTTAGATCAGAGAAGGTTTCCAAGAGAGAGAAAAGTAGGATCTGGGGTTAGGGAGGGGATGGTAAGAGGGGGGTTAAGCTTTATCATGGTATTAAGCTTTATTAAGGGATTTCTTGAAGAGTATAGTTTTTATTTCCTTTCTGAACATCTTGTAGTCTGGGGTTGTTGTCAATAGGTTGGAGACTTGGTTGTCTATCTTCACTGCCTGAGTGGCCCGTAGTCCGTTGTATAGTTTTTTCCTTTTTACTTCTTTGATTGGGGGGTAAGTGAATGGGGTGTGTGTTTTTCTATGCCTGGTAGAGGTGGTTTGGATGAGGCGGTCATTTAGGTAGGTTGGGCTGTCTCCATTTATAGTTTTAAATAGTATACAGTAGAATTTAAATTGTATTCTTTCCTGGATTGGAAGCCAATGAGAATTGATGGATGCCTCAGTAATGTGATCATGTTTTTTCAATGAATAGACGAGTCTCAGAGCTGTATTCTGAATTGTCTGTAGTTGTTTAATCATTATTGCAGGGCAGGGGAGGTAGAGGATGTTGCAATAGTCTAGGATACTTAGGATTAGAGATTGTACTAGGAGCTGAAATTGTGTTTTTTCGAAGAATTTTCGGACTTGTCTAATATATATTTGTTCATGTATGCGTGCTTCTGCGTTTGCAATGTGCACACAAATGCATACCCCCAGCTAGGAACATGGATCTGCACTGTGCTGATGGTGACATATTACAGATATCAAAGTCTTCTTTAAGTCTTTGGGTGACATTATACTCCTGGCCGCACCAGCCCTCGATGCTCATACCTGCCCCTGCCATGCATAATGTTACAGCTACTGTCCTATTTTCTCACTCAGGGAATAGTTTAGCTCTGGAATGCATTGCCAGAGGTTGTGGTAAAAGCGGATAGTGTAGCTGGTTTTAAGAAAGGTTTGGACAAGTTCCTGGAGGAAAAGTTCATAGTTTTTTATTGACAAAGACAGGGGGAAGCCACTGCTTGCCCTGGATTGGTAGCTTGGAATATTGCTACTTCCTTGGGTTTTGGCCAGGTACTAGTGACCTGGATTGGCCACCGTGAGAACGGGCTACTGAGCTTGATGGACCTTTGGTCTGACCCAGTATGGCTATTCTTATTCTGTTATGTGTGCCAAGTATAGCATAATCAAGCCATTGTAACATCACTGCTTAGGTTGGCTCTGAGGCACTGTGGAATGAGGCATTATGACATCACAATCTCAGCTCTGGAATGTTGCTCTCAATGGGGTTCCGGAATCTTGCTACTCCTTGGGTTTCGGCCAGGTACTAGGGACCTGGATTGGCCACTGTGAGAACAGGTTACTGGGCCTGATGGACCATTGGTCTGAACCAGTATGGCTATTCTTATGTTCTTACGTGAGCCAAGTATAGGACAATCAAGCCATTGTAACATCACTGATGAGGTTGGCTCTGAGGCATTGTGAAATGAGGCATTATGACATCACAATCTCAGCTCTGGAATGTTGCTCTCGTTGAGGTTCCGGAATCTTGCTATTCTTTAGGATTCTGAATGGAATGTTGCTACTCTTTGGGTTTTGGCCAGGTACTAGTGACCTGGATTGGCCACCGTGTGAACGGGCTACTGGACTTGATGGACCATTGGGTTGACCCAGCAAGGCTATTCTTATGTCCTCTTTGAAGAGCTGAAGCGCAATGCCTACAGCTCAATTTCAGATCCCATTACTGTCAAACCAAAATAACATTTACACTGCTCTATCCTTTGTCATAAATTGTTCTAACGCTTTCCCAGCTGACGTGTTACATGCCTGAGAGGCTTACCTGGTATTTTTTTTCCTAAGCTATGAATTGGAATTATTCCTTAACAGGTTTTATAGGTTCATTTTCTAAACAGGGGTTACTGATTTTGAATTGACAACCCAAGGCTTCCCACTGAGGCCCCTTCCAACTGTTTTCTGTACTAAGCCATCAGCTAGAGCAGTGGTCTCAAACTGGGGCCACATGCGGCCCACCAGGTCCTATTTTGAGGCCCTCGGTATGTTTATCATAATCACAAAAGTAAAATATAACAGTTTCTTGATCATGTGTCTCTTTAGCTATAAATGACAATATTATTATTAAGACTTGGCCAAAAGGAAAGATTTATAAACTATGAAGAGTTTTACCTCATGCAAAATTGTCATTTGTTTAATAAGACATTAACTATTTTTTCTGAGGCCCTCCAGGTACCTACAAATCCTAAATGTGGCCCTGCAAAGGGTTTGAGTTGGAGACCAGTGGCCTATAGGAAGAGGTGATGCAAATGTTAAAAGCCTTAGCCAATAGGGAGAGGAGGAGATAGTGGATGCTGTGGATGGGCCATTTGGCCTTTATCTGCCATCATGTTACCATGTTTCCATAACCATAAAGTTCTATGACATCACAATGCAGGTGTAAAGAGCCTTAGCCTATAGGAAGAGGAGATGCAAATGTTAAGAGCTTTAGCCAATAGGGAGAGGAGGAGATAGTGGATGCTCTGGATGAGACATTTGGTCTTTATCTGCCATCATGTTACTATGTTTCTATAACCATAAAGTTCTATGACATCACAATGCAGGTGTAAAGAGCCTTAGCCTATAGCAGTGGTCTCAAACTAGCAGCCCGCCAGGTCCTGAGGCCTTCGGTATGTTTATCATAATCACAAAAGTAAAATAAAACAGTTTTGTGATCATATGTCTCTTTAGCTATAAATGACAATATTATTATTAAGACTTAGTCAAAAGGAAAGATTTATAAACTAAAAAGAGTTTTACCTCATGCAAAATTGTCATTTCTTTAATAAGACATTAACTATTTTTTTCTGCTGCCCTCCAAGTACCTACAAATCCAAAATGTGGCCCCGCAAAGGGTTTGAGTTTGAGACCACTGAGCTAGAGTGTAGAGAAAATGACCCAGGGACAAATGTGTCCCCGTCCCTGCAGGAACTCAATTTCCCCATCCCGTTCCCGTGAGTTTTGTCGCTAGTGCAGCCTGACCTGTAGGAAGTTAAGACTGGGAGCTGCAGGGGTGTTTACAGTGGTAAGCTGTGAGGGGGAGGGGTGAAAGCTTCAAATCGCCCACTGGTGCGCCTAGATCGCACCTACCAGTTCATAACATGTGGTTTAAATGGGTTTAAGAGGCACGATAATTGGTCGCACCATTAAAATCCAATTAAACCCTCATTTCTATTGTAGTGGGAGGGGGTCCTGGATCATTATATGCGTGTATGCAATTGGTAAATTATATTAATAAATTGAAGAGATTGAATTTTTCTTGTGGAGTTCATGACAGAATTATTTCTTTTTTTAATCAATGTGATGATGTGCCTATTTCAGTTTCTTTATTACACAAGTGGTGGCGGAACATATTACCTACTCGTACATATGATAAAATTCTACAAAATTGAAATGAGGAGTTGGGAATTCAGATTTCTCTTCTTGATTTTACTCAATCTATTAATAGACTACCAAAGATTATAAAAGGGTATGTTTGGAGAGAATGTACTTATAGAATCTTGCAAAGGGCTTATTTTTCCCAAATTCAAGCTTTTCATGCAAATTTAATAGATACCCCAATTTGTATTAAATGTAATAAAGATCCTGGCACATTATCTCATGCTTTTTGGTTGTGTCCTTTGATCAACTCATTTTGGTCTGCCATCCTAATATTTTTAGGTTCTTTATGGGGTAATTCGATAGTGGGTTGTCCTAGGGGAATAATTTTTTTGGTAAAGCATCGGCTTGTGGGGTTTTTGGCCAACTAAAATGTCTTTTATTTAAGAAAGCCTGTATGATTGGGCATAAATGTATTATGCAATTTTGGTTGCAGAAAGAATCTCCAAGTTTTTGGCATTGGAGGAATCAATTACATCGCTTATTTTTATTTGAGAGTTGGGAGGTTCGAGGTTCGCCTAAAAAAACTCATCTTTTTATGGAGGTTTGGGATCCTTATATTCAGAATCTTTCACCAAAAATACAAAGTTTGGTTATCAATGATTTATTATGAAAATTAGGTTTACTAATTACATTCCAGTTTTTTATTTTAATTCTTTATTTTTGTCAACTTTCATCCAGGGTGAGGGATTTCATTTAGGGGAAGATAGTGGGTAGGGGATGGAATTAAGGGCGGTGTAGATAAGATTGAACTAATTCATATGGAAATTAAATTTGAAAGAATGATTTAAATTTGTATGAAATATTATTGTGATTCTTATTGTATTGAATGTATTTTTGTATTATCCTATTGTACTGATTATTTGATTCTTTCAATAAAAATTGTTGTTATATAAAAAAAAAAAAAGCCACTGCTATGTGGTCTGCAGAGCTGGTGCCTAGGTCCCTGGTGGCTAGAGGCGCATAGTCATGGCGAAGCCCAAAAGTGGGCATGGCTAGGAGCGGTGCTGGACTTCAATATCACTATGTGCTGCTGGCCATGAGTCTGACAGAGCTCTAGGCGCCGGAAATGTAAACCCTGGCCTGGATTTCTGGCACCCAGGATTCCCACTCTGGAAGCAGTGCCTGTCTGTGATTGACGTGCGACAGGCGCCCGTTTTGTAGGTACCTGCTGTGGCAGACACCCCTTCCAGAATCAGCCCCTTACTGCCTACAAAATGAGTGGCAGTAAGGGCTCACATGGTAGTTTTTCAAAATGGCCGCCTCCAACGGTTGGGAGCCCTCCAAGGACAGAGAAATAACTGGGCTTGCGGGTGGTTTATGATTAAGTAAATACACAATTTTTAACTCGCAACTTTAGGCGTAGATTTGGGAAAGGTCCTGCATACTGGAGTGAGATGGGACTTGTGAGGATCAAAAAGGAAGACCCCCCAAGGCCTGGAACAGCCTGTTAAAACAAAGCCAAGAAGACTCCAACACGTCCGCAGTGATAATCAAACGACGAAAAACCAAAAGAGACTGCAGAAATGGCATACAAAGTGCCAAGTCTTTTAATAGAGCCAGTAAAACGTTGTCATCCCCCCCAAAAAATGGTTCACTTAAGGTTTAGGAATTGGACCCAACACAGTCTGTGCTTCGATAACCATTTCTTCCTCAGGGGTCCGAGATGTTTTATACCTCGACTGCAATGAACCATTTGGAGTGCAACGGGGTTGAAACAGCTTCCAAAGATGGTGGACTGAAAAGGAGTCCTGTGGTGATCCGTCACAGTGCACCATTTTTTTTTTCCCCACAACGTTTTATTGACTCTAATAAAAGACTTGGCACTTTGTACGTCATGTCTGCAGTCTCTTTTGGTTTTACAGCCTGTTCAACAACAATTTGACATAGGATGACTAAACTAAACTAACTTAACTAAACCTTAAGTTTGTATACCGCATCATCTCCATAAAGATAGAGCTCGGCACGGTTTACAGGTAAATTCAATAAATGAGGAAAGGACATAATAAGAAATTAGAGGTTATGAAGAGGATAGCTAGCTTTACATTTTAAATAGATAGCTTTACGTTTTGGAGAAAAGCCAGGTTTTCAGATGTTTTCGGAATAATTGGAATAAGCCTAAGTTCTGCAGCGGGGCAGGGAGGTTGTTCCAAAGCTCGGTGAATTTGAAGAAAAGGGATTTCCCTAATTTACCTGCATACAGGATGCTTTTTAACGAGGAGAAAGATAGTTTGAGTATGTGGGCGGATCTGGTAGTGTCAGGTCTCGAAGAATTCCAGGATAGTTGGATTAGGGGAGGAAGAATGGCATGAATGATCTTGAAAATTAGGCAGGTCCATTTAAAGTGAATCCTAGAAATCACTGGAAGCCAGTGAAGTTTTGACAGAAGTGGGGAAACATGATCGAATTTGCTTTTTGCGAAGATCAACCTAGCCACAGTGGCCAGGTTGGGACTTCTATAGAGGGCAATGGGAGAAACAGGATTGAACGACTCGGTAAAAGGCAAGGCATGGGATACGGAGCTGGTGTTTGGTTTAGGAATGGGAATTTATATGCACATCTACATACAGTGACAGAGAACCAGAATGAAAGACAACTGGGTAATTACATTACATTAAAATATATTTCTAGACCGCAATACCTTCCAGATTGATGCGGTTTACATCATCAAGAGACTGTACATCACAGTGAAATACAAGAGAAATATCATCTTCCTTACTTTCCTAAGAATTTTACAAAAAGAGAAGTCTTTAATAGTTTTCGGAAATGCATGCATGAAATCGAAGAAGCAAGCAAGATACGCAACTCCGAATTAGAGAGTTGCATGGGGACAGAAATCCCACCCATCCCCACCCGTCCCCGCCAGGATCCTCTCCGTCCCCACCCTTCCCCGCCAGGATCCTCTCCATGCCCACCCGTCCCCATCAGGATCCTCTCCATCCCCACCCATCCCCGCAAGGAATTACCTCCATCCCCACCATCCCCATAAAAAGCAGCAATTACTTCTGACAGGATCATCAATTCCACAGTTTCTTTTGTGTTTGCGCTTCTGTTTTCCTTGTGGAATCTCTTTGGTGGAACCCTTTTTTTGTTTTCTGTTCAGGTAATTAACTTATAAACCCCCTCTTTTACTAAGGCTGACGTGTCCATTATATTATATGGACGAAACCTGCTTCCAAAGCCTTCCATCCCCGTGGGAGTCCTGTGGGCCAGAAGGGAGTCCCCGTGGGAGTCCCATGGGTTAAGGGGGGATTCCCGCAGGACCCCCACGGGACCCGCGGGATTCCCGCGATCCCTGTTCCTGTGCAGACCTCTACTCCGAATCCCCACTAGTAGCCTGATATGCAATTGTTCGATGCAAAAATTTCTTGTAAAGACATCCTCGTACTGGAGGGAACACAAACAATGAAGTTATCCTTAGTGGACGAACTGCCTTAAAAAACGTAAATTGTTCTGGTAAATAACCAGGTGCTCCATTTGGTCTTTATTTGCTGTCATCTGTGCCAGTGGTTTTCAACTCGTTCTTCAGGCAGCCGGGTTTTAAGTATACCCACAATGAATCTACATAAGATAGATTTGCATACGATGGAGGTGGTGCATGCAAAGTGATCTCATGCATATTCATTGCAGATATCCTGGAAGTCTGACTCCCTGGGAGTGTCCCCGAGGACTGGGCTGAGACCCACTGATCTATGTTATTACATTTGTTGCTAAGGTTGGTTTCTCAAGAGCACAATTTCACTTTATTTCCCCCAGATATTTTTTCTGTTTTCATGAGTCAGTGAACCAGCAAATAGGATGTTTTTTATGGATAGTATAAAATTATACTACTATAAGTTAAAGTGTATGTAACAAACTGAGAATAGTTAACCTTCTTACTGTACTTATCTACATGTTGGCAACAAATTTAGATACAGTATATACCATAAATCTAATGTAATCTGGTCACGCTATGTCTAAACAGGTTCAAGGTGACTTATAACAGGGAATTATAGAATGCATATGCTTTCAAAATTCTACATGGTATCTTTATTCCTCTTATTCCTTTATTTTGGAATGTTTATAGATTCTCTTTTGCAAGAAGTATCCAACAATTCAAACTCTCCCTTCCTTCTAAACACAGGATTAAAGGAGTCAAGATCTTCAGTCAATCTTTGGTCTTTAAATTCTCTCAACTTTGGAATGATCTCCCCTTTATTTTAAGGAGCGCCAGTTTGTTTCAATTTTTCCGTAAATCTTTAAAAACTACTCTATTTGCCAAACATTTTGAAAATTAAATTTTTTTGAAACTTTGCTATTACCTCCAATTTATCAATTATAATTTTTTTTTTCTGTTTTTATTTAACTGCTGTAAACCGAGTCGAGCCTTCTTAGAATGATGACTCGGTATATAAAGTTAAGCTTTAGTTTAGTTTTAGTTTAGTTTGAGGAAGGCAGAGTTATGAATAGAGAAATAGGAAAGATAGAATAGAGGCTCCATAAATATACTGATATAGCACTTGAGCAGAGTGTGGGATTTAGTGACATTAGGTATTTCAAGTTGTCTACGGTGTGTTTATAAATGATCTAGACACAGGGACGAAGTGCGAGGTAATATAATTCGCAGACGACACCAAACTATTTAGTTAAGACTAAAGAGGACTATGAAGATTTACAAAGGGACCTGAACAAACTGGGAGAATGGGCGATGAGATGGCAGATGAGGTTTAGGGGTTCTTTCATCAAGGCGCAGTAGGGGTTTAACGCGCGGAATACCGCGCATTAAACCGCCTGCCGCGCTAGTCGCTAACACCTCCATTGATGAGGTGTTAGTTTTTTTGGATTGCCGCAGGGGTTAGCGTGTGATGGAATGTCCGACGCGCTAACCCCCTTGATAGAAGGAGCCCTTAATGTTGAGAAATGTAAAGTCTTGCATGTAGGAAGCAGAAACCCGAAGTACAGCTATACGATGGGAGGGATGGTAATGGGTGTGAAAGTACCCTAGAAAAGGACTTGGTGGTAATAGTGGACAAGACAATGAAGCCGTTGGTGCAGTGGCCTGTAAGAAAGCGAATAGAATGCTAGGTATTATCAAAAAATGTATTACAACCAGAACGAAAGAAGTTATCCTGCCATTGTATCGGGCGATGGTGCTTAAAGACTAGTAGAATATAATGGGCGTCTTTAGCTGTTAACGCGTGCTACCACACATACTCCCTCTTTTACAAAGCCCGATAGCGCGGGCTGATGCGGTAAATGCTCTGATGCCTATGAGGATTGAATGGGCCTGGGAGCATTTGCCACGCAGCACTCGCTCACGTGGCTTTGTAAAAGAGGCTCTTACTGCCCTTAGACAAATTCCCCCCCCCCCAGGCCTAGATTTTCTAATTGGTGCCATTGATCGTGTTTCAATCACGCCATGGTGACATTTAGAGAATCATGCCTCTGGCACAGGTAGGCAATGGAAATATAAGGCAGGATTTTTCAGGCCTACGTATCTGGTGCCTACTTTTGATGTGAATCGTGCCTCCATAGGCGCTTTACGGCGCCCGACGCCACTTCCAGCATTAGCCGCGCATGTACAGTGCCTATGGAGGTGCAAATCTGGTGCTGTTTGTTTGTTTTTTTAAAATTCTCTTATTTATTAATTTGATAACTTCAGAAACAAGCATACAAACTTGAATACAGAGTCATTTGAAACCACAAAATCTTTACGGTGAACAAAGTAACCCAACAAAAGGAATTTTGATTATTTAGACCACAATTTAATAGAGACCAAGAATAAGAAAAGAATAATAATAAATTTACATATTTAGTAAAAAGACAGCATTGGAGAAACAAAGCCGGTACATATCAAGAGCGGCCCCCTCCCCCAGCCCCCCTCGCTATGCCACTGTCTTCCTGACACCACATTGTCCTTTATTCAATATTCAGGGTTATCCGAGCTGAACAAAATGCAGTTTTAGCCATAACAGAACACTGGAAGACTGGGAATGTAATTTGTATTATGAAAGAGCTCAGAACTTTATTTTAATCTTGTTGGATTCAATGCAAGCTCAGCGAAAACAGTAACCTTTCAACTCTTTCTTCCCACACGGTAAAAAAAAATAAAAAAATAAAATAATGAAGTATGCTCATTCATGACCGAAAATACTGCAGAGTCCTTGGAATATATCACAGCAGTCCGTTGCTAGCAACTTTCTTACGCCTCGTATTTTATTAAGAAATCTGAGAGAGCTCCACTTTCAGGATTATTTTTAGCTTCAAGATTATTTATTTATTTAAAACATTTCGAGTTCACTTTAAACCAAAAAGCGGATTACAAATGAAGCACACATTTTAAAATTGCAGACGTCTCCGAATAGGCACTCGCCCATCAGCCGATAATTAAAAATCACTTACGCAGTCTTTGCTTAGTTAAAGCATGTTTTAGAGAATGACACGGTGACAAAATTCATCACCGTTCCCGTCCCCGCGGATAACCGCGGGAAACCATCTTCATGTCATTCTTTAAGGAGAGAGGGAAGGATCAGAGTATAATTGGGCACAACCACTGACCCGCAAGCTTTGCTTTGAAGAATGCTGAGATTGAGCAGCAACATTCCAGAGCAGATATTGTGATGTCATAATGCCTCATTCCACCAGTGCCTAAGAGCCAATCACATCAGTGATGTCACAATGGCTTCATTATCCTATACTTGGCTCAAATAAGAATCAGAGTATGAATGGCCACAACCACTGACCCGCAAGCTTTGCTTTGAAGAATGCTGGTGTAGAAGGACTGAGGTTGAAACAGACACTACAGAATGACAGTCTCCGGTATCCAGAGCAGATATTGTGATGTCATAATGCCTGATTCCACCAGTGCCTAAGAGCCAATCACATCAGTGATGTCACAATGGCTTCATTATCCTTGGCTCACATAAGAATCAGAGTATGAATGGCCACAACCACTGACCCGCAAGCTTTGCTTTGAAGAATGCTGGTGTAGAAGGACTGAGGTTGAAACAGACACTACAGAATGACAGTCTCTGGTATCCAGAGCAGATATTGTGATGTCATAATGCCTCATTCCACCAGTGTCTAAGAGCCAATCACATCAGTGATGTCACAATGGCTTCATTATCCTTGGCTCACAGAAGAATCATAGTATGAATGGCCACAACCACTGACCCGCAAACTTTGCTTTGAAGAATGCTGGTGTAGAAGGACCGAGGTTGACATAGACACTAGAAAATGATATGGGATTATTTCCCGCGGTTATCCACGGGGACGGGGACGGTGATGAATTTTGTCACCGTGTCATTCTCTAGCATGTTTCTCTGTAACTGCACTGAGGATCTACTCAGACGTCTATCCTAACGAGTAGAGAGCTTTAACAAAAAAGACGAGCCTTTAACAATTCCTTAAAATCCATCCTACTGCTGCGTCGACTTAAAAGCTGCTGGCAAAGAATGCCGCACCCGCGGGCCTGCTGTCGAAATAACCGATGCCCAGGTTTTCATATAACGCACGCCATTCATCGCCACCGCATCCGACTTCATCGCTCCCTGAGATAAAAAAAACCATTCTAAGACTCAGTCATTCAAAATTCGGCAGTTCGACTGATCTTTAGGCTGAAAAAAATGGGAACACATAAGCCCCTACTATCAAAGACTCCATTGGCTGCCCTTAGAGGCGCGAATCCTGTTTAAATTCGCTTGTCTATGTTATAAATCAATATTTGGTCTGGCCCCCATTTACCTGGTTTCCCACTTCAATCTGGCAAATTATCTTAGGCCCACACGAAGAATTCATCTGTTCACTTATCCGACAATGAAAGCCTGCCAGTGCAAAAGATTCTTGGACAGAACTCTTGCCTTCCAGGCAGGCAAATGGAACGACTGGCTTAGTAACGTTTTCGCGCGCTCCCCATCCTACTTCAATTTTAGAAAACTATTAAAAACAAGTCTGTTCAATCGATTTGTTAACTAAGAATCTACTCAGCACTTCTTATTCAATCCTGTAACCCTATGAACCTTTTAGCTTTTGTATTCTTTATTATGTAAGATTGTATTGCTGACTTTGATTGTAACCTCTTAGCTGATTGTCCAGCACCTCTTGCTGTAAACCGCCTCAAACTTATATGGTAAACCGCCTTGAACTTATAAGGCTTTGGCGGTATATAAGAATAAAATTATTATTATTATTATTATACTTCTGCAGATTATGAGTCAATTACCACGATGTTTCCCCATAAATTACAGGATTTTATATTCAGCGTGAGAACACACAGAGAGCCTGTGTCGCTGTTTTAATACAGGAGAAAGGCTGACAATTCAGCGCAAGACACCAGCGCGCCGCGGGAAAGCTTAGTTTTAAAGAGCTCCAGAGTGGGGTGTGAGTGGGGATTCCCCCCACTTTACTGCATAGTGTTTGCGCTGCTGTTGGGGGGGGGTTTGGAACCCTCCATTATAGAGTAAAACGGAACTTTTTCCGATTTTTTTCGGGAAAAGTTCTGTTTTCTCTATAATGGGTGGGGGGTTTGCACCCCCCACACCCCCACCCAATGGCAGCGCGAACAGTATGCAGTAAAGCAGGGGGACCCACACCCCCCGTCCCATCACTGTTCCTATTGCCGATGGCCTGGCTGCCCTGGGCATGCCTGCTGTTACTATGGGAAGCTAAGTTACGGACACTGTTAGAGAATACGTTTGACCTTTGCACAACATAGGCCCAGGCATTTAGGCCTGGTTTTCGTTGGCATAAATCCCTTTGCCTACAAGTTAAGTCACAGAGATGGGCACTCAGTGGTGTAGTGAGGATGAGAGGCGCCCGGGACGATGGCGCCCCTCTTCCACCCTCTTCTCCACCCCAACCCCCATCTGCTCCTTCCCCATCCCCTCCTGCCACGCATGCACTCCCCTTCCCTTCCCCCGTACCTATTTAATGTTCGCGGTGCGAGCTGCAGCCCCAACCTGCTGCGCGTGCTGGCGTCGGCTCTTCCTTTGACATCACTTCCTAGGGTCCAGGAAGTGACATCAGAGGAAAAGCCAAGGCTGGAATGAGCAGCAGGTTGGGGTGCTGTTTGTGTCGCAAACATTACAGAGGTACAAGGGAAGGGAAGGGGCGGTAGTGGGGGGGGAGCAGGGAAGGAGTGGGGGGGGCAGAGAGTTGAATAGGTGCCGGTGTTCCTATTAAGATGGTGCCCAGGATGGACCCCCTCCCTTTACTATGCATTTGCGGGCACTATGTGTCATTCTATAAATCACACCTGTCTGTGGAAGTGGTTTATAAACTCATGCTAAGCGTCAACCTTTTCGGGGCCGATTTCTTAAGTGACATATATATGTTTGTTTATATTTATTAAAAGTTTTAACCACACAGAGCTCTCCCATGTGAGTGGCAATCAGCAACTGGCGCGCTGAGGGATCAAAGAAGCTTAGAGGGAACATTGGAACAAAGGTAGGCTGGCATTCCGTGGGAACCCCGGAGAACCAGCATCTATCCCTGCAGGAGTCCCGTGGACCTAAGGGGTTCCCCCGAGGGAGTCCTGTGGGCCTAGGGGGAATCCCCGCAGGGTTCCCGCGGGATCCACGGGAGTCCCGTAATCCTCTTTCCCGTGCAGACCTCTAGTCTGAAGTTCCTAAGTTTTAATTCAGATCAGCAAAACGTGCTTATGACAGTCAGACTGGCCAGAGGGACCTGAGACTCAGTCTCATTGAATTTATGAATTAACAGAGAATCTGCAGCCTGATTTTACAGCACTGCAGCTTATAGAGCTGAAGGAACGGCCACTTCAGAAAGTGTAATAGCTGGAAGCCAAATTCTGAAAACTGAATCTCCTTCATCAATTTACCGTGAACTACTCCTTCGAGTGATAGATGCAATGAGATGTGAGTTTTATTAATATCGAGGGACGGTGATGAGAGAGGCCTCAAATTTGCTTGCTGCCTAGAAGAAAGTCTTCTGAAGGTGTGGGATTTAAGATCAAAATGATTCTTAGGCTCCCTACTTTGATAATGTTGGTAATATTTTGAAATTGCTTTGCGGTTTTCTCTCGTGTATCGTACGAAGGATAATTTGGAATGAATCATTTTTGAAATACCTACGAATTGCTTTGTGTTTGTAAATGAAGAAATATCTCTAAAATACCCCAAGGCCTTGTGAAGACTTTAATCTCAGAGATACTAAACTCTGTCCTTAATAAGGGACTGGGCAGTAATCGCGTACAGAAAAGCAATTCAAAAGCGTTTTTGCTTGTTCTTATTTAAACACTTTTGGAAATTGTTTGTATCAAGATCACTAAACCCTAACTAGCATGCAAACGCATCCGAACCTATTAAGAAAGTCACACTCCAGGCACCTATTTCCGCTCAAAGAAACTCCAGGGACAGAAGAGGGAAGATGGAGGAGTTTTAGAAAGGAAACATTTCTCAAATGATTCTAATGAGGCATAATCTCCAGCCCCACTGATTCCATTGCACGTAATAACACCCGAGACTATTTTTCCCTTAACCGTATTATAGTGCAGACACAACACAGGGAAAACTGCAGATTAAAAATGTGCAGTTCCCTGAGGGAGCTACGTGATCAATTTATGTTTTGACGAGAAAAAATTCTTCTGGTGTTTGGGTTTTTTTTTTTTTTTTCAATAGATTTTTTTTTTTCCTCCATCGGGACAGAATGAGGGCAGTGCTTTTTGAAAATAGCATGGCACAAGTAGCAAAGAACAGAAATTTCTCTTGCGGGGCTGATGAACTCATTTGGAGGAGAATTCAGGACAAATTGCCATTTGGGAAGGTGAAGTGAACAGAGAAAATGAGAAATGGGGATGCAGAGTAGGTTGGCTGTTGGTAATAATTAGGCTGGGTGAACTTGAAGCCACTGAATGTATCAGCAGGCGTTCTTACAATATGGCTGCCAGTACTTCAGTTTGAACCGTCTCATTTGCTTAATTTTCTTTAATACTCGTGTGCTATCCCTTCCCACCCCCATACCTCTAAATGTTCTCCAGCATAAGCAGCTTCTCCACCTGCTGCTGGTGCTGGCTTTCCCTCTGACGTCACTTCCTGGCCTGCGACCCGGAAGTGATTTCAAAAGGAACCAGACCTGCACAAGCAACAGGCTAGAGTAGTTGCTTGCACTGGCAAAGATTTTAAAGCGGTACGGGAAGGCATGAGCCTGGCATAGGGGGTGGAGAGGTGCTGTCGCCCCCACTAAGACGGCGCTCGGGGCGGTCTACCCCCCCTCCATTTCTTCCTCCTGCCTCTTCCCTTTACATACATGAACTCCTGCTCCCAATACCCACATGCAGATACCTTGATGCCTCCCCCTCTACCTCCCACCCCCTTGGCCCCTCTCTACTACCTATCCTTTCTCTGATATCTGCAGTCTGATGTTTTGGATACAAGGGGATGAATCACTCTTTATTTTTCTCCAAATGAAATCTCGCTGTGGCTGATCATTTTCTGTTTTTTAATTTAGGAAGAACTTCTGCTGTTGTGGCTGAAAAACATTTGCAGAGCTGAAGTCCCATATGCTTCAGAGCTTTCGAGGATAACTTGATATTTATTAAGCAGAAGGAAAGAAGGTGGTGGCAAAGGCAGAAGCCGCGGCTCGAGTCTCTGCAAATCTTCTCTGCTTTTACCTTACTGCTGTTTCCATTTTGTTGGCGTTCTAATTTATTTACAGGCCATGTTCGGCTTAACTGTCTTTCAGACCGTAATCATCCATCAAGGCAGTTTACAGAGAAAAAAAAAAGTGGAAGATAACCATAAAAAAAGAGGGTGAAAACAGGACAAACCACGAATCAGCGATACAGCTAATCAAATCCTCATCGGCCTCTGAGGAAGAGTGAGGTGCGAGACCCAGTTCCACCACATATGCGTCAGACTAGACGGGGACAAATTTTTCCCTGTCCCCGCAGGAACTCAATTTCCCTGTCGCTGCCCTATTCCTGTACGCTCTGCCTTAACCACACAAGCCTCGAACACTTATGAGGTTTGTGCAGATGAGGACGGAGCTTAGGCATTGGTGGAATGAGGTATTATGACATCACAGTCCGAACTCTAGAACGTTGCTACTTATGGTTTTAAAGTGTTTGAGACCTGTGCAGATGAGGACGGAGCTTAGGCATTGGTGGAATGAGGCATTGTGACATCACAATCTGAGCTATAGAATGTTGCTACTTATGATTTTAAAGTGTTTGGGGCTTGTGCAGTTGAGGATGGAGAATGGGCATTGGTGGAATGAGGCATTGTGACATCACAATCTGAGCTTGTGCAGATGAGGATGGAGCTTAGGCTTTGGTGGAATGAGGCATTATGACATCACAATCTGAGCTATAGAATGTTGCTACTTATGATTTGAAAGTGTTTGGGGCTTGTGCAGATGAGGATGGAGCTTAGGCATTGGTGGAATGAGGCATTATGACATCACAATCTGAGCTATAGAATGTTGCTACTTATGATTTTAAAGTGTTTGGGGCTTGTGCAGTTGAGGATGGAGAATGGGCATTGGTGGAATGAGGCATTGTGACATCACAATCTGAGCTTGTGCAGATGAGGATGGAGCTTAGGCTTTGGTGGAATGAGGCATTATGACATCACAATCTGAGCTATAGAATGTTGCTACTTATGATTTGAAAGTGTTTGGGGCTTGTGCAGTTGAGGATGGAGAATGGGCATTGGTGGAATGAGGCATTGTGACATCACAATCTGAGCTTGTGCAGATGAGGATGGAGCTTAGGCATTGGTGGAATGAGGCTTTATGACATCACAATCTGAGCTCTAGAATGTTGCTACTTAGGATTTTAAAGTGTTTGGGGCTTGTGCAGATGAGGATGGAGCTTGAAGAAATGGGGCAGGGACAGGAAAAGAACTTGCAGGGATGGGATGGGAAAATGAGTTCCCGCAGTGACAGGGAAATAGTTGTCCCCATGTAATTCTCTACGTCAGATCACAACCTCAGCAACTTCCTTGTGCTTAAATTCAGTGGTGTATATGGAGTCCAATACTGAATCACTATTAGGCACTGATAATGCTTTTATTTTATCTCTATTTGATTATATACAATTCAGGTTTATGCACTTAATATATATATATATATTTTGTTTAATACAAAATACAGTAAAACCTTGGTTTGCGAGCATAATTCGTTCCAAAAACATGCTTGTAATTGAAAACACTCGTATGTCAAAGCAAATTTCCCCATAAGAAATAATGGAAACTCAGACGATTTGTTCCACAACCCAAAAACTTTAATACAAGATACTATACGTACTTGTAGTGCAAGACCTCGCTCATTTAGAACAGTCACTACACTCTGCAGAGAGAGAAGAACCATCGGCTCAGTTGTGATGATGTGACATGTGTATACTGCATGTACTTGTATTGCAAGACTTTGCTTGTTTAGAACAGTCACTACACTTGCAGCGTCAGAGAGAGAAGGGCCATTGGCTCAGTTGTGATGATGTGACGCGTGTATACCGTATGTACTCGTATTGCAAGACTTTGCTTGTAATATCACTGCTGCTACAGCTCCTGGAAAAAGTAAGTGCACAATTGCTTTTTTTAACTCTGGTGTGCAGCTCTCATGGACTACAGCTCTTTCCTTATGATCCTGGACCAGAGCCATTGAAAGGGTGGAGCTGCTTCTTGCACGTTGGTCTTGAAGGAAGTTCTATAAAAGATTGATATTGTCTCCTGAAGAAGGCGACACAGTCGCCGAAACTGGGTTCTAGTTGGGATTTCGTTTGTTTTTACATATTTTACTGACTTTACTCCAATAAAAGACTTATATTCCTTTGTTGGTGGTGACATCTCCAGTGCCTCTTTTTGCTGTTTTCTTCATAGTAGCTCGAGGCTTTGTTTCTTCTTTTTTGTTCTCTTGTATATTAAGTTAAAATTTAATCAAATGTTTTGCTTGTCTTGCAAAACACATGCAAACCAAGTTATTTGCAATCCAAGGTTTTACTGTATTAACAAAAACTGGAGATCTCAGTAGGGGCAGGACTGACTTCTTAGGACAATATCTTTAGTCACTGATTCATGCTATGTAATAAGGATTTAGAAGGTAATATTATAAACCTTTTTATAAGATATCAACCAGGGAATGATATGATGGAGCTTACTGTGCTGGTAGGGTTTGTACAGGTGGGAGTGTGGATGGACTTCACTCACCGGATGTCTCAATCCACCCTCATTTTCCTGGAGCCATATAGTAACACTATCCCCCTTTTTTACTAAGGTGCGCTAATCAGATTAGCGTGTGCTAAACTCTAACGCGTCCATTTCTTTTGCTTGCAGTGATCTGCCTACATAGTTTGACAATGAACCAAGTATTTTTCTGCATGCCATTTTAATCTATTTTCCTCTTATTTAAGTCCATTTTACGAGGGACAGGCTGTCGTTTGCAAGGGCATATTCTGTGTTATTGCATGTTGTTATATAATGAAAATGAGCAGAAAAAAGCACAGTTTTTTAGTTTATAACATTTTATTGAAGGAATCATACAAATATACAAGTATACAAAAATATAATACACTAGTATTTTAGCCCGTTACATTAACGGGTGCTAGAATATATATCTGTGTGTCTTTATTTCTGTCTCTCTCTCCCTCCCGCTGTCTGTCTCTCTCCCTGGCCCCCTTTGTCTGTCTGTCTTTCTGTGTCTCTCCCTCCCCCTGCGTCTTTCTTCTTTTCTTTCTATCTATCTGTCTCTCTCCCTGCCTACTATGCAACACCATTTTTCTCCCACCATTTCCCTGTGCAGCAGCCACAGCAGCATTCCCAATCCCTCCATTTCCCTCCCCACACACCACTTCCCTGTGCAGCAGCAGCGTTTCCCCTACCCCCCCTTTCCCTTCCTGCGGTCTGGCCGGCTCCCTTAGTTCCTTACCGCCCCCCCCCCTTCCCTTCCCGCGGTCCCGACAAACCTTCTGATTCCAGCAGCATCTGCAGCACTCTACATATGCTGCTTCGGGGCCTTCTATTGCCCAGCAAATCAGGGCAGTAGAAGGCCCCGAAGCAGCGTGTGTAGAGTGCTGCAGACGCTGCTTGAATCGGAAGGTTTCAGGACCCGCAGCCCTTCCGGACCCGAAGCGAGCTCTAGGGGTTTTTGGGTTTTTTATATGGGCCCAGCCAGAGCAGGAGGAGAAGCCTGGGAGCCAGGAATTAAAGTCCATTGGCGGAGAGGAAGAGGGAGGAGAGCAGCTCCTCTCCTTTCCAGCTCCGGTCCAGCCCCTGCTGACGTCGCCCTGGCCAGTTTACACTCCGAAGCCGCGGGAGACGCGGCGCTGTACGGCCTCTTCTTTCTGTTGCCGCGAGCGTGGGTTCTGGGGAAGGACGGCAGCGGCGGTGACAAACTTACAGGAAGGGAGGGAGGGAGTACTATATACTGCAACTTACAGCCTTCTCATAAGATCTTCAGATGTGCTCCTTATAGATTTTGTGCTTCTTGGCTTTATCCTTCAGACGGCAAGAGCTGCCGCGGCCGACAGGCTCTGTGCTGCATAACGCATGCGAACTCCTACCTGCGGGTCCCTACAGCGCACGGAAAACAGGAGCACGCAGGTGGGAGTGTGCATGCGCGCCTAGGGCTTTATAATACATAATAAACTCATAACAATTAAATTCATAAAAATATTTGTCAAATATAGTTCTATTATTTCTCCAAAATATATTTCCATATTATCCACTATGAACCTCAATACATTCCCAAACTCGAACCCCCTTTTTCTGTCTTTCAAAAGAGTACACAGTCTTTTCACAATAGTGCACCCATACAAACCATTACACGTGCAAACGCTATTGGGGAAAAGAGCACACACACTCATTTTGAACGAGCGCCCTGGGACTGGGTAAAACGAGTATCCCACGGATCCCATAGGACTCGCGGATCTCCACCGCACAACCTTAAAAAGAAAGCGGCCTTAGTGTGGGGTCCACAGCGAATCTCATTTTAACTCCCGGGACCTCGCGGGATCCTGATCACCCCCACGTAGCTTCATCTTACTCCCTCCAGCACGATCTGTGAGGTTCGCGGGAGTTGAAACGAGGTTCCCTGCGGACCCCACACTAAGGCCGCTTTCTTTTCATCCCATAATCTTTTAGTTTTATGGGGGCCGCAAGATCTACCTTTGCTGGCTTCTTTCCTGTTGGTGGATGGGATCAGGGGCTTAGTGAGGATGAGAGGTGCCCCTCCCCCCACCCTTGTCTTTGTCCCCCTGTTCCTTCCCCAATTCTTCCCTGCCTCGCCCCTTCCCTTCCCCCTTTAGCTCTAGTTGTTCACAGGCACGAGTAACAATTTCGACGTGCTCGTCACGACCCCGGACGCTCTCCCTCTGACATCACTTCGTATGCGTGACACCCGGAAGTGATGTTGGCGGGAATGCTGATGCGATCATGAGGAACACGAAGTTGTTGCCCACGGGGAAGGGGATACCCGCATGGCAAGGGGAGGGGTGGACTACCCTCTCGCACCCCCCCCTTACTACACCACTGGTTGGGATTGCTGGTACTGTATACTTGGGGTGAGGGTGTATAATTTTGTGTTGGTTCTACAACGTGCTGTGGTGGAGGCAGCCTCTCTTGTTCTTTGTGTGGACAAAATTGTGAGATTTGCAAAACGCTGTTTTCTGGTGCCCAGCTTTTCTGCACCCCGGTGTCCCCCACAGATCCCACGGAGCTTTGACGTTGGGTCCACAGAGATCCTCGTTTTTAACTCCCGCGGACCTCGCAGATCCCGCTCGCCTCCCCCCCCCCCCCCTCCGAGGTGAGCAGATTTTTAAGGGCATGCGGTTAAGATCAGCAGGGTCCGTGTTTTACCCAGTCCTGAGCCCCCCCTCTTTGCAAATCGTGTGCGGTCTTTCAAAACAATGCGCACTGAATAACTTTGCACAAAAGGGCCAAATGGAAATCCAATAAAAGGGGCATTCTCGGGAGCAATACAGGAAACAAGAGAAAACGGAAATCTTCTGGCTTGTCATCCTGAATTTTTATTCACCTTGCATTTCTTCCAATAGCAACGCCATCCAACAACCCCATATGATGGCTGCGTAGGAGACAAAAGTGCTTTGTGAATTAAGAGGGCAGCAGGGTCATTAAGACTTCAATCGACTGCTGCTCAGATAAGCAGGTCCTGAAAACACGTAGCATCTCAATATCTCTAAGTCTCCGTCGGCTGAGCGAAGCCTTTATTCTTTTTTCCTCCGGTCTTGAAATCCCTCGGCCACGCTGCCTGCAATTACACAGGGAGAAAGCTGATCAATCTTGTGTCTAAACGCTGGAATGAGACTCCTGCTTTTCATCAGAGCAATCGCAGAGATCCGTCCTCTGATTGAGAGAGGGGCTGCAGGCAGTGGATACGAACACCTGGGCCAAATGGAGTCGTTTACAATAAGACACACATCTATTTCCTCTCTTGGTAAAGGAGCATTGATTGCATTTCATCCCTTTCCCCCACTGCTCTTTGAAACTTGGATCTCTTGCTTAAGCAATTAGGAAGAAACTCAGCCTGACAGTCATCTCTTCCAAGCCATCCCGAACCCATTCATGTGAGGCTAGATTCAGAAAATGACACTTAAAATCTAGTGTCAAAAAAAATATTCAGCTAGGACCTGCATCTGTCAGTTCAATCTCCCACCAGTCTGATTCCTGCCCTCCCCCACTTCAGTTATCCACTCATTCCAGATCTAGCCCCCCATCTGTCTCCCCATTCCCTCTGCCACCACTGAGCCATACCTGAAGGGAGGATCAGTCTCTTTATGCTCAGTGTGATTTAAGTGGGTAGGAACATGTCCTGCCCACTTAAACTATGTTGGATTTTGACTCTATACTCTCTCCTGGATCAGTAACATGAAATATTGCCAGAGTTTGGCCAGGTACTAGGGACCTGGATTGGCCACTGTGAGAACGGGCTACTGGGCTTGATGGACCATTGGTCTGACCCAGTAAAGCTATTCTTATGTGAGCCAAGTATAGGACGATTAAGCCATTATACGAGTAACATCACTGATGAGGTTGGCTCTGAGGAACTGTGGAATGAGGCATTATGACATCACAATCTCAGCTCTGGAATGTTGCTCTCAGTGGGGTTCCGGAATCTTGCTGTTCTTTGAGATACTGGAATGTTGCTACTCCTTGGGGTTTGGTCAGGTACTAGGGACCTGGATTGGCCACCATGAGAATGGGCAACTGGGCTTGATGGTGACACCAGGAAATTCTTTTTCACTGAAAGGGTAGTTGATCGCTTGAATAGTCTTCCACTGCAGGTGATTGAGGCCAGCAGCGTGCCTGATTTTAAGGCCAAATGGGATCGGCACATGGGATCTATTCACAAGGCAAAGGTAGGGGAAGGTCATTAGGGTGGGCAGACTAGATGGGCCGTGGCCCTTATCTGCCGTCTGTTTCTATGTTTCTATGACCATTGGTCTGACCCAATAGAGCTATTCTTATGTTCTTATGTGAGCCAAGTACAGTATAAGACAATTAAGCTATTGTACAAGTAACACCACTGATGAGTTTGGCTCTGAGGCACTGTGAAATGAGGCATTATGACATCATAATCTCAGCTCTGGAATGTTGCTCTCAGTGGGGTTCCGGAATCTTGCTATTCTTTGAGATGCTGGAATGTTGCTACTCCTTGGGTTTTGGCCAGGTACTAGGGACCTAGATTGGCCACCGTGAAAATAGACTACTGGGCTTGATGGTCTGAACCAGTAAGGCTAGTCTTATGTTCTCCCTCTGTTGTCTGTCAGGCAATGCCCAATTTTGTGTTCCAGAAGCTATGTTAATATTCATATTTTCCAGCGTTTCTGATCTGGCACGTTCTTTCTCCCCCTCTCCTCTGTTCATAATTTTCACAATCGCATGCCACCAGTGAAGCTGCTCTTTCTTTGGCTGATACATATTTCTATTTTAATCAGGTACTTTAGCTAGATTGTGAGCCTTCGGGACAGTTAGGGTCGTTTTTCTCAAGTACCTCATTTCATTTTAGTTTGATACATTGTAAACCGCTTAGGTCAGTAAAATGCAGGAGCCGTAGATCAAATCTTAAATAAACATAAACATTTTCCCCGGATCTTGAAAATCATTGTTTTCCACACTTCCTGCTTTACAAGTCATGTGACAACGAAAACCCTAAGGGGTCACTCTCACTCTTCTATGAGTGTAGTTTGCCCGCTTACTTTGGAGGGAGAGAGGACAAAGGTTAAGGAAGGCATATTGGCAGTGGGAGATGGGTGACCAATTCATCATTAGCACTGGCCACCTATAGGGGGCACTGTCCTACCATTCCCAACCCTAACTATGCCTCAGCTCTTTTAATCTGTTCCCCCCACCTGCATACTAGCTACTCTAATTATCCCAGGAATTATTACTCTACATGTCAATTGGCGCCAACGTTTCTGATCTGGCACGTTCTTCCTCTCTTTCCTCTGTTCATAACTTTCAGAATCGCATTCCACCAGTGAAGCTGCTTTTTCTTTGGCTGATACAGTGGGCCGTTCTGCCTTTAATTGTGGGGACTCACATGAATATCTAATGGATGCAATTCGCCATTCCTTCAGAAGCAAGCAAAAAATGATGGCCAGATGGTCCATCATTGCCCACTTTTTATTAATTACTGGATCTGCATCTTTAGATTGCTCCGTATGGGGGACTCTCCTCATATTAGCAACAGTTTTTTTTTAATCTATTCAAGGGGAAAACACACTTAATTAAACGAAGCATATCTCTCCGAGCAACTTCCTTTGAGGTCTGAAGATTGCATTTTCTAAATGAAGCCTCCCACTAGGGGGAAAAAAAAAGAAAAAAGATTGATCCATATGCCACACAGTTAAACAGTTTGCTTTTACCTCCATATTTAATGTAAACGTTCAGAGTATCTGCAGTTACAAATCTTAATTATTATCATTAGACTCTGCTTTAAAATTTAAATAGTTCTAATTACAGGTAGTTCGGCTGAGACTCCTGGGGCAGAACATAAGGACCTGGTCCAGCCAGAGCTAGTGCTCCAGTGCTTCCCCTTCTCCCTTGAAAAAGGCCCAGCCTGTATTAATGGGGACAGAGATGGCATTTTGGGACCTACAGCACCCTGCAATTCTATGATATGTGAGTGCGTTACCTCCAGGAGGGCAATGACAGGTTTAGGAAGTCCCTCCCTCTCCTAAATTATCTTTCACACCCTGTGCCACCCTCTCTGCTACACAGAGATTTTGATAATTAAACTCAGCAATCAAGATTACCTCCACCGCTCCTCTCAGACTGACCAAGGGGCTCAGTCTTAAGAGAGAAAAATGCCTGAAAAATGGCAGTGGCAGATGTTTTTGTCAGCAAAATATCCAAATTGAAATTTTCCAAAACCCATGTTTAGAAATTTTCATGTGCAATGCATCTAAATCTCAGAGGGGGGCGAAAGCCTGAAGTCATAATGCCGTTGTACAGGGCCATGGTGAGACCTCATCTGGAGTACTGTGTGCAATTCTGGAGGCCACATTACAGTAAAGATGTGCGCAGAATTGAATCGGTTCAGTGGACGGCCACCAGGATGATCTCGGGGCTCAAGGGTCTCTCGTACGAAGAGAGACTGAACAAATTGCAGCTCTACACTCTCGAGGAACGTAGGAAGAGGGGAGACATGATCGAAACATTTAAGTACCTCACGGGACGTGTCGAAGTGGAAGATGATATTTTCTTTTTCAAGGGACCCTCGGCCACAAGAGGGCACCCGCTCAAACTCAGGGGCGGAAAATTTAATGGCGACACCAGAAAGTATTTCTTCACAGAGAGAGTGGTTGATCATTGGAACAAGCTTCCAGTGCAGGTGATCGAGGCAGACAGCGTGCCAGACTTTAAGAATAAATGGGATACCCATGTGGGATCCCTACGAGGGTCAAGATAAGGAAATTGGGTCATTAGGGCATAGACAGGGGGTGGGTAAGCAGAGTGGGCAGACTTGATGGGCTGAAGCCCTTTTCTGCCGTCATCTTCTATGTTTCTATGTTGTGGGTGGGCTTATGACTTGGATGTTTTTCTGCAATAATAGAACTTTGCAGAAAATATCCAGGACAAAAATGGAATGCTTGAGGCTAGGCTTATCAAGTTTCAAGTTTATTAAAACATTTTTTATACCGCTAACTCAAATTTCAAAGCGGTGTACAACATTAACAAAAAGATATCTTAAAAAGAAACAACACAAGTGGGTATTAAAATATAATACAACACAGTATTAGGTTAGTGGACTTTAAATATGAGACACATATACAGACTACACACAATTAGGAAAGTAGGGTTGAATTACAATATTTAAAATAAAGCACACTTAAGGATTAAAACAATAGGTTGGGAGAGGGACTATTGTTGGCTTAGCCCTAAAAAGGACAGTTTTATCCGAAAGCATCCTCAAATAAGAATGTATTGAATTTTTCTTTAAATTGCTTTATCGAGGATTCCGCACGTAAATGGTTGGGCAGTGAATTCCATAAAGAAGGTGCGACGACGGCAAAGTTATTAGATCTCAGCATGTTGATCAGTTTCAAGGACGGGACGACTAAGAGGTTTTGTGACGTAGAGCGAAGAGATTTAGTGAAACATAGAAACATAGAAATTGACGGCAGATAAGGGCCACGGCCCATCCAGTCTGCCCACCCTAATGACCCTCCCCTGCCTTTACTTTGCGAATAGATCCCACGTGTCGATCCCATTTGGCCTTAAAATCAGGCACACTGCTGGCCTCAATCACCTGAAGTGGAAGACCATTCCAGCGATCAACCACCCTTTCAGTGAAAAAGAATTTCCTGGTGTCACCACGCAGTTTCCCGCCTCTGATTTTCCACGGATGTCCTCTTGTTGCCGTGGGACCCTTGAAAAAGAAGATATCCTCCTCTGCATCGATGCGGCCCGTGAGATACTTGAACGTCTCGATCATGTCTCCCCTCTCTCTGCGCTCCTCGAGCGAGTATAGCTGTAATTTATCTAACCGTTCTTCGTATGGGAGATCCTTCAGTCCCGAGACCATCCGGGTGGCCATTCTCTGGACCGACTCCAGCCTCAGCACATCCTTACGGTAATGCGGCCTCCAGAATTGCACACAGTATTCCAGGTGGGGTCTCACCATGGATCTATACAGAGGCATAATGACTTCAGGCTTACGGCTGACGAAACCCCTGCGTTTGCAACCTATGATTTGTCTTGCCTTGGAAGAAGCTTGCTCGACTTGATTGGCAGCCTTCATGTCCTCACTGACGATCACCCTTAAGTCCCGTTCTGCTACCGTTCTTGTTAGGATCTCGCCATTAAGGGTATAAGTCCTGCATGGATTTTGGGTACCCAGGTGCATAACTTTTCATTTTTTGGCATTGAAGCTGAGCTGCCATGTCTTAGACCAGGTCTCCAGTAAGAGTAGATCGTGCATCATATTGTCGGGCATATTGTGGGACGATAAGGAATAAGGAGTCTATCAATAAACTCTGGTCGGTTGTTTAAACGAGTAGTGAAGGTTAACAATAGAATTTTATACAACGGGCAACCAGTGAGCGTCGATTAGAAGAGGAGAAACATGGTCAAATTTCTTTGCGCCGTAAATGATCTTAATAGCAGCAGTATTTTGTATTATCTGAAGGCGTCTTATTTCCTTTTTGGTGATGCCCTTATAAAGGGCATTACAATAGTCTATACAGGAAATAACCAAGGAATGGATTAATGTGTTCAAAGATGACGGATCAAGTAGTTTAGCTAGAGACCGTATCATTCTAAGACGGTGGTAACATTTCTAAATCACCGTGCTGATGTGATTGTGATAGGAGAATTTGCAGTCAAGAGTAACTCCCAAAAGCTTTAGAGTGGGTACAACCTTAATTGAGAGCGATTCAGATTTCAAAGGGGCCTGAAGAGTCAGACCCTCTTTAAAGGGAAAGATCATTAGTTTCAATTTATTTCAGTAACGGGTGCCAAAAGATGGCCCTATTGACCAGCTGACCACTAGAATGATTAAAGTGTGAACCCCACCTCCAAAGATGCGAATGAAACAGTACATACCAGTCTGAATGACAGTTTCAGATGTTATGGCCAGTCCTATTAAAGACATGGGGGAAGCCACTGCTTGCCCTGGATCGGTGGCATGGGATTTTGCTACTGTTTAGAATTCTAGAATCTTGTTACTCTCTCTGGTATTTCGGAATCTTGCTATTCTTTGAGATTCTGTATGGAATGCTGCTACTCCTTGGGTTTTTGCCAGGTACTAGTGACCTGGATTGGCCACCGTGAGAACGGGCTACTGGGCTTGATGGACCATTGGTCTGACCCAGTAAGGCTATTCTTATGTTTTTCTTACGTGAGCCAAGTATAGGGCAATCAAGCCATTGTGACATCACTGATGAGGTTGGCTCTGAGGCACTGTGGAATGAGGCATTAGAAACATAGAAACATAGAAAGATGACGGCAGAAAAGGGCTATAGCCCATCAAGTCTGCCCACTCTATTAACCCACCCCTTTAATTCTACAAACCCCCTTGAGTATACCGCTACTCTATTGACCCGCCCCTTCAAGTCTGTACCCTAGTGACTCTATTCCTTGACTTGACCCTCGTAGGGATCCCACATAGGTATCTCATTTATTCTTAAAGTCTGGGATGCTGCTGGCCTCGATCACCTGCACTGGAAGCTTGTTCCAATGATCAATCACTCTTTCCGTGAAGAAGTACTTCCTGACGTCTCCACGAAACTTCCCTCCCCTGAGTTTGAGTGGATGCCCTCTTGTGGCCGAGGGTTTTTTGAGAAGGAAAATATCATCTTCCACCTCGACATGTCCCGTGATGTACTTAAATGTCTCAATCATGTCTCCCCTTTCCCTACATTCCTCGAGAGTGTAGAACTGCAATTTGTTCAGTCTTTCTTTGTACGAGAGACCCTTGAGCCCCGAGACCATCCTGGTGGCCATCCGCTGAACTGATTCAATTCTAAGCACATCTTTGCGGTAATGTGGCCTCCAGAATTGCACACAGTATTCCAGATGAGGTCTCACCATGGCTCTGTACAATGGCATTATGACTTCTGGCTTCCGGCTGATGAAACTTCTCTTGATACAACTATCATCTGCCGTGCCTTAGATGAAGCCTTCTCCACTTGAGTGGCAGTTTTCATGTCTGCACTGATGATTACCCCTAAATCTCGTTCTGCTGTAGTCCTGGTTAAAGTTTCTCCATTCAAGGTGTAAGCTTTGCATGGGTTTCCGTTTCCGAGGTGCATGACCTTACATTTCTTGGCATTGAAGCCCAGCTGCCAGGTCGAGGACCAACTTTCTAATGTACGCAGGTCCTGCACCATGGTATCCAGCGCCATAGCATCCTGTGTATTGCAGTCACTTACTATATTGCATATTTTGGTGTCATCAGTTCTGGAATGTTGCTCTCATTGGGGTTCCGGAATCTTGCTATTCTTTGAGATGCTGGAATGTTGCTACTCTTTGGGTTTTGGCCAGGTAATAGGGACCTGGATTGGCCACTGTGAGAACAGGCTACTAGGCTTGATGGACCTTTGGTCTGAACCAGTATGGCTATTCTGATGTTCTTAAGTGCCTGGAGTAGCCTACTGGTTTATGCAGTAGACTATAGAAATGGGAATCTAGGCCCATATCCTAGTCTAGTATACATGTGGAATGTGAAAGCCCTTCAAAACCCACCTAAAATCTACTGTACCTACATGTAAGTGACACCTGAAGGCATAAAGATAGTAAGGGCCTCTTCTATCAAACTGCGCTACCAGTTTGTAGTGCAGTGAGCCATGCTGAATGGCCCGTGCTGCTCCTGATGCTCATAGACTTCCTATGAGCATCGGGAGCAGTGCGGGCCATTCAGCGCGGCTCTCTGCGCTAAAAACTGCTAGCGCAGTTTGATAGAAGAGGCCCTAAGTTTTTTAGGGTGGGTTTTGGAGAGCTAACCATACAATATAAGGGGGTTATGGACAGTGATGTACTAAGAGGAGGGGGTGACAAGGGGGTAGTACACCCTGGGCGCAGCCTACCTAAACGCGCAACACCCCTCCTCTCCGTCTCCTCCCACTCCTCTCCATGCCACGCATGCCCTTTGCCTTCCCTGGCGTGAGGTTGCTGCCTGCGTTGGCATCGGCGCTCTCTAACATCACTTCCAGGACCCGCACCTAGGTGAAGTTAAAAGGGTGCGGGACGAGGAACGGGGGCGCGTGAGTGGCGGGGAAGGAGCGCCACTCACCCTTACTACACCACTGGTTATGGATGAAATGTATACCTGGAACTTTTCATGTGAAGTGCACGGCAGTGCCCCTAGATTGCCCCACTGCTCTGCAGAATGCTGTCCTCCCCTCCTCCCCCATATATGCATCAGGCCTCTTCTATTAAACTGCACTAGCAGTTTCTAGCACGGGGAGCCGCGCTGAATGGCTCGTACTGTTCCCGACGCTCATAGAGTTCCTATGAGCGTCGGGAGCAGCGCGGGCCATTATATGCGGCTCTCTGCGCTAAGAACTGCTCAGTTTAATAGAAGAGGGGGGGGGGATAGTAACATAGTAGATGACGACAGATAAAGACCCGAATGGTCCATCCAGTCTGCCCAATCTAAAAATTTGTTGGTTTTATTATTTTTTTTCTTAGCTATTTCTGGGCAAGAATCCAGAGCTCTGCCCGGTACTGTTCTTAGGTCCCAACTACTGAAGTCTCCGTCAAATCTCACTCCAGTCCATCTACACCCTCCCCAGCCCATCCTCCACCAAACGGCCATATACAGACACAGACCGTGTAAGTCTGCCCAGTACTGGCCTTAGTTCTTCAATATTTGCTATTATTTTCTGATTCTAGATCCTCTGTGTTCATCCCACGCATTTTTGAACATCACCCTCTTCATCTCCACCATCTCTGTAGGGAGCGCATTCCAGGTATCCACCACCCTCTCCATAAAGAAGAATTTCCTTACATTGCTCTTGAGTCTCCCACCCCTCAACCTCAAATTATGTCCTCTGGTTTTACCATCTTCCTTTCTCTGGAAAAGATTTTGCTCTACGTTAATACCTTTCAAGTATTTGAACATTTTTCCTTTGAACATTTTTTTATTTTTTTTTTAAATAGCCCTAAAAGATAGATGCTCTGAGCTCAGAAACATCTAGCAAATGGCCATTTTCAAAGCAAAAAGTTGGATGTTTTTCCTGTTTTGAAAATGGTCTTTTTTCACTACTGGTTGGACATCGTTCTTGCATCTATGCATCGTAAAACTAGGTCAGTTACCAAAAGCCAGTTTCTTGGATAAATTGCTATTTGAAAATTTCCCACCGTTCCTGCCGGTAAACGTATGGGATTGATTTTTCTTAGATTTGTTTGGCTGTTACGACTGTATTTATTTATTTAAAAATTTTATCAACTGCCTATTCCTAGACGGCATAACAAAAGTAACACACAAAATGACACAGACATCATAAATTACAAATGAATAGTTACAACTTAGGGAGCTCTAATTTAATAGATTCTCAGTACAAATCATCCTAAAACTAGCATTAAACAACACATCTTTCATGGAAAAGCTTCTAAAAAGTATTTTTTTAAACTTCTGAATATCAGATAACGCCGTTAGCGGTCCAGTTAATTTGTTCCACAGCATTACTCCCATGATGGAAATAGCAGAAATTCTTGTGTTCTCATAGTGCATTTTTGAGAAGTCTGTCAGAGCCAATCAAATCGCACCTTCCGATCGCAAAGTTCTGAGTGATCGGTAGATTGCTATCGTTTGAGATAGATACTAGAGAATGAAAGGGGGACAAATTTTTCCCCGTCCCCACGGGGACTCATTTTCCTGTCCCATCCCCATGAGTTCTTTTCCTGTCCCTGCCCCATTCCTGCAAGCTCCGTCCTCATCTGCACAAGCCTCAAACACTTTAAAATCCTAAGTAGCAACTTTCTAGAGCTCAGATTGTGATGTCATAATGCCTCATTCCACCAATGCTTAAGCTCCGTCCTCATCTGCACAAGCCTCAAACACTTTCAAATCATAAGCAGCAACATTCTAGAGCTCAGATTGTGATGTCATCATGCCTCATTCCACCAATGCCTAAGCTCCGTCCTCATCTGCACATGACTCAAACACTTTAAAATCATAAGTAGTAACATTCTAGAGCTCAGATTGTGATGTCATAATGCTTCACTCCACCAATGCCTAAGCTTCGTCCTCATCTGCACAAGCCTCAAACACTTTAAAATTATAGGTGTTCAAGGTTTGTATGGTTAAGGCTGAGCTTACAGGAATGGGGCAGAAACAGGGGCAATGACAAAACTTGCGGGGATGGGATGGAAAGATTGAGTTCCTGCGGGGACGGGGAAAAATTTGTCCCCGTGTCATTCTCTAATAGATATTAAGGAAGCCCTTGGTAAATGACTTTGATCACCAAAGTTAGGGTTTTGAAGATGATACGTAATCGCACAGGTAAGCAGTGCAATCTCTTCAACCAAGGTGTTCACGTGATCAAATTTTCTAACCCCACAAATTAACCTTGCAGTCACATTTTGAATCATTTGTACAGCTTTTTGGAACCCCTAAATAAAGGGCATTACAATAGTCCAGCTTTGGTAAGACTATCATCTCAAAAATCTATCATACGAAGAAAGGCTGAACGAATTGCGGCTCTACTCTCTCGAAGAACGTAGGGAGAGAGGGGACATGATTGAGACGTTTAAGTATGTCACTGGTCGCATCAAGGTAGAAGATAATGTTTTCCTTCTTAGGGGACCCTCGGCCACAAGAGGACACCCGCTGAAAATAAAGGGCAGGAAGTTTCATGGCGACACCAGGAAGTACTTCTTCACTGAAAGAGTGGTGGACAGCTGGAATAGGCTCCCAGTACAGGTGGTTGAGGCCAGCAGCGTGCAAGTTTTTAAGATCATTTGGGATCCTCATGTCGGATCTCTTCGAGGGAAAAGGTCATCAGAGAGCAATTAACTAGGGGGGTGGGTCAATGGAGTGGGCAGACTCGATGGGCCTTGGCCCTTTTCTGCCGTCACTTTCTATGTTTCTATGTTTCTCCAAAAAGTGGCTCCCTAGGCAACAGTCTAGTCTGCCTAATGGGTTCGGCTGTCCCTGACTGCTTTACATGACATCGCTCCAGCTTTCCTTCAGCACAGGGTAGGAAGGAAGTTCCGCTCTGGTTTGTTAATTAAACTTCAATCTCAGACGAACTTCTCTGCAGCGGCGCGCGAGAAAAAGATGGATCATCCTCCTGTGTGTTGAGATAGCTTTGCTGTATTGCATAATTTATTCTTGCCAGGCGGCAGTGTTTTTCCTACGCTACATTCTTGAGTATGCAGTATAAATCAGATACCTTTCCTCCGGGACCCAACACACAATGGATTCTAGAAGACTAATTCATTTTGTGAGTTGCCAGAACCAGAAAGCCGCCTCGCTGTTGTCAAAACGGGCCGTGTCGTCTGGTCCCGTGTATTGTTTTGGTTTCTGTCTCCCGTTTTTGTTTTTTTTTTTCTTTTTCAGAAACCGTGGATCTTTCACAGTGTCGCTCATTCTTTAACCCGGTGGCAGCCCTCAGCCGGTTATCGTGTTCAGCTCTTTTTCCATGTGAGGTAGCTTCGTACTTTGCAAGATAATAGGAAGTGAAATGGAAAATTTCTTTTCGCAGAACAGTCAATAAAAGAGAGCCTCAAAGGCTTTTCTCGTCAAAGTCAGTTGGTATCTTATGGTCTGACCAATTGATGAGCGATCGTGACATTGTGGCTTCTTTCAGGGAACGAAACTGCTTAAAAGTAGGCTTCCTTTTATGTTGGAAAGCTCTCTGCATGGTAAGCAGACCTCCAACTGTCTGCCTCCGTCCCGACACTACACATGTGCATTATTTTAGCTTATGAGTTTAATTCTCTCATCAGAACCAAATCTCTCTCTCTGTTGCTTACCCTTCATTTTTTATTTATGCTAGCATTTTTATATTCCACTTATAGCATTTTTCCCTGTCTGTGCCAGTGGGTTCACCCTCTGTCTAATGTACATGGGGGCAATGGAGAATTAAGTGACTTGCCCAGGGTCAGAAGGAGCAACGTGGGGTTTAAACCAACAACCTCTGGGTCCTGAGGCTGTAGCTCCAACCACCGCACCACACCCTCCCATTAAAACTAGAAAATACCGAGGCCATCTCTCTGCCTGTATGGCAGTGTAAAAAGACCCGAGACAGGTTTTTGCATCTTGTGGCAATTCTGTAAACGGCTGCTTCTTGTTAAGTAATGTTACCCCGATGCCAAATGGGCTCTAGGGAGCTTCTCAGATACTAAACAGTACGTATAGCAGTAAGGAAAACCTGGTAACATAAGAACCTAAGCATTGCCATCCTGGGACAGACAGAAGGTCCATTAAGCCCAGTATTCTGTTTCCAACAATGGCCAATCCAGTCATAAGTATATGGCAAGATTACAAAAGAGAAACAGATTTTATGCTGCTTATCCTAGAAATAAGCAGTGGATTTTCCCAATTTCATCTTAATAATGGCTTATGAACTTTTCTTTTAAGAAATGTTCCTAACATTTTTTTTTTTTAAACCCTGCTAAGCTAACTGCTTTTACCACCTTCTCTGGCAACAAAGTCCAGAATATAATTACACATTGAGTGAAGAAATATTTTCTCCAATTAGTTTTAAATTTACTACTTAGTAGCTTCATGGCACGCCCCCTAGTCCTAGTATTTTTGGAAAAAGTAAACAAGTGGATCACATAAGAACATAAAAATAGCCTTACTGGGTCAGACCAATGGTCCATCAATCCCAGTAACCTGTTCTCATGGTGGCCAATCCAGGTCACTAGTACCTGGCTAAAACCCAAAGAGTAGCAACATTCCAGCATCTCAAAGAATAGCAAGATTCCGGAACCCCATTGAGAGCAACATTCCACCCCACTTAGCATTTTATAGAACTCGATCATAACGCCCCTCAGCCGCCTGCTCTCCACATACATTCTCCACATCTGCTTATTGGTTTATTTAATCACTTTTCAAGCCCATCTGTCTCAAGTTGGTACACTAAGGTATGAAGGATTTTCATCCTCAGCAATGAATAAACATGTGAGAAACAAATAGGTTTCCCTGGTCCATTAAGACCTCTTTGGGCAACCTCACTGGTGAGTAGATCTCTGTTGGGAGAATTTCTACCATTCCAGTCTTCATGTTACATCATGGTAAAGCCTCCAGATATTGTGAAGGATGACTGGAATGTATTAGTTGCCTCGGTGACAAGTCAAAAGTGCGCCAGACATTGGCGCACAGACAATCATGCCCCGACATTTGCACGCAGGACAAATGTGCGCTGCCGCCTGACGCCACTCTGACCGTTCCCATTTGCACTATGAGGTGGGGTGTGGGGGGAACCCCCAACCACACTTAAAAATCCTCACGCTCATGTTGAGGGGGGCATGGGGGAACCCCCCTATGCACCTAAAAGTCACACTCTCCTCCCGAAGCCTGGCTCTTCTGCTCTGAGGGGGTGTGGGGGGAACCCCCCCCCCCCACTATAATCCGGGAATGCCAGTGCGATTTGAAATTTAACTTTGCCGGGTCCCCCCACTACTTTTAATTGCACCCCAAAAATCCCCAAATCTCCTGTGCGCACTTGTCCCTGCGTGCAATTGTCTACATGCTTTTGTCCTGCACTGAAACGTTGGTGTACCGGTTGCCTCGGTTGGTCCTCTCCAAGTTCATTGCAACAGTTGAAGGGGGTCTCCACAATTGTCACTGGCACTAAGACAGCAATTCTATAACTGGGTACCTCTATTTAGGTTCCCCCGAGATCAAGTGGTGGAATCCTATGAAAACAATGAGGGTGGGAGTGTGTTGGTTTTGAAGCATGGAACAAGCTTCTGCAGTATATACTCCATCAAAAATTACAAAGACTAGGGGACAGTCAATGAAGTTCCAGGGAAATACTTTTAAAACCAATTGGAGGAAAAAAAAATTCTCTCAGCGAATAGTTAAGCTCTGGAACGCGTTGCCAGAGGTTGTGGTAAGAGCGGATAGCATAGCTGGTTTTAAGAAAGGTTTGGACAAGTTCCTGAAGGAAAAGACCATAGTCTGTTATTAAGAAAGATACGGGGGCAGCAACTGCTTGCCCTGCATGGGTAACATGGACTATTGCTACTCCTTGGGTTTTGGCCTGGTACTAGTGACCTGGATTAGCCACCGTAAGGAAGGGCTACTGGGCTACATGGACCATTGGTCTGACCCAGTATGGTTATTCTTTTGTTCATATGTGAGCCAAATATAGGACAATTAAGCCACTGTAACATCACTGATGAGGTTGGCTCTGAGGCACTGAGGAATGAGGCATTATGACTTCACAGTCTCAGCTCTGGAATGTTGCTCTCAATGTGGTTCCAGAATCTTGCTATTCTTTGAGATGATAGAATGTTGCTACTCTTTGGGTTTTGGCCAGGTACTAGTGACCTGGATTGGCCACCGTGAGAACGGGCTACTGGGCTTGATGGACCATTGGTCTGACCCAGTATGGCTATTCTTATGTTCTAACGTGAGCCAAGTATAGGGCAATCAAGCCATTGTAACATTACTGATGAGGTTGGCTCTGAGGTACTGTGGAATGAGGAATTATGACATCACAATCTCAGCTCTGGAATGTTGTTCTCAGTGGGGTTCCGGAATCTTGCTATTCTTTGAGATGCTGGAATGTTGCTACTCTTTGGGTTTTGGCCTGGTACTAGTGACCTGGATTAGCCACCATGAGGAAGGGCTACTGGGCTACATGGGCCATTTGTCTAACCCAGTATGGCTATTCTTTTGTTCATATGTGAGCCAAATATAGGACAATTAAGCCACTGTAACATCACTGATGAGGTTGGCTCTGAGGCACTGAGGAATGAGGCATTATGACTTCACAGTCTCAGCTCTGGAATGTTGCTCTCAATAGGGTTCCGGAATCTTGCTATTCTTTGAGATGATAGAATGAATATCCATTTTACAAACTGAAATGTCCAGACTATGACCGGGGCAAAACAACAGACAGACATCCATAATATAAAATGGCCACAGAGCCATTCATGTGGAGGACCTTCTAATAGTTAGAGAAGAACAAATAGGGCACAGCCCAAGGTCACGGGTTCAAATCCCACTGAAGCCATTTTAAATTAAATTTAATTTTTTTTATCTTTATTTATTTTAAAACTTTCAATAAGTGTGATACAGTATACAATCAACTTACATTTAACATCACTTAGAGCTCTTACAATACTCCTTCAAAACAAATACCCCCATCCCCTCCCATCAGTTTCCCACTCAATATCCCCCTCCCCCTTCCCCCCCTCCCTGAATGTGTACAATCAGCAAAGGAAAAGAAAAATATTATCAATCTTTACAGTATTTTTCTAATGGTTCCCAAACCTTCCTAAATTTCTTTAAATGCCCCTGCTGTATGGCCAGAACATGTTCCATTTTGTAAATGTAACAAAAAGAATTCCACTAAAAGGTATCATTTAGACGATCCCAATTTTTCGTAATATGTTGTATGGCAACCCTTGTCATGATGAGTAAGAGTTTATTATTATTAAATGATATTTGACTCTTAACTCTCATAAACGTACCGAATAAAATAGTATCATATGACAATGCCACCGTATTTTCCAATAGATTATTAACTTGATTCCATATAGATTTCCAAAAATTGAGTATTAAAGGACAATAGAATAGAAGATGATCTAATGTCCCAGCTTCAAGATGACAATGTCAGCATCTATTAGACTTAGAGTTATCTAACTTTTGTAAACGAACTGGGGTCCAAATTGCTCTTTTTTAAATTGCGAGTCCCCAGAAACAGGACAATACCTATTGTGACTTCCCTTAGTCCAGGCGTGTCCAACCTTTTGCCTTCCCTGGGCCGCATTGGCCGAAAAAAAATGTTTCTGGGGCCACGCAAACGCTGCAGCAAGACGATAAACACCCGGGGGGCAGCAGAGGGAAACACTGCATCGCCCTTGACTGGGGCCGCACAAAATACTTCACGGGGCCGCAGGTTGGACACCCCTGCCTTAGTCCATCCAATGGAGAATTATTCAATCGGAGCAGCTTTCTGTTACAAGGGTGTGCCAAGAGCCAGGTCTAAATGTGGAAGTCCATCTTTTTGTCCTTCTCCTGTGGATGTCCATATTATGGCCCTTTTCACACTCAGACCACAGTTTTACACATCTGTATCCTGGTTTTATAAAACCGAGATTTCGACATCTATGCAATCCCAATTCAGATTTATCCTCATAACAATCCCTGGGCCTCCCAATTTGGGCTCAGGTCTCCTCACAAATGATGTGCTGTTTTTTGGTTTGGCTGGGGGGGGGGGAGGGTTCCCCATAATCTGCCAACAGAAGACCCCCTCCAGCCGATGCTTCCGCGTGCACATCATTGATTTTAGTAAATCTGAGCATGCTCAAGGGAAGATCACCCTCCTACGCATGTGTGAAAAGTAAGGGGGTGGACCTCCCTCATGCATGCCCAATTTCAGTAAAACTAAGTGTGTGTGTGTGGGGCGGGGGAGCAATGCAGTGGCTTAGGAAAATAATCATCAGCTGGAAAAGGGCTTCTACCAGTTTAGGCATGTGTGGCGGGTGGCAGAGAGTGGCAGGGGTGCAGGGCAAAATTTTCTTCCTCAGTCCCCCCCCCATCCACCCGAAACTTGTGGTCTGCTAAGAGCCTACATTTATAACAGCACTCCTACCCCCTCTCTTTCCCTGTCCAGAATGATGGTCCATTCTATATCCATTAGGACAGAGCTGACTCAGCGTTAGCTTACCACCTTTCAAAACCATGACTCAACTATTCCACAGTTTCTGTGCCATGACTGAGTCATGCAGTAATTGGGTTTTATTTCTAACACAGCAAGCATTAAATTACATGACAGACAATTCCAAAGAATTAACTGACATTTTCAAGCAATGCATCGCAGAGGGTGGAACAGTGATATAATAACTTTGCCCCTGTCTTAAGGCAGGAGCAAACATATTTTGGAGCAGCAATTTCAGTCCTCGGGGCACATCCGGTATTCAGGATATCCACAATACTTATTCATGAACAAGGCTGGCATGAAATTGAAGCACTGCATGTGAATCTATCTCATGCATATTTATGGTGCCTGTCCTGAAAATCTGATGAAACTAGGTATGCCCCATGGACTGGGTTGGGAACCATGGCATAGATAAGGGGGGTGAACCGCCCCGGACGCCGAATTGTCAGGGACGCCAGCGCCTCTCTCCATCCCCTACCCCATGTACCTCTTGAAATGTTAATCGACACGAGCAGCATCTCCCACTTGCTGCTCATGCTGGCCTTGGCTCCCTTCTGACGTCACTTCCTGGTTGCGGGACCAGGATGTGATGTCAGAAGGGAGCTGAGGCCAGCGCGAGTAGGAGACGTAAGATGCTGCTTCTTCTGGTGAACATTTCAAGAGGTACATGGGGGAGGGCACTCAAGTGGTGGGGAAGAGTAGGGGGCGCACGGCATGGCGTTACTGGGCACCACCGCCCCTTGTTACACTACTGGTTGGGAATGGCTCCTTTGGCGCAAAAGATCCATCATGCCCTCTGTTTGTAACGGTGTGGTTGGGAACTATCTCAGAACACAGAAAAGAATAAGGCCAAGATTTTATAAATGGCTCCCGTATCCGCAGCCACCTAAAAATCGCTGCCGATTTCGTGTCAATCACGCATCAGCGCCATTGATAGAATCACAGCTGTTTTATAAAACGGGCACCTTAAATGTATGCCAGCATTTTATGGGCTACATTTATGGTGCCTGTCATGCGCCTACAGAAGCATGGTTTAAGGCCTACGGCCACTTCCGGCATAAACCATGCCCACGCTGGCCTCAAGGGTCCTTAGGCATGCCTAGACATTTCTATAGGTGCATGAACGGCACCTTCAATGTAGGCGTTGTTCACCGTATTGATTTAAAAAAAAAACCCCAAAAAACCCAACGTGCATCCCAATTGGTTAGATGGCGGTGGGACGCCATTAGTAGAATCAGGGGCTAAGTTCCTTCCTCGCTCATGGCTTAATTAAGCCCCTTATACGACAGAAAAATACAAAATGACGTAATGTCAGAGGCACCATTCTTCTAAACCAGTGGTTCTCAATGCAGTCCTCAGGACACATCAGAGCCAGTCAAGTTTTCAAAATATCCGCAATGAACATGCAGGAGAGAAATTTGGACGTGGGCATCCTGAAAACCCGGCTTGATAGGTGTGTCCTCAGGACTAGATTGAGAACCACTGTTCTAAACAAACAAATCAGTGTACATATTGATATGCAGTGGTGTGAGCTTTGACGGCATGCCTGCAGTGAGATGCCACACTGGTACCATAAGAACATAAGAATTCGCCTCTGCTGGGTCAGACCAGAGGTCCATCCCGCCTAGCGGTCCGCTCCCGCGGCGGCCCCTCAGGCCTATCACCTGTGCAGTGGTCCCTGACTATTCCTGGACATCCTGAAAACCAACTACTACTACTAATCATTTCTATAGGGCTATACACATGATATGCAACTACTTTTTCTGTCCCTAGTAGGCTTACAAATTAAGGTGTTCTTTGTACCTATGGCAATGGAGGGTTTAAGTGACATGCCCAAGGACACAAGCAGCTGCAGTGGGAGTTGAGCCCAGTTCCACAAATCAAATACTAGAGAAGTGTGTAATAACCAGTAAAACTGCAAAATCACTTCCTTGCACACCTATAACAAAATATTATTTTTTTAAATTATGCCATGCCTCAGAGACCAAAGAATCAAACAACACTTGTTGAATCTTATGTCGGTCAGAACTCTCAATCATTGGCAAAAAATGCCATTTTTTGCCAATGATTGAGAGTTCTGACCGACATAAGATTCAACAAGTGTTGTTTGATTCTTTGGTCTCTGAGGCATGGCATAATTTAAAAAAATAATATTTTGTTATAGGTGTGCAAGGAAGTGATTTTGCAGTTTTACTAGTTGAGCCCAGTTCCCCAGCATCTCAGTTCACTGCATTAATCATTAGGCCCTTCCTCCACGGTGCAGGAGGAGACTAGATGTGCCTCAGGGACCGGCTTGAGTCTAATGAATTTATCTGAGAGGGAAGAAAAGTCATTCCACTCCCTCAACTTTTGCAGGTCTCTTCGCCAACTTGGGTCAAGAGAGTAGTAATTTGGTTGAATTTGTAAAAAAAAATGATCTGTAATTCAGGTCTATCAAACAGTAATTTAACTGGGATAGGCAGGTGGGATCTCTCAGAGAGAAAGAGATCATGTTTACTGCAGATGGGCAGACTGGATGGGCCTTTTGGCCTTTATCTGCCATCATGTTTCTATGTTTAAGCTTTGGGCGTCTTCATTTTCTGTTTCCGGGGGAGAGGGGGGGGGAAAGGTGTTGGGCTTGATGGACCAGTAATCTGACTTAGCTTAGTACCTATGTTTTTAACGGTTCATAGTAATACGCGCACGGGACTTTGACGCGCAGACAATTCGGCACAAGACCCCAGTGCGCTGCCCAAAAAGCCACCCTCATATTTATATTTATTTATTTTTAGCATTTCTATTCTGCTTAATCCTAAGCGGATTACAATTTACATAAAATACATTGTGTTAAGGCACTTAGGGGCTAATTCTATACGACGCGGCCAAAAGTTAGGTGCCGATATAGGCACCGTTCAGCGCAATTCCAGCACAATCGGGCGCTGTTTAGTGAATCGCGCTGAGCGGCACCTATTTTGGAGGCGCCCAAAAAAACAGGCCAGCTCTAGGCACAACTAAAAGTTAGGTGCCATTGAGAGCGCTTAAGCACGCTTAAGAGCAGCGATTCTATAAGAAGGCGCCTAACACGTAGCCACGCCCACGCCTAACATGCGTAGCGCCTATTTTTTTTGAAGGCTGCCTAAATTTTTAGAGGCGCCTTGTTACAGAATCGCGCTTTCTTGATAGGCGCCTAGGTTTCAATCAGTGCCGATTACAAAGCTTAATTGAGCCTGTTAATCAGTTTAGATAGGCGCCTATCTAGTTGGGCGCCTCCGAAAAAGGTGCCTAACTTTAGGCGCTGGTTACAGAATTTGGGCCTTAGAAACTGCCCTATCTGCCCCGAACAGGCTCACATTCTAAGCTAAAGTGCCAAGAAAAAAAAGGAACATGAAAAAGCTCCTGGCCAAGCTTCACTGGCTTCCGATAATCGCCAGGGTCCACTATAAATGCGCCTGTTTAGCTTTCAAAATCCTATATGGATTTAGAATCAGAAAATAATATTAAATATTGAATGAAGGCCAGTAATGGAGGAGTGTGTGGCGCAGTGGTTGGATCTACAGCCTCAGCATCCTGGGGTTGTGGGTTCAAACCCCGCGCTGCTCCTTGTGACCCTGGGCAAGTCACTTAATCCTCCATAGCCCCAGGTACGTTAGATAGATTGTGAGCCCACCGGGACAGATAGGAAAATGCTTGAGTACCTGATTGTAAAAACCGCTTAGATAACCTTGATAGGCGGTATATAAAATCCTAATAAACTTGTAAACTTGTAAAACTTGTACTGGGCAGACTTGCACGGTCTGTGTCTGTGTCTGTGTATGGCCGTTTGGTGGAGGATGGGCAGGGGAGGGCTTCAATGGCTGGGAGGGTGTAGATGGGCTGGAGTAAGTCTTAACAGAGATTTCGGCAGTAGGAACCCAAGAACAGTACCGGGTAAAGCTTTGGATTCTTGCCCAGAAATAGCTAAGAAGAAAAAAAAATTAAATTGAATCAGGTTGGGCAGACTGGATGGACCATTCGGGTCTTTATCTGCCGTCATCTACTATGTTACTCCCTCCCTTTATCCCTCTTTCTTGGAATTCCTCAAACCCTAATACCACCAGATCCTCCCACAAATTAAAACTATCCTTCCCCTCGCTAAAAGGCATTTCCCACACAGGAAAGCTAGGGACCTCCCTCCCCTTCAAAATCACTGAGCTCTGGAACAACCTTACCTCCCCTCTTCGGAACTTGAGCTCTCTCCAAGTTTTCCGCAAACATCTGAAAACCTGGCTTTTCTCAAAAATGTAAGCCTCTCTCCAACTTTGGTATCAAAAATCTCTTATATCTGGCATCCCAAGTCCTCTAAATATTCCTCACACTTTTACCTCTAACCCTCTGTTGTAGTTCCTTCCTATTTCATCTACTGTAAACCGCACCGAGCTGTACGAATGTGGAGATGATGCGGTATACAAACCTAAGGATTAGATTAGATACGTATGTATGCACATATCCATCACAAATAAAATAGAAATTAAGGCAGTACAATTAAATACAACTTAGAGCTTAACAGAAATAAAAACCGACTAAAATAAGTCTGATAAAAATAAAATATCGTAAACTACGCTCACTAATGATGTCACCAGTGGTTGGGCTCACTGTCCTTCAGTAAAAGCAGCCAAACAAAAGTGTTCAGTGCACTTGGAGTGAAGTGCTCCATCGAAATCAACAGGGTAAAGAGGGTTCCCAAAATGATGATCTAGCCCAGTGATTCCCAACCCTGTCCTTGAGGAACACCAGGCCAATCGGGTTTTCAGGCTAGCCCTAATGAATATGCATGAGAGAGATTTGCATATGATGGAAGTGATAGGCATGCAAATTTGCTTCATGCATATTCATTAGGGCTAGCCTGAAAACCCAATTGGCCTGGTGTTCCTCCAGGACAGGGTTGGGAACCACTGATCTAGCAGACATTCGCTCCGGGCTGGCGCAACAGTTATACTGTGTAAAATGTGTTCCCTAATAATGCCACAGTGGGCAGCGTTATGTACAAATTAGTTTCACACTGACAAAGAGCTTTTAAGTCAACTTCCAGTAAATGGCACGTAGAGTTAAAGAATGAGGAGCCATTTTAGAGCAGGGCCTTAGAGTCCAGAGATAGGCAATTCCGGTCCTCGAGAGCCGGAGCCAGGTCAGGTTTTCAGGATCTCCACCATGAATATGTATGAGATAGGATTTGTATGCACCGCCTCCTTGAGATGCAAATCTCTCTCATGCATATTTATTGTGGAGATCCTGAAAACCTGACCTGGCTCCGGCTCTCGAAGACTGGAACTGCCTACCCCTGCCTTAGACCAAACATGCAGAAGAAGCAATTTAGCAACGAGATTAAAAAATAAGAGAAAAATCGTACAAGCCTTTGACTCTAGCAGTGTCCATCGTGCCAATTCCACGATGAACTGCGGGGCTGCCACAGGCCAGCATATCACAGCGAAGGCTAAGACTGAGCAAGTTTTTAAAAAATGATTTTAAAAAGTTTTTTTTTTTTTTTTAATCTTAAAACTTTTTTCAGCTTCTCCTTCTATACTGAACCAGTCTGCAGCAACTGTACTGTCCATTATTGGGTTGCAACAACAGATTTTTTTAATTTGACCCCTCTACCTGCCCTTCTATTTTGTGTGGTCCATAGGAGCTCCTCAGTGCCAGCAGAAAAAACTCCTGCTAAGATTTTTCTTTTCCTCAATATTTTTTAAAATTTCTAAATGTAGTTAAAGTGATCAATCTGAATACATAAAATGTTTATAAATTAACGCTGGATTTTACTAAATGGCGCTAGAGGTTTTTCGCGCAGGCCAGCAAAGTAAATGCTCCGACGCTCTATGGTCCGTGCGAAAAACTTCTAGCGCCATTTAGTAAAAAGATCCCTAATTGTATTATTAACTTGTTCATCCAGATAGATGGATGGATATAGATAGATACTTTCATTTATTTAATAGGCTTATTTATGAGACCTTCTATTATACCAATCTAGAACAACCCACTGTTCTTAGTGGATTACATTTAAAAAAAATTAGACGCTAATTTAAACAGACAACATAAAACATCTATCAAAGTCTTAAACGTTCATATTTCCAGAGATTGCAAATTATTCAAAATATCGCATCAAAAAAATCAATGCAAAAAAATGTAATGATGTCACACCTTTCTTGGCCTAAAAACACAGGCTTCACATCCCATTCTGCATACCAATTAAAATGCTGATCATTACTCACCAAGGGTTCAAGTCTGGTCAATGGACGTTTCTTTCTAACCATCTTACATAGTAACATAGTAGATGACGGCAGATAAAGACCCGAATGGTCCATCCAGTCTGCCCAACCTGATTCAATTTAAATTTTTTTTTTTTTTTCTTCTTAGCTATTTCTGGGCGAGAATCCAAACCTTTACCCGGTACTGTGCTTGGGTTCCAACTGCCGAAATCTCTGTTAAGACTTACTCCAGCCCATCTACACCCTCTCAGCCATTGAAGCCCTCCCCTGCCCATCCTCCTCCAAACGACCTTACACAGACGCAGACCGTACAAGTCTGCCCAGTAACTGGCCTAGTTCAATCTTTAATCTTTAATCTTATTATGTACACCATCATTGCGAGTTCTTCAATCATCTGGTGAAAATCTGCTGGTGATCCCTTCTCCTTCACAAATTAACTCCCCCTTTTACAAAACCTCGCAAGAGGTTTTTAGCGCCAGCTCTGCGCTGCTCCAACGGTTATAGAGTTCCTATTAGCATAGGAGCAGCGCAGAGCATTCAGCGTGCCGGCTGGCGCTAAAAACCTTTTGCATGGTTTTGTAAAAGCTGGTGGTGGTGGTGGTGATGGGGGGGGGGGTTAAATTTTGATTTCACTCAACACTCCTGTTTCAATGTACAGTACTTGCACCTATGCCCTGGAAAAATCAACCAATACTGTACAAACTTGTTCACAATTATCATTCACAAAATTTGAAGAGTTTATTACTTTCGGCGAGCTTTTCCTCTCTTATTCGGCCATCTCTTATAAGTGGTGTGGTATCTGAGGTGACGGGACTAAAGCGCGCTGGACAATCGTGCGCGGACAAACCCGCTAATACAAAAGCGTGCAGGACGGCAGCGCGCCGGATGAAAAGGTAAGTTTAAAGCGCTCCGAGAGGGGGGTTTTGGGGGAAACCCCCCTCCAGTTTACTTAGAATAGTTTCTGCTGCCGTTGGGGGGTTTGGAGGTAACCCCCCCCCCCACACACACACACTTACAGAGGAAACTGTAATTTTTCACTAAAACACTGGGAAAAATTACACTTTCCTCTGTAATGGGGGGTGTTCCCCCCCCAACAGTAGCAGAAACTGTTCTAAGTAAACTAGGGGGGTCCCCCAAACCCTCTCGGAGCGCTTTAAACTTATCTTTTCATCTGGCACGATGACGTCCTGTACGCATTTGTCTTAGCGAGTTCGTCCGCGCGCAATTTTCCTGCGTGCTTTCATCTATGAATCAGTATCTGAAACAAGACCATGGTGACAGCGAGGGTTTACTCAGTGACCTTGATTGTTCCTATTGTGTCTCGGTAAGAATTATTTATGACTGTTCTATATTGGTGTATTCTTGATATTGATTTGCAACCTATTATCCCCTTTTGTGGACATCTTGTGATTTTATCTCTCTCCCTTAATCCCTAACATTTTATTGTAAAAACCACTTAGACCTTTCTTGCCAAGCAGTACATCAAATAAAGAGGAAACTTGAAACTTTCAGACCCAATGTTTTCTATATACATATACAATAAAACCTTGGTTTGCGAGCATAATTCGTTCCAGAAGCATGCTTGAAATCCAAAAACACTAGTATATCAAAGCGAATTTCCCCATAAGAAATAATGGAAACCTCAGACGATTCGTTCCACAACCCAAAAAACTTTAATACAAAATATTATACGTACTCGTATTACAAGACCTCGCTCGTTTAGAACAGTCACTACACTCCAGCAGCGTCAGAGAGATAACCATCGGCTCAGTTGTGATGATGCGACGCGCGTATACTGTATGCACTCGTATTGCAAGACCTTGCTCGTTTATCAAGTTAAAATTTAATAAAACATTTTGCTCGTCTTGCAAAACCCTCACACACCAAGTTACTCGAAATCCAAGGTTTTATTGTATACATATAACATAATGCATAACACTTGCAATTATGATGTCCTGTTATCTGATTTTACTGAATTGTTCTCAGGCCAGTAATGTTGACCTAACCATTCCCCCCTTTTACTAAACGTCGATAGCGGTTTTTAGCGCAGGGAGCCACGCTGAATGCTGCGCGCGGCTCCCATCGCTCATAGGAACTCTATGAGCATATGGAGCAGCGCATAGCATTCAGCGCAGTTTTCTGCGCTAAAAAACGCTATCGCGGTTTAATAAAAGGGGGAGATGGTTAGGCCAACATTACTGGCCTGAGAACAATTCAGCAAAAACAGATAACAGGACATCATAATTTCAAGTGTTATCCTTTATGTTATATGTATACAATAAAATCTGTTGAATTTAATTATCAAAATCTCAGAGGGGGCCTAAGGGCCTGAAAGATAAGAACTTTCAAGACAGTAGCCATATTAGTCTGGTGAGAGAAATAACGGAGGGGTCGGTGCAGAAAGCTTGCATGCACATTGGTGCAAGATTACTGTGAGGTTTGCATGCAGATGCATGATGCATGATGCAAAGAGTTGATTTCCAAATTTAGCTGAATTCTTCTATCAGCTTTTTTTTTTTTTTTTTGCTAGGTGACTCGGACAACCTCTCATTTAAGTTCACTTTGGTTGGTTTATTCTGTTACAGAGTTCCTAGTAGGGTCTCCTGAGGCTTGAGTACAAGACAAGAACTAGGAATGTTTTCATGAGCTCAAGCACAAACCGAGAAAGCAAGTATTGGATTGGGAATCACAACAACACGAGTAAATGACATTGAGCGAGAATGTAAAGAAATAAAAGTCGTTCAGGCATCTATTATTAAAGATATGACTAATTTGAGAGGGAAAGTGGAAGTATATCTAGAAGAAAAAATTTACATATGCTTAACTTTCCCTACTCTAAGGGAAAAGGGGTTAGCACGTCGGACATTTCATCATGCGCTAACCCCCGCGGCCGGCTAAAAAACTAACGCCTGCCCAATGCAGGCATTAACGGCTAGCGCGGCAGGCGGTTTAACACACGGTATTACGCGCGTTAAACCCTTACCGCAGCTTGATAAAAGGACCCTAAATATATAGTAACATAGTAAATGACGGCATCCAGTCTGCCCAACCATACATGCGCCATATATTAATCATTTAATTTAAACGGCCTTCGGCTCTACCCCTCCCCCCACTCCTTCCACAATCCCCCTGCTGCGTACGTGCCCCCTGTATCTCTAATTCACCACCACAAGCAACAAGAATTTTGACATGTTCCTCGTGACTCCGTTGGCTCTCCCTCTTGACGCCACTTCCTATGCACGGCACCCGGAAGTGACGTCATTGGGAGTGATGATGCAGTCATGAAGAGCACATTGAAGTTGTTGCTCGTGGCAGTGAACTAGTGGTGTAGGGAAAGGGGGTGCACATGGCGAGGGGAGGAGTGGTAAGAGGAGGGGGTGGAGAAGAAGAGTGGTGCTGGTGCCCCCACCAACATGGCGCCCAGGGCATACCCCACCCCACCCCCCTTTACTATACCACTGTCTGGGCCTTGAAAGATACATATAATAGATTCTTGGATACAGGAGAGGTTCCATGAGATTGGAGAAGGATAGATGCCACCCAAGGCCTTTGAGAGGGTGACATCGCTATCCAGTGATGATTTGGTGTGGGATGGGGAGGGCATCAATGGGAACTCCACTAACTTGGAACATGAGGATGTTACTGGCCAGACTTTATGGTAGATTTCCTGTAAACAGGATGGTTGGATAGGCTGGAGTGAGCTTGGACGGCAACTTCAGCATTTGGAACCTATGACAATACCAGGTGGACTATCAAAGAAGAGACAAGTTAATTTAATCATGTATTTGCAATGGGCAGACTGGAGGACCGTTCAGGTCTTTATCTGCCGTCATTTACTATGTTACTGTATTCATTCAGGGGCATGCACAGTTGAAGGTTTGTCTAGGGTTCCAAATGCCCTTGAGCTGCTCTTGATTACAAATAAATCTAAATCAGGCTCTTCCATGACTGCCTTCAAGATATTTGTATTTTCCCCATTTATCTACAGTACAAGTGGTTGATGTTTTACTTACCCGAGAGCTTTATCCACCTATCCCCCGATGATTTTAGTTTAAAGCCATCTTCATTAGGTTTACCAGCTTGTTCTGAAAATTGCTGCATCCTTACTTGGATGGGCGGGCCATCTCTGCTCAGTAGTCCTTGGAATATCATCCCATGGTCCAGGAAGCTGAAATTCTTCTGTCAACATGATCTATGCAAGTAATCATTCGTTAAAAAAAAAATGCGAGATTCTCTACTTTACCCATTTTTTCTTGATTGGGAAGATGAAAGAGAATATCATTCTATGTACCCATCTTCTTCACCTTATTTAGTTATTAAATTTTCTATATCATTCTACCAGGGGAGCTCAGAATGATTTACATGAATTTATTCAGTTACTCAAGCATTTTTCCCTGTCTGTCCCGGTGGGCTCACAATCTATCTAGTGTACCTGGGACAAGTTTGACAAAGAAGGTAAAACAAAGTTAAGAAAGCATAGTAGAAATATTATATGACAAAACATGGTATGGTGAGACATAGCATGGCAAACATAGTTCAGTAAAACATGGCACGGTAAACATAATATAACAAAGCTTGGCTGACATAGTGTGACATAGAAACATGATGGCAGATAAAGGCCAAATGACCCATCCACAGCATCTACTATCTCCTCCTCTAACTATTGGCTAAGGCTCTTAACATTTGCATCTCCTCTTCCTATAGGCTAAGGCTCTTTACACCTGCATTGTGATGTCATAGAACTTTATGGTTATAGAAACATTGTAACATGATGGCAGATAAAGGCCAAATGGCTCATCCAGTCTGCCCCTCCGCAGAAACCATTATCTCTTCCTCTCTCTAAGAGATCCCAAGTGCCTCTCCCAGGCTTTCTTGAAATCAGACACAGTCTCTGTCTCCACCACCTTTACCGGGAGACTGTTCCACGCATCTACCACCCTTTCTGTAAAAAAATATTTCCTCAGATTATTCCGGAGCCTAAGACCTCTTAACTTCATCCTATGCCCTCTCATTCCAGAGTTTCCTTTCAAATGAAAGAGACTCAACTCAAGCGCATTTACATCATGTAGGTATTTAAATATTTCTATCCCATCTCCCCTCTCTCGCCTTTCCTCCAAAGTATACAGATTAAGATCTTTAAGTCTGTCCCCATACGCCTTATGACGAAGACCATGTACCATTTTAGTTGCCTTCCGCTGGATTGACTCCATCCTTTTTATATCTTTTTGAAGGTGCGGCCTCCAGAATTGTACACCATATTCTAAATGACCAGCAAAATTGGTTAGGTAAGCATGCATGGCGAAACATAACATGGAAGACATGGAACGGCAAACATTGTATGAGAGATCGTAGCAGGGCCAACATAGTATGACATGCTTTCTCCCCCACAGACACGAAGCTACTTGTGCTATATTCAGGGATACCTGGCAGTATCATTTGTGCCAACCTGGATGTGCAGTATCAAATAATAGCCATTAGGCTTAATGATTCTTGGCTCAGTGGCCAGACACCTCCTTGTTTTTCAGAAGGTACATAAGAACATAAGAGTTGCCATACTGGGACAGACTGAAGGTCCAATAAGCCCAAAATCCTGTTTCCAACTGTGGACAACCCAAGTCCTAAGTACTTGACAGAAACCCAAAGAGTAGCAACTTTCCAGAGCTGGTATTGTGATGTCATAATGCCTCATTCCACCAATGTCAAAGAGCCAACCTCATCAGTGATGTCACAATGGCTTGATTGTCCTATTCTTGACTTACATAAGAATTGCTATACTGGGACAGACTCAAGGTCCATCAAGCCCAGTATCCTGTTTCCAACAGTGGCCAACCCAGGTCCCAAGTACCTAGCTAGGTCCCAAGTGGTAAAACAGATTTTATGCTGCTTATCCTAGGACTAAGCAATGAATTTCCCCAAGCCATGTCAATAATGGCCTATGGACTTCTCTTTTGGGAAATTAGCTAAGCCTTTTTAAAACCCCGCTAAGCTAACTGATTTCACCCCATTTTCCGGCCACTAGCCATCACTACTTCAGGATTACAGATTGGTTAATTGCTGATTAGATTCAGGTATTGGTAGGGTTATGGGGGTTAGGAAGGAGTAGAACATGGGACAATCATGCTAGTACAGCATGGGTGATGATTTGCAGTATTGTCAGGGAGCCAGATGGGATGACTGTGTTATTTTCCAGGAAAAATCTTAAACATCCTAGCAACCAAAAGATTCTGTGCTCACATAAAGAAAATGGGTAACTTGAGAAGAAAGAAAAACGCCTGTTTTGCAGTATGAGTGGGACTAACTGAAAATTGATTGGGATTGTTTTAAAAATAATTCATTAGCCTTTAAAATGAGAATTCATTAAAACTGCTTTCAAGTTTGTTCTTTTTGCTTTAAGAAGATGTTTATGTTGACTATTTTTAACTTTCTCCAACCTTGTCAGGCCTACTAGACAACTACATCAACAAAGCTAGACTGACCTACAACGCTTTTAGAAAACTCATAAAACTGCCTTATTCGACAGATATGTCACCTAAACAGAATCCTCACCGAGCAGTTAGATGAAGAATTTTTTCTCTCTTTTTTTTTTTTTTATTTTCTCGTTCCAAATATGCCCCCTTGAAATCCTAACCAAATCGCATTTTGTAATTCGGGACCTGTCTTCTAGTATGTCCCCACTGAAAATCCTTAACAAACTGTATACTGTAATTTTCGCTGTATATTGAAATTTTCACAGTATTTTTCTGTAATTCACGACCTTTTCCTAACAGGCCATCTCAGAATTTCATTGTATATTGAAATTTTCACAATATTTTTCTGTAATTCACGACCTTTTCCTAACAGGCCATCTCGGAATTTCGTTGTATATTGAAATTTTCGCTGTATATCGTAATTGTCGCTGTATTTTTTTTGTAATTCGTGACCTTTTCCTAACAGGTCCTCTTGGAAATTTCCTAGCAAACTGTATATTTTATATATTCGCTTAGCAAACATTTCTGCTTTCTCAAAGATTCTGTACTCTATATTTTCTCTGACTATTTGCATATTGTAACTCGCTGAAATGTTCAGCTCTCTTGAATGTAAACCGCCTAGAAGTCGCAAGATTGTGGCGGTATATAAGAATAAAGTAATTATTATCATTATTACTAGTATAAACTTAAGCAGATGAAGGAATTGCCAATAAAGCAATCAATAAATCAAAAGAATGATCTTTGCATGAACAGTTTTAGAGTCGGCTCAAAGTATATTTTTTAAAGAAAGAAGTTGTTCTGGTAAGAAGCGTATACTTCTTATCCTCTTTTCCACCCTACCCCCCTCCTGAAACATCTGAAACTTGGGAGAAATGAAAAATGTAAAAAAAAAAAAAAAAAAGCAGAGTAATAAGATGGAAATGGTATCCGTGAGACTCCAGATGCAAGCGAGCTGGCCTTAAGAATTTAGCCATGAGCCCTGCTAGACTAGTTCGAGGACGAATAAAAAATTAAAGGCAATTGTTACATTATGCGATAACCAGAACAGAACTAAGAAAATGCAACATATGTCCTCGAACATACAACCTGAAAATCTTAAGTTGGTTAATAGACAACGGTGCGAAAGACAAAGGCGCGCCCGGACAATTGAGAGCAGCGCGGAGGCGCGCGCCACTCTAAATTACTGTTTTTAGGGCTCCGATGGGGGGGCGTGGGAGGGACCCCCCCAGTTTACTTAATAGACATCGTGCCGGCGTTATGAGGAGTTTGGGGGGTTGTAACCCTGCACATTTTACTGTAAACTTAACTTTTTCCCTAAAAACAGGGAAAAAGTGAAGTTTTCAGTAAAATGTGGGGGGTTACAACCCCCCAAACCCTCCCCAACGCCCCTTCAACGTGGCACGATGTCTATTAAGTAAACTGGGGGGGGTCCCCCCACGCCCCCCCATTGGAGCCTTAAAAACAGTAATTTAGAGCGGCGCGCGCCTCCGCGCTGCGCTCAATTGTATGGGCGCGCCTTTGTCCCAGCGCGCCTTTGACCTGACACCTCTTAAGTTACTCAAATTGCAATCTCAGTGGCGAAGGATCTTAGAGAGTAAACTTGTACAATGTTAAACCTAACTTAGGACCTCATACACCCAGGACACCAATCAAGAAGAAACCAAGGCGTGAAACGGTTGAGTAACCGTCGGGCTAAAGCAGTGGTTCCCAAACCTGTCCTGGGGGACCCCCAGCCAGTCAGGTTTTCAAGATATCCCTAATGAATATGCATGAGAGAGATTTGCATATAATGGAAGTGACAGGTATGCGAATCTCTCTCATGCATATTCATTAGGGATATCTTGAAAACCTGACTGGCTGGGGGTCCCCCAGGACAGGTTTGGGAACCACTGGGCTAAAGTTACGTGCTTCCTCCTTTTTTCTTCTTTCAGATACACATATGTTTATGTTTATTGAACATTTGATATATCGCGCCCGCATTTTATGAACCTAAGCGGTTTACAGTGAAACAATTCAATATTGAATGGAACTCCATAGAACATATTCATTTAAAAAAAAAAATCTTTATTAATTATCCATTTATTACATAGATAACAAATTACAGGCATATAGCTTCAAACAAGAATATTATAAATCCAAACATAAAAATAAGAGAACTCTCCCTTAAACATAATATAGTCCACATTATGAGGCTGCCAAAATCCAAGGAGGACTAAAGAAAATATTCCAAAGAAAAAATTCCAAAGAAAAAAACCTTCTGAACACATTCAACAGGCACAATCTTTACATCATTTTATATCACTTATCTCCAACCTGCACATTAGATGACAAATCTTTCTGTAATATAGGTTTATCTTTCAAAAATAACTCCAACTGAGTAGGGTCCAAAAATATATAGCTATTATTCCCATAGGAAATTAAACATTTACAGGGAAACCTTAAGAAGAAGGCAGCGATTCTGTAAGAAGGCGCCTAACACGTAGCCACGCCCACGCCCACCGTGCGTAGCGCCTATTTTTTTTGAAGGTCACCTAAATTTGTAGAGGCGCCTTGTTACAGAATCGCGCTTTCTTGATAGGCGCCTATGTTTCAATCAGTGCTGATTATAAAGCTTAATTGAGCTTGTTAATGAATTTCGATAGGCGCCTATCTAGTTGGGCACCTCCGAAATAGGCGTCTAACTTTAGGCGCTGCTTACAGAATTTGGGCCTAAGTTCTATGCGGTTCACAAAGACTAGTAATACAAATGAATAAATATCCAATGTCTAACTTCCGAAAGATTCCCTAGAAAGATGCGTCTTTAAGGCACGTCGAAATTGTTGATACGAATTTAAGAATGTGAATATGTGAGTTAGATCCCCAGTCCATAAGGCGGTGACGGGACTAAATCGCGCGAGACAACGGCGCGCCGACAACTGAGCGCAGACAACTGAGCGCAAGGTTGACGGCGCGCCGAAGAAAAGCACTATTTTAAAGGGCTCCGACGAGGGGTGTGTGTGGGGGGAACCCCCCCACTTTACTTAACAGACATTGCGCTGGTGTTGTGGGGGGTTTGGGGGGTTGTAACCCCCCACATTATACTTAAAACTGAACTTTTTCCCTAAAAAACAGGCAAAAAGTTTGGTTTCAAGTATAATGAGGGGGGTTACAACCCCCCAAACCCCCCACAACGCCAGCGCGATGTCTGTTAAGTAAAATAGGGGGGTTCCCCACCAACACCCCTCGTCAGAACTCTTTAAAATAGTGCTTTTCTTCGGCGCGCCGTCAACCTTGCGCTCAGTTGTCGGCGCGCCGTTGTCTTGCGCGATTTTCTCTATGAACCCCATAAGGCTGCCTGAAAAGACAGCAATCGTTCCTGAAATTTCTTATATTTACATCCCTTTACAGAAGAAAATGAAAATAATGAGTGGGATTTTCTAGAATGTTTAGAATTTGTAGTCATGGAAGATTCTATAAGATACTCTGGAATTAAACCTTTTAGTGCCTTAAAACAAACACAACTGAGCTTAAACTTAACCAGCTTAAGTTAAAGGAACTGCCTTTTTCTAGATTGAGTTTGTTTGGCAACATCAGGAAAAACCTGAAGTTGTTGACCACAAAAAACTTCTTGTTTCTTAGAAAAATACAATTTAAGAATATCCATAGAACATATTCAGTTAGGAAAGATTAAAAAAATACAGAAAGAGACAAGATATGTACAATCCAATAAGTATTCAGTAAGGATAAAAACAAGGATAAAATTATGAATAAAAAAAATAGATTAAATATAACAAAAGAGCATTACTGACTGGTACAAAAGGGTATAAAAGGGAGAAATACATTCTTTTAGAGAAAAGAAACAAAAAAGGCAAATACAACAGGAATGGGGAGAAAAATCAGTTAAAAATGGAGCTAAGGAAACTTTAGCTGTTATAAACATCATAAAATAAAAAGGAAACATTTAAGGTTACTTTTGAAATGATCCATGTTCTTATCTTCCCTTAGATATAATGGAAGAGCACTCCAGATCTTAGGAGCAAATACCGAAAAATATCTTAAGTGATGGGACCATCAGTAAATGATGGTCCACTAAATGTTGGTCCATGTTATGTCCCTGCCATTATTACTCCCACGTCCGAGAACCCAAACCTGAGAGAGTTTGAACGCTATACCAGGTCAGGCCTCGCTATCTGGGTGGGGGACTACCGGAGACTACTGAAGCGATGCCAAACCTCTGCGGTATCCAAGCGAGGAATCGATCACAGAGGTAGAGCCAGGATTATGTTAGCCCCAGCATTCAAAAACTGGGCACGGAGAACAGAAACGTCCTCGTGATATGTAGGCAGGGCTTTGGTTCCAAATCCACATTTGAACAGGACTGTCAACTTAATTCTGGTCCTAGGCAAGACTCCTAATCACTTCTTAAGTACTGCTCTTAACCTAATCCTGAGGTCCTTTCACTAACTCTATGAAACTCAGGTACACTTTAAATCTAATACATGGGCACTCTACCATGCTATTTTCACCGAGCATCTTATCATCTCCTGTCATGCTTCATCAGTCTCCCCTATATAAACTCGTAAAAGCTTTTCTTGAAGCAAAAATACCTGTAGGCCATTTCTGTTCCTCGGATATGACATTTCAGCTTTGCCACAGTCACGCATACTGTATCGATTTGAAATTCCTCAATGATAAAACGCAAGCATTATACTGAAGATGTAAAGGAGGAGGAACAATATCATTTCTCTGTATAAAAACGGAGAATGTTACATATGCACAGTTGAGTCAGGTCTGTCACTCCTTAGGATTCATGAATAATACACGCATAGAAACTTCCAGAGGTCACCCCATCATAGCTGCAAGTACTTTCCTCCATGGCTTTCTGCAGATGAGTTGCAGGAGACTGTCTCAGTATGTGAAACATTTTTTTTATATGTTTTAATAAACAAGAAATTTATGCCCCTTTATATCAAGCTGCGTTAGGGTTTTTTTATTGCCGGCCGCTACGGTAAAAGCTCCGACGCTCGTAGAATTCCTATGAGCTTTGGAGCTTTTACCGCAGTGACTGGTGATAACCCCCCCCCCCCTAACACGGCTTCATAAAAAGGGGGGGGGGGGTTAGTCAGGGTTTTTTTTTTGGGGGGGGGGGTCAATTTAAGAAGCAGTTCAAGGCATATCTTTTATTCAGGCCTTTTATAGTTGTTGAGATGAGCCTGTTTCATTTGGGTGGGGGCATCTTAGTGTCTTTTTAACATTTGTTTTGTCTTTTATTCTGTGTACGTTTTACTGAACCTGACTTAGGTAATAATAGGCAGCCTAGAAATGTCTAAATGGATATACAGGACCGGATTCTACAAACGGCATCGGTATCATTGGCTGCCTAAACAATAGCTGCCGATCGCGTGTCAATCGCGCAACAACGCCGTTTGTAGACTCGCGGCTACCTCAAACATATCACTGGAAATGTAGGCCATGGATTTTGAGGCCTACACTTCTAGCACTTAGGTTTGACATGAATCACATCTACAGAGGCACCTAAGGATGCCAACGGTCATTTCCGGCATTAGTCACGCCTACTTTGACCTTAGGCATTCTAAGGTGCCCCCTTAAAAGCAATCTAGGTACCTACATTTTTGTTTTTAAATGATTTTTCAAAATGTTCTTAAACAGCTTTGCAACTTAAGTTAGGTACCTGCTTAAGGCGAAATTCAGCTGTCCTGAATTGGTGCCATCTGATCATATAACAAGCAACCACACTGGTGATACCAGTTGAATAACCCCCGTTTGATTTTTACAGCCCCTGACACAACCCTCATGAGGGTGAAACATGGCCATGTTCCTCAGCTGTACTCACTTGAGGAACGAAGAGAGAGAGGGGACATGATTGAGACATTTAAATATATCACGGGCTGTATCAAGGTGGAAGAGGATATCTTCCATCTTATAGGACCTTCGTCCACCAGAGGGCATCCGCTGAAAATTATGGGAGGAAAATTTCATGGTGACTTCAGAAAGTATTTCTTCACTGAGAGGGTGGTCGATCATTGGAACAAACTCCCATTGCAGGGGATTGAGGCCAACAGCGTGGCAGATTTCAAAAATAAATGGGATATTCATGTGGGATCTCTAATGATGTAAAGGCAGGGGGTGGTGAACAAATTCAAGGCGAAGGGTCACTAGAGTGGGCAGACTTGATGGGCTTTGGCCCTTTTCTGCCGTCATTTTTCTATGTTTCTATGTTGGGCAGGCCTAACAGGTCCCTCCGCTCCCAGGACGAAATATGCCTTAAAACACCACCCTAGTTGTGCCCTTCAACTGCAAACTGCAAATGACATTCCTCTCCCACTCTGCACTGAGCCACTAGAATCGACTGCCCCCACAGATTAGATCCCTTGAAGGACTCCTCAACTTTAAGAAGGCAATAAAAACTTGTTTATATGACTCCTCCGCCCACGATAGATAGATTACAAAGAAATATACATATTGATACAAGATCCTCGGTTTGTGTTGCTTCAGGATAAAAACTTGTATTCAAAAACCTTGTTCTATAACTATGGCAAATTGCAACCTGTAAACTGTATATCAGGTATATTGGTATTAGATCGCTAATATGCGTTGTTAGGATAAAAACTTGTACTATAATTATGGCAAGTTGTAACCTGTTCATTGTATATTATGCATGTTAGCCTGTAAGCCAGTGGTCTCAAACTCGCGGCCCGGGGACCACATGTGGCCCACAGGTACTATTTTGAGGCCCTTGGTACGTTTGTCATAATCACAAAAGTAAAACAAAACAGTTTCTTGATCATATGTCTTTTTAGCTATAAATTACAATATTATTATTAAGACTTAGCCAAAAAGAAAGATTTATAAACTACACTTTTCCCTCCGTATTTGCTGTGATAAGGGATTAACAAACCTACGAATACAGAAAAACCGCGAATAACTTTTTCATATGTTATTCGCTGTGTTATATTAAAAACCATCGTGAATATGGTGAAACCGCAAATAGCATGGTGGGAGATCGGGCCTGTTCCTGAAGGAGAGGCAAAACACGGTGAAGAAAGTGCCGGGAATCAGCGATTTTCTCTGTAAACGCTTGGAATCAGCGATTTCTCTATGCAAGCTGATGTAATTTGGGGGGGGGGAGGAACCAGCAAGCTAGAAACCGCGAATAATCGAAACCGCGATTGCTGAAACCGCGAATACGGAGGGAGAAGTGTATAAAGAGTTTTACCTCCTGCAAAATTGTCATTTCTTTTAATAAGACATTAACTATTTTTTTCTGAGGCCCTCCAAGTACCTACAAATCCAAAATGTGGCCCTGCAAAGGGTTGGAGTTGGAGACCGCTGCTGTAACCCGTTCTGAGCTCTTTGGGGAGGATGGAATAAAAAAATGAATGAATAAATTTTACATTGGAGTTTTCGACCTCTATTCTGAGCTACTGCTTTTTATTTTTGTATCCTGAAACAAACAAGAACACACCAACGCACAGATGACAGAACATAGATCACACAAGTAATCCTATGCCCTGCTTACCAATGAGCCTGCAAATAACCATTTGCTCGATATTCAAAATGATTTAGCCAGCCAGAAATTACCGCTGGCAGGTTATATAGCTCGTCTGGGGCTATCCGCTAATTTTCAGCAGCACGTGAACGGTTATCGCCACTGAAAATTGGTGGTTAGCGCCTATGTGAAAGCAGGCTAGTTGGGGGCATTCTGGCTTAGATTGCCTTATACATCCAGGGCGGGGGAGGGGAGGGAAGGGTATTTTGAAGAATCAAATATTTGAGTATAATGTTATATAAATAATATGATTAAGGCATTTATATTTGAGAGATGGGTGGGAGAAAAGCTTGTTTTCTTTTCTATTTGTGTATTATGGTGCATTTTATGTAATTTTTTTTGTCGTATTATTTGTAATGCACTGCTAAAGCCTGGAAAATTAATAAAGATTTAAAACAAAAAAAAAATGTTTACAGAACAATAGAAGTACAAATATGATGAGGAAAGTTCCAGAAGAATAATGCAACTTAGGGCTCCTTTTACAAAGATGCGTTAGGGCCTTAACGCGCGGAATAGCGCGCTCTATAATGCCGCACATGCTAGCCGTTACCGCCTCCTTTTAAGCAGGCGGTAATTGTTTCGGCTAGCGCTAATCTTGTGCGTGCGCTAAAAACGCCAGCGCACCTCAGTAAAAGGAGCCCATAACGTATCCAACAGCTTGTTCGCCAACATTTTCCAATAGAAGAAAGGCAACCAAAATCCCAACGCCGTTCCCCCACCTCCCACCCCAGCCCCCTAAAAGGAGGGCGCACCCACCTCGTTCCAAGTAAGAAGACCAACCAGTAGCTAAGACTTTCTGTTCTGATAGGTCTCGGAATACAGAAAAAGAAATCCCAATTAAAATAGCTGCCATCCCAGGTAAAACTGGAAAAAAAGGAAAAGGCGGGGGGGGGGGGGGGGAAGCAAGGGGGGACCATTTTCCTAGATGAAACGCCTAATGCGGTCTCTGAATCAGTGAAATGGAACCAATCATAATTGTGCAGTGTTAAGCACTAAGCTACGAGCCCTTATAGCAGTGGCTTTCAACCCTGTCATGGGGACCTCCCCAGCCAGTTGGGTTTTCAAGATATCCCTAATGAATATGCATGAGAGAGATTTGCATATAATGGAAGTGACAGGTACGCAAATCTCTCTCATGCATATTCATTAAGGATATCTTGAAAACCCAACTGGCTGGGGGGGTCCCCATGACAGGGTTGAGAACCTCTGCCGTATAGGGATAGTCCGTCCTATCTTTATGCAACAACCTATGGCTGCTTAAGTTCCGACTATCGATTTAAATGTGCTCAGTCCACTAGTAGGCTAAATTTCATCTGGGGATATATAAATGTCCATAGATCTCACCATCTACCCAGCATGTTAAAATGCAAATATAATTAATACAGTCCTTTCAATCAAATGGATATTTTTCTGTTGTGTGTAGAATCCTCAGAGAGCTCACTTTCCTTTAAATAGAGTTCATATAAGGATAGTATGAGCCATTTTCTTCAGTGGATCCTTTTTTTTTTTGTATTTTTTCTTAATTTTTCTTCTTACATATAAAGTGCAAATTTAGCAATATTTGTGCAAACTTAGCAATAATAACTAGAAGCCATTGTGCAAGGCCAGCAATAATCCCTATTTGTTCCTCAGAAAATATTTTATATATACATATGTATATCGTGCATTACGGGAGCGCCTCCACCGACATGCCATGTTTCAAAGAAGTTTTCATCAGGGTCGAGGCTCTCAGCATGAGATTAGCAGGCAGTTCTCATGTCGCGCTCCGTTGAATTTCATTCAGAAACTTTGAAACGTGGCATGTCGGTGGTGGCGCTCCCATAATGCACTTTAAGATAAGTTCCTACATATATGTAATGAGAGAAAGGCAGTATATCAAATCCCACCCTCTTTCCTTTATAATGGTAATTTCTTTCATGGGGGGGGGAGGGTCCACAGGATATTGTTGCTATCATAAATCTGTTTTTTAATAATAAAAGAAAGAGTAAGGCCACAATATCTTTTGTTTTTGAACAAGATATGAATGCAATTATGCGTTTATATTTCCGAAATCCTCAACAAATGTTTCTTGGAAAGAAAGTATGGATTTTTCCAGACGTCACGAGAACAACGCAGGAGCGAAGGAAATTATTCTTAGCAATGAGAGTAGAGACTTTGACCCTTGGAGCGACATTCTTATTAGCATATCCATGCAAATGTTTAATCAAATATCAAGGTGTTAAATATGTCTACTATGCACCAGAACAGTTACGCACCTTTTTAGATTTAAAGAATCTTGCTACCCGGAATGTTTAAGAGTAGGAAGAAAAGAGGGGGTTAAAGACTGTTAAGCCTTTCAAGAATATAGTTATTACTTATACTTGTTATCTCTTCAATATATTCATCTCCTTTCCCTCCTGAGTTGGTGGTCTAAGAAAGAATGAACTTTTTTTTCTTTTCTGATAGCAGTAATTGTGAGTTTATTTAATTTGTTTCCTTTCTGCTTTACTTGTACAAGAGGAATATTCTTGTGAATTATGTAAAATTTCAATAAATAAATAAATATATAAAAGAAAGAGTAGGAAACATGATTTACTGTGGTGTCTTCAGTGTAGTAATTTTCCAAAACCAACCAATGTGAAGGACTCCTAACTTGATGTTCTGTCTTTACTGACCAGTAGAAATGTATATTTTTCGTTGAGGTTTGTGGAACATGGCTGCATCTGTTGATGCCTGGCTCGGACAGGTGCCCTGGGAAAGATAGGATAGAAAAAGCAACTGGATGTCACCGAAATATAATTTGTTGCAGCATTTGAGACATATCAAATTATGACAAGATCCAGTTTGGGGTATTTTAATATCTCACTCATCTCTAGCAGAAGAAAGAAGAGTCCTTTTTGAAAAGATTGCATTATGGAAATAAATCTTCCCTTGCCTATGGAGTAGATTTGAGATGCTTCTGCCACCACCCCTGGAGAGGTACCTAAGGGTCATTATCAGTCAAAGCAGGGCTGCAGTAGCAGCTTTTAAAATGTGCCAAATCACCACGGAAAAGCTAGCAGAAGAGACTGGCAGATACTTGACACAATCATCGCAAGAGTTCAGTGGAAGGAGGAGAGAATTCATGAATAGAAATCGTGTACAGAAATATAGAGCTATGTAGATTATCAGGTCAATAGTCAGAAGCCCTTGTAGAGTGGCAGCGCTATACAGATAAATGCCCTCTCTATGAAGATTGGAAAGCAATATCTAGGGTGGAACGTCAAAAGCGCATCAGACATTGGAGCGCCGACAATCGTGCGCTGACATCTGCGCGCAGGACTAAGGCGTGCTGCCGGTTCCGCCGTTTTTACGCCTTACTGTTACCGTTCTGCTCACACTCCCGCTGGGGTGGGGGGTGAGGTGGAACCCCCCACTACATTGAAAACTCCAAAACAGCGAGAGAATGGAAGTTTTCAGTGTACTGGGGGTTCCCCCTCCCCAAATCTCCCCAACGGGAGCGCGACCAATTCTAAGTGTACTGGGGGGTGTCTCTTCCCCCCCTCAGAATGCTAATGGTAAGACGTAAAAGCAGTGGAACCGGAGGCGCGCATTCGTCTGGCGCACAGATGTCGGCACGCGATTGTCAACGCACGCTTTCGTCGGTGTACCAATATCTAGACCTTGCTGCTAGGCACTAGGATGATGTGAGCCAGTGGCATAGCAAGAGTGAGAGGCACCTGGGGCAGTTGCTCCCCTCCGTCCTCTTTTCCCCCCACCCCGCTCCTTCCCCAGTACCTCTTTAACTTTCCCGGTGCGAGCAGCATCACCAATTTGCCGCTCGTGTCGGTGTCGGCTCTCCCTCCCTGATGTCACTTCCTAGGGGCGGGACCAGGAAGTGATGTCAGAGGAAGAGCCGACACAGGTGCAAGCAGCAGGTTGGAGTTGCTGCTCGTGCTGCCGAAGAGCTAGAGGTGTGGAGGGGTTGAGTGAAGGTGCGCGCGTGGCGGAGGGAGGAGTGGAAAGGAGCACGGTGGCAGACAGGAGGATGCCCTCACCAAAATGTCGCACGGGGTGGACCACCCGTCCCCCTCCCCCCACTACACCATTGACATGAGCTAAGCACCAATTCTATATTGACAATTTTGCATGCAATGACCACGACAGAATGCGTGAGCGCCTACGCTAACTCAAAGGCTGATGTAAATGCTTGCATCGAAATGTATTCGAAATTAAGAGACCCGTAGAAGGAAAGAAAAAAATCAAAAGATGGTTTGAACAAAAATTCTTCCTTGTATTAAAGAGTGCACTGGGAGTTACCACACTTCAATAACATATATATTCTAATCCCAAATTTTTATAATGTGTGAACCTGGTCCTCTGTTTACACAACTTACCCAGTTTCTCTTGCAATACAACATATTCTATGTGAATGGAAAAATAATTCTGTAAAGAAATGTAACTAATCCCCTCTTATACTGAGGTGCGCTAAGCGATTAGCGTGCGCTAATTGGATTAGCGTGCATTAAATGCTAATGCATCCATAGACTAACATGCATGTATTAGCGTTTAGCACACGCTAAATCGATTATCGCGCTAATCGGTTAGCGCACCTTGGTAAAAGAAGGCCTAAGACATGGGGATTACTAGACTTGCATTGCCAAAGTGTTGAATCGCTGGGAATCTGACTTTTGGGATGTTTTAAGGGTGGGGAAAAGTATTTTTCATTGTACTATTGTATATCAATGTTGATGTTTAATTTAAACGCAATAAACAATTTGAACCCCCCCCCCCAAAAAAAAGTACCTTTTTACAATTATTTTTACTATGCTCTTTGAAAATGCACAAGGTACAGGAATTTATTCAATAAAAGTCATAAAAACATCTATAAACGGCAAACATAAAATAAATGTATCCACAAACTGGTTCTTGTTCTCATGCGTGCCGGACTCAGTGCAGCGCCCGTGACAGGATAGGCTCACGCCAGTCTTGTTCGATATTTTGTTTGCTCTATTCAATCTGTTTTCATGGTATTCTATTTTTTGAAGCAGTTGCTCTCTTTCTAAAGATATTCCCCTGACGCAGTCACTTGGCGAAACAGGGCCTGTCGGGAAAACTGAGTTCATTCTTTGAAAAGTGTGTCCGGTTCCGTATTGGAGCAACGGATATTTAATTCCACTGCTTGTGGGAGATGAATGGAAGATAAGTGCAAGTTTTTCCAGTTTTTTGCTGTTTTTTTGCAGTTTAACTTGTGAATCTTAAACTGTATCTTTATGAATCTTTTCCATGGAGTTTTTGGACCTGGGATGTGTTTTGTATGGCAGTTTATAACTGAACATATAGTTTCTTGGTTGTTTCCTTGAAACACTGAGGTCTTTTTCTCCATGTTAGTTACTTGCCTTTCAGCCTGTTTCCTTCCACTATTAGCAGCTTTATTCTGAATATTTGTTGGTTATTTTTTTGATTCTATGTCTTGATCATCTTGGACCCCCATATAAACATAAGAATCACCTTGGACCCCCGTACAAATGTAAGGAAGTTCTTCACTCAGAGAGTGGTAGAAATCTGGAACGCTCTTCCGGAGGCTGTTATAGGAGAAAACACCCTCCAGGTTTTCAAGAGAAGGTTGGACAAGTTCCTACTGGAGCAGAACATACGCAGGTAAGGCTAGACTCAAATAGGGCACTGGTTTTTGACCTAAGGGCTGCCGCGTGAGCGGACTGCTGGGCATGATGGACCACTGGTCTGACCCAGCAGCGACAAATCTTATGTTCTTATGAAACACGGACCATGTTGGATCCGGCACACATGAGAACAAGAACCAGTTTTTGGATACATTTATTTTATATATGCCGTTTATAGATGTTTTTATGCCCTTTATTGAATAAATTCCTGCACCTTGTGCATTTTCCTGCAGTTTTGTTTTTTTGCTTCGCATCCTTACTGCAGTTCTTGTTGGTTGTTTTGTTTTTTGTTTTTTGCTTTTGCCGTTTCAACACAGCTTACCACATATGCGCAGTGATGCCATTCTCGTGTTCAAACAGAGGTGTAGTAAGGGGGAGCGAGGGAGGGGGTGGTCCGCCTTGGGCGCCATGTCGTGGGGGCACCAGCTCCCTCTCCTCCTCTCTGTCCCCTCTGCCTCTTCCCATGCCTCCCCTCGCCATGCGCACGCCTCCCCTTCACCGGGCCGAAGCGAGCAACAACTTCAATGTGTTCCTCGCGACTGCGTCGGCTCTCTTGCCGATTGGCTGCCGTGCATAGGAAGTAATAGCAGAGAGCCAACACCGGTGCAGGCAGCAAGTTCGTGGTACTGCTCGTGTCGGGAAAATTAAAGAGGTAGGGGGGAAGGGGCCGCACGCGGCAGAGGGGTCGTGAAGAAGCAGGAGGCAGAGAAGAGGATTGGGGAGGGGCGCCACCTCGCCAGGCACCACTCAACCTCATCATGCCACTTATAGGGTACACCGTCAAAAGCGCGGAGGACAGCGGCACACCAACAATCCCGCGCCGACATTTGAGCTCAGGAGAAATGTGTGCCGCCGCTTCCGGCACTTTGAGGCCTTCTGTTTTATGCTGTGAGGGTGTGTGTATGGGGGAAATCCCCCCCTCCCCGACTATACTTAGAACTGCTCGTGCTCCCGTTGGGGGTTGAGGGGAACACCCACAGTACACTGAAAACTCCCGTTGTTTTCGCTGTTGAGGGGTTTTCAGTGTAGTGAGGGGGTTCCCCCCCCATGGGAGCGTGAAGACTTCTAAGTGCAGTGGGGGATTACCTCCTACCCCACATCCTCCCTTAGAGCGCAAAAGGGAAGGCATCAAAGTGGCAGTGCGCATATCTCCTGCGCGTAAACGTCGGCACGGGATTGTCAGCGTCTCACTGTCCTCTGCGCTTTTAACGCATCGCCCACTTAAAGAGCAACTGACTCGTACTCCAATCCACAGAGTATTGATTGCTCTCCGTATATATTTAGCACTGCCCTCTATCCAGATACAAAAGGGCTCCTTTTACGAAGGTGCACTAGCGGTTGTAGCGTATTTACCGGACTTGCGTGCATGCGGCAATGTAGCATAGAAACATAGAAACATAGAAATAGACGGCAGATAAGGGCCACGGCCCATCTAGTCTGCCCACCCCAATGACCCTCCCCTACCTTTCTCTGTGAATAGATCCCACGTGTCTATCCCATTTGGCCTTAAAATCAGGCACGCTGCTGGCCTCAATAACCTGAAGTGGAAGACTATTCCAGCGATCAACCACCCTTTCAGTGAAAAAGAATTTCCTGGTGTCCCCGTGTTTTTCTATCTTACACCAGTTTTGAACAATCCATCATCTGTTGTCTGGATTACTGTAACACTGTATTTGTCAGACTTCCCCAATTTTCCGTAAAACGTTGAATCAGCCCATTTATCAGACCGTGTTTCTCCACTTTGTTATGCTGGCTGCCAGTTACCTACTGCGTCAAATTCAAGACTCTTTTGCTAGTGCGTAATGTTTTTTAAAAAAATTATTTATTTATCATTTGAAATATAATGCAAGCACAAAACTTGTCTAGGAAAAGCAGAGAGCATTAGTAATAGGAAAATAATACGTTCTTCCATAGACCACCATCAAAGGGGGGGAAAGTGAATAAATTTAAACCTTACCCCCTCTTTTACTAAGGTGTGCTATGCTTTTTAGCGTGCGCTAATCACACGCTAAATGCTAATGCGTGCATGTTATCCTATGGACGCATTAACGGTTAGCACATACGTTGCTGTAGCACGCGCTAAACGCACGCTAAATCGCTTAGCGCACCTTAGTAAAAGAAGACCTTAGGCTATTAGTGCTATCAATAAGTAAAGAAAAAAAAAAAAAAGAGTTCAAAAATAAGAAATAAATCAGCCTGAGGGCCAGATCCAAGATGGCTGCTGCCTGAGTGATCGGGTATACGCTGCTGACCGAAACGCTCCTAATTACCTGATTTCCTGTCGGAGGCTGTTGTTTTCAGCCTGGTTGTATTTCTTTTTTTTCGGCGTGATGCCGAAGAGGAGAGGCAGGAGCGTTGCTGGTGCCTCGCGGCGCTCCGAGGGGCCGTCCCTCAGCAACATTGAGGAGCTGCTTCGGAGGATGCAGGGAGCTGCGTCGGTGAGTCCGGTTGCCAGCCCGCTGAGGATCCCGGGTGTGAGCGAAACCGACGGGATTCCTCTTGGGCTAGATACCACCCTTAGCCCGGATGTCAGAGCACCGCCTCCTCCACCCCGGTTGGCCAGCTCCCCCAGGGGTCTGGAAACCCCAGAAGAAGGGGCGGCACTTTCCCCAGAGGCAGAAGATTCAACATCGGGGATCTTGGAAATGGAGATCCCGGTTCGGGTTATCTCCCAAGAAGACTCTGGGGGAACCATAACAGCTGGAGGAGGATTGAATCACAAGGGACAGAAACCAGAATATCCTAAGGAAGGTGAGGGACTTTGCACTTCAATACAAGCTTCCTTTTGGGATAGGCCTGCTGAGGTGACCCTAGAAGCCCTTTGGGACCTGGTTGCAAATTTTGGGAAGGTAATTAGTCCTAATTTCCAACAGATTGAAAATAAACGTATTTCTCCTTCAGAAGAATTAGAAAAATTAAAATTGGATATGACTTCTTCTAATAATTTACTTCAAAAGACTCAGCAGGATATGGTTTCAGTAAAACAACTCCAGGAAACTATAATTAAAGATAATATGAATCTCAGAAGAAAAGTGGAGTCATCAGAGAATCAGGCGCGTAACAATAATTTGAGATTGATAAATTTTCCAAGAACAACTATGGTTACACCTAGAGATATGCTCAGGAGATATTTACTAGAGGTTTTAGAAATTCCGGAAGGTAACCTACCACCTTTTTCTCAAGTTTACTATCTCCCTAGTAAAACTCCGCATCAACAGCAACCTGACCCTACTGAAGGACAAGTATCGAACATTACTGAGATTTTGGAGAAGTCAGATAAAGAAGTGGTAACACCTGCAACATTAGTAGCTCTACTGGCTCTTTCAATGGATAAATCTTGGTTATTGAGACTATTTCTAAAGAACAAGAGGAAGGAATTTCTTGGTTGTAAAATTCAGATGTTCCCTGATGTTTCAAGGGAAACTCAAAAACGTAGATGTGACTTTCTTCTTTTGAAACCGGGGGTCATCTCATTGGGGGCTACTTTTTACTTAAGACATCCTTGTAAGTGCATTGTCCGTTATCATTCAATTAAATATGTATTCTTTGAGCCCCAACATTTGACTAATTTTCTAGCTATGTCCCGTCTGCACAAATTGTAACTCCCTTCCCAATCCATAGGCATGCTATTACTTCTTTTGGTTGTTTTTCTTGTTTTACTTGCAATTAATTCTTGGATCTAAAGAGGACTTGAGCTAATTTTACCATAATACTTTTTCTTGTAACTGCTTAATTTCTTAAGTATGGATTTATATGATTGTAATATGCTTAGTTAAATTTTCTTTCTGTCCAAGTTTTACTTGAATTATATTGAAATTAATAAAAATATTTAAATACAAAAATAAGAAATAAATCAAGGAAAAAGCATTAAGCTGACAATTCTCCACCTATCCTATTACTACTATTATCACTTCTCTAGCGCTGAAAGGCATATGTAGTGCTGTACATTTTGACATTAAATAGATGGTCCCTGCTCAGAAGAGCTTGCAATTTAATTTAGACAGACAGACAAACATGACATATAGGGTTGGGGAAGCAGAATCCAAGGTGAGAAGAATTAGGACAGGGGTGTCAAACTCAATCACATTAAGGGGCCGAAATCCAAAACACAGGCTAAGTCATGGGATAGATTCCGCCCAATCTCCACCCCAGACTCCGCCCCCATAATAATACTAATTATAACACCATTTTTTCCATTCATTTTTCATATATACACACACAATATAATCTTATTAACACATAATGGTAATGGTTAACCACAGAATTAAACTACACAAAACACACTGTCTGCTTCTCAACATTCATTCCTACCAGAACACAGATACCCCCTATGCAAATACGAGACCAAAAACTAAAAAGTACTAATATATTTTTTTTTAAAACCACCCTAAGATTCAAGATTCTGCATGCAGTACAACCCCCAGAGAAAAAGAAACAAATGTATTTCTTCCTGAGCAGTGCACAAGATAGACAGCAGATTAAAATGCTCATAATTGACACAATTCAAACACTAACTTGAAAATAAAATCATTCCCTCTACCTTTGTTGTCTCCCTCCCTCCGGCGGGTGTCTAATCTTCTGGCCGGCTCCAACCTGGCCGTTTTATGCGGTTTGCGGTCCGGTGTTATCTTGTGGCTGGCTCCCTCTTCCTGCACCTAAACCGGAAGCCTTCTCTCTGATGTCGCAACGTCAGAGGGAATGCTTCTGGATGAGGTGTGGGATGCGCGAGGAGCCGCTCCACGCGGCTTCGTGCACACTACGGCTGTGAGGAGGAGGGAGCTGGCCACAAGGTAACACTGGGGGCATCGGACCACAGGCCGCATAAAACGACCAGGCGGGCTGGATTTGGCCCGCGGGCCTTGAGTTTGACACCCGTGAGTTAGGAGTTGAAATCAGTCTCGAAGAGATGGGCTTTTAACTTGGACTCGACCACTGCCAGAGAAGGAGCCCGCCTTAAGGATTCAGGCAGTTTGTTCCAGGCATTAAAGCATAGTGAGAAAGAAGGGATGGAGTCTGGAGCTGGTAGAGGAGGAGAAGGGCACATATAGGAGGGACTTAACAGCTGAGCAGAACTCGTGGGGGGGGGGAGATAAGTGAAGAAAAATAATGAGGGGTAGCTGAATGAATGCATTTGTAGGTCAGTAAGTGGTAGATGCGTGGAATGGTCTCCTGGTAGAGGTGATGGAGACAAAGACTGTGTCTGAATTCAAGAAAGCATGGGTCAGGCACGTGGAATCTCATAGGCCGAGGAGGAGATAGTGTATGCTGTGGATGGGCAGATTGGATGGGCCATTTGGCCTTTATCTGCCATCATGTTTCTATAAAAATCCAAATACACATGAAAGGATGTCCAAAAAATCCAAAATTCAAAAAAACACCCTCCAAAATACAGGGCTACGTATCAGAATTATAACAAGAAAGGAGAAAAGACCTCAGTGTCCAATAGGGGCTCTAAAAAGCTTCCCACATAGACAAGCTGGTTTCAGACAAAGTTTGAGACCAGCAGATACATCCTCGGTCAAAAAACTCCTCAAAGCTCTCTTAGCAAATTCAAAGTGTCACAAATCTGTTTTTATAAATATTTTTTAAAGTATTTTCATTAAAGTCACTTATCTGAACATATTGCTGTTTGAACGTAGATGTATCACATCCCTTCTCTCCTAGCTTAATCAAATTGCTCGGTTATCTAGATGCTGGTTGAAACAGAGGTAAAGTCTGAACATCTGTCAACCTGTCTGAACATCTGTCTGGCTTGTAGTCTGGTCATTAGGGCAGTCGATGGACAAAGTAGTATCCAGGGTAAGGGTCGATTTTAGCATCCACTTTTCTAATCGAGCTCACATGCTCACAGGATAACTCAAAAGGAAAAGGGGCTCCCTTCCCCCTCCAGTTTAGCACCCGAGGCAGTCATCCTGTTTGCTCAATTCTGATGCAGGCCTATCTGCCCTGATTTCTCCAATAGATTAGGAGTTGTGTGTCTCTTCCCACTAAGGCAGGAGTAGATAGTCATAAAATAAAGAGTGGAATTGTCCAAATCAGATTGATGACCACAACTTGTTACTCATCCAATATTCAATTCACTTTATTCATCCAATAACTCAATGACTCGACATGTACATTATTTCGGCCAAACAGGCCTGCTCAGGAGTCTTGAGAAACTACTGAGTTATAACAGATGGTGTTTTGACTAAGTGAATGGCCTTTCGGGTCAATGTTATGTTGTAAAAACTCCGGCAACAATGCTCGAAGCCGAAAAAAGTCCCCGGCTTCTGCTTGTGTCCTTTTATGAAATAAACAAGTTGGTTTTACATCAGTGATCTTCAGTGGAGTGTTCATTGTCTGTTCCCACTTCCTTTTGTATTGTAATATACAATGTCTGCCATACTAGGTTTGCCATACTAGGTTTATATATATATATAATATACTATGTTCATCATGTATAATATATAATGTCTGTCATGCTATGCTAGGTTTATGTATATAATATACTATGTTTACCATATATAATATGCAATGTTTGCCATGCTAGGTTTAAAAAAAATATAACTAGAAACAAGACTTCTCAATATATGAATCAAATATTAAGGCTTGAATATAAATGTAGAAAATATAATGCAATTTTTCACATACACTCAGATTTGTGTAATCTGACCAAGAGCCGTAGCTCCTATAGTCGAACCCATCACTGTGTATGATTTTAATGCAAAAGATAGTAAGTGAGGCTACATGCTCTACTGATTAATAACTCCGTTCTCAATGGCAATAAGAGGAGAAAACAACCCCTCCACTTAACTTTAAGGTGAATTAGCAGGTCCCGACATAGGCCATGTTTCGAGGGTCTGTTTCAAGGAACCCAAAGGAGAAATATTAGACTTCAATTAGAAGAGATCGTTTCAACTTATGAACACAAGTTGTCGTCCGATTCACACGGCACTCATCTCTCTGGTATTTGAAGTCTAATATTTCTCCTTTGGGTTCCTTGAAACAGACCCTCGAAACATGGCCCATGTCGGGACCTGCTAATCCACCTTAAAGTTAAGTGGAGGGGTTGTTTTCTCCTCTTATTGCCATTGAGAACGAAATTATTAATCAGTAGAGCATGTAGCCTCACTTACTATCTTTCACATCAAAGTCATACACAGTGATGGGACGGTGGGTTCGACTATAGGAGCTACGGCTCTTGGTCGGATTACACAAATCTGAGTGTATGTGAAAAATTGCATTATATTTTCTACATTAATATTTGATTCATATATTGAGAAGTCTTGTTCCTAGTTATATTTTTGTCATTGACTTTGACCTCTCACTTCTGTATATTTTTGAGAGCATTTTCCTCACTCCCTATAATTTTTGACCTAGTCTGCCATGCTAGGTTTGCCATACTTGGTCTATATATAATATACTATAATATACAATGTCTGCCATGCTAGGTTTGCCACCCTTGTAATAGTATGCTTATCATGCTAAGCTATGCTTGTATATATGACCATGTCTGCCCTGCTAAGCTGCTTTCCCATGGTTGTCATGCATTGCTTGTCATGCTGTGCCACACTGTGCCATGCTTGTAATATTATATTGTACCAGGCTTTATTATGTATGTAAACTTGTAATCCATTCTGGGAGGATGGAATTTAAAACCAAATAAATAAATAACGATATCAAGTATGGGATAGTATGCTACATTAAAATGTTAACACAGTGTGCAATAAAACATTTTTAATAGACAGCATGGGGTGTAAGCAAAGATGGAACCTATAGATAGATAAGATAGAGTAACAAGAATTAGACAATAAGGGGACTAATTTAAAGAAAGTTGCACACAAGGTCAGAAAGCAGCTTCAATATTTTCTTAGCTAGGGTAGGAGTGGACAGTGGCATAGTAAGGGGGGGGGGCGGGGAGGCAGATCGCCCTGGGCGCTGTCTTGCTAGGCGCGCCGGCAACCCTCCTCCTCGCCACCTCCCCAAATCCTCTCCCTGCCGCGTGCCCCTTGCCCTCACTGTACCCTTTTCACTTCTCTGGCGCAAGCAGCGTCGCTGCCCGTGTCAGCGCCGGTGCTCTCTCCGATGTCTCTTCTGGGTCCCGCTGTGCCCAGGAAGTGATGTCAAAGGGCGAGCTGATGAGGGCACACTGCTCACATCAGAAAGGTTAAAAAGGGGCACGTGACGCAACCGGGGGGCGGGGGCGGGGAAGAGGACCTCTCACCCTTGCTACGCTACTGGGAGTGGATATACATGACCGGTGTCTCCCCTTCTCTGTGTATCATTAGCAAGTTAGTTCTTCCATTACAGGCCTGGGCGATGAGCCAATCTTTCACCTGCTTCCTGAAGTAGAGATTAGAGAATGACACGGTGACAAAATTCATCACCGTTCCCGTCCCCGCGGATAACCGCGGGAAATAATCCCATGTCATTTTCTAGTGTCTATTTCAACCTCAGTCCTTCTACACCAGCATTCTTCAAAGCAAAGCTGGGCCCATTCATACTCTGATTCTTATGTGAGCCAAGGATAATGAAGCCATGTGACATCACTGATGTGATTGGCTCTTAGGCACTGGTGGAATGAGGCATTATGACATCACAATATCTGCTCTAGATACCAGAGATGGTCTATCTCAACCTCAGTCCTTCTACACCAGCATTCTTCAAAGCAAAGCTTGTGGGTCAGTGGTTGTGGCCATTCATACTCTGATTCTTATGGGAGCCAAGGATAATGAAGCCATTGTGACATCACTGATGTGATTGGCTCTTAGGCACTGGTGGAATGAGGCATTATGACATCACAATATCTGCTCTGGATACCAGAGACTGTCATTCTGTAGTGTCTGTTTCAACCTCAGTCCTTCTACACCAGCATTCTTCAAAGCAAAGCTTATAGGTCAGTGGTTGTGGCCATTCATACTCTGATTCTTATGTGAGCCAAGGATAATGAAGCCATTGTGACATCACTGATGTGATTGGCTCTTAGGTACTGGTGGAATGAGGCATTATGACATCACAATATCTGCTCTGGATACCAGAGACTGTCATTCTGTAGTGTCTGTTTCAACCTCAGTCCTTCTACACCAGCATTCTTCAAAGCAAAGCTTATAGGTCAGTGGTTGTGGCCATTCATACTCTGATTCTTAGGTGAGCCAAGGATAATGAAGCCATTGTGACATCACTGATGTGATTGGCTCTTAGGCACTGGTGGAATGAGGCATTATGACATCACAATATCTGCTCTGGATACCAGAGACGGTCATTCTGTAGTGTCTGTTTCATCCTTAGTCCTTCTACACCAGCATTCTTCAAAGCAAAGCTTGAGGGTCAGTAGTTGTGGCCATTCATACTCTGATTCTTATTTGAGCCAAGTATAGGATAATGAAGCCATTGTGACATCACTGATGAGGTTGGCTCTTAGGCACTGGTGGAATGAGGCATTATGACATCACAATCTCAGCTCTGGAATGTTGCTGCTCAATCTCAGCATTCTTCAATGCAAGGCTTGCGGGTCAGTGGTTGTGGCCATTCATATTCTGATTCTTCCCTCCCTTCTTAAAGAATGACATGAAGATGGTTTCCCGCGGTTATCCGCGGGGACGGGAACGGTGATGAATTTTGTCACCTTGTCATTCTCTAGTAGACATAGTCATATGTTATGCGAAGCCTTTTGGAGAGTGCATTCCAGAGAGAGGTTGGGGAGGGAATAATGCCTAGACCGAATACGAATTGTTTTTTCATAAGCCTCTGTGCAGTAAGGGCATCCGTGTTTTGCAATTAGAAAGGGAACCGAAACGGCGAGGACATGGGCGATCGCTCTGCTTCTCAGACAAAATATGTCACGGCGGAGAAAATGTTAATTAGATTAAACAGGCTGTGAATTGTATCCCGATGAAGTGGCACAAAAGTGTCATTTCGGTGTGATGGCACATGGAACCAGGGGTCTCTCGGAAAGGAAAACTCTCTTCTCCTCCACATAGGAAGATTCAATATAATTGACGAGGGCATTTGAACACTTGACTGCAATGTAGTGTACTGCTTAGATATGACCTGATTACAACAGAGAAGCCATCCCAGATATTAATACAAATACAGCATGCTGAATGCATAATATACCCTCTGCTTCTTCTAGCTGGTTCTAGGAGGCGAGCACAGAGTTGGCAAGGAGACCTGGCATATGCAGAGTTGAAATAGAGGAGGTAAGGATATATTTAATTGTTAACAATATCTAATGCTCCTTGGCTTCAATTTGATTTTTAAATAATAGTATGGGCTTAAGAATAAAGAGTCACATAGAAGAAGCTTGAATAATCTCTATAATTAAGCAAATTTCCCATTCACTCGGAGCCCTTGTTCATACAGAAAAATACCAAACATATAGGAACCAGTCTCTTCGGATACAATGGGCAAGCATTTGGGTGAACAAACATGTTTATTATACTAAAGCTTTCATATCAATAGAAAAGCTGCAGCTACTGGAGAGAATTTATAGAGATTAGCGTGAGTGGGAGCAGTGTAAATTGTTAACTTGTGCAACAAGAGGACGGTGGCCAATACTTCACACCGGAGTGACGGATGATCTTGCACTCAGATGTCAAAATATTGCTTTGTCATCTTTCGCAGCTGGCATGCCAACTTTGGAACCATGGTAGAAGCCCAACGAAGCTGAACACCTTAGAAACATAGAAACATAGAAAGATGACGGCAGATAAGGGCTACAGCCCATCAAGTCTGCCCATACCATTGACCCACCCTTTTAAGTCTACTGGCCCCCCTTAACTCTATTGACCTGCTCTATTAAGTCTATGTCCTAGCGACCCTATGCATTCTATACATTTCTCCCTCCGTATTCGCAGTTTCAGCAATCGCGGTTTCGATTATTCACGGTTTTTAGCTTGCTGGCTCCTCCCCCCCAATGACATCAGCTTGCATAGAGAAATCGCCGATTCTAAGCGTTTGCAGAGAAAATCGACGATTCCCGGTGCTTTCTTCACTGTGTTTCGCCTCTCCTTCAGGAACAGGCCAGGACTCCTGCCGTGTTATTCGCGGTTTCACCATATTCGCGATGGTTTTTAATAGAAAACAGCGAATAACATATGAAAACGTTATTCGCGGTTTTTCTGTATTGGCGGGTCTGTTACACCCCTATCACAGCGAATACGGAGGGAGACGTGTAATGTCTTTTGTTTTATTATTTATAGCCTAAGTGGTTTACATTCAGGTACTCAATCATTTTCCCTATCTATCCCCGGCAGGCTCACAATCTATCTAATGTATCTGGAGCAATGGAGGATTTAGGCCCAAATTCTGTAACCAGCGTCTAAAGTTAGGCACCTATTTCGGAAGCGTCCAACTAGATAGGCGCCTATCTAAATTGAAGAACAAGCTCAATTAAGCTTTTGAATCAGCACTGATTGAAACATAGGCGCCTGTCAAAAAAACGCGATTCTGTAACAAGGCGCCTCTAAAAATATAGGCGGCTTTCAAAAAAAATAGGCGCTATGCATGTTGGGCGTGAGCGTGGCTACATGTTAGGCGCCTTCTTACAGGATCGCTGCTCTTAAGCGGGCTTAAGCGCTCGCATGGGCACCTAACTTTTAGTTGTGCCTAGAGCTGGCCTATTGATTGGGCGCCTACAAAATAGGTGCCGCTCAGTGCGATTCACTAAACAGCGCCCAATTTTACTTGAATCGCGCTGAACAGTGCCTAAGTAGGTGCCTAACGTTTGGGCGCTTCTTAGAGAATTTGCCCTTTAGTGACTTGCCCAGGGTCAAAAGGAGCAGCACAGAGCTTGAACCCACAACCTCAGGGTGCTGAGGCTGTAGCTTTAACCACTGTGCCACACTCTTCCCCATTCTCTTCTTGGTTGGGCTGAGAACTTTTCAGTGGCCCCTTGTATTGTTGTGTCATAATGCCTCATTTCACCAATGGCTAAGAGCCAACCTCATAAGTGATGTCACAATGAACATAAGAACATAAGCAGTGCTTCTGCTGGGTCAGACCAGAGGTCCATCATGCCCAGCAGTCTGCTCACACGGCGGCCCATACAGATCCAAGACCTATATAGTAATCCTCTATCTATACCCTTCTATCCCCTTTTCCTTCAGGAAATCATCTAATCCCTTCTTGAACCCCAATACCGTACTCTGTCCTATCACACCTTCTGGAAGCGCATTCCAGGTGTCCACCACCCTTTGGGTGAAGAAGAACTTCCTAGCATTGGTTCTGAATCTGTCCCCTCTCAATTTTTCTGAATGCCCTCTTGTTCTTGTAGGTCATGCATGTTGGGAAAAAGAACCCGATGTTCAGCTATGAAATGGGGGGATCATTACTAGGAGTAAGCAACCTTGAAAGAGACCTGGGTGTGCTGGTGGATACAACAATGAAAGCATCAGCACAATGTGCGACAGCCTCAAAGAAGGCCAACAGAATGCTGGGGATCATCAAGAAGAGTATCACGACCAGGACGAAGGAAGTCATCATGCCGCTGTATCGTGCAATGGTACGCCCGCATCTGGAGTACTGTGTACAGTATTGGTCGCCGTACCTCAAGAAGGACATGGCAATACTTGAGGGGTCCAGAGAAGAGCGATGAAAATGATGAGGTATGGAGAACTTAGCATATGCCGACAGGCTGGAAAAGCTGGGGCTGTTCTCCCTGAAAAAGCGGAGACTTAGAGGAGACATGATAGAAACTTTTAAGATCCTGAAAGGCATAGATAAGGTTGATAGGGATAGATTCTTCAGACTGTGGGGAGCAACAAGTACAAGGGGGCACTCGGAGAAACTGAAAGGGGACAGGTTTAGAACCAATGCCAGGAAGTTCTTCTTCACCCAGAGAGTTGTGGACACATGGAACGTACTCCCGGAGGCTGTGATTGAACAGAACACAATACAGGGATTCAATGTGGGTTTGGATAAATTCCTGGAGGATAAGGGGTACAGATAGAAATAGTGATAGGTTATAGGATGAGTTCAGGGACCACTGACAGGTCATGGACCTGATGGGCCGCCACGGGTGCGGACTGCTGGGCGCGATGGACCTCTGGTCTGACCCAGCGGAGGCAACTTCTTATGTTCTTATGTTTGAAGAATCTGTCCCTCTCCACTTTCTCCATGCACTTCATGATCATGGCTTGGTTTCCCTATACTTGTGCCCATTTACTAGAAGCATTTGCCTCATTGAAATGAAAAGGGTGGGATAGCTTGTAAGTTTCATGGCTCCACATCAAATGTATTCAATTTTCAATACCGTTCTCCCAAGGGAGCTCAGAATGGTTTTACATTAATTTATTCCTGTACTCAAGCATTTTTCCCTGTCTGTCCTGGTGGGCTCATAATCTATCTAATATACCTGGGGCAGTGGGGGACTAAGTGACTTGCTCAGGTTCACAAGGAGCAGCGTGGGATTTTAACTCAGAACCTCAGGGTGCTTAGGCTGTAGCTCTTACCCAAGGGAATCCTAAGCAGTTTCCATTGAATGAAACAATGACGGCATAGAACATAGAACATGACGGCAGAAAAGGGCCACGGCCCACCTAGTCTGCCCACCCTAATGGCCCACCCCCTAACTACCTCCATGAAGAGATCCCACATGCCAAATAGAAACATAGAAAATGACGGCAGAAAAGGGCCACGGCCCATCCAGTCTGCTCACCCTAATGGCCCACCCCCTAACTACCTCCATGAAGAGATCCCACATGCCAAATAGAAACATAGAACATGACGGCAGAAAAGGGCCACGGCCCATCTAGTCTGCCCACACTAATGGCCCACCCCCTAACTACCTCCATGAAGAGATCCCACATGCCAATCCCATCTTTTCTTAAAATCTGGCACGCTGCTGGCCTCAATTACCTGTCGTGGAAGATTATTCCAGCGATCAACCACCCTTTCGGTGAAGAAATATTTTCTGGTGTCGCCATGAAATTTCCCACCCCTGATTTTCAACGGATGCCCTCTTGTTGCCGTGGGTCCTTTAAGGAAAAAGCGATCCTCTTCCACCTCGATATGGCCTGTGACATATTTGAATGTCTCGATCATGTCTCCCCTCTCTCTGCGTTCCTCGAGTGAGTACAGCTGCAACTTACCCAGTCGTTCCTCATACGGGAGATCCTTGAGACCTGAGACCATCCTGGTGGCCATTCGCTGGTGATCAAATATTCTAAGGGCCAAATTCTATAATTGGCACCCAGCAAAACAGCACCTACCACATGTCAAAGTTAAGCACCAATTACAGAATCATGTCTAGCGGCACCCTAGATCAATGTAGGTGCCGGTATATTAAGAGGCGTTAGTCGGGGCTAGTTTGCAGTAATGCATTCACTTAGGCGCCATGCTACAAACGTAGGACTAAATTCAATAAATGCCCCTGAAATTTCAGCACCCAAAAACTGTGTGTAACATTTTGGAATGCCCCTGACCCTCCCCTGGCCACGCCCCTTTTCAGATACACACGGTAAAGATTAGGCGTTGAATTCTATAAAAGAGCCAGATGTGCACATGAATCTTAATTGGAGCCAATTAACTGCAGTAATTGGTTGTTAGCATTGCTAGTTAAGGGCTCACGTGGACACGCATCCAAATCTGGGTGCGCAATTCTGGGCAAAATCAAAATGAAAAAATGGATTAACCACTCAACGACAACATCCCCACGTGCTTAACTGAAGGAAAGAATCTCAGAATTACCACTCCAAGGATCCTAATGGTATTCTCCTTTAAGGAATTATGGCAAGGGTATCTTTCACATTCGAACTTCCCCTCCAGCTAGAGGTTGTAAACTGAAAAAACACCATGAACGTCTCCTCTCACACCAAGCAGCATTATGGGGTAAAGATCTAGAACAATTGCTCTCCCCCACTACTTACATGGAATTCAGGAAGCGCCTAAAGACATACCTGTTCCTGTTGTATCTAGACAACTGACCCGTACTTCTCCCTCTCCTCAATATCGGTTTTCTAGACCTTTTACCCTCTCTCGCTCACCTCTCCTATGTTCAATCATTTTGTACCTTCTCTTAATCTTTTGTAAACCTCATTGAACTTCACGGTATTGCAGTATATAAACTGTTATTATTATTATTATTTCATTGATTCAAAACCTTCAGGAATCTAATCTAAGGCTTGGTTTTATATACCGAGTCATCATTCTAAGAAAGCTCGACTCGGTTTACAATAATTAACTTAACAAATAAAAAACATAAAAAATAAGACTACATTTTGGGAAATTAATTTTCCAAAGTGTTTAGCAAGTAAGGTAGTTTTTAAAGATTTGCAAAAAAATTGAAGTGAGCCAGAACTCTTTAAAAGAAATGGAAGATCATTCCAAAGTTGAGAAAACTTAAAGTCAGAGATTGATTAAAAATCTTGACTCCTTTAATCCCTTTTTTTGGAAGGAAGAGATCATTTAAATTGGTGGTTACCTCTTGCAAAAGAAAGCCTGTAAGCGTTCCAAGATAAAGGAAGGAGAGGAGTAAAGATACCGTATAAGATTTTAAAAACAACACCAGCACATTTAAATTGAACTCTAAAATAAACCGGGAGCCAATGGAGACTCTGGAGCAACGGAGTCACGTGATCAAATTTACGTTTCCCAAAGATCAATTTCGCAGCAGTATTTTGAATCAGTTACAATCTATAAAGACAAGGAATTAGACTTGATAAAGATAAGTCAAATTAGCCTGAAGGTTTTGAGATGTCTCTCGACTATGGCGGTATAGAAGAATAAAGTTATTATTATTATTATTAGGATCCTTGGAGTGGTAATTCTGAGATTCTTTCCATCAGTTAAGCATCTTATGTACCTTGTGGGGATCTTGCGCAGTTCTGGGCACCATATATAGAATCCATGGGCCAGTACCTAAATGCGGCAATGCATAACTGCAAAGGTGCAGGCGCATGGGTGGAGCAGGGGGCGTGCCTTGCTAGTTGCTTGCATAAGTTATAGAATATTATCACTTAGGTGCGCAACTGCCAACTTCAGGCGTGACCGTTTTTCCACCAGCCTTTGATGGGGCGTGTGTGCTCCCACCTTAAGTAAAGCCCAAGCGCATGCTGACTCATGCTCTAGTCTATTTGGTCCGGATTCTGAAAACGGCGCTGGAATTGCACCTCACTCAAAAAAACAAACAAACTGGCACTGGTCGCGCATCGCTCAAATTACAGCGCCATTTTGAGAATAGCGGTCCGCGTCAAAGATAGGCACCAGAAATGGAGACCAGGGTTACACAGGCCTACATTTCTGGTGCCTATTTTTGACGCAGAATCATGCTTAGCAACGCTGAATGCCATCCCCATCCATAACCACGCCTCTTTTGACGTTCCGCACCAGTTAGACATGATTCAGGCTCCTTTTTATTGTAGGCGCTTCACAGTACCTACTTTTTTTCTTAATTAGTTTTTAATTGCTTTTTAATGGCACCATTAATGGCCAATTAAAACACTTAACTTAGGCGTCTTTCAGGTGCCTACCGGCACCTTACGAATGGCGCCATTTTGAGAATCCAGGCCTTTGTGATGATTTTGCGTGTAATTGCCATTATAAAATTGTCATACTTTTTGCACACACAGCAATTTTTCATCACACTTTTAACCCAGAACCTCAGAACAGATAGCGTAGCTGGTTTTAAGAAAGGTTTGGACAAGTTCCTGGAGGAAAAGTCCATAGTCTGTTATTGAGAAAGACATCGGAGAAGCCACTGGATCAGCAGCATGGAATCTTGATACTCTTTTTGGTTCTAGAATCTTTTGTTACTCTTTGGGATTCTGGAATGTTGCTACTCTTTGGGTTTTGACCAGGTACACTAGGGACCTGGATTGGCCACCATGAAAGCAGGCTACTGGACTTGATGGACGATTAGTCTGACCGAGTAAGGCTATTCTTATGTTCTTATGAATCTATCCCTTAATGTGCTGTAGTTGCATGGACTGTACCTTCTTCGCTTCCACACCATCAGGAAGCCTCCGGAAGCTTGTTTGCCCCTCTTACTGAATTAACAGACCATTTGCATAGTTCCCTGTCATTATTGCCTGTCATGTATCTCTCAAAATTCAGTTGGGTTGGTATTGTTTTTTTTTTTTTTTTTAGCAAATAAGTACCTGCATGTTGGTCTGACTGATATTAATAACCACGCAGTTACCTCCCTAGGGTTGGATAAAATATCTATTTTCTCTCCACTAAGCTGGCAAATCCTTCCACAGAGTCACAGGTGACACACAATTACAGAGTTCTGCCCCACTAAACTATATCATAAGTCAATCTGTCGGTATTTTGCAAATATATTCTTACAGCTTGCTGAAATGCCGTCTGACACCGAGGTTCCAGCTTATTTGAAATCTGATGAATGCATTTCTTAAGGGAGGAAATACTTCTGGGGCAGCATCGCTCTCTTCGCTCTACCATCTTTGTCTAGAATTTCGCTCTGTCCTTTACAGTGTTATGTGAATGTTGCTCTTCTAAGGAGGGCATTTTAGAAGTCCTAGGCAGCATTTTGCAAGTAAATAGAGCTAGTTTTCACATGCAAATGATCCTGCACATATCAGTAGCAATTCTAAGCGCACATGGATTTCAAGGGGGGGTGAGGTATGGGCAAACTTTTTCAAATGTGAAGGCCAATTCTATAACTGGAAACCCACATTAAAGTGCCAGTAGCCTGGGTAAATATACAGAATACCTGTACTTTTGTGGGTACAGTTATTTTATTTGATATATCGCCAATATTAACAACAACAACAAAAAAAAAAGTAAAATCAAAGCGGTTAACAATGGATAAAAATCAAAGGGAAATAGTTAAAAAAACAACACAACAGGGAAATGTATACTGTACAATTAACAATACTAGACACAATCGCCCTCTCTTACTTAGGTGCGCTAACCGATTAGTGCACGCTAATTGAATTAGCGCTCGCTAAACACTAACACGTCCATAGACTAACATGCACGTGTTAGCGTTTAGTGCACGCTAAATCAATTAGCGCACGATAATTGATTAGCGCATCTTAGTAAAAGAGGGCCAAAATGACAATCAAGGGCAGGAAAGATTTACAATATCAAGAGGTAAGAACAAGAGGATGGGGGGAAAAAAGAAATGCGAGAAGAAGAAAGCAAAGGAAGAACTAAACTGAAGTGTTAAGAACTCAGGTCAAGCGTGAGTTTGAAATAGAGTCAAACCTCGGTTTGCAAGACGAGCAAAACATTCCTACAAACTTTGACTCGCAAACCGAGCGTTGACTCGATATGCAAGCTCCCCACCCTGAGAACCCCCCCCTCCCGCCCATGGCTCCCCCAAAACCCTTACCTCGAGCGGACACCGGCATGCAGCACCAACCCACAGGACATGCCGGTGCCTGCCGCTGATCTCTGCTGGGCTGCTGCAGGGTCTTGAGCATCTGCGCATGCTCAAGGCCTTCTGGCCCCACTCTCTCCGAGATTCTTGGTTTCTCTGGAGGAAAATCTGGACCCATGGCCAGGCCCTCAGGCCCGCCCAGTTCTGCCCCATTCGACCTGGGCCACGCCCCATTCTGCCCCCCAGTTCCGCCCCCAGATAGCATTTGTGCATACACGGATGCCCCTTCCCGACACAATTTTGACGAGAAGCTTTTCGAAACCTGGACATGAACGGGGAATCCAGACATCTGATAACCCTTCCTCTGGCCTTAAAAGCCACCTTAAAAAGCCTAAAATTCAAAGTGTGTAGCTCATCTTCTTAATTATGCGTGTACTTACCCTACTTATACCATCTTCAGTTTGGATCTCCCATCAGACTAGGGTGAACCCTAGAGACAAAGGACTTAGACTTCAAGAAGCAACAATTATGGCTTCTGCTGCTGCCGCCATTGCCACCCCTTCAGACCAAATAGGGGATCTGAAGGTGCACCTCAGAGGAACAGGTAGGTTCTTAAGTGTTGCTAAGGCATGATTTGGGGATGGGAAAAAGATAAAACGGATAAAGGCACAATAAAAAAAAAAGAGACACACAAGAACTGGCAAATTCTATATAGTCCGCCTAAGGCGCCTACATCGGACTTAATTGATTAATAGGCTTAATCATCACTGATAATTCGCACTTAAGACCTTATACCTGACTTTAATTGGACTTAATTGAAACTTAAGTAGGCACCTAGCCCAAAGTGCCTTGTTGAAAGTGGGCATAGTTAGGAGTCTCTTTGTGAAATAGACGCAGGTATTTAAGTGAAGAAAACCCTGGCATAAATTGGGTGCTCCTAAAGTCAGGATGCCTAGAGATGGCTGAGCCTACTTAGGTGGCACAAAATGTGATTCCATATTTATTTAGTTTTATATCCCGTCGTCTCAGAAAGCTCAGAACGGGTTACAAGTAAACATACAAAGTATTAAACAGACCGGAGGGAGTACGGTTACACGCTGGGGAGGTAAAAGAACATATATTAGGGTAATTATTCGTTCTGCATACAAACTATGCAGATTCCATGCAAACAACATGCAATCTGCACAAAATCCTTAAATTTAATTAAATTCCAATCTTTGTCAAGATTTTTAGTCAATCTTTGATTTTTAAGTTCTCTCAACTTTGGAATGATCTTCCATTTCTTTTAAGGAGTTCTGGCTTATTTCAATTTTTTTGTAAATCTTTAAAAACCACTTTATTTGCTAAACACTTTGAAAATTAATCTTCCGAAACCTAGCCTTTTCTTTATGGTTTTTATTTTTTAACTATTGTAAACCGAGCCGAGCTTTCTTTGATTGATGTCTCGGTATATAAAGCCAAGCCTTAGATTAGATTTATAAATCCTACGATGTTCCAGAAGGCCATTCCAGTGAGGCAGTTAACAGAAGAGATGAAAGGTCTTCACTGCTCTCGGGAAGACCATAGGGGAGTCCAATGACCTGATTTGTGTGGGCAGCTGATTCCATAGCATGGGTAGATAGTGGCTGTATGAGCGCTCTTCCTGGGGGGGGGGGGGATACTGAGCTGTCTCTCGGATTCAGAGCGGAGGGAGCGGTTAGGCACATAGGGATGCAGTTTAGTAGCTATATAGGTAGGAACCTTGCGGTGGAAGTTTTTATGGGCCAATACGAGGCCCTTGAAGGTACAGCCTTGAAGGCACAGTGCACCTAACTTTGATAGAATCATGCTTAGCTGAGTTTTTTGGGGTGGACTATATAGAATCAGGCCTGAAATGTTTAATTAGCCAGTCTCCAGTCACCGTTCCTTGTAATGAATGGCCATTGCTGTCTGTATGGCTATTAAAAATGTGTCGGGAAGCCAGCCGGCTTCTGTAGTACCTTGTTGACAAAGATTCATGCTTTTACTTAATCTGATGCATATAAACATGAGACAATTAGAGTTTTATGAAGTTCTATATTTACTATATCCTAGTTACTACCTTCTAAAATGAAGCACACTTCCCAGCAGCCTGCTTTTGAATTTCTAAGGAAGGCCGTGTAAGGATCTGAAAGCATCTCCTCATAGGTTTTGCAGAGGCATCCGGGGCAGGCTGTTTAAGAACATCCGATGAATTACAGCCTTAGACACTGCATTCCAAATGATCTCTGTTAACCCTTCGGCCCTCCTTTACCCAAACCAATGAATCTGTCAAACCACTCGGCATTTGAGGGCCAGCGTAAAAAGGTCAATGCACCATCCCCCGTTCACCTCTGGCCACTCTTCGGTAGCAGCTGCCGCACTGGGGTTAGCAGTTAAAACGAGCCTTTGTACTAGTCCAAGCCAATATTTTTGATGCTATATAAATTATTTAGAGATGCCAAATCACAGCTAGAAATACCAAGAAACCATGCTGCGAGCAGGCTTCTAAATAGGGGAGGAATGAATGGGGGAGGAAGAGAGAAAGCAGCCAGAAACCAGGGACAGATCAAGCTTTGGAAGCTGATAGCAGATTGCTTCTTCTGCTGCCAATTTTTACAAACAGATATCAGGTCCACCAGCATCTAATGATTTCCTTATGTTCATATTTGTGGGTTGCCTGAATGCGCTCCTATTGGAGACTTTTCTTAACCACAATAAATCCTGGTTTCTTGCTCCCGTTTGGGCGCGTTCCACTGCAAATTCCTCCAAGCCTATCTTTCTAATCAGTTTTGCTTCATTTGGTAGTTGCATTTTTAATACAGCAGAAAGATGTGAAATTACGGCATTCATCATTTCTGCTTGCCTATTTTCTTCCCATCTTTCTTAAGACAGCGGGGCTAAGAGCATCATAAAAAAAACAGAACACCGGCGGATCTAAAGATGTGAGCTGATGTGCTGAGATGGTTTGGGTACATTGTGGACACCAATGAAAAATAAGTATGTGTTCCACATCATTACTTTCCAAACAGATTAAATACTAATACAAACTAAAGCAATTTGGTTTCACTTGAACCTAACTGTATATATCAAAGAGCATATGAATTGTTGGTGGCACTTCCAAAACTTAACAGATAAATACATTGGATTGGATTTATTGCATTTGATATTCCACTTGACCATAGGTATTAAGCGGTTTACAATACTACGAAGCCACGCTAGCGGTTAAACGCTAGCGGTTAAACATCCAGCGGTGTAATAGCGCTCTAAACCGCTGGATGCGCTAGCTGCTACCGCCTCCTTTTGAGCAGGAGGGTTAGCGCGTGATGAAAAATCCGCACGCGTTAACCCCGCTAGCACGGCTTAGAAAAAGGAGCCCTATATAGGCATTGAGCTGTCCTGAAAGGGCTCAACAATCTAATTAAGAGTACAAGAGAAGACATCACTGACATTACAGAGGCATATAATAAGAGGTACGAAAAGAAAGTATCCCCTGGAAAGTAACTCCCCCCCCTCAAGATCCAAGAAAATAAGTATTATAGTTACATTATATGGAAAGATAGACTAGTTAAACTAACAATCTAAATTTATAAATATCACTAACAGGGAAACGAGAAAGATTAAAAATTAAACTAAAGTAACTTCTAGACATAGAAACATGATGGCAGATAGAGGCCAAATGGTCCATCCGCGGCATGCACTATCTCTTTCTCTCCCTATTGGCTAAGGCTCTTTACACCTGCATTGTGATGTCATAGAATTTTATGGTTATAGAAACATTGTAATATGATGGCAGATAAAGGCCAAATGACCCATCCACAGCATCCACTATCTCCTCCTCTCCCTATTGGCTAAGGCTCTTTACACCTGCATTGTGATGTCATAGAACTTTATGGTTATAGAAACATAGTCAAAAAAGTATTCAATACAAGCTGAATATATAGATAAATCACTTCGTCGCACAAAATATATTCAGAAAACCCCACTGTGCCTGAGGTAATCCAAGATAGTTTCCTCTTTTTTAATGGAGAAAAGACCTCAGTTCTTTCCAGGGATTATTGTCCCCTGATGCAGCAAGAAATGCGAAACAGGGCCTGTCGGGAATTCTGTATTTTTTTTCCCAGACAATAGAGCGACAGCAACGCTGGGAGTAGAATGTGGACTGCTAAGATTTAAACCACGTCCGGAAGATAGAGCATTTTTGAAGATAAGTTTTCCTATGAACTGTAACTGAATTTTCAAATTATTTAAAAATATTTAACGAATACTATTTAAAGAATATGTTAACTTTTCATACAGAGTTTTTGTAGACCAAGGATGTTTTTTCCTATGTAGATGTATTGAACAGCTAACATAGAGTTTTTACAGGTGACAATAATCCCTGGAAAGAACTGAGGTCTTTTCTCCGTTAAAAAAAGAGGAAACTATTTCGGATTACCTCAGGCACAGTGGGGTTTTCTGAATATATTTTGTGTGGTATAGAAACATAGTAACATGATGGTAGATAAAGGCCATCCAGTCTGCCCATCTGCAGTAACCAATCTCACGTGCCTATCCCAGGCTTTCTTGAATTCAGAGACAGTCTCTGTCTCCACCACCTCTTCCGGGAGACTGTTCTACGCATTTACCACCCTTTCAGTAAAAAAAATATTTCCTTAGATTACGCCGGAGCCTACCACCTCTTAATCTCCTATACAAACACACTTCCTACCTGCAAACACACTTCTCTCTACACAACCCCACACGTACCACCAGAAACAAAAACATCTTCGCATACCCAAAGATCACAGGCTGCAAATACAAATCCTTCCTAGACAGAACTTTCATGTTCCAAGCAAACAGACAGCAATCCTGGCTGGGAAACCACATAAATAAAGCCAGACAGACCTACCACACATTCCGAAAATCAATTAAAACTGTTCTATTTGGCAAATTCCTTGCTTAATCAGATCTCCTCTCTCAGGTTTTTTTTTTGGTTGTTTTTTTTTTAATAACCCCATTCTGTTATGTAACATCTTTCTTCTCTCATGTATTCTTTCCCCATGCTTCTCCAATTCATGATGTAACTTCATTCTTCTTGCATTTTGTAATTCGCTGATTGTCCAGCCTTCTTTCTATGTGAACCGCCTAGAAGTCAATTTGACTATGGCAGTATAGAAAAATAAAGTTATTATTATTATTATTATTATGAAAGAGACTCGACTCATGTGCATTTAGGCCAGGTAGGCATTTAAACGTCTCTATCATATCTCCCCTCTCCCGCCTTTCCTCCACAGACCATTAATAGTTCTGAGTTTCATTCATTTCATTCTTAGCTAAATGAATTATTCATAAAATCCCCCCCCCCTCCCCGCCACATAGTAAGTCGCTAAAGCATTCCCCTCTGAAAGGGAAACCCCAGAAAGGTAAGTTCAAATGCTCTTTTGGAATGTTATAGAAGACTTGGGCAAACCAAGCACATCTCTGTACCAAACTGGAAAAATAATGCTATTATTTAACTAAAAAGAAGGGAGTTGGCAGTTTCTAATTCCATGAACATACCGCCAAGTCACCAATCCCAGGGGCAGATGTGTGTTGTTTCTGAATGACTAAATTGTGAATCGTTTTTGAGCAGGGCCTACCACAGTTTTATTTCTGTTTTTAAAAAAACACACAGCACTTTTGGGGCTTAGGGTTGGTTGTGATCCAAAGTGCAGGCTCTCTTGGAAACTAAGCAAAACACAGATATGTAACCAGCGATTTGTACAGCGGGCTCTTTCACTGGAGTTCTGGAGGAGCCCTGAGCACAATTGGCCCTTTGAAAGCCTTTCGGTCTAGTCAGAACAAGGGAATGTGGCTCATGCTGCTCCAGTTTCTGAATCGAAGATTGGGGGGGGGGGGGACTGAACAGGGTGAATTCCTTCCTCCCACTCTTTTCCTGATTCTTGTCCTTTGTCCTTTTTCATAACAGGATTTTTTTTTTTTTTTAGTTTTTTTCCGAGAGCAGTGAAATTCCTTGGGGAAAACAGAGAAAACCTGAGCAGGATGGAGAAATAAGATATAGATAAAAATTTGCACTCTACAGTTGAAATGGATTGATAAGATTTCTCAGCCGCACAAGAAATTCCAACACTTATTTCCCTAAAGAGCAAAAAATAGCTAAGGCACTTACATCCTCTGATCTTTCTTCTCCCTGCCCACTTAACAACCTAAGAGGCTTAGCAGAAAAATGGATGATTTGGATAAATCACTTCTAACGTACCCTCGTCCTCTTAAACCTACTATGTAAATTGTGGCGGTTAATGTTGCTTGAGATATTCTGGGTGCAAAATTTAACAGATGGTCTCTCAGCTAAGAGACAGATAACTTATCTGGGAAATCAGGGGTGTGGTATGTACCTTTCTGTGTTGTCCTGTTTTGCTCCCCAAAGGCTGGGGATGACAGATCTTGTGGGATGGACAGAATTCCTATAGTCTCAAAATCAGAACCTTCCAGAGTAGGTATGAAGGAACACTTCATTCAACACGTGTATTCTTCCAACAGGAAAAGGAACTTTAAAGACATATGCCTTCCAAAGATTTCTCTTTACTTAAATTAAGCTGTAGATTTAAAAAGGCTATAAAATCAGAAGCAATCTCCTTAATGAACTGTAGCAAACATCTCGTCTCTGCCTATGAATTTGGACCTATATCCTCAGCAGTGAGGAGGAGCTTAGCCAACATTGCTCCTTTGTGGCTGTTGCGAGGACGCTATAATTCTCTCTCTCTCTCTCTCTCACTCTCCCCCCCTCCCTCCCCCTAGTTTGCTCCGTATGAAGACTTCCAGTGCTTTTCAGAAAAATTCATTCATTAACCGTTTCATTTCTCTTGAGCTAATTCAATTTTCCCATGAAAATTAATTACCGCCCTCTTACGCCCTACATCTGCTTACGTGATACATGTAAGGACCGTTTATCGGGCTCTTTAAATATTTCATTAGCACAATGCGTGACTTCCTTAGTTATTCAAGTTTAATTTTGCTGGCGCATTTTGTAATCAAAGATGTCATTTTTTTTTTTTTTTTTTTTTTAAAGAAACAACCCCAGCATTCAGCTAAATAACTGATAGGGTAATGCAATACAACTTCGAGTTAAAAAAAACCAACAACACGCTTTTGTAGTGAAGTTCAGTATAATTTTAATATTGATTATATTCCTCTCCAAATGATATTGAATTGTGTAACTTTTTTTTATCCCAAGAAGTTAGCCTTTTATATATGGTTTTCATTACAGCAGAAAAGAAATACAATAACTCGTTAGAAAATCCACTTTACTGCCTATGTTTCTGTAAAGCGTAGCAGGGAAAAGTTATGGCTGTAATAGCATTGTAGAACAGAGGTTCCTCTAGTCTAGATCTACCAAGAAAGCCTCTTACAGATAC